>NC_064928.1:43380453-44630453 GCF_023897955.1 Schistocerca gregaria | reverse complement strand
TAGATGGTTTGAGACATTACTCCCATGGAGGTAACTGCGCATCTTGACTGTTGTATTCAATCCCGATATAATTTCTGTGTTTCATCAACACTCTGATAGTCCCGATGCAATTTCTGTGTTTAATCAACACTCTGATAGTCCACAGATTACAGAATGCCTCCAGATGTGCATCGCAAACTACTACTGGTCTTCCAAGGAACGATGTGCATCGTAAACTACTACTGGTCTTCCAATGAACTTTCAAAGCGTAAACTGTTTAAGACATTACTCCCATGGAGGTAGTGCGTATGGTGACTGTTGTATTCAATCCCGATGCAAATTCTGTGTTTAATAAACACTCTGATAGTCCACAGATTACAGAATGCATCCAGATGTGCATCGGAAACTACTACTGGAATTCCAAGGGAATGATCAAAGCGTAAACTGTTTGAGACATTACTCCCATGGAGTTATGTGCGCATGGTGACTGTTGTATTCAATCCCGATGCAATTTCTGTGTTTCATCAACACTCTGATAGTCCACAGATTACAGAATGCCTCCAGATGTGCATAGGAAACTACTACTGGTCTTCCATGGAACGATCAAAGCGTAAACTGTTTGAACCATTACTAACTTGGAGGTAAGTGCGCATGGTGACTGTTATATTCAATCCCGATGCAATTTCTGTGTTTCATCAACGCTCTGATAGTCGACAGAATACAGAATTCCTCCAGATGTGCATCAGAAACTACTACGGGTCTTCCAGGAAACGATCAAATCGTAGACTGTTTGAGACATTACTCCGACGGTGGAATGTGCGCATGGCGACAGTTATATTCAATTGCGATGCAATTCCTGTGTTTCATCAACACTCTGATGGTCCACAGACTACAAAATGCCTCCAGATGTGCATCGGAAACTACTACGGGTCTTCCAGGGAACGATCAAAGCGTATACTCTTTGAGACATTACTCCCATGGAGGTAAGTGCGCATGGTGACTGTAGTATTCAATCCCGATGCAATTTTTGTTTCATCAACACCCTGATAGTCCACAGATTACAGAATGCCTCCAGATGTGCATCGGAAACTACTACTGGTCTTCCAGGAAACGATCAAACCGTAGACTGTTTGAGACATTACTCCCATGGAGGTAAGTGCGCATGGTGACTGTTGTATTCAATCCCCATGCTATTTCTGTGTTTCATCAACACTCTGATAATCCACAGATTTCAGAATGCCTCCAGATGTGCATCGGAAACTACTACTGGTCTTCCAGGGATCGATTAAAGCGTAGACCGTTTGAGACATTAATCCCATGGAGGTAAGTGCGCATGGTGACAGTTGTATTCAATCCCGATGCAAATTCTGTGTTTAATCAACACTCTGATAGTCCACAGATTACAGAATGCCTCCAGATGTGAATCGTCAACTACAACTGGTCTTCCAGGTAACCATCAAAGCGTAGACTGTTTGAGACATTACTCCCAAGGAGGAAAGTGCACATGGTGACTGTTGTATTAAATCCCGATGCAATTTCTGTGTTTTATCAACACTCTGATAGTCCACAGATTACAGAATGCCTCCCGATGTGCATCGGAAACTACTTCTTGTCTTAAAGTGAACGATCAAAGCGTAGACTGTTTGAGACATTACTCCCATGGAGGAAAATGCACCTGGTGACAGTTGTATTCAATCCCAATTCAATTTCTGTGTTTCATCACCACTCTGATAGTCCACAGACTACAGAATGCCTCCAGATGTGCATCGGAAACTACTACTGGTCTTCCAGGGAACGATCAAAGCGTAGACTGTTTGAGACATTACTCCCATGGAAAAAAGTGCGCATGGTGACTGCTGTATTCAATCCCGATGCAATTTTCGTTTAATCAACACTCTGATAGTCCACAGATTACAGAATGCCTCGAGATGTGCATCGGAAACTACTACTGGTCTTCCAGGAAACGATCAAAGCGTAGATGGTTTGAGACATTACTCCCATGGAGGTAACTGCGGATCTTGACTGTTGTATTCAATCTCGATATTATTTCTGTGTTTCATCAACACTCTGATAGTCCCGATGCAATTTCTGTGTTTAATCAACACTCTGATAGTCCACAGATTACAGAATGCCTCCAGATGTGCATCGGAAACTACTACTGGTCTTCCAAGGAACGATGTGCATCGTAAACTACTACTGGTCTTCCATTGAACTATCAAAGCGTAAACTGTTTGAGACATTACTCCCATGGATGTAGTGCGTATGGTGACTGTTGTACTCAATCCCGATGCAATTTCTGTGTTTCATCAACACTCTGATAGTCCACAGATTACAGAATGCATCCAGATGTGCATCGGAAACTACAACTGGCCTTCCAAGGGAATGATCAAAGCGTAAACTGTTTGAGACATTACTCCCATGGAGTTAAGTGCGCATGGTGACTGTTGTATTCAATCCCGATGCAATTTCTGTGTTTCATCAACACTCTGATAGTCCACAGATTACAGAATGCATCCAGATGTGCATCGGAAACTACTACTGGCCTTCCAAGGGAATGATCAAAGCGTAAACTGTTTGAGACATTACTCCCATGGAGTAAAGTGCGCATGGTGACTGCTGTATTCAATCCCGATGCAATTTCTGTGTGTCATCAACGCTCTGATAGTCGACAGAATACAGAATTCCTCCAGATGTGCATCAGAAACTACTACGGGTCTTCCAGGAAACGATCAAATCGTAGACTGTTTGAGACATTACTCCCACTGTGGAATGTGCGCATGGTGACTGTTATATTCAATCGCGATGCAATTTCTGTGTTTCATCAACACTCTGATAGTCCACAGACTACAAAATGCCTCCAGATGTGCATCGGAAACTACTACTGGTCTTCCAGGGAACGATCAAAGCGTATACTCTTTGAGACATTACTCCCATGGAGGTAAGTGCGCATGGTGACTGTAGTATACAATCCCGATGCAATTTTTGTTTCATCAACACCCTGATAGTCCACAGATTACAGAATGCCTCCAGATGTGCATCGGAAACTACTACTGGTCTTCCAGGAAACGATCAAACCGTAGACTGTTTGAGACATTACTCCCATGGAGGTAAGTGCGCATGGTGACTGTTGTATTCAATCCCCATGCAATTTCTGTGTTTCATCAACACTCTGATAATCCACAGATTACAGAATGCCTCCAGATGTGCATCGGAAACTACTACTGGTCTTCCAGGGATCGAATTAAGCGTAGACTGTTTGAGACATTACTCCCATGGAGGTAAGTGCGCATGGTGACTGTTGTATTCAATCCCGATGCAAATTCTGTGCTTAATAAACACTCTGATAGTCCACAGATTACAGAATACCTCCAGATGTGAATCGGAAACTACAACTGGTCTTCCAGGTAACCATCAAAGCGTAGACTGTATGAGACATTACTCCCATGGAGGAAAGTGCGCATGGTGACTGTTGTATTCAATCCCAATTCAATTTCTGTGTTTCATCAACACTCTGATAGTCCACAGACTACAGAATGCCTCCAGTTGTGCATCGGAAACTACTACTGGTCTTCCAGGGAACGATCAAAGCGTAGACTGTTTGAGACATTACTCCCATGGAAAAAAGTGCGCATGGTGACTGCTGTATTCAATCCCGATGCAATTTTCGTTTTATCAACACTCTGATAGTCCACAGATTACAGAATGCCTCCAGATGTGCATCGGAAACTACTACTGGTCTTCCAGGGAACGATCAAAGCGTAGACTGTTTGAGACATTACTCCCATGGAGGAAAGTGCGCATGGTGACTGTTGTATTCAATCCCAATGCAATTTTGGTTTCATCTACACTCTGATAGTCCACAGATTACAGAATGCCTCCAGACGTGCATCGAAAACTACTACTGGTCTCCAGGGAACGATCAAAGCGTAGACAGTTTGAGACCATACTCCCATGGAGGAATGTGCGCATGGTGAATGTTGTATTCAATCCCGAAGCAATTTCGGTGTTTCCTCAACACTCTGATAGTCGACACATTACAGAATGCCTCCAGATGTGCATCGGAAGCTACTGCTGGTCTTCCTGGGAACGATCAAAGCGTAGACTGTATGAGACATTACTCCCATGGAGGAAAGTGCGCATGGTGACTGTTGTATTCAATCCCGATGCTATTTCTGTGTTTCATCAACACTCTGATGGTCCACAGATTACAGAATGCCTCCAGATGTGCATCGGTAACTAGTACTGGTCTTCCAGGAACGATCAAAGCGTAGACTGTTTTAGAAATTACTCTCATGGAGGAATGTGCGCATGGTGACTTTTGTCTTCAATCCCGATGCAATTTCTGTATTTCATTAACACTCTGATAGTCCACAGATTACAGAATGCCTCCAGATGTGAATCGTCAACTACAACTGGTCTTCCAGGTAACCATCAAAGCGTAGACTGTTTGAGACATTACTCCCAAGGAGGAAAGTGCACATGGTGACTGTTGTATTAAATCCCGATGCAATTTCTGTGTTTAATCAACACTCTGATAGTCCACAGATTACAGAATGCCTCCAGATGTGAATCGTCAACTACAACTGGTCTTCCAGGTAACCATCAAAGCGTAGACTGTTTGAGACATTACTCCCAAGGAGGAAAGTGCACATGGTGACTGTTGTATTAAATCCCGATGCAATTTCTGTGTTTTATCAACACTCTGATAGTCCACAGATTACAGAATGCCTCCCGATGTGCATCGGAAACTACTTCTTGTCTTAAAGTGAACGATCAAAGCGTAGACTGTTTGAGACATTACTCCCATGGAGGAAAATGCACCTGGTGACAGTTGTATTCAATCCCAATTCAATTTCTGTGTTTCATCACCACTCTGATAGTCCACAGACTACAGAATGCCTCCAGATGTGCATCGGAAACTACTACTGGTCTTCCAGGGAACGATCAAAGCGTAGACTGTTTGAGACATTACTCCCATGGAAAAAAGTGCGCATGGTGACTGCTGTATTCAATCCCGATGCAATTTTCGTTTAATCAACACTCTGATAGTCCACAGATTACAGAATGCCTCGAGATGTGCATCGGAAACTACTACTGGTCTTCCAGGAAACGATCAAAGCGTAGATGGTTTGAGACATTACTCCCATGGAGGTAACTGCGGATCTTGACTGTTGTATTCAATCTCGATATTATTTCTGTGTTTCATCAACACTCTGATAGTCCCGATGCAATTTCTGTGTTTAATCAACACTCTGATAGTCCACAGATTACAGAATGCCTCCAGATGTGCATCGGAAACTACTACTGGTCTTCCAAGGAACGATGTGCATCGTAAACTACTACTGGTCTTCCATTGAACTATCAAAGCGTAAACTGTTTGAGACATTACTCCCATGGATGTAGTGCGTATGGTGACTGTTGTACTCAATCCCGATGCAATTTCTGTGTTTCATCAACACTCTGATAGTCCACAGATTACAGAATGCATCCAGATGTGCATCGGAAACTACAACTGGCCTTCCAAGGGAATGATCAAAGCGTAAACTGTTTGAGACATTACTCCCATGGAGTTAAGTGCGCATGGTGACTGTTGTATTCAATCCCGATGCAATTTCTGTGTTTCATCAACACTCTGATAGTCCACAGATTACAGAATGCATCCAGATGTGCATCGGAAACTACTACTGGCCTTCCAAGGGAATGATCAAAGCGTAAACTGTTTGAGACATTACTCCCATGGAGTAAAGTGCGCATGGTGACTGCTGTATTCAATCCCGATGCAATTTCTGTGTGTCATCAACGCTCTGATAGTCGACAGAATACAGAATTCCTCCAGATGTGCATCAGAAACTACTACGGGTCTTCCAGGAAACGATCAAATCGTAGACTGTTTGAGACATTACTCCCACTGTGGAATGTGCGCATGGTGACTGTTATATTCAATCGCGATGCAATTTCTGTGTTTCATCAACACTCTGATAGTCCACAGACTACAAAATGCCTCCAGATGTGCATCGGAAACTACTACTGGTCTTCCAGGGAACGATCAAAGCGTATACTCTTTGAGACATTACTCCCATGGAGGTAAGTGCGCATGGTGACTGTAGTATACAATCCCGATGCAATTTTTGTTTCATCAACACCCTGATAGTCCACAGATTACAGAATGCCTCCAGATGTGCATCGGAAACTACTACTGGTCTTCCAGGAAACGATCAAACCGTAGACTGTTTGAGACATTACTCCCATGGAGGTAAGTGCGCATGGTGACTGTTGTATTCAATCCCCATGCAATTTCTGTGTTTCATCAACACTCTGATAATCCACAGATTACAGAATGCCTCCAGATGTGCATCGGAAACTACTACTGGTCTTCCAGGGATCGAATTAAGCGTAGACTGTTTGAGACATTACTCCCATGGAGGTAAGTGCGCATGGTGACTGTTGTATTCAATCCCGATGCAAATTCTGTGCTTAATAAACACTCTGATAGTCCACAGATTACAGAATACCTCCAGATGTGAATCGGAAACTACAACTGGTCTTCCAGGTAACCATCAAAGCGTAGACTGTATGAGACATTACTCCCATGGAGGAAAGTGCGCATGGTGACTGTTGTATTCAATCCCAATTCAATTTCTGTGTTTCATCAACACTCTGATAGTCCACAGACTACAGAATGCCTCCAGTTGTGCATCGGAAACTACTACTGGTCTTCCAGGGAACGATCAAAGCGTAGACTGTTTGAGACATTACTCCCATGGAAAAAAGTGCGCATGGTGACTGCTGTATTCAATCCCGATGCAATTTTCGTTTTATCAACACTCTGATAGTCCACAGATTACAGAATGCCTCCAGATGTGCATCGGAAACTACTACTGGTCTTCCAGGGAACGATCAAAGCGTAGACTGTTTGAGACATTACTCCCATGGAGGAAAGTGCGCATGGTGACTGTTGTATTCAATCCCAATGCAATTTTGGTTTCATCTACACTCTGATAGTCCACAGATTACAGAATGCCTCCAGACGTGCATCGAAAACTACTACTGGTCTCCAGGGAACGATCAAAGCGTAGACAGTTTGAGACCATACTCCCATGGAGGAATGTGCGCATGGTGAATGTTGTATTCAATCCCGAAGCAATTTCGGTGTTTCCTCAACACTCTGATAGTCGACACATTACAGAATGCCTCCAGATGTGCATCGGAAGCTACTGCTGGTCTTCCTGGGAACGATCAAAGCGTAGACTGTATGAGACATTACTCCCATGGAGGAAAGTGCGCATGGTGACTGTTGTATTCAATCCCGATGCTATTTCTGTGTTTCATCAACACTCTGATGGTCCACAGATTACAGAATGCCTCCAGATGTGCATCGGTAACTAGTACTGGTCTTCCAGGAACGATCAAAGCGTAGACTGTTTTAGAAATTACTCTCATGGAGGAATGTGCGCATGGTGACTTTTGTCTTCAATCCCGATGCAATTTCTGTATTTCATTAACACTCTGATAGTCCACAGATTACAGAATGCATCCAGACGTGCATCGGAAACTACTACTGGTCTTCCAGGGAACGATCAAAACGTAGACTGATTGCGACATTACACCAATGGAGGAAAGTGGGCATGGTGACTGTTGTATTCAACCCCGATGCAATTTCTGTGTTTCATCAACACTCTGATAGTCCACAGATTGCAGAATGCCTCCAGATGTGCATCGGAAACTACTACTGGTCTTCCAGGGAACGATCAAAGCGTAAACTGTTTGAGACATTACTCCCATGGAGAAAAGTGCGCATGGTGACTGTTGTATTCAATCCCGATGCAATTTTGGTTTTATCAACACTCTGATAGTCCACAGATTACAGAATGCCTCCAGATGTGCATCGGAAACTACCACTGGTCTACCAGGAAACGATCAAAGCGTAGATGGTTTGAGACATTACTCCCATGGAGGTAACTGCGCATCTTGACTGTTGTATTCAATCCCGATATAATTTCTGTGTTTCATCAACACTCTGATAGTCCCGATGCAATTTCTGTGTTTAATCAACACTCTGATAGTCCACAGATTACAGAATGCCTCCAGATGTGCATCGCAAACTACTACTGGTCTTCCAAGGAACGATGTGCATCGTAAACTACTACTGGTCTTCCAATGAACTATCAAAGCGTAAACTGTTTAAGACATTACTCCCATGGAGGTAGAGCGTATGGTGACTGTTGTATTCAATCCCGATGCAAATTCTGTGTTTAATAAACACTCTGATAGTCCACAGATTACAGAATGCATCCAGATGTGCATCGGAAACTACTACTGGCCTTCCAAGGGAATGATCAAGGCGTAAACTGTTTGAGACATTACTCCCATGGAGTTATGTGCGCATGGTGACTGTTGTATTCAATCCCGATGCAATTTCTGTGTTTCATCAACGCTCTGATAGTCGACAGAATACAGAATTCCTCCAGATGTGCATCAGAAACTACTACGGGGCTTCCAGGAAACGATCAAATCGTAGTCTGTTTGAGACATTACTCCCACGGTAGAATGTGCGCATGGCGACTGTTATATTCAATTGCGATGCAATTTCTGTGTTTCATCAACACTCTGATAGTCCACAGATTACAGAATGCCTCCAGATGTGCATCGGAAACTACTACTGGTCTTCCAGGAAACGATCAAACCGTAGACTGTTTGAGACATTACTCCCATGGAGGTTAGTGCGCATGGTGACTGTTGTATTCAATCCCCATGCTATTTCTGTGTTTCATCAACACTCTGATAATCCAGAGATTACAGAATGCCTCCAGATGTGCATCGGAAACTACTACTGGTCTTCCAGGGATCGATTAAAGCGTAGACTGTTTGAGACATTACTCCCATGGAGGTAAGTGCGCATGGTGACAGTTGTATTCAATCCCGATGCAAATTCTGTGTTTAATCAACACTCTGATAGTCCACAGATTACAGAATGCCTCCAGATGTGAATCGGAAACTACAACTGGTCTTCCAGGTAACCATCAAAGCGTAGACTGTTTGAGACATTACTCCCATGGAGGAAAGTCTACATGGTGACTGTTGTATTAAATCCCGATGCAATTTCTGTGTTTTATCAACACTCTGATAGTCCACAGATTACAGAATGCCTCCCGATGTGCATCGGAAACTACTTCTTGTCTTAAAGGGAACGATCAAAGCGTAGACTGTTTGAGACATTACTCCCATGGAGGAAAATGCACCTGGTGACAGTTGTATTCAATCCCAATTCAATTTCTGTGTTTCATCACCACTCTGATAGTCCACAGACTACAGAATGCCTCCAGATGTGCATCGGAAACTACTACTGGTCTTCCAGGGAACGATCAAAGCGTAGACTGTTTGAGACATTACTCCCATGGAAAAAAGTGAGCATGGTGACTGCTGTATTCAATCCCGATGCAATTTTCGTTTTATCAACACTCTGATAGTCCACAGATTACAGAATGCCTCGAGATGTGCATCGGAAACTACTACTGGTCTTCCAGGGAACGATCAAAGCGTAGACTGTTTGAGACATTACTCCCATGGAGGAAAGTGCGCATGGTAACTGTTGTATTCCATCCCGATGCAATTTTAGTTTCATCTACACTCTGATAGTCCACAGATTACAGAATGCCTCCAGACGTGCATCGAAAACTACTACTGGTCTCCAGGGAACGATCAAAGCGTAGACAGTTTGAGACAATACTCCCATGGAGGAAAGTGCGCATGGTGAATGTTGTATTCAATCCCGAAGCAATTTCGGTGTTTCCTCAACACTCTGATAGTCCACAGATTACAGAATGCCTCCAGATGTGCATCAGAAGCTACTACTGGTCTTCCAGGGAACGATCAAAGCATAGACTGTATGAGACATTACTCCCATGGAGGAAAGTGCGCATGGTGACTGTTGTATTCAATCCCGATGCTATTTCTGTGTTTCATCAACACTCTGATGGTCCACAGATTACAGAATGCCTCCAGATGTGCATCGGAAACTACTACTGGTCTTCCAGGGATCGAATTAAGCGTAGACTGTTTGAGACATTACTCCCATGGAGGTAAGTGCGCATGGTGACTGTTGTATTCAATCCCGATGCAAATTCTGTGTTTAATAAACACTCTGATAGTCCACAGATTACAGAATACCTCCAGATGTGAATCGGAAACTACAACTGGTCTTCCAGGTAACCATCAAAGCGTAGACTGTATGAGACATCACTCCCATGGAGGAAAGTGCGCATGGTGACTGTTGTATTCAATCCCAATTCAATTTCTGTGTTTCATCAACACTCTGATAGTCCACAGACTACAGAATGCCTCCAGTTGTGCTTCGGAAACTACTACTGGTCTTCCAGGGAACGATCAAAGCGTAGACTGTTTGAGACATTACTCCCACGGAAAAAAGTGCGCATGGTGACTGCTGTATTCAATCCCGATGCAATTTTCGTTTTATCAACACTCTGATAGTCCACAGATTACAGAATGCCTCCAGATGTGCATCGGAAACTACTACTGGTCTTCCAGGGAACGATCAAAGCGTAGACTGTTTGAGACATTACTCCCATGGAGGAAAGTGCGCATGGTGACTGTTGTATTCAATCCCGATGTAATTTTGGTTTCATCTACACTCTGATAGTCCACAGATTACAGAATGCCTCCAGACGTGCATCGAAAACTACTACTGGTCTCCAGGGAACGATCAAAGCGTAGACAGTTTGAGACCTTACTCCCATGGAGGAATGTGCGCATGGTGAATGTTGTATTCAATCCCGAAGCAATTTCGGTGTTTCCTCAACACTCTGGTAGTCGACAGATTACAGAATGCCTCCAGATGTGCATCGGAAGCTACTGCATGTCTTCCTGGGAACGATCAAAGCGTAGACTGTATGAGACATTACTCCCATGGAGGAAAGTGCGCATGGTGACTGTTGTATTCAATCCCGATGCGATTTCTGTGTTTCATCAACACTCTGATGGTTCACAGATTACAGAATGCCTCCAGATGTGCATCGGAAACTACTACTGGTCTTCCAGGGAACGATCAAAGCATAAACTGTTTGAGACATTACTCCCATGGAAAAAAGTGCGCATGGTGACTGTTGTATTCAATCCCGATGCAATTTTGGTTTTATCAACACTCTGATAGTCCACAGATTACAGAATGCCTCCAGATGTGCATCGGAAACTACCACTGGTCTACCAGGAAACGATCAAAGCGTAGATGGTTTGAGACATTACTCCCATGGAGGTAACTGCGCATCTTGACTGTTGTATTCAATCCCGATATAATTTCTGTGTTTCATCAACACTCTGATAGTCCCGATGCAATTTCTGTGTTTAATCAACACTCTGATAGTCCACAGATTACAGAATGCCTCCAGATGTGCATCGCAAACTACTACTGGTCTTCCAAGGAACGATGTGCATCGTAAACTACTACTGGTCTTCCAATGAACTATCAAAGCGTAAACTGTTTAAGACATTACTCCCATGGAGGTAGTGCGTATGGTGACTGTTGTATTCAATCCCGATGCAAATTCTGTGTTTAATAAACACTCTGATAGTCCACAGATTACAGAATGCATCCAGATGTGCATCGGAAACTACTACTGGCCTTCCAAGGGAATGATCAAAGCGTAAACTGTTTGAGACATTACTCCCATGGAGTTATGTGCGCATGGTGACTGTTGTATTCAATCCCGATGCAATTTCTGTGTTTCATCAACACTCTGATAGTCCACAAATTACAGAATGCCTCCAGATGTGCATAGGAAACTACTACTGGTCTTCCATGGAACGATCAAAGCGTAAACTGTTTGAACCATTACTAACTTGGAGGTAAGTGCGCATGGTGACTGTTGTATTCAATCCCGATGCAATTTCTGTGTTTCATTAACACTCTGATAGTCCACAGTTTACAGAATGCATCCAGACGTGCATCGGAAACTACTACTGGTCTTCCAGGGAACGATCAAAGCGTAGACTGTTTGAGACATTACTCCCATGGAAAAAAGTGCGCATGGTGACTGCTGTATTCAATCCCGATGCAATTTTCGTTTTATCAACACTCTGATAGTCCACAGATTACAGAATGCCTCCAGATGTGCATCGGAAACTACTACTGGTCTTCCAGGGAACGATCAAAGCGTAAACTGTTTGAGACATTACTCCCATGGAGGAAAGTGCGCATGGTGACTGTTGTATTCAATCCCGATGTAATTTTGGTTTCATCTACACTCTGATAGTCCACAGATTACAGAATGCCTCCAGACGTGCATCGAAAACTACTACTGGTCTCCAGGGAAGGATCAAAGCGTAGACAGTTTGAGACCTTACTCCCATGGAGGAATGTGCGCATGGTGAATGATGTATTCAATCCCGAAGCAATTTCGGTGTTTCCTCAACACTCTGATAGTCGACAGATTACAGAATGCCTCCAGATGTGCATCGGAAGCTACTGCATGTCTTCCTGGGAACGATCAAAGCGTAGACTGTATGAGACATTACTCCCATGGAGGAAAGTGCGCATGGTGACTGTTGTATTCAATCCCGATGCAATTTCTGTGTTTCATCAACACTCTGATGGTCCACAGATTACAGAATGCCTCCAGATGTGCATCGGAAACTACTACTGGTCTTCCAGGGAACGATCAAAGCGTAAACTGTTTGAGACATTACTCCCATGGAAAAAAGTGCGCATGGTGACTGTTGTATTCAATCCCGATGCAATTTTGGTTTTATCAACACTCTGATAGTCCACAGATTACAGAATGCCTCCAGATGTGCATCGGAAACTACCACTGGTCTACCAGGAAACGATCAAAGCGTAGATGGTTTGAGACATTACTCCCATGGAGGTAACTGCGAATCTTGACTGTTGTATTCAATCCCGATATAATTTCTGTGTTTCATCAACACTCTGATAGTCCCGATGCAATTTCTGTGTTTAATCAACACTCTGATAGTCCACAGATTACAGAATGCCTCCAGATGTGCATCGCAAACTACTACTGGTCTTCCAAGGAACGATGTGCATCGTAAACTACTACTGGTCTTCCAATGAACTATCAAAGCGTAAACTGTTTAAGACATTACTCCCATGGAGGTAGTGCGTATGGTGACTGTTGTATTCAATCCCGATGCAAATTCTGTGTTTAATAAACACTCTGATAGTCCACAGATTACAGAATGCATCCAGATGTGCATCGGAAACTACTACTGGCCTTCCAAGGGAATGATCAAAGCGTAAACTGTTTGAGACATTACTCCCATGGAGTTATGTGCGCATGGTGACTGTTGTATTCAATCCCGATGCAATTTCTGTGTTTCATCAACACTCTGATAGTCCACAGATTACAGAATGCCTCCAGATGTGCATAGGAAACTACTACTGGTCTTCCATGGAACGATCAAAGCGTAAACTGTTTGAACCATTACTAACTTGGAGGTAAGTGCCCATGGTGACTGTTGTATTCAATCCCGATGCAATTTCTGTGTTTCATTAACACACTGATAGTCCACAGATTACAGAATGCATCCAGACGTGCATCGGAAACTACTACTGGTCTTCCAGGGAACGATCAAAACGTAGACTGATTGCGACATTACACCAATGGAGGAAAGTGGGCATGGTAAATGTTGTATTCAACCCCGATGCAATATCTGTGTTTCATCAACACTCTGATAGTCCACAGATTGCAGAATGCCTCCAGATGTGCATCGGAAACTACTACTGGTCTTCCAGGGAACGATCAAAGCGTAAACTGTTTGAGACATTACTCCCATGGAAAAAAGTGCGCATGGTGACTGTTGTATTCAATCCCGATGCAATTTTGGCTTTATCAACACTCTGATAGTCCACAGATTACAGAATGCCTCCAGATGTGCATCGGAAACTACCACTGGTCTACCAGGAAACGATCAAAGCGTAGATGGTTTGAGACATTACTCCCATGGAGGTAACTGCGCATCTTGACTGTTGTATTCAATCCCGATATAATTTCTGTGTTTCATCAACACTCTGATAGTCCCGATGCAATTTCTGTGTTTAATCAACACTCTGATAGTCCACAGATTACAGAATGCCTCCAGATGTGCATCGCAAACTACTACTGGTCTTCCAAGGAACGATGTGCATCGTAAACTACTACTGGTCTTCCAATGAACTATCAAAGCGTAAACTGTTTAAGACATTACTCCCATGGAGGTAGTGCGTATGGTGACTGTTGTATTCAATCCCGATGCAAATTCTGTGTTTAATAAACACTCTGATAGTCCACAGATTACAGAATGCATCCAGATGTGCATCGGAAACTACTACTGGCCTTCCAAGGGAATGATCAAAGCGTAAACTGTTTGAGACATTACTCCCATTGAGTTATGTGCGCATGGTGACTGTTGTATTCAATCCCGATGCAATTTCTGTGTTTCATCAACACTCTGATAGTCCACAGATTACAGAATGCCTCCAGATGTGCATAGGAAACTACTACTGGTCTTCCATGGAACGATCAAAACGTAAACTGTTTGAACCATTACTAACTTGGAGGTAAGTGCGCATGGTGACTGTTGTATTCAATCCCGATGCAATTTCTGTGTTTCATCAACGCTCTGATAGTCGACAGAATACAGAATTCCTCCAGATGTGCATCAGAAACTACTACGGGTCTTCCAGGAAACGATCAAATCGTAGACTGTTTGAGACATTACTCCCACGGTGGAATGTGCGCATGGCGACTGTTATATTCAATTGCGATGCAATTTCTGTGTTTCATCAACACTCTGATAGTCCACAGACTACAAAATGCCTCCAGATGTGCATCGGAAACTACTACGGGTCTTCCAGGGAACGATCAAAGCGTATACTCTTTGAGACATTACTCCCATGGAGGTAAGTGCGCATGGTGACTGTAGTATTCAATCCCGATGCAATTTTTGTTTCATCAACACCCTGATAGTCCACAGATTACAGAATGCCTCCAGATGTGCATCGGAAACTACTACTGGTCTTCCAGGAAACGATCAAACCGTAGACTGTTTGAGACATTACTCCCATGGAGGTAAGTGCGCATGGTGACTGTTGTATTCCATCCCCATGCTATTTCTGTGTTTCATCAACACTCTGATAATCCACAGATTACAGAATGCCTCCAGATGTGCATCGGAAACTACTACTGGTCTTCCAGGGATCGATTAAAGCGTAGACTGTTTGAGACATTACTCCCATGGAGGTAAGTGCGCATGGTGACAGTTGTATTCAATCCCGATGCAAATTCTGTGTTTAATCAACACTCTGATAGTCCACAGATTACAGAATGCCTCCAGATGTGAATCGGAAACTACAACTGGTCTTCCAGGTAACCATCAAAGCGTAGACTGTTTGAGACATTACTCCCATGGAGGAAAGTGCACATGGTGACTGTTGTATTAAATCCCGATGCAATTTCTGTGTTTTATCAACACTCTGATAGTCCACAGATTACAGAATGCCTCCCGATGTGCATCAGAAACTACTTCTTGTCTTAAAGGGAACGATCAAAGCGTAGACTGTTTGAGACATTACTCCCATGGAGGAAAATGCACCTGGTGACAGTTGTATTCAATCCCAATTCAATTTCTGTGTTTCATCACCACTCTGATAGTCCACAGACTACAGAATGCCTCCAGATGTGCATCGGAAACTACTACTGGTCTTCCAGGGAACGATCAAAGCGTAGACTGCTTGAGACATTACTCCCATGGAAAAAAGTGCGCATGGTGACTGCTGTATTCAATCCCGATGCAATTTTCATTTTATCAACACTCTGATAGTCCACAGATTACAGAATGCCTCGAGATGTGCATCGGAAACTACTACTGGTCTTCCAGGGAACGATCAAAGCGTAGACTGTTTGAGACATTACTCCCATGGAGGAAAGTGCGCATGGTAACTGTTGTATTCCATCCCGATGCAATTTTGGTTTCATCTACACTCTGATAGTCCACAGATTACAGAATGCCTCCAGACGTGCATCGAAAACTACTACTGGTCTCCAGGGAACGATCAAAGCGTAGACAGTTTGAGACAATACTCCCATGGAGGAAAGTGCGCATGGTGAATGTTGTATTCAATCCCGAAGCAATTTCGGTGTTTCCTCAACACTCTGATAGTCCACAGATTACAGAATGCCTCCAGATGTGCATCAGAAGCTACTACTGGTCTTCCAGGGAACGATCAAAGCATAGACTGTATGAGACATTACTCCCATGGAGGAAAGTGCGCATGGTGACTGTTGTATTCAATCCCGATGCTATTTCTGTGTTTCATCAACACTCTGATGGTCCACAGATTACAGAATGCCTCCAGATGTGCATCGGAAACTACTACTGGTCTTCCAGGGATCGAATTAAGCGTAGACTGTTTGAGACATTACTCCCATGGAGGTAAGTGCGCATGGTGACTGTTGTATTCAATCCCGATGCAAATTCTGTGTTTAATAAACACTCTGATAGTCCACAGATTACAGAATACCTCCAGATGTGAATCGGAAACTACAACTGGTCTTCCAGGTAACCATCAAAGCGTAGACTGTATGAGACATTACTCCCATGGAGGAAAGTGCGCATGGTGACTGTTGTATTCAATCCCAATTCAATTTCTGTGTTTCATCAACACTCTGATAGTCCACAGACTACAGAATGCCTCCAGTTGTGCTTCGGAAACTACTACTGGTCTTCCAGGGAACGTACAAAGCGTAGACTGTTTGAGACATTACTCCCATGGAAAAAAGTGCGCATGGTGACTGCTGTATTCAATCCCGATGCAATTTTCGTTTTATCAACACTCTGATAGTCCACAGATTACAGAATGCCTCCAGATGTGCATCGGAAACTACTGCTGGTCTTCCAGGGAACGATCAAAGCGTAGACGGTTTGAGACATTACTCCCATGGAGGAATGTGCGCATGGTGAATGTTGTATTCAATCCCGAAGCAATTTCGGTGTTTCCTCAACACTCTGATAGTCGACAGATTACAGAATGCCTCCAGATGTGCATCGGAAGCTACTGCATGTCTTCCTGGGAACGATCAAAGCGTAGACTGTATGAGACATTACTCCCATGGAGGAAAGTGCGCATGGTGACTGTTGTATTCAATCCCGATGCAATTTCTGTGTTTCATCAACACTCTGATGGTCCACAGATTACAGAATGCCTCCAGATGTGCATCGGAAACTACTACTGGTCTTCCAGGGAACGATCAAAGCGTAAACTGTTTGAGACATTACTCCCATGGAAAAAAGTGCGCATGGTGACTGCTGTATTCAATCCCGATGCAATTTTCGTTTTATCAACACACTGATAGTCCACAGATTACAGAATGCCTCGAGATGTGCATCGGAAACTACTACTGGTCTTCCAGGGAACGATCAAAGCGTAGACTGTTTGAGACATTACTCACATGGAGGAAAGTGCGCATGGTAACTGTTGTATTCCATCCCGATGCAATTTTGGTTTCATCTACACTCTGATAGTCCACAGATTACAGACTGCCTCCAGACGTGCATCGAAAACTACTACTGGTCTCTAGGGAACGATCAAAGCGTAGACAGTTTGAGACAATACTCCCATGGAGGAAAGTGCGCATGGTGAATGTTGTATTCAATCCCGAAGCAATTTCGGTGTTTCCTCAACACTCTGATAGTCCACAGATTACAGAATTCCTCCAGATGTGCATCAGAAGCTACTACTGGTCTTCCAGGGAACGATCAAAGCATAGACTGTATGAGACATTACTCCCATGGAGGAAAGTGCGCATGGTGACTGTTGTATTCAATCCCGATGCTATTTCTGTGTTTCATCAACACTCTGATGGTCCACAGATTACAGAATGCCTCCAGATGTGCATCGGAAACTAGTACTGGTCTTCCAGGAACGATCAAAGCGTAGACTGTTTGAGAAATTACTCTCATGGAGGAATGTGCGCATGGTGACTTTTGTCTTCAATCCCGATGCAATTTCTGTGTTTCATTAACACTCTGATAGTCCACAGATTACAGAATGCATCCAGACGTGCATCGGAAACTACTACTGGTCTTCCAGGGAACGATCAAAACGTAGACTGATTGCGACATTACACCAATGGAGGGAAGTGGGCATGCTGACTACTGTATTCAACCCCGATGCAATTTCTGTGTTTCATCAACACTCTGATAGTCAACAGATTGCAGAATGCCTCCAGATGTGCATCGGAAACTACTACTGGTCTTCCAGGGAACGATCAAAGCTTAAACTGTTTGAGACATTACACCCATGGAGGAAAGTGCGCATGGTGACTGTTCTATTCAATCCCGATGCAATTTCTGTGTTTCATCAACACTCTGATATTCCACAGATTACAGAATGCCTCCAGATGTGCATCGGAAACTACGACTGATCTTCCAGGGAACGATAAAATCGTAAACTGTTTGAGACATTACTCCCATGGAAGTAAGTGCTCATTGTGACTGTTGTATTCAATCCCGATGCAATTTCTAAGTTTTATCAACACTCTGATAGTCGACAGAATACAGAATGCCTCCAGATGCGCATAGGAAACTACTACTGGTCTTCCAGGAAACGATCAAAGCGTAGACTGTTTGAGACATTACTCCAATTGAGGAAAGTGCGCATGGTGACTGTTGTATTCAATCGCGATGCAATTTCTGTGTTTTATCAACACTCTGATAGTCCACAGACTACACAATGCCTCCAGATGTGCATCGGAAACTACTAATGGTTTTCCAGGGAACGATCAAAGCGTAGACTGTTTGAGACATTACTCCCATGGAGGTAAGTGCGCATGGTGACTGTTGTATTCAATCCCGATGCAATTTTGGTTTCATCAACACTCTGATAGTCCACAGATTACAGAATGCCTCCAGATGTGCATCGGAAACTACTACTGGTCTTCCAGGAAACGATCATAGCCTAGACTGTTTGAGACGTTACTCCCATGGAGGTAAGTGCGCATGGTGACAGTTGTATTCAATCCCGATGCAATTTCTGTGTTTCATCAACACTCTGATAGTCCACAGATTACAGAATGCCTCCAGATGTGCATCGGAAACTACTACTGATCTTCCAAGGGAACGATCAATGCGTAAACTGTTTGAGACGTTACTCCCATGGAAGTAAGTGCGCATGGTGACTGTTGTATTCAATCCCGATGCAATTTCTGTGTTTGATCAACACTCTGATAGTCCACAGATAACCGAATGCCTCCAGATGTGCATCGGAGACTACTACTGGTCTTCCAGGAAACGTTCGGAGCGTAGACTGTTTGAGACATTACTCCCATGAAGGAAAGTGCGCTTGGTGACTGTTGTATTCAATCCCGATGCAATTTTGGTTTCATCAACACTCTGATAGTCCACAGATTACAGAATGCCTCCAGATGTGCATCGGAAACTACTACTGGTCTTCCAGGAAACGATCAAACCGTAGACTGTTTGAGACGTTACTCCCATGGAGGTAAGTGCGCATGGTGACTGTTGTATTCACTCCCGATGCAATTTCTGTATTTCATCAACACTTTGATAATTCACAGATTACAGAATGCCTCCAGATGTGCATCAGAAACTACTACTGGTCTTCCAGGGAACGATCAAAGCGTAGACTGTTTGAGACATTACTCCCATGGAGGTAAGTGCGCATGGTGACTGTTGTATTCAATCCCGATGCAAATTCTGTGTTTAATCAACACTCTGATAGTCCACAGATTACAGAATGCCTCCAGATGTGCATCGGAAACTACTTCTGGTCTTAAAGGGAACGATCAAAGCGTAGACTGTTTGAGACATTACTCCCATGGAGGAAAATGCACCTGGTGACAGTTGTATTCAATCCCGATTCAATTTCTGTGTTTCATCACCACTCTGATAGTCCACAGACTACAGAATGCCTCCAGATGTGCATCGGAAACTACTACTGGTCTTCCAGGGAACGATCAAAGCGTAGACTGTTTGAGACATTACTCCCATGGAAAAAAGTGCGCATGGTGACTGTTGTATTCAATCCCGATGCAATTTTGGTGTTTAATCAACACTCTGATATTCCACAGATTACAGAATGCCTCCAGATGTGCATCGGAAACTACGACTGATCTTCCAGGGAACGATAAAATCGTAAACAGTTTCAGACATTACTCCCATGGAAGTAAGTGCGCATTGTGACTGTTGTATTCAATCTCCATGCAATATCTGTGTTTCATCAACACTCTGATAGTCCACAGATTACAGATTGCCTCCAGATGTGCATCGGAAACTACTACTGGTCTACCAGGAAACGATCAAAGCGTAGATGGTTTGAGACATTACTCCCATGGAGGTAACTGCGCATCTTGACTGTTGTATTAAATCCCGATATAATTTCTGTGTTTCATCAACACTCTGATAGTCCCGATGCAATTTCTGTGTTTAATCAACACTCTGATAGTCCACAGATTACAGAATGCCTCCAGATGTGCATCGCAAACTACTACTGGTCTTCCAAGGAACGATGTGCATCGTAAACTACTACTGGTCTTCCAATGAACTATCAAAGCGTAAACTGTTTGAGACATTACTCCCATGAAGGTGTTACGTATGGTGACTGTTGTATTCAATTCCGATGCAATTTCTGTGTTTCATCAACACTCTGATAGTCCACAGATTACAAAATACATCCAGATGTGCATCGGAAACTACTACTGGCCTTCCAAGTGATTGATCAAAGCGGAAACTGTTTGAGACATTACTCCCATGGAGTTAAGTGCGCATGGTGACTGTTGTATTCAATCCCGATGCAATTTCTGTGTTTCATCATTACTCTGATAGTCCACAGATTACAGAATGCCTCCAGATGTGCATAGGAAACTACTACTGGTCTTCCATGGAACGATCAAAGCGTAAACTGTTTGAACCATTACTCCCATGGAGGTAAGTGCGCATGGTGACTGTTGTATTCAACCCCGATGCAATTTCTGTGTTTCATCAACGCTCTGATAGTCGACAGAATACAGAATTCCTCCAGATGTGCATCAGAAACTACTACGGGTCTTCCAGGAAACGATCAAATCGTAGACTGTTTGAGACATTACTCCCACGGTGGAATGTGCGCATGGCGACTGTTATATTCAATCGCGATGCAATTTCTGTGTTTCATCAACACTCTGATAGTCCACAGACTACAGAATGCCTCCAGATGTGCATCGGAAACTACTACTGGTCTTCCAGGGAAAGATCAAAGCGTATACTCTTTGAGACATTACTCCCATGGAGGTAAGTGCGCATGGTGACTGCTGTATTCAATCCCGATGCAATTTTCGTTTTATCAACACTCTGATAGTCCACAGATACAGAATGCCTCCAGATGTGCATCGGAAACTACTACTGGTCTTCCAGGGAACGATCAAAGCGTAGACTGTTTGAGACATTACTCCCATGGAGGTAAGTGCGCATGGTGACTGTTGTATTCAATCCCCATGCTATTTCTGTGTTTCATCAACACTCTGATAATCCACAGATTACAGAATGCCTCCAGATGTGCATCGGAAACTACTACTGGTCTTCCAGGGATCGATTAAAGCGTAGACTGTTTGAGACATTACTCCCATGGAGGAAAGTGCACATGGTGACTGTTGTATTAAATCCCCATGCTATTTCTGTGTTTTATCAACACTCTGATAGTCCACAGATTACAGAAGGCCTCCCGATGTGCATCGGAAACTACTTCTTGTCTTAAAGGGAACGATCAAAGCGTAGACTGTTTGAGACATTACTCCCATGGAGGAAAATGCACCTGGTGACAGTTGTATTCAATCCCAATTCAATTTCTGTGTTTCATCACCACTCTGATAGTCCACAGACTACAGAATGCCTCCAGATGTGCATCGGAAACTACTACTGGTCTTCCAGGGAACGATCAAAGCGTAGACTGTTTGAGACATTACTCCCATGGAAAAAAGTGCGCATGGTGACTGCTGTATTCAATCCCGATGCAATTTTCGTTTTATCAACACTCTGATAGTCCACAGATTACAGAATGCCTCGAGATGTGCATCGGAAACTACTACTGGTCTTCCAGGGAACGATCAAAGCGTAGACTGTTTGAGACATTACTCCCATGGAGGAAAGTGCGCATGGTAACTGTTGTATTCCATCCCGATGCAATTTTGGTTTCATCTACACTCTGATAGTCCACAGATTACAGAATGCCTCCAGACGTGCATCGAAAACTACTACTGGTCTCCAGGGAACGATCAAAGCGTAGACAGTTTGAGACAATACTCCCATGGAGGAAAGTGCGCATGGTGAATGTTGTATTCAATCCCGAAGCAATTTCGGTGTTTCCTCAACACTCTGATAGTCCACAGATTACAGAATTCCTCCAGATGTGCATCAGAAGCTACTACTGGTCTTCCAGGGAACGATCAAAGCATAGACTGTATGAGACATTACTCCCATGGAGGAAAGTGCGCATGGTGACTGTTGTATTCAATCCCGATGCTATTTCTGTGTTTCATCAACACTCTGATGGTCCACAGATTACAGAATGCCTCCAGATGTGCATCGGAAACTAGTACTGGTCTTCCAGGAACGATCAAAGCGTAGACTGTTTGAGAAATTACTCTCATGGAGGAATGTGCGCATGGTGACTTTTGTCTTCAATCCCGATGCAATTTCTGTGTTTCATTAACACTCTGATAGTCCACAGATTACAGAATGCATCCAGACGTGCATCGGAAACTACTACTGGTCTTCCAGGGAACGATCAAAACGTAGACTGATTGCGACATTACACCAATGGAGGGAAGTGGGCATGGTGACTATTGTATTCAACCCCGATGCAATTTCTGTGTTTCATCAACACTCTGATAGTCAACAGATTGCAGAATGCCTCCAGATGTGCATCGGAAACTACTACTGGTCTTCCAGGGAACGATCAAAGCTTAAACTGTTTGAGACATTACACCTATGGAGAAAAGTGCGCATGGTGACTGTTCTATTCAATCCCGATGCAATTTCTGTGTTTCATCAACACTCTGATATTCCACAGATTACAGAATGCCTCCAGATGTGCATCGGAAACTACGACTGATCTTCCAGGGAACGATAAAATCGTAAACTGTTTGAGACATTACTCCCATGGAAGTAAGTGCTCATTGTGACTGTTGTATTCAATCCCGATGCAATTTCTAAGTTTTATCAACACTCTGATAGTCGACAGAATACAGAATGCCTCCAGATGCGCATAGGAAACTACTACTGGTCTTCCAGGAAACGATCAAAGCGTAGACTGTTTGAGACATTACTCCAATTGAGGAAAGTGCGCATGGTGACTGTTGTATTCAATCGCGATGCAATTTCTGTGTTTTATCAACACTCTGATAGTCCACAGACTACACAATGCCTCCAGATGTGCATCGGAAACTACTAATGGTTTTCCAGGGAACGATCAAAGCGTAGACTGTTTGAGACATTACTCCCATGGAGGTAAGTGCGCATGGTGACTGTTGTATTCAATCCCGATGCAATTTTGGTTTCATCAACACTCTGATAGTCTACAGATTACAGAATGCCTCCAGATGTGCATCGGAAACTACTACTGGTCTTCCAGGAAACGATCATAGCCTAGACTGTTTGAGACGTTACTCCCATGGAGGTAAGTGCGCATGGTGACAGTTGTATTCAATCCCGATGCAATTTCTGTGTTTCATCAACACTCTGATAGTCCACAGATTACAGAATGCCTCCAGATGTGCATCGGAAACTACTACTGATCTTCCAAGGGAACGATCAATGCGTAAACTGTTTGAGACATTACTCCCATGGAAGTAAGTGCGCATGGTGACTGTTGTATTCAATCCCGATGCAATTTCTGTGTTTGATCAACACTCTGATAGTCCACAGATAACCGAATGCCTCCAGATGTGCATCGGAGACTACTACTGGTCTTCCAGGAAACGTTCGGAGCGTAGACTGTTTGAGACATTACTCCCATGGATTAAAGTGCGCTTGGTGACTGTTGTATTCAATCCCGATGCAATTTTGGTTTCATCAACACTCTGATAGTCCACAGATTACAGAATGCCTCCAGATGTGCATCGGAAACTACTACTGGTCTTCCAGGAAACGATCAAACCGTAGACTGTTTGAGACGTTACTCCCATGGAGGTAAGTGCGCATGGTGACTGTTGTATTCACTCCCGATGCAATTTCTGTATTTCATCAACACTTTGATAATTCACAGATTACAGAATGCCTCCAGATGTGCATCAGAAACTACTACTGGTCTTCCAGGGAACGATCAAAGCGTAGACTGTTTGAGACATTACTCCCATGGAGGTAAGTGCGCATGGTGACTGTTGTATTCAATCCCGATGCAAATTCTGTGTTTAATCAACACTCTGATAATCCACAGATTACAGAATGCCTCCAGATGTGAATCGGAAACTTCAACTGGTCTTCCAGGGAACCATCAAAGCGTAGACTGTTTGAGACATTACTCCCATGGAGGATAGTGCACATGGTGAATGTTGTATTCAATCCCGATGCAATTTACCTATGTTTCATCAACACTCTGATAGTCCACAGATTACAGAATGCCTCCAGATGTGCATCGGAAACTACTTCTGGTCTTAAAGGGAACGATCATAGCGTAGACTGTTTGAGACATTACTCCCATGGAGGAAAATGCACCTGGAGACAGTTGTATTCAATCCCGATTCAATTTCTGTGTTTCATCACCACTCTGATAGTCCACAGACTACAGAATGCCTCCAGATGTGCATCGGAAACTACTACTGGTCTTCCAGGGAACGATCAAAGCGTAGACTGTTTGAGACATTACTCCCATGGAAAAAAGTGCGCATGGTGACTGTTGTATTCAATCCCGATGCAATTTTGGTGTTTAATCAACACTCTGATATTCCACAAATTACAGAATGCCTCCAGATGTGCATCGGAAACTACGACTGATCTTCCAGGGAACGATAAAATCGTAAACAGTTTCAGACATTACTCCCATGGAAGTAAGTGCGCATTGTGACTGTTGTATTCAATCTCCATGCAATATCTGTGTTTCATCAACACTCTGATAGTCCACAGATTACAGATTGCCTCCAGATGTGCATCGGAAACTACTACTGGTCTACCAGGAAACGGTCAAAGCGTAGATGGTTTGAGACATTACTCCCATGGAGGTAACTGCGCATCCTGACTGTTGTATTAAATCCCGATATAATTTCTGTGTTTCATCAACACTCTGATAGTCCCGATGCAATTTCTGTGTTTAATCAACACTCTGATAGTCCACAGATTACAGAATGCCTCCAGATGTGCATCGCAAACTACTACTGGTCTTCCAAGGAACGATGTGCATCGTAAACTACTACTGGTCTTCCAATGAACTATCAAAGCGTAAACTGTTTGAGACATTACTCCCATGAAGGTGTTGCGTATGGTGACTGTTGTATTCAATCCCGATGCAATTTCTGTGTTTCATCAACACTCTGATAGTCCACAGATTACAAAATACATCCAGATGTGCATCGGAAACTACTACTGGCCTTCCAAGTGAATGATCAAAGCGGAAACTGTTTGAGACATTACTCCCATGGAGTTAAGTGCGCATGGTGACTGTTGTATTCAATCCCGATGCAATTTCTGTGTTTCATCATTACTCTGATAGTCCACAGATTACAGAATGCCTCCAGATGTGCATAGGAAACTACTACTGGTCTTCCATGGAACGATCAAAGCGTAAACTGTTTGAACCATTACTCCCATGGAGGTAAGTGCGCATGGTGACTGTTGTATTCAACCCCGATGCAATTTCTGTGTTTCATCAACGCTCTGATAGTCGACAGAATACAGAATTCCTCCAGATGTGCATCAGAAACTACTACGGGTCTTCCAGGAAACGATCAAATCGTAGACTGTTTGAGACATTACTCCCACGGTGGAATGTGCGCATGGCGACTGTTATATTCAATCGCGATGCAATTTCTGTGTTTCATCAACACTCTGATAGTCCACAGACTACAGAATGCCTCCAGATGTGCATAGGAAACTACTACTGGTCATCCAGGGAAAGATCAAAGCGTATACTCCTTGAGACATTACTCCGATGGAGGTAAGTGCGCATGGTGACTGCTGTATTCAATCCCGATGCAATTTTCGTTTTATCAACACTCTGATAGTCCACAGATTACAGAATGCCTCCAGATGTGCATCGGAAACTACTTCTGGTCTTCCAGGGAACGATCAAAGCGTAGACTGTTTGAGACATTACTCCCATGGAGGAAAGTGCGCATGGTGACTGTTGTATTCAATCCCGATGCAATTTTAGATTCATCTACACTCTGATAGTCCACAGATTACAGAATGCCTCCAGACGTGCATCGAAAACTACTACTGGTCTCCAGGGAACGAACAAAGCGTAGACAGTTTGAGACATTACACCCATGGAGGAAAGTGCGCATGGTGAATGTTGTATTCAATCCCGAAGCAATTTCGGTGTTTCCTCAACACTCTGATAGTCCACAGATTACAGAATGCCTCCAGATGTGCATCGGAAGCTACTACTGGTCTTCCTGGGAACGATCAAAACGTAGACTGTATGAGACATTACTCCCATGGAGGAAAGTGCGCATGGTGACTGTTGTTTTCAATCCCGATGCTATTTCTGTGTTACATCAACACTCTGATGGTCCACAGATTACAGAATGCCTCCAGATGTGCATCGGAAACTAGTACTGGTCTTCCAGGAACGATCAAAGCGTAGACTGTTTGAGAAATTGCTCTCATGGAGGAATGTGCGCATGGTGACTTTTGTCTTCAATCCCGATGCAATTTCTGTGTTTCATTAACACTCTGATAGTCCACAGATTACAGAATGCATCCAGACGTGCATCGGAAACTACTACTTGTCTTCCAGGGAACGATCAAAACGTAGATTGATTGCGACATTACACCAATGGAGGAAAGTGGGCATGGTGACTGTTGTATTCAACCCCGATGCAATTTCTGTGTTTCATCAACACTCTGATAGTCCACAGATTGCAGAATGCCTCCAGATGTGCATCGGAAACTACTACTGGTCTTCCAGGGAACGATCAAAGAGTAAACTGTTTGAGACATTACACCCATGGAGGAAAGTGCGCATGGTGACTGTTCTATTCAATCCCGATGCAATTTCTGTGTTTCATCAACACTATGATATTCCACAGATTACAGAATGCCTCCAGATGTGCATCGGAAACTACGACAGATCTTCCAGGGAACGATCAAATCTTAAACAGTTTGAGACATTACTCCCATGGAAGTAAGTGCGCATTGTGACTGTTGTATTCAATCTCCATGCAATATCTGTGTTTCTTCAACACTCTGATAGTCGACAGATTATAGAATGCCTCCAGATGTGCATCGGAAACTACTGCTGGTTTTCCAGGAAACGATCAAAGCGTAGAAAGTTTGAGACATTACTCCCATGCAGGGAAGTGCGCATGGTGACTGTTGTATTCAATCCCGATGCAATTTCGGTGTTTCATCAACACTCTGATAGTCCACGGATTACTCCCATGGAGGAAAGTGCGCATGGTGACTGTTGTATTCAATCCCGATGCTATTTCTGTGTTTCATCAGCACTCTGATGGTCCACAGATTACAGAATGCCTCCAGATGTGAATCGGAAACTACAACTGGTCTTCCAGGGAACCATCAAAGCGTAGACTCTGTGAGACATTACTATCATGGAGGGAAGTGCTCATGGTGACTGTTGTGTTCAATCCCGATGCAATTTCTGTGTTTAATCAACACTCTGATAGTCCACAGATTACATAATGCCTCCAGATGTGCAATGGAAACTACCACTGGGCTTCCAGGAAACGATCAAAGCGTAGTCTGTTTGAGACATTACTCCTATGGAGGAAAGTGCGCCTGGTGACAGTTGTATTAAATCCAGATTCAATTTCTGTGTTTCATCACCACTCTGATAGTCCACAGTTTGCAGAATGCCTCCAGATGTGCATCGGAAACTACTACTGGTCTCCAGGGAACGATAAAAGCGTAAACTGTTTGATCATTACTCCCATGGAAGAAAGTGCGCATGGTGACTGTTGTATTCAATCCCGAAGCAATTTCGGTATTTCCTCAACACTCTAATAGTGCACAGATTACAGAATGCCTCCAGATGTGCATCGGAAACTACTACTGGTCTTCCTGGGTACGATCAAAGCGTAGACTGTATGAGACATTACTCCCATGGAGGAAAGTGCGCATGGTGACTGTTGTATTCAATCCCGATGCTATTTCTGTGTTTCATCAACACTCTGATAGTCCACAGATTACAGAATGCCTACAGATGTGCATCGGAAACTACTACTGGTCTTAAAGGGAACGATCAAAGCGTAGACTGTTTGAGACATTACTCCCATGGAGGAAAATGCACCTGGTGACAGTTGTATTCAATCCCGATTCAATTTCGGTGTTTCATCACCACTCCGATAGTCCACAGACTACAGAATGCCTCCAGATGTGCATCGGAAACTACTACTGGTCTTCCAGGGAACGATCAAATCGTAGACAGTTTGAGACATTACTCCCATGGAGGAAAGTGCACATGGTGAATGTTGTATTCAATCCCGAAGCAATTTCGGTGTTTCCTCAACACTCTGATAGTCCACAGATTACAGAATGCCTCCAGATGTGCATCGGAAGCTACTACTGGTCTTCCTGGGAACGATCAAAGCGTAGACTGATAGCGACATTACACCAATGGAGGAAAGTGGGCATGGTGACTGTTGTATTCAACCCCGATGCAATTTCTGTGTTTCATCAACACTCTGATAGTCCACGGATTGCAGAATGCCTCCAGATGTGCATCGGAAACTACTACTGGTCTTCCAGGGAACGATCAAAGCGTAAACTGTTTGAGACATTACACCAATGGAGGAAAGTGCGCATGGTGACTGTTCTATTCAATCCCGATGCAATTTCTGTGTTTCATCAACACTCTGATATTCCACAGATTACAGAATGCCTTCAGCTGTGCATCGGAAACTACTACTGGTCTTAAAGGGAACGATCAAAGCGTAGACTGTTTGAGACATTACTACCATGGAGGAAAATGCACCTGGTGACAGTTGTATTCAATCCCGATTCAATTTCTGTGTTTCATCACCACTCCGATAGTCCACAGACTACAGAATGCCTCCAGATATGCATCGGAAACTACTACTGGTCTTCCAGGGAGCGATCAAAGCGTAGACTGTTTGAGACATTACTCCCATGGATGAAAGTGGGCATGGTGACTGTTGTATTCAATCCCGATGCAATTTCTGTGTTTCATCAACAGTCTGATAGTCCACAGATTACAGAATGCCTCCAGATGTGAATCGGAAACTGCAGCTGGTCTTCCAGGGAACCATCAAAGCGTAGACTGTTTGAGACATTACTCCCATGGAGGAAAGTGCACATGGTGACTGTTGTATTCAATCCCGATGCAATTTCTGTGTTTCATCAACACTCTGATAGTCCACAGATTACAGAATGCCTCCAGATGAGCATCGGAAACTACTACTGGTCTTAAAGGGAACGATCAAAGCGTAGACTGTTTGAGACATTACTTTAATGGAGGAAAATGCACCTGGTGACAGTTGTATTCAACCCCGATGCAATTTCTGTGTTTCATCAACACTCTGATAGTCCACAGATTGCAGAATGCCTCCACATGTGCATCGGAAACTACTACTGGTCTTCCAGGGAACGATCAAAGCGTAAACTGTTTGAGACATTACACCCATGGAGGAAAGTGCGCATGGTGAATGTTGTATTCAATCCCGATGCAATTTCTGTGTTTCATCAACACTCTGATAGTAAACAGATTACAGAATGCCTCCAGATGTGCATCGGAAACTACGACAGATCTTCCAGGGAACGATAAAGGCGTAAACTGTTTGAGACATTACTCCCATGGAGGTAAGTGCGCATGGTGACTGTTGTATTCAATCTCGATGCAATTTCTGTGTTTCATCAAGACTCTGATAGTCGACAGATTACAGAATGCCTCCAGATGTGCATCGGAAACTACTATTGGTCTTCCAGGAAACGATCAAAGCATAGACTGTTTGAGACATTACTCCCATTGAGGTAAGTGCGCATGGTGACAGTTGTAGTCAATCCCAATGCAAATTCTGTGTTTAATCAACACTCTGATAGTCCACAGATTACAGAATGCCTCCAGATGTGCAATGGAAACTACCACTGGTCTTCCATTAAACGATCAAAGCGTAGACTGTTTGAGACATTACTCCCATGGAGGTAAGTGCACATGGTGTCTGTTGTATTCAATCCCGATCCAATTTATGTGTTTCATCAACACTCTGTTAATCCACAGATTACAGAATGCCTCCAGATGTGCATCGGAAACAACTACTGGTCTTCCAGGGAACAGTCAAAGCGTAGACTGTTTGAGACATTACTTCCATGGAGGATAGTGCGCATGGTGACTGTTGTATTCAATCCCCATTCGATTTCTGTGTTTATCAACACTCAGATAGTCCTGAGATTACAGAATTAATCAAGATGTGCATCGGGAACTACTACTGGTCTTCCAGGGAACGATCAAAGCGTAAACTGTTTGAGACATTACTCCCATGGAGGAAAGTGCGCATGGTGCCTGTTGTATTCAATCCCGAAGCAATTTCTGTATTTCATCAACACTCTGATAGTCCACAGATTACAGAATGCCTCCAGATGTGCATCGGAAACTACTACTGGTCTTCCAGGGTACGATCAAATCGTAAACTCTTTGAGACATTACTCCCATGCAGGGAAGTGCGCATGGTGACTGTTGTATTCGATCCCGATGCAATTTCGGTGTTTCATCAACACTCTGATAGTCCACAGATTACAGAATGCCTCCGGATGTGAATCGGAAACCACAACTGGTCTTCCAGGGAACCATCAAAGCGTAGCCTCTTTGAGAGATTGCTCCCATGGAGGGAAGTGCTCATGCTGACTGTTGTGTCCAATCCCGATGCAATTTCTGTGTTTCATCAACACTCTGATAGTCCACAGATTACAGAATGCCTCCAGATGTGCATCGGAAACTACTACTCGTCTTCCAGGGAACGATCAACGCGTAAACTGTTTGAGACATTAAACCCATGGAGGAAAGTGCGCATGGTGACTGTTGTATTCAATCCCGATGCAATTTCTGTGTTTCATTAACACTCTGATAGTCCACAGATTACAGAATGCCTCCAGATGTGCATCGGAAACTACGACTGATCTTCCAGGGAACGATAAAAGCGTAAACTGTTTGAGACATTGCTCCCATGGAGGTAAGTGCGCATGGTGACTGTTGTATTCAATGTCGATGCAATTTCTGTGTTTCATCAACACTCTGATAGTCGACAGATTACAGAATGCCTCCAGATGTGCATCGGAAACTACTACTGGTCTTCCAGGAAACGATCAAAGCGTAGACTTTTTGAGACATTACTCCCATGGAGGAATGTGCGCATGGTGACAGTTGTATTAAATCGCGATGCAATTTCTGTGTTTCATCAACACTCTGATAGTCCACAGACTACAGAATGAGTCCAGATGTACATCGGAAACTACTACTCGTCTTCCAGGGAGCGATCAAAGCGTATACTGTTTGAGATATTACTCCCATGGAGGTAAGGGCGCATGGTGACTGATGTATTCAATCCCGATGCAATTTTGGTTTCATCAACACTCTGATAGTCCACAGATTACAGAATGCCTCCAGATGTGCATCGGAAACTACTACTGGTATTCCAGGAAACGATCAAAGCGTAGACTGTTTGACACATTACTCCCATGGAGGTAAGTGCGCATGGTGACTGTTGTATTCAATCTCGATCCAATTTCTGTGTTTCTTCAACACTCTGATAATCCACAGATTACAGAATGCCTCCAGATGTGCATCGGAAACAAATACTGGTCTTCCAGGGAACAATCAGAGCGTAGACTGTTTGAGACATTACTCCCATTGAGGTAAGTGCGCATGGTGACAGTTGTGGTCAATCCTAATGCAATATCTGTGTTTCATCAACACTCTGATGGTCCACAGATTACAGAATGCCTCCACATGTGCATCGGAAATTACTACTGCTCTTCCAGGGAACGATCAAAGCGTAGACTATTTGAGACACTACTCCCATGGAGGTATGTGCGCATGGTGACTGTTGTATTCAATCCCGATTCAATTTCTGTGTTTCATCAACACTCTGATAGTCCACAGATAACAGAATGCCTCCAGATGTGCATCGGAAACTATTACAATGACTTCCAGGGAACGATCAAAGCGTAGACTCTTTGAGACATTACTCCCATGGAGGAAAGTGCGCATGGTGACTGTTGTATTCAACCCCGATGCAATTTCTGTGTTTCAACAACACTCTGATAGTCCACAGATTACAGAATGCCTCGGGATGTGAATCAGAAACTACAACTGGTCTTCCAGGGAACCATCAAAGCGTAGACTGATTGAGACGTTACTCCAATGGAGGAAAGTGGGCAAGGTGACTGTTGTATTAAACCCCTATGCAATTTCTGTGTTTCATCAACACTCTGATAGTCCACAGATTGCAGAATGCCTCCAGATGTGAATCGGAAACTGCTACTGGTCTCCCAGGGAACGATCAACGCGTAAACTGTTTGAGACATTAAACCCATGGACTAAAGTGCGCATGGTGGCTGTTGTATTCAATCCCGATGCAATTTCTGTGTTTCATCAACACTCTGATAGTCCACAGACTACAGAATGGCTCCAGATGTGCATCGGAAACTACGACTGATCTTCCAGGGAACGATAAAAGCGTAAACTGTTTGAGACATTGCTCCCATGGAGGTAAGTGCGCATGGTGACTGTTGTATTCAATCTCGATGCAATTTCTGTGTTCATCAACACTCTGATAGTCCACAGATTACAGAATGGCTCCAGATGTGCATCGGAAACTACGACTGATCTTCCAGGGAACGATAAAAGCGTAAACTGTTTGAGACATTGCTCCCATGGAGGTAAGTGCGCATGGTGACTGTTGTATTCAATCTCGATGCAATTTCTGTGTTCATCAACACTCTGATAGTCGACAGATTACAGAATGCCTCCAGATGTGCATCGGAAATTACTACTGGTCTTCCAGGAAACGATCAAAGCGTAGACTGTTTGAGACATTACTGCCACGGAGGAATGTGCGCATGGTGACTGTTGTATTCAATCGCGATGCAATATCTGTGTTTCATCAACACTCTGATAGTCCACAGACTACAGAATGAGTCCAGATGTGCATCGGAAATTACTACTCGTCTTCCAGGGAGCGATCAAAGCGTATACTGTTTGAGATTTTACTCCCATGGAGGTAAGGGCGCATGGTGACTGATGTATTCAATCCCGATGCAATTTTGGTTTCATCAACACTCTGATAGTCCACAGATTACAGAGTGCCTCCAGATGTGCAATGGAAACTACCACTGGTCTTCCAGGATACGATCAAAGCGTAGACTGTTTGAGACATTACTTCCATGGAGGAAAGTGCGCATGGTGACTGTTGTATTCAATCCCCATTCGATTTCTGTGTTTCATCAACTCTCTAATAGTCCACCTATTACAGAATTAATCCAGATGTGCATCGGAAGCTGCTACTGGTCTTCCAGGGAAGGATCAAAGCGTAAACTGTTTGAGACATTACTCCCATGGAAGAAAGTGCGCATGGTGACTGTTGTATTCCATCCCGAAACAATTTCTGTGTTTCATCACCACTCTGATAGTCCACAGATTACAGAATGCCTTTAGATGTGCATCGGAAACTACTACTGGTCTTCCAGGATACGATCAAAGCGTAAACTCTTTGAGACATTACTCCCATGGAGGGAACTGCGCATGGTGACTGTTGTATTCAATCCCGATGCAATTTCGGTGTTTCATCAACACTCTGATAGTCCACAGATAACAGAATGTCTCCAGATGTGAATCGGAAACTACAACTGGTCTCCCAGGGAACCATCAAAGCGTGGACTGTTTGAGAGATTAGTCTCATGGAGCAAAGTGCACATGGTGACGGTTGTATTCAATCTCGATACAATATCTGTGTTTCATCAACACTCAGATAGTCCACAGATTAGAGAATGCCTCCAGATGTGCATCGGAAACTACTACTGGTCTTCCAGGATACGATCAAAGCGTAAACTCTTTGAGACATTACTCCCATGCAGGGAAGTGCGCATGGTGACTGTTGTATTCAATCCCGATGCAATGTCGGTGTTTCATGAACACTCTAATAGTCCACAGATTACAGAATGTCTCCAGATGTGCATCGGAAACAACGACTGATCTTCCAGGGAACGATAAAAGCGTAAACTGTTTGAGACATTGCTCCCATGGAGGTAAGTGCGCATGGTGACTGTTGTATTCAATCTCGATGCAATGTCTGTGTTCCATCAACACTCTGATAGACGACAGATCACAGAATGCCTCCAGATGTGCTTCGGAAACTACTACTGGTCTTCCAGGAAACGATCAAAGCGTAGACTGTTTGAGACATTACTCCCATGGAGGTAAGTGCGCATGGTGACTGTTGTATTCAATCTCGATCCAATTTCTGTGTTTCATCAACACTCTGATAATCCACAGATTACAGAATGCCTCCAGATGTGCATCGGAAACAAATACTGGTCTTCCAGGGAACAATCAGAAAGTAGACTCTTTGAGACATTACTCCCATTGAGGTAAGTGCGCATGGTGACAGTTGTAGTCAATCCCAATGCAATTTCTGTGTTTCATCAACACTCTGATGGTCCACAGATTACAGAATGCCTCCACATGTGCATCGGAAATTACTACTGCTCTTCCAGGGAACGATCAAAGCGTAGACTATTTCAGACACTACTCCCATGCAGGTATGTGCGCATGGTGACTGTTGTATTCAATCCCGATTCAATTTCTGTGTTTCATCAACACTCTGATAGTCCACAGATTACAGAATGCCTCCAGATGTGCATCGGAAACTATTACAATGACTTCCAGGGAACGATCAAAGCGTAGACTCTTTGAGACATTACTCCCATGGAGGAAAGTGCGCATAGTGACTGTTGTATTCAACCGCGATGCAATTTCTGTGTTTCAACAATACTCCGATAGTCCACAGATTACAGAATGCCTCCGGATGTGAATCAGAAACTACAATTGGTCTTCCAGGGAACCATCAAAGCGTAGTCTGATTGAGACGTTACTCCAATGGAGGAAAGTGGGCAAGGTGACTGTTGTATTCAACCCCGATGCAATTTCTGTGTTCATCAACACTCTGATAAACGACAGATTACAGAATGCCTCCAGATGTGCATCGGAAACTACTACTGGTCTTCCAGGAAACGATCAAAGCGTAGACTGTTTGAGACATTACTGCCACGGAGGAATGTGCGCTTGGTGACTGTTGTATTCAATCGCGATGCAATTTCTGTGTTTCATCAACACTCAATTAGTCCACAGACTACAGAATGAGTCCACATGTGCATCGGAAACTACTACTCGTCTCCAGGGAGCGATCAAAGCGTATACTGTTTGAGATATTACTCCCATGGAGGTAAGGGAGCATGGTGACTGATGTATTCAATCCCGATGCAATTTTGGTTTCATCAACACTCTGATAGTCCACAGATTACAGAATGCCTCCAGATGTGCAATGGAAACTACCACTGGTCTTCCAGGAAACGATCAAAGCGTAGACTGTTTGAGACATTACTTCTATGGAGGAAAGTGCGCATGGTGACTGTTGTATTCAATCCCCATTCGATTTCTGTGTTTCATCAACACTCTAATAGTCCACCTATTACAGAATTAATCCAGATGTGCATCGGAAGCTACTACTGGTCTTCCAGGGAACGATCAAAGCGTAAACTGTTTGAGACATTACTCCCATGGAAGAAAGTGCGCATGGTGACTGTTGTATTCCATCCCGAAGCAATTTCTGTGTTTCATCAACACTCTGATAGTCCACAGACTACAGGATGAGTCCAGATGTTCATCGGAAACTACTACTCGTCTTGCAGGGAGCGATCAAAGCGTATACTGTTTGAGATATTACTCCCATGGAGGTAAGGGCGCATGGTGACTGATGATTTCAATCGTGATGCAATTTTGGTTTCTTCAACACTCTGATAGTCCACAGATTACAGAATGCCTCCAGATGTGCATCGGAAACTATTACTGGTCTTCCAGGAAACGATCAAAGCGTAGACTGTTTGAGACATTACTCCAATGGAGGTAAGTGCACATGGTGACTGTTGTATTCAATCTCGATCCAATTTCTGTGATTCATCAACACTCTGATAATCCACAGATTACAGAATGCCTCCAGATGTGCATCGCAAACAAATACTGGTCTTCCAGGGAACAATCAGAGCGTAGACTCTTTGAGACATTACTCCCATTGAGGTAAGTGCGCATGGTGACAGTTGTAGTCAATCCCAATGCAATTTCTGTGTTTCATCAACACTCTGATGGTCCACAGATTACAGAATGCCTCCACATGTGCATCGGAAATTACTACTGCTCTTCCAGGGAACGATCAAAGCGTAGACTATTTGAGACACTACTCCCATGGAGGTATGTGCGCATGGTGACTGTTGTATTCAATCCCGATTCAATTTCTGTGTTTCATCAACACTCTGATAGTCGACAGATTACAGAATGCCTCCAGATGTGCAATGGAAACTAGCACTGGTCTTCCAGGAAACGATCAAAGCGTAGACTGTTTGAGACATTACTTCCATGGAGGAAAGTGCGCATGGTGACTGTCGTATTCAATCCCCATTCGATTTCTGTGTTTCATCAACACTCTAATAGTCCACCTATTACAGAATTAATCCAGATGTGCATCGGAAGCTACTACTGGTCTTCCAGGGAACGATCAAAACGTAAACTGTTTGAGACATTACTCCCATGGAAGAAAGTGCGCATGGTGACTGTTGTATTCCGTCCCGAAGCAATTTCTGTGTTTCATCAACACTCTGATAGTCCACACATTACATAATGAACCCAGATGTTCATTGGAAACAACTACTCGTCTTCCAGGGAACGATCAAAGCGTAAACTCTTTGAGACATTACTCCCATGGAGGAAAGTGCGCATGGTGACTGTTGTATTCAATCCCGATGCAATTTCGGTGTTTCATCAACACTCTGATAGTCCACAGATTACAGAATGTCTCCAGATGTGAATCGGAAACTACAACTGGTCTTCCAGGGAACCATCAAAGCGTAGACTGTTTGAGAGATTAGTCTCATGGAGGAAAGTGCACAGGGTGACATTTGTATTCAATCTCGATGCAATTTCTGTGTTTCATCAACACTCAGATAGTCCACAGATTACAGAATGCCTCCAGATGTGCATCGGAAACAACTACTGGTTTTCCAGGGAACGATCAAAGCGTAGACTGTTTGCGACATTACTCCAATGGAGCAAAATGGGCATGGTGACTGTTGTATTCAACCCCGATGCAATTTCTGTGTGTCATCAACACTCTGATAGTCCACAGATTACAGAATGTCTCCAGATGTGAATCGGAAACTACAACTGGTCTTCCAGGGAACCATCAAAGCGTAGACTGTTTGAGAGATTAGTCTCATGGAGCAAAGTGCACATGGTGACGGTTGTATTCAATCTCGATGCAATTTCTGTGTTTCATCAACACTCAGATAATCCACAGATTTCAGAATGCCTCCAGATGTGAATCGGAAACTACAACTGGTCTTCCAGGGAACCATCAAAGCGTAGACTGTTTGAGAGATTAGTCTCATGGAGGAAAGTGCACATGGTGAAGGTTGTATTCAATCTCGATGCAATTTCTGTGTTTCATCAACACTCATAGTCCACAGATTACAGAATGCCTCCGGATGTGAATCGGAAACTACAACTGGTCTTCCAGGGAACCATCAAAGCGTAGACTGATTGAGACGTTACTCCAATGGAGGAAAGTGGGCAAAGTGACTGTTGTATTCAACCCCGATGCAATTTCTGTGTTTCATCAACACTCTGATAGTCCACAGATTGCAGAATGCCTCCAGATGTGCAACGGAAACTGTTACTGGTCTTCCAGGGAACGATCAACGCGTAAACTGTTTGAGACATTAAACCCATGGATTAAAGTGCGCATGGTGACTGTTGTATTCAATCCCGATGCAATTTCTGTGTTTCATCAACACTCTGATAGTCCACAGATTGCAGAATGCCTCCAGATGTGCATCGGAAACTACTACTGGTCTTCCAGGAAACGATCAAAGCGTAGACTGATTGAGACGTTACTCCAATGGAGGAAAGTGGGCAAGGTGACTGTTGTATTCAACCCCGATGCTATTTCTGTGTTTCATCAACACTCTGATAGTCCACAGATTGCAGAATGCCTCCAGATGTGCATCGGAAACTGCTACTGGTCTTCCAGGGAACGATCAACGCGTAAACTGTTTGAGACATTAAACCCATGGAGGAAAGTGCGCATGGTGACTGTTGTATTCAATCGCGATTCAATTTCTGTGTTTCATCAAGACTCTGATAGTCCACAGACTACAGAATGAGTCCAGATGTGCATCGTAAACTACTACTCGACTTCCAGGGAGCGATCAATGCGTATACTGTTTGAGATATTACTCCCATGGAGGTAAGGGCGCATGGTGACTGATGTATTCAATCCCGATGCAATTTTGGTTTCATCAACACTCTGATAGTCCACAGATTACAGAATGCCCCTAGTTGTGCATCGGAAACTACTACTGTTCATCCAGGAAACGATCAAAGCGTAGACTGTTTGAGACATTACTCCCATGGAGGTAAGTGCGCATGGTGACTGTTGTATTCAATCTCGATCCAATTTCTGTGTTTCATCAACACTCTGAAAATCCACAGATTACAGAATGCCTCCAGATGTGCATCGGAAACAATTACTGGTCTTCCAGGGAACAATCAGAGCGTAGACTGTTTGAGACATTACTCCCATTGAGGTAAGTGCGCATGGTGACAGTTGTAGTCAATCCTAATGCAAATTCTGTGTTTAATCAACACTCTGATAGTCCACAGATTACAGAATGCCTCCAGATGTGCAATGGAAACTACCACTGGTCTTCCAGGAAACGTTCAATGCGTAGACTGTTTGAGACATTACTTCCATGGAGGAAAGTGCGCATGGTGAGTGTTGTATTTAATCCCCATTCGATTTCTGTGTTTCATCAACACTCTAATAGTCCACCTATTACAGAATTAATCCAGATGTGCATCGGAAGCTACTACTGGTCTTCCAGGGAACGATCAAAGCGTAAACTGTTTGAGACATTACTCCCATGGAAGAAAGAGCAAATGGTGACTGTTGTATTCAATCCCGATGCAATTTCTGTGTTTCATCAACACTCTGATAGTCCACAGATTACAGAATGCCTCCAGATGTGCATCGGAAACTACTACTGGTCTCCCTGGGAACGATCAAAGCGTAGACTGTATGAGACATTACTCCCATGGAGGAAAGTGCGCATGGTGACTGTTGTATTCAATCCCGATGCAATTTCTGTGTTTCATCAACACTCTGATGGTCCACAGATTACAGAATGCCTCCACATGTGCATCGGAAATTACTACTGCTCTTCCAGGGAACGATCAAAGCGTAGACTCCTTGAGACATTACCCCCATGGAGGAAAGTGCGCATGGTGACTGTTGTAATCAACCCCGATGCAATTTCTGTGTTTCAACAACACTCTGATAGTCCACAGATTACAGAATGCCTCCGGATGTGAATTAGACCCTACAACTGGTCTTCCAGGTAACCATCAAAGCGTAGACTGATTGAGACGTTACTCCAATGGAGGAAAGTGGGCAAGGTGACTGTTGTATTCAACCCCGATGCAATTTCTGTGTTTCATCAACACTCTGATAGTCCACAGATTACAGAATGCCTCCAGATGTGCATCGGAAACTACTACTGGTCTCCCTGGGAACGATCAAAGCGTAGACTGTATGAGACATTACTCCCATGGAGGAAAGTGCGCATGGTGACTGTTGTATTCAATCCCGATGCAATTTCTGTGTTTCATCAACACTCTGATGGTCCACAGATTACAGAATGCCTCCAGATGTGCATCGGAAATTACTACTGCTCTTCTACTGAACGACCAAAGCGTAGACTATTTGAGACACTACTCCCATGGAGGTAAGGGCGCAATGTGACTGTTGTATTCAATCTCGATCTAATTTCTGTGTTTCATCAACACTCTGATAATCCACAGATTACAGAATGCCTCCAGATGTGCATCGGAAACAAATACTGGTCTTCCAGGGAACAATCAGAGCGTAGACTGTTTGAGACATTACTCCCATTGAGGTAAGTGCGCATGGTGACAGTTGTAGTCAATCCCAATGCAATTTCTGTGTTTTATCAACACTCTAATGGTCCACAGATTACAGAATGCCTCCACATGTGCATCGGAAATTACTACTGCTCTTCCAGGGAACGATCAAAGCGTAGACTCCTTGAGACCTTACCCCCATGGAGGAAAGTGCGCATGGTGACTGTTGTAATCAACCCCGATGCAATTTCTGTGTTTCAACAACACTCTGATAGTCCACAGATTACAGAATACCTCCGGATGTGAATTAGAACCTACAACTGGTCTTCCAGGGAACCATCAAAGCGTAGACTGAGACGTTACTCCAATGGAGGAAAGTGGGCAAGGTGACTGTTGTATACAACCCCGATGCAATTTCTGTGTTTCATCAACACTCTGATAGTCCACAGATTACAGAATGCCTCCAGATGTGCATCGGAAACTACTACTGGTCTTCCAGGAAACGATCAAAGCGTAGACTCCTTGAGACATTACTCCCATGGAGGAAAGTGCGCATGGTGACTGTTGTATTCAACCCCGATGCAATTTCTGTGTTTCATCAACACTCTGATAGTCCACAGATTGCAGAATGCCTCCAGATGTGCATCGGACACTACTACTGGTCTTCCAGTGAACGATCAACGCGTAAACTGTTTGAGACATTAAACCCATGGAGGAAATTGCGCATGGTGACTGTTGTATTCAGTCCCGATGCAATTTCTGTGTTTCATCAACACTCTGATAGTCGACAGATTACAGAATGCCCCTAGTTGTGCATCGGAAACTACTACTGTTCTTCCAGGAAACGATCAAAGCGTAGACTGTTTGAGACATTACTCCCATGGAGGTAAGTGCGCATGGTGACTGTTGTATTCAATCTCGATCCAATTTCTGTGTTTCATCAACATTCTGATAATCCACAGATTACAGAATGCCTCCAGATGTGCATCGGAAACAAATACTGGTCTTCCAGGGAACAATCAGAGCGTAGACTGTTTGAGACATTACTCCCATTGAGGTAAGTGCGCATGGTGACAGTTGTAGTCAATCCCAATGCAAATTCTGTATTTAATCAACACTCTGATAGTCCACAGATTACAGAATGCCTCCAGATGTGCAATGGAAACTACCACTGGTCTTCCAGGAAACGATCAATGCGTAGACTGTTTGAGACATTACTTCCATGGAGGAAAGTGCGCATGGTGAGTGTTGTATTCAATCCCCATTCGATTTCTGTGTTTCATCAACACTCTAATAGTCCACCTATTACAGAATTAATCCAGATGTGCATCGGAAGCTACTACTGGTCTTCCAGGGAACGATCAAAGCGTAAACTGTTTGAGACATTACTCCCATGGAAGAAAGTGCAAATGGTGACTGTTGTATTCAATCCCGATGCAATATCTGTGTTTCATCAACACTCTGATAGTCCACAGATTACAGAATGCCTCCAGATGTGCATCGGAAACTACTACTGGTCTCCCTGGGAACGATCAAAGCGTAGACTGTATGAGACATTACTCCCATGGAGGAAAGTGCGCATGGTGACTGTTATATTCAATCCCGATGCAATTTCTGTGTTTCATGAACACTCTGATGGTCTACAGATTACAGAATGCCTCCAGATGTGCATCGGAAATTACTACTGCTCTTCCACGGAACGATCAAAGCGTAGACTATTTGTGACACTACTCCCATGGAGCTATGTGCGCATGGTGACTGTTGTATTCAATCCCGATTCAATTTCTGTGTTTCATCAACACTCTGATAGTCCACAGATTACAGAATGCCTCCAGATGTGCATCGGAAACTATTACAATGACTTCCAGGGAACGATCAAACCGTAGACTCCTTGAGACATTACCCCCATGGAGGAAAGTGCGCATGGTGACTGTTGTATTCAACCCCGATGCAATTTCTGTGTTTCAACAACACTCTGATAGACCACAGATTACAGAATGCCTCCGGATGTGAATCAGAAACTACAACTGGTCTTCCAGGGAACCATCAAAATGTAGACTGAATGAGACGTTACTCCCATGGAGGAAAGTGGGCAAGGTGTCTGTTGTATTCAACCCCGATGCAATTTCTGTGTTTCATCTACACTCTGATAGTCCACAGATTGCAGAATGCCTCCAGATGTGCATCGGAAACTGCTACTGGTCTTCCAGGGAACGATCAACGCGTAAACTGTTTGAGACATTAAACCCATGGAGGAAAGTGCGCATGGTGACTGTTGTATTCAATCCCGATGCAATTTCTGTGTTTCATCAACACTCTGATAGTCCACAGATTACAAAATGCCTCCAGATGTGCATCGGAAACTACGACTGATCTTCCAGGGAACGATAAAAGCGTAAACTGTTTGAGACATTACTCCCATGGAGGAAAGTGCGCATGGTTACTGTTGTACACAATCCCGATTCGATTTATGTGTTTCATCAACACTATGATAGTACACAGATTACAGAATTCATCCAGATGTGCATCGGAAACTACGACTGATCTTCCAGGGAACGATAAAAGCGTAAACTGTTTGAGACATTGCTCCCATGGAGGTAAGAGCACATGGTGACTGTTGTATTCAATCTCGATGCAATCTCTGTGTTTCATCAACACTCTGATAGTCCACAGATTACAGAATGCCTCCAGATGTGCATCGGAAACTACTACTGGTCTTCCAGGAAACGATCAAAGCGTAGACTGTTTGAGACATTACTCCCACGGAGGAATGTGCGCATGGTGACTGTTGTATTCAATCGCGATTCTATTTCTGTGTTTCATCAAGACTCTGATAGTCCACAGACTACAGAATGAGTCCCGATGTGCATCGGAAACTACTAGTCGTCTTCCAGGGAGCGATCAAAGCGTATACTGTTTTAGATATTAATCCCATGGAGATAAGGGCGCATGGAGACTGATGTATTCAATCCCGATGCAATTTGGTTTCATCAACACTCTGATAGTCCACAGATTACAGAATGCCCCTAGCTGTCCATCGGAAACTACAACTGGTCTTCCAGGGAACCATCAAAGCGTAGACTGATTGAGACGTTACTCCAATGGAGGAAAGTGGGCAAGGTGACTGTTGTATTCAACCCCGATGCAATTTCTGTGTTTCATCAACACTCTGAGAGTCCACAGATTACAGAATGCCTCCAGATGTACAATGGAAACTACTACTGGTCTTCCTGGGAACGATCAAAGCGTAGACTGTATGAGACATTACTCCCATGGAGGAAAGTGCGCATGGTGCCTGTTGTATTCAATCCCGATGCAATTTCAGTGTTTCATCAACACTCTGATGGTCCACAGATTACAGAATGCCTCCAGATGTGCATCGGAAATTACTACTGCTCTTCCACGGAACGATCAAAGCGTAGACTATTTGAGACACTACTCCCATGGAGGTATGTGCGCATGGTGACTGTTGTATTCAATCCCGATTCAATTTCTGTGTTTCATCAACACTCTGATAGTCCACAGATTACAGAATGCCTCCGGATGTGAATCAGAAACTACAACTGGTCTTCCAGGGAACCATCAAAACGTAGACTGATTGAGACGTTACTCCAATGGAGGAAAGTGGGCAAGGTGACTATTGTATTCAACCCCGATGCAACTTCTGTGTTTCATCAACACTCTGATAGTCCACAGATTGCAGAATGCCTCCAGATGTGCATCGGAAACTGCTTCTGGTCTTCCAGGAAACGATCAATGCGTAGACTGTTTGAGACATTACTTCCATGGAGGAAAGTGCGCATGGGGACTGTTGTATTCAATCCCGAAGCAATTTCTGTGTTTCATCAACACTCTGATAGTCCACAGATTACAGAATGCGTCCAGATGTGCATCGGAAACTACTACTGGTCTTCCAGGGTACGATCAAAGCGTAAACTCTTTGAGACATTACTCCCATGCAGGGAAGTGCGCATGATGACTGTTGTACTCAATCCCGATGCAAATTCGGTGTTTCATCAACATTCTGATAGTCCACTGATTACAGAATATCTCCAGGTGTGAATCGGAAACTACAACTGCTCTACCAGGGAACCATCAAAGCGTAGACTGTTTGAGAGATTAGTCTCATGGAGGAAAGTGCCGATGGTGACTGTTGTATTCAATCCCGATGCAATTTCTGTGTTTCATCAGCAGTCAGATAGTCCACAGATTACAGAATGCCTCCAGATGTGCATCGGAACCTGCTACTGGTCTTCCAGGGAACGATCAAAGCGTAGACTGTTTGCGACATTAATCCAATGGAGGAAAGTGGGCATGGTGACTGTTGTATTCAACCCCGATGCAATTTCTGTGTGTCATCAACACTCTGATAGTCCACAGATTGCAGAATGCCTCCAGATGTGAACCGGAAACTGCTACTGGTCTTCCAGGGAACGATCAAAGCGTAAACTGTTTGAGACTTTACACCCATGGAGGAAAGTGCGCATGGTGACTGTTGTATTCAATCCCAATGCAATTTCTGTGTTTCATCAACACTCTGATAGTCCACAGATTACAGAATGCCTCTAAATGTGCATCGGAAACTACGACTGATCTTCCAGGGAACGATCAAAGCGTAAACTGTTTGAGACATTACTCCCATGGTGGTAAGTGCGCATGTTGACTGTTGTATTCAGTCGCGATGCAATTTCTGTGTTTCATCAACACTCTGATAGTCCACAGACTACAGAATGACTCCAGATGTGCATCGGAAACTACTACTGGTTTTCCAGGGAACGATCAAAACGTATACTGATTGAGACATTACTCCCATGGAGGTAAGGGCGCATGGTGACTGTTGTATTCAATCCCGAAGCAATTTCTGTGTTTCATCAACACTCTGATAGTCCACAGATTACAGAATGCCTCCAGATGTGCATCGGAATCAGCTAGTGGTCATCCAGGGAACGATCAAAGCGTATAGTGTTTGAGACCTTACTCCCATCGATGAAAGTGCGCATGGTGACTGTTGTATTCAATCCCGATGCAACATCTGTGTTTCATCAACACTCTTATAGTCCACAGATTACAGAATGCCTCCAGATGTGCATCGGAAACTACTACTGGTCTACCAGGAAACGTTCAAAGCGTAGACTGTTTGACATTACTCCCATGAAGGTAACTGCGCATGGTGACTTTTGTATTCAATCTTGATGCAATTTCTGTGTTTCATCAACACTCTGATAGTCCACAGATTACAGAATGCCTCCAGTTGTGCATCGCAAACTACTACTGGCCTTCCAGGGAACGGTCAAAGCGTAAACTCTTTGAGACATTACTCCCATGCAGGGAAGTGCGCATGGTGACTGTTGTACTCAATCCTGATGCAATTTCGGTGTTTCATCAACGCTCTGGTAGTACACAGATTACAGAATGCCTCCCGATGTGCATCGGAAACTGCTACTGGTCTTCCAGGAAACGATGAAAGCGTAGACTATTTGAGACACTACTCCCATCGAGGAAAGTGCGCATGGTGACTGTTGTATTCAATCCCGATGCAATTTATGTGTTTCATCAACACTCTTATAGTCCACACATTACAGAATGCCTCCAGATGTGCATCAGAAACTACTACTGGTCTTCCAGGGAACGATCAAAGCGTAGACTGTTTGAGACATTACTCCCATGGAGGAAAGTGCGCATGGTGACTGTTGTATTCAATCCCGATGCAATATCTGTGTTTAATCAACACTCTGATAGTCGACAGATTACAGAATGCCTCCAGGTGTGCAATGGAAAGTACCACTTGTCTTCCAGGAAACGATCAAGGCGTAAACTATTTGAGACATTACACCCATGGAGGAAAGTGCGCATGGTGACTGTTGTACTCAATCCCGATTCGATTTCTGTGTTTCATCAACGCTCTGATAGTACACAGATTACAGAATGCCTCCCGATGTGCATCGGAAACTGCTACTGGTCTTCCAGGGAACGATCAAAGCGTAGACTGTTTGAGACATTACTCCCACGGAGGAATGTGCGCATGGTGACTGTTGTATTCAATCGCGATGCAATTTCTGTGTTTCATCAACACTCTGATAGTCCACAGACTACAGAATGAGTCAAGATGTGCATCGGAAACTACTACTCGTCTTCCAGGGAACGATCAAAGCGTATACTGTTTGAGATATTACTCCCATGGAGGTAAGGGCGCATGGTGACTGATGTATTCAATCCCGATGCAATTTTGGTTTCATCAACACTCTGATAGTCCACAGATTACAGATGCCTCCAGATGTGCATCGGAAACAACTACTGGTCTTCCAGGGAACGATCAAAGCGTAGACTGTTTGAGACATTACTTATATGGAGGAAAGTGCGCATGGTGACTGTTGTATTCAATCCCAATGCAAATTCTGTGTTTAATCAATACTCTGATAGTCCACAGATTACAGAATGCCTCCAGATGTGCATCGGAAACTGCTACTGGTCTTCCAGGGAACGATCAAACCGTAGACTGTTTGAGACATTACTCCCATGGAGGAAAGTGCACATGGTGACTGTTGTATTCAATCCCGATGCAATTTCTGTGTTTCATCAACACTCTGATAGTCCACAGATTACAGAATGCCTCCAGATGTTCATCGGAAACTACTACTGGTCTCCCTGGGAACGATCAAAGCGTAGACTGTATGAGACATTACTCCCATGGAGGAAAGTGCGCATGGTGCCTGTTGTATTCAATCCCGATGCAATTTCTGTGTTTCATCAACACTCTGATGGTCCACAGATTACAGAATGCCTCCAGATGTGCATCGGAAATTACTACTGCTCTTCCACGGAACGATCAAAGCGTAGACTATTTGAGACACTACTCCCATGGAGGTATGTGCGCATGGTGACTGTTGTATTCAATCCCGATTCAATTTCTGTGTTTCATCAACACTCTGATAGTCCACAGATTACAGAATGCCTCCGGATGTGAATCAGAAACTACAACTGGTCTTCCAGGGAACCATCAAAACGTAGACTGATTGAGACGTTACTCCAATGGAGGAAAGTGGGGAAGGTGACTGTTGTATTCAACCCCGATGCAACTTCTGTGTCTCATCAACACTCTGATAGTCCACAGATTGCAGAATGCCTCCAGATGTGCATCGGAAACTGCTTCTGGTCTTCCAGGGAACGATCAAAGCGTAAACTGTTTGAGACATTAAACCCATGGAGGAAAGTGCGCATGGTGACTGTTGTATTCAATCCCGATGCAATTTCTGTGTTTCATCAACACTCTGATAGTCCACAGATTACAGAATGCCCCCAGATGTGCATCGGAAACTACGACTGATCTTCCAGGGAATGATAAAAGCGTAAACTGTTTGAGACATTGCTCCCATGGAGGTAAGTGCACATGGTGACTGTTGTATTCAATCTCGATGCAATCTCTGTGTTTCATCAACACTCTGATAGTCCACAGATTACAGAATGCCTCCAGATGTGCATCGGAAACTAATACTGGTCTTCCAGGAAACGATCAAAGCGTAGACTGTTTGAGACATTACTCCCACGGAGGAATGTGCGCATGGTGACTCTTGTATTCAATCGCGATTCAATTTCTGTGTTTCAGCAAGACTCTGATAGTCCACAGACTACAGAATGAGTCCAGATGTGCATCGGAAACTACTACTCGTCTTCCAGGGAGCGATCAAAGCGTATACTGTTTGAGATATTAATCCCATGGAGGTAAGGGCGCATGGAGACTGATGTATTCAATCCCGATGCAATTTGGTTTCATCAACACTCTGATAGTCCACAGATTACAGAATGCCCCTAGCTGTGCATCGGAAACTACAACTGGTCTTCCAGGGAACCATCAAAGCGTAGACTGATTGAGACGTTACTCCAATGGAGGAAAGTGGGCAAGGTGACTGTTGTATTCAACCCCTTTGCAATTTCTGTGTTTCATCAACACTCTGATAGTCCACAGATTACAGAATGCCTCCAGATGTACAATGGAAACTACCACTGGTCTTCCAGGAAACGATCAATGCGTAGACTGTTTGAGACATTACTTCCATGGAGGAAAGTGCGCATGGGGACTGTTGTATTCAATCCCGAGGCAATTTCTGTGTTTCATCAACACTCTGATAGTCCACAGATTACACAATGCTTCCAGATGTGCATCGGAAACTACTGCTGGTCTTCCAGGGTACGATCAAAGCGTAAACTCTTTGAGACATTACTCCCATGCAGGGAAGTGCGCATGATGACTGTTGTATTCAATCCCGATGCAAATTCGGTGTTTCATCAACACTCTGATAGTCCACAGATTACAGAATATCTCCAGGTGTGAATCGGAAACTACAACTGGTCTTCCAGGGAACCATCAAAGCGTAGACTGTTTGAGAGATTAGTCTCATGGAGGAAAGTGCCGATGGTGACTGTTGTATTCAATCCCGATGCAATTTCTGTGTTTCATCAGCAGTCAGATAGTCCACAGATTACAGAATGCCTCCAGATGTGCATCGGAAACTGCTACTGGTTTTCCAGGGAACGATCAAAGCGTAGACTGTTTGCGACATTAATCCAATGGAGGAAAGTGGGCATGGTGACTGTTGTATTCAACCCCGATGCAATTTCTGTGTGTCATCAACACTCTGATAGTCCACAGACTACAGAATGACTCCAGATGTGCATCGGAAACTACTACTGGTTTTCCAGGGAACGATCAAAGCGTAAACTGTTTGAGACTTTACACCCATGGAGGAAAGTGCGCATGGTGACTGTTGTATTCAATCCCAATGCAATTTCTGTGTTTCATCAACACTCTGATAGTCCACAGATTACAGAATGCCTCTAAATGTGCATCGGAAACTACGACTGATCTTCCAGGGAACGATCAAAGCGTAAACTGTTTGAGACATTACTCCCATGGTGGTAAGTGCGCATGTTGACTGTTGTATTCAGTCGCGATGCAATTTCTGTGTTTCATCAACACTCTGATAGTCCACAGACTACAGAATGACTCCAGATGTGCATCGGAAACTACTACTGGTTTTCCAGGGAACGATCAAAACGTATACTGTTTGAGACATTACTCCCATGGAGGTATGGGCGCATGGTGACTGTTGTATTCAATCCCGAAGCAATTTCTGTGTTTCATCAACACTCTGATAGTCCACAGATTACAGAATGCCTCCAGATGTGCATCGGAAACTACTACTGGTCTACCAGGAAACGTTCAAAGCGTAGACTGTTTGACATTACTCCCATGAAGGTAACTGCGCATGGTGACTTTTGTATTCAATCTTGATGCAATTTCTGTGTTTCATCAACACTCTGATAGTCCACAGATTACAGAATGCCTCCAGTTGTGCATCGGAAACTACTACTGGCCTTCCAGGGAACGGTCAAAGCGTAAACTCTTTGAGACATTACTCCCATGCAGGGAAGTGCGCATGGTGACTGTTGTACTCAATCCTGATGCAATTTCGGTGTTTCATCAACGCTCTGATAGTACACAGATTACAGAATGCCTCCCGATGTGCATCGGAAACTGCTACTGGTCTTCCAGGAAACGATGAAAGCGTAGACTGTTTGAGACACTACTCCCATCGAGGAAAGTGCGCATGGTGACTGTTGTATTCAATCCCGATGCAATTTATGTGTTTCATCAACACTCTTATAGTCCACACAATACAGAATGCCTCCAGATGTGCATCGGAAACTACTACTGGTCTTCCAGGGAACGATCAAAGCGTAGACTGTTTGAGACATTACTCCCATGGAGGAAAGTGCGCATGGTGACTGTTGTATTCAATCCCGATGCAATATCTGTGTTTAATCAACACTCTGATAGTCCACAGATTACAGAATGCCTCCAGATGTGCATTGGAAAGTACCACTGGTCTTCCAGGAAACGATCAAGGCGTAAACTATTTGAGACATTACTCCCATGGAGGAAAGTGCGCATGGTGACTGTTGTACTCAATCCCGATTCGATTTCTGTGTTTCGTCAACACTATGATAGTACACAGATTACAGAATTCATCCAGATGTGCATCGGAAATTACTACTGGTCTTCCAGGGAACGATCAAAGCGTAAACTGTTTGAGACATTACTCCCATGGAGGAAAGTGCGCATGGTGACTGTTGTATTCAATCTCGATCCAATTTCTGTGTTTCATCAACACTCTGACAATCCACAGATTGCAGAATGCCTCCAGATGTGCATCGGAAACTACTACTGGTCTTCCTGGTAACGATCAAAGCGTAGACTGTTTGAGACATTACTCCCATGGAGGAAAGTGCACATGGTGACTGTTGTATTCAATCCCGATGCAATTTCTGTGTTTCATCAACACTCTGATAGTCCACCGATTACAGAATGCCTTCAGATGTGAATCGGAAACTACTACTGGTCTTCCATGGAACGATCAAAGCGTAGACTGTTTGAGTTATTACTCCCATGGAGGAAAGTGCACATGGTGACTGTTGTATTCAATCCCGATGCAATATCTATGTTTCATCAACACTCTGATAGTCCACAGATTACAGAATGCCTCCAGATGTGCATCGGAAACTGCTACTGGTCTTCCAGGGAACGATCAAACCGTAGACTGTCTGAGACATTACTCCCATGGAGAAATGTGCACATGGTGACTGTTGTATTCAATCTCGATGCAATTTCTGTGTTTCATCAACACTCTGATAGTCCACAGATTACAGAATGCCTCCAGATGTTCATCGGAAACTACTACTGGTCTTCCTGGGAACGATCAAAGCCTAGACTGTATGAGACATTACTCCCATGGAGGAAAGTGCGCATGGTGCCTGTTGTATTCAATCCCGATGCAATTTCTGTGTTTCATCAACACTCTGATGGTCCACAGATTACAGAATGCCTCCAGATGTGCATCGGAAATTACTACTGCTCTTCCACGGAACGATCAAAGCGTAGACTATTTGAGACACTACTCCCATGGAGGTATGTGCGCATGGTGACTGTTGTATTCAATCCCGATTCAATTTCTGTGTTTCATCAACACTCTGATAGTCCACAGATTACAGAATGCCTCCGGATGTGAATCAGAAACTACAACTGGTCTTCCAGGGAACCATCAAAACGTAGACTGATTGAGACGTTACTCCAATGGAGGAAAGTGGGCAAGGTGACTGTTGTATTCAACCCCGATGCAACTTCTGTGTTTCATCAACACTCTGATAGTCCACAGATTGCAGAATGCCTCCAGATGTGCATCGGAAACTGCTTCTGGTCTTCCAGGGAACGATCAAAGCGTAAACTGTTTGAGACATTAAACCCATGGAGGAAAGAGCGCATGGTGACTGTTGTATTCAATCCCGATGCAATTTCTGTGTTTCATCAACACTCTGATAGTCCACAGATTACAGAATGCCTCCAGATGTGCATCGGAAACTACGACTGATCTTCCAGGGAACGATAAAAGCGTAAACTGTTTGAGACATTGCTCCCATGGAGGTAAGTGCACATGGTGACTGTTGTATTCAATCTCGATGCAATCTCTGTGTTTCATCAACACTCTGATAGTCCACAGATTACAGAATGCCTCCAGATGTGTATCGGAAACTACTACTGGTCTTCCAGGAAACGATCAAAGCGTAGACTGTTTGAGACATTACTCCCACGGAGGAATGTGCGCATGGTGACTGTTGTATTCAATCGCGATTCAATTTCTGTGTTTCATCAAGACTCTGATAGTCCACAGACTACAGAATGAGTCCAGATGTGCATCGGTAACTACTACTCGTCTTCCAGGGAGCGATCAAAGCGTATACTGTTTGAGATATTAATCCCATGGAGGTAAGGGCGCATGGAGACTGATGTATTCAATCCCGATGCAATTTGGTTTCATCAACACTCTGATAGTCCACAGATTACAGAATGCCCCTAGCTGTGCATCGGAAACTACAACTGGTCTTCCAGGGAACCATCAAAGCGTAGACTGATAGGGACGTTACTCCAATGGAGGAAAGTGGGCAAGGTGACTGTTGTATTCAACCCCGAAGCAATTTCTGTGTTTCATCAACACTCTGATAGTCCCCAGATTACAGAATGCCTCCAGATGTGCAATGGAAACTACAACTGGTCTTCCAGGAAACGATCAATGCGTAGACTGTTTGAGACATTACTTCCATGGAGGAAAGTGCGCATGGGGACTGTTATATTCAATCCCGAAGCAATTTCTGTGTTTCATCAACACTCTGATAGTCCAAGGATTACAGAATGCGTCCAGATGTGCATCGGAAACTACTACTGGTCTTCCAGGGTACGATCAAAGCGTAAACTCTTTGAGACATTACTCCCATGCAGGGAAGTGCGCATGATGACTGTTGTATTCAATCCCGATGCAAATTCGGTGTTTCATCAACACTCTGATAGTCCACAGATTACAGAATATCTCCAGGTGTGAATCGGAAACTACAACTGGTCTTCCAGGGAACCATCAAAGCGTAGAATGTTTGAGAGATTAGTCTCATGGAGGAAAGTGCCGATGGTGACTGTTGTATTCAATCCCGATGCAATTTCTGTGTTTCATCAGCAGTCAGATAGTCCACAGATTACAGAATGCCTCCAGATGTGCATCGGAAACTGCTACTGGTGTTCCAGGGAACGATCAAAGCGTAGACTGTTTGCGACATTAATCCAATGGAGGAAAGTGGGCATGGTGACTGTTGTATTCAACCCCGATGCAATTTCTGTGTGTCATCAACACTCTGATAGTCCACAGATTGCAGAATGCCTCCAGATGTGAACCGGAAACTGCTACTGGTCTTCCAGGGAACGATCAAAGCGTAAACTGTTTGAGACTTTACCCCCATGGAGGAAAGTGCGCATGTTGACTGTTGTATTCAATCCCGAAGCAATTTCTGTGTTTCATCAACACTCTGATAGTCCACAGATTACAGAATGCCTCCAGATGTGCATCGGAATCAGCTAGTGGTCATCCAGGGAACGATCAAAGCGTATAGTGTTTGAGACCTTACTCCCATCGATGAAAGTGCGCATGGTGACTGTTGTATTCAATCCCGATGCAATATCTGTGTTTCATCAACACTCTTATAGTCCACAGATTACAGAATGCCTCCAGATGTGCATCGGAAACTACTACTGGTCTACCAGGAAACGTTCAAAGCGTAGACTGTTTGACATTACTCCCATGAAGGTAACTGCGCATGGTGACTTTTGTATTCAATCTTGATGCAATTTCTGTGTTTCATCAACACTCTGATAGTCCACAGATTACAGAATGCCTCTAGTTGTGCATCGGAAACTACTACTGGCCTTCCAGGGAACGGTCAAAGCGTAAACTATTTGAGACATTACTCCCATGCAGGGAAGTGCGCATGGTGACTGTTGTACTCAATCCTGATGCAATTTCGGTGTTTCATCAACGCTCTGATAGTACACAGATTACAGATTGCCTCCCGATGTGCATCGGAAACTGCTACTGGTCTTCCAGGAAACGATGAAAGCGTAGACTGTTTGAGACACTACTCCCATTGAGGAAAGTGCGCATGGTGACTGTTGTATTCAATCCCGATATAATTTATGTGTTTCATCAACACTCTTATAGTCCACACATTACAGAATGCCTCCAGATGTGCATCGGAAACTACTACTGGTCTTCCAGGGAACGATCAAAGCGTAGACTGTTTGAGACATTACTCCCATGGAGGAAAGTGCGCATGGTGACTGTTGTATTCAATCCCGATGCAATATCTGTGTTTAAACAACACTCTGATAGTCCACAGATTACAGAATGCCTCCAGATGTGCAATGGAAAGTACCACTGGTCTTCCAGGAAACGATCAAGGCGTAAACTATTTGAGACATTACTCCCATGGAGGAAAGTGCGCATGGTGACTGTTGTACTCAATCCCGATTCGATTTCTGTGTTTCGTCAACACTATGATAGTACACAGATTACAGAATTCATCCAGATGTGCATCGGAAATTACTACTGGTCTTCCAGGGAAAGATCAAAGCGTAAACTGTTTGAGACATTACTCCCATGGAGGAAAGTGCGCATGGTGACTGTTGTATTCAAACCCGATGCAAATTCTGTGTTTAATCAACACTCTGATAGTCCACAGATTACAGAATGCCTCCAGATGTGCATCGGAAACTACTACTGGTCTTCCAGGAAACGATCAAAGCGTAGACTGTTTGAGACATTACTCCCACGGAGGAATGTGCGCATGGTGACTGTTGTATTCAATCGCGATGCAATTTCTGTGTTTCATCAACACTCTGATAGTCCACAGACTACAGAATGAGTCCAGATGTGCATCGGAAACTACTACTCGTCTTCCAGGGAACGATCAAAGCGTATACTGTTTGAGATATTACTCCCATGGAGGTAAGGGCGCATGGTGACTGATGTATTCAATCCCGATGCAATTTTGGTTTCATCAACACTCTGATAGTCCACAGATTACAGATGCCTCCAGATGTGCATCGGAAACAACTACTGGTCTTCCAGGGAACGATCAAAGCGTAGACTGTTTGAGACATTACTTATATGGAGGAAAGTGCGCATGGTGACTGTTGTATTCAATCCCAATGCAAATTCTGTGTTTAATCAATACTCTGATAGTCCACAGATTACAGAATGCCTCCAGATGTGCAATGGAAACTACCACTGGTCTTCCAGGAAACGACCAAAGCGTAGACTGTTTGAGACATTACTTTCATGGAGGAAAGTGCGCATGGTGACTGTTGTATTCAATCCCCATTCGATTTCTGTGTTTCATCAACACTCTGATAGTCCACAGATTACAGAATTAATCCAGATGTGCATCGGAAACTACTACTGGTCTTCCAGGGAACGATCGAAGCGTAAACTGTTTGAGACATTAAACCCATTGAGGAAAGTGCGCATGGTGACTGTTGTATTCAATCCCGAAGCAATTTCTGTGTTTCATCAACACTCTGATAGTCCACAGATTACAGAATGCCTCCAGATGTGCATCGGAAACTACCACTGGTCTTCCAGGAAACGATCAAAGCGTAGACAGTTTGAGACATTACTCCCACGGAGGAATGTGCGCATGGTAACTGTTGTATTCAATCGCGATGCAATTTCTGTGTTTCATCAACACTCTGATAGTCCACAGACTACAGAATGAGTCCAGATGTGCATCGGAAACTACTACTCGTCTTCCAGGGAACGATCAAAACGTATACTGTTTGAGATATTACTCCCTTGGAGGTAAGGGCGCATGGTGACTGATGTATTCAATCCCGATTAAATTTTGGTTTCATCAACACTCTGATAGTCCACAGATTACATAATGCCTCCAGATGTGCATCGGAAACTACTACTGGTCTTCCAGGGAACGATCAAAGCGTAGACTGTTTGCGACATAACTCCAATGGAGGAAAGTGGGCATGGTGACTGTTGTATTCAACCCCGATGCTATATATGTGTGTCATCAACACTCTGATAGTCCACAGATTGCAGAATGCCTCCAGATGTGAACCGGAAACTACTACTGGTATTCCAGGGAACGATCAAAGCGTAAACTGTTTGAGACATTACACCCATGGAGGAAAGTGCGCATGGTGACTGTTGTATTCAATCCCTATGCAATTTCTGTGTTTCATCAACACTCTGATAGTCGACAGATTACAGAATGCCTCCAGATGTGCATCGGAAACTACTACTGGTCTTCCAGGAAACGTTCAAAGCGTAGACTGTTTGAGACATTACTCCCATGGAGGAAAGTGCGCATGGTGACTGTTGTATTCAATCGCGATGCAATTTCTGTGTTTCATCAACACTCTGATAGTCCACGGACTACAGAATGACTCCAGATGTGCATCGGAAACAACTACTGGTCTTCCAGAGAACGATCAAAACGTATACTGTTTGAGACATTACTCCCATGGAGGTAAGGGCGCATGGTGATTGTTGTATTCGATCCCGATGCAACTTTGGTTCCGTCAACACTCTGATAGTCCACAGATTACAGAATGCCTCCAGATGTGCATCGGAAACTACTGCCGGTCTTCCAGGAAACGATCAAAGCGTAGACTGTTGAGACATTACTCCCATGGAGGTAAGAGCTCATGGTGACACTTATAGTCAATCCCAATGCAAATTCTGTGTTTAATCAACACTCTGGTAGTCCACAGATTACAGAATGCCTCCAGATGTGCAATGGAAACTACCACCGATCTTCCAGGAAACGATCAAAGCGTAGACTGTTTCAGACATTACTCCCATGGAGGAAAGTGCGCATGGTGACTGTTGTATTCAGTCCCCATTCGATTTCTGTGTTTTATCAACACTCTGATAGTCCACAGATTACAGAATTAATCCAGATGTGCATCGGAAACTACTACTGGTCTTCCTGGGAACGATCAAATCGTAAACTGTTTGAGACATTACTCCCATTGAGGAAAGTTCGCATGGTGACTGTTGTATTCAATCCCGAAGCAATTTCTGTGTTTCATCAACACTCTGATAGTCCACAGATTACAGAATGCGTCCAGATGTGCATCGGAATCAGCTAGTGGTCTTCCAGGGAACGATCAAAGCGTAGACTGTTTGAGACCTTACTCCCATGGAGGAAAGTGCTCATGCGGACTGTTGTATTCAATCCGAATGCAATTTTGCTTTCATCTACACCCTGATAGTCCACAGATTACAGAATGCCTCCAGATGTGCATCGGAAACTACTACTGGTCTTCCAGGGAACGATCAAAGCGTAAACTCTTTGAGATATTACTCCTATGCAGGGATGTGCGCATGGTGACTGTTGTATTCAATCCCGATGCAATTTCGGTGTTTCATCAACACTCTGATAGTCCACAGATTACAGAATGCCTCCCGATGTGCATCGGAAACTACTACTGGTTTACCAGGAAACGATCAAAGCGTAGACTGTTTGAGACATTACTCCCATGGAGGTAACTGCGCATGGTGACTTTTGTATTCAATCTTGATGCAATTTCTGTGTTTCATCAACACTCTGATAGTCCACAGATTATAGAATGCCTCCAGATGTGCATCGGAAACTACTACTGGCCTTCCAGGGAACGATCAAAGCGTAAACTCTTTGAGACATTACTCCCATGCAGGGAAGTGGGCATGGTGACTGTTGTACTCAATCCCGATGCAATTTCGGTGTTTCATCAACGCACTGATAGTACACAGATTACAGAATGCCTCCAGATGTGCATCAGAAACTGCTACTGGTCTTCCAGGAAACGATCAAAGCGTAGACTGATTGAGAAATTACTCCCATGGAGGAAAGTGCGCATGGTGACTGTTGTATTCAATCCCGATGCAATTTCTGTGTTTAATCAACACACTGATAGTCCACAGATTACAGAATGCCTCCAGATGTGCAATGGAAAGTACAACTTGTCTTCCAGGAAACGATCAAAGCGTAGACTGTTTGAGACATTACTCCCATGGAGGAAAGTGCGCATGGTGACTTTTGTATTCAATCCCGATTCGATTTCCGTGTTTCATCAACACTATGATAGTACACAGATTACAGAATTCATCCAGATGTGCATCGGAAACTACAACTGGTCTACCAGGGAGCGATCAAAGCGTAGACTGTTTGAGACATTACTCCCATGGAGGTAAGTGGGCATGGTGGCAGTTGTAGTCAATCCCAATGCAAATTCTGTGTTTAATCAACACTCTGATAGTCCACAGATTACAGAATGCCTCCAGATGTGCAATGGAATCTACCACTGGTCTTCTAGGAAACGACGAAAGCGTAGACTGTTTGAGACATTACTCCCATGGAGGAAAAGTGAGCATGGCGACTGTTGTATTTAATCCCGATTCGATTTCTGTGTTTCATCAACACCCTGATAGTCCACAGATTACAGAATTCCTACAGATGTGCATCGGAAACTACTATTGGTCTTCCAGGGAACGATCAAAGCGTAAACTGTTTGCGACATTACTCCCATGGAGGAAAGTGGGCATGGTGATTGTTGTATTCAATCCCGAAGAAATTTCTGAGTTTCATCAACACTCTGATAGTCCAGAGATTACAGAATGCCTCCAGATGTGCATCGGAATCTACTACTGGTCTCCAGGGAACGATCAAAGCGTAAACTGTTTGAGTCATTACTCCCATGGAGGAAAGTGCGCATGGTGATTGCTGTATTCAATCCCGAAGCAATTTCGCTGTTTCCTCAACAATCTGATAGTCCACAGATCACAGAATGCCTCCAGATGTGCATCGGAAACTACTACTGGTCTTCCTGGGAACGATCAAAGCGTAGACTGTATGAAACATTACTCCCATGGAGGAAAGTGCGCATGGTGACTGTTGTATTCAATCCCGAGGCAATTTCTGTGTTTCATCAACACTCTAATGGTCCACAGATTGCAGAATGCCTCTAGATGTGCATCGCAAACTACCACTGGTCTTCCAGTGAACGATCAAAGCGTAGACTGTTTGAGACACTACTCCCATGGAGGAATGTGCGCATGGTGACTGTTGTATTCAATCCCGATGCAATTTCTGTGTTTCATCATCACTCTGATAGTCCACAGATTGCAGAATGCCTCCAGATGTGCATCGGAAACTATTACAACGACTTCCAGGGAACGATCAAAGCGTAGACTCTTTGAGACATTACTCCCATGGAGGAAAGTGCGCATGGTGACTGTTGTATTCAATCCCGATGCAATTTCTGTGTTTCATCAACACTCTAATAGTCCACTGATTACAGAATGCCTAGAGATGTGAATCAGAAGCTACAACTGGACTTCCAGAGAACCATCAAAGCGTACACTGTTTGAGACATTACTGTCATGGAGAAAAGTGCAAATGGTGACGGTTGTATTCAATCCCGATGCAATTTCTGTGTTTCATCAACACTCTGATAGTCCACAGATTACAGAATTAATCCAGATGTGCATCGGAAACTTCTACTGGTCTTCCAGGGAACGATCAAAGCGTAAACTGTTTGAGACATTACTCCCATGGAGGAAAGTACGCATGGTGACTGTTGTATTCAATCCCGAAGCAATTTCTGTGTTTCATCAATTCTCTGATAGTCCACAGATTACAGAATGCCTCCAGATATGCATCGGAAACTGCTAGTGGTCTTCCAGGGAACGATCAAAGCGTAGACTGTTTGAGACATTACTCCCATGGAGGAAAGTGCGCATGCGGACTGTTGTATTCAATCCCAATGCAATTTTGGTTTCACCTACACTCTGATAGCCCACATATTACAGAATGCCTGCAGATGTGCATCGGAAACTACTACGGGTCTTCCAGGGAACGATCAAACCGTAAACTCTTTGACACATTACTCCCATGCAGGGAAGTGCGCATGGTGACTGTTGAATTCAATCCCGATGCAATTTCGGTGTTTCATCAACACTCTGATAGTCCACAGATTACAGAATGCCTCCAGATGTGCATCGGAAACTGCTACTGGTCTTCCTGAGAACGATCAAACCGTAGACTGTATGAGACATTACTCCTATGGAGGAAAGTGCGCATGGTGACTGTTGTATTCAATCCCGATTCAATTTCTGTGTTTCATCAACACTCTTATAGTCCACAGACTACAGAATGACTCCAGATGTGCATCGGAAGATACTACTGGTCTACCAGGGATCGATGAAAGCTTATACTGTTTGAGACATTACTCCCATGGAGGTAAGGGCTCAAGGTTACTGTTCTATTCAATCCCGATGCAATTTTGGTTTCATCAACACTCTGATAGTCCACAGATTACAGAATGCCTCCAGATGTGCATCGGAAACTACTACTGGTCTTCCAGGAAGCGATCTAAGCGTAGACTGTTTGAGACATTACTCCCATGGAGGTAAGTGCGAATGGTGACTGTTGTATTCAATCCCGATGCAATTTCTGTGTTTCATCAACACTCTGATAATCCACAGATTACAGAATGCCTCCAGATGTGCATCGGAAAAAAACTACTGGTCTTCCAGGGAACAATCAAAGCGTAGACTGTTTGAGACATTACTCCCATGGAGGTAAGTGCGCATGGTGGCAGTTGTAGTCAATCCCAATGCAAATTCTGTGTTTAATCAACACTCTGATAGTCCACAGATTACAGAATGCCTCCTGATGTGCAATGGAATCTACCACTGGTCTTCTAGGAAACGACGAAAGCGTAGACTGTTTGAGACATTACTCCCATGGAGGAAAGTGAGCATGGCGACTGTTGTATTTAATCCCGATTCGATTTCTGTGTTTCACCAACACCCTGATAGTCCACAGATTACAGAATTCCTACAGATGTGCATCGGAAACTACTATTGGTCTTCCAGGGAACGATCAAAGCGTAAACTGTTTGAGACATTACTCCCATGGAGGAAAGTGCACCTGGTGACAGTTGTATTCAATCCCGATTAAATTTCTGTGTTTCATCAACACTCTGATAGTCCACAGACTACAGAATGCCTCCAGATGTGCATCGGAATCTACTACTGGTCTTCCAGAGAACCATCAAAGCGTAAACTGTTTGAGTCATTACTCCCATGGAGGAAAGTGCGCATGGTGACTGTTGTATTCAATCCCGAAACAATTTCTGTGTTTCATCAACTCTCTGATGGTCCACAGATTGCAGAATGCCTCCAGATGTGCATCGGAAACTACCACTGGTCTTCCACGGAACGATCAAAGCGTAGACTGTTTGAGACACTACTCCCATGGAGGAATGTGCGCATGGTGACTGTTGTATTCAATCCCGATGCAATTTTTGTGTTTCATCGACACTCTGATAGTCCACAGATTACAGAATGCCTCCAGATGTGCATCGGAAACTATTACAACGTCTTCCAGAGAACCATCAAAGCGTAGACAGTTTGAGACATTACTCTCATGGAGAAAAGTGCAAATGGTGACGGTTGTATTCAATCCCGATGCAATTTCTGTTTTTCATCAACACTCAGATAGTCCACAGATTACAGAATGCCTCCAGATGTGCATCGGAAACTACTACTGGTCTTCCAGGAAACGATCAAAGCGTAGACTGTTTGAGACATTACTCCCATGGAGGTAAGTGCGCATGGTGACTGTTGCATTCAATCCCGATCCACTTTCTGTGTTTCATCAACACTCTGATAATCCACAGATTACAGAATGCCTCCAGATGTGCATCGGATACAACTATTGGCCTTCCAGGGAACAATCAAACCGTAGACTGTTTGAGACATTACTCCCATGGAGGTAAGTGCGCATGGTGACAGTTGTAGTCAATCCCAATGCAAATTCTGTGTTTAATCAACACTCTGATAGTCCACAGATTACAGAATGCCTCCAGATGTGCATCGGAAACTACTACTGGTCTTCCAGGGAACGATCAAAGCGTAAACTCTTTGAGATATTACTCCTATGCAGGGAAGTGCGCATGGTGACTGTTGTATTCAATCCCGATGCAATTTCGGTGTTTCATCAACACTCTGATAGTCCACAGATTACAGAATGCCTCCCGATGTGCATCGGAAACTACTACTGGTTTACCAGGAAACGATCAAAGCGTAGACTGTTTGAGACATTACTCCCATGGAGGTAACTGCGCATGGTGACTTTTGTATTCAATCTTGATGCAATTTCTGTGTTTCATCAACACTCTGATAGTCCACAGATTATAGAATGCCTCCAGATGTGCATCGGAAACTACTACTGGCCTTCCAGGGAACGATCAAAGCGTAAACTCTTTGAGACATTACTCCCATGCAGGGAAGTGGGCATGGTGACTGTTGTACTCAATCCCGATGCAATTTCGGTGTTTCATCAACGCACTGATAGTACACAGATTACAGAATGCCTCCAGATGTGCATCAGAAACTGCTACTGGTCTTCCAGGAAACGATCAAAGCGTAGACTGATTGAGAAATTACTCCCATGGAGGAAAGTGCGCATGGTGACTGTTGTATTCAATCCCGATGCAATTTCTGTGTTTAATCAACACACTGATAGTCCACAGATTACAGAATGCCTCCAGATGTGCAATGGAAAGTACAACTTGTCTTCCAGGAAACGATCAAAGCGTAGACTGTTTGAGACATTACTCCCATGGAGGAAAGTGCGCATGGTGACTGTTGTATTCAATCCCGATTCGATTTCCGTGTTTCATCAACACTATGATAGTACACAGATTACAGAATTCATCCAGATGTGCATCGGAAACTACAACTGGTCTACCAGGGAGCGATCAAAGCGTAGACTGTTTGAGACATTACTCCCATGGAGGTAAGTGGGCATGGTGGCAGTTGTAGTCAATCCCAATGCAAATTCTGTGTTTAATCAACACTCTGATAGTCCACAGATTACAGAATGCCTCCAGATGTGCAATGGAATCTACCACTGGTCTTCTAGGAAACGACGAAAGCGTAGACTGTTTGAGACATTACTCCCATGGAGGAAAGTGAGCATGGCGACTGTTGTATTTAATCCCGATTCGATTTCTGTGTTTCATCAACACCCTGATAGTCCACAGATTACAGAATTCCTACAGATGTGCATCGGAAACTACTATTGGTCTTCCAGGGAACGATCAAAGCGTAAACTGTTTGCGACATTACTCCCATGGAGGAAAGTGGGCATGGTGATTGTTGTATTCAATCCCGAAGAAATTTCTGAGTTTCATCAACACTCTGATAGTCCAGAGATTACAGAATGCCTCCAGATGTGCATCGGAATCTACTACTGGTCTCCAGGGAACGATCAAAGCGTAAACTGTTTGAGTCATTACTCCCATGGAGGAAAGTGCGCATGGTGATTGCTGTATTCAATCCCGAAGCAATTTCGCTGTTTCCTCAACAATCTGATAGTCCACAGATCACAGAATGCCTCCAGATGTGCATCGGAAACTACTACTGGTCTTCCTGGGAACGATCAAAGCGTAGACTGTATGAAACATTACTCCCATGGAGGAAAGTGCGCATGGTGACTGTTGTATTCAATCCCGAGGCAATTTCTGTGTTTCATCAACACTCTAATGGTCCACAGATTGCAGAATGCCTCTAGATGTGCATCGCAAACTACCACTGGTCTTCCAGTGAACGATCAAAGCGTAGACTGTTTGAGACACTACTCCCATGGAGGAATGTGCGCATGGTGACTGTTGTATTCAATCCCGATGCAATTTCTGTGTTTCATCATCACTCTGATAGTCCACAGATTGCAGAATGCCTCCAGATGTGCATCGGAAACTATTACAACGACTTCCAGGGAACGATCAAAGCGTAGACTCTTTGAGACATTACTCCCATGGAGGAAAGTGCGCATGGTGACTGTTGTATTCAATCCCGATGCAATTTCTGTGTTTCATCAACACTCTAATAGTCCACTGATTACAGAATGCCTAGAGATGTGAATCAGAAGCTACAACTGGACTTCCAGAGAACCATCAAAGCGTACACTGTTTGAGACATTACTGTCATGGAGAAAAGTGCAAATGGTGACGGTTGTATTCAATCCCGATGCAATTTCTGTGTTTCATCAACACTCTGATAGTCCACAGATTACAGAATTAATCCAGATGTGCATCGGAAACTTCTACTGGTCTTCCAGGGAACGATCAAAGCGTAAACTGATTGAGACATTACTCCCATGGAGGAAAGTACGCATGGTGACTGTTGTATTCAATCCCGAAGCAATTTCTGTGTTTCATCAATTCTCTGATAGTCCACAGATTACAGAATGCCTCCAGATATGCATCGGAAACTGCTAGTGGTCTTCCAGGGAACGATCAAAGCGTAGACTGTTTGAGACATTACTCCCATGGAGGAAAGTGCGCATGCGGACTGTTGTATTCAATCCCAATGCAATTTTGGTTTCACCTACACTCTGATAGCCCACATATTACAGAATGCCTGCAGATGTGCATCGGAAACTACTACGGGTCTTCCAGGGAACGATCAAACCGTAAACTCTTTGACACATTACTCCCATGCAGGGAAGTGCGCATGGTGACTGTTGAATTCAATCCCGATGCAATTTCGGTGTTTCATCAACACTCTGATAGTCCACAGATTACAGAATGCCTCCAGATGTGCATCGGAAACTGCTACTGGTCTTCCTGAGAACGATCAAACCGTAGACTGTATGAGACATTACTCCTATGGAGGAAAGTGCGCATGGTGACTGTTGTATTCAATCCCGATTCAATTTCTGTGTTTCATCAACACTCTTATAGTCCACAGACTACAGAATGACTCCAGATGTGCATCGGAAGATACTACTGGTCTACCAGGGATCGATGAAAGCTTATACTGTTTGAGACATTACTCCCATGGAGGTAAGGGCTCAAGGTTACTGTTCTATTCAATCCCGATGCAATTTTGGTTTCATCAACACTCTGATAGTCCACAGATTACAGAATGCCTCCAGATGTGCATCGGAAACTACTACTGGTCTTCCAGGAAGCGATCTAAGCGTAGACTGTTTGAGACATTACTCCCATGGAGGTAAGTGCGAATGGTGACTGTTGTATTCAATCCCGATGCAATTTCTGTGTTTCATCAACACTCTGATAATCCACAGATTACAGAATGCCTCCAGATGTGCATCGGAAAAAAACTACTGGTCTTCCAGGGAACAATCAAAGCGTAGACTGTTTGAGACATTACTCCCATGGAGGTAAGTGCGCATGGTGGCAGTTGTAGTCAATCCCAATGCAAATTCTGTGTTTAATCAACACTCTGATAGTCCACAGATTACAGAATGCCTCCTGATGTGCAATGGAATCTACCACTGGTCTTCTAGGAAACGACGAAAGCGTAGACTGTTTGAGACATTACTCCCATGGAGGAAAGTGAGCATGGCGACTGTTGTATTTAATCCCGATTCGATTTCTGTGTTTCACCAACACCCTGATAGTCCACAGATTACAGAATTCCTACAGATGTGCATCGGAAACTACTATTGGTCTTCCAGGGAACGATCAAAGCGTAAACTGTTTGAGACATTACTCCCATGGAGGAAAGTGCACCTGGTGACAGTTGTATTCAATCCCGATTAAATTTCTGTGTTTCATCAACACTCTGATAGTCCACAGACTACAGAATGCCTCCAGATGTGCATCGGAATCTACTACTGGTCTTCCAGAGAACCATCAAAGCGTAAACTGTTTGAGTCATTACTCCCATGGAGGAAAGTGCGCATGGTGACTGTTGTATTCAATCCCGAAACAATTTCTGTGTTTCATCAACTCTCTGATGGTCCACAGATTGCAGAATGCCTCCAGATGTGCATCGGAAACTACCACTGGTCTTCCACGGAACGATCAAAGCGTAGACTGTTTGAGACACTACTCCCATGGAGGAATGTGCGCATGGTGACTGTTGTATTCAATCCCGATGCAATTTTTGTGTTTCATCGACACTCTGATAGTCCACAGATTACAGAATGCCTCCAGATGTGCATCGGAAACTATTACAACGTCTTCCAGAGAACCATCAAAGCGTAGACAGTTTGAGACATTACTCTCATGGAGAAAAGTGCAAATGGTGACGGTTGTATTCAATCCCGATGCAATTTCTGTTTTTCATCAACACTCAGATAGTCCACAGATTACAGAATGCCTCCAGATGTGCATCGGAAACTACTAGTGGTCTTCCAGGAAACGATCAAAGCGTAGACTGTTTGAGACATTACTCCCATGGAGGTAAGTGCGCATGGTGACTGTTGCATTCAATCCCGATCCACTTTCTGTGTTTCATCAACACTCTGATAATCCACAGATTACAGAATGCCTCCAGATGTGCATCGGATACAACTATTGGCCTTCCAGGGAACAATCAAACCGTAGACTGTTTGAGACATTACTCCCATGGAGGTAAGTGCGCATGGTGACAGTTGTAGTCAATCCCAATGCAAATTCTGTGTTTAATCAACACTCTGATAGTCCACAGATTACAGAATGCCTCCAGATGTGCATCGGAAACTGCTAGTGGTCTTCCAGGGAACGATCAAAGCGTAGACTGTTTGAGACATTACTCCTATGGAGGAAAGTGCGCATGCGGACTGTTGTATTCAATCCCAATGCAATTTTCGTTTCATCTACACTCTGATAGTTTACATATTACAGAATGCCTGCAGATGTGCATCGGAAACTACTACTGGTCTTCCAGGGAACGATCAAAGCGTAAACTCTTTGAGACATTACTCCCATGCAGGGAAGTGCGCATGGTAACTGTTGTATTCAATCCCGATGCAATTTCGGTGTTTCATCAACACTCTGATAGTCCACAGATTACAGAATGCCTCCAGATGTGCATCTAAAACTACTACTGGTCTACCAGGAAACGATCAAACCGTAGACTGTTTGAGACATTACTCCCATGGAGGTAACTGCGCATGGTGACTGTTGTATACAATCCCGATGCAATTTCTGTGTTTCATCAACACTCTGATAGTCCACAGATTACAGAATGCCTCCAGATGTGCATTGGAAACTACTACTGGTCTTCCAGGGAACGATCAAAGCGTAAACTCTTTGAGACACTACTCCCATGCAGGGATGTGCGCATGGTGACTGTTGTATTCAATCCCGATGCAATTTAGGTGTTTCATCAACACTCTGATAGTCCACAGATTACAGAATGCCTCCAGATGTGCTTCGGAAACTGCTACTGGTCTTCCAGGAAACGATCAAAGCGTAGACTGTTTGAGACATTACTATCATGGAGGAAAGTGCGCATGGTGACTGTTGTATTCAATCCCGATGCAAATTCTGTGCTTAATCAACACTCTGATAGTCCACAGATTACAGAATGCCTCCAGATGTGCATCGGAAACTACTACTGGTCTTCCAGGGAACGATCAAAGCGTAGACTGTTTGTGACATTACTCCCATGGAGGTAAGTGCGCATGGTGACTGTTGTATTCAATCCCGATGCAATTTTGGTTTCATCTACACTCTGATAGTGCACAGATTACAGAATGCCTCCAGATGTGCAATGGAAACTACCACTGGCCTTCCAGGAAACGATCAAAGCGTAGACTGTTTGAGACATTACTCCCATGGAGGAAAGTGCGCATGGTGACTGTTGTATTCAATCCCGAAGCAATTACTGTGTTTCATCAACACTCTGATGGTCCACAGATTACAGAATGCCTCCAGATGTGCATCGGAAACTACTACTGGCCTTCCAGGGAACGATCAAAGCGTAAACTCTTTGTGACATTACTCCCATGCAGGGAAGTGCGCATGGTGACTGTTGTACTCAATCCCGATGCAATTTCGGTGTTTCATCAACGCTCTGATAGTACACGGTTTACAGAATGCCTCCAGATGTGCATCAGAAACTGCTACTGGTCTTCCAGGAAACGATCAAAGCGTAGACTGTTTGAGACATTACTCCCATGGAATAAAGTGCGCATGGTGACTGTTGTATTCAATCCCGATGCAATTTCTGTGTTTAATCAACACACTGATAGTCCACAGATTACAGAATGCCTCCAGATGTGCAATGGAAAGTACAACTGGTCTTCCAGGAAACGATCAAAGCGTAGACTGTTTGAGACATTACTCCCATGGATTAAAGTGCGCATGGTGACTGTTGTATTCAATCCCGATTCGATTTCTGTGTTTCATCAACACTATGATAGTACACAGATTACAGAATTCATCCAGATGTGCATCGGAAACTACAACTGGTCTTCCAGGGAACGATCAAAGCGTAAACTGTTTGAGATATTACTCCCATGGAGGAAAGTGCGCATGGTGACTGTTGTATTCAAACCCGATGCAAATTCTGTGTTTAATCAACACTCTGATAGTCCACAGATTACAGAATTCCTTCAGATGTGCATCGGAAGCTACTATTGGTCTTCCAGGGAACGATCAAAGCGTAAAATGTTTGAGACATTACTCCCATGGAGGAAAGTTCGCATGGTGACTGTTGTATTCAATCCCGAAGCAATTTCTGTGTTTCATCAACACTCTGATAGTCCACAGATTACAGAATGCGTCCAGATGTGCATCGGAATCAGCTAGTGGTCTTCCAGGGAACGATCAAAGCGTAGACTGTTTGAGACCTTACTCCCATGGAGGAAAGTGCTCATGCGGACTGTTGTATTCAATCCGAATGCAATTTTGCTTTCATCTACACTCTGATAGTCCACAGACTACAGAATGCCTCCAGATGTGCATCGGAAACTACTACTGGTCTTCCAGGGAACGATCAAAGCGTAAACTCTTTGAGATATTACTCCTATGCAGGGAAGTGCGCATGGTGACTGTTGTATTCAATCCCGATGCAATTTCGGTGTTTCATCAACACTCTGATAGTCCACAGATTACAGAATGCCTCCCGATGTGCATCGGAAACTACTACTGGTTTACCAGGAAACGATCAAAGCGTAGACTGTTTGAGACATTACTCCCATGGAGGTAACTGCGCATGGTGACTTTTGTATTCAATCTTGATGCAATTTCTGTGTTTCATCAACACTCTGATAGTCCACAGATTATAGAATGCCTCCAGATGTGCATCGGAAACTACTACTAGCTTTCCAGGGAACGATCAAAGCGTAAACTCTTTGAGACATTACTCCCATGCAGGGAAGTGGGCATGGTGACTGTTGTACTCAATCCCGATGCAATTTCGGTGTTTCATCAACGCACTGATAGTACACAGATTACAGAATGCCTCCAGATGTGCATCAGAGACTGCTACTGGTCTTCCAGGAAACGATCAAAGCGTAGACTGATTGAGAAATTACTCCCATGGAGGAAAGTGCGCATGGTGACTGTTGTATTCAATCCCGATGCAATTTCTGTGTTTAATCAACACACTGATAGTCCACAGATTACAGAATGCCTCCAGATGTGCAATGGAAAGTACAACTTGTCTTCCAGGAAACGATCAAAGCGTAGACTGTTTGAGACATTACTCCCATGGAGGAAAGTGCGCATGGTGACTGTTGTATTCAATCCCGATTCGATTTCGGTGTTTCATCAACACTATGATAGTACACAGATTACAGAATTCATCCAGATGTGCATCGGAAACTACAACTGGTCTACCAGGGAACGATCAAAGCGTAGACTGTTTGAGACATTACTCCCATGGAGGTAAGTGGGCATGGTGGCAGTTGTAGTCAATCCCAATGCAAATTCTGTGTTTAATCAACACTCTGATAGTCCACAGATTACAGAATGCCTCCAGATGTGCAATGGAATCTACCACTGGTCTTCTAGGAAACGACGAAAGCGTAGACTGTTTGAGACATTACTCCCATGGAGGAAAGTGAGCATGGCGACTGTTGTATTTAATCCCGATTCGATTTCTGTGTTTCATCAACACCCTGATAGTCCACAAATTACAGAATTCCTACAGATGTGCATCGGAAACTACTATTGGTCTTCCAGGGAACGATCAAAGCGTAAACTGTTTGCGACATTACTCCCGTGGAGGAAAGTGGGCATGGTGATTGTTGTATTCAATCCCGAAGAAATTTCTGAGTTTCATCAACACTCTGATAGTCCAGAGATTACAGAATGCCTCCAGATGTGCATCGGAATCTACTACTGGTCTTCCAGAGAACCATCAAAGCGTAAACTGTTTGAGTCATTACTCCCATGGAGGAAAGTGCGCATGGTGACTGTTGTATTCAATCCCGAAACAATTTCTGTGTTTCATCAACTCTCTGATGGTCCACAGATTGCAGAATGCCTCCAGATGTGCATCGGAAACTACCACTGGTCTTCCACGGAACGATCAAAGCGTAGACTGTTTGAGACACTACTCCCATGGAGGAATGTGCGCATGGTGACTGTTGTATTCAATCCCGATGCAATTTTTGTGTATCATCAACACTCTGATAGTCCACAGATTACAGAATGCCTCCAGATGTGCATCGGAAACTATTACAACGTCTTCCAGAGAACCATGAAAGCGTAGACAGTTTGAGACATTACTCTCATGGAGAAAAGTGCAAATGGTGACGGTTGTATTCAATCCCGATGCAATTTCTGTTTTTCATCAACACTCAGATAGTCCACAGATTACAGAATGCCTCCAGATGTGCATCGGAAACTACTACTGGTCTACCAGGAAACGATCAAAGCGTAGACTGTTTGAGACATTACTCCCATGGAGGTAAGTGCGCATGGTGACTGTTGCATTCAATCCCGATCCACTTTCTGTGTTTCATCAACACTCTGATAATCCACAGATTACAGAATGCCTCCAGATGTGCATCGGATACAACTATTGGTCTTCCAGGGAACATTCAAACCGTAGACTGTTTGAGACATTACTCCCATGGAGGTAAGTGCGCATGGTGACAGTTGTAGTCAATCCCAATGCAAATTCTGTGTTTAATCAACACTCTGATAGTCCACAGATTACAGAATGCCTCCAGATGTGCAATGGAAACTACCACTGGTCTTCAAGGAAACGATCGAAGCGTAGACTGTTTGAGACATTACTCCCATGGAATAAAGTGCGCATTGTGACTGTTGTATTCAATCCCGATGCAATTTCTGTGTTTAATCAACACACTGATAGTCCACAGATTACAGAATGCCTCCAGATGTGCAATGGAAAGTACAACTGGTCTTCCAGGAAACGATCAAAGCGTAGACTGTTTGAGACATTACTCCCATGGATTAAAGTGCGCATGGTGACTGTTGTATTCAATCCCGATTCGATTTCTGTGTTTCATCAACACTATGATAGTACACAGATTACAGAATTCATCCAGATGTGCATCGGAAACTACAACTGGTCTTCCAGGGAACGATCAAAGCGTAAACTGTTTGAGACATTACTCCCATGGGGGAAAGTGCGCATGGTGACTGTTGTATTCAAACCCGATGCAAATTCTGTGTTTAATCAACCCTCTGATAGTCCACAGATTACAGATTGCCTCCAGATGTGCAATGGAAACTACCACTGGTCTTCCAGGAAATGATCAAAGCGTAGACTGTTTGAGACATTACTCCCATGGAGGAAAGTGCGCATGGTGACTGTTGTATTTAATCCCGATTCGATTTCTGTGTTTCATCAACACTCTGATAGTCCACAGATTACAGAGTTCCTTCAGATGTGCATCGGAAGCTACTATTGGTCTTCCAGGGAACGATCAAAGCGTAAACTGTTTGAGACATTACTCCCATGGAGGAAAGTTCGCATGGTGACTGTTGTATTCAATCCCGAAGCAATATCTGTGTTTCATCAACACTCTGATAGTCCACAGATTACAGAATGCGTCCAGATGTGCATCGGAATCAGCTAGTGGTCTTCCAGGGAACGATCAAAGCGTAGACTGTTTGAGACCTTACTCCCATGGAGGAAAGTGCTCATGCGGACTGTTGTATTCAATCCGAATGCAATTTTGCTTTCATCTACACTCTGATAGTCCACAGATTACAGAATGCCTCCAGATGTGCATCGGAAACTACTACTGGTCTTCCAGGGAACGATCAAAGCGTAAACTCTTTGAGATACTACTCCTATGCAGGGAAGTGCGCATGGTGACTGTTGTATTCAATCCCGATGCAATTTCGGTGTTTAATCAACACACTGATAGTCCACAGATTACAGAATGCCTCCAGATGTGCATCAGAAACTGCTACTGGTCTTCCAGGAAACGATCAAAGCGTAGACTGATTGAGAAATTACTCCCATGGAGGAAAGTGCGCATGGTGACTGTTGTATTCAATCCCGATGCAATTTCTGTGTTTAATCAACACACTGATAGTCCACAGATTACAGAATGCCTCCAGATGTGCAATGGAAAGTACAACTTGTCTTCCAGGAAACGATCAAAGCGTAGACTGTTTGAGACATTACTCCCATGCAGGGAAGTGGGCATGGTGACTGTTGTACTCAATCCCGATGCAATTTCGGTGTTTCATCAACGCACTGATAGTACACAGATTACAGAATGCCTCCAGATATGCATCAGAAACTGCTACTGGTCTTCCAGGAAACGATCAAAGCGTAGACTGATTGAGAAATTACTCCCATGGTGGAAAGTGCGCATGGTGACTGTTGTATTCAATCCCGATGAAATTTCTGTGTTTAATCAACACACTGATAGTCCACAGATTACAGAATGCCTCCAGATGTGCAATGGAATCTACCACTGGTCTTCTAGGAAACGACGAAAGCGTAGACTGTTTGAGACATTACTCCCATGGAGGAAAGTGAGCATGGCGACTGTTGTATTTAATCCCGATTCGATTTCTGTGTTTCATCAACACCCTGATAGTCCACAGATTACAGAATTCCTACAGATGTGCATCGGAAACTACTATTGGTCTTCCAGGGAACGATCAAAGCGTAAACTGTTTGCGACATTACTCCCATGGAGGAAAGTGGGCATGGTGATTGTTGTATTCAATCCCGAAGAAATTTCTGAGTTTCATCAACACTCTGATGGTCCACAGATTGCAGAATGCCTCCAGATGTGCATCGCAAACTACCACTGGTCTTCCAGTGAACGATCAAAGCGTAGACTGTTTGAGACACTACTCCCATGGAGGAATGTGCGCATGGTGACTGTTGTATTCAATCCCGATGCAATTTCTGTGTTTCGTCATCACTCTGATAGTCCACAGATTGCAGAATGCCTCCAGATGTGCATCGGAAACTATTACAACGACTTCCAGGGAACGATCAAAGCGTAGACTCTTTGAGACATTACTCCCATGGAGGAAAGTGCGCATGGTGACTGTTGTATTCAATCCCGATGCAATTTCTGTGTTTCATCAACACTCTAATAGTCCACTGATTACAGAATGCCTAGAGATGTGAATCAGAAACTACAACTGGACTTCCAGAGAACCATCAAAGCGTAGACTGTTTGAGACATTACTGTCATGGAGAAAAGTGCAAATGGTGACGGTTGTATTCAATCCCGATGCAATTTCTGTGTTTCATCAACACTCAGATAGTCCACAGATTACAGAATGCCTCCAGATGTGCATCGGAACTACTACTGGTCTTCCAGGAAACGATCAAAGCGTAGACTGTTTGAGACATTACTCCCATGGAGGTAACTGCGCATGGTGACTGTTGCATTCAATCCCGATCCACTTTCTGTGTTTCATCAACACTCTGATAATCCACAGATTACAGAATGCCTCCAGATGTGCATCGGAAACTACTACTGGTCTTCCAGGGAACGATCAAAGCGTAAACTCTTTGACACATTACTCCCATGCAGGGAAGTGCGCACGGTGACTGTTGTATTCAATCCCGATGCAATTTCGGTGTTTCATCAACACTCTGATAGTCCACAGATTACAGAATGCCTCCAGATGTGCATCGGAAACTACTACTGGTCTACCAGGAAACGATCAAACCGTAGACTGTTTGAGACATTACTCCCATGGAGGAAACTGCGCATGGTGACTGTTGTATTCAATCCCGATGCAATTTCTGTGTTTCATCAACACTCTGATAGTCCACAGATTACAGAATGCCTCCAGATGTGCATCGGAAACTACTACTGGTCTTCCAGGGAACGATCAAAGCGTAAACTCTTTGACACATTACTCCCATGCAGGGAAGTGCGCATGGTGACTGTTGTATTCAATCCCGATGCAATTTCGGTGTTTCATCAACACTCTGATAGTCCACAGATTACACAATGCCTCCAGATGTGCATCGGAAACTACTACTTGTCTACCAGGAAACGATCAAAGCGTAGACTGTTTGAGACATTACTATCATGGAGGAAAGTGCGCATGGTGACTGTTGTATTCAATCCCGATGAAAATTCTGTGCTTAATCAACACTCTGATAGTCCACAGATTACAGAATGCCTCCAGATGTGCATCGGAAACTACTACTGGTCTTCCAGGGAACGATCAAAGCGTAGACTGTTTGTGACATTACTCCCATGGAGGTAAGTGCGCATGGTGACTGTTGTATTCAATCCCGATGCAATTTTGGTTTCATCTACACTCTGATAGTCCACAGATTACAGAATGCCTCCAGATGTGCAATGGAAACTACCACTGGTCTTCCAATAAACGATCAAAGCGTAGACTGTTTGAGGCATTACTCCCATGGAGGAATGTGCGCATGGTGACTGTTGTATTCAATCCCCATTCGATTTCTGTGTACCATCAACACTCTGATAGTCCACAGATTACAGAATTAATCCAGATGTGCATCGGAAACTTCTACTGGTCTTCCAGGGAACGATCAAAGCGTAAACTGTTTGAGACATTACTCCCATGGAGGAAAGTACGCATGGTGACTGTTTAATTCAATCCCGAAGCAATTTCTGTGTTTCATCAATTCTCTGATGGTCCACAGATTACAGAATGCCTCCAGATATGCATCGGAAACTGCTAGTGGTCTTCCAGGGAACGATCAAAGCGTAGACTGTTTGAGACATTACTCCCATGGAGGAAAGTGCGCATGCGGACTGTTGTATTCAATCCCAATGCAATTTTGGTTTCACCTACACTCTGATAGTCCACATATTACAGAATGCCTGCAGATGTGCATCGGAAACTACTACGGGTCTTCCAGGGAACGATCAAAGCGTAAACTCTTTGACAAATAACTCCCATGCAGGGAAGTGCGCATGGTGACTGTTGAATTCAATCCCGATGCAATTTCGGTGTTTCATCAACACTCTGATAGTCCACAGATTACAGAATGCCTCCAGATGAGCATCGGAAACTACTACTGGTCTACCAGGAAACGATCAAACCGTAGACTGTTTGAGACATTACTCCCATGGAGGTAACTGCGCATGGTGACTGTTGTATTCAATCCCGATGCAATTTCTGTGTTTCATCAACACTCTGATAGTCCACAGATTACAGAATGCCTCCAGATGTGCATCGGAAACTACTACTGGTCTTCCAGGGAACGATCAAAGCGTAAACTCTTTGACACATTACTCCCATGCAGGGATGTGCGCATGGTGACTGTTGTACTCAATCCCGATGCAATTTCGGTGTTTCATCAACACTCTAATAGTCCACAGATTACAGAATGCCTCCAGATGTGCATCGGAAACTACTACTGGTCTACCAGGAAACGATCAAAGCGTAGACTGTTTGAGACATTACTATCATGGAGGAAAGTGCGCATGGTGACTGTTGTATTCAATCCCGATGCAAATTCTGAGCTTAATCAACACTCTGATAGTCCACAGATTACAGAATGCCTCCAGATGTGCAATGGAATCTACCACTGGTCTTCTAGGAAACGACGAAAGCGTAGACTGTTTGAGACATTACTCCCATGGAGGAAAGTGAGCATGGCGACTGTTGTATTTAATCCCGATTCGATTTCTGTGTTTCATCAACACCCTGATAGTCCACAAATTACAGAATTCCTACAGATGTGCATCGGAAACTACTATTGGTCTTCCAGGGAACGATCAAAGCGTAAACTGTTTGCGACATTACTCCCGTGGAGGAAAGTGGGCATGGTGATTGTTGTATTCAATCCCGAAGAAATTTCTGAGTTTCATCAACACTCTGATAGTCCAGAGATTACAGAATGCCTCCAGATGTGCATCGGAATCTACTACTGGTCTTCCAGAGAACCATCAAAGCGTAAACTGTTTGAGTCATTACTCCCATGGAGGAAAGTGCGCATGGTGACTGTTGTATTCAATCCCGAAACAATTTCTGTGTTTCATCAACTCTCTGATGGTCCACAGATTGCAGAATGCCTCCAGATGTGCATCGGAAACTACCACTGGTCTTCCACGGAACGGTCAAAACGTAGACTGTTTGAGACACTACTCCCATGGAGGAATGTGCGCATGGTGACTGTTGTATTCAATCCCGATGCAATTTTTGTGTATCATCAACACTCTGATAGTCCACAGATTACAGAATGCCTCCAGATGTGCATCGGAAACTATTACAACGTCTTCCAGAGAACCATCAAAGCGTAGACAGTTTGGGACATTACTCTCATGGAGAAAAGTGCAAATGGTGACGGTTGTATTCAATCCCGATGCAATTTCTGTTTTTCATCAACACTCAGATAGTCCACAGATTACAGAATGCCTCCAGATGTGCATCGGAAACTACTACTGGTCTTCCAGGAAACGATCAAAGCGTAGACTGTTTGAGACATTACTCCCATGGAGGTAAGTGCGCATGGTGACTGTTGCATTCAATCCCGATCCACTTTCTGTGTTTCATCAACACTCTGATAATCCACAGATTACAGAATGCCTCCAGATGTGCATCGGATACAACTATTGGTCTTCCAGGGAACATTCAAACCGTAGACTGTTTGAGACATTACTCCCATGGAGGTAAGTGCGCATGGTGACAGTTGTAGTCAATCCCAATGCAAATTCTGTGTTTAATCAACACTCTGATAGTCCACAGATTACAGAATGCCTCCAGATGTGCAATGGAAACTACCACTGGTCTTCAAGGAAACGATCGAAGCGTAGACTGTTTGAGTCATAACTCCCATGGAATAAAGTGCGCATTGTGACTGTTGTATTCAATCCCGATGCAATTTCTGTGTTTAATCAACACACTGATAGTCCACAGATTACAGAATGCCTCCAGATGTGCAATGGAAAGTACAACTGGTCTTCCAGGAAACGATCAAAGCGTAGACTGTTTGAGACATTACTCCCATGGATTAAAGTGCGCATGGTGACTGTTGTATTCAATCCCGATTCGATTTCTGTGTTTCATCAACACTATGATAGTACACAGATTACAGAATTCATCCAGATGTGCATCGGAAACTACAACTGGTCTTCCAGGGAACGATCAAAGCGTAAACTGTTTGAGACATTACTCCCATGGGGGAAAGTGCGCATGGTGACTGTTGCATTCAAACCCGATGCAAATTCTGTGTTTAATCAACCCTCTGATAGTCCACAGATTACAGAATGCCTCCAGATGTGCAATGGAAACTACCACTGGTCTTCCAGGAAATGATCAAAGCGTAGACTGTTTGAGACATTACTTCCATGGAGGAAAGTGCGCATGGTGACTGTTGTATTTAATCCCGATTCGATTTCTGTGTTTCATCAACACTCTGATAGTCCACAGATTACAGAATTCCTTCAGATGTGCATCGGAAGCTACTATTGGTCTTCCAGGGAACGATCAAAGCGTAAACTGTTTGAGACATTACTCCCATGGAGGAAAGTTCGCATGGTGACTGTTGTATTCAATCCCGAAGCAATATCTGTGTTTCATCAACACTCTGATAGTCCACAGATTACAGAATGCGTCCAGATGTGCATCGGAATCAGCTAGTGGTATTCCAGGGAACGATCAAAGCGTAGACTGTTTGAGACCTTACTCCCATGGAGGAAAGTGCTCATGCGGACTGTTGTATTCAATCCGAATGCAATTTTGCTTTCATCTACACTCTGATAGTCCACAGATTACAGAATGCCTCCAGATGTGCATCGGAAACTACTACTGGTCTTCCAGGGAACGATCAAAGCGTAAACTCTTTGAGATATTACTCCTATGCAGGGAAGTGCGCATGGTGACTGTTGTATTCAATCCCGATGCAATTTCGGTGTTTCATCAACACTCTGATAGTCCACAGATTACAGAATGCCTCCCGATGTGCATCGGAAACTACTACTGGTTTACCAGGAAACGATCAAAGCGTAGACTGTTTGAGACATTACTCCCATGGAGGTAACTGCGCATGGTGACTTTTGTATTCAATCTTGATGCAATTTCTGTGTTTCATCAACACTCTGATAGTCCACAGATTATAGAATGCCTCCAGATGTGCATCGGAAACTACTACTGGCCTTCCAGGGAACGATCAAAGCGTAAACTCTTTGAGACATTACTCCCATGCAGGGAAGTGGGCATGGTGACTGTTGTACTCAATCCCGATGCAATTTCGGTGTTTCATCAACGCACTGATAGTACACAGATTACAGAATGCCTCCAGATATGCATCAGAAACTGCTACTGGTCTTCCAGGAAACGATCAAAGCGTAGACTGATTGAGAAATTACTCCCATGGAGGAAAGTGCGCATGGTGACTGTTGTATTCAATCCCGATGCAATTTCTGTGTTTAATCAACACACTGATAGTCCACAGATTACAGAATGCCTCCAGATGTGCAATGGAAAGTACAACTTGTCTTCCAGGAAACGATCAAAGCGTAGACTGTTTGAGACATTACTCCCATGCAGGGAAGTGGGCATGGTGACTGTTGTACTCAATCCCGATGCAATTTCGGTGTTTCATCAACGCACTGATAGTACACAGATTACAGAATGCCTCCAGATATGCATCAGAAACTGCTACTGGTCTTCCAGGAAACGATCAAAGCGTAGACTGATTGAGAAATTACTCCCATGGTGGAAAGTGCGCATGGTGACTGTTGTATTCAATCCCGATGCAATTTCTGTATTTAATCAACACACTGATAGTCCACTGATTACAGAATGCCTCCAGATGTGCAATGGAATCTACCACTGGTCTTCTAGGAACGACGAAAGCGTAGACTGTTTGAGACATTACTCTCATGGAGGAAAGTGAGCATGGCGACTGTTGTATTTAATCCCGATTCGATTTCTGTGTTTCATCAACACCCTGATAGTCCACAGATTACAGAATTCCTACAGATGTGCATCGGAAACTACTATTGGTCTTCCAGGGAACGATCAAAGCGTAAACTGTTTGCGACATTACTCCCATGGAGGAAAGTGGGCATGGTGATTGTTGTATTCAATCCCGAAGAAATTTCTGAGTTTCATCAACACTCTGATAGTCCAGAGATTACAGAATGCCTCCAGATATGCATCAGAAACTGCTACTGGTCTTCCAGGAAACGATCAAAGCGTAGACTGATTGAGAAATTACTCCCATGGTGGAAAGTGCGCATGGTGACTGTTGTATTCAATCCCGATGCAATTTCTGTGTTTAATCAACACACTGATAGTCCACAGATTACAGAATGCCTCCAGATGTGCAATGGAATCTACCACTGGTCTTCTAGGAACGACGAAAGCGTAGACTGTTTGAGACATTACTCTCATGGAGGAAAGTGAGCATGGCGACTGTTGTATTCAATCCCGAGGCAATTTCTGTGTTTCATCAACACTCTGATGGTCCACAGATTGCAGAATGCCTCCAGATGTGCATCGCAAACTACCACTGGTCTTCCAGTGAACGATCAAAGCGTAGACTGTTTGAGACACTACTCCCATGGAGGAATGTGCGCATGGTGACTGTTGTATTCAATCCCGATGCAATTTCTGTGTTTCGTCATCACTCTGATAGTCCACAGATTGCAGAATGCCTCCAGATGTGCATCGGAAACTATTACAACGACTTCCAGGGAACGATCAAAGCGTAGACTCTTTGAGACATTACTCCCATGGAGGAAAGTGCGCATGGTGACTGTTGTATTCAATCCCGATGCAATTTCTGTGTTTCATCAACACTCTAATAGTCCACTGATTACAGAATGCCTAGAGATGTGAATCAGAAACTACAACTGGACTTCCAGAGAACCATCAAAGCGTAGACTGTTTGAGACATTACTGTCATGGAGAAAAGTGCAAATGGTGACGGTTGTATTCAATCCCGATGCAATTTCTGTGTTTCATCAACACTCAGATAGTCCACAGATTACAGAATGCCTCCAGATGTGCATCGGAACTACTACTGGTCTTCCAGGAAACGATCAAAGCGTAGACTGTTTGAGACATTACTCCCATGGAGGTAACTGCGCATGGTGACTGTTGCATTCAATCCCGATCCACTTTCTGTGTTTCATCAACACTCTGATAATCCACAGATTACAGAATGCCTCCAGATGTGCATCGGAAACTACTACTGGTCTTCCAGGGAACGATCAAAGCGTAAACTCTTTGACACATTACTCCCATGCAGGGAAGTGCGCATGGTGACTGTTGTATTCAATCCCGATGCAATTTCGGTGTTTCATCAACACTCTGATAGTCCACAGATTACAGAATGCCTCCAGATGTGCATCGGAAACTACTACTGGTCTACCAGGAAACGATCAAGCCGTAGACTGTTTGAGACATTACTCCCATGGAGGAAACTGCGCATGGTGACTGTTGTATTCAATCCCGATGCAATTTCTGTGTTTCATCAACACTCTGATAGTCCACAGATTACAGAATGCCTCCAGATGTGCATCGGAAACTACTACTGGTCTTCCAGGGAACGATCAAAGCGTAAACTCTTTGACACATTACTCCCATGCAGGGAAGTGCGCATGGTGACTGTTGTATTCAATCCCGATGCAATTTCGGTGTTTCATCAACACTCTGATAGTCCACAGATTACACAATGCCTCCAGATGTGCATCGGAAACTACTACTGGTCTACCAGGAAACGATCAAAGCGTAGACTGTTTGAGACATTACTATCATGGAGGAAAGTGCGCATGGTGACTGTTGTATTCAATCCCGATGAAAATTCTGTGCTTAATCAACACTCTGATAGTCCACAGATTACAGAATGCCTCCAGATGTGCATCGGAAACTACTACTGGTCTTCCAGGGAACGATCAAAGCGTAGACTGTTTGTGACATTACTCCCATGGAGGTAAGTGCGCATGGTGACTGTTGTATTCAATCCCGATGCAATTTTGGTTTCATCTACACTCTGATAGTCCACAGATTACAGAATGCCTCCAGATGTGCAATGGAAACTACCACTGGTCTTCCAATAAACGATCAAAGCGTAGACTGTTTGAGGCATTACTCCCATGGAGGAATGTGCGCATGGTGACTGTTGTATTCAATCCCCATTCGATTTCTGTGTACCATCAACACTCTGATAGTCCACAGATTACAGAATTAATCCAGATGTGCATCGGAAACTTCTACTGGTCTTCCAGGGAACGATCAAAGCGTAAACTGTTTGAGACATTACTCCCATGGAGGAAAGTACGCATGGTGACTGTTTAATTCAATCCCGAAGCAATATCTGTGTTTCATCAATTCTCTGATGGTCCACAGATTACAGAATGCCTCCAGATATGCATCGGAAACTGCTAGTGGTCTTCCAGGGAACGATCAAAGCGTAGACTGTTTGAGACATTACTCCCATGGAGGAAAGTGCGCATGCGGACTGTTGTATTCAATCCCAATGCAATTTTGGTTCCACCTACACTCTGATAGTCCACATATTACAGAATGCCTGCAGATGTGCATCGGAAACTACTACGGGTCTTCCAGGGAACGATCAAAGCGTAAACTCTTTGACAAATAACTCCCATGCAGGGAAGTGCGCATGGTGACTGTTGAATTCAATCCCGATGCAATTTCGGTGTTTCATCAACACTCTGATAGTCCACAGATTACAGAATGCCTCCAGATGAGCATTGGAAACTACTACTGGTCTACCAGGAAACGATCAAACCGTAGACTGTTTGAGACATTACTCCCATGGAGGTAACTGCGCATGGTGACTGTTGTATTCAATCCCGATGCAATTTCTGTGTTTCATCAACACTCTGATAGTCCACAGATTACAGAATGCCTCCAGATGTGCATCGGAAACTACTACTGGTCTTCCAGGGAACGATCAAAGCGTAAACTCTTTGACACATTACTCCCATGCAGGAAAGTGCGCATGGTGACTGTTGTACTCAATCCCGATGCAATTTCGGTGTTTCATCAACACTCTGATAGTCCACAGATTACAGAATGCCTCCAGATGTGCATCGGAAACTACTACTGGTCTACCAGGAAACGATCAAAGCGTAGACTGTTTGAGACATTACTATCATGGAGGAAAGTGCGCATGGTGACTGTTGTATTCAATCCCGATGCAAATTCTGAGCTTAATCAACACTCTGATAGTCCACAGATTACAGAATGCCTCCAGATGTGCATCGGAAACTACTACTGGTCTTCCAGGGAACGATCAAAGCGTAGACTGTTTGTGACATTACTCCCATGGAGGTAAGTGCGCATGGTGACTGTTGTATTCAATCCCGATGCAATTTTGGTTTCATCTACACTCTGATAGTGCACAGATTACAGAATGCCTCCAGATGTGCAATGGAAACTACCACTGGCCTTCCAGGAAACGATCAAAGCGTAGACTGTTTGAGACATTACTCCCATGGAGGAAAGTGCGCATGGTGACTGTTGTATTCAATCCCGAAGCAATTTCTGTGTTTCATCAACACTCTGATAGTCCACAGATTACAGAATGCCTCCAGATGTGCATCGGAAACTACTACTGGTCTTCCAGGGAGCGATCAAAGCGTAGACTGTTTGCGACATTACTCCCATGGAGGAAAGTGGGCATGGTGATTGTTGTATTCAATCCCGAAGCAATTTCTGTGTTTCATCAACACTCTGATAGTCCACAGATTACAGAATGCCTCCAGATGTGCATCGGAAACTACTACTGGTCTTCAAGGAAACGATCAAAGCGTAGACTGTTTGAGACATTACTCCCATGGATTAAAGTGCGCATGGTGACTGTTGTATTCAATCCCGATTCGATTTCTGTGTTTCATCAACACTATGATAGTACACAGATTACAGAATTCATCCAGATGTGCATCGGAAACTACAACTGGTCTTCCAGGGAACGATCAAAGCGTAAACTGTTTGAGACATTACTCCCATGGGGGAAAGTGCGCATGGTGACTGTTGTATTAAAACCCGATGCAAATTCTGTGTTTAATCAACCCTCTGATAGTCCACAGATTACAGAATGCCTCCAGATGTGCAATGGAAACTACCACTGGTATTCCAGGAAATGATCAAAGCGTAGACTGTTTGAGACATTACTCCCATGGAGGAAAGTGCGCATGGTGACTGTTGTATTTAATCCCGATTCGATTTCTGTGTTTCATCAACACTCTGATAGTCCACAGATTACAGAATTCCTTCAGATGTGCATCGGAAGCTACTATTGGTCTTCCAGGGAACGATCAAAGCGTAAACTGTTTGAGACATTACTCCCATGGAGGAAAGTTCGCATGGTGACTGTTGTATTCAATCCCGAAGCAATATCTGTGTTTCATCAACACTCTGATAGTCCACAGATTACAGAATGCGTCCAGATGTGCATCGGAATCAGCTAGTGGTCTTCCAGGGAACGATCAAAGCGTAGACTGTTTGAGACCTTACTCCCATGGAGGAAAGTGCTCATGCGGACTGTTGTATTCAATCCGAATGCAATTTTGCTTTCATCTACACTCTGATAGTCCACAGATTACAGAATGCCTCCAGATGTGCATCGGAAACTACTACTGGTCTTCCAGGGAACGATCAAAGCGTAAACTCTTTGAGATATTACTCCTATGCAGGGAAGTGCGCATGGTGACTGTTGTATTCAATCCCGATGCAATTTCGGTGTTTCATCAACACTCTGATAGTCCACAGATTACAGAATGCCTCCCGATGTGCATCGGAAACTACTACTGGTTTACCAGGAAACGATCAAAGCGTAGACTGTTTGAGACATTACTCCCATGGAGGTAACTGCGCATGGTGACTTTTGTATTCAATCTTGATACAATTTCTGTGTTTCATCAACACTCTGATAGTCCACAGATTATAGAATGCCTCCAGATGTGCATCGGAAACTACTACTGGCCTTCCAGGGAACGATCAAAGCGTAAACTCTTTGAGACATTACTCCCATGCAGGGAAGTGTGCATGGTGACTGTTGTACTCAATCCCGATGCAATTTCGGTGTTTCATCAACGCACTGATAGTACACAGATTACAGAATGCCTCCAGATATGCATCAGAAACTGCTACTGGTCTTCCAGGAAACGATCAAAGCGTAGACTGATTGAGAAATTACTCCCATGGAGGAAAGTGCGCATGGTGACTGTTGTATTCAATCCCGATGCAATTTCTGTGTTTAATCAACACACTGATAGTCCACAGATTACAGAATGCCTCCAGATGTGCAATGGAAAGTACAACTTGTCTTCCAGGAAACGATCAAAGCGTAGACTGTTTGAGACATTACTCCCATGCAGGGAAGTGGGCATGGTGACTGTTGTACTCAATCCCGATGCAATTTCGGTGTTTCATCAACGCACTGATAGTACACAGATTACAGAATGCCTCCAGATATGCATCAGAAACTGCTACTGGTCTTCCAGGAAACGATCAAAGCGTAGACTGATTGAGAAATTACTCCCATGGTGGAAAGTGCGCATGGTGACTGTTGTATTCAATCCCGATGCAATTTCTGTGTTTAATCAACACACTGATAGTCCACAGATTACAGAATGCCTCCAGATGTGCAATGGAATCTACCACTGGTCTTCTAGGAAACGACGAAAGCGTAGACTGTTTGAGACATTACTCCCATGGAGGAAAGTGAGCATGGCGACTGTTGTATTTAATCCCGATTCGATTTCTGTGTTTCATCAACACCCTGATAGTCCACGGATTACAGAATTCCTACAGATGTGCATCGGAAACTACTATTGGTCTTCCAGGGAACGATCAAAGCGTAAACTGTTTGCGACATTACTCCCATGGAGGAAAGTGGGCATGGTGATTGTTGTATTCAATCCCGAAGAAATTTCTGAGTTTCATCAACACTCTGATAGTCCAGAGATTACAGAATGCCTCCAGATGTGCATCGGAATCTACTACTGGTCTCCAGGGAACGATCAAAGCGTAAACTGTTTGAGTCATTACTCCCATGGAGGAAAGTGCGCATGGTGATTGCTGTATTCAATCCCGAAGCAATTTCGGTGTTTCCTCAACAATCTGATAGTCCACAGATCACAGAATGCCTCCAGATGTGCATCGGAAACTACTACTGGTCTTCCTGGGAACGATCAAAGCGTAGACTGTATGAAACATTACTCCCATGGAGGAAAGTGCGCATGGTGACTGTTGTATTCAATCCCGAGGCAATTTCTGTGTTTCATCAACACTCTGATGGTCCACAGATTGCAGAATGCCTCCAGATGTGCATCGCAAACTACCACTGGTCTTCCAGTGAACGATCAAAGCGTAGACTGTTTGAGACACTACTCCCATGGAGGAATGTGCGCATGGTGACTGTTGTATTCAATCCCGATGCAATTTCTGTGTTTCGTCATCACTCTGATAGTCCACAGATTGCAGAATGCCTCCAGATGTGCATCGGAAACTATTACAACGACTTCCAGGGAACGATCAAAGCGTAGACTCTTTGAGACATTACTCCCATGGAGGAAAGTGCGCATGGTGACTGTTGTATTCAATCCCGATGCAATTTCTGTGTTTCATCAACACTCTAATAGTCCACTGATTACAGAATGCCTAGAGATGTGAATCAGAAACTACAACTGGACTTCCAGAGAACCATCAAAGCGTAGACTGTTTGAGACATTACTGTCATGGAGAAAAGTGCAAATGGTGACGGTTGTATTCAATCCCGATGCAATTTCTGTGTTTCATCAACACTCAGATAGTCCACAGATTACAGAATGCCTCCAGATGTGCATCGGAACTACTACTGGTCTTCCAGGAAACGATCAAAGCGTAGACTGTTTGAGACATTACTCCCATGGAGGTAACTGCGCAGGGTGACTGTTGCATTCAATCCCGATCCACTTTCTGTGTTTCATCAACACTCTGATAATCCACAGATTACAGAATGCCTCCAGATGTGCATCGGAAACTACTACTGGTCTTCCAGGGAACGATCAAAGCGTAAACTCTTTGACACATTACTCCCATGCAGGGAAGTGCGCATGGTGACTGTTGTATTCAATCCCGATGCAATTTCGGTGTTTCATCAACACTCTGATAGTCCACAGATTACAGAATGCCTCCAGATGTGCATCGGAAACTACTACTGGTCTACCAGGAAACGATCAAACCGTAGACTGTTTGAGACATTACTCCCATGGAGGAAACTGCGCATGGTGACTGTTGTATTCAATCCCGATGCAATTTCTGTGTTTCATCAACACTCTGATAGTCCACAGATTACAGAATGCCTCCAAATGTGCATCGGAAACTACTACTGGTCTTCCAGGGAACGATCAAAGCGTAAACTCTTTGACACATTACTCCCATGCAGGGAAGTGCGCATGGTGACTGTTGTATTCAATCCCGATGCAATTTCGGTGTTTCATCAACACTCTGATAGTCCACAGATTACACAATGCCTCCAGATGTGCATCGGAAACTACTACTGGTCTACCAGGAAACGATCAAAGCGTAGACTGTTTGAGACATTACTATCATGGAGGAAAGTGCGCATGGTGACTGTTGTATTCAATCCCGATGCAAATTCTGTGCTTAATCAACACTCTGATAGTCCACAGATTACAGAATGCCTCCAGATGTGCATCGGAAACTACTACTGGTCTTCCAGGGAACGATCAAAGCGTAGACTGTTTGTGACATTACTCCCATGGAGGTAAGTGCGCATGGTGACTGTTGTATTCAATCCCGATGCAATTTTGGTTTCATCTACACTCTGATAGTCCACAGATTACAGAATGCCTCCAGATGTGCAATGGAAACTACCACTGGTCTTCCAATAAACGATCAAAGCGTAGACTGTTTGAGGCATTACTCCCATGGAGGAATGTGCGCATGGTGACTGTTGTATTCAATCCCCATTCGATTTCTGTGTACCATCAACACTCTGATAGTCCACAGATTACAGAATTAATCCAGATGTGCATCGGAAACTTCTACTGGTCTTCCAGGGAACGATCAAAGCGTAAACTGTTTGAGACATTACTCCCATGGAGGAAAGTACGCATGGTGACTGTTTAATTCAATCCCGAAGCAATTTCTGTGTTTCATCAATTCTCTGATGGTCCACAGATTACAGAATGCCTCCAGATATGCATCGGAAACTGCTAGTGGTCTTCCAGGGAACGATCAAAGCGTAGACTGTTTGAGACATTACTCCCATGGAGGAAAGTGCGCATGCGGACTGTTGTATTCAATCCCAATGCAATTTTGGTTTCACCTACACTCTGATAGTCCACATATTACAGAATGCCTGCAGATGTGCATCGGAAACTACTACGGGTCTTCCAGGGAACGATCAAAGCGTAAACTCTTTGACAAATAACTCCCATGCAGGGAAGTGCGCATGGTGACTGTTGAATTCAATCCCGATGCAATTTCGGTGTTTCATCAACACTCTGATAGTCCACAGATTACAGAATGCCTCCAGATGAGCATCGGAAACTACTACTGGTCTACCAGGAAACGATCAAACCGTAGACTGTTTGAGACATTACTCCCATGGAGGTAACTGCGCATGGTGACTGTTGTATTCAATCCCGATGCAATTTCTGTGTTTCATCAACACTCTGATAGTCCACAGATTACAGAATGCCTCCAGATGTGCATCGGAAACTACTACTGGTCTTCCAGGGAACGATCAAAGCGTAAACTCTTTGACACATTACTCCCATGCAGGGAAGAGCGCATGGTGACTGTTGTACTCAATCCCGATGCAATTTCGGTGTTTCATCAACACTCTGATAGTCCACAGATTACAGAATGCCTCCAGATGTGCATCGGAAACTGCTACTGGTCTACCAGGAAACGATCAAAGCGTAGACTGTTTGAGACATTACTATCATGGAGGAAAGTGCGCATGGTGACTGTTGTATTCAATCCCGATGCAAATTCTGAGCTTAATCAACACTCTGATAGTCCACAGATTACAGAATGCCTCCAGATGTGCATCGGAAACTACTACTGGTCTTCCAGGGAACGATCAAAGCGTAGACTGTTTGTGACATTACTCCCATGGAGGTAAGTGCGCATGGTGACTGTTGTATTCAATCCCGATGCAATTTTGGTTTCATCTACACTCTGATAGTGCACAGATTACAGAATGCCTCCAGATGTGCATCGGAAACTACTACTGGTCTTCCAGGGAGCGATCAAAGCGTAGACTGTTTGCGACATTACTCCCATGGAGGAAAGTGGGCATGGTGATTGTTGTATTCAATCCCGAAGCAATTTCTGTGTTTCATCAACACTCTGATAGTCCACAGATTACAGAATGCCTCCAGATGTGCATCGGAAACTACTACTGGTCTTCCAGGGAACGATCAAAGCGTAGACTGTTTGAGACATTACTCCCATGGAGGTAAGTGCGCATGGTGACTGTTGTATTCAATCCCGATGCAATTTCTGTGTTTCATCAACACTCAGATAATCCACAGATTACAGAATGCCTCCAGATGTGCATCGGAAACTACTACTGGTCTTCCAGGGAACGATCAAAGCGTAGACTGTTTGAGACATTACTCCCATGCAGGGAAGTGCGCATGGTGACTGTTGTACTCAATCCCGATGCAATTTCGGTGTTTCATCAACGCACTGATAGTACACAGATTACAGAATGCCTCCAGAAGTGCATCGGAAACTGCTACTGGTCTTCCATGAAACGATCAAAGCGTAGATTGTTTGAGACATTACTCCCATCGAGGAAAGTGCGCATGGTGACTGTTGTATTCAATCCCGATGCAATTTCTGTGTTTCATCAACACTCTTATAGTCCACAGATTACAGAATGCCTCCAGATGTGCATCGGAAACAACTACTGGTCTTCCAGGAAACGATCACAGCGCAGACTGTTTGAGACATTACTCCCATGGAGGTAAGTGCGCATGGTGAATGTTGTATTCAATCCCGATGCAATTTCTGTGTTTCATCAACACTCTGATAATCCACAGATTACAGAATGCCTCCAGATGTGCATCGGAAACTACTACTGGTCTTCCAGGGAACGATCAAACCGTAGACTGTTTGAGACATTACTCCCATGCAGGGAAGTGCGCATGGTGACTGGTGTATTCAATCCCGATGCTATTTCGGTGTTTTATCGACACTCTGATAGTCCACATATTACAGAATGCCTCCAGATGTGCATCGGAAACTACTACTGGTCTACCAGGAAACGATCAAAGCGTAGACTGTTTGAGACATTACTCCCATGGAGGTAACTGCGCATGGTGACTTTTGTATTCAATCTTGATGCAATTTCTGTGTTTCATCAACACTCTGATAGTCCACAGATTACAGAATGCCTCCAGATGTGCATCGGAAACTACTACTGGCCTTCCAGGGAACGATCAAAGCGTAAACTCTTTGAGACATTACTCCCATGCAGGGAAGTGCGCATGGTGACTGTTGTACTCAATCCCGATGCAATTTCGGTGTTTCATCAACGCTCTGATAGTACACAGATTACAGAATGCCTCCAGATATGCATCAGAAACTGCTACTGGTCTTCCAGGAAACGATCAAAGCGTAGACTGTTTGAGACATTACTCCCATGGAATAAAGTGCGCATGGTGACTGTTGTATTCAATCCCGATGCAATTTCTGTGTTTAATCAACACACTGATAGTCCACAGATTACAGAATGCCTCCAGATGTGCAATGGAAAGTACAACTGGTCTTCCAGGAAACGATCAAACCGTAGACTGTTTGAGACATTACTCCCATGGATTAAAGTGCGCATGGTGACTGTTGTATTCAATCCCGATTCGATTTCTGTGTTTCATCAACACTATGATAGTACACAGATTACAGAATTCATCCAGATGTGCATCGGAAACTACAACTGGTCTTCCAGGGAACGATCAAAGCGTAAACTGTTTGAGACATTACTCCCATGGAGGAAAGAGCGCATGGTGACTGTTGTATTCAAACCCGATGCAAATTCTGTGTTTAATCAACACTCTGATAGTCCACAGATTACAGAATGCCTCCAGATGTGCAATGGAAACTACCACTGGTCTTCCAGGAAATGATCAAAGCGTAGACTGTTTGAGACATTACTTCCATGGAGGAAAGTGCGCATGGTGACTGTTGTATTTAATCCCGATTCGATTTCTGTGTTTCATCAACACTCTGATAGTCCACAGATTACAGAATTCCTCCAGATGTGCATCGGAAGCTACTATTGGCCTTCCAGGGAACGATCAAAGCGTAAACTGTTTGAGACATTACTCCCATGGAGGAAAGTGCACCTGGTGACAGTTGTACTCAATCCCGATTAAATTTCTGTGTTTCATCAAAATTCGGATATTCCACAGACTACAGAATGCCTCCTGATGTGCAACGGAAACTACTACTGGTCTACAGGGAACGATCAAAGCGTAAACTGTTTGAGTCATTACTCCCATGGAAGAAAGTGAGCATGGTGAATGTTGTATTCAATCCCGAAGCAATTTCGATGTTTCCTCAACACTCTGATAGTCCACAGATTACAGAATGCCTCCAGATGTGCATCGGAAACTGCTACTGGTCTTCCTGAGAACGATCAAACCGTAGACTGTATGAGACATTACTCCTATGGAGGAAAGTGTGCATGGTGACTGTTGTATTCAATCCCGATTCAATTTCTGTGTTTCATCAACACTCTTATAGTCCACAGACTACAGAATGACTCCAGATGTGCATCGGAAGCTACTACTGGTCTTCCAGGGAACGATGAAAGCTTATACTGTTTGAGACATTACTCCCATGGAGGTAAGGGCTCAAGGTGACTGTTCTATTCAATCCCGATGCAATTTTGGTTTCATCAACACTTTGATAGTCCACAGATTACAGAATGCCTCCAGATGTGCATCGGAAACTACTACTGGTCTTCCAGGAAGCGATCTAAGCGTAGACTGTTTGAGACATTACTCCCATGGAGGTAAGTGCGAATGGTGACTGTTGTATTCAATCCCGATGCAATTTCTGTGTTTCATCAACACTCTGATAATCGACAGATTACAGAATGCCTCCAGATGTGCATCGGAAAAAAACTACTGGTCTTCCAGGGAACAATCAAAGCGTAGACTGTTTGAGACATTACTCCCATGGAGGTAAGTGCGCATGGTGGCAGTTGTAGTCAATCCCAATGCAAATTCTGTGTTTAATCAACACTCTGATAGTCCACAGATTACAGAATGCCTCCTGATGTGCAATGGAATCTACCACTGGTCTTCTAGGAAACGACGAAAGCGTAGACTGTTTGAGACATTACTCCCATGGAGGAAAGTGAGCATGGCGACTGTTGTATTTAATCCCAATTCGATTTCTGTGTTTCATCAACACCCTGATAGTCCACAGATTACAGAATTCCTACAGATGTGCATCGGAAACTACTATTGGTCTTCCAGGGAACGATCAAAGCGTAAACTGTTTGAGACATTACTCCCATGGAGGAAAGTGCACCTGGTGACAGTTGTATTCAATCCCGATTAAATTTCTGTGTTTCATCAACACTCTGATAGTCCACAGACTACAGAATGCCTCCAGATGTGCATCGGAATCTACTACTGGTCTTCCAGAGAACCATCAAAGCGTAAACTGTTTGAGTCATTACTCCCATGGAGGAAAGTGCGCATGGTGACTGTTGTATTCAATCCCGAAACAATTTCTGTGTTTCATCAACTCTCTGATGGTCCACAGATTGCAGAATGCCTCCAGATGTGCATCGGAAACTACCACTGGTCTTCCACGGAACGATCAAAGCGTAGACTGTTTGAGACACTACTCCCATGGAGGAATGTGCGCATGGTGACTGTTGTATTCAATCCCGATGCAATTTTTGTGTTTCATCAACACTCTGATAGTCCACAGAATACAGAATGCCTCCAGATGTGCATCGGAAACTATTACAACGTCTTCCAGAGAACCATCAAAGCGTAGACAGTTTGAGACATTACTCTCATCGAGATAAGTGCAAATGGTGACGGTTGTATTCAATCCCGATGCAATTTCTGTTTTTCATCAACACTCAGATAGTCCACAGATTACAGAATGCCTCCAGATGTGCATCGGAAACTACTACTGGTCTTCCAGGAAACGATCAAAGCGTAGACTGTTTGAGACATTACTACCATGGAGGTAAGTGCGCATGGTGACTGTTGCATTCAATCCCGATCCACTTTCTGTGTTTCATCAACACTCTGATAATCCACAGATTACAGAATGCCTCCAGATGTGCATCGGATACAACTATTGGTCTTCCAGGGAACAATCAAACCGTAGACTGTTTGAGACATAACTCCCATGGAGGTAAGTGCGCATGGTGACAGTTGTAGTCAATCCCAATGCAAATTCTGTGTTTAATCAACACTCTGGTAGTCCACAGATTACAGAATGCCTCCAGATGTGCAATGGAAACTACCACTGGTCTTCAAGGAAACGATCGAAGCGTAGACTGTTTGAGGCATTACTCCCATGGAGGAATGTGCGCATGGTGACTGTTGTATTCAATCCCAATTCGATTTCTGTGTTTCATCAACACTCTGATAGTCCACAGATTACAGAATGCCTCCAGATGTGCATCGGAAACTGCTAGTGGTCTTCCAGGGAACGATCAAAGCGTAGACTGTTTGAGACATTACTCCTATGGAGGAAAGTGCGCATGCGGACTGTTGTACTCAATCCCAATGCAATTTTCGTTTCATCTACACTCTGATAGTCCACATATTACAGAATGCCTGCAGATGTGCATCGGAAACTACTACTGGTCTTCCAGGGAACGATCAAAGCGTAAACTCTTTGAGACATTACTCCCATGCAGGGAAGTGCGCATGGTAACTGTTGTATTCAATCCCGATGCAATTTCGGTGTTTCATCAACACTCTGATAGTCCACAGATTACAGAATGCCTCCAGATGTGCATCTAAAACTACTACTGGTCTTCCAGGAAACGACCAAACCGTAGACTGTTTGAGACATTACTCCCATGGAGGTAACTGCGCATGGTGACTGTTGTATACAATCCCGATGCAATTTCTGTGTTTCATCAACACTCTGATAGTCCACAGATTACAGAATGCCTCCAGATGTGCATTGGAAACTACTACTGGCCTTCCAGGGAACGATCAAAGCGTAAACTCTTTGAGACACTACTCCCATGCAGGGATGTGCGCATGGTGACTGTTGTATTCAATCCCGATGCAATTTCGGTGTTTCATCAACACTCTGATAGTCCACAGATTACAGAATGCCTCCAGATGTGCTTCGGAAACTGCTACTGGTCTTCCAGGAAACGATCAAAGCGTAGACTGTTTGAGACATTACTATCATGGAGGAAAGTGCGCATGGTGACTGTTGTATTCAATCCCGATGCAAATTCTGTGCTTAATCAACACTCTGATTGTCCACAGATTACAGAATGCCTCCAGATGTGCATCGGAAACTACTACTGGTCTTCCAGGGAACGATCAAAGCGTAGACTGTTTGTGACATTACTCCCATGGAGGTAAGTCCGCATGGTGACTGTTGTATTCAATCCCGATGCAATTTTGGTTTCATCTACACCCTGATAGTGCACAGATTACAGAATGCCTCCAGATGTGCAATGGAAACTACCACTGGCCTTCCAGGAAACGATCAAAGCGTAGACTGTTTGAGACATTACTCCCATGGAGGAAAGTGCGCATGGTGACTGTTGTATTCAATCCCGAAGCAATTACTGTGTTTCATCAACACTCTGATGGTCCACAGATTACAGAATGCCTCCAGATGTGCATCGGAAACTACTACTGGCCTTCCAGGGAACGATCAAAGCGTAAACTCTTTGTGACATTACTCCCATGCAGGGAAGTGCGCATGGTGACTGTTGTACTCAATCCCGATGCAATTTCGGTGTTTCATCAACGCTCTGATAGTACACAGATTACAGAATGCCTCCAGATGTGCATCAGAAACTGCTACTGGTCTTCCAGGAAACGATCAAAGCGTAGACTGTTTGAGACATTACTCCCATGGAATAAAGTGCGCATGGTGACTGTTGTATTCAATCCCGATGCAATTTCTGTGTTTAATCAACACACTGATAGTCCACAGATTACAGAATGCCTCCAGATGTGCAATGGAAAGTACAACTGGTCTTCCAGGAAACGATCAAAGCGTAGACTGTTTGAGACATTACTCCCATGGATTAAAGTGCGCATGGTGACTGTTGTATTCAATCCCGATTCGATTTCTGTGTTTCATCAACACTATGATAGTACACAGATTACAGAATTCATCCAGATGTGCATCGGAAACTACAACTGGTCTTCCAGGGAACGATCAAAGCGTAAACTGTTTGAGACATTACTCCCATGGAGGAAAGTGCGCATGGTGACTGTTGTATTCAATCCCGAAGCAATTACTGTGTTTCATCAACACTCTGATGGTCCACAGATTACAGAATGCCTCCAGATGTGCATCGGAAACTACTACTGGCCTTCCATGGAACGATCAAAGCGTAAACTCTTTGTGACATTACTCCCATGCAGGGAAGTGCGCATGGTGACTGTTGTACTCAATCCCGATGCAATTTCGGTGTTTCATCAACGCTCTGATAGTACACAGATTACAGAATGCCTCCAGATGTGCATCAGAAACTGCTACTGGTCTTCCAGGAAACGATCAAAGCGTAGACTGTTTGAGACATTACTCCCATGGATTAAAGTGCGCATGGTGACTGTTGTATTCAATCCCGATTCGATTTCTGTGTTTCATCAACACTATGATAGTACACAGATTACAGAATTCATCCAGATGTGCATCGGAAGCTACTATTGGTCTTCCAGGGAACGATCAAAGCGTAAACTGTTTGAGTCATTACTCCCATGGTGGAAAGTGAGCATGGTGAATGTTGTATTCAATCCCGAAGCAATTTCGATGTTTCCTCAACACTCTGATAGTCCACAGATTACAGAATGCCTCCAGATGTGCATCGGAAACTGCTACTGGTCTTCCTGAGAACGATCAAACCGTAGACTGTATGAGACATTACTCCTATGGAGGAAAGTGCGCATGGTGACTGTTGTATTCAATCCCGATTCAATTTCTGTGTTTCATCAACACTCTGATAGTCCACAGACTACAGAATGACTCCAGATGTGCATCGGAAACTACTACTGGTCTTCCAGAGAACGATGAAAGCTTATACTGTTTGAGACATTACTCCCATGGAGGTAAGGGCTCAAGGTGACTGTTCTATTCAATCCCGATGCAATTTTGGTTTCATCAACACTCTGATAGTCCACAGATTACAGAATGCCTCCAGATGTGCATCGGAAACTACTACTGGTCTTCCAGGAAGCGATCTAAGCGTAAACTGTTTGAGACATTACTCCCATGGAGGAGAGTGCACCTGGTGACAGTTGTATTCAATCCCGATTAAATTTCTGTGTTTCATCAACACTCTGATAGTCCACAGATTACAGAATGCCTCCAGATGTGCATCGGAAACTGCTACTGGTCTTCCTGAGAACGATCAAACCGTAGACTGTATGAGACATTACTCCTATGGAGGAAAGTGCGCATGGTGACTGTTGTATTCAATCCCGATGCAATTTCTGTTTTTCATCAACACTCAGATAGTCCACAGATTACAGAATGCCTCCAGATGTGCATCGGAAAAAAACTACTGGTCTTCCAGGGAACAATCAAAGCGTAGACTGTTTGAGACATTACTCCCATGGAGGTAAGTGCGCATGGTGGCAGTTGTAGTCAATCCCAATGCAAATTCTGTGTTTAATCAACACTCTGATTGTCCACAGATTACAGAATGCATCCAGATGTGCAATGGAATCTACCACTGGTCTTCTAGGAAACGACGAAAGCGTAGACTGTTTGAGACATTACTCCCATGGAGGAAAGTGAGCATGGCGACTGTTGTATTTAATCCCGATTCGATTTCTGTGTTTCATCAACACCCTGATAGTCCACAGATTACAGAATTCCTACAGATGTGCATCGGAAACTACTATTGGTCTTCCAGGGAACGATCAAATCGTAAACTGTTTGAGACATTACTCCCATGGAGGAGAGTGCACCTGGTGACAGTTGTATTCAATCCCGATTAAATTTCTGTGTTTCATCAACACTCTGATAGTCCACAGACTACAGAATGCCTCCAGATGTGCATCGGAATCTACTACTGGTCTTCCAGAGAACCATCAAAGCGTAAACTGTTTGAGTCATTACTCCCATGGAGGAAAGTGCGCATGGTGACTGTTGTATTCAATCCCGAAACAATTTCTGTGTTTCATCAACTCTCTGATGGTCCACAGATTGCAGAATGCCTCCAGATGTGCATCGGAAACTACCACTGGTCTTCCACGGAACGATCAATGCGTAGACTGTTTGAGACACTACTCCCATGGAGGAATGTGCGAATGGTAACTGTTGTATTCAATCCCGATGCAATTTTTGTGTTTCATCAACACTCTGATAGTCCACAGATTACAGAATGCCTCCAGATGTGCATCGGAAACTATTACAACGACTTCCAGGGAACAATCAAAACGTAGACTCTTTGAGACATTACTCCCATGGAGGAAAGTGCGCATGGTGACTGTTGTATTCAATCCCGATGCAATTTCTGTGTTTCATCAACACTCTGATAGTCATCTGATTACAGAATGCCTAGAGATGTGAATCAGAAACTACAACTGGTCTTCCAGAGAACCATCAAAGCGTAGACTGTTTGAGACATTACTCTCATGGAGAAAAGTGCAAATGGTGACGGTTGTATTCAATCCCGATGCAATTTCTGTTTTTCATCAACACTCAGATAGTCCACAGATTACAGAATGCCTCCAGATGTGCATCGGAAACTACTACTGGTCTTCCAGGAAACGATCAAAGCGTAGACTGTTTGAGACATTACTCCCATGGAGGTAAGTGCGCATGGTGACAGTTGTAGTCAATCCCAATGCAAATTCTGTGTTTAATCAACACTCTGATAGTCCACAGATTACAGAATGCCTCCAGATGTGCAATGGAAACTACCACTGGTCTTCCAGGAAACGATCAAAGCGTAGACTGTTTGAGGCATTACTCCCATGGAGGAAATAGCGCCTGGTGACTGTTGTATTAAATCCCGAAGCAATTTCTGTGTTTCATCAATTCTCTGATAGTCCACAGAATACAGAATGCCTCCAGATGTGCATCGCAAACTGCTAGTGGTCTTCCAGGGAACGATCAAAGCGTAGACTGTTTGAGACATTACTCCCATGGAGGAAAGTGCGCATGCGGACTGTTGTATTCAATCCCAATGCAATTTTGGTTTCATCTACACTCTGATAGTCAACATATTACAGAATGCCTGCAGATGTGCATCGGAAACTACTACTGGTCTTCCAGGGAACGATCAAAGCGTAAACTCTTTGAGACATTACTCCCATGCAGGGAAGTGCGCATGGTGACTGTTGTATTCAATCCCGATGCAATTTCGGTGTTTCATCAACACTCTGATAGTCCACAGATTACAGAATGCCTCCAGATGTGCATTGGAAACTAATACAGGTCTACCAGGAAACGATCAAACCTTAGACTGTTTGAGACATTACTCCCATGGAGGTAACTGCGCATGGTGACTGTTGTATTCAATCCCGATGCAATTTCTGTGTTCCATCAACACTCTGATAGTCCACTGATTACAGAATGCCTCCAGATGTGCATCGGAAACTACTACTGGTCTTCCAGGGAACGATCAAAGCGTAAACTCTTTGAGACACTACTCCCATGCAGGGATGTGCGCATGGTGACTGTTGTATTCAATCCCGATGCAATTTCGGTGTTTCATCAACACTCTGATTGTCCACAGATTACAGAATGCCTCCAGATGTGCTTCGGAAACTGCTACTGGTCTTCCAGGAAACGATCAAAGCGTAGACTGTTTGAGACATTACTATCATGGAGGAAAGTGCGCATGGTGACTGTTGTATTCAATCCCGATGCAAATTCTGTGCTTAATCAACACTCTTATAGTCCACAGATTACAGAATGCCTCCAGATGTGCATCGGAAACTACTACTGGTCTTCCAGGGAACGATCAAAGCGTAGACTGTTTGTGACATTACTCCCATGGAGGTAAGTGCGCATGGTGACTGTTGTATTCAATCCCGATGCAATTTTGGTTTCATCTACACTCTGATAGTGCACAGATTACAGAATGCCTCCAGATGTGCAATGGAAACTACCACTGGTCTTCCAGGAAACGATCAAAGCGTAGACTGTTTGAGGCATTACTCCCATGGAGGAATGTGCGCATGGTGACTGTTGTATTCAATCCCCATTCGATTTCTGTGTTTCATCAACACTCTGATAGTCCACAGATTACAGAATTAATCCAGATGTGCATCGGAAACTTCTACTGGTCTTCCAGGGAACGATCAAAGCGTAAACTGTTTGAGACATTACACCCATGGAGGAAAGTGCGCATGGTTACTGTTGTATTAAATCCCGAAGCAATTTCTGTGTTTCATCAATTCTCTGATAGTCCACAGAATACAGAATGCCTCCAGATGTGCATCGGAAACTGCTAGTGGTCTTCCAGGGAACGATCAAAGCGTAGACTGTTTGAGACATTACTCCCATGGAGGAAAGTGCGCATGCGGACTGTTGTATTCAATCCCAATGCAATTTTGGTTTCATCTACACTCTGATAGTCAACATATTACAGAATGCCTGCAGATGTGCATCGGAAACTACTACTGGTCTTCCAGGGAACGATCAAAGCGTAAACTCTTTGAGACATTACTCCCATGCAGGGAAGTGCGCATGGTGACTGTTGTATTCAATCCCGATGCAATTTCGGTGTTTCATCAACACTCTGATAGTCCACAGATTACAGAATGCCTCCAGATGTGCATTGGAAACTAAATAGGTCTACCAGGAAACGATCAAACCGTAGACTGTTTGAGACATTACTCCCATGGAGGTAACTGCGCATGGTGACTGTTGTATTCAATCCCGATGCAATTTCTGTGTTCCATCAACACTCTGACAGTCCACTGATTACAGAATGCCTCCAGATGTGCATCGGAAACTACTACTGGTCTTCCAGGGAACGATCAAAGCGTAAACTCTTTGAGACACTACTCCCATGCAGGGATGTGCGCATGGTGACTGTTGTATTCAATCCCGATGCAATTTCGGTGTTTCATCAACACTCTGATAGTCCACAGATTACAGAATGCCTCCAGATGTGCTTCGGAAACTGCTACTGGTCTTCCAGGAAACGATCAAAGCGTAGACTGTTTGAGACATTACTATCATGGAGGAAAGTGCGCATGGTGACTGTTGTATTCAATCCCGATGCAAATTCTGTGCTTAATCAACACTCTGATAGTCCACAGATTACAGAATGCCTCCAGATGTGCATCGGAAACTACTACTGGTCTTCCAGGGAACGATCAAAGCGTAGACTGTTTGTGACATTACTCCCATGGAGGTAAGTGCGCACGGTGACTGTTGTATTCAATCCCGATGCAATTTTGGTTTCATCTACACTCTGATAGTGCACAGATTACAGAATGCCTCCAGATGTGCAATGGAAACTACCACTGGCCTTCCAGGAAACGATCAAAGCGTAGACTGTTTGAGACATTACTCCCATGGAGGAAAGTGCGCATGGTGACTGTTGTATTCAATCCCGAAGCAATATCTGTGTTTCATCAACACTCTGATAGTCCACAGATTACAGAATGCCTCCAGATGTGCATCGGAAACTACTACTGGTCTTCCAGGGATCGATCAAAGCGTAGACTGTTTGAGACATTACTCCCATGGAGGTAAGTGCGCATGGTGACTGTTGTATTCAATCAGGATGCAAATTCTGTGCTTAATCAACACTCTGATAGTCCACAGATTACAGAATGCCTCAAGATGTGCAATGGAATCTACCACTAGTCTTCCAGGAAACGATCCAAGCGTAGACTGTTTGAGACATTACTCCCATGGAGGAAAGTGCGCATTGTGACTGTTGTATTCAATCCCGATGCAAATTCTGTGCTTAATCAACACTCTGATAGTCCACAGATTACAGAATGCCTCCAGATGTGCATCGGAAACTACTACTGGTCTTCCAGGGAACGATCAAAGCGTAGACTGTTTGTGACATTACTCCCATGGAGGTAAGTGCGCATGGTGACTGTTGTATTCAATCCCGATGCAATTTTGGTTTCATCTACACTCTGATAGTGCACAGATTACAGAATGCCTCCAGATGTGCAATGGAAACTACCACTGGCCTTCCAGGAAACGATCAAAGCGTAGACTGTTTGAGACATTACTCCCATTGAGGAAAGTGCGCATGGTGACTGTTGTATTCAATCCCGAAGCAATTACTGTGTTTCATCAACACTCTGATGGTCCACAGATTACAGAATGCCTCCAGATGTCCATCGGAAACTACTACTGGCCTTCCAGCGAACGATCAAAGCGTAAACTCTTTGAGACATTACTCCCATGCAGCGAAGTGCGCATGGTGACTGTTGTACTCAATCCCGATGCAATTTCGGTGTTTCATCAACGCTCTGATAGTACACAGATTACGGAATGCCTCCAGATGTGCATCAGAAACTGCTACTGGTCTTCCAGGAAACGATCAAAGCGTAGACTGTTTGAGACATTACTCCCATGGAATAAAGTGCGCATGGTGACTGTTGTATTCAATCCCGATGCAATTTCTGTGTTTAATCAACACACTGATAGTCCACAGATTACAGAATGCCTCCAGATGTGCAATGGAAAGTACAACTGGTCTTCCAGGAAACGATCAAAGCCTAGACTGTTTGAGACATTACTCCCATGGATTAAAGTGCGCATGGTGACTGTTGTATTCAATCCCGATTCGATTTCTGTGTTTCATCAACACTATGATAGTACACAGATTACAGAATTCATCCAGATGTGCATCGGAAACTACAACTGGTCTTCCAGGGAACGATCAAAGCGTAAACTGTTTGAGACATTACTCCCATGGAGGAAAGTGCGCATGGTGACTGTTGTATTCAAACCCGATGCAAATTCTGTGTTTAATCAACACTCTGATAGTCCACAGATTACAGAATGCCTCCAGGTGTGCAATGGAAACTACCACTGGTCTTCCAGGAAATGATCAAAGCGTAGACTGTTTGAGACATTACTCCCATGGAGGAAAGTGCGCATGGTGGCTGTTGTATTTAATCCCGATTCGATTTCTGTGTTTCATCAACACTCTGATAGTCCACAGATTACAGAATTCCTTCAGATGTGCATCGGAAGCTACTATTGGTCTTCCAGGGAACGATCAAAGCGTAGACTGTTTGAGACATTACTCCCATGGAGGAAAGTGCACCTGGTGACAGTTGTACTCAATCCCGATTAAATTTCTGTGTTTCATCAAAACTCGGATATTCCACAGACTACAGAATGCCTCCAGATGTGCATCGGAAACTACTACTGGTCTACAGGGAACGATCAAAGCGTAAACTGTTTGAGTCATTACTCCCATGGTGGAAAGTGAGCATGGTGAATGTTGTATTCAATCCCGAAGCAATTTCGATGTTTCCTCAACACTCTGATAGTCCACAGATTACAGAATGCCTCCAGATGTGCATCGGAAACTGCTACTGGTCTTCCTGAGAACGATCAAACCGTAGACTGTATGAGACATTACTCCTATGGAGGAAAGTGCGCATGGTGACTGTTGTATTCAATCCCGATTCAATTTCTGTGTTTCATCAACACTCTGATAGTCCACAGACTACAGAATGACTTCAGATGTGCATCGGAAACTACTACTGGTCTTCCAGGGAACGATGAAAGCTTATACTGTTTGAGACATTACTCCAATGGAGGTAAGGGCTCAAGGTGACTGTTCTATTCAATCCCGATGCAATTTTGGTTTCATCAACACTGTGATAGTCCACAGATTACAGAATGCCTCCAGATGTGCATCGGAAACTACTACTGGTCTTCCAGGAAGCGATCTAAGCGTAGACTGTTTGAGACATTACTCCCATGGAGGTAAGTGCGAATGGTGACTGTTGTATTCAATCCCGATGCAATTTCTGTGTTTCATCTACACTCTGATAATCCACAGATTACAGAATGCCTCCAGATGTGCATCGGAAAAAAACTACTGGTCTTCCAGGGAACAATCAAAGCGTAGACTGTTTGAGACATTACTCCCATGGAGGTAAGTGCGCATGGTGGCAGTTGTAGTCAATCCCAATGCATATTCTGTGTTTAATCAACACTCTGATAGTCCACAGATTACAGAATGCATCCAGATGTGCAATGGAATCTACCACTGGTCTTCTAGGAAACGACGAAAGCGTAGACTGTTTGAGACATTACGAACATGGAGGAAAGTGAGCATGGCGACTGTTGTATTTAATCCCGATTCGATTTCTGTGTTTCATCAACACCCTGATAGTCCACAGATTACAGAATTCCTACAGATGTGCATCGGAAACTACTATTGGTCTTCCAGGGAACGATCAAATCGTAAACTGTTTGAGACATTACTCCCATGGAGGAAAGTGCACCTGGTGACAGTTGTATTCAATCCCGATTAAATTTCTGTGTTTCATCAACACTCTGATAGTCCACAGACTACAGAATGCCTCCAGATGTGCATCGGAATCTACTACTGGTCTTCCAGAGAACCATCAAAGCGTAAACTGTTTGAGTCATTACTCCCATGGAGGAAAGTGCGCATGGTGACTGTTGTATTCAATCTTGAAACAATTTCTGTGTTTCATCAACTCTCTGATGGTCCACAGATTGCAGAATGCCTCCAGATGTGCATCGGAAACTACCACTGGTCTTCCACGGAACGATCAAAGCGTAGACTGTTTGAGACACCACTCCCATGGAGGAATGTGCGCATGGTGACTGTTGTATTCAATCCCGATGCAATTTTTGTGTTTCATCAACACTCTGATAGTCCACAGATTACAGAATGCCTCCAGATGTGCATCGGAAACTATTACAACGACTTCCAGGGAACAATCAAAGCGTAGACTCTTTGAGACATTACTCCCATGGAGGAAAGTGCGCATGGTGACTGTTGTATTCAATCCCGATGCAATTTCTGTGTTTCATCAACACTCTGATAGTCATCTGATTACAGAATGCCTAGAGATGTGAATCAGAAACTACAACTGGTCTTCCAGAGAACCATAAAAGCGTAGACTGTTTAAGACATTACTCTCATGGAGAAAAGTGCAAATGGTGACGGTTGTATTCAATCCCGATGCAATTTCTGTTTTTCATCAACACTCAGATAGTCCACAGATTACAGAATGCCTCCAGATGTGCATCGGAAACTACTACTGGTCTTCCAGGAAACGATCAAAGCGTAGACAGTTTGAGACATTACTCCCATGGAGGTAAGTGCGCATGGTGACAGTTGTAGTCAATCCCAATGCAAATTCTGTGTTTAATCAACACTCTGATAGTCCACAGATTACAGAATGCCTCCAGATGTGCAATGGAAACTACCACTGGTCTTCCAGGAAACGATCAAAGCGTAGACTGTTTGAGGCATTACTCCCATGGAGGAATGTGCGCATGGTGACTGTTGTATTCAATCCCCATTCGATTTCTGTGTTTCATCAACACTCTGATAGTCCACAGATTACAGAATTAATCCAGATGTGCATCGGAAACTTCTACTGGTCTTCCAGGGAACGATCAAAGCGTAAACTGTTTGAGACATTACACCCATGGAGGAAAGTGCGCATGGTTACTGTTGTATTAAATCCCGAAGCAATTTCTGTGTTTCATCAATTCTCTGATAGTCCACAGAATACAGAATGCCTCCAGATGTGCATCGGAAACTGCTAGTGGTCTTCCAGGGAACGATCAAAGCGTAGACTGTTTGAGACATTACTCCCATGGAGGAAAGTGCGCATGCGGACTGTTGTATTCAATCCCAATGCAATTTTGGTTTCATCTACACTCTGATAGTCAACATATTACAGAATGCCTGCAGATGTGCATCGGAAACTACTACTGGTCTTCCAGGGAACGATCAAAGCGTAAACTCTTTGAGACATTACTCCCATGCAGGGAAGTGCGCATGGTGACTGTTGTATTCAATCCCGATGCAATTTCGGTGTTTCATCAACACTCTGATAGTCCACAGATTACAGAATGCCTCCAGATGTGCATTGGAAACTAATACAGGTCTACCAGGAAACGATCAAACCGTAGACTGTTTGAGATATTACTCCCATGGAGGTAACTGCGCATGGTGACTGTTGTATTCAATCCCGATGCAATTTCTGTGTTCCATCAACACTCTGATAGTCCACTGATTACAGAATGCCTCCAGATGTGCATCGGAAACTACTACTGGTCTTCCAGGGAACGATCAAAGCGTAAACTCTTTGAGACACTACTCCCATGCAGGGATGTGCGCATGGTGACTGTTGTATTCAATCCCGATGCAATTTCGGTGTTTCATCAACACTCTGATAGTCCACAGATTACAGAATGCCTCCAGATGTGCTTCGGAAACTGCTACTGGTCTTCCAGGAAACGATCAAAGCGTAGACTGTTTGAGACATTATTATCATGGAGGAAAGTGCGCATGGTGACTGTTGTATTCAATCCCGATGCAAATTCTGTGCTTAATCAACACTCCGATAGTCCACAGATTACAGAATGCCTCCAGATGTGCATCGGAAACTACTACTGGTCTTCCAGGGAACGATCAAACCGTAGACTGTTTGTGACATTACTCCCATGGAGGTAAGTGCGCATGGTGACTGTTGTATTCAATCCCGATGCAATTTTGGTTTCATCTACACTCTGATAGTGCACAGATTACAGAATGCCTCCAGATGTGCAATGGAATCTACCACTGGCCTTCCAGGAAACGATCAAAGCGTAGACAGTTTGAGACATTACTCCCATGGAGGGAAGTGCGCATGGTGACTGTTGTATTCAATCCCGAAGCAATTTCTGTGTTTCATCAACACTCTGATAGTCCGCAGAGTACAGAATGCCTCCAGATGTGCATCGGAAACTACTACTGGTCTTCCAGGGAACGATCAAAGCGTAGACTGTTTGAGACATTACTCCCATGGAGGTAAGTGCGCATGGTGACTGTTGTATTCAATCAGGATGCAAATTCTGTGCTTAATCAACACTCTGATAGTCCACAGATTACAGAATGCCTCAAGATGTGCAATGGAATCTACCACTAGTTTTCCAGGAAACGATCCAAGCGTAGACTGTTTGAGACATTACTCCCATGGAGGAAAGTGCGCATGGTGACTGTTGTATTCAATCCCGAGGCAATTTCTGTGTTTCATCAACTCTCTGATGGTCCACAGATTACAGAATGCCTCCAGATGTGCTTCGGAAACTGCTACTGGTCTTCCAGGAAACGATCAAAGCGTAGACTGTTTGAGACATTATTATCATGGAGGAAAGTGCGCATGGTGACTGTTGTATTCAATCCCGATGCAAATTCTGTGCTTAATCAACACTCCGATAGTCCACAGATTACAGAATGCCTCCAGATGTGCATCGGAAACTACTACTGGTCTTCCAGGGAACGATCAAACCGTAGACTGTTTGTGACATTACTCCCATGGAGGTAAGTGCGCATGGTGACTGTTGTATTCAATCCCGATGCAATTTTGGTTTCATCTACACTCTGATAGTGCACAGATTACAGAATGCCTCCAGATGTGCAATGGAATCTACCACTGGCCTTCCAGGAAACGATCAAAGCGTAGACAGTTTGAGACATTACTCCCATGGAGGGAAGTGCGCATGGTGACTGTTGTATTCAATCCCGAAGCAATTTCTGTGTTTCATCAACACTCTGATAGTCCGCAGAGTACAGAATGCCTCCAGATGTGCATCGGAAACTACTACTGGTCTTCCAGGGAACGATCAAAGCGTAGACTGTTTGAGACATTACTCCCATGGAGGTAAGTGCGCATGGTGACTGTTGTATTCAATCAGGATGCAAATTCTGTGCTTAATCAACACTCTGATAGTCCACAGATTACAGAATGCCTCAAGATGTGCAATGGAATCTACCACTGGTCTTCCAGGGAACGATCAAAGCGTAGACTGTTTGAGACACTACTCCCATGGAGGAATGTGCGCATGGTGACTGTTGTATTCAATCCCGATGCAATTTTTGTGTTTCATCAACACTCTGATAGTCCACAGATTACAGAATGAATCCAGATGTGCATCGGAAACTATTACAACGACTTCCAGGGAACAATCAAAGCGTAGACTCTTAGAGACACTACTCCCATGGAGGAAAGTGCGCATGGTGACTGTTGTATTCAATGCCGATGCAATTTCTGTGTTTCATCAATACTCTGATAGTCATCTGATTACAGAATGCCTAGAGATGTGAATCAGAAACTACAACTGGTCTTCCAGAGAACCATCAAAGCGTAGACTGTTTGAGACATTACTCTCATGGAGAAAAGTGCAAATGGTGACGGTTGTATTCAATCCCGATGCAATTACTGTTTTCCATCAACACTCAGATAGTCCATAGATTACGGAATGCCTCCAGATGTGCATCGGATACAACTACTGGTCTTCCAGGGAACAATCAAAGCGTAGACTGTTTGAGACACTACTCCCATGGAGGTAAGTGCGCATGGTGACAGTTGTAGTCAATCCCAATGCAAATTCTGTGTTTAATCAACACTCTGATAGTCCACAGATTACAGAATGCCTCCAGATGTGCAATGGAAACTACCACTGGTCTTCCAGGAAACGATCAAAGCGTAGACTGTTTGAGGCATTACTCCCATGGAGGAATGTGCGCATGGTGACTGTTGTATTCAATCCCCATTCGATATCTGTGTTTCATCAACACTCTGATAGTCCACAGATTACAGAATCCTCCAGATGTGCATCGGAAACTGCTAGTGGTCTTCCAGGGAACGATCAAAGCGTAGACTGTTTGAGACATTACTCCCATGGAGGAAAGTGCGCATGTGGACTGTTGTATTCAATCCCAATGCAATTTTCGTTTCATCTACACTCTGATAGTCCACATATTACAGAATGCCTTGCAGATGTGCATCGGAAACTACTACTGGTCTTCCAGGGAACGATTAAAGCGTAAACTCTTTGAGACATTACTCCCATGCAAAGAAGTGCGCATGGTGACTGTTGTATTCAATCCCGATGCAATTTCGGTGTTTCATCAACACTCTGATAGTCCACAGATTACAGAATGCCTCCAGATGTGCATCGGAAACTACTACTGGTCAACCAGGAAACGATCAAACCGTAGACTGTTTGAGACATTACTCCCATGGAGGTAACTGCGCATGGTAACTGTTGTATTCAATCCCGATGCAATTTCTGTGTTTCATCAACACTCTGATAGTCCACAGATTACAGAATGCCTCCAGATGTGCATCGGAAACTACTACTGGTCTTCCAGGGAACGATCAAAGCGTAAACCCTTTGAGACACTACTCCAGTGCAGGGATGTGCGCATGGTGACTGTTGTATTCAATCCCGATGCAATTTCGGTGTTTCATCAACACTCTGATAGTCCACAGATTACAGAATGCCTCCAGATTTGCTTCGGAAACTGCTACTGGTCTTCCAGGAAACGATCAAAGCGTAGACTGTTTGAGACATTACTATCATGGAGGAAAGTGCGCATGGTGACTGTTGTATTCAATCCCGGTGCAAATTCTGTGCTTAATCAACACTCTGATAGTCCACAGATTACAGAATGCCTCCAGATGTGCATCGGAAACTACTACTGGTCTTCCAGGGAACGATCAAAGCGTAGACTGTTTGTGACATTACTCCCATGGAGGTAAGTGCGTATGGTGACTGTTGTATTCAATCCCGATGCAATTTTGGTTTCATATACACTCTGATTTTGCACAGATTACAGAATGCCTCCAGATGTGCAATGGAAACTACCACTGGCCTTCCAGGAAACGATCAAAGCCTAGACTGTTTGAGACATTACTCCCATGGAGGAAAGTGCGCATGGTGACTGTTGTATTCAATCCCGAAGCAATTTCTGTGTTTCATCAACACTCTGATGGTCCACAGATTACAGAATGCCTCCAGATGTGCATCGGAAACTACTACTCGTCTTCCAGGGAGCGATCAAAGCGTAGACTGTTTGTGACATTACTCCCATGGAGGAAAGTGGGCATGGTGACTGTTGTATTCAATCCCGAAGCAATTTCTGTGTTTCATCAACACTCTGATAGTCCACAGATTACAGAATGCCTCCAGATGTGCATCGGAAACTACTACTGGTCTTCCAGCGAACGATCAAAGCGTAGACTGTTTGAGACATTGCTCCCATGGAGGTAAGTGCGCATGGTGACTGTTGTATTCAATCAGGATGCAAATTCTGTGCTTAATCAACACTCTGATAGTCCACAGATTACAGAATGCCTCCAGATGTGCAATGGAAACTACCACTAGTCTTCCAGGAAACGATCCAAGCGTAGACTGTTTGAGACATTACTCCCATGGAGGAAAGTGCGCATGGTGACTGTTGTATTCAATCCCGAGGCAATTTCTGTGTTTCATCAACTCTCTGATGGTCCACAGATTGCAGAATGCCTCCAGATGTGCATCGGAAACTACCACTGGTCTTCCAGGGAACAATCAAAGCGTAGATTGTTTGAGACATTACTCCCATGGAGGTAAGTGCGCATGGTGACAGTTGTAGTCAATCCCAATGCAAATTCTGTGTTTAATCAACACTCTGATAGTCCACAGATTACAGAATGCGTCCAGATGTGCAATGGAAACTACCACTGGTCTTCCAGGAAACGATCGAAGCGTAGACTGTTTGAGGCATTACTCCCATGGAGGAATGTGCGCATGGTGACTGTTGTATTCAATCCCCATTCGATTTCTGTGTTTCATCAACACTCTGATAGTCCACAGATTACAGAATTAATCCAGATGTGCATCGGAAACTTCTACTGGTCTTCCAGGGAACGATCAAAGCGTAAACTGTTTGAGACATTACACCCATGGAGGAAAGTGCGCATGGTGACTGTTGTATTCAATCCCGATGCAATTTCTGTGTTTCATCAATTCTCTGATAGTCCACAGAATACAGAATGCCTCCAGATGTGCATCGGAAACTGCTAGTGGTCATCCAGGGAACGATCAAAGCGTATACTGTTTGAGACATTACTCCCATGGAGGAAAGTGCGCATGCGGACTGTTGTATTCAATCCCAATGCAATTTTGGTTTCATCTACACTCTGATAGTCAACATATTACAGAATGCCTGCAGATGTGCATCGGAAACTACTACTGGTCTTCCAGGGAACGATCAAAGCGTAAACTCTTTGAGACATTACTCCCATGCAGGGAAGTGCGCATGGTGACTGTTGTATTCAATCCCGATGCAATTGCGGTGTTTCATCAACACTCTGATAGTCCATAGATTACAGAATGCCTCCAGATGTGCATCGGAAACTACTACTGGTCTACCAGGAAACGATCAAACCGTAGACTGTTTGAGACATTACTCCCATGGAGGTAACTGCGCATGGTGACTGTTGTATTCAATCCCGAAGCAATTTCTGTGTTTCATCAACACTCTGATAGTCCACAGATTACAGAATGCCTCCAGATGTGCATCGGAAACTACTACTCGTCTTCCAGGGAGCGATCAAAGCGTAGACTGTTTGCGACATTACTCCCATGGAGGAAAGTGGGCATGGTGACTGTTGTATTCAATCACGAAGCAATTTCAGTGTTTCATCAACACTCTGATAGTCCACAGATTACAGAATGCCTCCAGATGTGCATCGGAGACTACTACTGGTCTTCCAGGGAACGATCAAAGCGTAGACTGTTTGAGACATTACTCCCATGGAGGTAAGTGCGCATGGTGACTGTTGTATTCAATCAGGATGCAAATTCTGTGCTTAATCAACACTCTGATAGTCCACAGATTACAGAATGCCTCGAGATGTGCAATGGAAACTACCACTGGTCTTCCAGGAAACGATCCAAGCGTAGACTGTTTGAGACATTACTCCCATGGAGGAAAGTGCGCATGGTGACTGTTGTATTCAATCCCGAGGCAATTTCTGTGTTTCATCAACACTCTGATGGGCCACAGATTGCAGAATGCCTCCAGATGTGCATAGGAAACTACCACTGGTCTTCCAGGGAACGATCAAAGCGTAGACTGTTTGAGACACTACTCCCATGGAGGAATGTGCGCATGGTGACTGTTGTATTCAATCCCGATGCAATTTTTGGGTTTCATCAACACTCTGATAGTCCACAGATTACAGAATGCCTCCAGAAGTGCATCGGAAACTATTACAACGACTGCCAGGGAACGATCAAAGCGTAGACGCTTTGAGACATTACTCCCATGGAGGAAAGTGCGCATGGTGACTGTTGTATTCAATCCCGATGCAATATCTGTGTTTCATCAACACTCTGATAGTCCACAGATTACAGAATGCCTCCAGATGTGCAATCGAAACTACCACTGGTCTTCCAGGAAACGATCGAAGCGTAGTCTGTTTGAGGCATTACTCCCATGGAGGAATGTGCGCATGGTGACTGTTGTATTCAATCCCCATTCGATTTCTGTGTTTCATCAACACTCTGATAGTCCACAGATTACAGAATTAATCCAGATGTGCATCGGAAACTTCTACTGGTCTTCCAGGGAACGATCAAAGCGTAAACTGTTTGAGACATTACACCCATGGAGGAAAGTGCGCATGGTGACTGTTGTATTCAATCCCGAAGCAATTTCTGTGTTTCATCAATTCTCTGATAGTCCACAGAATACAGAATGCCTCCAGATGTGCATCGGAAACTGCTAGTGGTCATCCAGGGAACGATCAAAGCGTATACTGTTTGAGACATTACTCCCATGGAGGAAAGTGCGCATGGTGACTGTTGTATTCAATCCCAATGCAATTTTGGTTTCATCTACACTCTGATAGTCAACATATTACAGAATGCCTGCAGATGTGCATCGGAAACTACTACTGGTCTTCCAGGGAACGATCAAAGCGTAAACTCTTTGAGACATTACTCCCATGCAGGGAAGTGCGCATGGTGACTGTTGTATTCAATCCCGATGCAATTGCGGTGTTTCATCAACACTCTGATAGTCCACAGATTACAGAATGCCTCCAGATGTGCATCGGAAACTACTACTGGTCTACCAGGAAACGATCAAACCGTAGACTGTTTGAGACATTACTCCCATGGAGGTAACTGCGCATGGTGACTGTTGTATTCAATCCCGATGCAATTTCTGTGTTCCATCAACACTCTGATAGTCCACTGATTACAGAATGCCTCCAGATGTGCATCGGAAACTACTACTGGTCTTCCAGGGAACGATCAAAGCGTAAACTCTTTGAGACACTACTCCCATGCAGGGATGTGCGCATGGTGACTGTTGTATTCAATCCCGATGCAATTTCGGTGTTTCATCAACACTCTGATAGTCCACAGATTACAGAATGCCTCCAGATGTGCTTCGGAAACTGCTACTGGTCTTCCAGGAAACGATCAAAGCGTAGACTGTTTGAGACATTACTATCATGGAGGAAAGTGCGCATGGTGACTGTTGTATTCAATCCCGATGCAAATTCTGTGCTTAATCAACACTCTGATAGTCCACAGATAACAGAATGCCTCCAGATGTGCATCGGAAACTACTACTGGTCTTCCAGGGAACGATCAAAGCGTAGACTGTTTGTGACATTACTCCCATGGAGGTACGTGCGCATGGTGACTGTTGTATTCAATCCCGATGCAATTTTGGTTTCATCTACACTCTGATAGTGCACAGATTACAGAATGCCTCCAGATGTGCAATGGAAACTACCGCTGGCCTTCCAGGAAACGATCAAAGCGTAGACTGTTTGAGACATTACTCCCATGGAGGAAAGTGCGCATGGTGACTGCTGTATTCAATCCCGAAGCAATTTCTGTGTTTCATCAACACTCTGATAGTCCACAGATTACAGAATGCCTCCAGATGTGCATCGGAAACTACTACTGGTCTTCCAGGGAACGATCAAAGCGTAGACTGTTTGTGACATTACTCCCATGGAGGTAAGTGCGTATGGTGACTGTTGTATTCAATCCCGATGCAATTTTGGTTTCATATACACTCTGATTTTGCACAGATTACAGAATGCCTCCAGATGTGCAATGGAAACTACCACTGGCCTTCCAGGAAACGATCAAAGCCTAGACTGTTTGAGACATTACTCCCATGGAGGAAAGTGCGCATGGTGACTGTTGTATTCAATCCCGAAGCAATTTCTGTGTTTCATCAACACTCTGATGGTCCACAGATTACAGAATGCCCCCAGATGTGCATCGGAAACTACTACTCGTCTTCCAGGGAGCGATCAAAGCGTAGACTGTTTGTGACATTACTCCCATGGAGGAAAGTGGGCATGGTGACTGTTGTATTCAATCCCGAAGCAATTTCTGTGTTTCATCAACACTCTGATAGTCCACAGATTACAGAATGCCTCCAGATGTGCATCGGAAACTACTACTGGTCTTCCAGCGAACGATCAAAGCGTAGACTGTTTGAGACATTGCTCCCATGGAGGTAAGTGCGCATGGTGACTGTTGTATTCAATCAGGATGCAAATTCTGTGCTTAATCAACACTCTGATAGTCCACAGATTACAGAATGCCTCCAGATGTGCAATGGAAACTACCACTAGTCTTCCAGGAAACGATCCAAGCGTAGACTGTTTGAGACATTACTCCCATGGAGGAAAGTGCGCATGGTGACTGTTGTATTCAATCCCGAGGCAATTTCTGTGTTTCATCAACTCTCTGATGGTCCACAGATTGCAGAATGCCTCCAGATGTGCATCGGAAACTACCACTGGTCTTCCAGGGAACAATCAAAGCGTAGATTGTTTGAGACATTACTCCCATGGAGGTAAGTGCGCATGGTGACAGTTGTAGTCAATCCCAATGCAAATTCTGTGTTTAATCAACACTCTGATAGTCCACAGATTACAGAATGCGTCCAGATGTGCAATGGAAACTACCACTGGTCTTCCAGGAAACGATCGAAGCGTAGACTGTTTGAGGCATTACTCCCATGGAGGAATGTGCGCATGGTGACTGTTGTATTCAATCCCCATTCGATTTCTGTGTTTCATCAACACTCTGATAGTCCACAGATTACAGAATTAATCCAGATGTGCATCGGAAACTTCTACTGGTCTTCCAGGGAACGATCAAAGCGTAAACTGTTTGAGACATTACACCCATGGAGGAAAGTGCGCATGGTGACTGTTGTATTCAATCCCGATGCAATTTCTGTGTTTCATCAATTCTCTGATAGTCCACAGAATACAGAATGCCTCCAGATGTGCATCGGAAACTGCTAGTGGTCATCCAGGGAACGATCAAAGCGTATACTGTTTGAGACATTACTCCCATGGAGGAAAGTGCGCATGCGGACTGTTGTATTCAATCCCAATGCAATTTTGGTTTCATCTACACTCTGATAGTCAACATATTACAGAATGCCTGCAGATGTGCATCGGAAACTACTACTGGTCTTCCAGGGAACGATCAAAGCGTAAACTCTTTGAGACATTACTCCCATGCAGGGAAGTGCGCATCGTGACTGTTGTATTCAATCCCGATGCAATTGCGGTGTTTCATCAACACTCTGATAGTCCACAGATTACAGAATGCCTCCAGATGTGCATCGGAAACTACTACTGGTCTACCAGGAAACGATCAAACCGTAGACTGTTTGAGACATTACTCCCATGGAGGTAACTGCGCATGGTGACTGTTGTATTCAATCCCGATGCAATTTCTGTGTTCCATCAACACTCTGATAGTCCACTGATTACAGAATGCCTCCAGATGTGCAATGGAAACTACCACTGGCCTTCCAGGAAACGATCAAAGCGTAGACTGTTTGAGACATTACTCCCATGGAGGTAAGTGCGCATGGTGACTGTTGTATTCAATCCCGAAGCAATTTCTGTGTTTCATCAACACTCTGATAGTCCACAGATTACAGAATGCCTCCAGATGTGCATCGGAAACTACTACTCGTCTTCCAGGGAGCGATCAAAGCGTAGACTGTTTGCGACATTACTCCCATGGAGGAAAGTGGGCATGGTGACTGTTGTATTCAATCACGAAGCAATTTCAGTGTTTCATCAACACTCTGATAGTCCACAGATTACAGAATGCCTCCAGATGTGCATCGGAGACTACTACTGGTCTTCCAGGGAACGATCAAAGCGTAGACTGTTTGAGACATTACTCCCATGGAGGTAAGGGCGCATGGTGACTGTTGTATTCAATCAGGATGCAAATTCTGTGCTTAATCAACACTCTGATAGTCCACAGATTACAGAATGCCTCCAGATGTGCAATGGAAACTACCACTGGTCTTCCAGGAAACGATCCAAGCGTAGACTGTTTGAGACATTACTCCCATGGAGGAAAGTGCGCATGGTGACTGTTGTATTCAATCCCGAGGCAATTTCTGTGTTTCATCAACACTCTGATGGGCCACAGATTGCAGAATGCCTCCAGATGTGCATAGGAAACTACCACTGGTCTTCCAGGGATCGATCAAAGCGTAGACTGTTTGAGACACTACTCCCATGGAGGAATGTGCGCATGGTGACTGTTGTATTCAATCCCGATGCAATTTTTGTGTTTCATCAACACTCTGATAGTCCACAGATTACAGAATGCCTCCAGAAGTGCATCGGAAACTATTACAACGACTGCCAGGGAACGATCAAAGCGTAGACGCTTTGAGACATTACTCCCATGGAGGAAAGTGCGCATGGTGACTGTTGTATTCAATCCCGATGCAATATCTGTGTTTCATCAACACTCTGATAGTCCACAGATTACAGAATGCCTCCAGATGTGCAATGGAAACTACCACTGGTCTTCCAGGAAACGATCGAAGCGTAGACTGTTTGAGGCATTACTCCCATGGAGGAATGTGCGCATGGTGACTGTTGTATTCAATCCCCATTCGATTTCTGTGTTTCATCAACACTCTGATAGTCCACAGATTACAGAATTAATCCAGATGTGCATCGGAAACTTCTACTGGTCTTCCAGGGAACGATCAAAGCGTAAACTGTTTGAGACATTACACCCATGGAGGAAAGTGCGCATGGTGACTGTTGTATTCAATCCCGAAGCAATTTCTGTGTTTCATCAATTCTCTGATAGTCCACAGAATACAGAATGCCTCCAGATGTGCATCGGAAACTGCTAGTGGTCATCCAGGGAACGATCAAAGCGTATACTGTTTGAGACATTACTCCCATGGAGGAAAGTGCGCATGGTGACTGTTGTATTCAATCCCAATGCAATTTTGGTTTCATCTACACTCTGATAGTCAACATATTACAGAATGCCTGCAGATGTGCATCGGAAACTACTACTGGTCTTCCAGGGAACGATCAAAGCGTAAACTCTTTGAGACATTACTCCCATGCAGGGAAGTGCGCATGGTGACTGTTGTATTCAATCCCGATGCAATTGCGGTGTTTCATCAACACTCTGATAGTCCACAGATTACAGAATGCCTCCAGATGTGCATCGGAAACTACTACTGGTCTACCAGGAAACGATCAAACCGTAGACTGTTTGAGACATTACTCCCATGGAGGTAACTGCGCATGGTGACTGTTGTATTCAATCCCGATGCAATTTCTGTGTTCCATCAACACTCTGATAGTCCACTGATTACAGAATGCCTCCAGATGTGCATCGGAAACTACTACTGGTCTTCCAGGGAACGATCAAAGCGTAAACTCTTTGAGACACTACTCCCATGCAGGGATGTGCGCATGGTGACTGTTGTATTCAATCCCGATGCAATTTCGGTGTTTCATCAACACTCTGATAGTCCACAGATTACAGAATGCCTCCAGATGTGCTTCGGAAACTGCTACTGGTCTTCCAGGAAACGATCAAAGCGTAGACTGTTTGAGACATTACTATCATGGAGGAAAGTGCGCATGGTGACTGTTGTATTCAATCCCGATGCAAATTCTGTGCTTAATCAACACTCTGATAGTCCACAGATAACAGAATGCCTCCAGATGTGCATCGGAAACTACTACTGGTCTTCCAGGGAACGATCAAAGCGTAGACTGTTTGTGACATTACTCCCATGGAGGTACGTGCGCATGGTGACTGTTGTATTCAATCCCGATGCAATTTTGGTTTCATCTACACTCTGATAGTGCACAGATTACAGAATGCCTCCAGATGTGCAATGGAAACTACCGCTGGCCTTCCAGGAAACGATCAAAGCGTAGACTGTTTGAGACATTACTCCCATGGAGGAAAGTGCGCATGGTGACTGTTGTATTCAATCCCGAAGCAATTTCTGTGTTTCATCAACACTCTGATAGTCCACAGATTACAGAATGCCTCCAGATGTGCATCGGAAACTACTACTCGTCTTCCAGGGAGCGATCAAAGCGTAGACTGTTTGCGACATTACTCCCATGGAGGAAAGTGGGCATGGTGACTGTTGTATTCAATCACGAAGCAATTTCAGTGTTTCATCAACACTCTGATAGTCCACAGATTACAGAATGCCTCCAGATGTGCATCGGAAACTACTACTGGTCTTCCAGGGAACGATCAAAGCGTAGACTGTTTGAGACATCACTCCCATGGAGGTAAGTGCGCATGGTGACTGTTGTATTCAATCAGGATGCAAATTCTGTGCTTAATCAACACTCTGATAGTCCACAGATTACAGAATGCCTCCAGATGTGCAATGGAAACTACCACTGGTCTTCCAGGAAACGATCCAAGCGTAGACTGTTTGAGACATTACTCCCATGGAGGAAAGTGCGCATGGTGACTGTTGTATTCAATCCCGAGGCAATTTCTGTGTTTCATCAACACTCTGATGGTCCACAAATTGCAGAATGCCTCCAGATGTGCATAGGAAACTACCACTGGTCTTCCAGGGAACGATCAAAGCGTAGACTGTTTGAGACACTACTCCCATGGAGGAATGTGCGCATGGTGACTGTTGTATTCAATCCCGATGCAATTTTTGTGTTTCATCAACACTCTGATAGTCCACAGATTACAGAATGCCTCCAGAAGTGCAACGGAAACTATTACAACGACTGCCAGGGAACGATCAAAGCGTAGACGCTTTGAGACATTACTCCCATGGAGGAAAGTGCGCATGGTGACTGTTGTATTCAATCCCGATGCAATATCTGTGTTTCATCAACACTCTGATAGTCCACAGATTACAGAATGCCTCCAGATGTGCAATGGAAACTACCACTGGTCTTCCAGGAAACGATCAAAGCGTAGACTGTTTGAGGCATTACTCCCATGGAGGAATGTGCGCATGGTGACTGTTGTATTCAATCCCCATTCGATTTCTGTGTTTCATCAACACTCTGATAGTCCACAGATTACAGAATTAATCCAGATGTGCATCGGAAACTTCTACTGGTCTTCAAGGGAACGATCAAAGCGTAAACTGTTGGAGACATTACTCCCATGGAGGAAAGTGCGCATGGTGACTGTTGTATTCAATCCCGAAGCAATTTCTGTGTTTCATCAATTCTCTGATAGTCCACAGATTACAGAATGCCTCCAGATGTGCATCGGAAACTGCTAGTGGTCTTCCAGGGAACGATCAAAGCGTAGACAGTTTGAGACATTACACCCATGGAGGAAAGTGCGCATGCGGACTGTTGTATTCAATCCCAATGCAATTTTGGTTTCATCTACACTCTGATAGTCCACATATTACAGAATGCCTGCAGATGTGCATCGGAAACTACTACTGGCCTTCCAGGGAACGATCAAAGCGTAAACTCTTTGAGACATTACTCCCATGCAGGGAAGTGCGCAAGGTGACTGTTGTATTCAATCCCGATGCAATTTCGGTGTTTCATCAACATTATGATAGTCCACAGATTACAGAATGCCTCCAGATGTGCATCGGAAACTACTACTGGTCTACCAGGAAACTATCAAACCGTAGACTGTTTGAGACATTACTCCCATGGAGGAAAGTGCGCATGGTGACTGTTGTATTCAATCCCGAAGCAATTTCTGTGTTTCATCAATTCTCTGATAGTCCAAATATTACAGAATGCCTCCAGATGTGCATCGGAAACTGCTAGTGGTCTTCCAGGGAAAGACCAAAGCGTAGACTGTTTGAGACATTACTCCCATGGAGGAAAGTGCACATGCGGACTAATGTATTCAATCCCAATGCAATTTTGGTTTCATCTACACTCTGATAGTCCACATATTACAGAATGCCTGCAGATGTGCATCGGAAACTACTACTGGTCTTCCAGGGATCGATCAAAGCGTAAACTCTTTGAGACATTACTCCCATGCAAGGAAGTGCGCATGGTGACTGTTGTATTCAATCCCGATGCAATTTCGGTGTTTCATCAACACTCTGATAGTCCACAGATTACAGAATGCCTCCAGATGTGCATCGGAAACTACTACTGGTCTACCAGGAAACGATCAAACCGTAGACTGTTTGAGACATTACTCCCATGGAGGTAACTGCGCATGGTGACTGTTGTATTCAATCCCGATGCAATTTATGTGTTTCATCAACACTCTGATAGTCCACAGAATACAGAACGCCTCCAGATGTGCATCGGAAACTACTACTGGTCTTCCAGGGAACGATCAAAGCGTAAACTCTTTGAGACACTACTCCCATGCAGGGATGTGCGCATGGTGACTGTTGTATTCAATCCCGATGCAATTTCGGTGTTTCATCAACACTCCGATAGTCCACAGATTACAGAATGCCTCCAGATGTGCATCGGAAACTGCTACTGGTCTTCCAGGAAACGATCAAAGCGTAGACAGTTTGAGACATTACTCCCATGGAGGAAAGTACGCATGGTGACTATTGTATTCAATCCCGATTCGATTTCTGTGTTTCATCAACACTCTGATAGTCCACAGATTACTGAATTCCTCCAGATGTGCATCGGAAACTACTACTGGTCTTCCGGGGAACGATCAAAGCGTAAACTGTTTGAGACATTACTCCCATGGAGGAAAGTGCGCATGGTGACTGTTGTTTTCAATCCTGAAGCAATTTCTGTGTTTCATTAACAATCTGATAGTCCGCAGATTACAGAATGCCTCCAGATGTGCATCGGAAACTACAACTGGTCTTCCAGGGGACGATCAAAGCGTAGACTGTTTGAGACATTACTCCCATGGAGGAAAGTGCGCATGGTGACTGTTGTATTCAATCCCGATGCAATTTGGGTTTCATCTACACTCTGATATTCCACAGATTACAGAAATCCTCCAGATGTGCATCGGAAACTACTACTGGTCTTCCAGGGAACAATCAAAGCGTAGACTGTTTGAGACATTACTCCCATGGAGGTAAGAACGCATGGTGACTGTTGTATTCAATCCCGATGCAAATTCTGTGCTTAATCAACACTCTGATAGTCCACAGATTGCAGAATGCCTCCAGATGTGTAATGGTAACTACCACTGTTCTTCCAGGAATCGATCCAAGCGTAGACTGTTTGAGACATTACTCCCATGGAGGAAAGTGCACATGGTGACTGTTGTATTCAATCCCGACTCGATTTCTGTGTTTCATCAACACTCTGATAGTCCACAGATTACTGAATTCCTCCAGATGTGCATCGGAAACTACTACTGGTCTTCCAGGGAACGATCAAAGCGTAAACTGTTTGAGACATTACTCCCATGGAGGAAAGTGCGCATGGTGACTGTTGTAATCAATCCTGAAGCAATTTCTGTGTTTCATTCACAATCTGATAGTCCGCAGGTTACAGAATGCCTCCAGATGTGCATCGGAAACTACTAATGGTCTTCCGGGGAACGATCAAAGCGTAAACTGTTTGAGACATTACTCCCATGGAGGAAAGTGCGCATGGTGACTGTTGTATTCAATCCTGAAGCAATTTCTGTGTTTCATTAACAATCTGATAGTCCACAGATAAACGAATGCCTCCAGATGTGCAATGGTAACTACCACTGGCCTTCCAGGAAACGATCAACGCGTAGACTGTTTGAGACCTTACTCCCGTGGAGGAAAGTGCGCATGGTGACTGTTGTATTCAATCCCGATTCGATTACTGTGTTACATCAACACTCTGATAGTCCACAGATTACAGAAATCCTACAGATGTGCATCGGAAACTACTACTGGTCTTCCAGGGAACGATCAAAGCGTAACCTGTTTGAGACATTACTCCCATGGGGGAAAGTGCGCCTGGTGACTGTTGTATTCAATCCCGAAGCAATTTCTGTGTTTCATAAACACTCTGATAGTCCACAGATTACAGAATGCCTCCAGATGTGCATCGGAAACTACTACTGGTCTTCCAGGGAACAATCAAAGCGTAGACTGTTTGAGACATTACTCCCATGGAGGTAAGAGCGCATGGTGACTGTTGTATTCAATCCCGATGCAAATTCTGTGCTTAATCAACACTCTGATAGTCCACAGATTGCAGAATGCCTCCAGATGTGTAATGGAAACTACCACTGTTCTTCCAGGAAACGATCCAAGCGTAGACTGTTTGAGACATTACTCCCATGGGGGAAAGTGCGCCTGGTGACTGTTGTATTCAATCCTGAAGCAATTTCTGTGTTTCATTAACAATCTGATAGTCCGCAGATTACAGAATGCCTCCAGATGTGCATCGGAAACTACTACTGGTCTTCCAGGGAACGATCAAAGCGTAGACTGTTTGAGACATTACTCCCATGGAGGGAAGTGCGCATGGTGACTGTTTTATTCAATCCCGATGCAATTTGGGTTTCATCTACACTCTGATAGTCCACAGATTACAGAATGCCTCCAGATGTGCAATGGAAACTACCACTGGCCTTCCAGGAAACGATCAAAGCGCAGACTGTTTGAGATATTACACCCATGGAGGAAAGTGCGCATGGTGACTGTTGTATTCAATCCCGACTCGATTTCTGTGTTTCATCAACACTCTGATAGTCCACAGATTACTGAATTCCTCCAGATGTGCATCGGAAACTACTACTGGTCTTCCAGGGAACGATCAAAGCGTAAACTGTTTGAGACATTACTCCCATGGAGGAAAGTGCGCATGGTGACTGTTGTAATCAATCCTGAAGCAATTTCTGTGTTTCATTCACAATCTGATAGTCCGCAGGTTACAGAATGCCTCCAGATGTGCATCGGAAACTACTAATGGTCTTCCGGGGAACGATCAAAGCGTAAACTGTTTGAGACATTACTCCCATGGAGGAAAGTGCGCATGGTGACTGTTGTATTCAATCCTGAAGCAATTTCTCTGTTTCATTAACAATCTGATAGTCCACAGATAAACGAATGCCTCCAGATGTGCAATGGAAACTACCACTGGCCTTCCAGGAAACGATCAAAGCGTAGACTGTTTGAGACCTTACTCCCGTGGAGGAAAGTGCGCATGGTGACTGTTGTATTCAATCCCGATTCGATTACTGTGTTACATCAACACTCTGATAGTCCACAGATTACAGAAATCCTACAGATGTGCATCGGAAACTACTACTGGTCTTCCAGGGAACGATCAAAGCGTAACCTGTATGAGACATTACTCCCATGGGGGAAAGTGCGCCTGGTGACTGTTGTATTCAATCCCGAAGCAATTTCTGTGTTTCATAAACACTCTGATAGTCCACAGATTACAGAATGCCTCCAGATGTGCATCGGAAACTACTACTGGTCTTCCAGGGAACAATCAAAGCGTAGACTGTTTGAGACATTACTCCCATAGAGGTAAGAGCGCATGGTGACTGTTGTATTCAATCCCGATGCAAATTCTGTGCTTAATCAACACTCTGATAGTCCACAGATTGCAGAATGCCTCCAGATGTGTAATGGAAACTACCACTGTTCTTCCAGGAAAGGATCCAAGCGTAGACTGTTTGAGACATTACTCCCATGGGGGAAAGTGCGCCTGGTGACTGTTGTATTCAATCCTGAAGCAATTTCTGTGTTTCATTAACTATCTGATAGTCCGCAGATTACAGAATGCCTCCAGATGTGCATCGGAAACTACTACTGGTCTTCCAGGGAACGATCAAAGCGTAGACTGTTTGAGACATTACTCCCATGGAGGGAAGTGCGCATGGTGACTGTTTTATTCAATCCCGATGCAATTTGGGTTTCATCTACACTCTGATAGTCAACAGATTACAGAATGCCTCCAGATGTGCAACGGAAACTGCCACTGGCCTTCCAGGAAACGATCAAAGCGTAGACTGTTTGAGACATTACTCCCAAGGAGGAAAGTGCGCATGGTGACTGTTGTATTCAATCCCGATTCGATTTCTGTGTTTCATCAACACTCTGATAGTCCACAGATTACAGAAATCGTCCAGATGTGCATCGGAAACTACTACTGGTCTTCCAAGGAACGATCAAAGCGTAACCTGTTTGAGATATTATTCCCATATGGGAAAGTGCGCATGGTGACTGTTGTATTCAATCCCGAAGCAATTTCTGTGTTTCATCAACACTCCGATAGTCCACAGATTACAGAATGCCTCCAGATGTGCATCGGAAACTACTACTGGTCTTCCAAGGAACGATCAAAGCGTAGACTGTTTGAGACATTACTCCCATGGAGGTAAGTGCGCATGGTGACTGTTGTATTCAATCCCGATGCAAATTCTGTGCTTAATCAACACTCTGATAGTCCACAGATTACAGAATGCCTCCAGATGTGCAATGGAAACTACCACTGGTCTTCCAGGAAACGATCAAAGCGTAGACTCTTTGAGACATTATTCCCATGGTGGAAAGTGCGCATGGTGACTGTTGTATTCAATCCCGAGTCGATTTCTGTGTTTCATCATCACTCTGATAGTCCACAGATTACAGAAATCCTCCAGATGTGCATCGGAAACTACTACTGGTCTTCCAGGGAACGATCAAAGCGTAAACTCTTTGAGACACTACTCCCATGCAGGGATGTGCTCATGGTGACTGTTGTATGCAATCCCGATGCAATTTCAGTGTTTCATCAACACTCCGATAGTCCACAGATTACAGAATGCCTCCAGATGTGCATCGGAAACTGCTACTGGTCTTCCAGGAAACGATCAAAGCGTAGACTGTTTGAGACATTACTCCCATGGAGGAAAGTGCGCATGGTGACTGTTGTATTCAATCCCGATTCGATTTCTGTGTTTCATCAACACTCTGATAGTCCACAGATTACAGAATGCCTCCAGATGTGCATCGGAAACTACTACTGGTCTTCCAGGGAACAATCAAAGCGTAGACTGTTTGAGACATTACTCCCATGGAGGTAAGAGCGCATGGTGACTGTTGTATTCAATCCCGATGCAAATTCTGTGCTTAATCAACACTCTGATAGTCCACAGATTGCAGAATGCCTCCAGATGTGTAATGGAAACTACCACTGTTCTTCCAGGAAACGATCCAAGCGTAGACTGTTTGAGACCTTACTCCCGTGGAGGAAAGTGCGCATGGTGACTGTTGTATTCAATCCCGATTCAATTACTGTGTTACATCAACACTCTGATAGTCCACAGATTACAGAAATCCTACAGATGTGCATCGGAAACTACTAATGGTCTTCCAGGGAACGATCAAAGCGTAACCTGTTTGAGACATTACTCCCATGGGGGAAAGTGCGCCTGGTGACTGTTGTATTCAATCCCGAAGCAATTTCTGTGTTTCATCAACACTCTGATAGTCCACAGATTACAGAATGCCTCCAGATGTGCATCGGAAACTACTACAGGTCTTCCAGGGAACAATCAAAGCGTAGACTGTTTGAGACATTACTCCCATGGAGGTAAGAGCGCATGGTGACTGTTGTATTCAATCCCGATGCAAATTCTGTGCTTAATCAACACTCTGATAGTCCACAGATTACAGAATACCTCCAGATGTGCATCGGAAACTACTACTGGTCTTCCAGGGAACGATCGAAGCGTAGACTGTTTGTGACATTACTCCCATGGAGGTAAGTGCGCATGGTGACTGTTGTATTCAATCCCCATGCGATTTTGATTTCATCTACACTCTGATAGTCCACAGATTACAGAATGCCTCCAGATGTGCAATGGACACTACCACTGGCCTTCCAGGAAACGATCAGAGCGCAGACTGTTTGAGACATTACACCCATGGAGGAAAGTGCGCATGGTGACAGTTGTATTCAATCCCTTTTCGATTTCTGTGTTTCATCAACACTATGATAGTCCACAGATTACAGAAATCCTCCAGATGTGCAAGGGAAACTACTACTGGTCTTCCAGGGAACGATCAAAGCGTAACCTGTTTGAGACATTACTCTCATGGGGGAAAGTGCGCATGGTGACTGTTGTATTCAATCCCGAAGCAATTTCTGTGTTTCATCAACACTCTGATAGTCCACAGATTACAGAATGCCTCCAGATGTGCATCGGAAACTACTATTGGTCTTCCAGGGAACGATCAAAGCGTAGACTGTTAGAGACATTACTCCCATGGAGGTAAGTGCGCATGGTGACTGCTGTATTCAATCCTGAAGCAATTTCTGTGTTTCATTAACAATCTGATAGTCCGCAGATTACAGAATGCCTCCAGATGTGCATCGGAAACTACTACTGGTCTTCCAGGGAACGATCAGAGCGTAGACTGTTTGAGACATTACTCCCATGGAGGGAAGTGCGCATGGTGACTGTTGTATTCAATCCCGATGCAATTTGGGTTTCATCTACACTCTGATAGTCAACAGATTACAGAATGCCTCCAGATGTGCAACGGAAACTGCCACTGGCCTTCCAGGAAACGATCAAAGCGTAGACTGTTTGAGACATTACTCCCAAGGAGGAAAGTGCGCATGGTGACTGTTGTATTCAATCCCGATTCGATTTCTGTGTTTCATCAACACTCTGATAGTCCACAGATTACAGAAATCCTCCAGATGTGCATCGGAAACTACTACTGGTCTTCCAAGGAACGATCAAAGCGTAACCTGTTTGAGATATTATTCCCATATGGGAAAGTGGGCATGGTGACTGTTGTATTCAATCCCGAAGCAATTTCTGTGTTTCATCAACACTCCGATAGTCCACAGATTACAGAATGCCTCCAGATGTGCAACGGAAACTACTACTGGTCTTCCAGGGAACGATCAAAGCGTAGACTGTTTGAGACATTACTCCCATGGAGGTAAGTGCGCATGGTGACTGTTGTATTCAATCCCGATGCAAATTCTGTGCTTAATCAACACTCTGATAGTCCACAGATTACAGAATGCCTCCAGATGTGCAATGGAAACTACCACTGGTCTTCCAGGAAACGATCAAAGCGTAGACTGTTTGAGACATTATTCCCATGGTGGAAAGTGCGCAAGGTGACTGTTGTATTCAATCCCGATTCGATTTCTGTGTTTCATCATCACTCTGATAGTCCACAGATTACAGAATTCCTCGAGATGTGCATCGGAAACTACTACTGGTCTTCCAGGGAACGATCAAAGCGTAAACTCTTTGAGACACTACTCCCATGCAGGGATGTGCTCATGGTGACTGTTGTATGCAATCCCGATGCAATTTCAGTGTTTCATCAACACTCCGATAGTCCACAGATTACAGAATGCCTCCAGATGTGCATCGGAAACTGCTACTGGACTTCCAGGAAAGGATCAAAGCGTAGACTGTTTGAGACATTACTCCCATGGAGGAAAGTGCGCATGGTGACTGTTGTATTCAATCCCGATTCGATTTCTGTGTTTCATCAACACTCTGATAGTCCACAGATTACTGAATTCCTCCAGATGTACATCGGAAACTACTACTGGTTTTCCGGGGAACGATCAAAGCGTAAACTGTTTGAGACATTACTCCCATGGAGGAAAGTGCGCATGGTGACTGTTGTATTCAATCCTGAAGCAATTTCTGTGTTTCATCAACAATCTGATAGTCCGCAGATTACAGAATGCCTCCAGATGTGCATCGGAAACTACAACTGGTCTTCCAGGGGACGATCAAAGCGTAGACTGTTTGAGACATTACTCCCATGGAGGAAAGTGCGCATGGTGACTGTTGTATCCAATCCCGATGCAATTTGGGTTTCATCTACACTCTGATAGTCCACAGATTACAGAAATCCTCCAGATGTGCATCGGAAACTACTACTGGTCTTCCAGGGAACGATCAAAGTGTAACCTGTTTGAGACATTACTCCCATGGGGGACAGTGCGCATGGTGACTGTTGTATTCAATCCCGAAGCAATTTCTGTGTTTCATCAACACTCTGATAGTCCACAGATTACAGAATGCCTCCAGATGTGCATCGGAAACTACTACTGGTCTTCCAGGGAACAATCAAAGCGTAGACTGTTTGAGACATTACTCCCATGGAGGTAAGAGCGCATGGTGACTGTTGTATTCAATCCCGATGCAAATTCTGTGCTTAATCAACACTCTGATAGTCCACAGATTACAGAATACCTCCAGATGTGCATCGGAAACTACTACTGGTCTTCCAGGGAACGATCGAAGCGTAGACTGTTTGTGACATTACTCCCATGGAGGTAAGTGCGCATGGTGACTGTTGTATTCAATCCTGAAGCAATTTCTGTGTTTCATTAACAATCTGATAGTCCGCAGATTACAGAATGCCTCCAGATGTGCATCGGAAACTACTACTGGTCTTCCAGGGAACGATCAGAGCGTAGACTGTTTGAGACATTACTCCCATGGAGGGAAGTGCGCATGGTGACTGTTGTATTCAATCCCGATGCAATTTGGGTTTCATCTACACTCTGATAGTCAACAGATTACAGAATGCCTCCAGATGTGCAACGGAAACTGCCACTGGCCTTCCAGGAAACGATCAAAGCGTAGACTGTTTGAGACATTACTCCCAAGGAGGAAAGTGCGCATGGTGACTGTTGTATTCAATCCCGATTCGATTTCTGTGTTTCATCAACACTCTGATAGTCCACAGATTACAGAAATCCTCCAGATGTGCATCGGAAACTACTACTGGTCTTCCAAGGAACGATCAAAGCGTAACCTGTTTGAGATATTATTCCCATATGGGAAAGTGCGCATGGTGACTGTTGTATTCAATCCCGAAGCAATTTCTGTGTTTCATCAACACTCCGATAGTCCACAGATTACAGAATGCCTCCAGATGTGCAACGGAAACTACTACTGGTCTTCCAGGGAACGATCAAAGCGTAGACTGTTTGAGACATTACTCCCATGGAGGTAAGTGCGCATGGTGACTGTTGTATTCAATCCCGATGCAAATTCTGTGCTTAATCAACACTCTGATAGTCCACAGATTACAGAATGCCTCCAGATGTGCAATGGAAACTACCACTGGTCTTCCAGGAAACGATCAAAGCGTAGACTGTTTGAGACATTATTCCCATGGTGGAAAGTGCGCATGGTGACTGTTGTATTCAATCCCGATTCGATTTCTGTGTTTCATCATCACTCTGATAGTCCACAGATTACAGAATTCCGCGAGATGTGCATCGGAAACTACTACTGGTCTTCCAGGGAACGATCAAAGCGTAAACTCTTTGAGACACTACTCCCATGCAGGGATGTGCTCATGGTGACTGTTGTATGCAATCCCGATGCAATTTCAGTGTTTCATCAACACTCCGATAGTCCACAGATTACAGAATGCCTCCAGATGTGCATCGGAAACTGCTACTGGACTTCCAGGAAAGGATCAAAGCGTAGACTGTTTGAGACATTACTCCCATGGAGGAAAGTGCGCATGGTGACTGTTGTATTCAATCCCGATTCGATTTCTGTGTTTCATCAACACTCTGATAGTCCACAGATTACTGAATTCCTCCAGATGTACATCGGAAACTACTACTGGTTTTCCGGGGAACGATCAAAGCGTAAACTGTTTGAGACATTACTCCCATGGAGGAAAGTGCGCATGGTGACTGTTGTATTCAATCCTGAAGCAATTTCTGTGTTTCATCAACAATCTGATAGTCCGCAGATTACAGAATGCCTCCAGATGTGCATCGGAAACTACAACTGGTCTTCCAGGGGACGATCAAAGCGTAGACTGTTTGAGACATTACTCCCATGGAGGAAAGTGCGCATGGTGACTGTTGTATTCAATCCCGATGCAATTTGGGTTTCATCTACACTCTGATAGTCCACAGATTACAGAAATCCTCCAGATGTGCATCGGAAACCACTACTGGTCTTCCAGGGAACGATCAAAGTGTAACCTGTTTGAGACATTACTCCCATGGGGGACAGTGCGCATGGTGATTGTTGTATTCAATCCCGAAGCAATTTCTGTGTTTCATCAACACTCTGATAGTCCACAGATTACAGAATGCCTCCAGATGTGCATCGGAAACTACTACTGGTCTTCCAGGGAACAATCAAAGCGTAGACTGTTTGAGACATTACTCCCATGGAGGTAAGAGCGCATGGTGACTGTTGTATTCAATCCCGATGCAAATTCTGTGCTTAATCAACACTCTGATAGTCCACAGATTACAGAATACCTCCAGATGTGCATCGGAAACTACTACTGGTCTTCCAGGGAACGATCGAAGCGTAGACTGTTTGTGCCATTACTCCCATGGAGGTAAGTGCGCATGGTGACTGTTGTATTCAATCCCCATGCGATTTTGATTTCATCTACACTCTGATAGTCCACAGATTACAGAATGCCTCCAGATGTGCAATGGACACTACCACTGGCCTTCCAGGAAACGATGAAAGCGCAGACTGTTTGAGACATTACACCAATGGAGGAAAGTGCGCATGGTGACAGTTGTATTCAATCCCTTTTCGATTTCTGTGTTTCATCAACACTATGATAGTCCACAGATTACAGAAATCCTCCAGATGTGCAAGGGAAACTACTACTGGTCTTCCAGGAAACGATCAAAGCGTAACCTGTTTGAGACATTACTCTCATGGGGGAAAGTGCGAATGGTGACTGTTGTATTCAATCCCTAAGCAATTTCTGTGTTTCATCAACACTCTGATAGTCTACAGATTACAGAATGCCTCCAGATGTGCATCGGAAACTACTATTGGTCTTCCAGGGAACGATCAAAGCGTAGACTGTTAGAGACATTACTCCCATGGAGGTAAGTGCGCATAGTCACTGTTGTATTCAATCCCGATGCATATTCTGTGCTTAATCAGCACTCTGATAGTCCACAGATTACAGAATGCCTCCGGATGTGTTATGGAAACTACCATTGGTCTTCCAGGAAACGATCAAAGCGTAGCCTGTTTGAGACATTACTCCCATGGAGGAAAGTGCGCATGGAGACTGTTGTATTCAATCCCGATTCGATTTCTGTGTGTCATCAACACTCTGATAGTCCACAGATTACTGAATTCCTCCAGATGTGCATCGGAAACTACTACTGCTCTTCCAGGGAACGATCAAAGAGTAAACTGTTTGAGACATTACTCCCATGGAGGAAAAAGCGCATGGTGACTGTTGTATTCAATCCTGAAGCAATTTCTGTGTTTCATTAACAATCTGATAGTCCGCAGATTACAGAATGCCTCCAGATGTGCATCGGAAACTACTACTGGTCTTCCAGGGAACGATCAAAGCGTAGACTGTTTGAGACATTACTCCCATGGAGGGAAGTGCGCATGGTGACTGTTGTATTCAATCCCGATGCAATTTGGGTTTCATCTACACTCTGATAGTCAACAGATTACAGAATGCCTCCAGATGTGCAACGGAAACTGCCACTGGCATTCCAGGAAACGATCAAAGCGTAGACTGTTTGAGACATTACTCCCAAGGAGGAAAGTGCGCATGGTGACTGTTGTATTCAATCCCGATTCTATTTCTGTGTTTCATCAACACTCTGATAGTCCACAGATTACAGAAATCCTCCAGATGTGCATCGGAAACTACTACTGGTCTTCCAAGGAACGATCAAAGCGTAACCTGTTTGAGATATTACTCCCATATGGGAAAGTATGCATGGTGACTGTTGTATTCAATCCCGAAGCAATTTCTGTGTTTCATCAACACTTCGATAGTCCACAGATTACAGAATGCCTCCAGATGTGCATCGGAAACTACTACTGGTCTTCCAGGGAACGATCAAAGCGTAGACTGTTTGAGACATTACTCCCATGGAGGTAAGTGCGCATGGTGACTGTTGTATTCAATCCCGATGCAAATTCTGTGCTTAATCAACACTCTGATAGTCCACAGAATACAGAATGCCTCCAGATGTGCAATGGAAACTACCACTGGTCTTCCAGGAAACGATCAAAGCGTAGACTGTTTGAGACATTATTCCCATGGTGGAAAGTGCGCATGGTGACTGTTGTATTCAATCCCGATTCGATTTCTGTGTTTCATCATCACTCTGATAGTCCACAGATTACAGAATTCCTCGAGATGTGCATCGGAAGCTACTACTGGTCTTCCAGGGAACGATCAAAGCGTAAACTCTTTGAGACACTACTCCCATGCAGGGATGTGCTCATGGTGACTGTTGTATACAATCCCGATGCAATTTCAGTGTTTCATCAACACTCCGATAGTCCACAGATTACAGAATGCCTCCAGATGTGCATCGGAAACTGCTACTGGTCTTCCAGGAAACGATCAAAGCGTAGACTGTTTGAGACATTACTCCCATGGAGGAAAGTGCGCATGGTGACTGTTGTATTCAATCCCGATTCGATTTCTGTGTTTCATCAACACTCTGATAGTCCACAGATTACTGAATTCCTCCAGATGTACATCGGAAACTACTACTGGTTTTCCGGGGAACGATCAAAGCGTAAACTGTTTGAGACATTACTCCCATGGAGGAAAGTGCGCATGGTGACTGTTGTATTCAATCCTGAAGCAATTTCTGTGTTTCATCAACAATCTGATAGTCCGCAGATTACAGAATGCCTCCAGATGTGCATCGGAAACTACAACTGGTCTTCCAGGGGACGATCAAAGCGTAGACTGTTTGAGACATTACTCCCATGGAGGAAAGTGCGCATGGTGACTGTTGAATTCAATCCCGACTGGATTTCTGTGTTTCATCAACACTCTGATAGTCCACAGATTACTGAATTCCTCTAGATGTGCATCGGAAACTACTACTGCTCTTCCGGGGAACGATCAAAGCGTAAACTGTTTGAGACATTACTCCCATGGAGGAAAGTGCGCATGGTGACTGTTGTAATCAATCCTGAAGCAATTTGTGTGTTTCATTCACAATCTGATAGTCCGCAGATTACAGAATGCCTCCAGATGTGCATCGGAAACTACTAATGGTCTTCCGGGGAACGATCAAAGCGTAAACTGTTTAAGACATTACTCCCATGGAGGAAAGTGCGCATGGTGACTGTTGTATTGAATCCCGATTCGATTACTGTGTTTCATCAACACTTTGATAGTCCACAGATTACAGAAATCCTCCAGATGTGCATCGGAAACTACTACTGGTCTTCCAGGGAACGATCAAAGCGTAACCTGTTTGAGACATTACTCCCATGTGGGAAAGTGCGCCTGGTGACTGTTGTATTCAATCCCGAAGCAATTTCTGTGTTTCATCAACACTCTCATAGTCCACAGATTACAGAATGCCTCCAGATGTACATCGGAAACTACTACTGGTCTTCCAGGGAACAATCAAAGCGTAGACTGTTTGAGACATTACTCCCATGGAGGTAAGAGCGCATGGTGACTGTTGTATTGAATCCCGATGCAAATTCTGTGCTTAATCAACACTCTCATAATCCACAGATTACAGAATACCTGCAGATGTGCATCGGAAACTACTACTGGTCTTCCAGGGAACGATCGAAGCGTAGACTGTTTGTGACATTACTCCCATGGAGGTAAGTGCGCATGGTGACTGTTGTATTCAATCCCCATGCGATTTTGATTTCATCTACACTCTGATAGTCCACAGATTACAGAATGCCTCCAGATGTGCGATGGAAACTACCACTGGCCTTCCCGGAAACGATCAAAGCGCAGACTGTTTGAGACATTACACCCATGGAGGAAAGTGCGCATGGTGACAGTTGTATTCAATCCCTTTTCGATTTCTGTGTTTCATCAACACTCTGATAGTCCACAGATTACAGAAAACCTCCAGATGTGGAAGGGAAACTACTACTGGTCTTCCAGGGAACGATCAAAGCGTAATCTGTTTGAGACATTACTCAAATGGGGGAAAGTGCGCATGGTGACTGTTGTATTCAATCCCGAAGCAATTTCTGTGTTTCATCATCACTCTGATAGTCCACAGATTACAGAATGCCTCCAGATGTGCATCGGAAACTACTATTGGTCTACCAGGGAACGATCAAAGCGTAGACTGTTGGAGACATTACTCCCATGGAGGTAAGTGCGCATGGTGACTGTTGTATTCAATCCCGATGCATATTCTGTGCTTAATCAGCACTCTGATAGTCCACAGATTACAGAATGCCTCCAGATGTGTAATGGAAACTACCATTGGTCTTCCAGGAAACGATCAAAGCGTAGCCTGTTTGAGACATTACTCCCATGGTGGAAAGTGCGCATGGTGACTGTTGTATTCAATCCCGATTCGATTTCTGTGTTTCATCAACACTCTGATAGTCCACAGATTACTGAATTCCTCCAGATGTGCATCGGAAACTACTACTGCTCTTCCGGGGAACGATGAAAGAGTAAACTGTTTGAGACGTTACTCCCATGGAGGAAAGTGCGCATGGTGACTGTTGTATTCAATCCTGAAGCAATTTCTGTGTTTCATTAACAATCTGATAGTCCGCAGATTACAGAATGCCTCCAGATGTGCATCGGAAACTACTACTGGTCTTCCAGGGAACGATCAAAGCGTAGACTGTTTGAGACATTACTCCCATGGAGGAAAGTGCGCATGGTGACTGTTGTATTCAATCCCGATGCAATTTGGGTTTCATCTACACTCTGATAGTCCACTGATTACAGAATGCCTCCAGATGTGCAACGGAAACTACCACTGGCCTTCCAGGAAACGATCAAAGCGTAGACTGAATGAGACATTACTCCCAAGGAGGAAAGTGCGCATGGTGACTGTTGAATTCAATCCCGATTCGATTTCTGTGTTTCATCAACACTCTGATAGTCCACAGATTACAGAAATCCTCCAGATGTGTATTGGAAACTACTACTGGTCTTCCAAGGAACGATCAAAGCGTAACCTGTTTGAGATATTACTCCCATTTGGGAAAGTGCGCTTGGTGACTGTTGTATTCAATCCCGAAGCAATTTCTGTGTTTCATCAACACTCCGATAGACCACAGATTACAGAATGCCTCCAGATGTGCATCGGAAACTACTACTGGTCTTCCAGGGAACGATCAAAGCGTAGACTGTTTGAGACATTACTCCCATGGAGGTACGTGCGCATGGTGACTGTTGTATTCAATCCCGATGCAAATTCTGTGCTTAATCAACACTCTGATAGTCCACAGATTGCAGAATGCCTCCAGATGTGCAATGGAAACTACCACTGGTCTTCCAGGAAACGATAAATGCGTAGACTGTTTGAGACATTATTCCTATGGAGGAAAGTGCGCATGGTGATTGTTGTATTCAATCCCGATTCGATTTCTGTGTTTCATCATCACTCTGATAGTCCACAGATTACTGAATTCCTCCAGATGTACATCGGAAACTACTACTGGTCTTCCGGGGAACGATCAAAGCGTAAACTGTTTGAGACATTACTCCCATGGAGGAAAGTGCGCATGGTGACTGTTGTATTCAATCCTGAAGCAATTTCTGTGTTTCATCAACAATCTGATAGTCCGCAGATTACAGAATGCCTCCAGATGTGCATCGGAAACTATTACTGGCCTTCCAGGAAACGATCAAAGCGTAGACTGAATGAGACATTACTCCCAAGGAGGAAAGTGCGCATGGTGACTCTTGTATTCAATCCCGATGCAGTTTGGGTTTCATCTACACTCTGATAGTCCACAGACTACAGAATGACTCCAGATGTGCATTGGAAACTACTACTGGTCTTCCAGGGAACGATGAAGGCGTATACTGTTTGAGACATTACTCCCATGGACGTAAGGGCGCATGGTGACAGTTGTATTCAATCCCGATTCAATTTCTGTGTTTCATCAAAACTCTGATAGTCCACAGATTACAGAATGCCTCCAGATGTGCATCGGAAACTACTACTGGTCTACAGGGTTCGATCAAAGCGTAAACTGTTTGAGTCATTACTCCCATGGAGGAAAATGCGCATGGTGACTGTTGTATTCAATACTGAAGCAATTTCTCTGTTTTATTAACAATCTGATAGTCCACATATTACAGAATGCCTCCAGATGTGCATCGGAAACTACTACTGGTCTTCCAGGGAACAATCACAGCGTAGACTGTTTGAGACATTACTCCCATGGAGGAAAGTGCGCATGGTGACTGTTGTATTCAATCCCGATGCAATTTGGGTATCATCTACACTCTGATAGTCCACAGATTACAGAATGCCTCCAGATGTGCATCGGAAACTACTACTGGTCTACCAGGAAACGATAAAAGCGTAGACTGTTTGAGACATTACTCCCATGGAGGTAAGTGCGCATGGTGACTGTAGTATTCAATCCCGGTGCAAATTCTGTGTTTCATCAACACGCTGATAGTCCAGAGATTGCAGAAATCCTCCAGATTTGCATCGGAAACAACTACTGGTCTTGCAGGGAACGATCAAAGCGTAACCTGTTTGAGACATTACTCCTATTGGGGAAAGTACGCATGGTGACTGTTGTATTCAATCCCGATGCAAATTCTGTGCTTAATCAACACTCTGATAGTCCACAGATTGCAGAATGACTCCAGATGTGTAATGGAAACTACCACTGTTCTTCCAGGAAACGATCCAAGCGTAGACTGTTTGAGACATTACTCCCATAGAGGAAAGTGCGCATGGTGACTGTTGTATTCAATCCCGACTCGATTTCTGTGTTTCATCAACATTCTGATAGTCCACAGATTACTGAATTCCTCCAGATGTGCATCGGAAACTACTACTGGTCTTCCGGGGAACGATCAAAGCGTAAACTGTTTGAGACATTACTATCATGGAGGAAAGTGCGCATGGTGACTGTTGTAATCAATCCTGAAGCAATTTCCGTGTTTCATTCACAATCTGATAGACCGCAGATTACAGAATGCCTCCAGATGTGCATCGGAAACTACTAATGGTCTTTCGGGGAACGATCAAAGCGTAAACTGTTTGAGACATTACTCCCATGGAGGAAAGTGCGCATGGTGACTGTTGTATTCAATCCCGACTCGATTTCTGTGTTTCATCAACACTCTGATAGTCCACAGATTCCTCCAGATGTGCATCGGAAACTACTACTGGTTTTCCGGGGAACGATCAAAGCGTAAACTGTTTGAGACATTACTCCCATGGAGGAAAGTGCGCATGGTGACTGTTGTAATCAATCCTGAAGCAATATCTGTGTTTCATTCACAATCTGATAGTCCACATATTACAGAATGCCTCCAGATGTGCATCGGAAACTACTACTGGTCTTCCAGGGAACAATCACAGCGTAGACTGTTTGAGACATTACTCCCATGGAGGAAAGTGCGCATGGTGACCGTTGTATTCAATCCCCAATCGATTTCTGTGTTTCATCAACACTCTGATAGTCCACAGATTACAGAATTAATCCAGATGTGCATCGGAAACTTCTACTGGTCTTCCAGGGAACGATCAAAGCGTAAACTGTTTGAGACATTACTCCCATGGAGGAAAGTGCGCATGGTGACTGTTGTATTCAATCCCGAAGCAATATCTGTGTTTCATCAATTCTCTGATAGTCCACATATTACAGAATGCCTCCAGATGTGCATCGGAAACTGCTAGTGGTCTTCCAGGGAACGATCAAAGCGTAGACTGTTTGAGACATTACTCCCATGGAGGTAACTGCGCATGGTGACTGTTGTATTCAATCCCGATGCAATTTCTGTGTTTCATCAACACTCTGATAGTCCACAGATTACAGAATGCCTCCAGATGTGCATCGGAAACTACTACTGGTCTTCCAGGGAACGATCAAAGCGTAAACTCTTTGAGACACTACTCCCATGCAGGCATGTGCGCATGGTGACTGTTGTATTCAATCCCGATGCAATTTCGGTGTTTCATCAACACTCCGATAGTCCACAGATTACAGAATGCCTCCAGATGTGCATCAGAAACTACTACTGGTCTTCCAGGGAACGATCAAAGCGTAGACTGTTTGAGACATTATTCCCATGGAGGAAAGTGCGCATGGTGACTGTTGTATTCAATCCCGATTCGATTTCTGTGTTTCATCATCACTCTGATAGTCCACACATTACAGAATTCCTCCACATGTGCATCGGAAACTACTACTGGTCTTCCAGGGAACGGTCAAAGCGTAGACTGTTTGTGACTTTACTCACATGGAGATAAGTGGGCCTGGTGACTGTTGTATTCAATCCCGAAACAATTTCTGAGTTTCATCAACACTCTGATAGTCCACAGATTACAGAATGCCTCCAGATGTGCAATGGAAACTACCACTGGTCTTCCAGGAAAAGATCAAAGCGTAGACTGTTTCAGACATTACTCCCATGGAGGAAGGTGCGCATGGTGACTGTTGTATTCAATCCCGATTCGATTTCTGTGTTTCATCAACACCCTGATAGTCCACAGATTACTGAATTCCTCCAGATGTACATCGGAAACTACTACTGGTCTTCCGGGGAACGATCAAAGCGTAAACTGTTTGAGACATTACTCCCATGGAGGAAAGTGCGCATGGTGACTGTTGTATTCAATCCTGAAGCAATTTCTGTGTTTCATCAACAATCTGATAGTCCGCAGAATACAGAATGCCTCCAGATGTGCATCGGAAACTATTACTGGTCTTCCAGGGAACGATCAAAGCGTAGACTGTGTGAGACATTACTCCCATGGAGGAAAGTGCGCATGGTGACTCTTGTATTCAATCCCGATGCAGTTTGGGTTTCATCTACACTCTGATAGTCCACAGACTACAGAATGCCTCCAGATGTGCATCGGAAACTACTACTGGTCTTCCAGGGACAATCAAAGCGTAGACTGTTTGAGACATTACTCCCATGGAGGTAAGAGCGCATGGTGACTGTTGTATTCAATCCCGATGCTAATTCTGTGCTTAATCAACACTCTGATAGTCCACAGATTGCAGAATGCCTCCAGATGTGTAATGGAAACTACCACTGTTCTTCCAGGAAACGATCCAAGCGTAGACTGTTTGAGACATTACTCCCATGGAGGAAAGTGCGCATGGTGACTGTTGTATTCAATCCCGACTGGATTTCTGTGTTTCATCAACACTCTGATAGTCCACAGATTACTGAATTCCTCCAGATGTGCATCGGAAACTACTACTGCTCTTCCGGGGAACGATCAAAGCGTAAACTGTTTGAGACATTACTCCCATGGAGGAAAGTGCGCATGGTGACTGTTGTAATCAATCCTGAAGCAATTTGTGTGTTTCATTCACAATCTGATAGTCCGCAGATTACAGAATGCCTCCAGATGTGCATCGGAAACTACTAATGGTCTTCTGGGGAACGATCAAAGCGTAAACTGTTTGAGACATTACTCCCATGGAGGAAAGAGGGCATGGTGACTGTTGTATTCAATCCCGATTCGATTACTGTGTTTCATCAACACTCTGATAGTCCACAGATTACAGAAATCCTACAGATGTGCATCGGAAACTACTACTGGTCTTCCAGGGAACGATCAAAGCGTAACCTGTTTGAGACATTACTCCCATGGGGGAAAGTGCGCCTGGTGACTGTTGTATTCAATCCCGAACCAATTTCTGTGTTTCATCAACACTCTGATAGTCCACAGATTACAGAATGCCTCCAGATGTGCATCGGAAACTACTACTGGTCTTCCAGGGAACAATCAAAGCGTAGACTGTTTGAGACATTACTCCCATGGAGGTAAGAGCGCATGGTGACTGTTGTATTCAATCCCGATGCAAATTCTGTGCTTAATCAACACTCTGATAGTCCACAGATTACAGAATACCTGCAGATGTGCATCGGAAACTACTACTGGTCTTCCAGGGAACGATCGAAGCGTAGACTGTTTGTGACATTACTCCCATGGAGGTAAGTGCGCATGGTGACTGTTGTATTCAATCCCCATGCGATTTTGATTTCATCTACACTCTGATAGTCCACAGATTACAGAATGCCTCCAGATGTGCAATGGAAACTACCACTGGCCTTCCAGGAAACGATCAAAGCGCAGACTGTTTGAGACATTACACCCATGGAGGAAAGTGCGCATGGTGACAGTTGTATTCAATCCCTTTTCGATTTCTGTGTTTCATCAACACTCTGATAGTCCACAGATTACAGAAATCCTCCAGATGTGCAAGGCAAACTACTACTGGTCTTCCAGGGAACGATCAAAGCGTAACCTGTTTGAGACATTACTCCCATGGGGGAAATTGCGCATGGTGACTGTTGTATTCAATCCCGAAGCAATTTCTGTGTTTCATCAACACTCTGATAGTCCACAGATTACAGAATGCCTCCAGATGTGCATCGGAAACTACTATTGGTCTTCCAGGGAACGATCAAAGCGTAGACTGTTAGAGACATTACTCCCATGGAGGTAAGTGCGCATGGTGACTGTTGTATTCAATCCCGATGCATATTCTGTGCTTAATCAGCAATCTGATAGTCCACAGATTACAGAATGCCTCCAGATGTGTAATGGAAACTACCATTGGTCTTCCAGGAAACGATCAAAGCGTAGCCTGTTTGAGACATTACTCCCATGGAGGAAAGTGCGCATGGAGACTGTTGTATTCAATCCCGATTCGATTTCTGTGTTTCATCAACACTCTGATAGTCCACAGATTACTGAATTCCTCCAGATGTGCATCGCAAACTACTACTGCTCTTCCGGGGAACGATCAAAGAGTAAACTGTTTGAGACATTACTCCCATGGAGGAAAGTGCGCATGGTGACTGTTGTATTCAATCCTGAAGCAATTTCTGTGTTTCATTAACAATCTGATAGTCCGCAGATTACAGAATGCCTCCAGATGTGCATCGGAAACTACTACTGGTCTTCCAGGGAACGATCAAAGCGTAGACTGTTTAAGACATTACTCCCATGGAGGGAAGTGCGCATGGTGACTGTTGTATTCAATCCCGATGCAATTTGGGTTTCATCTACACTCTGATAGTCAGCAGATTACAGAATGCCTCCAGATGTGCAACGGAAACTACCACTGGCCTTCCAGGAAACGATCAAAGCGTAGACTGTTTGAGACATTACTCCCAAGGAGGAAAGTGCGCATGGTGACTGTTGTATTCAATCCCGAAGCAATTTCTTTGTTTCATCAACACTCTGATAGTCCATAGATTACAAATGCCTCCAGATGTGCAATGGAAACTACCACTGGTCTTCCAGGAAACGATCAAAGCGTAGACTGTTTGAGACATTACTCCCATGGAGGAAAGTGCGCATGGTGACTGTTGTATTCAATCCCCAATCGATTTCTGTGTTTCATCAACACTCTGATAGTCCACAGATTACAGAATTAATCCAGATGTGCATCGGAAACTTCTACTGGTCTTCCAGGGAACAATCAAAGCGTAAACTGTTTGAGACATTACTCCCATGGAGGAAAGTGCGCATGGTGACTGTTGTATTCAATCCCGAAGCAATTTCTGTGTTTCATCAATTCTCTGATAGTCCACATATTACAGAATGCCTCCAGATGTGCATCGGAAACTGCTAGTGGTCTACCAGGGAACGATCAAAGCGTAGACTGTTTGAGACATTACTCCCATGGAGGAAAGTGCACATGCGGACTGTTGTATTCAATCCCAATGCAATTTTGGTTTCATCTACACTCTGATAGTCCACATATTACAGAATGCCTGCAGATGTGCATCGGAAACTACTACTGGTCTTCCAGGGAACGATCAAAGCGTAAACTCTTTGAGACATTACTCCCATGCAGGGAAGTGCGCATGGTGACTGTTTAATTCAATCCCGATGCAATTTCGGTGTTTCATCAACACTCTGATAGTCCACAGATTACAGAATGCCTCCAGATGTGCATCGGAAACTACTACTGGTCTACCAGGAAACGATCAAACCGTAGACTGTTTGAGACATTACTCCCATGGAGGTAACTGCGCATGGTGACTGTTGTATTCAATCCCGATGCAATTTCTGTGTTTCATCAACACTCTGATAATCCACAGATTACAGAATGCCTCCAGATGTGCATCGGAAACTACGACTGGTATTCCAGGGAACGATCAAAGCGTAAACTCTTTGAGACACTACTCCCATGCAGGGATGTGCGCATGGTGACTGTTGTATTCAATCCCGATGCAATTTCGGTGTTTCATCAACACTCCGATAGTCCACAGATTACAGAATGCCTCCAGATGTGCATCGGAAACTACTACTGGTCTTCCAGGGAACGATCAAAGCGTAGACTGTTTGAGACATTACTCCCATGGAGGTAAGTGCGCATGGTGACTGTTGTATTCAATCCCGATGCAAATTCTGTGCTTAATCAACACTCTGATAGTCCACAGATTACAGAATGCCTCCTGATGAGCAATGGAAACTACCACTGGTCTTCCAGGAAACGATCAAAGCGTAGACTGTTTGAGACATTATTCCCATGGAGGAAAGTGCGCATGGTGACTGTTGTATTCAATCCCGATTCGATTTCTGTGTTTCATCATCACTCTGATAGTCCACACATTACAGATTTCCTCCAGATGTGCATCGGAAACTACTACTGGTCTTCCAGGGAACGGTCAAAGCGTAGACTGTTTGTGACTTTACTCACATGGAGATAAGTGCGCATGGTGACTGTTGTATTCAATCCCGAAACAATTTCTGAGTTTCATCAACACTCTGATAGTCCACAGATTACAGAATGCCTCCAGATGTGCATTGGAAACTACCACTGGTCTTCCAGGAAAAGATCAAAGCGTAGACTGTTTCAGACATTACTCCCATGGAGGAAGGTGCGCATGGTGACTGTTGTATTCAATCCCGATTCGATTTCTGTGTTTCATCAACACCCTGATAGTCCACAGATTACTGAATTCCTCCAGATGTACATCGGAAACTACTACTGGTCTTCCGGGGAACGATCAAAGCGTAAACTGTTTGAGACATTACTCCCATGGAGGAAAGTGCGCATGGTGACTGTTGTATTCAATCCTGAAGCAATTTCTGTGTTTCATCAACAATCAGATAGTCCGCAGATTACAGAATGCCTCCAGATGTGCATCGGAAACTATTACTGGTCTTCCAGGGAACGATCAAAGCGTAGACTGTTTGAGACATTACTCCCATGGAGGAAAGTGCGCATGGTGACTCTTGTATTCAATCCCGATGCAGTTTGGGTTTCATCTACACTCTGATAGTCCACAGACTACAGAATGCCTCCAGATGTGCATCGGAAACTACTACTGGTCTTCCAGGGACAATCAAAGCGTAGACTGTTTGAGACATTACTCCCATGGAGGTAAGAGCGCATGGTGACTGTTGTATTCAATCCCGATGCAAATTCTCTGCTTAATCAACACTCTGATAGTCCACAGATTGCAGAATGCCTCCAGATGTGCATCGGAAACTACTACTGCTCTTCCGGGGAACGATCAAAGCGTAAACTGTTTGAGACATTACTCCCATGGAGGAAAGTGCGCATGGTGACTGTTGTAATCAATCCTGGAGCAATTTGTGTGTTTCATTCACAATCTGATAGTCCGCAGATTACAGAATGCCTCCAGATGTGCATCGGAAACTACTAATGGTCTTCCGGGGAACGATCAAAGCGTAAACTGTTTGAGACATTACTCCCATGGAGGAAAGAGCGCATGGTGACTGTTGTATTCAATCCCGATTCGATTACTGTGTTTCATCAACACTCTGATAGTCCACAGATTACAGAATTAATCCAGATGTGCATCGGAAACTTCTACTGGTCTTCCAGGGAACGATCAAAGCGTAAACTGTTTGAGACATTACTCCCATGGAGGAAAGTGCGCATGGTGACTGTTGTATTCAATCCCGAAGCAATTTCTGTGTTTCATCAATTCTCTGATAGTCCACATATTACAGAATGCCTCCAGATGTGCATCGGAAACTGCTAGTGGTCTACCAGGGAACGATCAAAGCGTAGACTGTTTGAGACATTACTCCCATGGAGGAAAGTGCACATGCGGACTGTTGTATTCAATCCCAATGCAATTTTGGTTTCATCTACACTCTGATAGTCCACATATTACAGAATGCCTGCAGATGTGCATCGGAAACTACTACTGGTCTTCCAGGGAACGATCAAAGCGTAAACTCTTTGAGACATTACTCCCATGCAGGGAAGTGCGCATGGTGACTGTTGTATTCAATCCCGATGCAATTTCGGTGTTTCATCAACACTCTGATAGTCCATAGATTACAGAATGCCTCCAGATGTGCATCGGAAACTACTACTGGTCTACCAGGAAACGATCAAACCGTAGACTGTTTGAGACATTACTCCCATGGAGGTAACTGCGCATGTTGACGGTTGTATTCAATCCCGATGCAATTTCTGTGTTTCATCAACACTCTGATAGTCCACAGATTACAGAATGCCTCCAGATGTGCATTGGAAACTACCACTGGTCTTCCAGGAAAAGATCAAAGCGTAGACTGTTTCAGACATTACTCCCATGGAGGAAGGTGCGCATGGTGACTGTTGTATTCAATCCCGATTCGATTTCTGTGTTTCATCAACACCCTGATAGTCCACAGATTACTGAATTCCTCCAGATGTACATCGGAAACTACTACTGGTCTTCCGGGGAACGATCAAAGCGTAAACTGTTTGAGACATTACTCCCATGGAGGAAAGTGCGCATGGTGACTGTTGTATTCAATCCTGAAGCAATTTCTGTGTTTCATCAACAATCAGATAGTCCGCAGATTACAGAATGCCTCCAGATGTGCATCGGAAACTATTACTGGTCTTCCAGGGAACGATCAAAGCGTAGACTGTTTGAGACATTACTCCCATGGAGGAAAGTGCGCATGGTGACTCTTGTATTCAATCCCGATGCAGTTTGGGTTTCATGTACACTCTGATAGTCCACAGACTACAGAATGCCTCCAGATGTGCATCGGAAACTACTACTGGTCTTCCAGGGACAATCAAAGCGTAGACTGTTTGAGACATTACTCCCATGGAGGTAAGAGCGCATGGTGACTGTTGTATTCAATCCCGATGCAAATTCTCTGCTTAATCAACACTCTGATAGTCCACAGATTGCAGAATGCCTCCAGATGTGCATCGGAAACTACTACTGCTCTTCCGGGGAACGATCAAAGCGTAAACTGTTTGAGACATTACTCCCATGGAGGAAAGTGCGCATGGTGACTGTTGTAATCAATCCTGGAGCAATTTGTGTGTTTCATTCACAATCTGATAGTCCGCAGATTACAGAATGCCTCCAGATGTGCATCGGAAACTACTAATGGTCTTCCGGGGAACGATCAAAGCGTAAACTGTTTGAGACATTACTCCCATGGAGGAAAGAGCGCATGGTGACTGTTGTATTCAATCCCGATTCGATTACTGTGTTTCATCAACACTCTGATAGTCCACAGATTACAGAATTAATCCAGATGTGCATCGGAAACTTCTACTGGTCTTCCAGGGAACGATCAAAGCGTAAACTGTTTGAGACATTACTCCCATGGAGGAAAGTGCGCATGGTGACTGTTGTATTCAATCCCGAAGCAATTTCTGTGTTTCATCAATTCTCTGATAGTCCACATATTACAGAATGCCTCCAGATGTGCATCGGAAACTGCTAGTGGTCTACCAGGGAACGATCAAAGCGTAGACTGTTTGAGACATTACTCCCATGGAGGAAAGTGCACATGCGGACTGTTGTATTCAATCCCAATGCAATTTTGGTTTCATCTACACTCTGATAGTCCACATATTACAGAATGCCTGCAGATGTGCATCGGAAACTACTACTGGTCTTCCAGGGAACGATCAAAGCGTAAACTCTTTGAGACATTACTCCCATGCAGGGAAGTGCGCATGGTGACTGTTGTATTCAATCCCGATGCAATTTCGGTGTTTCATCAACACTCTGATAGTCCATAGATTACAGAATGCCTCCAGATGTGCATCGGAAACTACTACTGGTCTACCAGGAAACGATCAAACCGTAGACTGTTTGAGACATTACTCCCATGGAGGTAACTGCGCATGGTGACTGTTGTATTCAATCCCGATGCAATTTCTGTGTTTCATCAACACTCTGATAGTCCACAGATTACAGAATGCCTCCAGATGTGCATCGGAAACTACTACTGGTCTTCCAGGGAACGATCAAAGCGTAAACTGTTTGAGACACTACTCCCATGCAGGGATGTGCGCATGGTGAATGTTGTACTCAATCCCGATGCAATTTCGGTGTTTCATCAACACTCCGATAGTCCACAGATTACAGAATGCCTCCAGATGTGCATCGGAAACTACTACTGGTCTTCCAGGGAACGATCAAAGCGTAGACTGTTTGAGACATTACTCCCATGGAGGTAAGTGCGCATGGTGACTGTTGTATTCAATCCCGATGCAAATTCTGTGCTTAATCAACACTCTGATAGTCCACAGATTACAGAATGCCTCCTGATGTGCAATGGAAACTACCACTGGTCTTCCAGGAAACGATCAAAGCGTAGACTGTTTGAGACATTATTCCCATGGAGGAAAGTGCGCATGGTGACTGTTGTATTCAATCTCGATTCTATTTCTGTGTTTCATCATCACTCTGATAGTCCACACATTACAGATTTCCTCCAGATGTGCATCGGAAACTACTACTGGTCTTCCAGGGAACGGTCAAAGCGTAGACTGTTTGTGACTTTACTCACATGGAGATAAGTGCGCATGGTGACTGTTGTATTCAATCCCGAAACAATTTCTGAGTTTCATCAACACTCTGATAGTCCACAGATTACAGAATGCCTCCAGATGTGCAATGGAAACTACCACTGGTCTTCCAGGAAAAGATCAAAGCGTAGACTGTTTCAGACATTACTCCCATGGAGGAAGGTGCGCATGGTGACTGTTGTATTCAATCCCGATTCGATTTCTGTGTTTCATCAACACCCTGATAGTCCACAGATTACAGAATTCCTCCAGATGTACATCGGAAACTACTACTGGTCTTCCGGGGAACGATCAAAGCGTAAACTGTTTGAGACATTACTCCCATGGAGGAAAGTGCGCATGGTGACTGTTGTATTCAATCCTGAAGCAATTTCTGTGTTTCATCAACAATCTGATAGTCCGCAGATTACAGAATGCCTCCAGATGTGCATCGGAAACTATTACTGGTCTTCCAGGGAACGATCAAAGCGTAGACTGTTTGAGACATTACTCCCATGGAGGAAAGTGCGCATGGTGACTCTTGTATTCAATCCCGATGCAGTTTGGGTTTCATCTACACTCTGATAGTCCACAGACTACAGAATGCCTCCAGATGTGCATCGGAAACTACTACTGGTCTTCCAGGGACAATCAAAGCGTAGACTGTTTGAGACATTACTCCCATGGAGGTAAGAGCGCATGGTGACTGTTGTATTCAATCCCGATGCAAATTCTCTGCTTAATCAACACTCTGATAGTCCACAGATTGCAGAATGCCTCCAGATGTGCATCGGAAACTACTACTGCTCTTCCGGGGAACGATCAAAGCGTAAACTGTTTGAGACATTACTCCCATGGGGGAAAGTGCGCATGGTGACTGTTGTAATCAATCCTGAAGCAATTTGTGTGTTTCATTCACAATCTGATAGTCCGCAGATTACAGAATGCCTCCAGATGTGCATCGGAAACTACTAATGGTCTTCCGGGGAACGATCAAAGCGTAAACTGTTTGAGACATTACTCCCATGGAGGAAAGAGCGCATGGTGACTGTTGTATTCAATCCCGATTCGATTACTGTGTTTCATCAACATTCTGATAGTCCACAGATTACAGAAATTCTACAGATGTGCATCGGAAACTACTACTGGTCTTCCAGGGAACGATCAAAGCGTAACCTGTTTGAGACATTACTCCCATGGGGGAAAGTGCGCCTGGTGACTGTTGTATTCAATCCCGAAGCAATTTCTGTGTTTCATCAACACTCTGATAGTCCACAGATTACAGAATGCCTCCAGATGTGCATCGGAAACTACTACTGGTCTTCCAGGGAACAATCAAAGCGTAGACTGTTTGAGACATTACTCCCATGGAGGTAAGAGCACATGGTGACTGTTGTATTCAATCCCGATGCAAATTCTGTGCTTAATCAACACTCTGATAGTCCACAGATTACAGAATACCTGCAGATGTGCATCGGAAACTACTACTGGTCTTCCAGGGAACGATCGAAGCGTAGACTGTTTGTGACATTACTCCCATGGAGGTAAGTGCGCATGGTGACTGTTGTATTCAATCCCCATGCGATTTTGATTTCATCTACACTCTGATAGTCCACAGATTACAGAATGCCTCCAGATGTGCAATGGAAACTACCACTGGCCTTCCAGGAAACGATCAAAGCGCAGACTGTTTGAGACATTACACCCATGGAGGAAAGTGCGCATGGTGACAGTTGTATTCAATCCCTTTTCGATTTCTGTGTTTCATCAACACTCTGATAGTCCACAGATTACAGAAATCCTCCAGATGTGCAAGGCAAACTACTACTGGTCTTCCAGGGAACGATCAAAGCGTAACCTGTTTGAGACATTACTCCCATGGGGGAAAGTGCGCATGGTGACTGTTGTATTCAATCCCGAAGCAATTTCTGTGTTTCATCAACACTCTGATAGTCCACAGATTACAGAATGCGTCCAGATGTGCATCGAAAAGTACTATTGGTCTTCCAGGGAACGATCAAAGCGTAGACTGTTAGAGACATTACTCCCATGGAGGTAAGTGCGCATGGTGACTGTTGTATTCAATCCTGAAGCAATTTCTGTGTTTCATTAACAATCTGATAGTCCGGAGATTACAGAATGCCTCCAGATGTGCATCGGAAACTACTACTGGTCTTCCAGGGAACGATCAAAGCGTAGACTGTTTGAGACATTACTCCCATGGAGGGAAGTGCGCATGGTGACTGTTGTATTCAATCCCGATGCAATTTGGGTTTCATCTACACTCTGATAGTCAACAGATTACAGAATGCCTCCAGATGTGCAACGGAAACTACCACTGGCCTTCCAGGAAACGATCAAAGCGTAGACTGTTTGAGACATTACTCCCAAGGAGGAAAGTGCGCATGGTGACTGTTGTATTCAATCCCGATTCGATTTCTGTGTTTCATCAACACTCTGATAGTCCACAGATTACAGAAATCCTCCAGATGTGCATCGGAAACTACTACTGGTCTTCCAAGGAACGACGAAAGCGTAACCTGTTTGAGATATTACTCCCATATGGGAAAGTGCGCATGGTGACTGTTGTATTCAATCCCGAAGCAATTTCTGTGTTTCATCAACACTCCGATAGTCCACAGATTACAGAATGCCTCCAGATGTGCATCGGAAACTACTACTGGTCTTCCAGGGAACGATCAAAGCGTAGACTGTTTGAGACATTACTCCCATGGAGGTAAGTGCGCATGGTGACTGTTGTATTCAATCCCGATGCAAATTCTGTGCTTAATCAACACTCTGATAGTCCACAGATTACAGAATGCCTCCAGATGTGCAATGGAAACTACCACTGGTCTCCCAGGAAACGATCAAAGCGTAGGCTGTTTGAGACATTATTCCCATGGTGGAAAGTGCGCATGGTGACTGTTGTATTCAATCCCGATTCGATTTCTGTGTTTCATCATCACTCTGATAGTCCACAGATTACTGAATTCCTCCAGATGTGCATCGGAAACTACTACTGGTCTCCCAGGGAACGATCAAAGCGTAAACTCTTTGAGACACTACTCCCTTGCAGGGATGTGCGCATGGTGACTGTTGTATGCAATCCCGATGCAATTTCGGTGTTTCATCAACACTCCGATAGTCCACAGATTACAGAATGCCTCCAGATGTGCATCGGAAACTGCTACTGGTCTTCCAGGAAACGATCAAAGCGTAGACTGTTTGAGACATTACTCCAATGGAGGAAAGTGCGCATGGTGACTGTTGTATTCAATCCCGATTCGATTTCTGTGTTTCATCAACACTCTGATAGTCCACATATTACAGAATGCCTGCAGATGTGCATCGGAAACTACTACTGGTCTTCCAGGGAACGATCAAAGCGTAAACTCTTTGAGACATTACTCCCATGCAGGGAAGTGCGCATGGTGACTGTTGTATTCAATACCGATGCAATTTCGGAGTTTCATCAACACTCTGATAGTCCACAGATTACAGAATGCCTCCAGATGTGCATCGGAAACTACTACTGTTCTACCAGGAAACGATCAAACCGTAGACTGTTTGAGACATTACTCCCATGGAGGTAACTGCGCACGGTGACTGTTGTATTCAATCCCGATGCAATTTCTGTGTTTCATCAACACTCTGATAGTCCACAGATTACAGAATGCCTCCAGATGTGCATCGGAAACTACGACTGGTCTTCCAGGGAACGATCAAAGCGTAAACTCTTTGAGACACTACTCCCATGCAGGGATGTGCGCATGGTGACTGTTGTATTCAATCCCGATGCAATTTCGGTGTTTCATCAACACTCCGATAGTCCACAGATTACAGAATGCCTCCAGATGTGCATCGGAAACTACTACTGGTCTTCCAGGGAACGATCAAAGCGTAGACTGTTTGAGACATTACTCCCATGGAAGTAAGTGCGCATGGTGACTGTTGTATTCAATCCCGATGCAAATTCTGTGCTTAATCAACAATCTGATAGTCCACAGATTACAGAATGCTCCTGATGTGCAATGGAAACTACCACTGGTCTTCCAGGAAAAGATCAAAGCGTAGACTGTTTGAGACATTATTCCCATGGAGGAAAGTGCGCATGGTGACTGTTGTATTCAATCCCGATTCGATTTCTGTGTTTCATCATCACTCTGATAGTCCACACATTACAGATTTCCTCCAGATGTGCATCGGAAACTACTATTGGTCTTCCAGGGAACGGTCAAAGCGTAGACTGTTTGTGACTTTACTCACATGGAGATAAGTGCGCATGGTGACTGTTGTATTCAATCCCGAAACAATTTCTGAGTTTCATCAACACTCTGATAGTCCACAGATTACAGAATGCCTCCAGATGTGCAATGGAAACTACCACTGGTCTTCCAGGAAAAGATCAAAGCGTAGACTGTTTCAGACATTACTCCCATGGAGGAAGGTGCGCATGGTGACTGTTGTATTCAATCCCGATTCGATTTCTGTGTTTCATCAACACCCTGATAGTCCACAGATTACTGAATTCCTCCAGATGTACATCGGAAACTACTACTGGTCTTCCGGGGAACGATCAAAGCGTAAACTGTTTGAGACATTACTCCCATGGAGGAAAGTGCGCATGGTGACTGTTGTATTCAATCCTGAAGCAATTTCTGTGTTTCATCAACAATCAGATAGTCCGCAGATTACAGAATGCCTCCAGATGTGCATCGGAAACTATTACTGGTCTTCCAGGGAACGATCAAAGCGTAGACTGTTTGAGACATTACTCCCATGGAGGAAAGTGCGCATGGTGACTCTTGTATTCAATCCCGATGCAGTTTGGGTTTCATGTACACTCTGATAGTCCACAGACTACAGAATGCCTCCAGATGTGCATCGGAAACTACTACTGGTCTTCCAGGGACAATCAAAGCGTAGACTGTTTGAGACATTACTCCCATGGAGGTAAGAGCGCATGGTGACTGTTGTATTCAATCCCGATGCAAATTCTCTGCTTAATCAACACTCTGATAGTCCACAGATTGCAGAATGCCTCCAGATGTGCATCGGAAACTACTACTGCTCTTCCGGGGAACGATCAAAGCGTAAACTGTTTGAGACATTACTCCCATGGAGGAAAGTGCGCATGGTGACTGTTGTAATCAATCCTGAAGCAATTTGTGTGTTTCATTCACAATCTGATAGTCCGCAGATTACAGAATGCCTCCAGATGTGCATCGGAAACTACTAATGGTCTTCCGGGGAACGATCAAAGCGTAAACTGTTTGAGACATTACTCCCATGGAGGAAAGAGCGCATGGTGACTGTTGTATACAATCCCGATTCGATTACTGTGTTTCATCAACACTCTGATAGTCCACAGATTACAGAATTAATCCAGATGTGCATCGGAAACTTCTACAGGTCTTCCAGGGAACGATCAAAGCGTAAACTGTTTGAGACATTACTCCCATGGAGGAAAGTGCGCATGGTGACTCTTGTATTCAATCCCGATGCAGTTTGGGTTTCATCTACACTCTGATAGTCCACAGACTACAGAATGCCTCCAGATGTGCATCGGAAACTACTACTGGTCTTCCAGGGACAATCAAAGCGTAGACTGTTTGAGACATTACTCCCATGGAGGTAAGAGCGCATGGTGACTGTTGTATTCAATCCCGATGCAAATTCTCTGCTTAATCAACACTCTGATAGTCCACAGATTGCAGAATGCCTCCAGATGTGCATCGGAAACTACTACTGCTCTTCCGGGGAACGATCAAAGCGTAAACTGTTTGAGACATTACTCCCATGGAGGAAAGTGCGCATGGTGACTGTTGTAATCAATCCTGAAGCAATTTGTGTGTTTCATTCACAATCTGATAGTCCGCAGATTACAGAATGCCTCCAGATGTGCATCGGAAACTACTAATGGTCTTCCGGGGAACGATCAAAGCGTAAACTGTTTGAGACATTACTCCCATGGAGGAAAGAGCGCATGGTGACTGTTGTATTCAATCCCGATTCGATTACTGTGTTTCATCAACACTCTGATAGTCCACAGATTACAGAAATCCTACAGATGTGCATCGGAAACTACTACTGGTCTTCCAGGGAACGAACAAAGCGTAACCTGTTTGAGACATTACTCCCGTGGGGGAAAGTGGGCCTGGTGACTGTTGTATTCAATCCCGAAGCAATTTCTGTGTTTCATCAACACTCTGATAGTCCACAGATTACAGAATGCCTCCAGATGTGCATCGGAAACTACTACTGGTCTTCCAGGGAACAATCAAAGCGTAGACTGTTTGAGACATTACTCCCATGGAGGTAAGAGCGCATGGTGACTGTTGTATTCAATCCCGATGCAAATTCTGTGCTTAATCAACACTCTGATAGTCCACAGATTACAGAATACCTGCAGATGTGCATCGGAAACTACTACTGGTCTTCCAGGGAACGATCGAAGCGTAGACTGTTTGTGACATTACTCCCATGGAGGTAAGTGCGCATGGTGACTGTTGTATTCAATCCCCATGCGATTTTGATTTCATCTACACTCTGATAGTCCACAGATTACAGAATGCCTCCAGATGTGCAATGGAAACTACCACTGGCCTTCCAGGAAACGATCAAAGCGCAGACTGTTTGGGACATTACACCCATGGAGGAAAGTGCGCATGGTGACAGTTGTATTCAATCCCTTTTCGATTTCTGTGTTTCATCAACACTCTGATAGTCCACAGATTACAGAAATCCTCCAGATGTGCAAGGCAAACTACTACTGGTCTTCCAGGGAACGATCAAAGCGTAACCTGTTTGAGACAATACTCCCATGGGGGAAAGTGCGCATGGTGACTGTTGTATTCAATCCCGAAGCAATTTCTGTGTTTCATCAACACTCTGATAGTCCACAGATTACAGAATGCCTCCAGATGTGCATCGGAAAGTACTATTGGTCTTCCAGGGAACGATCAAAGCGTAGACTGTTAGAGACATTACTCCCATGGAGGTAAGTGCGCATGGTGACTGTTGTATTCAATCCTGAAGCAATTTCTGTGTTTCATTAACAATCTGATAGTCCGCAGATTACAGAATGCCTCCAGATGTGCATCGGAAACTACTACTGGTCTTCCAGGGAACGATCAAAGCGTAGACTGTTTGAGACATTACTCCCATGGAGGGAAGTGCGCATGGTGACTGTTGTATTCAAGCCCAATGCAATTTGGGTTTCATCTACACTCTGATAGTCAACAGATTACAGAATGCCTCCAGATGTGCAACGGAAACTACCACTGGCCTTCCAGGAAACGATCAAAGCGTCGACTGTTTGAGACATTACTCCCAAGGAGGAAAGTGCGCATGGTGACTGTTGTATTCAATCCCGATTCGATTTCTGTGTTTCATCAACACCCTGATAGTCCACAGATTACAGAAATCCTCCAGATGTGCATCGGAAACTACTACTGGTCTTCCAAGGAACGACGAAAGCGTAACCTGTTTGACATATTACTCCCATATGGGAAAGTGCGCATGGTGACTGTTGTATTCAATCCCGAAGCAATTTCTGTGTTTCATCAACACTCCGATAGTCCACAGATTACAGAATGCCTCCAGATGTGCATCGGAAACTACTACTGGTCTTCCAGGGAACGATCAAAGCGTAGACTGTTTGAGACATTACTCCCATGGAGGTAAGTGCGCATGGTGACTGTTGTATTCAAACCCGATGCAAATTCTGTGCTTAATCAACACTCTGATAGTCCACAGATTACAGAATGCCTCCAGATGTGCAATGGAAACTACCACTGGTCTTCCAGGAAACGATCAAAGCGTAGACTGTGTGAGACATTATTCCCATGGTGGAAAGTGCGCATGGTGACTGTTGTATTCAATCCCGATTCGATTTCTGTGTTTCATCATCACTCTGATAGTCCACAGATTACAGAATTCCTCCAGATGTGCATCGGAAACTACTACTGGTCTTCCAGGGAACGATCAAAGCGTAAACTCTTTGAGACACTACTCCCATGCAGGGATGTGCGCATGGTGACTGTTGTATGCAATCCCGATGCAATTTCGGTGTTTCATCAACACTCCGATAGTCCACAGATTACAGAATGCCTCCAGATGTGCATCGGAAACTGCTACTGGTCTTCCAGGAAACGATCAAAGCGTAGACTGTTTGAGACATTACTCCCATGGAGGAAAGTGCGCATGGTGACTGTTGTATTCAATCCCGATTCGATTTCTGTGTTTCATCAACACTCTGATAGTCCACAGATTACTGAATTCCTCCAGATGTACATCGGAAACTACTACTGGTTTTTCGGGGAACGATCAAAGCGTAAACTGTTTGAGACATTACTCCCATGGAGGAAAGTGCGCATGGTGACTGTTGTATTCAATCCTGAAGCAATTTCTGTATTTCATCAACAATCTGATAGTCCGCAGATTACAGAATGCCTCCAGATGTGCATCGGAAACTACAACTGGTCTTCCAGGGGACGATCAAAGCGTAGACTGTTTGAGACATTACTCCCATGGAGGAAAGTGCGCATGGTGACTGTTGTATTCAATCCCGATGCAATTTGGGTTTCATCTACACTCTGATAGTCCACAGATTACAGAAATCCTCCAGATGTGCATCGGAAACTACTACTGGTCTTCCAGGGAACGATCAAAGCGTAACCTGTTTGAGACATTACTCCCATGGGGGACAGTGCGCATGGTGACTGTTGTATTCAATCCCGAAGCAATTTCTGTGTTTCATCAACACTCTGATGGTCCACAGATTACAGAATGCCTCCAGATGTGCATCGGAAACTACTACTGGTCTTCCAGGGAACAATCAAAGCGTAGACTGTTTGAGACATTACTCCCATGGAGGTAAGAGCGCATAGTGACTGTTGTATTCAATCCAGATGCAAATTCTGTGCTTAATCAACACTCTGATAGTCCACAGATTGCAGAATGCCTCCAGATGTGTAATGGAAACTACCACTGTTCTTCCAGGAAACGATCAAAGCGTAACCTGTTTGAGACATTACTCCCATGGGGGACAGTGCGCATGGTGACTGTTGTATTCAATCCCGAAGCAATTTCTGTGTTTCATCAACACTCTGATGGTCCACAGATTACAGAATGCCTCCAGATGTGCATCGGAAACTACTACTGGTCTTCCAGGGAACAATCAAAGCGTAGACTGTTTGAGACATTACTCCCATGGAGGAAAGTGCGCATGGTGACTGTTGTATTCAATCCGGATGCAATTTGGGTTTCATCTACACTCTGATAGTCCACAGATTACAGAAATCCTCCAGATGTGCATCGGAAACTACTACTGGTCTTCCAGGGAACAATCAAAGCGTAGACTGTTTGAGACATTACTCCCATGGAGGTAAGAGCGCATGGTGACTGTTGTATTCAATCCCGATGCAAATTCTGTGCTTAATCAACACTCTGATAGTCCACAGATTACAGAATACCTGCAGATGTGCATCGGAAACTACTACTGGTCTTCCAGGGAACGATCGAAGCGTAGACTGTTTGTGACATTACTCCCATGGAGGTAAGTGCGCATGGTGACTGTTGTATTCAATCCCCATGCGATTTTGATTTCATCTACACTCTGATAGTCCACAGATTACAGAATGCCTCCAGATGTGCAATGGAAACTACCACTGGCCTTCCAGGAAACGATCAAAGCGCAGACTGTATGAGACATTACTCCCAAGGAGGAAAGTGCGCATGGTGACTGTTGTATTCAATCCCTTTTCGATTTCTGTGTTTCATCAACACTCTGATAGTCCACAGATTACAGAAATCCTCCAGATGTGCAAGGGAATCTACTACTGGTCTTCCAGGGAACGATCAAAGCGTAACCTGTTTGAGACATTACTCCCATTGGGGAAAGTGCGCATGGTGACTGTTGTATTCAATCCCGAAGCAATTTCTGTGTTTCATCAACACTCTGATAGTCCACAGATTACAGAATACCTCCAGATGTGCATCGGAAACTACTATTGGTCTTCCAGGGAACGATCAAAGCGTAGACTGTTGGAGACATTACTCCCATGGAGGTAAGTGCGCATGGTGACTGTTGTATTCAATCCCGATGCATATTCTGTGCTTAATCAGCACTCTGATAGTCCACAGATTACAGAATGCCTCCATATGTGTAATGGAAACTACCATTGGTCTCTCAGGAAACGATCAAAGCGTAGCCTGTTTGAAACATTACTCCCATGGAGGAAAGTGCGCTTGGTGACTGTTGTATTCAATCCCGATTCGATTTCTGTGTTTCATAAACACTCTGATAGTCCACAGATTACTGAATTCCTCCAGATGTGCATCGGAAACTACCACTGGCCTTCCAGGAAACGATCAAAGCGTAGACTGTATGAGACATTACTCCCAAGGAGGAAAGTGCGCATGGTGACTGTTGTATTCAATCCCGATTCGATTTCTGTGTTTCATCAACACTCTGATAGTCCACAGATTGCAGAAATCCTCCAGATGTGCATCGGAAACTACTACTGGTCTTCCAAGGAACGATCAAAGCGTAACCTGTTTGAGATATTACTCCCATATGGGAAAGTGCGCATGGTGACTGTTGTATTCAATGCCGAAGCAATTTCTGTGTTTCATCAACACTCCGATAGTCCACAGATTACAGAATGCCTCCAGATGTGCATCGGAAACTACTACTGGTCTTCCAGGGAACGATCAAAGCGTAGACTGTTTGAGACATTACTCCCATGGAGGTAAGTGCGCATGGTGACTGTTGCATTCAATCCCGATGCAAATTCTGTGCTTAATCAACACTCTGATAGTCCACAGATTACAGAATGCCTCCAGATGTGCAATGGAAACTACCACTGGTCTTCCAGGAAACGATCAAAGCGTAGACTGTTTGAGACATTATTCCCATGGAGGAAAGTGCGCATGGTGATTGTTGTATTCAATCCCGATTCGATTTCTGTGTTTCATCATCACTCTGATAGTCCACAGATTACAGAATTCCTCCAGATGTGCATCGGAAACTACTACTGGTCTACAGGGTTCGATCAAAGCGTAAACTGTTTGTGTCATTACTTCCATGGAGGAAAATGCGCATGGTGACTGTTGTATTCAATACTGAAGCAATTCCTGTGTTTCATTAACAATCTGATAGTCCGCAGATTACAGAATGCCTCCAGATGTGCATCGGAAACTACTACTGGTCTTCCAGGGAACAATCACAGCGTAGACTGTTTGAGACATTACTCCCATGGAGGAAAGTGTGCATGGTGACTGTTGTATTCAATCCCGATGCAATTTGAGTTTCATCTACACTCTGATAGTCCACAGATTACAGAATGCCTCCAGATGTGCATCGGAAACTACTACTGGTCTACCAGGAAACGATAAAAGCGTAGACTGTTTGAGACATTACTCCCATGGAGGTAAGTGCGCATGGTGACTGTTGTATTCAATCCCGGTGCAAATTCTGTGTTTCATCAACACGCTGATAGTCCAGAGATTACAGAAATCCTCCAGATGTGCATCGGAAACAACTACTGGTCTTGCAGGGAACGATCAAAGCGTAACCTATTTGAGACATTACTCCTATTGGGGAAAGTGCGCATGGTGACTGTTGTATTCAATCCCGACGCAAATTCTGTGCTTAATCAACACTCTGATAGTCCACAGATTGCAGAATGCCTCCAGATGTGTAATGGAAACTACCACTGTTCTTCCAGGAAACGATCCAAGCGTAGACTGTTTGAGACATTACTCCCATAGAGGAAAGTGCGCATGGTGACTGTTGTATTCAATCCCGACTCGATTTCTGTGTTTCATCAACATTCTGATAGTCCACAGATTACTGAATTCCTCCAGATGTGCATCGGAAACTACTACTGGTCTTCCGGGGAACGATCAAATCGTAAACTGTTTGAGACATTACTCCCATGGAGGAAAGTGCGCATGGTGACTGTTGTAATCAATCCTGAAGCAATTTCTGTGTTTAATTCACAATCTGATAGTCCGCAGATTACAGAATGCCTCCAGATGTGCATCGGAAACTACTAATGGTCTTCCGGGGAACGATCAAAGCGTAAACTCTTTGAGACATTACTCCCATGCAGGGAAGTGCGCATGGTGACTGTTGTATTGAATTCCGATGCAATTACGGTGTTTCATCAACACTCTGATAGTCCACAGATTACAGAATGCCTACAGATGTGCATCGGAAACTACTACTGGTCTTCCAGGAAACGATCAAAGCGTAGACTGTTTGAGACATTACTCTCATGGAGAAAAGTGCAAATGGTGACGGTTGTATTCAATCCCGATGCAAATTCTGTGTTTAATCAACACTCTGATAGTCCATAGATTACAAATGCCTCCAGTTGTGCAATGGAAACTACCACTGGTCTTCCAGGAAACGATCAAAGCGTAGACTGTTTGAGACATTACTCCCATGGAGGAAAGTGCGCATGGTGACTGTTGTATTCAATCCCCAATCGATTTCTGTGTTTCATCAACACTCTGATAGTCCACAGATTACAGAATTAATCCAGATGTGCATCGGAAACTTCTACTGGTCTTCCAGGGAACGATCAAAGCGTAAACTGTTTGAGACATTACTCCCATGGAGGAAAGTGCGCATGGTGACTGTTGTATTCAATCCCGATGCAATTTCTGTGTTTCATCAACACTCTGATAGTCCATAGATTACAGAATGCCTCCAGATGTGCATCGGAAACTACTACTGGTCTTCCAGGGAACGATCAAAGCGTAAACTCTTTGAGACACTACTCCCATGCAGGGATGTGCGCATGGTGACTGTTGTATTCAATCCCGATGCAATTTCGGTGTTTCATCAACACTCCGATAGTCCACAGATTACAGAATGCCTCCAGATGTGCATCGGAAACTACTACTGGTCTTCCAGGGAACGATCAAAGCGTAGACTGTTTGAGACATCACTCCCATGAAGGTAAGTGCGCATGGTGACTGTTGTATTCAATCCCGATGCAAATTCTGTGCTTAATCAACACTCCGATAGTCCACAGATTACAGAATTCCTCCAGATGTGCATCGGAAACTACTACTGGTCTTCCAGGGAACGGTCAAAGCGTAGACTGTTTGTGACTTTACTCACATGGAGATAAGTGCGCATGGTGACTGTTGTATTCAATCCCGAAACAATTTCTGAGTTTCATCAACACTCTGATAGTCCACAGATTACAGAATGCCTCCAGATGTGCAATGGAAACTACCACTGGTCTTCCAGGAAAAGGTCAAAGCGTAGACTGTTTCAGACATTACACCCATGGAGGAAGGTGCGCATGGTGACTGTTGTATTCAATCCCGATTCGATTACTGTGTTTCATCAACACTCTGATAGTCCACAGATTACAGAAATCCTACAGATGTGCATCGGAAACTACTACTGGTCTTCCAGGGAACAATCAAAGCGTAGACTGTTTGAGACATTACTCCCATGGAGGTAAGAGCAGATGGTGACTGTTGTATTCAATCCCGGTGCAAATTCTGTGCTTAATCGACACTCTGATGGTCCACAGATTGCAGAATGCCTCCAGATGTGTAATGGAAACTACCACTGTTCTTCCAGGAAACGATCCAAGCGTAGACTGTTTGAGACATTACTCCCATGGAGGAAAGTGCGCATGGTGACTGTTGTATTCAATCCCGACTCGATTTCTGTGTTTCATCAACACTCTGATAGTCCACAGATTACTGAATTCCTCCAGATGTGCATCGGAAACTACTACTGCTCTTCCGGGGAACGATAAAAGCATAAACTGTTTGAGACATTACTCCCATGGAGGAAAGTGCGCATGGTGACTGTTGTAATCAATCCTGAAGCAATTTGTGTGTTTCATTCACAATCTGATAGTCCGCAGATTACAGAATGCCTCCAGATGTGCATCGGAAACTACTAATGGTCTTCCGGGGAACGATCAAAGCGTAAACTGTTTGAGACATTACTCCCATGGAGGAAAGTGCGCATGGTGACTGTTGTATTCAATCCCGATTCGATTACTGTGTTTCATCAACACTCTGATAGTCCACAGATTACAGAAATCCTACAGATGTGCATCGGAAACTACTACTGGTCTTCCAGGGAACAATCAAAGCGTAGACTGTTTGAGACATTACTCCCATGGAGGTAAGAGCGCATGGTGACTGTTGTATTCAATCCCGATGCAAATTCTGTGCTTAATCAACACTCTGATAGTCCACAGATTACAGAATACCTGCAGATGCGCATCGGAAACTACTACTGGTCTTCCAGGGAACGATCGAAGCGTAGACTGTTTGTGACATTACTCCTATGGAGGTAAGTGCACATGGTGACTGTTGTATTCAATCCCCATGCGATTTTGATTTCATCTACACTCTGATAGTCCACAGATTACAGAATGCCTCCAGATGTGCAATGGAAACTACCACTGGCCTTCCAGGAAACGATCAAAGCGCAGACTGTTTGAGACATTACACCCATGGAGGAAAGTGCGCATGGTGACAGTTGTATTCAATCCCTTTTCGATTTCTGTGTTTCATCAACACTCTGATAGTCCACAGATTACAGAATGCCTCCAGATGTGCATCGGAAACTACTATTGGTCTTCCAGGGAACGATCAAAGCGTAGACTGTTGGAGACATTACTCCCATGGAGGTAAGTGCGCATGGTGACAGTTGTATTCAATCCCGATGCATATTCTGTGCTTAATCAGCACTCTGATAGTCCACAGATTACAGAATGCCTCCAGATGTGTAATGGAAACTACTATTGGTCTTCCAGGAAACGATCAAAGCGTAGCCTGTTTGAGACATTACTCCCATGGAGGAAAGTGCGCATGGTGACTGTTGTATTCAATCCCGATTCGATTTCTGTGTTTCATCAACACTCTGATAGTCCACAGATTACTGAATTCCTCCAGATGTGCATCGGAAACTACTACTGCTCCTCTGGGGAACGATCAGTGAGTAAACTGTTTGAGACATTACTCCCATGGAGGAAAGTGCGCGTGGTGACTCTTTTATTCAATCCCGATGCAGTTTGGGTTTCATCTACACTCTGATAGTCCACATACTACAGAATGACTCCAGATGTGCATCGGAAACTACAACTGGTCTTCCAGGGAACGATGAAAGCGTATACTGTTTGAGACATTACTCCCATGGAGGTAAGGGCGCATGGTGACAGTTGTATTCAATCCCGATTCAATTTCTGTGTTTCATCAAAACTCTGATAGTCCACAGATTACAGAATGCCTCCAGATGTGCATCGGAAACTACTACTGGTCTACAGGGTTCGATCAAAGCGTAAACAGCTTGAGTCATTACTCCCATGGAGGAAAATGCCCATGGTGACTGTTGTATTCAATACTGAAGCAATTTCTGTGTTTCATTAACAATCTGATAGTCCGCAGATTACAGAATGCCTCCAGATGTGCATCGGAAACTACTACTGGTCTTCCAGGGAACAATCACAGCGTAGACTGTTTGAGACATTACTCCCATGGAGGAAAGTGCACATGGTGACTGTTGTATTCAATCCCGATGCAATTTGGGTTTCATCTACACTCTGATAGTCCACAGATTACAGAATGCCTCCAGATGTGCATCGGAAACTACTACTGGTCTACCAGGAAACGATAAAAGCGTAGACTGTTTGAGACATTACTCCCATGGAGGTAAGTGCGCATGGTGACTGTTGTATTCAATCCCGGTGCAAATTCTGTGTTTCATCAACACGCTGATAGTCCAGAGATTACAGAAATCCTCCAGATGTGCATCGGAAACAACCACTGGTCTTGCAGGGAACGATCAAAGCGTAACCTGTTTGAGACATTACTCCTATTGGGGAAAGTGCGCATGGTGACTGTTGTATTAAATCCCGATGCAAATTCTGTGCTTAATCAACACTCTGATAGTCCACAGATTGCAGAATGCCTCCAGATGTGTAATGGAAACTACCACTGTTCTTCCAGGAAACGATCCAAGCGTAGACTGTTTGAGACATTACTCCCATAGAGGAAAGTGCGCATGGTGACTGTTGTATTCAATCCCGACTCGATTTCTGTGTTTCATCAACATTCTGATAGTCCACAGATTACTGAATTCCTCCAGATGTGCATCGGAAACTACTACTGGTCTTCCGGGGAACACTCAAAGCGTAAACTGTTTGAGACATTACTCCCATGGAGGAAAGTGCGCATGGTGACTGTTGTAATCAATCCTGAAGCAATTTCTGTGTTTCATTCACAATCTGATAGTCCGCAGATTACAGAATGCCTCCAGATGTGCATCGGAAACAACTAATGGTCTTCCGGGGAACGATCAAAGCGTAAACTGTTTGAGACATTACTCCCATGAAGGAAAGTGCGCATGGTGACTGTTGTATTCAATCCCGACTCGATTTCTGAGTTTCATCAACACTCTGATAGTCCACAGATTACTGAATTCCTCCAGATGTGCATCGGAAACTACTACTGGACTTCCGGGGAACGATCAAAGCGTAAACTGTTTGAGACATTACTCCCATGGAGGAAAGTGCGCATGGTGACTGTTGTAATCAATCCTGAAGCAATTTCTGTGTTTCATTTACAATCTGATAGTCCGCAGATTACAGAATGCCTCCAGATGTGCATCGGAAACTACTAATGGTCTTCCGGGGAACGATCAAAGCGTAACCTGTTTGAGACATTACTCCTATTGGGGAAAGTGCGCATGGTGACTGTTGTATTGAATTCCGATGCAATTACGGTGTTTCATCAACACTCTGATAGTCCACAGATTACAGAATGCCTCCAGATGTGCATCGGAAACTACTACTGGTCTTCCAGGAAACGATCAAAGCGTAGACTGTTTGAGACATTACTCTCATGGAGAAAAGTGCAAATGGTGACGGCTGTATTCAATCCCGATGCAAATTCTGTGTTTAATCAACACTCTGATAGTCCATAGATTACAAATGCCTCCAGATGTGCAATGGAAACTACCACTGGTCTTCCAGGAACGATCAAAGCGTAGACTGTTTGAGACATTACTCCCATGGAGGAAAGTGCGCATGGTGACTGTTGTATTCAATCCCCATTCGATTTCTGTGTTTCATCAACACTCTGATAGTCCACAGATTACAGAATTAATCCAGATGTGCATCGGAAACTTCTACTGGTCTTCCAGGGAACGATCAAAGCGTAGACTGTTTGAGACATTACTCCCATGGAGGAAAGTGCACATGCGGACTGATGTAATCAATCCCAATGCAATTTTGGTTTCATCTACACTCTGATAGTCCACATATTACAGAATGCCTGCAGATGTGCATCGGAAACTACTACTGGTCTTCCAGGGAACGATCAAAGCGTAAACTCTTTGAGACATTACTCCCATGCAGGGAAGTGCGCATGGTGACTGTTGTATTCTATCCCGATGCAAATTCTGTGCTTAATCAACACTCTGATAGTCCACAGATTGCAGAATGCCTCCAGATGTGTAATGGAAACTACCACTGTTCTTCCAGGAAACGATCCAAGCGTAGACTGTTTGAGACATTACTCCCATAGAGGAAAGTGCGCATGGTGACTGTTGTATTCAATCCCGACTCGATTTCTGTGTTTCATCAACATTCTGATAGTCCACAGATTACTGAATTCCTCCAGATGTGCATCGGAAATTCTACTGGTCTTCCGGGGAACACTCAAAGCGTAAACTGTTTGAGACATTACTCCCATGGAGGAAAGTGCGCATGGTGACTGTTGTAATCAATCCTGAAGCAATTTCTGTGTTTCATTCACAATCTGATAGTCCGCAGATTACAGAATGCCTCCAGATGTGCATCGGAAACAACTAATGGTCTTCCGGGGAACGATCAAAGCGTAAACTGTTTGAGACATTACTCCCATGGAGGAAAGTGCGCATGGTGACTGTTGTATTCAATCCCGACTCGATTTCTGAGTTTCATCAACACTCTGATAGTCCACAGATTACTGAATTCCTCCAGATGTGCATCGGAAACTACTACTGGTCTTCCGGGGAACGATCAAAGCGTAAACTGTTTGAGACATTACTCCCATGGAGGAAAGTGCGCATGGTGACTGTTGTAATCAATCCTGAAGCAATTTCTGTGTTTCATTTACAATCTGATAGTCCGCAGATTACAGAATGCCTCCAGATGTGCATCGGAAACTACTAATGGTCTTCCGGGGAACGATCAAAGCGTAACCTGTTTGAGACATTACTCCTATTGGGGAAAGTGCGCATGGTGACTGTTGTATTGAATTCCGATGCAATTACGGTGTTTCATCAACACTCTGATAGTCCACAGATTACAGAATGCCTCCAGATGTGCATCGGAAACTACTACTGGTCTTCCAGGAAACGATCAAAGCGTAGACTGTTTGAGACATTACTCTCATGGAGAAAAGTGCAAATGGTGACGGCTGTATTCAATCCCGATGCAAATTCTGTGTTTAATCAACACTCTGATAGTCCATAGATTACAAATGCCTCCAGATGTGCAATGGAAACTACCACTGGTCTTCCAGGAACGATCAAAGCGTAGACTGTTTGAGACATTACTCCCATGGAGGAAAGTGCGCATGGTGACTGTTGTATTCTATCCCCATTCGATTTCTGTGTTTCATCAACACTCTGATAGTCCACAGATTACAGAATTAATCCAGATGTGCATCGGAAACTTCTACTGGTCTTCCAGGGAACGATCAAAGCGTAGACTGTTTGAGACATTACTCCCATGGAGGAAAGTGCACATGCGGACTGATGTAATCAATCCCAATGCAATTTTGGTTTCATCTACACTCTGATAGTCCACATATTACAGAATGCCTGCAGATGTGCATCGGAAACTACTACTGGTCTTCCAGGGAACGATCAAAGCGTAAACTCTTTGAGACATTACTCCCATGCAGGGAAGTGCGCATGGTGACTGTTGTATTCAATCCCGATGCAATTTCGGTGTTTCATCAACACTCTGATAGTCCACAGATTACAGAATGCCTCCAGATATGCATCGGAAACTACTACTGGTCTACCAGGAAACGATCAAACCGTAGACTGTTTGAGACATTACTCCCATGGAGGTAACTGCGCATGGTGACTGTTGTATTCAATCCCGATGCAATTTCTGTGTTTCATCAACACTCTGATAGTCCACAGATTACAGAATGCCTCCAGATGTGCATCGGAAACTACTACTGGTCTTCCAGGGAACGATCAAAGCGTAAACTCTTTGAGACACTACTCCCATGCAGGGATGTGCGCATGGTGACTGTTGTATTCAATCCCGATGCAATTTCGGTGTTTCATCAACACTCCGATAGTCCACAGATTACAGAATGCCTCCAGATGGGCATCGGAAACTACTACTGGTCTTCCAGGAAACGATCAAAGCGTAGACTGTTTGAGACATTACTCCCATGGAGGTAAGTGCGCATGGTGACTGTTGTATTCAATCCCGATGCAAAATCTGTGCTTAATCAACACTCTGATAGTCCCCAGATTACAGAATGCCTCCAGAAGTGCAATGGAAACTACCACTGGTCTTCCAGGAAAAGATCAAAGCGTAGACTGTTTGAGACATTACTCCCATGGAGGAAAGTGCGCATGGTGACTGTTGTATTCAATCCTGAAGCAATTTCTGTGTTTCATCGACAATCTGATAGTCCGCAGATTACAGAATGCCTCCAGATGTGCATCGGAAACTATTACTGGTCTTCTAGGGAACGATCAAAGCGTAGACTGTTTGAGACATTACTCCCATGGAGGAAAGTGCGCATGGTGACTCTTGTATTCAATCCCGATGCAGTTTGGGTTTCATCTACACTCTAATAGTCCACAGACTACAGAATGACTCCAGATGTGCATCGGAAACTACTACTGGTCTTCCAGGGAACGATGAAAGCGTAGACTGTTTGAGACATTACTCCCATGGAGGTAAGGGCGCATGGTGACAGTTGTGTTCAATCCCGATTCAATTTCTGTGTTTCATCAAAGCTCTGATAGTCCACAGATTACAGAATGCCTCCAGATGTGCATCGGAAACTACTACTGGTCTACAGGGTTCGATCAAAGCGTAAACTGTTTGAGTCATTACTCCCATGGAGGAAAGAGCGCATGGTGACTGTTGTATTCAATACTGAAGCAATTTCAGTGTTTCATTAACAATCTGATAGTCCGCAGATTACAGAATGCCTCCAGATGTGCATCGGAAACTACTACTGGTCTATCAGGAAACAATCACAGCGTAGACTGTTTGAGACATTACTCCCATGGAGGAAAGTGCGCATGGTGACTGTTGTATTCAATCCCGATGCAATTTGGGTTTCATCTACACTCTGATAGTCCACAGATTACAGAATGCCTCCAGATGTGCATCGGAAACTACTACTGGTCTACCAGGAAACGATAAAAGCGTAGACTGTTTGAGACATTACTCCCATGGAGGTAAGTGCGCATGGTGACTGTTGTATTCAATCCCGGTGCAAATTCTGTGTTTCATCAACACGCTGATAGTCCAGAGATTACAGAAATCCTCCAGATGTGCATCGGAAACAACTACTGGTCTTGCAGGGAACGATCAAAGCGTAACCTGTTTGAGACATTACTCCTATTGGGGAAAGTGCGCATGGTGACTGTTGTATTCAATCCCGATGCAAATTCTGTGCTTAATCAACACTCTGATAGTCCACAGATTGCAGAATGCCTCCAGATGTGTAATGGAAACTACCACTGTTCTTCCAGGAAACGATCCAAGCGTAGACTGTTTGAGACATTACTCCCATAGAGGAAAGTGCGCATGGTGACTGTTGTATTCAATCACGACTCGATTTCTGTGTTTCATCAACACTCTGATAGTCCACAGATTACTGAATTCCTCCAGATGTGCATCGGAAACTACTACTGGTCTTCCGGGGAACGATCAAAGCGTAAACTGTTTGAGACATTACTCCCATGGAGGAAAGTGCGCATGGTGACTGTTGTAATCAATCCTGAAGCAATTTCTGTGTTTCATTCACAATCTGATAGTCCGCAGATTACAGAATGCCTCCAGATGTGCATCGGAAACTACTAATCGTCTTCCGGGGAACGATCAAAGCGTAAACTGTTTGGGACATTACTCCCATGGAGGAAAGTGCGCATGGTGACTGTTGTATTGAATTCCGATGCAATTACGGTGTTTCATCAACACTCTGATAGTCCACAGATTACAGAATGCCTCCAGATGTGCATCGGAAACTACTACTGGGCTTCCAGGACACGATCAAAGCGTAGACTGTTTGAGACATTACTCTCATGGAGAAAAGTGCAAATGGTGACGGTTGTATTCAATCCCGATGCAAATTCTGTGTTTAATCAACACTCTGATAGTCCATAGATTACAAATGCCTCCAGATGTGCAATGGAAACTACCACTGGTCTTCCAGGAAACGATCAAAGCGTAGACTGTTTGAGACATTACTCCCATGGAGGAAAGTGCGCATGGTGACTGTTGTATTCAATCCCCATTCGATTTCTGTGTTTCATCAACACTCTGATAGTCCACAGATTACAGAATTAATCCACATGTGCATCGGAAACTTCTACTGGTCTTCCAGGGAACGATCAAAGCGTAAACTGTTTGAGACATTACTCCCATGGAGGAAAGTGCGCATGGTGACTGTTGTATTCAATCCCGAAGCAATTTCTGTGTTTCATCAATTCTCTGATAGTCCACAGATTACAGAATGCCTCCAGATGTGCATCGGAAACTACTACTGGTCTTCCAGGGAACGATCAAAGCGTAAACTCTTTGAGACACTACCCCCATGCAGGGATGTGCGCATGGTGACTGTTGTATTCAATCCCGATGCAATTTCGGTTTTTCATCAACACTCCGATAGTCCACAGATTACAGAATGCCTCCAGATGTGCATCGGAAACTACTACTGGTCTTCCAGGGAACGATCAAAGCGTAGACTGTTTGAGACATTACTCCCATGGAGGTAAGTGCGCATGGTGACTGTTGTATTCAACCCGATGCAAATTCTGTGCTTAATCAACACTCTGATAGTCCACAGATTACAGAATGCCTCCAGATGTGCAATGGAAACTACCACTGGTCTTCCAGGAAACGATCAAAGTGTAGACTGTTTGAGACATTATTCCCATGGAGGAAAGTGCGCATGGTGACTGTTGTATTCAATCCCGATTCGATTTCTGCGTTTCATCATCACTCTGATAGTCCACAGATTACAGAATTCCTCCAGATGTGCATCGGAAACTACTACTGGTCCTCCAGGGAACGGTCAAAGCGTAGACTGTTTGTGACTTTACTCCCATGGAGATAAGTGCGCATGGTGACTGTTGTATTCAATCCCGAAACAATTTCTGAGTTTCATCAACACTCTGATAGTCCACAGATTACAGAATGCCTCCAGATGGGCATCGGAAACTACTACTGGTCTTCCAGGAAACGATCAAAGCGTAGACTGTTTGAGACATTACTCTCATGGAGAAAAGTGCAAATGGTGACGTTTGTATTCAATCCCGATGCAAATTCTGTGTTTAATCAACACTCTGATAGTCCACAGATTACAAATGCCTCCAGATGTGCAATGGAAACTACCACTGGTCTTCCAGGAAACGATCAAAGCGTAGACTGTTTGAGGCATTACTACCATGGAGGAAAGTGCGCATGGTGACTGTTGTATTCAATCCCCATTCGATTTCTGTGTTTCATCAACACTCTGATAGTCCACAGATTACAGAATTAATCCAGATGTGCATCGGAAACTTCTACTGGTCTTCCAGGGAACGATCAAAGCGTAAACTGTTTGAGACATTACTCCCATGGAGGAAAGTGCGCATGGTGACTGTTGTATTCAATCCCGAAGCAATTTCTGTGTTTCATCAATTCTCTGATAGTCCACATATTACAGAATGCCTCCAGATGTGCATCGGAAACTGCTACTGGTCTTCCAGGGAACGATCAAAGCGTAGACTGTTTGAGACATTACTCCCATGGAGGAAAGTGCACATGCGGACTGATGTATTCAATCCCAATGCAATTTTGGTTTCATCTACACTCTGATAGTCCACATATTACAGAATGACTGCAGATGTGCATCGGAAACTACTACTGGTCTTCCAGGGAACGATCAAAGCGTAAACTCTTTGAGACATTACTCCCATGCAGGGAAGTGCGCATGGTGACTGTTGTATTCAATCCCGATGCAATTTCGGTGTTTCATCAACACTCTGATAGTCCACAGATTACAGAATGCCTCCAGATGTGCATCGGAAACTACTACTGGTCTACCAGGAAACGATCAAACCGTAGACTGTTTGAGACATTACTCCCATGGAGGTAACTGCGCATGGTGACTGTTGTATTCAATCCCGATGCAATTTCTGTGTTTCATCAACACTCTGATAGTCCACAGATTACAGAATGCCTCCAGATGTGCATCAGAAACTACTACTGGTCTTCCAGGGAACGATCAAAGCGTAAACTCTTTGAGACACTACTCGCATGCAGGGATGTGCGCATGGTGACTGTTGTATTCAATCCCGATGCAATTTCGGTGTTTCATCAACACTCCGATAGTCCACAGATTACAGAATGCCTCCAGATGTGCATCGGAAACTGCTACTGGTCTTCCAGGAAACGATCAAAGCGTAGACTGTTTGAGACATTACTCCCATGGAGGAAAGTGCGCATGGTGACTGTTGTATTCAATCCCGACTCGATTTCTGTGTTTCATCAACACTCTGATAGTCCACAGATTACTGAATTCCTCCAGATGTGCTTCGGAAACTACTACTGGTCTTCCGGGGAACGATCAAAGCGTAAACTGTTTGAGACATTACTCCCATGGAGGAAAGTGCGCATGGTGACTGTTGTAATCAATCCTGAAGCAATTTCTGTGTTTCATGCACAATCTGATAGTCCGCAGATTACAGAATGCCTCCAGATGTGCATCGGAAACTACTAATGGTCTTCCGGGGAACGATCAAAGCGTAAACTGTTTGAGATATTACTCCCATGGAGGAAAGTGCGCATGGTGACTGTTGTATTCAATCCTGAAGCAATTTCTGTGTTTCATTAACAATCTGATAGTCCACAGATTACAGAATGCCTCCAGATGTGCAATGAAAACTACCACTGGCCTTCCAGGAAACGATCAAAGCGTAGACTGTTTGAGACCTTACTCCCGTGGAGGAAAGTGCGCATGGTGACTGTTGTATTCAATCCCGATTCGATTACTGTGTTTCATCAACACTCTGATAGTCCACAGATTACAGAAATTCTACAGATGTGCATCGGAAACTACTACTGGTCTTCAAGGGAACGATCAAAGCGTAACCTGTTTGAGACATTACTCCCATGGGGGAAAGTGCGCCTGGTGACTGTTGTATTCAATCCCGAAGCAATTTCTGTGTTTCATCAACACTCTGATAGTCCACAGATTACAGAATGCCTCCAGATGTGCATCGGAAACTACTACTGGTCTTCCAGGGAACAATCAAAGCGTAGACTGTTTGAGACATTACTCCCATCGAGGTAAGAGCGCATGGTGACTGTTGTATTCAATCCCGATGCAAATTCTGTGCTTAATCAACACTCTGATAGTCCACAGATTACAGAATACCTCCAGATGTGCATCGGAAACTACTACTGGTCTTCCAGGGAACGATCAAAGCGTAGACTGTTTGTGACATTACTCCCATGGAGGTAAGTGCGCATGGTGACTGTTGTATTCAATCCCCATGCGATTTTCATTTCATCTACACTCTGACAGTCCACAGATTACAGAATGCCTCCAGATGTGCAATGGAAACTACCACTGGCCTTCCAGGAAACGATCAAAGCGCAGACTGTTTGAGACATTACACCCATGGAGGAAAGTGCGCATGGTGACAGTTGTATTCAATCCCTTTTCGATTTCTGTGTTTCATCAAAACTCTGATAGTCCACAGATTTCAGAAATCCTCCAGATGTGCAAGGGAAACTACTACTGGTCTTCCAGGGAACGATCAAAGCGTAACCTGTTTGAGACATTACTCCCATGGGGGAAAGTGCGCATGGTGACTGTTGTATTCAATCCCGAAGCAATTTCTGTGTTTCATCAACACACTGATAGTCCACAGATTACAGAATGCCTCCAGATGTGTAATGGAAACTACCATTGGTCTTCCAGGAAACGATCAAAGCGTAGCCTGTTTGAGACATTACTCCCATGGAGGAAAGTGCACATGGTGACTGTTGTATTCAATCCTGAAGCAATTTCTGTGTTTCATCAACAATCTGATAGTCCACAGATTACAGAAATCCTCCAGATGTGCATCGGAAACTACTACTGGTCTTCCAAGGAACGATCAAAGCGTAACCTGTTTGAGATATTACTCCCATATGGGAGAGTGCGCATGGTGAATGTTGTATTCACTCCCGAAGCAATTTCTGTGTTTCATCAACACTCCGATAGTCCACAGATTACAGAATGCCTCCAGATGTGCATCGGAAACTACTACTGGTCTTCCAGGGAACGATCAAAGCGTAGACTGTTTGAGACATTACTCCCATGGAGGTAAGTGCGCATGGTGACTGTTGTATTCAATCCCGATGCAAATTCTGTGCTTAATCAACACTCTGATAGTCCACAGATTACAGAATGCCTCCAGATGTGCAATGGATACTACCACTGGTCTTCCAGGAAACGATCAAAGCGTAGACTGTTTGAGACATTATTCCCATGGAGGAAAGTGCGAATGGTGACTGTTGTATTCAATCCCGATTCGATTTCTGTGTTTCATCATTACTCTGATAGTCCACAGATTACAGAATTCCTCTAGATGTGCATCGGAAACTGCTACTGGTCTTCCAGGGAACGGTCAAAGCGTAGACTGTTTGTGACTTTACTCCCATGGAGGTAAGTGAGCATGGTGACTGTTGTATTCAATCCCGAAACAATTTCTGAGTTTCATCAACACTCTGATAGTCCACAGATTACAGAATGCCTCCAGATGTGCAATGGAAACTACCACTGGTCTTCCAGGAAAAGATCAAATCGTAGACTGTTTCAGACATTTCTCCCATGGAGGAAAGTGCGCATGGTGACTGTTGTATTCAATCCCGATTCGATTTCTGTGTTTCATCAACACCCTGATAGTCCACAGATTACTGAATTCCTCCAGATGTACATCGGAAACTACTACTGGTCTTCCAGGGAACGATCAAAGCGTAAACTGTTTGAGACATTACTCCCATGGAGGAAAGTGCGCATGGTGACTGTTGTATTCAATCCTGAAGCAATTTCTGTGTTTCATCAACAATCTGATAGTCCGCAGATTACAGAATGCCTCCAGATGTGCATCGGAAGCTATTACTGGTCTTCCAGGGAACGATCAAAGCGTAGACTGTTTGAGACATTACTCCCATGGAGGAAAGTGCGCATGGTGACTCTTGTATTCAATCCCGATGCAGTTTGTGTTTCATCTACACTCTGATAGTCCACAGACCACAGAATGACTCCAGATGTGCATCGGAAACTACTACTGGTCTTCCAGGGAACGATGAAAGCGTATTCTGTTTGAGACATTACTCCCATGGAGGTAAGGGCGCATGGTGACAGTTGTATTCAATCCCGATTCAATTTCTCTGTTTCATCAAACTCTGATAGTCCACAGATTACAGAATGTCTCCAGATGTGCATCGGAAACTACTACTGGTCTACAGGGTTCGATCAAAGCGTAAACTGTTTGAGTCATTACTCCCATGGAGGAAAGAGCGCATGGTGACTGTTGTATTCAATACTGAAGCAATTTCTGTGTATCATTAACAATCTGATTGTCCGCAGATTACAGAATGCCTCCAGATGTGCATCGGAAACTACTACTGGTCTTCCAGGGAACAATCACAGCGTAGACTGTTTGAGACATTACTCCCATGGAGGAAAGTGCGCATGGTGACTGTTGTATTCAATCGCAAGCAATTTGGGTTTCATCTACACTCTGACAGTCCACAGATTACAGAATGCCTCCAGATGTGCATCGGAAACTACTACTGGTCTACCAGGAAACGATAAAAGCGTAGACTGTTTGAGACATTACTCCCATGGAGGTAAGTGCGCATGGTGACTGTTGTATTCAATCCCGATGCAAATTCTGTGCTTAATCAACACTCTGATAGTCCACAGATTACAGAATGCCTCCAGATGTGCAATGGATACTACCACTGGTCTTCCAGCAAACGATCAAAGCGTAGACTGTTTGAGACATTATTCCCATGGAGGTAAGAGCGCATGGTGACTGTTGTATTCAATCCCGATGCAAATTCTGTGCTTAATCAACACTCTGATAGTCCACAGATTACAGAATACCTCCAGATGTGCATCGGAAACTACTACTGGTCTTCCAGGCAACGATCAAAGCGTAGACTGTTTGTGACATTACTCCCATGGAGGTAAGTGCGCATGGTGACTGTTGTATTCAATCCCCATGCGATTTTCATTTCATCTACACTCTGACAGTCCACAGATTACAGAATGCCTCCAGATGTGCAATGGAAACTACCACTGGCCTTCCAGGAAACGATCAAAGCGCGGACTGTTTGAGACATTACACCCATGGAGGAAAGTGCGGATGGTGACAGTTGTATTCAATCCCTTTTCGATTTCTGTGTTTCATCACCACCCTGATAGTCCACAGATTTCAGAAATCCTCCAGATGTGCAAGGGAAACTACTACTGGTCTACCAGGGAACGATCAAAGCGTAACCTGTTTGAGACATTACTCCCATGGGGGAAAGTGCGCATGGTGACTGTTGTATTCAATCCCGAAGCAATTTCTGTGTTTCATCAACACTCTGATAGTCCACAGATTACAGAATGCCTCCAGATGTGCATCGGAAAGTACTATTGGTCTTCCAGGGAACGATCAAAGCGTAGACTGTTAGAGACATTACTCCCATGGAGGTAAGTGCGCATGGTGACTGTTGTATTCAATCCTGAAGCAATTTCTGTGTTTCATCAACACTCTGATAGTCCACAGATTACAGAATGCCTCCAGATGTGCATCAGAAACTACTACTGGTCTTCCAGGGAACGATCAAAGCGTAAACTCTTTGAGACACTACTCGCATGCAGGGATGTGCGCATGGTGACTGTTGTATTCAATCCCGATGCAATTTCGGTGTTTCATCAACACTCCGATAGTCCACAGATTACAGAATGCCTCCAGATGTGCATCGGAAACTGCTACTGGTCTTCCAGGAAACGATCAAAGCGTAGACTGTTTGAGACATTACTCCCATGGAGGAAAGTGCGCATGGTGACTGTTGTATTCAATCCCGACTCGATTTCTGTGTTTCATCAACACTCTGATAGTCCACAGATTACTGAATTCCTCCAGATGTGCTTCGGAAACTACTACTGGTCTTCCGGGGAACGATCAAAGCGTAAACTGTTTGAGACATTACTCCCATGGAGGAAAGTGCGCATGGTGACTGTTGTAATCAATCCTGAAGCAATTTCTGTGTTTCATGCACAATCTGATAGTCCGCAGATTACAGAATGCCTCCAGATGTGCATCGGAAACTACTAATGGTCTTCCGGGGAACGATCAAAGCGTAAACTGTTTGAGATATTACTCCCATGGAGGAAAGTGCGCATGGTGACTGTTGTATTCAATCCTGAAGCAATTTCTGTGTTTCATTAACAATCTGATAGTCCACAGATTACAGAATGCCTCCAGATGTGCAATGAAAACTACCACTGGCCTTCCAGGAAACGATCAAAGCGTAGACTGTTTGAGACCTTACTCCCGTGGAGGAAAGTGCGCATGGTGACTGTTGTATTCAATCCCGATTCGATTACTGTGTTTCATCAACACTCTGATAGTCCACAGATTACAGAAATTCTACAGATGTGCATCGGAAACTACTACTGGTCTTCAAGGGAACGATCAAAGCGTAACCTGTTTGAGACATTACTCCCATGGGGGAAAGTGCGCCTGGTGACTGTTGTATTCAATCCCGAAGCAATTTCTGTGTTTCATCAACACTCTGATAGTCCACAGATTACAGAATGCCTCCAGATGTGCATCGGAAACTACTACTGGTCTTCCAGGGAACAATCAAAGCGTAGACTGTTTGAGACATTACTCCCATCGAGGTAAGAGCGCATGGTGACTGTTGTATTCAATCCCGATGCAAATTCTGTGCTTAATCAACACTCTGATAGTCCACAGATTACAGAATACCTCCAGATGTGCATCGGAAACTACTACTGGTCTTCCAGGGAACGATCAAAGCGTAGACTGTTTGTGACATTACTCCCATGGAGGTAAGTGCGCATGGTGACTGTTGTATTCAATCCCCATGCGATTTTCATTTCATCTACACTCTGACAGTCCACAGATTACAGAATGCCTCCAGATGTGCAATGGAAACTACCACTGGCCTTCCAGGAAACGATCAAAGCGCAGACTGTTTGAGACATTACACCCATGGAGGAAAGTGCGCATGGTGACAGTTGTATTCAATCCCTTTTCGATATCTGTGTTTCATCAAAACTCTGATAGTCCACAGATTTCAGAAATCCTCCAGATGTGCAAGGGAAACTACTACTGGTCTTCCAGGGAACGATCAAAGCGTAACCTGTTTGAGACATTACTCCCATGGGGGAAAGTGCGCATGGTGACTGTTGTATTCAATCCCGAAGCAATTTCTGTGTTTCATCAACACTCTGATAGTCCACAGATTACAGAATGCCTCCAGATGTGTAATGGAAACTACCATTGGTCTTCCAGGAAACGATCAAAGCGTAGCCTGTTTGAGACATTACTCCCATGGAGGAAAGTGCACATGGTGACTGTTGTATTCAATCCTGAAGCAATTTCTGTGTTTCATCAACAATCTGATAGTCCACAGATTACAGAAATCCTCCAGATGTGCATCGGAAACTACTACTGGTCTTCCAAGGAACGATCAAAGCGTAACCTGTTTGAGATATTACTCCCATATGGGAGAGTGCGCATGGTGAATGTTGTATTCACTCCCGAAGCAATTTCTGTGTTTCATCAACACTCCGATAGTCCACAGATTACAGAATGCCTCCAGATGTGCATCGGAAACTACTACTGGTCTTCCAGGGAACGATCAAAGCGTAGACTGTTTGAGACATTACTCCCATGGAGGTAAGTGCGCATGGTGACTGTTGTATTCAATCCCGATGCAAATTCTGTGCTTAATCAACACTCTGATAGTCCACAGATTACAGAATGCCTCCAGATGTGCAATGGATACTACCAATGGTCTTCCAGGAAACGATCAAAGCGTAGACTGTTTGAGACATTATTCCCATGGAGGAAAGTGCGAATGGTGACTGTTGTATTCAATCCCGATTCGATTTCTGTGTTTCATCATTACTCTGATAGTCCACAGATTACAGAATTCCTCTAGATGTGCATCGGAAACTGCTACTGGTCTTCCAGGGAACGGTCAAAGCGTAGACTGTTTGTGACTTTACTCCCATGGAGGTAAGTGAGCATGGTGACTGTTGTATTCAATCCCGAAACAATTTCTGAGTTTCATCAACACTCTGATAGTCCACAGATTACAGAATGCCTCCAGATGTGCAATGGAAACTACCACTGGTCTTCCAGGAAAAGATCAAATCGTAGACTGTTTCAGACATTTCTCCCATGGAGGAAAGTGCGCATGGTGACTGTTGTATTCAATCCCGATTCGATTTCTGTGTTTCATCAACACCCTGATAGTCCACAGATTACTGAATTCCTCCAGATGTACATCGGAAACTACTACTGGTCTTCCAGGGAACGATCAAAGCGTAAACTGTTTGAGACATTACTCCCATGGAGGAAAGTGCGCATGGTGACTGTTGTATTCAATCCTGAAGCAATTTCTGTGTTTCATCAACAATCTGATAGTCCGCAGATTACAGAATGCCTCCAGATGTGCATCGGAAGCTATTACTGGTCTTCCAGGGAACGATCAAAGCGTAGACTGTTTGAGACATTACTCCCATGGAGGAAAGTGCGCATGGTGACTCTTGTATTCAATCCCGATGCAGTTTGTGTTTCATCTACACTCTGATAGTCCACAGACCACAGAATGACTCCAGATGTGCATCGGAAACTACTACTGGTCTTCCAGGGAACGATGAAAGCGTATTCTGTTTGAGACATTACTCCCATGGAGGTAAGGGCGCATGGTGACAGTTGTATTCAATCCCGATTCAATTTCTCTGTTTCATCAAACTCTGATAGTCCACAGATTACAGAATGTCTCCAGATGTGCATCGGAAACTACTACTGGTCTACAGGGTTCGATCAAAGCGTAAACTGTTTGAGTCATTACTCCCATGGAGGAAAGAGCGCATGGTGACTGTTGTATTCAATACTGAAGCAATTTCTGTGTTTCATTAACAATCTGATTGTCCGCAGATTACAGAATGCCTCCAGATGTGCATCGGAAACTACTACTGGTCTTCCAGGGAACAATCACAGCGTAGACTGTTTGAGACATTACTCCCATGGAGGAAAGTGCGCATGGTGACTGTTGTATTCAATCGCAAGCAATTTGGGTTTCATCTACACTCTGACAGTCCACAGATTACAGAATGCCTCCAGATGTGCATCGGAAACTACTACTGGTCTACCAGGAAACGATAAAAGCGTAGACTGTTTGAGACATTACTCCCATGGAGGTAAGTGCGCATGGTGACTGTTGTATTCAATCCCGATGCAAATTCTGTGCTTAATCAACACTCTGATAGTCCACAGATTACAGAATGCCTCCAGATGTGCAATGGATACTACCACTGGTCTTCCAGCAAACGATCAAAGCGTAGACTGTTTGAGACATTATTCCCATGGAGGTAAGAGCGCATGGTGACTGTTGTATTCAATCCCGATGCAAATTCTGTGCTTAATCAACACTCTGATAGTCCACAGATTACAGAATACCTCCAGATGTGCATCGGAAACTACTACTGGTCTTCCAGGCAACGATCAAAGCGTAGACTCTTTGTGACATTACTCCCATGGAGGTAAGTGCGCATGGTGACTGTTGTATTCAATCCCCATGCGATTTTCATTTCATCTACACTCTGACAGTCCACAGATTACAGAATGCCTCCAGATGTGCAATGGAAACTACCACTGGCCTTCCAGGAAACGATCAAAGCGCGGACTGTTTGAGACATTACACCCATGGAGGAAAGTGCGGATGGTGACAGTTGTATTCAATCCCTTTTCGATTTCTGTGTTTCATCAACACTCTGATAGTCCACAGATTTCAGAAATCCTCCAGATGTGCAAGGGAAACTACTACTGGTCTACCAGGGAACGATCAAAGCGTAACCTGTTTGAGACATTACTCCCATGGGGGAAAGTGCGCATGGTGACTGTTGTATTCAATCCCGAAGCAATTTCTGTGTTTCATCAACACTCTGATAGTCCACAGATTACAGAATGCCTCCAGATGTGTAATGGAAACTACCATTGGTCTTCCTGGAAACGATCAAAGCGTAGCCTGTTTGAGACATTACTCCCATGGAGGAAAGTGCGCATGGTGACTGTTGTATTCAATCCCGATTCGATTTCTGTGTTTCATCAACACTCTGATAGTCCACAGATTACAGAATTCCTCCAGATGTGCATCGGAAACTACTACTGGTCTTCCGGGGAACGATCAAAGAGTAAACTGTTTGAGACATTACTCCCATGGAGGAAAGTGCGCATGGTGACTGTTGTATTCAATCCTGAAGCAATTTCTGTGTTTCATTAACAATCTGATAGTCCGCAGATTACAGAATGCCTCCAGATGTGCATCGGAAACTACTACTGGTCTTCCAGGGAACGATCAAAGCGTAGACTGTTTGAGACATTACTCCCAAGGAGGAAAGTGTGCATGGTGACTGTTGTATTCAATCCCGATGCAATTTGGGTTTCATCTACACTCTGATAGTCCACAGATTACAGAATGCCTCCAGATGTGCAACGGAAACTACTACTGGCCTTCCAGGAAACGATCAAAGCGTAGACTGTTTGAGACATTGCTCCCAAGGAGGAAAGTGCGCATGGTGACTGTTGTATTCAATCCCGATTCGATTTCTGTGTTTCATCAACACTCTGATAGTCCACAGATTACAGAAATCCTCCAGATGTGCATCGGAAACTACTACTGGTCTTCCAAGGAACGATCAAAGCTTAACCTGTTTGAGATATTACTCCCATATGGGAGAGTGCGCATGGTGAATGTTGTATTCACTCCCGAAGCAATTTCTGTGTTTCATCAACACTCCGATAGTCCACAGATTACAGAATGCCTCCAGATGTGCATCGGAAACTACTACTGGTCTTCCAGGGAACGATCAAAGCGTAGACTGTTTGAGACATTACTCCCATGGAGGTAAGTGCGCATGGTGACTGTTGTATTCAATCCCGATGCAAATTCTGTGCTTAATCAACACTCTGATAGTCCACAGATTACAGAATGCCTCCAGATGTGCAATGGATACTACCACTGGTCTTCCAGGAAACGATCAAAGCGTAGACTGTTTGAGACATTATTCCCATGGAGGAAAGTGCGCATGGTGACTGTTGTATTCAATCCCGATTCGATTTCCGTGTTTCATCATTACTCTGATAGTCCACAGATTACAGAATTCCTCTAGATGTGCATCGGAAACTGCTACTGGTCTTCCAGGGAACGGTCAAAGCGTAGACTGTTTGTGACTTTACTCCCATGGAGGTAAGTGCGCATGGTGACTGTTGTATTCAATCCCGAAACAATTTCTGAGTTTCATCAACACTCTGATAGTCCACAGATTACAGAATGCCTCCAGATGTGCAATGGAAACTACCACTGGTCTTCCAGGAAAAGATCAAATCGTAGACTGTTTCAGACATTACTCCCATGGAGGAAAGTGCGCATGGTGACTCTTGTATTCAATCCCGATGCAGTTTGTGTTTCATCTACACTCTGATAGTCCACAGACCACAGAATGACTCCAGATGTGCATCGGAAACTACTACTGGTCTTCCAGGGAACGATGAAAGCGTATTCTGTTTGAGACATTACTCCCATGGAGGTAAAGGCGCATGGTGACAGTTGTATTCAATCCCGATTCAATTTCTCTGTTTCATCAAAACTCTCATAGTCCACAGATTACTGAATGCCTCCAGATGTGCATAGGAAACTACTACTGGTCTACAGGGTTCGATCAAAGCGTAAACTGTTTGAGTCATTACTCCCATGGAGGAAAAAGCGCATGGTGACTGTTGTATTCAATACTGAAGCAATTTCTGTGTTTCATTAACAATCTGATTGTCTGCAGATTACAGAATGCCTCCAGATGTGCATCGGAAACTACTACTGGTCTTCCAGGGAACAATCACAGCGTAGACTGTTTGAGACATTACTCCCATGGAGGAAAGTGCACATGGTGACTGTTGTATTCAATCGCAAGCAATTTGGGTTTCATCTACACTCTGATAGTCCACAGATTACAGAATGCCTCCAGATGTGCATCGGAAACTACTACTGGTCTACCAGGAAACGATAAAAGCGTAGACTGTTTGAGACATTACTCCCATGGAGGTAAGTGCGCATGGTGACTGTTGTATTCAATCCCGGTGCAAATTCTGTGTTTCATCAACACGCTGATAGTCCAGAGATTACAGAAATCCTCCAGATGTGCATCGGAAACAACTACTGGTCTTGCAGGGAACGATCAAAGCGTAACCTGTTTGAGACATTACTCCTATTGGGGAAAGTGCGCATGGTGACTGTTGTATTCAATCCCGAAGCAATTTCTGTGTTTCATCAACACTCTGATAGTCCACAGATTACACAATGCCTCCTGATGTGCATCGGAAACTACTACTGGTCTTCCAGGGAACGATCAAAGCGTAGACTGTTTGAGACGTTACTCCCATGGAGGTAAGAGCGCATGGTGACTGTTGTATTCAATCCCGATGCAAATTCTGTGCTCAATCAACACTCTGATAGTCCACAGATTACAGAATGCCTCCAGATGTGCATCGGAAACTACTACTGGTCTTCCAGGGAACGATCAAAGCGTAGACTGTTTGTGACATTACTCCCATGGAGGTAAGTGCGCATGGTGACTGTTGTATTCAATCCCGATGTAATTTTGGTTTCATCTACACTCTGATAGTCCACAGATTACAGAATGCCTCCAGATGTGCAATGGAAACTACCACTGGCCTTCCAGGAAACGATCAAAGCGTAGACTGTGTGAGACATTACTCCCATGGAGGAAAGTGCGCAAGGTGACTGTTGTATTCAATCCCGATGCAATTTCGGTGTTTCATCAACACTCTGATAGTCCACAGATTACAGAAATCCTCCAGATGTGCATCGGAAACTACTGCCGGTCTTCCAGGGAACGATCAAAGCGTAACCCGTTTGAGACATTACTTCCATGGGGGAAAGTGCGCATGGTGACTGTTGTATTCAATCCCGAAGCAATTTCTGTGTTTCATCAACACCTTGATAGTCCACAGGTTACAGAATGCCTCCAGATGTGCATCGGAAACTACTACTGGTCTTCCAGGAAACGATCAAAGCGTAGACTGTTTGAGACATTATTCCCATGGAGGAAAGTGCGCATGGTGACTGTTGTATTCAATCCCGATTCGATTTCTGTGTTTCATCAACACTCAGATAGTCCACAGATTACAGAATTCCTCCAGATGTGCATCGGAAATTACTACTGGTCTTCCAGGGAACGATCAAAGCGTAGACTGTTTGTGACATTACTCCCATGGAGGTAAGTGCGCATGGTGACTGTTGTATTCAATCCCGATGCAAATTCTGTGTTTAATCTACACTCTGATAGTCCACAGACTACAGAATGCCTCCAGATGTGCAATGGAAACTACCACTGGTCTTCCAAGAAACGATCAAAGCGTAGACTGTTTGAGACATTACTCCCATGGAGGAAAGTGAGCATGGTGACTGTTGTATTCAATCCCGACTCGATTTCTGTGTTTCATCAACAATCTGATAGTCCACAGATTACTGAATTCCTCCAGATATGCATCGGAAACTACTACTGGTCTTCCGGGGAACGATCAAAGCGTAAACTGTTTGAGACATTACTCCCATGGAGGAAAGTGCGCATGGTGACTGTTGTATTCAATCCTGAAGCAATTTCTGTGTTTCATTAACAATCTGATAGTCCGCAGATTACAGAATGCCTCCATATATGCATCGTAAACTACTACTGGTCTTCCAGGGAACGATCAAAGCGTAGACTGTTTGAGACATTACTCCCATGGAGGAAAGTGCGCATGGTGACTGTTGTATTCAATGCCGACTCGATTTCTGTGTTTCATCAGCACTCTGATAGTCCACAGATTACAGAAATCCTCCAGATGTGCATCGGAAACTACTACTGGTCTTCCAGGGAACGATCAAAGCGTAAACTCTTTGAGACACTACCCCCATGCAGGGATGTGCGCATGGTGACTGTTGTATTCAATCCCGATGCAATTTCGGTGTTTCATCAACACTCCGATAGTCCACAGATTACAGAATGCCTCCAGATGTGCATCGGAAACTACTACTGGTCTTCCAGGGAACGATCAAAGCGTAGACTGTTTGAGACATTACTCCCACGGAGGTAAGTGCGCATGGTGACTGTTGTATTCAATCCCGATGCAAATTCTGTGCTTAATCAACACTCTGATAGTCCACAGATTACAGAATGCCTCCAGATGTGCAATGGAAACTACCACTGGTCTTCCAGGAAACGATCAAAGCGTAGACTGTTTGAGACATTATTCCCATGGAGGAAAGTGCGCATGGTGACTGTTGTATTCAATCCCGATTCGATTTCTGTGTTTCATCATCACTCTGATAGTCCACAGATTACAGAATTCCTCCAGATGTGCATCGGAAACTACTACTGGTCTTCCAGGGAGCGGTCAAAGCGTAGACTGTTTGTGACTTTACTCCCATGGAGATAAGTGCGCATGGTGACTGTTGTATTCAATCCCGAAACAATTTCTGAGTTTCATCAACACTCTGATAGTCCACAGATTACAGAATGCCTCCAGATGGGCATCGGAAACTACTACTGGTCTTCCAGGAAACGATCAAAGCGTAGACTGTTTGAGACATTACTCTCATGGAGAAAAGTGCAAATGGTGACGGTTGTATTCAATCCCGATGCAAATTCTGTGTTTAATCAACACTCTGATAGTCCACAGATTACAGAATGCCTGCAGATGTGCATCGGAAACTACTACTGGTCTTCCAGGGAACGATCAAAGCGTAAACTCTTTGAGACATTACTCCCATGCAGGGAAGTGCGCATGGTGACTGTTGTATTCAATCCCGATGCAATTTCGGTGTTTCATCAACACTCTGATAGTCCACAGATTACAGAATGCCTCCAGATGTGCATCGGAAACTACTACTGGTCTACCAGGAAACGATCAAACCGTAGACTGTTTGAGACATTACTCCCATGGAGGTAACTGCGCATGGTGACTGTTGTATTCAATCCCGATGCAATTTCTGTGTTTCATCAACACTCTGATAGTCCACAGATTACAGAATGCCTCCAGATGTGCATCAGAAACTACTACTGGTCTTCCAGGGAACGATCAAAGCGTAAACTCTTTGAGACACTACTCGCATGCAGGGATGTGCGCATGGTGACTGTTGTATTCAATCCCGATGCAATTTCGGTGTTTCATCAACACTCCGATAGTCCACAGATTACAGAATGCCTCCAGATGTGCATCGGAAACTGCTACTGGTCTTCCAGGAAACGATCAAAGCGTAGACTGCTTGAGACATTACTCCCATGGAGGAAAGTGCGCATTATGACTGTTGTATTCAATCCCGACTCGATATCTGTGTTTCATCAACACTCTGATAGTCCACAGATTACAGAATGCCTCCAGATGTGCATCGGAAACTACTAATGGTCTTCCGGGGAACGATCAAAGCGTAAACTGTTTGAGACATTACTCCCATGGAGGAAAGTGCGCATGGTGACTGTTGTATTCAATCCTGAAGCGATTTCTGTGTTTCATTAACAATCTGATAGTCCACAGATTACAGAATGCCTCCAGATGTGCAATGAAAACTACCACTGGCCTTCCAGGAAACGATCAAAGCGTAGACTGTTTGAGACCTTACTCCCGTGGAGGAAAGTGCGCATGGTGACTGTTGTATTCAGTCCCGATTCGATTACTGTGTTTCATCAACACTCTGATAGTCCACAGATTACAGAAATCCTACAGATGTGCATCGGAAACTACTACTGGTCTTCAAGGGAACGATCAAAGCGTAACCTGTTTGAGACGTTACTCCCATGGGGGAAAGTGCGCCTGGTGACTGTTGTATTCAATCCCGAAGCAATTTCTGTGTTTCATCAACACTCTGATAGTCCACAGATTACAGAATGCCTCCAGATGTGCATCGGAAACTACTACTGGTCTTCCAGGGAACAATCAAAGCGTAGACTGTTTGAGACATTACTCCCATGGAGGTAAGAGCGCATGGTGACTGTTGTATTCAATCCCGATGCAAATTCTGTGCTTAATCAACACTCTGATAGTCCACAGATTACAGAATACCTCCAGATGTGCATCGGAAACTACTACTGGTCTTCCAGGGAACGATCAAAGCGTAGACTGTTTGTGACATTACTCCCTTGGAGGTAAGTGCGCATGGTGACTGTTGTATTCAATCCCCATGCGATTTTGATTTCATCTACACTCTGACAGTCCACAGATTACAGAATGCCTCCAGATGTGCAATGGAAACTACCACTGGCCTTCCAGGAAACGATCAAAGCGCAGACTGTTTGAGACATTACACCCATGGAGGAAAGTGCGCATGGTGACAGTTGTATTCAATCCCTTTTCGATTTCTGTGTTTCATCAACACTCTGATAGTCCACAGATTTCAGAAATCCTCCAGATGTGCAAGGGAAACTACTACTGGTCTTCCAGGGAACGATCAAAGCGTAACCTGTTTGAGACATTACTCCCATGGGGGAAAGTGCGCATGGTGACTGTTGTATTCAAAGCCGAAGCAATTTCTGTGTTTCATCAACACTCTGATAGTCCACAGATTACAGAATGCCTCCAGATGTGTAATGGAAACTACCATTGGTCTTCCAGGAAACGATCAAAGCGTAGCCTGTTTGAGACATTACTCCCATGGAGGAAAGTGCGCATGGTGACTGTTGTATTCAATCCCGATTCGATTTCTGTGTTTCATCAACACTCTGATAGTCCACAGATTACAGAATTCCTCCAGATGTGCATCGGAAACTACTACTGGTCTTCCGGGGAACGATCAAAGAGTAAACTGTTTGAGACATTACTCCCATGGAGGAAAGTGCGCATGGTGACTGTTGTATTCAATCCTGAAGCAATTTCTGTGTTTCATTAACAATCTGATAGTCCGCAGATTACAGAATGCCTCCAGATGTGCATCGGAAACTACTACTGGTCTTCCAGGGAACGATCAAAGCGTAGACTGTTTGAGACATTACTCCCAAGGAGGAAAGTGTGCATGGTGACTGTTGTATTCAATCCCGATGCAATTTGGGTTTCATCTACACTCTGATAGTCCACAGATTACAGAATGCCTCCAGATGTGCAACGGAAACTACTACTGGCCTTCCAGGAAACGATCAAAGCGTAGACTGTTTGAGACATTGCTCCCAAGGAGGAAAGTGCGCATGGTGACTGTTGTATTCAATCCCGATTCGATTTCTGTGTTTCATCAACACTCTGATAGTCCACAGATTACAGAAATCCTCCAGATGTGCATCGGAAACTACTACTGGTCTTCCAAGGAACGATCAAAGCGTAACCTGTTTGAGATATTACTCCCATATGGGAGAGTGCGCATGGTGAATGTTGTATTCACTCCCGAAGCAATTTCTGTGTTTCATCAACACTCCGATAGTCCACAGATTACAGAATGCCTCCAGATGTGCATCGGAAACTACTACTGGTCTTCCAGGGAACGATCAAAGCGTAGACTGTTTGAGACATTACTCCCATAGAGGTAAGTGCGCATGGTGACTGTTGTATTCAATCCCGATGCAAATTCTGTGCTTAATCAACACTCTGATAGTCCACAGATTACAGAATGCCTCCAGATGTGCAATGGATACTACCACTGGTCTTCCAGGAAACGATCAAAGCGTAGACTGTTTGAGACATTATTCCCATGGAGGAAAGTGCGCATGGTGACTGTTGTATTCAATCCCGATTCGATTTCTGTGTTTCATCATTACTCTGATTGTCCACAGATTACAGAATTCCTCTAGATGTGCATCGGAAACTGCTACTGGTCTTCCAGGGAACGGTCAAAGCGTAGACTGTTTGTGACTTTACTCCCATGGAGGTAAGTGCGCATGGTGACTGTTGTATTCAATCCCGAAACAATTTCTGAGTTTCATCAACACTCTGATAGTCCACAGATTACAGAATGCCTCCAGATGTGCAATGGAAACTACCACTGGTCTTCCAGGAAAAGATCAAGTCGTAGACTGTTTCAGACATTACTCCCATGGAGGAAAGTGCGCATGGTGACTGTTGTATTCAATCCCGATTCGATTTCTGTGTTTCATCAACACCCTGATAGTCCACAGATTACTGAATTCCTCCAGATGTACATCGGAAACTACTACTGGTCTTCCAGGGAACGATCAAAGCGTAAACTGTTTGAGACATTACTCCCATGGAGGAAAGTGCGCATGGTGACTGTTGTATTCAATCCTGAAGCAATTTCTGTGTTTCATCAACAATCTGATAGTCCGCAGATTACAGAATGCCTCCAGATGTGCATCGGAAGCTATTACTGGTCTTCCAGGGAACGATCAAAGCGTAGACTGTTTGAGACATTACTCCCATGGAGGAAAGTGCGCATGGTGACTCTTGTATTCAATCCCGATGCAGTTTGTGTTTCATCTACACTCTGATAGTCCACAGACTACAGAATGACTCCAGATGTGCATCGGAAACTACTACTGGTCTTCCAGGGAACTATGAAAGCGTATTCTGTTTGAGACATTACTCCCATGGAGGTAAGGGCGCATGGTGACAGTTGTATTCAATCCCGATTCAATTTCTCTGTTTCATCAAAACTCTGATAGTCCACAGATTACAGAATGCCTCCAGATGTGCATCGGAAACTACTACTGGTCTACAGGGTTCGATCAAAGCGTAAACTGTTTGAGTCATTACTCCCATGGAGGAAAGAGCGCATGGTGACTGTTGTATTCAATACTGAAGCAATTTCTGTGTTTCATTAACAATCTGATTGTCCGCAGATTACAGAATGCCTCCAGATGTGCATCGGAAACTACTACTGGTCTTCCTGGGAACAATCACAGCGTAGACTGTTTGAGACATTACTCCCATGGAGGAAAGTGCACATGGTGACTGTTGTATTCAATCGCAAGCAATTTGGGTTTCATCTACACTCTGATAGTCCACAGATTACAGAATGCCTCCAGATGTGCATCGGAAACTACTACTGGTCTACCAGGAAACGATAAAAGCGTAGACTGTTTGAGACATTACTCCCATGGAGGTAAGTGCGCATGGTGACTGTTGTATTCAATCCCGGTGCAAATTCTGTGTTTCATCAACACGCTGATAGTCCAGAGATTACAGAAATCCTCCAGATGTTCATCGGAAACAACTACTGGTCTTGCAGGGAACGATCAAAGCGTAACCTGTTTGAGACATTACTCCTATTGGGGAAAGTGCGCATGGTGACTGTTGTATTCAATCCCGAAGCAATTTCTGTGTTTCATCAACACTCTGATAGTCCACAGATTACACAATGCCTCCAGATGTGCATCGGAAACTACTACTGGTCTTCCAGGGAACGATCAAAGCGTAGACTGTTTGAGACATTACTCCCATGGAGGTAAGAGCGCATGGTGACTGTTGTATTCAATCCCGATGCAAATTCTGTGCTTAACCAACACTCTGATAGTCCACAGATTACAGAATGCCTCCAGATGTGCATCGGAAACTACTACTGGTCTTCCAGGGAACGATCAAAGCGTAGACTGTTTGTGACATTACTCCCATGGAGGTAAGTGCGCATGGTGACTGTTGTATTCAATCCCGATGTAATTTTGGTTTCATCTACACTCTGATAGTCCACAGATTACAGAATGCCTCCAGATGTGCAATCGAAACTACCACTGGCCTTCCAGGAAACGATCAAAGCGTAGACTGTGTGAGACATTACTCCCATGGAGGAAAGTGCGCAAGGTGACTGTTGTATTCAATCCCGATGCAATTTCGGTGTTTCATCAACACTCTGATAGTCCACAGATCACAGAAATCCTCCAGATGTGCATCGGAAACTACTGCCGGTCTTCCAGGGAACGATCAAAGCGTAACCTGTTTGAGACATTACTTCCATGGGGGAAAGTGCGCATGGTGACTGTTGTATTCAATCCCGAAGCAATTTCTGTGTTTCATCAACACCTTGATAGTCCACAGGTTACAGAATGCCTCCAGATGTGCATCGGAAACTACTACTGGTCTTCCAGGAAACGATCAAAGCGTAGACTGTTTGAGACATTATTCCCATGGAGGAAAGTGCGCATGGTGACTGTTGTATTCAATCCCGATTCGATTTCTGTGTTTCATCAACACTCAGATAGTCCACAGATTACAGAATTCCTCCAGATGTGCATCGGAAATTACTACTGGTCTTCCAGGGAACGATCAAAGCGTAGACTGTTTGTGACATTACTCCCATGGAGGTAAGTGCGCATGGTGACTGTTGTATTCAATCCCGATGCAAATTCTGTGTTTAATCTACACTCTGATAGTCCACAGATTACAGAATGCCTCCAGATGTGCAATGGAAACTACCACTGGTCTTCCAAGAAACGATCAAAGCGTAGACTGTTTGAGACATTACTCCCATGGAGGAAAGTGAGCATGGTGACTGTTGTATTCAATCCCGACTCGATTTCTGTGTTTCATCAACAATCTGATAGTCCACAGATTACTGAATTCCTCCAGATATGCATCGGAAACTACTACTGGTCTTCCGGGGAACGATCAAAGCGTAAACTGTTTGAGACATTACTCCCATGGAGGAAAGTGCGCATGGTGACTGTTGTATTCAATCCTGAAGCAATTTCTGTGTTTCATTAACAATCTGATAGTCCGAAGATTACAGAATGCCTCCATATATGCATCGTAAACTACTACTGGTCTTCCAGGGAACGATCAAAGCGTAGACTGTTTGAGACATTACTCCCATGGAGGAAAGTGCGCATGGTGACTGTTGTATTCAATCCCGATGCAATTTGGGTTTCATCTACACTCTGATAGTCCACAGATTACAGAATGCCTCCAGATGTGCATCGGAAACTACTACTGGTCTACCAGGAAACGATAAAAGCGTAGACTGTTTGAGACATTACTCCCATGGAGTAAGTGCGCATGGTGACTGTTGTATACAATCCCGATGCAAATTCTGTGTTTAATCAACACTCTGATAGTCCACAGATTACAGAATGCCTCCACAAGTGCAATGGAAACTACCACTGGCCTTCCAGGAAACGATCAAAACGTAGACTGTTTGAGACATTACTCCCATGGAGGAAAGTGCGCATGGTGACTGTTGTATTCAATGCCGATTCGATTTCTGTGTTTCATCAGCACTCTGATAGTCCACAGATTACAGAAATCCTCCAGATGTGCATCGGAAACTACTACTGGTCTTCCAGGGAACGATCAAAGCGTAGACTGTTTGTGACATTACTCCCATGGAGGTAAGTGCGCATGGTGACTGTTGTATTCAATCCCGATGCAATTTTGGATTCATCTACACTCTGATAGTCCACAGATTACAGAATGCCTCCAGTTGTGCAATGGAAACTACCACTGGCCTTCCAGGAAACGATCAAAGCGTAGACTGTTTGAGACATTACACCCATGGAGGAAAGTGCGCATGGTGACTGTTGTATTCAATCCCGATTCGATTTCTGTGTTTCATCAACACTCTGATAGTCCACAGATTACAGAAATCCTCCAGATGTGCATCGGAAACTACTACTGGACTTTCCAGGGACGATCAAATTGTAACCTGTTTGAGACATTACTCTTATGGGGGAAAGTGCGCATGGTGACTGTTGTATTCAATCCCGAAGCAATTTCGGTGTTTCATCAACACTCTGATAGTCCACAGATTACAGAATGCCTCCAGATGTGCAATGGAAACTACCACTGGCCTTCCAGGAAAGGATCAAAGCGTAGACTCTTTGAGACATTACACCCATGGAGGAAAGTGCGCATGGTGACAGTTGTATTCAATCCCTTTTCGATTTCTGTGTTTCATCAACACTCTGATAGTCCACAGATTTAAGAAATCCTCCAGATGTGCAAGGGAAACTACTACTGGTCTTCCAGGGAACGATCAAAGCGTAACCTGTTTGAGACATTACTCCCATGGGGGAAAGTGCGCATGGTGACTGTTGTATTCAATCCCGAAGCAATATCTGTGTTTCATCAACACTCTGATAGTCCACAGATTACAGAATGCCTCCAGATGTGAATCGGAAACTACTATTGGTCTTCCAGGGAACGATCAAAGCGTAGACTGTTAGAGACATTACTCCCATGGAGGTAAGTGCGCATGGTGACTGTTGTATTCAATCCCGATGCATATTCTGTGCTTAATCAGCACTCTGATATTCCACGGATTACAGAATGCCTCCAGATGTGTAATGGAAACTACTATTGGTCTTCCAGGAAACGATCAAAGCGTAGCCTGTTTGAGACATTACTCCCATGGAGGAAAGTGCGCATGGTGACTGTTGTATTCAATCCCGATTCGATTTCTGTGTTTCATCAACACTCTGATAGTCCACAGATTACAGAATTCCTCCAGATGTGCATCGGAAACTACTACTGGTCTTCCGGGGAACGATCAAAGAGTAAACTGTTTCAGACATTACTCCCATGGAGGAAAGTGCGCATGGTGACTGTTGTATTCAATCCTGAAGCAATTTCTGTGTTTCATTTACAATCTGATAGTCCGCAGATTACAGAATGCCTCCAGATGTGCATCGGAAACTACTACTGGTCTTCCAGGGAACGATCAAAGCGTAGACTGTTTGAGACATTACTCCCAAGGAGGAAAGTGTGCATGGTGACTGTTGTATTCAATCCCGATGCAATTTGGGTTTCATCTACACTCTGATAGTCCACAGATTACAGAATGCCTCCAGATGTGCAACGGAAACTACCACTGGCCTTCCAGGAAACGATCAAAGCGTAGACTGTTTGAGACATTGCTCCCAAGGAGGAAAGTGCGCATGGTGACTGTTGTATTCAATCCCGATTCGATTTCTGTGTTTCATCAACACTCTGATAGTCCACAGATTACAGAAATCCTCCAGATGTGCATCGGAAACTACTACTGGTCTTCCAAGGAACGATCAAAGCGTAACCTGTTTGAGATATTACTCCCATATGGGAAAGTGCGCATGGTGAATGTTGTATTCAATCCTGAAGCAATTTCTGTGTTTCATCAACACTCCGATAGATCACAGATTACAGAATGCCTCCAGATGTGCATCGGAAACAACTACTGGTCTTCCAGGGAACGATCAAAGCGTAGACTATTTGAGACATTACTCCCATGGAGGTAAGTGCGCATGGTGACTGTTGTATTCAATCCCGATGCAAATTCTGTGCTTAATCAACACTCTGATAGTCCACAGATTACAGAATGCCTCCAGATGTGCAATGGATACTACCACTAGTCTTCCAGGAAACGATCAAAGCGTAGACTGTTTGAGACATTATTCCCATGGAGGAAAGTGCGCATGGTGATTGTTGTATTCAATCCCGATTCGATTTCTGTGTTTCATCATCACTCTGATAGTCCACAGATTACAGAATTCCTCCAGATGTGCATCGGAAACTACTACTGGTCTTCCAGGGAACGGTCAAAGCGTAGACTGTTTGTGACTTTACTCCCATGGAGGTAAGTGCGCATGGTGACTGTTGTATTCAATCCCGAAACAATTTCTGAGTTTCATCAACACTCTGATAGTCCACAGATTACAGAATGCCTCCAGATGAGCAATGGAAACTACCACTGGTCTTCCAGGAAAAGATCAAATCGTAGACTGTTTCAGACATTACTCCCATGGAGGAAAGTGCGCATGGTGACTGTTGTATTCAATCCCGATTCGATTTCTGTGTTTCATCAACACCCTGATAGTCCACAGATTACTGAATTCCTCCAGATGTACATCGGAAACTACTACTGGTCTTCCGGGGAACGATCAAAGCGTAAACTGTTTGAGACATTACTCCCATGGAGGAAAGTGCGCATGGTGACTGTTGTATTCAATCCTGAAGCAATTTCTGTGTTTCATCAACAATCTGATAGTCCGCAGATTACATAATGCCTCCAGATGTGCATCGGAAACTATTATTGGTCTTCCAGGGAACGATCAAAGCGTAGACTGTTTGAGACATTACTCCCATGGAGGAAAGTGCGCATGGTGACTCTTGTATTCAATCCCGATGTAGTTTGTGTTTCATCTACACTCTGATAGTCCACAGACTACAGAATGACTCCAGATGTGCATCGGAAACTACTACTGGTCTTCCAGGGAACGATGAACCGTATTCTGTTTGAGACATTAATCCCATGGAGGTAAGGGCGCATGGTGACAGTTGTATTCAATCCCGATTCAATTTCTCTGTTTCATCAAAACTCTGATAGTCCACAGATTACAGAATGCCTCCAGATGTGCATCGGAAACTACTACTGGTCTACAGGGTTCGATCAAAGCGTAAACTGTTTGAGTCATTACTCCCATGGAGGAAAGAGAGCATGGTGCCTGTTGTATTCAATACCGAAGCAATTTCTGTGTTTCATTAACAATCTGATAGTCCGCAGATTACAGAATGCCTCCAGATGTGCATCGGAAACTACTACTGGTCTTCCAGGGAACATTCACAGCGTAGACTGTTTGAGACATTACTCCCATGGAGGAAAGTACGTATGGTGACTGTTGTATTCAATCCCAAGCAATTTGGGTTTCATCTACACTCTAATAGTCCACAGATCACAGAATGCCTCCAGATGTGCATCGGAAACTACTACTGGTCTACCAGGAAACGATAAAAGCGTAGACTGTTTGAAACATTACTCCCATGGAGGTAAGTGCGCATGGTGACTGTTGTATTCAATCCCGGTGCAAATTCTGTGTTTCATCAACACGCTGATAGTCCAGAGATTACAGAAATCCTCCAGATGTGCATCGGAAACAACTACTGGTCTTGCAGGGAACGGTTAAAGCGTAACCTGTTTGAGACATTACTCCTATTGGGGAAAGTGCGCATGGTGACTGTTGTATTCAATCCCGAAGCAATTTCTGTGTTTCATCAACACTCTGATAGTCCACAGATTACACAATGCCTCCAGATGTGCATCGGAAACTACTACTGGTCTTCCAGGGAACGATCAAAGCGTAGACTGTTTGAGACATTACTCCCATGGAGGTAAGAGCGCATGGTGACTGTTGTATACAATCCCGATGCTAATTCTGTGCTTAATCAACACTCTGATAGTCCACAGATTACAGAATGCCTCCAGATGTGCATCGGAAACTACCACTGGTCTTCCAGGAAAAGATCAAATCGTAGACTGTTTCAGACATTACTCCCATGGAGGAAAGTGCGCATGGTGACTGTTGTATTCAATCCCGATTCGATTTCTGTGTTTCATCAACACCCTGATAGTCCACAGATTACTGAATTCCTCCAGATGTACATCGGAAACTACTACTGGTCTTCCGGGGAACGATCAAAGCGTAAACTGTTTGAGACATTACTCCCATGGAGGAAAGTGCGCATGGTGACTGTTGTATTCAATCCTGAAGCAATTTCTGTGTTTCATCAACAATCTGATGGTCCGCAGATTACATAATGCCTCCAGATGTGCATCGGAAACTATTATTGGTCTTCCAGGGAACGATCAAAGCGTAGACTGTTTGAGACATTACTCCCATGGAGGAAAGTGCGCATGGTGACTCTTGTATTCAATCCCGATGCAGTTTGTGTTTCATCTACACTCTGATAGTCCACAGACTACAGAATGACTCCAGATGTGCATCGGAAACTACTACTGGTCTTCCAGGGAACGATGAACCGTATTCTGTTTGAGACATTAATCCCATGGAGGTAAGGGCGCATGGTGACAGTTGTATTCAATCCCGATTCAATTTCTCTGTTTCATCAAAACTGTGATAGTCCACAGATTACAGAATGCCTCCAGATGTGCATCGGAAACTACTACTGGTCTACAGGGTTCGATCAAAGCGTAAACTGTTTGAGTCATTACTCCCATGGAGGAAAGAGAGCATGGTGCCTGTTGTATTCAATACCGAAGCAATTTCTGTGTTTCATTAACAATCTGATAGTCCGCAGATTACAGAATGCCTCCAGATGTGCATCGGAAACTACTACTGGTCTTCCAGGGAACATTCACAGCGTAGACTGTTTGAGACATTACTCCCATGGAGGAAAGTGCGTATGGTGACTGTTGTATTCAATCCCAAGCAATTTGGGTTTCATCTACACTCTAATAGTCCACAGATCACAGAATGCCTCCAGATGTGCATCGGAAACTACTACTGGTCTACCAGGAAACGATAAAAGCGTAGACTGTTTGAGACATTACTCCCATGGAGGTAAGTGCGCATGGTGACTGTTGTATTCAATCCCGGTGCAAATTCTGTGTTTCATCAACACGCTGATAGTCCAGAGATTACAGAAATCCTCCAGATGTGCATCGGAAACAACTACTGGTCTTGCAGGGAACGATTAAAGCGTAACCTGTTTGAGACATTACTCCTACTGGGGAAAGTGCGCATGGTGACTGTTGTATTCAATCCCGAAGCAATTTCTGTGTTTCATCAACACTCTGATAGTCCACAGATTACACAATGCCTCCAGATGTGCATCGGAAACTACTACTGGTCTTCAAGGGAACGATCAAAGCGTAGACTGTTTGAGACATTACTCCCATGAGGTAAGAGCGCATGGTGACTGTTGTATTCAATCCCGATGCAAATTCTGTGCTTAATCAACACTCTGATAGTCCACAGATTACAGAATGCCTCCAGATGTGCATCGGAAACTACTACTGGTCTTCCAGGGAACGATCAAAGCGTAGACTGTTTGTGACATTACTCTCATGGAGGTAAGTGCGCATGGTGACTGTTGTATTCAATCCCGATGTAAATTTGGTTTCATCTACACTCTGATAGTCCACAGATTACAGAATGCCTCCAGATGTGCATCGGAAACTACCACTGGCCTTCCAGGAAACGATCAAAGCGTAGACTGTGTGAGACATTACTCCCATGGAGGAGAGTGCGCAAGATGACTGTTGTATTCAATCCCGATGCAATTTCGGTGTTTCATCAACACTCTGATAGTCCACGGATTACAGAAATCCTCCAGATGTGCATCGGAAACTACTGCCGGTCTTCCAGGTAACGATCAAAGCGTAACCTGTTTGAGACATTACTTGCATGGGGGAAAGTGCGCATGGTGACTGTTGTATTCAATCCCGAAGCAATTTCTGTGTTTCATCAACACCTTGATAGTCCACAGGTTACAGAATGCCTCCAGATGTGCATCTTAAACTACTACTGGTCTTCCAGGGAACGATCAAAGCGTTTACTGTTTGAGACATTACTCCCATGGAGGTAAGTGCGCATGGTGACTGTTGTATTCAATCCCGATGCAAATTCTGTGCTTAATCAACACTCTGATAGTCCACAGATTACAGAATGCCACCAGATGTGCAATGGAAACTACCACTGGTCTTCCAGGAAACGATCAAAGCGTAGACTGTTTGAGACATTATTCCCATGGAGGAAAGTACGCATGGTGACTGTTGTATTCAATCCCGATTCGATTTCTGTGTTTCATCAACACTCAGATAGTCCACAGATTACAGAATTCCTCCAGATGTGCATCGGAAATTACTACTGGTCTTCCAGGGAACGATCAAAGCGTTGACTGTTTGAGACATTACTCCCATGGAGGTAAGTGCGCATGGTGACTGTTGTATTCAATCCCGATGCAAATTCTGTGCTTAATCAACACTCTGATAGTCCACAGATTACAGAATGCCACCAGATGTGCAATGGAAACTACCACTGGTCTTCCAGGAAACGATCAAAGCGTAGACTGTTTGAGACATTATTCCCATGGAGGAAAGTACGCATGGTGACTGTTGTATTCAATCCCGATTCGATTTCTGTGTTTCATCAACACTCAGATAGTCCACAGATTACTGAATTCCTCCAGATAAGCATCGGAAACTACTACTGGTCTTCCGGGGAACGATCAAAGCGTAAACTGTTTGAGACATTACTCCCATGGAGGAAAGTGCACATGGTGACTGTTGTATTCCTTCCTGAAGCAATTTCTGTATTTCATTAACAATCTGATAGTCCGCAGATTACAGAATGCCTCCAGATATGCATCGTAAACTACTACTGGTCTTCCAGGGAACGATCAAAGCGTAGACTGTTTGAGACATTACTCCCATGGAGGAAAGTGCGCATGGTGACTGTTGTATTCAATCCCGATGCAATTTGGGTTTCATCTACACTCTGATGGTCCACAGATTACAGAATGCCTCCAGATGTGCATCGGAAACTACTACTGGTCTACCAGGAAACGATAAAAGCGTAGACTGTTTGAGACATTACTCCCATGGAGTAAGTGCGCATGGTGACTGTTGTATACAATCCCGATGCAAATTCTGTGTTTAATCAACACTCTGATAGTCCACAGATTACAGAATGCCTCCACAAGTGCAATGGAAACTACCACTGGCCTTCCAGGAAACGATCAAAACGTAGACTGTTTGAGACATTACTCCCATGGATGAAAGTGCGCATGGTGACTGTTGTATTCAATGCCGATTCGATTTGTGTGTTTCATCAACACTCTGATAGTCCACAGATTACAGAAATCCTCCAGATGTGCATCGGAAACTACTACTGGTCTTCCAGGGAACGATCAAAGCGTAGACTGTTTGTGACATTACTCCCATGGAGGTAAGTGCGCATGGTGACTGTTGTATTCAATCCCGATGCAATTTTGGTTTCATCTACACTCTGATAGTCCACAGATTACAGAATGCCTCCAGATGTGCAATGGAAACTACCACTGGCCTTCCAGGAAACGATCAAAACGTAGACTGTTTGAGACATTACTCCCATGGAGGAAAGTGCGCATGTTGACTGTTGTATTCAATGCCGATTCGATTTCTGTGTTTCATCAACACTCTGACAGTCCACAGATTACAGAAATCCTCCAGATGTGCATCGGAAACTACTACCGGACTTTCCAGGGACGATCAAAGCGTAACCTGTTTGAGACATTACTCTTATGGGGGAAAGTGCGCATGGTGACTGTTGTATTCAATCCCGAAGCAATTTCGGTGTTTCATTAACACTCTGATAGTCCACAGATTACAGAATGCCTCCAGATGTGCATCGGAAACTACTACTGGTCTTCCAGGGAACGATCAAAGCGTAGACTGTTTGAGACATTACTCCCATGGAGGTAAGTGCGCATGGTGACTGTTGTATTCAATCCCGATGCAAATTCTGTGCTTAATCAACACTCTGATACTCCTCAGATTACAGGATGCCTCCAGATGTGCAATGGAAACTACCACTGGTCTTCCAGGAAACGATCAAAGCGTAGACGGTTTGAGGCATTATTCCTATGGAGGAAAGTGCGCATGGTGACTGTTGTAATCAATCCCGATTCGATTTCTGTGTTTCATCAACACTCTGATAGTCCACAGATTATAGAATTCCTCCAGATGTGCATCGGAAACTACTACTGGTCTTCCAGGGAACGATCAAAGCGTAGACTGTTTGTGACATTACTCCCATGGAGGTAAGTGCGCATGGTGACTGTTGTATTCAATCCCGATGCAAATTCTGTGTTTAATCAGCACTCTGATAGTCCACAGATTACAGAATGCCTCCAGATGTGTAATGGAAACTACCACTGGTCTTCCAGGAAACGATCAAAGCGTAGACTGTTTGAGACATTACTCCCATGGAGGAAAGTGCGCATGGTGACTGTTGTATTCAATCCCGATTCGATTTCTGTGTTTCATTAACTCTCTGATAGTCCACAGATTACAGAATGCCTCCAGAAGTGCATCGGAAACTACTACTGGTCTTCCAGGGAACGATCAAAGCGTAGACTCTTTGTGACATTACTCCCATGGAGGTAAGTGCGCATGGTGACTCTTGTATTCAATCCCGAAGCAATTTCTGTGTTTCATCAACACTCTGATAGTCCACAGATTACAGAATGCCTCCAGATGTGCAATGGAAACTACCACTGGCCTTCCAGGAAACGCTCATAGCGTAACCTGTTTGAGACGTTACTCCCATGGGGGAATGTGCTCATGGTGACTGTTGTATTCAATCCCGAAGCAATTTCTGTGTTTCATCAACACTCTGATAGTCCACAGATTACAGAATGCCTCCAGATGTGCATCGGAAACTACTACTGGTCTTCCTGGGAACGATCAAAGCGTAGATGTTTGAGACATTACTCCCATTGAGGTATGTGCGCATGGTGACTGTTGTCTTCAATCCCCATGCAAATTCTGTCCTTAATCAACACTCTGATAGTCCACAGATTACAGAATGCCTCCAGATGTGCATTGGAAACTACTACTGGTCTTCCAGGAAACGATCAAAGCGTAGACTGTTTGAGACATTATTCCCATGGAGGAAAGTGCGCATGGTGACTGTTGTATTCAATCCCGATTCGATTTCTGTGTTTCATCAACACTCTGATAGTCCACAGATTACAGAATTCCTCCAGATGTCCATCGGAAACTACTACAGGTCTTCCAGGGAACGATCAAAGCGTAGACTGTTTGTGCCTTTACTCCCATGGAGGAAAGTGCGCATGGTGACTGTTGTATTCAATCCCGAAGCAATTTCTGTGTTTCATCAACACTCTGATAGTCCACCGATTACATAATGCCTCCAGATGTCCATCGGAAACTACTACTGGTCTTCCAGGGGACGATCAAAGCGTATACTGTTTGAGACATTACTCCCACGGAGGTAAGTGAGCATGGTGACTGTTTTATTCAATACTGATGCAAATTCTGTGTTTAATTAACACTCTGATAGTCCACAGATTACAGAATGCCTCCAGATGTGCAATGGAAACTACCACTGGTCTTCCAGGAAACGATCAAACGGTAGATTGTTTGAGACATTACTCCCATGGAGGAAAGTGCGCATGGTGACAGTTGTATTCAGTCCCGATTCGATTTCCATGTTTCATCAACACTCTGATAGTCCACAGATTACTGAATTCATAAAGATGTGCATCGGAAACTACTACTGGTCTTCCGGGGAACGATCAAAACGTAAACGGTTTGAGACATTACTCCCACGGAGGAAAGTGCGCATGGTGACTGTTGCATTCATTCCAGAAGCAATTTCTATGTTTCATCAACATTCTGATAGTCCGCAGATAACAGAATGCCTCCAGATGTGCATCGGAAACTACTACTGGTCTTCCAGGGAACGATCAAAGCGTAGACTGTTTGAGACATTACTCCCATGGAGGAAAGTGCGCACGGTGACTGTTGTATTCAATCCCGATGCAGGTTGGGTTTCATCTACACCCTGATAGTCCACAGATTACAGAATGCCTCCAGATGTGCATCGGAAACTACTACTGGTCTTCCAGGGAACGATCAAAGCGTAGACTTTTTGAGACATTACTCCCATGGAGGTAAGTGCGAATGGTGACTGTTGTATTCAATCCCGAAGCAAATTCTTTGCTTAATCAACACTCTGATAGTCCACAGATTACAGAAAGCCTCCAGATGTGCAATGGAAACTACCACTGGTCTTCCAGGAAACGATCAAAGCGTAGACTGTTTGAGACATTACTCCCATGGAGGAAAGTGCGCATGGTGACTGTTGTATTCAATCCCGATTCGATTTCTGTGTTTCATCAACACTCTGATAGTCCACAGATTACAGAATTCCTCCAGATGTGCATCGGAAACTACTACTGGTCTTCCAGGGAACGATCAAATCGTAGACTGTTTGTGACATTACTATCACGGAGGTAAGTGCGCATGGTGACTGTTGTAATCAATCCCGAAGCAATTTCTGTGTTTCATAAACACTCTGATAGTCCACAGATTACAGAATGCCTCCAGATGTGCATCGGAAACTACTACTGGTCTTCCAGGGAACGATCAAAGCGTAGACTGTTTTAGACATTACTCCCATGGAGGTAAGAGCGCATGGTGACTGTTGTATTCAATCCCGATGCAAATTCTGTGCCTATTCAACACTCTGATAGTCCACAGATACAGAATGCCTCCAGAAGTGCATCGGAAACTACTACTGGTCTTCCAGGGAACGATCAAAGCGTAGACTGTTTGTGACATTACTCCCATGGAGGTAAGTGCGCATGGTGACTCTTGTATTCAATCCCGAAGCAATTTCTGTGTTTCATCAACACTCTGATAGTCCACAGATTACAGAATGCCTCCAGATGTGCAATGGAAACTACCACTGGCCTTCCAGGAAACGCTCAAAGCGTAACCTGTTTGAGACGTTACTCCCATGGGGGAATGTGCGCATGGTGACTGTTGTATTCAATCCCGAAGCAATTTCTGTGTTTCATCAACACTCTGATAGTCCACAGATTACAGAATGCCTCCAGATGTTCATCGGAAACTACTACTGGTCTTCCTGGGAACGATCAAAGCGTAGATGTTTGAGACATTACTCCCATTGAGGTATGTGCGCATGGTGACTGTTGTATTCAATCCCGATTCGATTTCTGTGTTTCATCAATACTCTGATAGTCCACAGATTATAGAATTCCTCCAGATGTCCATCGGAAACTACTACAGGTCTTCCAGGGAACGATCAAAGCGTAGACTGTTTGTGCCTTTACTCCCATGGAGGAAAGTGCGCATGGTGACTGTTGTATTCAATCCCGAAGCAATTTCTGTGTTTCATCAACACTCTGATAGTCCACCGATTACAGAATGCCTCCAGATGTCCATCGGAAACTACTACTGGTCTTCCAGGGGACGATCAAAGCGTATACTGTTTGAGACATTACTCCCACGGAGGTAAGTGCGCATGGTGACTGTTTTATTCAATACTGATGCAAATTCTGTGTTTAATCAACACTCTGATAGTCCACAGATTACAGAATGCCTCCAGATGTGCAATGGAAACTACCACTGGTCTTCCAGGAAACGATCAAAGGGTAGACTGTTTGAGACATTACTCCCATGGAGGAAAGTGCGCATGGTGACTGTTGTATTCAATCCCGATTCGATTTCCATGTTTCATCAACACTCTGATAGTCCACAGATTACTGAATTCATAAAGATGTGCATCGGAAACTACTACTGGTCTTCCGGGGAACGATCAAAACGTAAACGGTTTGAGACATTACTCCCACGGAGGAAAGTGCGCATGGTGACTGTTGCATTCATTCCAGAAGCAATTTCTATGTTTCATCAACAATCTGATAGTCCGCAGATAACAGAATGCCTCCAGATGTGCATCGGAAACTACTACTGGTCTTCCAGGGAACGATCAAAGCGTAGACTGTTTGAGACATTACTCCCATGGAGGAAAGTGCGCATGGTGACTGTTGTATTCAATCCCGATGCAGGTTGGGTTTCATCTACACCCTGATAGTCCACAGATTACAGAATGCCTCCAGATGTGCATCGGAAACTACTACTGGTCTTCCAGGGAACGATCAAAGCGTAGACTTTTTGAGACATTACTCCCATGGAGGTAATTGCGAATGGTGACTGTTGTATTCAATCCCGAAGCAAATTCTTTGCTTAATCAACACTCTGATAGTCCAGAGATTACAGAATGCCTCCAGATGTGCAATGGAAACTACCACTGGTCTTCCAGGAAACGATCAAAGCGTAGACTGTTTGAGACATTACTCCCATGGAGGAAAGTGCGCATGGTGACTGTTGTATTCAATCCCGATTCGATTTCTGTGTTTCATCAACACTCTGATAGTCCACAGATTACAGAATTCCTCCAGATGTGCATTGGAAACTACTACTGGTCTTCCAGGGAACGATCAAATCGTAGACTGTTTGTGACATTACTATCACGGAGGTAAGTGCGCATGGTGACTGTTGTAATCAATCCCGAAGCAATTTCTGTGTTTCATAAACACTCTGATAGTCCACAGATTACAGAATGCCTCCAGATATCCATCGGAAACTAATACTGGTCTTCCAGGGGAAGATCAAAGCGTAGACTGTTTGAGACATTACTCTCATGGAGGAAAGTGCGCATGGTGACCGTTGCATTCAATCCCGATGCAATTTTGGTTTCATCTACACGCTGATAGTCCACAGATTACAGAATGCCTCCAGATGTGCATCGGAAACTACTACTGGTCTTCCAGGGAACGATCAAAGCGTAGACTGTTTGAGACATTTCTCCCATGGAAGAAAGTGCGCATGGTGACTGTTGAATTCAATCCCGATGCAATTTTGGTTTTATCAACACTCTGATAGTCCACAGATTACAGAATGCCTCCAGATGTGCAATGGAAACTACCACTGGTCTTCCAGGAAACGATCAAAGCGTAGACTCTTTGAGACATTACTCCCATAGGGGGAAGTGTGCATGGTGACAGTTGTATTCTATCCCGATGCAATTTCTGTGTTTCATCAACACTCTGATAGACCACAGATTACAGAATTCCTCCAAATGTGAATCGGAAACTACTACTGGTCTTCCAGGGAACCATCAAAGCGTAGACTGTTTGAGACAATACTCCCATGGAGGAAACTGCACATGGTGACTGTTGTATTCAATCCCGATGCAATTTCTGTCTTTCATCAACACTCAGATAATCCACAGATTACAGAATGCCTCCAGATGTGCATCGGAAACTACTACTGGTCTTCCAGGGAACGATCAAAGCGTAGAATGTTTGAGACATTACTCCCATGGAGGTAAGTGCGCATGGTGACTGTTGTATTCAATCCCGATGCAAATTCTGTGTTTGATCAACACTCTGATAGTCCACAGATTACAGAATGCCTCCAGATGTGCAATGGAAACTACCACTGGTCTTCCAGGAAACGATCAAAGCGCTGACTGTTTGAGACATTACTCCCATGGAGGAAAGTGCGCATGGTGACTGTTGTATTCTATCCCGATTCGATTTCTGTGTTTCATCAACACTCTGATAGTCCACAGATTGCAGAATTCCTCCAGATGTGCATCGGAAACTACTACTGGTCTTCCAGGGAACGATCAAAGCGTAGACTGTTTGTGACATTACTCCCATGGAGGTAAGTGCGCATGGTGACTGTTGTAATCAATCCCGAAGCAATTTCTGTGTTTCATAAACACTCTGATAGTCCACAGATTACAGAATGCCTCCAGATGTCCATCGGAATGTAATACTGCTCTTCCAGGGGACCATCAAAGCGTAGACTGTTTGAGACAATACTCCCATAGAGGGAAGTGTGCATGGTGACTGTTGTATTCTATCCCGATGCAAATTCTGTGTTTCATCAACACTCTGATAGTCCACAGATTACAGAATTCCTCCAAATGTGAATCGGAAACTACTACTGGTCTTCCAGGGAACGATCAAATCGTAAACTCTTTGAGACATTACTCCCATGGAGGTAAGGGCGCATGGAGACTGTTGTATTCAATCCCGATGCAATTTTGGTTTCATCAACACTCTGATAGTCCACAGATTACAGAATGCCTCCAGATGTGCAATGGAAACTACCACTGGTCTTCCAGGAAACGATCAAAGCGTTGACTGTTTGAGACATTACTCCATTGGAGGAAAGTGCGCATGGTGACTGTTGTATTCAATCCCGATGCAATTTTGGTTTTATCAACACTCTGATAGTCTAAGGATTACAGAATGCCTCCATATGTGCATCGGAAACTACTACTGGTCTACCAGGAAACTATCAAAGCGTAGAGTGTTTGAGGCATTAATCCCATGGAGGTAACTGCGCATAAAGACTGTTGTATTCAATCCCGATGCAATTTCTGTGTTTCATCAACACTTTGATAGTCCACAGATTACGGCATGCCTCCAGATGTGCATCGGAAACTATTACAATGACTTCCAGGGAACGATCAAAGCGTAGACTGTTTGAGACATTACTCCCATAGAGGGAAGTGTGCATGGTGACTGTTGTATTCTATCCCGATGCAATTTCTGTGTTTCATCAACACTCTGATAGTCCACAGATTACAGAATTCCTCCAAATGTGAATCGGAAACTACTACTGGTCTTCCAGGGAACCATCAAAACATAGACTGTTTGAGACAATACTCCCATGGAGGAAACTGCACATGGTGACTGTTGTATTCAATCCCGATGCAATTTCTGTCTTTCATCAACACTCAGATAGTCCACAGATTACAGAATGCCTCCAGATGTGCATCGGAAACTACTACTGGTCTACCAGGGAACGATCAAAGCGTAAACTGTTTGAGACATTACACCCATGGAGGAAAGTGCGCATGGTGACTGTTGTATTCAATCCCGATGCAATTTCTGTGTTTCATAAACACACTGAAGGACCACAGATTACAGAATGCCTCCATATGTGCATAGGAAACTACTACCGGTCTTCCAGGGAACGATCAATGCGTATACTGTTTGAGACATTACTCCAATGGAGGAAAGTGCGCATGGTGACTGTTGTATTCCATCCCAATGCAAATTCTGTGTTTCATCAAGTCTCCGATAGTCCACAGATTACAGAATGCCTCCAGATGGGCATCGGAAAGTACTACTGGTCTTCGAGGGAACGATCAAATCGTAAACTCTTTGTGACGTTACTCCCATGGAGGAAAGTGCGCATGGTGACTGTTGTATTCAATCCCGATGCAATTTTGGTTTCATCAACACTCAGATAGTCGACAGATTACAGAATGCCTCCAGATGTGCATCGGAAACCACTACTGGTCTACCAGGAAACGATCAAACCGTAGACTGTTTGAGAAATTACTCCCATGGAGGTAACTGCGCATGGTGACTGTTTTATTCAATACCGATGCAATTTCTGTCTTTCATCAAAATTCTGATAGTCCACAGATTACAGAATGCCTCCAGATGTGCATCGGAAACTACTACTTGTCTTCCAGGGAACGATCAAATCGTAAACACTTTTTGACATTACTCCCATGGAGGGAAGTGCGCATGGAGAGTGTTGTATTCAATCCCGATGCAATTTTGGTTTCATCAACACTCTGATAGTCCACAGATTACAGAAATCCTCCAGATGTGCAATGGAAACTAACACTGGCCTTCCAGGAAACGATCAAAGCGTTGACTGTTTAAGACATTACTCCCATGGAGGAAAGTGCGCATGATGACAGTTGTATTCAATACCGATTCGATTTCTGTGTTTCATCAACACTATGATAGTCCGCAGATTACAGAATTCCAACAGATGTGCATCGGAAACTACTACTGGTCTTCCAGGGAACGATCAAAGCGTAAACTGTTTGAGACATTACTCAAATGGTTTAAGTGCGCATGGTGACTGTTGCATTAAATCCCGATGCAATTTCTGTGTTTCATCAACACTCTGATAATCCACAGATTACACAATGCCTCCAGATGTGCATCGGAAACTACTACTGGTCTTCCACGGAACGATCAAAGTGTAGACTGTTTGAGACATTAGTCCAGCAGAGGTAAGTGCTTATGGTGACTGTTGTATTCAAACCCGATGCAAATTCTGTGTTTCATCAACACTCTGATAGTCCAGAGATTACAGAATGGCTCCAGATGTGCAATGGAAACTACCACTGGTCTTCCAGGAAACGATCAAAGCGTAGACTGTTTGAGACATTACTAACATGGAGCAAAGTGCGCTTGGTGACTGTTGTATTCAATCCTAATTCGATCTCTGTGTTTCATCAACACTCTGATAGTCCACAGATTACAGAATTCCTCCAGATGTGCATCGGAAACAACTACTGGTCTTCCAGGGAACGATCAAAGCGTAATCTGTTTGAGACATTACTCCCATGGAGGAAAGTGCGCATGGTGACTGTTGTATTCAATACCGAAGCAATTTCTGTGTTTCATCAACACTATGATAGTCCACAGATTACAGAATGCCTCCAGATGTGCATCGGAAACTACTACTGGTCTTGCAGGGAACGATCAAAGCGTAGACTGTTTGAGACATTACACCCATGGAGGAAAGTGTGCATGTTGACGGTTGTATTCAATCCAGATGCAATTACTGTGTTTCATTAACACACTGATACTCCACAGATTAAAGAATGCCTCCAGATGTGCATCGGAAACTGCTACTGGTCTTCCAGGAAACGATCAAAGCGTAGACTGTTTGAGACATTACTCCCATGGAGGTAACTGCGCATGGTGACTGTTGTATTTAATCCCGATGCAATTTCTGTGTTTCATCAACACTCTGATAGTCGACAGGTTACAGAATGCCTCCAGATGTGCATCGGAAACTACTACCGGTCATCCAGGAATCGATCAAAGCGTAGACTGTTTGAGACATTACTCCCACGGAGGAATGTGCGCATGGTGACAGTTGTATTCAATCCCGATGCAATTTCTGTGTTTCATTAACAATCTGATAGTCCACAGACTAAAGAATGACTCCAGATGTGCATCGGAAACTACTACTGGTCTTCCAGGGAACGATGAAAGCGTATACTGTTTGAGACATTACTCCAATGGAGGTAAGGGCGCATGGAGACTGTTGTATTCAATCCTGATGCAATTTTGGTTTCATCAACACTCTGATAGTCCACAGATTACAGAATGCCTCCAGATGTGCATCGGAAACTACTACTGGTCCTCCATGAAACGATCAAAGAGTAGACTGTTTGAGACATTACTCCCATGGTGGTAAGTGCGAATCTTGACTGTTGTATTCAATCCCGATCCAATTTCTGTGTTTCATCAACACTCTGATAATCCACAGATTACAGAATGCCTCCAGATGTGCATCGGAAACAACTACTGGTCTTCCAGGGAACAATCAAAGCGTAGAGTGTTTGAGACATTACTCCCATGGAGGTAAGTGCGCATGGTGACAGTTGTAGTCAATCCCATTGAAAATTCTGTGTTTAATCAACACTCTGATAGTCCACAGATTACAGAATGCCTCCAGATCTGCAATGGAAACTACCACTGGTCTTCCAGGAAACGATCAAAGCGTAGACTGTTTGAGACATTACTCCCATGGAGGAAAGTGCGCATGGTGACTGTTGTAGTCAATCCCCATTCGATTTCTGTGTTTCATCAACACTCTGATAGTCCACAGATTAGAGAATTAATCCAGATGTGCATCGGAAATTTCTACTGGTCTTCCAGGGAACGATCAAAGCGTGAACTGTTTGAGACATTACTCCCATGGGGGAAAGTGCGCATGGTGACTGTTGTATTCAATCCCGAAGTAATTTCTGTGTTTCATCAACACTCTGATAGTCCACAGATTACAGAATGCCTCCAGATGTGCATCGGAAACTGCTAGTGGTCTTCCAGGGAATGATCAAAGCGTAGACTGTTTGAGACATTACTCCCATGGAGGAAAGTGCGCATGCGGACTGTTGTATTCAATCCCAATGCAATTTTGGTTTCATCTACACTCTGATAGTCCACAGATTACAGAATGCCTCCAGAAGTGCTTCGGAAACTACTACTGGTCTACCAGGAAGCGATCAAAGCGTAAACTGTTTGAGACATTACTCCCATGGAGGTAAGTGTGCATGGTGACTGATGTATTCTATCCCGATGCAATTTCTGTGTTTCATCAACACTCAGATAATCCACATATTACAGAATGCCTCCAGATGTGCATCGGAAACTACTACTGGTCTTACAGGGAACGATCAAAGCGTAGAGTGTTTGAGACATTACTCCCACGGAGGTAAGTGCTTATGGTGACTGTTGTATTCAAACCCGATGCAAATTCTGTGTTTCATCAACACTCTGATAGTCAGGAGTTTACAGAATGGCTCCAGATGTGCAATGGAAACTACCACTGGTCTTCAAGGAAACGATCAAAGCGTAGACTGTTTGAGACATTACTCCCATGGAGGAAAGTGCGCATGGTGACTGTTGCATTCAATCCTGATTCGATTTCTGTGTTTCATCAACACTCTGATAGTCCACAGATTACAGATTTCCTCCAGATGTGCATCGGAAACAACTACTGGTCTTCCAGGGAGCGATCAAAGCGTAAAGTGTTTGAGACATTACTCCCATGGAGGAAAGTGCGCATGGTGACTGTTGTATTCAATCCCGAAGCAATTTCTGTGTTTCATCAACACTCTGATAGTCCACAGATTACAGAATGCCTTCAGATGTGCATCGGAAACTACTACTGGTCTTCCAGGGAATGATCAATGCGTAGACAGTTTGAGACATTACTCCCATGGAGGAAAGTGCGCATGGTGACTGTTGTATTCAATCCCGATGCAATTTCTGTGTTTCATCAACACTCTGATAGCCCACACATTACAGAATGCCTCCAGATGTGCATCGGGAACTACTACTGGTCTTTTTGGGAACCATCAGAGCGTAGACAGTATGAGACATTACTCCCATGGAGGAAAGTGAGCATGGTGACTATTGTATTCAATCCCAACGCAATTTCTGTGCTTCTTCAAGACTCCGATAGTCCACAGATTACAGAATGCCTCCAGATGGGCATCGGAAAGTACTACTGGTCTTCCAGGGAACGATCAAATAGTAAACTCTTTGTGACATTACTCCCATGGAGGAAAGTGCGCATGGTGACAGTTGTAGTCAATCCCATTGAAAATTCTGTGTTTAATCAACACTCTGATAGTCCACAGATTACAGAATGCCTCCAGATCTGCAATGGAAACTACCACTGGTCTTCCAGGAAACGATCAAAGCGTAGACTGTTTGAGACATTACTCCCATGGTGGAAAGTGCGCATGGTGACTGTTGTAGTCAATCCCCATTCGATTTCTGTGTTTCATCAACACTCTGATAGTCCACAGATTAGAGAATTAATCCAGATGTGCATCGGAAATTTCTACTGGTCTTCCAGGGAACGATCAAAGCGTGAACTGTTTGAGACATTACTCCCATGGAGGAAAGTGCGCATGGTGACTGTTGTATTCAATCCCGAAGCACTTTCTGTGTTTCATCAACACTCTGATAGTCCACGGATTACAGAATGTCTCCAGATGTGCATCGGAAACTACTACTGGTCTTCCAGGGAACGATCAAAGTGTTGACTGTTTGAGACGTTACTCCCACGGAGGAAAGTGCGCATGATGACTGTTGTATTCAATCCCCATTCGATTTCTGTGTTTCATCAACACTCTGATAGTCCACAGATTAGAGAATTAATCCAGATGTGCATCGGAAATTTCTACTGGTCTTCCAGGGAACGATCAAAGCGTGAACTGTTTGAGACATTACTCCCATGGGGGAAAGTGCGCATGGTGACTGTTGTATTCAATCCCGAAGTAATTTCTGTGTTTCATCAACACTCTGATAGTCCACAGATTACAGAATGCCTCCAGATGTGCATCGGAAACTGCTAGTGGTCTTCCAGGGAATGATCAAAGCGTAGACTGTTTGAGACATTACTCCCATGGAGGAAAGTGCGCATGCGGACTGTTGTATTCAATCCCAATGCAATTTTGGTTTCATCTACACTCTGATAGTCCACAGATTACAGAATGCCTCCAGAAGTGCTTCGGAAACTACTACTGGTCTACCAGGAAGCGATCAAAGCGTAAACTGTTTGAGACATTACTCCCATGGAGGTAAGTGTGCATGGTGACTGATGTATTCTATCCCGATGCAATTTCTGTGTTTCATCAACACTCAGATAATCCACATATTACAGAATGCCTCCAGATGTGCATCGGAAACTACTACTGGTCTTACAGGGAACGATCAAAGCGTAGAGTGTTTGAGACATTACTCCCACGGAGGTAAGTGCTTATGGTGACTGTTGTATTCAAACCCGATGCAAATTCTGTGTTTCATCAACACTCTGATAGTCAGGAGTTTACAGAATGGCTCCAGATGTGCAATGGAAACTACCACTGGTCTTCAAGGAAACGATCAAAGCGTAGACTGTTTGAGACATTACTCCCATGGAGGAAAGTGCGCATGGTGACTGTTGCATTCAATCCTGATTCGATTTCTGTGTTTCATCAACACTCTGATAGTCCACAGATTACAGATTTCCTCCAGATGTGCATCGGAAACAACTACTGGTCTTCCAGGGAGCGATCAAAGCGTAAAGTGTTTGAGACATTACTCCCATGGAGGAAAGTGCGCATGGTGACTGTTGTATTCAATCCCGAAGCAATTTCTGTGTTTCATCAACACTCTGATAGTCCACAGATTACAGAATGCCTTCAGATGTGCATCGGAAACTACTACTGGTCTTCCAGGGAATGATCAATGCGTAGACAGTTTGAGACATTACTCCCATGGAGGAAAGTGCGCATGGTGACTGTTGTATTCAATCCCGATGCAATTTCTGTGTTTCATCAACACTCTGATAGCCCACACATTACAGAATGCCTCCAGATGTGCATCGGGAACTACTACTGGTCTTTTTGGGAACCATCAGAGCGTAGACAGTATGAGACATTACTCCCATGGAGGAAAGTGAGCATGGTGACTATTGTATTCAATCCCAACGCAATTTCTGTGCTTCTTCAAGACTCCGATAGTCCACAGATTACAGAATGCCTCCAGATGGGCATCGGAAAGTACTACTGGTCTTCCAGGGAACGATCAAATAGTAAACTCTTTGTGACATTACTCCCATGGAGGAAAGTGCGCATGGTGACAGTTGTAGTCAATCCCATTGAAAATTCTGTGTTTAATCAACACTCTGATAGTCCACAGATTACAGAATGCCTCCAGATCTGCAATGGAAACTACCACTGGTCTTCCAGGAAACGATCAAAGCGTAGACTGTTTGAGACATTACTCCCATGGTGGAAAGTGCGCATGGTGACTGTTGTAGTCAATCCCCATTCGATTTCTGTGTTTCATCAACACTCTGATAGTCCACAGATTAGAGAATTAATCCAGATGTGCATCGGAAATTTCTACTGGTCTTCCAGGGAACGATCAAAGCGTGAACTGTTTGAGACATTACTCCCATGGAGGAAAGTGCGCATGGTGACTGTTGTATTCAATCCCGAAGCACTTTCTGTGTTTCATCAACACTCTGATAGTCCACGGATTACAGAATGTCTCCAGATGTGCATCGGAAACTACTACTGGTCTTCCAGGGAACGATCAAAGTGTTGACTGTTTGAGACATTACTCCCACGGAGGAAAGTGCGCATGATGACTGTTGTATTCAATCCCGATTCGATTTCTGTGTTTCATCAACACTATGATAGTCCACAGATTACAGAATTCCTCCAGATGTGCATCGGAAACTATTACTGGTCTTCCAGGGAACGATCAAAGCGTAAACTGTTTGAGACATTACTCCCATGGATTAAAGTGCGCATGGTGACTGTTGTATTCAATCCCGAAGCAATTTCTGTGTTTCATCAACACTCTGATAGTCCACAGATTACAGAATGCCTTCAGATGTGCATCGGAAACTACTACTGGTCTTCCAGGGAACGATCAATGCGTAGACAGTTTGAGACATTACTCCCATTGAGGAAAGTGCGCATGTTGACGGTTGTTTTCAATCCCGTTGCAATTTCTGTGTTTTATTAACACTCTGATAGTCCACAGATTACAGAATGCCTCCAAATGTGAATCGGATACTACTACTGGTCTTCCAGGGAACCAGCAAAGTGTAGTCTGTTAGAGAAAATACTCCCATGGAGGTAACTGCACATGGTGACTCTTGTATTCAATCCCGATGCAATTTCTGTGTTTCATCAACACTCAGATAATCCACAGATTACAGAATGCCTCCAGATGTGCATCGGAAACTACTACTGGTCTTCAAGGGAGCGATCAAAGCGTAGACTGTTTGAGCCATTACTCCCATGGAGGAAAGAGCGCATGGTGACTGTTGTATTCAACCCCGATGCAATTTCTGTGTTTCATCAACACTCTGATAGTCCACAGATTACAGAATGCCTCCAGATGTGCATCGGAAACTACTACTGGTCTACCAGGGAACGATCAAAGCGTAAACTGTATGAGACATTACACCCATAGAGGAAAGTGCGCAATTTGACTGTTGTATTCAATCCCGATGCAATTTCTGTGTTTCATCAACACTCTCATAGTCCACAGATTACAGAATGCCTCCAGATGTGCATCGGAAACTACTACTGGTCTTCTTGGGAACCATCACAGCGTAGACTCTTTGAGACATTACTCCCATGGTGGAAAGTGCGCATGGTTACTGTTGTATTCAATCCCAACGCAATTTCTGTGTTTCTTCAAGACTCCGTTAGTCCACAGATTACAGAATGCCTCCAGATGGGCATCGTAAAGTACTACTGGTCTCCAGGGAACGATCAAAGCGTAAACTCTTTGTGACATTACTCCCATGGAGGAAAGTGCGCATGGTGACTGTTGTATTCAATCCCGATTCGATTTCTGTGTTTCATCAACACTCTGATAGTCCACAGATTACAGAATTCCTCCAGATGTGCATCGGAAACAACTACTGGTCTTCCAGGGAACGATCAAAGCGTAAACTGTTTGAGACATTACTCCCATGGAGGAAATTGCGCATTTTGAGGGTTGTATTCAATCCCGATGCAATTTCTGTGTTTCATCAACAATCTGATAGTACACAGATTACAGAATGCCTCCAAATGTGAATCGGATACTACTACTGGTATTCCAGGGAACCATCAAAGCGTAGACTGTTTGAGACAATACTCCCATGGAGGTAACTGCACATGGTGACTGTTGTATTCAATCCCGATGCAATTTCTGTGTTTCATCAACACTCAGATAGTCCACAGATTACAGAATGCCTCCAGATGTGCATCGGAAACTACTACTGGTCTTCCAGGGAGCGATCAAAGCGTAGACTGTTTGCGACATTACTCCCATGGAGGAAAGTGGGCATGGTGACTGTTGTATTCAACCCCGAAGCAATTTCTGTGCTTCATCAACACTCTGAAAGTCCACAGATTACAGAATGCCTCCAGATGTGCATCGGAAACTACTACTGGTCTACCAAGGAACGATCAAAGCGTAGACTGTTTGAGACATTACACCCATGGAGGAAAGTGCGCATGGTGACTGTTGTATTCAATCCCGATGCAATTTCTGTGTTTCATCAACACTCTGATAGTCCACAGATTACAGAATGCCTCCAGATGTGCATCGGAAACTGCTACTGGTCTTTCAGGACACGATAAAAGCGTAGACTGTTTGAGACATTACTCCAATGGAGGAAAGTGCGCATGGTGACTGTTGTATTCAATCCCGATGCAATTTCTGTGTTTCACCAACACTCAGATAGTCCACAGTTTACAGAATGCCTCCAGATGTGCATCGGAAACTACTACTGGTCTTCCAGGGAGCGATCAAAGCGTAGACTGTTTGCGACATTACTCTCATGGAGAAAAGTGCGCATGGTGACTGTTGTATTCAACCCCGATGCAATTTCTGTGTTTCATCAACATTCTGATAGTCCACAGATTACAGAATGCCTCCAGATGTGCATCGGAAAATACTACTGGTCTACCAGGGAACGATCAAAGCGTAAACTGTTTGAGACATTACACCCATTGAGGAAAGTGCGCATGGTGACTGTTGTATTCAATCCCGATGCAATTTCTGTGTTTCATCAACACTCTCATAGTCCACAGATTACAGAATGCCTCCAGATGTGCATCGGAAACTACTACTGGTCTTCTTGGGAACCATCAGAGCGTAGACTGTTTGAGACATTACTCCCATGGAGGAAAGTGCGCATGGTGACTGTTGTATTCAATCCGAACGCAATTTCTGTTTTTCTTCAAGACTCCGATAGTCCACAGATTACAGAATGCCTCCAGATGGGCATCGGAAAGTACTACTGGTCTTCAAGGGAACGATCAAAGCGTAAACTCTTTGTGACATTACTCCCATGGAGGAAAGTGCGCATGTTGACGGTTGTATTCAATCCCGATGCAATTTCTGTGTTTCATCAACACTCTGATAGTCCACAGATTACAGAATGCCTCCAAATGTGAATCGAATACTACTACTGCTCATCCAGGGAACCATGAAAGCGTAGACTGTTTGAGACAATACTCCCATGGAGGAAACTGCACATGGTGACTGTTGTATTCAATCCCGATGCAATTTCTGTGTTTCATCAACACTGAGATAGTCCACAGATTACAGAATGCTTCCACATGTGCATCGGAAACTACTACTGGTCTTCCAGGGAGCGATCAAAGCGTAGACTGTTTGCGACATTACTCCCATGGAGGAAAGTGGGCATGGTCACTGTTGTATTCAACCCCGATGCAATTTCTGTGTTTCATCAACACTCTGATAGCCCACAGATTACAGAATGCCTCCAGATGTGCATCGGAAACTACTACTGGTCTTCTTGGGAACCATCAGAGCGTAGACTGTTTGAGACATTACTCCCATGGAGGAAAGTGAGCATGGTGACTATAGTATTCAATCCCTACGCAATTTCTGTGTTTCTTCAAGACTCCGATTGTCTACAGATTACAGAATGCCTCCAGATGGGCATCGGAAAGTACTACTAGTCTTTCAGGACACGATAAAACGTAGACTGTTTGAGACATTACTCCCATGGAGGAAAGTGCGCATGGTGACTGTTGTATTCAATCCCGATGCAATTTCTGTGTTTCATCAACACTCAGATAGTCCACAGATTACAGAATGCCTCCAGATGTGCATCGGAAACTAATACTGGTCTTCCAGGGAGCGATCAAAGCGTAGACTGTTTGCGACATTACTCCCACGGAGGAAAGTGGGCATGGTGACTTTTGTATTCAACCCCGATGCAATTTCTGTGTTTCATCAACACTCTGATAGTCCACAGATTACAGAATGCCTCCAGATGTGCATCGGAAACTACTACTGGTCTACCAGGGAACGATCAAAGCGTATACTGTTTGAGACATTACACCCATGGAGGAAAGTGCGCATGGTGACTGTTGTATTCAATACCGATGCAATTTCTGTGTTTCATCAACACTCTGATAGTCCACAGATTACAGAGTGCCTCCAGATGTGCTTCGGAAACTGCTACTGGTCTTTCAGGACACGATAAAAGCGTAGACTGTTTGAGACATTACTCCCATGGAGGAAAGTGCGCATGGTGACTGTTGTATTCAATCCCGATGCAATTTCTGTGTTTCACCAACACTCTGATAGTCCACAGATTACAGAATGCCTCCAGATGTGCATCGGAAACTACTACTGGTCTTCCAGCAGTTGTTTTCAATCCCGATGCAATTTCTGTGTTTCATCAACACTCTGATAGTCCACAGATGACAGAATGCCTCCAGATGTGCATCGGAAACTACTACTGGTCTTCCAGGGAACGATCAAAGCGTAAACTCTTTGTGACATTACTCCCATGGAGGAAAGTGCGCATGGTGACAGTTGTAGTCAATCCCATTGAAAATTCTGTGTTTAATCAACACTCTGATAGTCCACAGATTACAGAATGCCTCCAGATCTGCAATGGAAACTACCACTGGTCTTCCAGGAAACGATCAAAGCGTAGACTGTTTGAGACATTACTCCCATGGAGGAAAGTGCGCATGGTGACTGTTGTAGTCAATCCCCATTCGATTTCTGTGTTTCATCAACACTCTGATAGTCCACAGATTAGAGAATTAATCCAGATGTGCATCGAAAATTTCTACTGGTCTTCCAGGGAACGATCAAAGCGTGAACTGTTTGAGACATTACTCCCATGGAGGAAAGTGCGCATGGTGACTGTTGTATTCAATCCCGAAGTAATTTCTGTGTTTCATCAACACTCTGATAGTCCACAGATTACAGAATGCCTCCAGATGTGCATCGGAAACTGCTAGTGGTCTTCCAGGGAATGATCAAAGCGTAGACTCTTTGAGACATTACTCCCATGGAGGAAAGTGCGCATGCGGACTGTTGTATTCAATCCCAATACAATTTTGGTTTCATCTACACTCTGATAGTCCACAGATTACAGAATGCCTCCAGAAGTGCATCGGAAACTACTACTGGTCTACCAGGAAGCGATCAAAGCGTAAACTGTTTGAGACATTACTCCCATGGAGGTAAGTGTGCATGGTGACTGTTGTATTCTATCCCGATGCAATTTCTGTGTTTCATCAACACTCAGATAATCCACAGATTACAGAATGCCTCCAGATGTGCATCGGAAACTGCTAGTGGTCTTCCAGGGAATGATCAAAGCGTAGACTGTTTGAGACATTACTCCCATGGAGGAAAGTGCGCATGCGGACTGTTGTATTCAATCCCAATGCAATTTTGGTTTCATCTACACTCTGATAGTCCACAGATTACAGAATGGCTCCAGATGTGCATCGGAAACTACTACTGGTCTACCAGGAAGCGATCAAAGCGTAAACTGTTTGAGACATTACTCCCATGGAGGTAAGTGTGCATGGTGACTGTTGTATTCAATCCCGAAGTAATTTCTGTGTTTCATCAACACTCTGATAGTCCACAGATTACAGAATGCCTTCAGATGTGCATCGGAAACTACTACTGGTCTTCCAGGGAACGATCAATGCGTAGACAGTTTGAGACATTACTCCCATGGAGGAAAGTGCGCATGTTGACGGTTGTTTTCAATCCCGTTGCAATTTCTGTGTTTTATTAACACTCTGATAGTCCACAGATTACAGAATGCCTCCAAATGTGAATCGGATACTACTACTGGTCTTCCAGGGAACCATCAAAGCGTAGTCTGTTAGAGAAAATACTCCTATGGAGGTAACTGCACATGGTGACTCTTGTATTCAATCCCGATGCAATTTCGGTGTTTCATCAACACTCAGATAATCCACAGATTACAGAATGCCTCCAGATGTGCATCGGAAACTACTACTGGTCTTCAAGGGAGCGATCAAAGCGTAGACTGTTTGCGACATTACTCTCATGGAGGAAAGTGGGCATGGTGACTGTTGTATTCAACCCCGATGCAATTTCTGTGTTTCATCAACACTCTGATAGTCCACAGATTACAGAATGCCTCCAGATGTGCATCGGAAACTACTACTGGTCTACCAGGGAACGATCAAAGCGTAAACTGTTTGAGACATTACACCCATAGAGGAAAGTGCGCATGGTGACTGTTGTATTCAATCCCGATGCAATTTCTGTGTTTCATCAACACTCTCATAGTCCACAGATTACAGAATGCCTCCAAATGTGAATCGGATACTACTACTGGTCTTCCAGGGAACCATCAAAGCGTAGACTGTTTGAGACAATACTCCCATGGAGGTAACTGCACATGGTGACTGTTGTATTCAATCCCGATGCAATTTCTGTGTTTCATCAACACTCAGATAGTCCACAGATTACAGAATGCCTCCAGATGTGCATGGGAAACTACTACTGGTCATCCAGGGAGCGATCAAAGCGTAGACTGTTTGCGACATTACTCCCATGGAGGAAAGTGGGCATGGCGACTGTTGTATTCAACCCCGAAGCAATTTCTGTGTTTCATCAACACTCTGAAAGTCCACAGATTACAGAATGCCTCCAGATGTGCATCGGAAACTACTACTGGTCTACCAAGGAACGATAAAGCGTAAACTGTTTGAGACATTACACCCATGCAGGAAAGTGCGCATGGTGACTGTTGTATTCAATCCCGATGCAATTTCTGTGTTTCATCAACACTCTGATAGTCCACAGATTACAGAATGCCTCCAGATGTGAATCGGAAACTGCTACTGGTCTTTCAGGACACGATAAAAGCGTAGACTGTTTGAGACATTACTCCAATGGAGGAAAGTGCGCATGGTGACTGTTGTATTCAATCCCGATGCAATTTCTGTGTTTCACCAACACTCAGATAGTCCACAGATTACAGAATGCCTCCAGATGTGCATCGGAAACTACAACTGGTCTTCCAGGGAGCGATCAAAGCGTAGACTGTTTGCGACATTACTCTCATGGAGAAAAGTGCGCATGGTGACTGTTGTATTCAACCCCGATGCAATTTCTGTGTTTCATCAACACTCTCATAGTCCACAGATTACAGAATGCCTCCAGATGTGCATCGGAAAATACTACTGGTCTACCAGGGAACGATCAAAGCGTAAACTGTTTGAGACATTACACCCATTGAGGAAAGTGCGCATGGTGACTGTTGTATTCAATCCCGATGCAATTTCTGTGTTTCATCAACACTCTCATAGTCCACAGATTACAGAATGCCTCCAAATGTGAATCGGATACTACTACTGGCCTTCTTGGGAACCATCAAAGCGTAGACTGTTTGAGACAATACTCCCATGGAGGTAACTGCACATGGTGACTGTTGTATTCAATCCCGATGCAATTTCTGTGTTTCATCAACACTCAGATAGTCCACAGATTACAGAATGCCTCCAGATGTGCATGGGAAACTACTACTGGTCATCCAGGGAGCGATCAAAGCGTAGACTGTTTGCGACATTACTCCCATGGAGGAAAGTGGGCATGGCGACTGTTGTATTCAACCCCGAAGCAATTTCTGTGTTTCATCAACACTCTGAAAGTCCACAGATTACAGAATGCCTCCAGATGTGCATCGGAAACTACTACTGGTCTACCAAGGAACGATAAAGCGTAAACTGTTTGAGACATTACACCCATGCAGGAAAGTGCGCATGGTGACTGTTGTATTCAATCCCGATGCAATTTCTGTGTTTCATCAACACTCTGATAGTCCACAGATTACAGAATGCCTCCAGATGTGCATCGGAAACTGCTACTGGTCTTTCAGGACACGATAAAAGCGTAGACTGTTTGAGACATTACTCCAATGGAGGAAAGTGCGCATGGTGACTGTTGTATTCAATCCCGATGCAATTTCTGTGTTTCACCAACACTCAGATAGTCCACAGATTACAGAATGCCTCCAGATGTGCATCGGAAACTACAACTGGTCTTCCAGGGAGCGATCAAAGCGTAGACTGTTTGCGACATTACTCTCATGGAGAAATGTGCGCATGGTGACTGTTGTATTCAACCCCGATGCAATTTCTGTGTTTCATCAACACTCTGATAGTCCACAGATTACAGAATGCCTCCAGATGTGCATCGGAAAATACTACTGGTCTACCAGGGAACGATCAAAGCGTAAACTGTTTGAGACATTACACCCATTGAGGAAAGTGCGCATGGTGACTGTTGTATTCAATCCCGATGCAATTTCTGTGTTTCATCAACACTCTCATAGTCCACAGATTACAGAATGCCTCCAGATGTGCATCGGAAACTACTACTGGCCTTCTTGGGAACCATCAGAGCGTAGACTGTTTGAGACATTACTCCCATGGAGGAAAGTGCGCATGGTGACTGTTGTATTCAATCCGAACGCAATTTCTGTTTTTCTTCAAGACTCCGATAGTCCACAGATTACAGAATGCCTCCAGATGGGCATCGGAAAGTACTACCGGTCTTCAAGGGAACGATCAAAGCGTAAACTCTTTGTGACATTACTCCCATGGAGGAAAGTGCGCATGTTGACGGTTGTATTCAATCCCGATGTAATTTCTGTGTTTCATCTACACTCTGATAGTCCACAGATTACAGAATGCCTCCATATGTGAATCGGATACTACTACTGGTCATCCAGGGAACCATGAAAGCGTAGACTGTTTGAGACAATACTCCCATGGAGGTAACTGCACATGGTGACTGTTGTATTCAATCCCGATGCAATTTCTGTGTTTCATCAACACTGAGATAGTCCACAGATTACAGAATGCTTCCACATGTGCATCGGAAACTACTACTGGTCTTCCAGGGAGCGATCAAAGCGTAGACTGTTTGCGACATTACTCCCATGGAGGAAAGTGGGCATGGTCACTGTTGTATTCAACCCCGATGCAATTTCTGTGTTTCATCAACACTCTGATAGCCCACAGATTACAGAATGCCTCCAGATGTGCATCGGAAACTACTACTGGTCTTCTTGGGAACCATCAGAGCGTAGACTGTTTGAGACATTACTCCCATGGAGGAAAGTGAGCATGGTGACTATAGTATTCATTCCCTACGCAATTTCTGTGTTTCTTCAAGACTCCGATTGTCCATAGATTACAGAATGCCTCCAGATGGGCATCGGAAAGTACTACTAGTCTTTCAGGACACGATAAAACGTAGACTGTTTGAGACATTACTCCCATGGAGGAAAGTGCGCATGGTGACTGTTGTATTCAATCCCGATGCAATTTCTGTGTTTCATCAACACTCAGATAGTCCACAGATTACAGAATGCCTCCAGACGTGCATCGGAAACTAATACTGGTCTTCCAGGGGGCGATCAAAGCGTAGACTGTTTGCGACATTACTCCCATGGAGGAAAGTGGGCATGGTGACTTTTGTATTCAACCCCGATGCAATTTCTGTGTTTCATCAACACTCTGATAGTCCACAGATTACAGAATGCCTCCAGATGTGCATCGGAAACTACTACTGGTCTACCAGGGAACGATCAAAGCGTATACTGTTTGAGACATTACACCCATGGAGGAAAGTGCGCATGGTGACTGTTGTATTCAATACCGATGCAATTTCTGTGTTTCATTAACACTCTGATAGTCCACAGATTACAGAATGCCTCCAGATGTGCATCGGAAACTACTACTGGTCATCTTGGGAACCATCAGAGCGTAGACTGTTTGAGACATTACTCCCATGGAGGAATGTGCGCATGGTGAAGGTTGTATTCAATCCCAACGCAATTTCTGTGTTTCTTCAAGACTCCGATAGTCCACAGATTACAGAATGCCTCCAGATGTGCAATGGAAACTACCAGTGGTCTTCCAGGAAACGATCAAAGCGTGGACTGTTTGCGACATTACTCCCATGGAGGAAAGTGGGCATAGTGACTGTTGTATTCAACCCCGATGCAATTTCTGTGTTTCATCAACACTCTGATAGTCCACAGATTACTGAATGCCTCCAGATGTGCATCGGAAACTACTACTGGTCTACCAAGGAAAGATTAAAGCGTAAACTGTTTGAGACATTACACCCATTGTGGAAAGTGCGAATGGTGACTGTTGTATTCAATCCCGATGCAATTTCTGTGTTTCATCAACACTCTGTTAGTCCACAGATTACAGAATGCCTCCAGATGTGCATCGGAAACTACTACTGGTCTTCTTGGGAACCATCAGAGCGTAGACTGTTTGAGACATTACTCCCATGGAGGAAAGTGAGCATGGTGACTGTTGTATTCAATCCCAACGCAATTTCTGTGTTTCTTCAAGACTCCGTTAGTCCACAGATTACAGAATGCCTCCAGATGGGCATCGGAAAGTACTACTGGTCTTCCAGGGAACGATCAAAGCGTAAACTTTTTGTGACATTACTCCCATGGAGGAAAGTGCGCATGGTGACTGTTGTATTCAATCCCGATGCAATTTCTGTGTTTCATCAACACTCTGATAGTCCACAGATTACAGAGTGCCTCCAGATGTGCTTCGGAAACTGCTACTGGTCTTTCAGGACACGATAAAAGCGTAGACTGTTTGAGACATTACTCCCATGGAGGAAAGTGCGCATGGTGACTGTTGTATTCAATCCCGATGCAATCTCTGTGTTTCACCAACACTCTGATAGTCCACAGATTACAGAATGCCTCCAGATGTGCATCGGAAACTACTACTGGTCTTCCAGTAGTTGCTTTCAATCCCGATGCAATTTCTGTGTTTCATCAACACTCAGATAGTCCACAGATTACAGAATGCCTCCAGATGTGCATCGGAAACTACTACTGGTCTTCCAGGGAGCGATCAAAGCGTAGACTGTTTGCGACATTACCCTCATGGAGGAAAGTGCGCATGGTGACTGTTGTATTCAACCCCGATGCAATTTCTGTGTTTCATCAACACTCTGATAGACCACAGATTACAGAATGCCTCCAGATGTGCATCGGAAGCTACTACTGGTCTACCAGGGAATGATCAAAGCGTAAACTGTTTGAGACATAACACCCATGGAGGAAAGTGCGCATGGTGACTGTTGTATTCAATCCCGATGCAATTTCTGTGTTTCATCAACACTCTGATAGCCCAAACATTACAGAATGCCTCCAGATGTGCATCGGGAACTACTACTGGTCTTTTTGGGAACCATCAGAGCGTATACTGTATGAGACATTACTCCCATAGAGGAAAGTGAGCATGGTGACTATTGTATTCAATCCCAACGCAATTTCTGTGTTTCTTCAAGACTCCGATAGTCCACAGATTACAGAATGCCTCCAGATGGGCATCGGAAAGTACTACTGGTCTTCCAGGGAACGATCAAAGCGTAAACTCTTTGTGACATTACTCCCATGGAGGAAAGTGCGCATGGTGACTGTTGTATTCAAACCCGATGCAATTTCTGTGTTTCTTCAAGACTCCGATAGTCCACAGATTACAGAATGCCTCCAGATGGGCATCGGAAAGTACTATTGGTCTTCCAGGGAACGATCAAAGAGTAAACTCTTTGTGACATTACTCCCATTGATGAAAGTGCGCATGGTGACTGTTGTATTCAATCCCGATGCAATTTCTGTGCTTCATCAACACTCTGATGGTCCACAGATTACAGAGTGCCTCCAGATGTGCATCGGAAACTGCTACTGGTCTTCCAGTGAGCGATCAAAGCGTAGACTGTTTGCAACATTACCCTCATGGAGGAAAGTGCGCATGGTGACTGTTGTATTCAACCCCGATGCACTTTCTGTGTTTCATCAACACTCTGATAGTCCACAGATTACAGAATGCCTCCAGATGTGCATCGGAAACTGCAACTGGTCTTCCAGGGAACGATCAAAGCGTAAACTGTTTGAGACATTACACCCATGGGGGAAAGTGCACATGGTGACTGTTGTATTCAATCCCGATGCAATTTCTGTGTTTCATCAACACTCTGATAGTCCACATATTACAGAATGCCTCCAGATGGGCATCGGAAACTACTACTGGTCTTCTTGGGAACCATCAGAGCGTAGACTGTTTGAGACATTACTCCCATGGAGGAAAGTGAGCATGGTGACAGTTGTATTCAATCCCAACGCAATTTCTGTGTTTCTTCAAGACTCCGTTAGTCCACAGATTACAGAATGCCTCCAGATGGGCATCGGAAAATACTACTGGTCTTCCAGGGAACGATCAAAGCGTAGACTGTTTGAGACATTACCCTCATAGAGGAAAGTGCGCATGGTGACTGTTGTATTCAACCCCGATGCAATTTCTGTGTTTCATCAACACTCTGATAGACCACAGATTACAGAATGCCTCCAGATGTGCATCGGAAACTACTACTGGTCTACCAGGGAACGATCAAAGCGTAAACTGTTTGAGACATTACACCCATGGAGGAAAGTGAGCATGGTGACTATTGTATTCAATCCCAACGCAATTTCTGTGCTTCTTCAAGACTCCGATAGTCCACAGATTACAGAATGCCTCCAGATGGGCATCGGAAAGTACTACTGGTCTTCCAGGGAACGATCAAAGCGTAAACTCTTTGTGACATTACTCCCATGGAGGAAAGTGCGCATGGTGACTGTTGTATTCAATCCCGATGCAATTTCTGTGTTTCATCGACACTCTGATAGTCCACAGTTTACAGAATGCCTCCAGATGTGCATCGGAAACTGCTACTGCTCTTTCAGGACACGATCAAAGCGTAGACTGTTTGAGACATTACTCCCATGGAGGAAAGTGCGCATGGTCACTGTTGTATTGAATCCCGATGCAATTTTGGTTTCATCAACACTCTGATAGTCCACAGATTACAGAATGCCTAGAGATGTGCATCGGAAACTACTACTGGTCTTCCAGGGAGCGATCAAAGCGTAGACTGTTTGCGACATTACCCTCATGGAGGAAAGTGCGCATGGTGACTGTTGTATTCAACCCCGATGCAATTTCTGTGTTTCATCAACACTCTGATAGACCACAGATTACAGAATGCCTCCATATGTGCATCGGAAACTACTACTGGTCTACCAGGGAACGATCAAAGCGTAACCTGTTTGAGACATTACACCCGTGGAGGAAAGTGCGCATGGTGACTGTTGTATTCAATCCCGATGCAATTTCTGTGTTTCTTCAAGACTCCGATAGACCACAGATTACAGAATGCCTCCAGATGGGCATCGGAAAGTACTATTGGTCTCCCAGGGAACGATCAAAGCGTAAACTCTTTGTGACATTACTCCCATTGATGAAAGTGCGCATGGTGACTGTTGTATTCAATCCCGATGCAATTTCTGTGCTTCATCAACACTCTGATGGTCCACAGATTACAGAGTGCCTCCAGATGTGCATCGGAAACTGCTACTGGTCTTTCAGGACACGATAAAAGCGTAGACTGTTTGAGACATTACTCCCATGGAGGAAAGTGCGCATGGTGACTGTTGTATTCAATCCCGATGCAATTTCTGTGTTTCACCAACACTCTGATAGTCCACAGATTACAGAATGCCTCCAGATGTGCATCGGAAACTACTACTGGTCTACCAGGGAACGATCAAAGCGTAAACTGTTTGAGATATTACACCCATGGAGGAAAGTGCGCATGGTGACTGTTGTATTCAATCCCGATGCAATTTCTGTGTTTCATCAACACTCTGATAGTCCACAGATTACAGAATGCCTCCAGATGTGCATCGGAAACTACTACTGGTCTTCCAGGGAGCGATCAAAGCGTAGACTGTTTGCGACATTACTCTCATGGAGGAAAGTGGGCATGGTGACTGTTGTATTCAACCCCGATGCAATTTCTGTGTTTCATCAACACTCTGATAGTCCACAGATTACAGAATGCCTCCAGATGTGCATCGGAAAATACTACTGGTCTACCAGGGAACGATCAAAGCGTAAACTGTTTGAGACATTACACCCATTGAGGAAAGTGCGCATGGTGACTGTTGTATTCAATTCCGATGCAATTTCAGTGTTTCATCAACACTCTCATAGTCCACAGATTACAGAATGCCACCAGATGTGCATCGGAAACTACTACTGGTCTTCTTGGGAACCATCAGAGAGTAGACTGTTTGAGACATTACTCCCATGGAGGAAAGTGCGCATGGTGACTGTTGTATTCAATCCCAACGCAATTTCTGTGTTTCTTCAAGACTCCGATAGTCCACGGATTACAGAATGCCTCCAGATGGGCATCGGAAAGTACTGCTGGTCTTCCAGGGTACGATCAAAGCGTAAACTCTTTGTGACATTACTCCCATGGAGGAAAGTGCGCATGGTGATTATTGTAATCAAACCCGATGCAAATTCTGTGTTTAATCAACACTCTGATAGTCCACAGATTACAGAATGCCTCCAGAAGTGCAATGGAAACTACTAGTGGTCTTCCAGGAAACGATCAAAGCGTAGACTGTTTGAGACATTACTCCCATGGAGGAAAGTGCGCATGCTGACTGTTGTATTCAATCCAGATGCAATTTCTGTGTTACACCAACACTCTGATAGTCCACAGATTACAGAATGCCTCCAGATATGCATCGGAAACTACTACTGGTCTTCCAGTAGTTGTTTTCAATCCCGATGCAATTTCTGTGTTTCATCAACACTCAGATAGTCCACAGATTACAGAATGCCTCCAGATGTGCATCGGAAACTAGTACAGGTCTTCCAGGGAGCGATCAAAGCGTAGACTGTTTGCGACATTACCCTCATGGAGAAAAGTGCGCATGGTGACTGTTGTATTCAACCCCGATGCAATTTCTGTGTTTCATCAACACTGTGATAGTCCACAGATTACAGAATGCCTCCAGATGTGCATCGGGAACTACTACTGGTCTTTTTGGGAACCATCAGAGCGTAGACTGTATGAGACATTACTCCCATGGAGGAAAGTGAGCATGGTGACTATTGTATTCAATCCCAACGCAATTTCTGTGTTTCTTCAAGACTCCGATAGTCCACAGATTACAGAATGCCTCCAGATGGGCATCGGAAAGTACTACTGGTCTTCCAGGGAACGATCAAAGCGTAAACTCTTTGTGACATTACTCCCATGGAGGAAAGTGCGCATGGTGACTGTTGTATTCAAACCCGATGCAATTTCTGTGTTTCTTCAAGACTCCGATAGTCCACAGATTACAGAATGCCTCCAGATGGGCATCGGAAAGTACTATTGGTCTTCCAGGGAACGATCAAAGCGTATACTCTTTGTGACATTACTCCCAATGATGAAAGTGCGCATGGTGACTGTTGTATTCAATCCCGATGCAATTTCTGTGCTTCATCAACACTCTGAGTGTCCACAGATTACAGAGTGCCTCCAGATGTGCATCGGAAACTGCTACTGGTCTTTCAGGACACGATAAAAGCGTAGACTGTTTGAGACATTACTCCTATGGAGGAAAGTGCGCATGGTGACTGTTGTATTCAATCCCGAAGCAATTTCTGTGTTTCATCAACACTCTGATAGTCCACAGATTACAGAATGCCTCCAGATGTGCATCGGAAACTACTACTGGTCATCCAGGGAGCGATCAAAGCGTAGACTGTTTGCGACATTACTCTCATGGAGGAAAGTGGGCATGGTGACTGTTGTATTCAACCCCGATGCAATTTCTGTGTTTCACCAACACTCTGATAGTCCACAGATTACAGAATGCCTCCAGATGTGCATCGGAAACTACTACTGGTCTACCAGGGAACGATCAAAGCGTAAACTGTTTGAGACATTACACCCATGGAGGAAAGTGCGCATGGTGACTGTTGTATTCAATCCCGATGCAATTTCTGTGTTTCATCAACACTCTGATAGTCCACAGATTACAGAATGCCTCCAGATGTGCATCGGAAACTACTACTGGTCATCCAGGGAGCGATCAAAGCGTAGACTGTTTGCGACATTACTCTCATGGAGGAAAGTGGGCATGGTGACTGTTGTATTCAACCCCGATGCAATTTCTGTGTTTCATCAATACTCTGATAGTCCACAGATTACAGAATGCCTCCAGATGTGCATCGGAAAATACTACTGGTCTACCAGGGAACGATCAAAGCGTAAACTGTTTGAGACATTACACCCACTGAGGAAAGTGCGCATGGTGACTGTTGTATTCAATCCCGATGCAATTTCAGTGTTTCATCAGCACTCTCATATTCCACTGATTACAGAATGCCTCCATATGTGCATCGGAAACTACTACTGGTCTTCTTGGGAACCATCAGAGCGTAGACTGTTTGAGACATTACTCCCATTGAGGAAAGTGCGCATGGTGACTGTTGTATTCAATCCCAACGCAATTTCTGTGTTTCTTCAAGACTCAGATAGTCCACAGATTACAGAATGCCTCCAGATGGGCATCGGAAAGTACTACTGGTCTTCCAGGGAACGATCAAAGCGTAAACTCTTTGTGACATTACTCCCATGGAGGAAAGTGCGCATGGTGACTATTGTAATCAAACCCGATGCAAATTCTGTGTTTAATCAACACTCTGATAGTCCACAGATTACAGAATGCCTCCAGAAGTGCAATTCAAACTACTAGTGGTCTTCCAGGAAACGATCAAAGCGTAGACTGTTTGAGACATTACTCCCATGGAGGAAAGTTCGCATGGTGACTGTTGTATTCAATCCCGATTCGATTTCTGAGTTTCATCAACACTCTGATAGTCCACAGATTACAGAATGCCTCCAGATGTGCATCGGAAACTACTACTGGTCTTCCAGGGAACGATCAAAGCGTAGACTGTTTGAGACATTACTCCCATGGAGGAAAGTGCGCAGGTTGACGGTTGCATTCAATCCCGATGCAATTTCTGTGTTTCATCAACACTCTGATAGACCACAGATTACAGAATGCCTCCAAATGTGAATCGGATACTACTACTGGTCTTCCAGGGAACCATCAAAGCGTAGACTGTTTGAGACAATACTCCCATGGAGGTAACTGCACATGGCGACTGTTGTATTCAATCCCGATGCAAATTCTGTGTTTCATCAACACTCAGATAGTCCACAGATTACAGAATGCCTCCAGATGTGCATCGGAAACTACTACTGGTCTTCCAGGGAACGATCAAAGCGTAGACTGTTTGCGACATTACCCTCATGGAGGAAACTGCGCATGGTGACTGTTGTGTTCAACCCCGATGCAATGTCTGTGTTTCATCAACACTCTGATAGACCACAGATTACAGAATGCCTCCAGATGTGCATCGGAAACTACTACTGGTCTACCAGGGAACGATCAAAGCGTAAACTGTTTGAGACATTACACCCATGGAGGAAAGAGCGCATGGTGACTGTTGTATTCAAGCCCGATGCAATTTCTGTGCTTCATCAACACTCTGATGGTCCACAGATTACACAGTGCCTCCAGATGTGCATCGGAAACTGCTACTGGTCTTCCAGGGAACGATCAAAGCGTAAACTGTTTGAGACATTACACCCATGGGGGAAAGTGCGCATGGTGACTGTTGTATTCAATCCCGATGCAATTTCTGTGTTTCATCAACACTCTGATAGTCCACAGATTACTGAATGCCTCCAGATGTGCATCGGAAACTACTACTGGTCTTCTTGGGAACCATCAGAGCGTAGACTGTTTGAGACATTACTCCCATGGAGGAAAGTGAGCATGGTGACTGTTGTATTCAATCCCAACACAATTTCTGTGTTTCTTCAAGACTCCGTTAGTCCACAGTTTACAGAATGCCTCCAGATGGGCATCGGAAAGTACTACTGGTCTTCCAGGGAACGATCAAAGCGTAGACTGTTTGAGACATTACTCCCATGGAGGAAAGTGCGCATGGTGACTGTTGTATTCAATCCCGATGCAATTTCCGTGTTTCACCAACACTCTGATAGTCCACAGATTACAGAATGCCTCCAGATGTGCATCGGAAACTACTACTGGTCTACCAGGGAACGATCAAAGCGTAAACTGTTTGAGACATTACACCCATGGAGGAAAGTGCGCATGGTGACTGTTGTATTCAATCCCGATGCAATTTCTGTGTTTCATCAACACTCTGATAGCCCACACATTACAGAATGCCTCCAGATGTGCATCGGGAACTACTACTGGTCTTTTTGGGAACCATCAGAGCGTAGACTGTATGAGACATTACGCCCATGGCGGAAAGTGAGCATGGTGACTATTGTATTCAATCCCAACGCAATTTCTGTGTTTCTTCAAGACTCCGATAGTCCACAGATTACAGAATGCCTCCAGATGGGCATCGGAAAGTACTACTGGTCTTCCAGGGAACGATCAAAGCGTAAACTCTATGTGACATTACTCCCATGGAGGAAAGTGCGCATGGTGACTGTTGTATTCAAACCCGATGCAATTTCTGTGTTTCTTCAAGACTCCGATAGTCCACAGAATACAGAATGCCTCCAGATGGGCATCGGAAGGTACTATTGGTCTTCCAGGGAACGATCAAAGCGTAAACTCTTTGTGACATTACTCCCATTGATGAAAGTGCGCAGTGGTGACTGTTGTATTCAATCCCGATGCAAATTCTGTGCTTCATCAACACTCTGAGTGTCCACAGATTACAGAGTGCCTCCAGATGTGCATCGGAAACTGCTACTGGTCTTTCAGGACACGATAAAAGCGTAGACTGATTGATATATTACTCCCATGGAGGAAAGTGCGCATGGTGACTGTTGTATTCAATCCCGATGCAATTTCTGTGTTTCACCAACACTCTGATACTCCACAGATTACAGAATGCCTCCAGATGTGCATCGGAAACTACTACTGGTCTACCAGGGAACGATCAAAGCGTAAACTGTTTGAGACATTACACCCATGGAGGAAAGTGCGCATGGTGACTGTTGTATTCAATCCCGATTCGATTTCTGAGTTTCATCAACACTCTCATAGTCCACAGATTACAGAATGCCTCCAGATGTGCATCGGAAACTACTACTGGTCTTCTTGGGAACCATCAGAGCGTAGACTGTTTGAGACAATACTCCCGTGGAGGTAACTGCACATGGCGACTGTTGTATTCAATCCCGATGCAAATTCTGTGTTTCATCAACACTCAGATAGTCCACAGATTACAGAGTGCCTCCAGATGTGCATCGGAAACTACTACTGGTCTTCCAGGGAACGATCAAAGCGTAGACTGTTTGCGACATTACCCTCATGGAGGAAAGTGCGCATGGTGACTGTTGTATTCAACCCCGATGCAATTTCTGTGTTTCATCAACACTCTGATAGACCACAGATTACAGAATGCCTCCAGATGTGCATCGGAAACTACTACTGGTCTACCAGGGAACGATCAAAGCGTAAACTGTTTGAGACATTACACCCATGGAGGAAAGTGCGCATGGTGACTGTTGTATTCAATCCCGATGCAATTTCTGTGCTTCATCAACACTCTGAAGGTCCACAGATTACAGAGTGCCTCCAGATGTGCATCGGAAACTGCTACTGGTCTTCCAGGGAACGATCAAAGCGTAAACTGTTTGAGACAATACACCCATGGGGGAAAGTGCGCATGGTGACTGTTGTATTCAATCCCGATGCAATTTCTGTGTTTCATCAACACTCTGATAGTCCACAGATTACAGAATGCCTCCAGATGTGCATCGGAAACTACTACTGGTCTTCCAGTAGTTGTTTTCAATCCCGATGCAATTTCTGTGTTTCATCAACACTCAGATAGTCCACAGATTACAGAATGCCTCCAGATGTGCATCGGAAACTACTACTGGTCTTCCAGGGAGCGATCAAAGCGTAGACTGTTTGCGACATTACCCTCATGGAGGAAAGTGCGCATGGTGACTGTTGTATTCAACCCCGATGCAATTTCTGTGTTTCATCAACACTCTGATAGACCACAGATTACAGAATGCCTCCAGATGTGCATCGGAAACTACTACAGGTCTGCCAGGGAACGATCAAAGCGTAAACTGTTTGAGACATTACACCCATGGAGGAAAGTGCGCATGGTGACTGTTGTATTCAATCCCGATGCAATTTCTGTGTTTCAGCAACACTCTGATAGCCCACACATTACAGAATGCCTCCAGATGTGCATCGGGAACTACTACTGGTCTTTTTGGGAACCATCAGAGCGTAGACTGTATGAGACATTACTCCCATGGAGGAAAGTGAGCATGGTGACTATTGTATTCAATCCCAACGCAATTTCTGTGTTTCGTCAAGACTCCGATAGTCCACAGATTACAGAATGCCTCCAGATGGGCATCGGAAAGTACTACTGGTCTTCCAGGGAACGATCAAAGCGTAAACTCTTTGTGACATTACTCCCATGGAGGAAAGTGCGCATGGTGACTGTTGTATTCAAACCCGATGCAATTTCTGTGTTTCTTCAAGACTCCGATAGTCCACAGATTACAGAATGCCTCCAGATGGGCATCGGAAAGTACTATTGGTCTTCCAGGGAACGATCAAAGCGTAAACTCTTTGTGACATTACTCCCATTGATGAAAGTGCGCATGGTGACTGTTGTATTCAATCCCGATGCATATTCTGTGCTTCATCAACACTCTGAGTGTCCACAGATTACAGAGTGCCTCCAGATGTGCATCGGAAACTGCTACTGGTCTTTCAGGACACGATAAAAGCGTAGACTGTTTGAGACATTACTCCCATGGAGGAAAGTGCGCATGGTGACTGTTGTATTCAATCCCGATGCAATTTCTGTGTTTCACCAACACTCTGATAGTCCACAGATTACAGAATGCCTCCAGATGTGCATCGGAAACTACTACTGGTCTACCAGGGAACGATCAAAGCGTAAACTGTTTGAGACATTACACCCATGGAGGAAAGTGCGCATGGTGACTGTTGTATTCAATCCCGATGCAATTTCTGTGTTTCATCAACACTCTGATAGTCCACAGATTACAGAATGCCTCCAGATGGGCATCGGAAACTACTACTGGTCTTCCAGGGAGCGATCAAAGCGTAGACTGTTTGCGACATTACTCTCATGGAGGAAAGTGGTCATGGTGACTGTTGTATTCAACCCCGATGCAATTTCTGTGTTTCATCAACACTCTGATAGTCCACAGATTACAGAATGCCTCCAATTGTGCATCGGGAAATACTACTGGTCTACCAGGGAACGATCAAAGCGTAAACTGTTTGAGATATTACACCCATTGAGGAAAGTGCGCATGGTGACTGTTGTATTCAATCCCGATGCAATTTCAGTGTTTCATCAACACTCTCATAGTCCACAGATTACAGAATGCCTCCAGATGTGCATCGGAAACTACTACTGGTCTTCTTGGGAACCATCAGAGCGTAGACTGTTTGAGACATTACTCCCATGGAGGAAAGTGCGCATGGTGACTGTTGTATTCAATCCCAACGCAATTTCTGTGTTTCTTCAAGACTCCGATAGTCCACAGATTACAGAATGCCTCCAGATGGGCATCGGGAAGTACTACTGGTCTTCCAGGGAACGATCAAAGCGTAAACTCTTTGTGACATTACTCCCATGGAGGAAAGTGCGCATGGTGACTATTGTAATCAAACCCGATGCAAATTCTGTGTTTAATCAACACTCTGATAGTCCACAGATTACAGAATGCCTCCAGAAGTGCAATGGAAACTACTAGTGGTCTTCCAGGAAACGATCAAAGCGTAGACTGTTTGAGACATTACTCCCATGGAGGAAAGTGCGCATGGTGACTGTTGTATTCAATCCCGATTCGATTTCTGAGTTTCATTAACACTCTGATAGTCCACAGATTACAGAATGCCTCCAGATGTGCATCGGAAACTACTACTGGTCTTCCAGGGAACGATCAAAGCGTAGACTGTTTGAGACATTACTCCCATGGAGGAAAGTGCGCAGGTTGACGGTTGTATTCAATCCCGATGCAATTTCTGTGTTTCATCAACACTCTGATAGACCACAGATTACAGAATGCCTCCAAATGTGAATCGGATACTACTACTGGTCTTCCAGTGAACCTTCAAATCGTAGACTGTTTGAGACAATACTCCCATGGAGGTAACTGCACATGGCGACTGTTGTATTCAATCCCGATGCAAATTCTGTGTTTCATCAACACTCAGATAGTCCACAGATTACAGACTGCCTCCAGATGTGCATCGGAAACTACTACTGGCCTTCCAGGGAGCGATCAAAGCGTAGACTGTTTGCGACATTACTCCCATGGAGGAAAGTGGGCATGGTGACTGTTGTATTCAACCCCGATGCAATTTCTGTGTTTCATCAACACTCTGATAGTCCACAGATTACAGAATGCCTCCAGATGTGCATCGGAAACTACTACTGGTCTACCATGGAACGATCAAAGCGTTAACTGTTTGAGACATTACACCCACGGAGGAAAGTGCGCATGGTGACTGTTGTATTCAATCCCCATGCAATTTCTGTGTTTCATTAACACTCTGATAGTCCACAGATTACAGAATGCCTCCAGATGTGCATCGGAAACTACTACTGGTCTTCTTGGGAACCATCAGAGCGTAGACTGTTTGAGACATTACTCCCATGGAGGAAAGTGCGCATGGTGACTGTTGTATTCAATCCCGAAGCAAGTTCTGTGTTTCATCAACACTCTGATAGTCCACAGATTACAGAATGCCTCCAGATGTGCATCGGAAACTACTACTGGTCTTCCAGGGAACGATCAAAGCGTAGACTGTTTGATACATTACTCCCATGGAGGAAAGTGCGCATGTTGACGGTTGTATTCAATCCCGATGCAATTTCTGTGTTTCATCAACCCTCTGATAGTCCACAGATTACAGAATGCTCCAAATGTGAATCGGATACTACTACTGGTCTTCCAGGGAACCATCAAAGCATAGACTGTTTGAGACAATACTCCCATGGAGGTAACTGCACATGGTGACTGTTGTATTCAATCCCGATGCAATTTCTGTGTTTCATCAACACTCACATAGTCCACAGATTACAGAATGCCTCCAGATGTGCATCGGAAACTACTACTGGTCTTCCAGGGAGCGATCAAAGCGTAGACTGTTTGAGACATTACTCCCATGGAGGAAAGTGTGCATGGTGACTGTTGTATTCAATCCCGATGCAATTTCTGTGTTTCATCAACACTCTGATAGTCCACAGTTTACAGAATGCCTCCAGATGTGCATCGGAAACTGCTACTGCTCTTTCAGGACACGATCAAAGCGTAGACTGTTTGAGACATTACTCCCATGGAGGAAAGTGCGCATGGTGACTGTTGTATTGAATCCCGATGCAATTTTGGTTTCATCAACACTCTGATAGCCCACAGATTACAGAATGCCTCCAGATGTGCATCGGAAACAACAACTGGTCTTCCAGGAAACGATCAAAGCGTAGACTGTTTGAGACATTACTCCCATGGAGGTAAGTGCGCATGGTGACTGTTTTATTCAATCCCGATGCAATTTCTGTGTTTCATCAACACTCAGATAATCCACATATTACAGAATGCCTCCTGATGTGCATCGGAAATTACTACTGGTCTTCCAGGGAACGATCAAAGCGTAGACTGTTTGAGACATTACTCCCATGGAGGTAAGTGCGCATGGTGACTGTTGTATTAAATCCCGATGCAATTTCTGTGTTTCACCAACACTCTGATAGTCCACAGATTACAGAATGCCTCCAGATGTGCATCGGGAACTACTACTGGTCTTTTTGGGAACCATCAGAGCGTAGACTGTATGAGACATTACTCCCATGGAGGAAAGTGAGCATGGTGACTATTGTATTCAATCCCGATGCAATTTCTGTGTTTCTTCAAGACTCCGATAGTCCACAGATTACAGAATGCCTCCAGATGGGCATCGGAAAGTACTACTGGTCTTCCAGGGAACGATCAAAGCGTAAACTCTTTGTGACATTACTCCCATGGTGGAAAGTGCGCATGGTGACTGTTGTATTCAAACCCGATGCAATTTCTGTGTTTCTTCAAGACTCCGATAGTCCACAGATTACAGAATGCCTCCAGATGGGCATCGGAAAGTACTATTGGTCTTCCAGGGAACGATCAAAGCGTAAACTCTTTGTGACATTACTCCCATTGATGAAAGTGCGCATGGTGACTGTTGTATTCAATCCCGATGCAATTTCTGTGCTTCATCAACACTCTGAGTGCCCACAGACTACAGAGTGCCTCCAGATGTGCATCGGAAACTGCTACTGGTCTTTCAGGACACGATAAAAGCGTAGACTGTTTGAGACATTACTCCCATGGAGGAAAGTGCGCATGGTGACTGTTGTATTCAATCCCGATGCAATTTCTGTGTTTCACCAACACTCTGATAGTCCACAGATTACAGAATGCCTCCAGATGTGCATCGGAAACTACTACTGGTCTACCAGGGAACGATCAAAGCGTAAACTGTTTGAGACATTACACCCATGGAGGAAAGTGCGCATGGTGACTGTTGTATTCAATCCCGATGCAATTTCTGTGTTTCATCAACACTCTGATAGTCCACAGATTACAGAATGCCTCCAGATGTGCATCGGAAACTACTACTGGTCTTCCAGGGAGCGATCAAAGCGTAGACTGTTTGCGACATTACTCTCATGGAGGAAAGTGGGCATGGTGACTGTTGTATTCAACCCCGATGCAATTTCTGTGTTTCATCAACACTCTGATAGTCCACAGATTACAGAATGCCTCCAGATGTGCATCGGAAAATACTACTGGTCTACCAGGGAACGATCAACGCGTAAACTGTTTGAGACATTACACCCATTGAGGAAAGTGCGCATGGTGACTGTTGTATTCAATCCCGATGCAATTTCAGTGTTTCATCAACACTCTCATAGTCCACAGATTACAGAATGCCTCCAGATGTGCATCGGAAACTACTACTGGTCTTCTTGGGAACCATCAGAGCGTAGACTGTTTGAGACATTACTCCCATTGAGGAAAGTGCGCATGGTGACTGTTGTATTCAATCCCAACGCAATTTCTGTGTTTCTTCAAGACTCCGATAGTCCACAGATTACAGAATGCCTCCAGATGGGCAGCGGGAAGTACTACTGGTCTTCCAGGGAACGATCAAAGCGTAAACTCTTTGTGACATTACTCCCATGGAGGAAAGTGCGCATGGTGACTATTGTAATCAAACCCGATGCATATTCTGTGTTTAATCAACACTCTGATAGTCCACAGATTACAGAATGCCTCCAGAAGTGCAATGGAAACTACTAGTGGTCTTCCAGGAAACGATCAAAGCGTAGACTGTTTGAGACATTACTCCCATGGAGGAAAGTGCGCATGGTGACTGTTGTATTCAATCCCGATTCGATTTCTGAGTTTCATTAACACTCTGATAGTCCACAGATTACAGAATGCCTCCAGATGTGCATCGGAAACTACTACTGGTCTTCCAGGGAACGATCAAAGCGTAGACTGTTTGAGACATTACTCCCATGGAGGAAAGTGCGCAGGTTGACGGTTGCATTCAATCCCGATGCAATTTCTGTGTTTCATCAACACTCTGATAGACCACAGATTACAGAATGCCTCCAAATGTGAATCGGAAACTACTACTGGTCTTCCAGGCAACCATCAAAGCGTAGACTGTATGAGACAATACTCCCATGGAGGTAACTGCACATGGCGACTGTTGTATTCAATCCCGATGCAAATTCTGTGTTTCATCAACACTCATATAGCCCACAGATTACAGAATGCCTCCAGATGTGCATCGGAAACTACTACTGGTCTTCCAGGGAGCGATCAAAGCGTAGACTGTTAGCGACATTACTCCCATGGAGGAAAGTGGGCATGGTGACTGTTGTATTCAATCCCGACGCAATTTCTGTGTTTCATCAACACTCAGATAGTCCACAGATTACAGAATGCCTCCAGATGGGCATCGGAAACTACTACTGGTCTTCCAGGGAGCGATCAAAGCGTAGACTGTTTGCGACTTTACTCCCATGGAGGAAAGTGGGCATGTTGACTGTTGTATTCAACCCCGATGCAATTTCTGTGTTTCATCTACACACTGATAGTAGACAGATTACAGAATGCCTCCAGATGTGCATCGGAAACTACTACTGGTCTACCAGGGAACGATCAAAGCGTAGACTGTTTGATACATTACTCCCATGGAGGAAAGTGCGCATGTTGACGGTTGTATTCAATCCCGATGCAATTTCTGTGTTTCATCAAAACTCTGATAGTCCACAGATTACAGAATGCTCCAAATGTGAATCGGATACTACTACTGGTCTTCCAGGGAACCTTCAAAGCGTAGACTGTTTGAGACAATACTCCCATGGAGGTAACTGCAAATGGTGACTGTTGTATTCAATCCCGATGCAATTTTTGTGTTTCATGAACACTCAGATAGTCCACAGATTACAGAATGCCTCCAGATGTGCATCGGAAACTACTACTGGCCTTCCAGGGAGCGATCAAAGCGTAGACTGTTTGCGACATTACTCCCATGGAGGAAAGTGGGCATGGTGACTGTTGTATTCAATCCCCATGCAATTTCTGAGTTTCATTAACACTCTGATAGTCCACAGATTACAGAATGCCTCCAGATGTGCATCGGAAACTACTACTGGTCTTCTTGGGAACCATCAGAGCGTAGACTGTTTGAGACATTACTCCCATGGAGGAAAGTGCGCATGGTGACTGTTGTATTCAATCCCGAAGCAATTTCTGTGTTTCTTCAACACTCTGATAGTCCACAGATTACAGAATGCCTCCAGATGTGCATCGGAAACTACTACTGGTCTTCCAGGGAACGATCAAAGCGTAGACTGTTTGATACATTACTCCCATGGAGGAAAGTGCGCATGTTGACGATTGTATTCAATCCCGATGCAATTTCTGTGTTTCATCAACACTCTGATAGTCCACAGATTACAGAATGCTCCAAATGTGAATCGGATACTACTACTGGTCTTCCAGGGACCCATCAAAGCGTAGACTGTTTGAGACAATACTCCCATGGAGGTAACTGCACATGGTGACTGTTGTATTCAATCCCGATGCAATTTCTGTGTATCATCAACACTCAGATAGTCCACAGATTACAGAATGACTCCAGATGTGCATCGGAAACTTCTACTGGTCTTCCAGGGAGCGATCAAAGCGTAGACTGTTCGAGACATTACTCCCATGGAGGAAAGTGCGCATGGTGACTGTTGTATTCAATCCCAACGCAATTTCTGTGTTTCTTCAAGACCCCGATAGTCCACAGATTACAGAATGCCTCCAGATGGGCATCGGAAAGTACTACTGGTCTTCCAGGGAACGATCAAAGCGTAAACTCTTTGTGACATTACTCACATGGAGGAAAGTGTGCATGGTGACTGTTGTATTCAATCCCGATGCAATTTCGGTGTTTCATCAACACTCTGATAGTCCACAGTTTACAGAATGCCTCCAGATGTGCATCGGAAACTGCTACTGCTCTTTCAGGACACGATCAAAGCGTAGACTGTTTGAGACATTACTCCCATGGAGGAAAGTGCGCATGGTGACTGTTGTATCGAATCCCAATGCAATTTTGGTTTCATCAACACTCTGATAGTCCACAGATAACAGAATGCCTCCAGATGTGCATCGGAAACAACAACTGGTCTTCCAGGAATCGATCAAAGCGTAGACTGTTTGAGACATTACTCCCATGGAGGTAAGTGCGCATGGTGACTGTTGTATTAAATCCCGATGCAAATTCTGTGTTTAATCAACACTCTGATAGTCCACAGATTACAGAATGCCCCAAGATGTGCAATGGAAGCTACTACTGGTCTTCCAGGGAGCGATCAAAGCGTAGACTGTTTGCGATATTACTCTCATGGAGGAAAGTGCGCATGGTGACTGTTGTAGTCAACCCCGATGCAATTTCTGTGTTTCATCAACACTCTGATAGTCCACAGATTACAGAATGCCTCCAGATGTGCATCTCAAACTACTACTGGTCTTCTTGGGAACCATCAGAGCGTAGACTGTTTGAGACATTACTCCCATGGAGGAAAGTGAGCATGGTGACTGTTGTATTCAATCCCAACACAATTTCTGTGTTTCTTTAAGACTCCGTTAGTCCACAGATTACACAATGCCTGCAGATGGGCATCGGAAAGTACTACTGGTCTTCCAGGGAACGATCAAAGCGTAGACTGTTTGAGACATTACTCCCATGGAGGAAAGTGCGCATGGTGACTGTTGTATTCAATCCCGATGCAATTTCTGTGTTTCACCAACACTCTGATAGTCCACAGATTACAGAATGCCTCCAGATGTGCATCGGAAACTACTACTGGTCTTCCAGTAGTTGTTTTCAATCCCGATGCAATTTCTGTGTTTCATCAACACTCAGATAGTCCACAGATTACAGAATGCCTCCAGATGTGCATCGAAAACTACTACTGGTCTTCCAGGGAGCGATCAAAGCGTAGACTGTTTGTGACATTAACCTCATGGAGGAAAGTGCGCATGGTGACTGTTGTATTCAACCACGATGCAATTTCTGTGTTTCATCAACACTCTGATAGACCACAGATTACAGAATGCCTCCAGATGTGCATCGGAAACTACTACTGGTCTACCAGGGAACGATCAAAGCGTAAACTGTTTGAGACATTACACCCATGGAGGAAAGTGCGCATGGTGACTGTTGTATTCAATCCCGATGCAATTTCTGTGTTTCATCAACACCCTGATAGCCCACACATTACAGAATGCCTCCAGATGTGCATCGGGAACTACTACTGGTCTTTTTGGGAACCATCAGAGCGAAGACTGTATGAGACATTACTCCCATGGAGGAAAGTGAGCATGGTGACTATTGTACTCAATCCCAACGCAATTTCTGTGTTTCTTCAAGACTCCGATAGTCCACAGATTACAGAATGCCTCCAGATGGGCATCGGAAAGTACTACTGGTCTTCCAGGTAACGATCAAAGCGTAAACTCTTTGTGACATTACTCCCTTGGAGGAAAGTGCGCATGGTGACTGTTGTATTCAAACCCGATGCAATTTCTGTGTTTCTTCAAGACTCCGATAGTCCACAGATTACAGAATGCCTCCAGATGGGCATCGGAAAGTCTTACTGGTCTTCCAGGGAACGATCAAAGCGTAAACTCTTTGTGACATTACTCCCATGGAGGAAAGTGCGCATGGTGACTATTGTAATCAAACCCGATGCAATTTCTGTGTTTAATCAACACTCTGATAGTCCACAGATTACAGAATGCCTCCAGAAGTGCAATGGAAACTACTAGTGGTCTTCCAGGAAACTATCAAAGCGTAGACTGTTTGAGACATTACTCCCATGGAGGAAAGTGCGCAGGTTGACGGTTGCATTCAATCCCGATGCAATTTCTGTGTTTCATCAACACTCTGATAGACCACAGATTACAGAATGCCTCCAAATGTGAATCGGATACTACTACTGGTCTTCCAGGGAACCATCAAAGCGTAGACTGTTTGAGACAATACTCCCATGGAGGTAACTGCACATGGCGACTGTTGTATTCAATCCCGATGCAAATTCTGTGTTTCATCAACACTCAAATAGTCCACTGATTACAGAATGCCTCCAGATGTGCATCGGAAACTACTACTGGTCTTCCAGGGAACGATCAAAGCGTAGACTGTTTCAGACATTACTCCCATGGAGGAAAGTGCGCAGGTTGACGGTTGCATTCAATCCCGATGCAATTTCTGTGTTTCATCAACACTCTGATAGACCACAGATTACAGAATGCCTCCAAATGTGAATCGGATACTACTACTGGTCTTCCAGGGAACCATCAAAGCGTAGACTGTTTGAGACAATACTCCGATGGAGGTAACTGCACATGGCGACTGTTGTATTCAATCCCGATGCAAATTCTGTGTTTCATCAACACGCAGATAGTCCACTGATTACAGAATGCCTCCAGATGTGCATCGGAAACTACTACTGGTCTTCCAGGGAGCGATCAAAGCGTAGACTGTTCGCGACATTACTCCCATGGAGGAAAGTGGGCATGGTGACTGTTGTATTCAACCCCGATGCAATTTCTGTGTTTCATCAACACTCTGATAGTCCACAGATTACAGAATGCCTCCAGATGTGCATCGGAAACTACTACTGGTCTACCAGGGAACGATCAAAGCGTAAACTGTTTGAGACATAACACCCATGGAGGAAAGTGCGCATGGTGACTGTTGTATTCAATCCCGATGCAATTTCTGTGTTTCATCAACACTCTGATAGCCCACAGATTACAGAATGCCTCCAGATGTGCATCGGAAACTACTACTGGTATTCTTGGGAACCATCAGAGCGTAGACTGTTTGAGACATTACTCCCATGGAGGAAAGTGAGCATGGTGACTATTGTATTCAATCCCAACGCAATTTCTGTGTTTCTTCAAGACTCCGATAGTCCACAGATTACAGAATGCCTCCAGATGGGCATCGGAAAGTACTACTGGCCTTCCAGGGAACGATCAAAGCGTAAACTCTTTGTGACATTACCCCCAGGGAGGAAAGTGCACATGGTGACTGTTGTATTCCATCCCGATGCAATTTCTGTGTTTAATCAACACTCTGATAGTCCACAGATTACAGAATGCCTCAAGATGTGCATCGGAAACTGCTACTGGACTTTCAGGACACGATAAAAGCGTAGACTGTTTGAGACATTACTCACATGGAGGAAAGTGCGCATGGTGACTGTTGTATTCAATCCCGATGCAATATCTGTGTTTCATCAACACTCAGATAGTCCACAGATTACAGAATGCCTCCAGATGTGCATCGGAAACTACTACTGGTCTTCCAGGGAGCGATCAAAGCGTAGACTGTTTGCGACATTACTCCCATGGAGGAAAGTGGGCATGTTGACTGTTGTATTCAACCCCGATGCAATTTCTGTGTTTCATCAACACTCTGATAGTAGACAGATTACAGAATGCCTCCAGATGTGCATCGGAAACTACTACTGGTCTACCAGGGAACGATCAAAGCGTAGACTGTTTGATACATTACTCCCATGGAGGAAAGTGCGCATGTTGACGGTTGTATTCAATCCCGATGCAATTTCTGTGTTTCATCAACACTCTGATAGCCCACAGATTACAGAATGCTCCCAATGTGAATCGGATACTACTACTGGTCTTGCAGGGAACCATCAAAGCGTAGACTGTTTGAGACAATACTCCCATGGAGGTAACTGCACATGGTGACTGTTGTATTCAATCCCGATGCAATTTTTGTGTTTCATCAACACTCAGATAGTCCACAGATTACAGAATGCCTCCAGATGTGCATCGGAAACTACTACTGGCCTTCCAGGGAGCGATCAAAGAGTAGACTGTTTGCGACATTACTCCCATGGAGGAAAGTGGGCATGGTGACTGTTGTATTCAACCCCGATGCAATTTCTGTGTTTCATCAACACTCTGATAGTCCACAGATTACAGAATGCCTCCAGATGTGCATCGGAAACTACTACTGGTCTACCAAGGAACGATCAAAGCGTTAACTGTTTGAGACATTACACCCACGGAGGAAAGTGCGCATGGTGACTGTTGTATTCAATCCCAACGCAATTTCTGTGTTTCTTCAAGACTCCGTTAGTCCACAGATTACAGAATGCCTCCAGATGTGCATCGGAAGCTACTACTGGACTTCTTGGGAACCATCAGAGCGTAGACTGTTTGAGACATTACTCCCATGGAGGAAAGTGCGCATGGTGACTGTTGTATTCAATCCCGAAGCAATTTCTGTGTTTCATCAACACTCTGATAGTCCACAGATTACAGAATGCCTCCAGATGTGCATCGGAAACTACTACTGGTCTTCCAGGGAACGATCAAAGCGTAGACTGTTTGATACATTACTCCCATGGAGGAAAGTGCGCATGTTGACGGTTGTATTCAATCCCGATGCAATTTCTGTGTTTCATCAACACTCTGATAGTCCACAGTTTACAGAATGCCTCCAGATGTGCATCGGAAACTGCTACTGCTCTTTCAGGACACGATCAAAGCGTAGACTCTTTGAGACATTACTCCCATGGAGGAAAGTGCGCATGGTGACTGTTGTATTGAATCCCGATGCAATTTTGGTTTCATCAACACTCTGATAGTCCACAGATTACAGAATGCCTCCAGATGTGCATCGGAAACAACAACTGGTCTTCCAGGAAACGATCAAAGCGTAGACTGTTTGAGACATTACTCCCATGGAAGTAAGTGCGCATGGTGACTGTTTTATTCAATCCCGATGCAATTTCTGTGTTTCATCAACACTCAGATAATCCACAGATTACAGAATGCCTCCTGATGTGCATCGGAAATTACTACTGGTCTTCCAGGGAACGATCAAAGCGTAGACTGTTTGAGACATTACTCCCATGGAGGTAAGTGCGCATGGTGACTGTTGTATTAAATCCCGATGCAAATTCTGTGTTTAATCAACACTCTGATAGTCCACAGATTACAGAATGCCTCAAGATGTGCAATGGAAACTACTACTGGTCTTCCAGGGAGCGATCAAAGCGTAGACTGTTTGCGATATTACTCTCATGGAGGAAAGTGCGCATGGTGACTGTTGTAGTCAACCCCGATGCAATTTCTGTGTTTCATCAACACTCTGATAGTCCACAGATTACAGAATGCCTCCAGATGTGCATCGGAAACTACTACTGGTCTTCTTGGGAACCATCAGAGCGTAGACTGTTTGAGACATTATTCCCATGGAAGAAAGTGAGCATGGTGACTATTGTATTCAATCCCAACGCAATTTCTGTGTTTCTTCAAGACTCCGATAGTCCACAGATTACAGAATGCCTCCAGATGGGCATCGGAAAGTACTACTGGTCTTCCAGGGAACGATCAAAGCGTAAACTCTTTGTGACATTACTCCCATGGAGGAAAGTGCGCATGGTGACTGTTGTATTCCATCCCGATGCAATTTCTGTGTTTCATCAACACTCTGATAGTCCACAGATTACAGAATGCCTCAAGATGTGCATCGGAAACTGCTACTGGTCTTTCAGGGAACGATCAAAGCGTAAACTCTTTGTGACATTACTCCCATGGAGGAAAGTGCACATGGTGACTGTTGTATTCCATCCCGATGCAATTTCTGTGTTTCATCAACACTCTGATAGTCCACAGATTACAGAATGCCTCAAGATGTGCATCGGAAACTGCTACTGGACTTTCAGGACACGATAAAAGCGTAGACTGTTTGAGACATTACTCCCATGGAGGTAAGTGCGCATGGTGACTGTGTTATTCAATCCCGATGCAATTTCTGTGTTTCATCAACACTCTGATAGTCCACAGATTACAGAATGCTCCAAATGTGAATCGGATACTACTACTGGTCTTCCAGGGAACCATAAAAGCGTAGACTGTTTGAAACAATACTCCCATGGAGGTAACTGCACATGGTGACTGTTGTATTCAATCCCGATTCAATTTTTGTGTTTCATCAACACTCAGATAGTCCACAGATTACGGAATGCCTCCAGATGTGCATCGGAAACTACTACTGGCCTTCCAGGGAGCGATCAAAGCGTAGACTGTTTGCGACATTACTCCCATGGAGGAAAGTGGGCATGGTGACTGTTGTATTCAACCCCGATGCAATTTCTGTGTTTCATCAACACTCTGATAGTCCACAGATTACAGAATGCCTCCAGATGTGCATCGGAAACTACTACTGGTCTACCATGGAACGATCAAAGCGTTAACTGTTTGAGACATTACACCCACGGAGGAAAGTGCGCATGGTGACTGTTGTATTCAATCCCCATGCAATTTCTGTGTTTCATCAACACTCTGATAGTCCACAGATTACAGAATGCCTCCAGATGTGCATCGGAAACTACTACTGGTCTTCTTGGGAACCATCAGAGCGTAGACTGTTTGAGACATTACTCCCATGGAGGAAAGTGCGCATGGTGACTGTTGTATTCAATCCCGAAGCAATTTCTGTGTTTCATCAACACTCTGATAGTCCAATGATTACAGAATGCCTCCAGATGTGCAACGGAAACTAGTACTGGTCTTCCAGGGAACGATCAAAGCGTAGACTGTTTGATACATTACTCCCATGGAGGAAAGTGCGCATGTTGACGGTTGTATTCAATCCCGATGCAATTTCTGTGTTTCATCAACACTCTGATAGTCCACAGATTACAGAATGCTCCAAATGTGAATCGGATACTACTACTGGTCTTCCAGGGAACCATCAAAGCGTAGACTGTTAGAGACAATACTCCCATGGAGGTAACTGCACATGGTGACTGTTGTATTCAATCCCGATGCAATTGCTGTGTTTCATCAACACTCAGATAGTCCACAGATTACAGAATGCCTCCAGATGTGCATCGGAAACTACTACTGGTCTTCCAGGGAGCGATCAAAGCGTAGACTGTTTGAGACATTACTCCCATGGAGGAAAGTGCGCATGGTGACTGTTGTATTCAATCCCAACGCAATTTCTGTGTTTCTTCAAGACCCCGATAGTCCACAGATTACAGAATGCCTCCAGATGGGCATCGGAAAGTACTACTGGTCTTCCAGGGAACGATCAAAGCGTAAACTCTTTGTGACAATACTCCCATGGAGGAAAGTGTGCATGGTGACTGTTGTATTCAATCCCGATGCAATTTCTGTGTTTCATCAACACTCTTATAGTCCACAGTTTACAGAATGCCTCCAGATGTGCATCGGAAACTGCTACTGCTCTTTCAGGACACGATCAAAGCGTAGACTGTTTGAGACATTACTCCCATGGTGGAAAGTGCGCATGGTGACTGTTGTATTGAATCCCGATGCAATTTTGGTTTCATCAACACTCTGATAGTCCACAGATTACAGAATGCCTCCAGATGTGCATCGGAAACAGCAACTGGTCTTCCAGGAAACGATCAAAGCGTAGACTGTTTGAGACATTACTCCCATGGAGGTAAGTGCGCATGGTGACTGTTTTATTCAATCCCGATGCAATTTCTGTGTTTCATCAACACTCAGATAATCCACAGATTACAGAATGCCTCTTGATGTGCATCGGAAATTACTACTGGTCTTCCAGGGAACGATCAAAGCGTAGACTGTTTCAGACATTACTCCCATGGAGGTAAGTGCGCATGGTGACTGTTGTATTAAATCCCGATGCAAATTCTGTGTTTAATCAACACTCTGATAGTCCACAGATTTCAGAATGCCTCAAGATGTGCAATGGAAACTATTACTGGTCTTCCAGGGAGCGATCAAAGCGTAGACTGTTTGCGATATTACTCTCATGGAGGAAAGTGCGCATTGTGACTGTTGTATTCAATCCCGAAGCAATTTCTGTGTTTCATCAACACTCTGATAGTCCACAGATTACAGAATGCCTCCAGATGTGCATCGGAAACTACTAGTGGTCTTCCAGGGAACGATCAAAGCGTAGACTGTTTGAGACATTACTCCCACGGAGGAAAGCGCGCATGTTGACGGTTGTATTCAATCCCGATGCAATTTCTGTGTTTCATCAACACTCAGATAGTCCACAGATTACAGAATGCCTCCAGATGTGCATCGGAAAATACTACTGGTCTACCAGGGAACGATCAAAGCGTAAACTGTTTGAGACATTACACCTATTGAGGCAAGTGCGCATGGTGACTGTTGTATTCAATCCCGATGCAATTTCTGTGTTTCATCAACACTCTGATAGTCCACAGATTACAGAATGCCTCCAGAAGTGCATTGGAAACTACTAGTGGTCTTCCAAGAAACGATCAAAGCGTATACTGTTTGAGACATTACTCCCATGGAGGAAAGTGCGCATTTGGACTGTTGTATTCAATCCCGATTCGATTTCTGTGTTTCATCAACACTCTGATAGTCCACAGATTACAGAATGCCTCCAGATGTGCATCGGAAACTACTACTGGTCTTCCAGGGAACGATCAAAGCGTAGACTATTTGAGACATTACTCCCATGGAGGAAAGTGCGCATGTTGACGGTTGCATTCAATCCCGATGCAATTTCTGTGTTTCATCAACACTCTGATAGACCACAGATTACAGAATGCCTCCAAATGTGAATCGAATACTACTACTGGTCTTCCAGGGAACCATCAAAGCGTAGACTGTTTGAGACAATACTCCCATGGAGGTAACTGCACATGGCGACTGTTGTATTCAATCCCGATGCCATTTCTGTGTTTCATCAACACTCAGATAGTCCACAGATTACAGAATGCCTCCAGATGTGCATCGGAAACTACTACTGGCCTTCCAGGGAGCAATCAAAGCGTAGACTGTTTGCGACATTACTCCCATGGAGGAAAGTGGGCATGGTGACTGTTGTATACAACCCCGATGCAATTTCTGTGTTTCATCAACACTCTCATAGTCCACAGATTACAGAATGCCTCCAGATGTGCATCGGAAACTACTAGTGGTCTACCAGGGAACGATCAAAGCGTAAACTGTTTGAGACATTACACCCATGGAGGAAAGTGCGCATGGTGACTGTTGTATTCAATCCCGATGCAATTTCTGTGTTTCATCAACACTCTGATAGCCCACAGATTACAGAATGCCTCCAGATGTGCATCGGAAACTACTACTGGTCTTCTTGGGAACCATCAGAGCGTAGACTGTTTGAGACATTACTCCCATGGAGGAAAGTGAGCATGGTGACTGTTGTATTCAATCCCAACGCAATTTCTGTGTTTCTTCAAGACTCCGATAGTCCACAGATTACAGAATGCCTCCAGATGGGCATCGGAAAGTACTACTGGTCTTCCAGGGAACGATCAAAGCGTAAACTCTTTGTGACATTACTCCCATGGAGGAAAGTGCACATGGTGACTGTTGTATTCCATCCCGATGCAATTTCTGTGTTTCATCAACACTCTGATAGTCCACAGATTACAGAATGCCTCAAGATGTGCATCGGAAACTGCTACTGGACTGTCAGGAGACGATAAAAGCGTAGACTGTTTGAGACATTACTCCCATGGAGGAAAGTGCGCATGGTGACTGTTGTATTCAATCCCGATGCAATTTCTGTGTTTCATCAACACTCAGATAGTCCACAGATTACAGAATGCCTCCAGATGTGCATCGGAAACTACTACTGGTCGTCCAGGGAGCGATCAAAGCGTAGACTGTTTGATACATTACTCCCATGGAGGAAAGTGCGCATGTTGACGGTTGTATTCAATCCCGATGCAATTTCTGTGTTTCATCAACACTCTGATAGTCCACAGATTACAGAATGCCTCCAGATGTGCATCGGAAACAACAACTGGTCTTCCAGGAAACGATCAAAGCGTAGACTGTTTGAGACATTACTCCCATGGAGGTAAGTGCGCATGGTGACTGTTTTATTCAATCCCGATGCAATTTCTGTGTTTCATCAACACTCAGATAATCCACAGATTACAGAATGCTTCTTGATGTGCATCGGAAATTACTACTGGTCTTCCAGGGAACGATCAAAGCGTAGACTGTTTGAGACATTACTCCCATGGAGGTAAGTGCGCATGGTGACTGTTGTATTAAATCCCGATGCAAATTCTGTGTTTAATCAACACTCTGATAGTCCACAGATTACAGAATGCCTCAAGATGTGCAATGGAAACTACTACTGGTCTTCCAGGGAGCGATCAAAGCGTAGACTGTTTGCGATATTACTCTCATCGAGGAAAGTGCGCATGGTGACTGTTGTAGTCAACCCCGATGCAATTTCTGTGTTTCATCAACACTCTGATAGTCCACAGATTACAGAATGCCTCAAGATGTGCATCGCAAACTGCTACTGGTCTTTCAGGACACGATAAAACTTAGACTGTTTGAGACATTACTCCCATGGCGGAAAGTGCGCATGGTGACTATTGTATTCAATCCCGATGCAATTTCTGTGTTTCATCAACACTTAGATAGTCCACAGATTACAGAATGCCTCCAGATGTCCATCGGAAACTACTACTGGTCTTCCAGGGAGCGATCAAAGCGTAGACTGTTTGCGACATTACTCCCATGGATGAAAGTGGGCATGGTGACCGTTGTATTCAACCCCGATGCAATTTCTGTGTTTCTTCAAGAGTCCGATAGTCCACAGATTACAGAATGCCTCCAGATGTGCAATGGAAACTACCAGTGGTCTTTCAGGAAACGATCAAAGCGTAGACTGTTTGAGACATTACTCCCATGGAGGAAAGTGCGCATGGTGACTGTTGTATTCAATCCCGATTCGATTTCTATGTTTCATCAACACTCTGATAGTCCACAGATTACAGAATTCCTCCAGATGTGCATCGGAAACAACTACTGGTCTTCCAGGTAACGATCAAAGCGTAAACTGTTTGAGACATTACTCCTATGGAGGAAAGTGCGCATTGTGACTGTTGTATTCAATCCCGAAGCAATTTCTGTGTTTCATCAACACTCTGATAGTCCACAGATTACAGAATGCCTCCAGATGTGCATCGGAAACTACTACTGGTCTTCCAGTAGTTGTTTTCAATCCCGATGCATTTTCTGTGTTTCATCAACACTCAGATAGTCCACAGATTACAGAATGCCTCCAGATGTGCATCGGAAACTACTACTGGTCTTCCAGGGAGCGAACAAAGCGTAGACTGTTTGCGGCATTACTCTCATGGAGGAAAGTGGGCATGGTGACTGTTGTATTCAACCCCGATGCAATTTCTGTGTTTCATCAACACTCTGATAGTCCACAGATTACAGAATGCCTCCACATGTGCATCGGAAAATACTACTGGTCTACCAGGGAACGATCAAAGCGTAAACTGTTTGAGACATTACACCCATTGAGGAAAGTGCGCATGGTGACTGTTGTATTCAATCCCGATGCAATTTCTGTGTTTCATCAACACTCTCATAGTCCACAGATTTCAGAATGCCTCCAGATGTGCATCGGAAACTACTACTGGTCTTCTTGGGAACCATCAGAGCGTAGACTGTTTGAGACATTACTCCCATGGAGGAAAGTGCGCATGGTGACTGTTGTATTCAATCCCAACGCAATTTCTGTGTTTCTTCAAGACTCCGATAGTCCACAGATTACAGAATGCCTCCAGATGGGCATCGGAAAGTACTACTGGTCTTCCAGGGAACGATCAAAGCGTAAACTCTTTGTGACATTACTCCCATAGAGGAAAGTGCGCATGGTGAATATTGTAATCAAACCCGATGCAAATTCTGTGTTTAATCAACACTCTGATAGTCCACGGATTACAGAATGCCTCCAGAAGTGCAATGGAAACTACTAGTGGTCTTCCAGGAAACGATCAAAGCGTAGACTGTTTGAGACATTACTCCCATGGAGGAAAGTGCGCATTTTGACTGTTGTATTCAATCCCGATCCGATTTCTGTGTTTCATCAACACTCTGATAGTCCACAGATTACAGAATGCCTCCAGATATGCATCGGAAACTACTACTGGTCTTCCAGGGAACGATCAAAGCGTAGACTGTTTGAGACATTACTCCCATGGAGGAAAGTGCGCATGTTGACGGTTGCATTCAATCCCGATGCAATTTCTGTGTTTCATCAACACTCTGATAGACCACAGATTACAGAATGCCTCCAAATGTGAATCGGATACTACTACTGGTCTTCCAGGGAACCATCAAAGCGTAGACTGTTTGAGACAATACTCCCATGGAGGTAACTGCACATGGCGACTGTTGTATTCAATCCCGATGCAATTTCTGTGTTTCATCAACACTCAGATAGTCCACAGATTACAGAATGCCTCCAGATGTGCATCGGAAACTACTACTGGCCTTCCAGGGAGCAATCAAATCGTAGACTGTTTGCGACATTACTCCCATGGAGGAAAGTGGGCATGGTGACTGTTGTATACAACCCCGATGCAATTTCTGTGTTTCATCAACACTCTGATAGTCCACAGATTTCAGAATGCCTCCAGATGTGCATCGGAAACTACTAGTGGTCTACCAGGGAACGATCAAAGCGTAAACTGTTTGAGACATTACACCCATGGAGGAAAGTGCGCATGGTGACTGTTGTATTCAATCCCGATGCAATTTCTGTGTTTCATCAACACTCTGATAGCCCACAGATTACAGAATGCCTCCAGATGTGCATCGGAAACTACTACTGGTCTTCTGGGGAACCATCAGAGCGTAGACTGTTTGAGACATTACTCCCATGGAGGAAAGTGAGCATGGTGACTGTTGTATTCAATCCCAACGCAATTTCTGTGTTTCTTCAAGACTCCGATAGTCCACAGATTACAGAATGCCTCCAGATGGGCATCGGAAAGTACTACTGGTCTTCCAGGGAACGATCAAAGCGTAAACTCTTTGTGACATTACTCCCATGGAGGAAAGTGCACATGGTGATTGTTGTATTCCATCCCGATGCAATTTCTGTGTTTCATCAACACTCTGATAGTCCACAGATTACAGAATGCCTCAAGATGTGCATCGGAAACTGCTACTGGACTTTCAGGACACGATAAAAGCGTAGACTGTTTGAGACATTACTCCCATGGAGGAAAGTGCGCATGGTGACTGTTGTACTCAATCCCAAAGCAATTTCTGTGTTTCATCAACACTCAGATAATCCACAGATTACAGAATGCCTCCTGATGTGCATCGGAAATTACTACTGGTCTTCCAGGGAACGATCAAAGCGTAGACTGTTTGAGACATTACTCCCATGGAGGTAAGTGCGCATGGTGACTGTTGTATTAAATCCCGATGCAAATTCTGTGTTTAATCAACACTCTGATAATCCACAGATTACAGAATGCCTCAAGATGATCAATGGAAACTGCCACTGGTCTTCCAGGAAACGATCAAAGCGTAGACTGTTTGAGACATTACTCCCATGGAGGAAAGTGCGCATGGTGACTGTTGTATTCAATCCCGATTAGATTTCTGTGTTTCATCAACACTACGATAGTCCACAGATTGCAGAATTCCTCCAGATGTGCATCGGAAAGTACTACTAGTCTTCCAGGGAACGATCAAAGCGTAAACTGTTTGAGACATTAATCCTATGGAGGAAAGTGCGCATGGTGACTGTTGTATTCAATCCCGATGCAATTTCTGTGTTTCATCAACACTCAGATAGTCCACAGATTACAGAATGCCTCCAGATGTGCAATGGAAAATACCACTGGTCTTCCAGGAAACGATCAAAGCGTAGACTGTTTGAGACATTTCTCCCATGGAGGAAAGTGCGCATGGTGACTGTTGTATTCAATCCCGATTCGATTTCTGTGTTTCATCAACACTCTGATAGTCCACAGATTACAGAATGCCTCCAGATGTGCATCGGAAACTACTACTGGTCTTCCAGGGAACGATCAAAGAGTAAAGTGTTTGAGACATTACTCTCATGGAGGAAAGTGCGCATAATGACTGTTGTGTTCAATCCCGAAGCAATTTCTGTGTTTCATCAACACTCTGATAGTCCACAGATTATATAATGCCTCCAGATGTGCATCGGAAACTACTACTGGTCTTACAGGGAACGATCAAAGCGTGGACAATTTGAGACATTAATCCCATGGAGGAAAGTGCGCATGGTGACTGTTGTATTCAATCCCGAAGCAATTTCTGTGTTTCATTAACACTCTGATAGTCCACAGATTACAGAATGCCTCCAGATGTGCATCGGAAACTACTACTGGTCCCCCAGGGAACGATCAAAGCATAGACTGTTTGAGACATTACTCCCATGTTGGAAAATGCGCATGGTGACTGTTGTATTCAATCCCGATTAGATTTCTGTGTTTCATCAACACTCTGATAGTCCGCAGATTACAGAATTCTTCCAGATGTGCATCGGAAACTACTACTGGTCTTCCAGGGAACGATCAAAGCGTAAACTGTTTGAGACATTACTCCCATGGAGGAAAGTGCGCATGGTGACTGTTGTATTCAATCCCGAAGCAATTTCTGTGTTTCGTCAACACTCTGATAGTCCACAGATTAAAGAAAGCTCCAGATGAGCATCGGAAACTACTACTGGTCTTCCAGGGAACGATCAAAGCGTAGACTGTTTGAGACATTACTCCCTTGGAGGAAAGTGCGCATGGTGACTGTTGTATTCAATCCCGATGCAAATTCTGTTCTTGAACAACACTCTGATAGTCCACAGATTACAGAATGGCTCCAGATGTGCAATGGAAACTACCACTGGTCTTCTAGGAAACGATCAAAGCGTAGACTGTTTGAGACATTACTCCCATGGAGGAAAGTGCGCATGGTGACTGTTGTATTCAATCCCGATTCGATTTCTGTGTTTCATCAACACTCTGATAGTCCACAGATTACACAATTCCTTCAGATGTGCATCGGAAACTACTACTTGTCTTCCAGGGAACGATCAAAGCGTAAACTCTTTGAGACATTACTCCCATGGAGGGAAGTGCGCATGGTGACTTTTGTATTCAATCTTGATGCAATTTCTGTGTTTCATCAACAATCTGATAGTCAACAGATTACAGAATGCCCCCAGATGTGCATCGGAAACTGCTACTGGTCTTCCAGGAAACGATCAAAGCGTAGACTGTTTGAGACATTACTCCCATGGAGGAAAGTGCGCATGGTGACTGTTGTATTCAATCCCGATGCAATTTCTGTGTTTCATCAACACTATGGTAGTCGACAGACTACAGAATGCCTCCAGAGGTGCATCGGAGGCTACTACTGGTCTTCCAGGAAACGATCAAAGCGTAGACTGTATGAGACATTACTCCAACGGAGGAATGTGCGCATGGTGACTGTTGTATTCAATCGCGATGCAATTTCTGTGTTTCATCAACACTCTGATAGTCCACAGACTACAGAATGACTCCAGATGTGCATCGGAAACTACTACTGGTCTTCCAGGGAACGATGAAAGCGTATACTGTTTGAGACATTACTCCCATGGAGGTAAGGGCGCATGGTGACTGTTGTATTCAATCCCGATGCAATTTTGTTTTCATCAACACTCTGATAGTCCACAGATTACAGAATGCCTCCAGATGTGCATCGGAAACTACTACTGGTCTTTCAGGAAACGACCAAAGCGTAAACTGTTTGAGACATTACTCCCATGGAGGAAAGTGCGCATGGTGACTGTTGTATTCAATCCCGATGCAATTTCGGTGTTTCATCAACACTCTGATAGTCCACAGATTACAGAATGCCACCAGATGTGCATCGGAAACTACTACTGGTCTTCCAGGGAACGATCAAAGCGTAAACTCTTTGAGACATTACTCCCATGCAGGGAAGTGCGCATAGTGACTGTTGTATTCAATCCCGATTCGATTTCTGTGTTTCATCAACACTCTGATAGTCCACAGATTACAGAATGCCTCCAGATGTGCATCGGAAACTACTACTGGTCTTCCAGGGAACGATCAAAGAGTAAAGTGTTTGAGACATTACTTTCATGGAGGAAAGTGCGCATAATGACTGTTGTGTTCAATCCCGAAGCAATTTCTGTGTTTCATCAACACTCTGATAGTCCACAGATTATATAATGCCTCCAGATGTGCATCGGAAACTACTACTGGTCTTACAGGGAACGATCAAAGCGTGGACTGTGTGAGACATTAATCCCATGGAGGAAAGTGCGCATGGTGACTGTTGTATTCAATCCCGAAGCAATTTCTGTGTTTCATCAACACTCTGATAGTCCACAGATTACAGAATGCCTCCAGATGTGCATCGGAAACTACTACTGGTCCCCCAGGGAACGATCAAAGCATAGACTGTTTGAGACATTACTCCCATGTTGGAAAATGCGCATGGTGACTGTTGTATTCAATCCCGATTAGATTTCTGTGTTTCATCAACACTCTGATAGTCCGCAGATTACAGAATTCTTCCAGATGTGCATCGGAAACTACTACTGGTCTTCCAGGGAACGATCAAAGCGTAAACTGTTTGAGACATTACTCCCATGGAGGAAAGTGCGCATGGTGACTGTTGTATTCAATCCCGAAGCAATTTCTGTGTTTCGTCAACACTCTGATAGTCCACAGATTAAAGAAAGCTCCAGATGAGCATCGGAAACTACTACTGGTCTTCCAGGGAACGATCAAAGCGTAGACTGTTTGAGACATTACTCCCTTGGAGGAAAGTGCGCATGGTGACTGTTGTATTCAATCCCGATGCAAATTCTGTTCTTGAACAACACTCTGATAGTCCACAGATTACAGAATGGCTCCAGATGTGCAATGGAAACTACCACTGGTCTTCTAGGAGACGATCAAAGCGTAGACTGTTTGAGACATTACTCCCATGGAGGAAAGTGCGCATGGTGACTGTTGTATTCAATCCCGATTCGATTTCTGTGTTTCATCAACACTCTGATAGTCCACAGATTACACAATTCCTTCAGATGTGCATCGGAAACTACTACTTGTCTTCCAGGGAACGATCAAAGCGTAAACTCTTTGAGACATTACTCCCATGGAGGGAAGTGCGCATGGTGACTTTTGTATTCAATCTTGATGCAATTTCTGTGTTTCATCAACAATCTGATAGTCAACAGATTACAGAATGCCCCCAGATGTGCATCGGAAACTGCTACTGGTCTTCCAGGAAACGATCAAAGCGTAGACTGTTTGAGACATTACTCCCATGGAGGAAAGTGCGCATGGTGACTGTTGTATTCAATCCCGATGCAATTTCTGTATTTCATCAACACTATGGTAGTCGACAGACTACAGAATGCCTCCAGATGTGCATCGGAGACTACTACTGGTCTTCCAGGAAACGATCAAAGCGTAAACTCTTTGTGACATTACTCCCATGGAGGAAAGTGCACATGGTGACTGTTGTATTCCATCCCGATGCAATTTCTGTGTTTCATCAACACTCTGATAGTCCACAGATTACAGAATGCCTCAAGATGTGCATCGGAAACTGCTACTGGACTGTCAGGACACGATAAAAGCGTAGACTGTTTGAGACATTACTCCCATGGAGGAAAGTGCGCATGGTGACTGTTGTATTCAATCCCGATGCAATTTCTGTGTTTCATCAACACTCAGATAGTCCACAGATTACAGAATGCCTCCAGATGTGCATCGGAAACTACTACTGGTCGTCCAGGGAGCGATCAAAGCGTAGACTGTTTGCGACATTACTCCCATGGAGGAAAGTGGGCATGTTGACTGTTGTATTCAACCCCGATGCAATTTCTGTGTTTCATCAACACTCTGATAGTAGACAGATTACAGAATGCCTCCAGATGTGCATCGGAAACTACTACTGGTCTACCAGGGAACGATCAAAGCGTAGACTGTTTGATACATTACTCCCATGGAGGAAAGTGCGCATGTTGACGGTTGTATTCAATCCCGATGCAATTTCTGTGTTTCATCAACACTCTGATAGTCCACAGATTACAGAATGCCTCCAGATGTGCATCGGAAACAACAACTGGTCTTCCAGGAAACGATCAAAGCGTAGACTGTTTGAGACATTACTCCCATGGAGGTAAGTGCGCATGGTGACTGTTTTATTCAATCGCGATGCAATTTCTGTGTTTCATCAACACTCAGATAATCCACAGATTACAGAATGCTTCTTGATGTGCATCGGAAATTACTACTGGTCTTCCAGGGAACGATCAAAGCGTAGACTGTTTGAGACATTACTCCCATGGAGGTAAGTGCGCATGGTGACTGTTGTATTAAATCCCGATGCAAATTCTGTGTTTAATCAACACTCTGATAGTCCACAGATTACAGAATGCCTCAAGATGTGCAATGGAAACTACTACTGGTCTTCCAGGGAGCGATCAAAGCGTAGACTGTTTGCGATATTACTCTCATGGAGGAAAGTGCGCATGGTGACTGTTGTAGTCAACCCCGATGCAATTTCTGTGTTTCATCAACACTCTGATAGTCCACAGATTACAGAATGCCTCAAGATGTGCATCGCAAACTGCTACTGGTGTTTCAGGACACGATAAAACTTAGACTGTTTGAGACATTACTCCCATGGCGGAAAGTGCGCATGGTGACTATTGTATTCAATCCCGATGCAATTTCTGTGTTTCATCAACACTTAGATAGTCCACAGATTACAGAATGCCTCCAGATGTCCATCGGAAACTACTACTGGTCTTCCAGGGAGCGATCAAAGCGTAGACTGTTTGCGACATTACTCCCATGGATGAAAGTGGGCATGGTGACCGTTGTATTCAACCCCGATGCAATTTCTGTGTTTCTTCAAGAGTCCGATGGTCCACAGATTACAGAATGCCTCCAGATGTGCAATGGAAACTACCAGTGGTCTTTCAGGAAACGATCAAAGCGTAGACTGTTTGAGACATTACTCCCATGGAGGAAAGTGCGCATGGTGACTGTTGTATTCAATCCCGATTCGATTTCTATGTTTCATCAACACTCTGATAGTCCACAGATTACAGAATTCCTCCAGATGTGCATCGGAAACAACTACTGGTCTTCCAGGTAACGATCAAAGCGTAAACTGTTTGAGACATTACTCCCATGGAGGAAAGTGCGCATTGTGACTGTTGTATTCAATCCCGAAGCAATTTCTGTGTTTCATCAACACTCTGATAGTCCACAGATTACAGAATGCCTCCAGATGTGCATCGGAAACTACTAGTGGTCTTCCAGGGAACGATCAAAGCGTAGACTGTTTGAGACATTACTCCCACGGAGGAAAGCGCGCATGTTGACGGTTGTATTCAATCCCGATGCAATTTCTGTGTTTCATCAACACTCAGATAGTCCACAGATTACAGAATGCCTCCAGATGTGCATCGGAAACTACTACTGGTCTTCCAGTAGTTGTTTTCAATCCCGATGCATTTTCTGTGTTTCATCAACACTCAGATAGTCCACAGATTACAGAATGCCTCCAGATGTGCATCGGAAACTACTACTGGTCTTCCAGGGAGCGAACAAAGCGTAGACTGTTTGCGGCATTACTCTCATGGAGGAAAGTGGGCATGGTGACTGTTGTATTCAACCCCGATGCAATTTCTGTGTTTCATCAACACTCTGATAGTCCACAGATTACAGAATGACTCCACATGTGCATCGGAAAATACTACTGGTATACCAGGGAACGATCAAAGCGTAAACTGTTTGAGACATTACACCCATTGAGGAAAGTGCGCATGGTGACTGTTGTATTCAATCCCGATGCAATTTCTGTGTTTCATCAACACTCTCATAGTCCACAGATTTCAGAATGCCTCCAGATGTGCATCGGAAACTACTACTGGTCTTCTTGGGAACCATCAGAGCGTAGACTGTTTGAGACATTACTCCCATGGAGGAAAGTGCGCATGGTGACTGTTGTATTCAATCCCAACGCAATTTCTGTGTTTCTTCAAGACTCCGATAGTCCACAGATTACAGAATGCCTCCAGATGGGCATCGGAAAGTACTACTGGTCTTCCAGGGAACGATCAAAGCGTAAACTCTTTGTGACATTACTCCCATAGAGGAAAGTGCGCATGGTGAATATTGTAATCAAACCCTATGCAAATTCTGTGTTTAATCAACACTCTGATAGTCCACAGATTACAGAATGCCTCCAGAAGTGCAATGGAAACTACTAGTGGTCTTCCAGGAAACGATCAAAGCGTAGACTGTTTGAGACATTACTCCCATGGAGGAAAGTGCGCATTTTGACTGTTGTATTCAATCCCGATCCGATTTCTGTGTTTCATCAACACTCTGATAGTCCACAGATTACAGAATGCCTCCAGATATGCATCGGAAACTACTACTGGTCTTCCAGGGAACGATCAAAGCGTAGACTGTTTGAGACATTACTCCCATGGAGGAAAGTGCGCATGTTGACGGTTGCATTCAATCCCGATGCAATTTCTGTGTTTCATCAACACTCTGATAGACCACAGATTACAGAATGCCTCCAAATGTGAATCGGATACTACTACTGGTCTTCCAGGGAACCATCAAAGCGTAGACTGTTTGAGACAATACTCCCATGGAGGTAACTGCACATGGCGACTGTTGTATTCAATCCCGATGCAATTTCTGTGTTTCATCAACACTCAGATAGTCCACAGATTACAGAATGCCTCCAGATGTGCATCGGAAACTACTACTGGCCTTCCAGGGAGCAATCAAAGCGTAGACTGTTTGCGACATTACTCCCATGGAGGAAAGTGGGCATGGTGACTGTTGTATACAACCCCGATGCAATTTCTGTGTTTCATCAACACTCTGATAGTCCACAGATTTCAGAATGCCTCCAGATGTGCATCGGAAACTACTAGTGGTCTACCAGGGAACGATCAAAGCGTAAACTGTTTGAGACATTACACCCATGGAGGAAAGTGCGCATGGTGACTGTTGTATTCAATCCCGATGCAATTTCTGTGTTTCATCAACACTCTGATAGCCCACAGATTACAGAATGCCTCCAGATGTGCATCGGAAACTACTACTGGTCTTCTTGGGAACCATCAGAGCGTAGACTGTTTGAGACATTACTCCCATGGAGGAAAGTGAGCATGGTGACTGTTGTATTCAATCCCAAAGCAATTTCTGTGTTTCATCAACACTCAGATAATCCACAGATTACAGAATGCCTCCTGATGTGCATCGGAAATTACTACTGGTCTTACAGGGAACGATCAAAGCGTGGACAATTTGAGACATTAATCCCATGGAGGAAAGTGCGCATGGTGACTGTTGTATTCAATCCCGAAGCAATTTCTGTGTTTCATCAACACTCTGATAGTCCACAGATTACAGAATGCCTCCAGATGTGCATCGGAAACTACTACTGGTCCCCCAGGGAACGATCAAAGCATAGACTGTTTGAGACATTACTCCCATGTTGGAAAATGCGCATGGTGACTGTTGTATTCAATCCCGATTAGATTTCTGTGTTTCATCAACACTCTGATAGTCCGCAGATTACAGAATTCTTCCAGATGTGCATCGGAAACTACTACTGGTCTTCCAGGGAACGATCAAAGCGTAAACTGTTTGAGACATTACTCCCATGGAGGAAAGTGCGCATGGTGACTGTTGTATTCAATCCCGAAGCAATTTCTGTGTTTCGTCAACACTCTGATAGTCCGCAGATTACAGAATTCTTCCAGATGTGCATCGGAAACTACTACTGGTCTTCCAGGGAACGATCAAAGCGTAAACTGTTTGAGACATTACACCCATGGAGGAAAGTGAGCATGGTGACTGTTGTATTCAATCCCGATGCAATTTCTGTGTTTCATCAACACTCTGATAGTCCACAGATTACAGAATGCCTCAAGATGTGCATCGGAAACTGCTACTGGACTTTCAGGACACGATAAAAGCGTAGACTGTTTGAGACATTACTCCCATGGAGGAAAGTGCGCATGGTGACTGTTGTATTCAATCCCAAAGCAATTTCTGTGTTTCATCAACACTCAGATAATCCACAGATTACAGAATGCCTCCTGATGTGCATCGGAAATTACTACTGGTCTTCCAGGGAACGATCAAAGCGTAGACTGTTTGAGACATTACTCCCATGGAGGTAAGTGCGCATGGTGACTGTTGTATTAAATCCCGATGCAAATTCTGTGTTTAATCAACACTCTGATAATCCACAGATTACAGAATGCCTCAAGATGATCAATGGAAACTGCCACTGGTCTTCCAGGAAACGATCAAAGCGTAGACTGTTTGAGACATTACTCCCATGGAGGAAAGTGCGCATGGTGACTGTTGTATTCAATCCCGATTAGATTTCTGTGTTTCATCAACACTACGATAGTCCACAGATTGCAGAATTCCTCCAGATGTGCATCGGAAAGTACTACTAGTCTTCCAGGGAACGATCAAAGCGTAAACTGTTTGAGACATTAATCCTATGGAGGAAAGTGCGCATGGTGACTGTTGTATTCAATCCCGATGCAATTTCTGTGTTTCATCAACACTCAGATAGTCCACAGATTACAGAATGCCTCCAGATGTGCAATGGAAAATACCACTGGTCTTCCAGGAAACGATCAAAGCGTAGACTGTTTGAGACATTTCTCCCATGGAGGAAAGTGCGCATGGTGACTGTTGTATTCAATCCCGATTCGATTTCTGTGTTTCATCAACACTCTGATAGTCCACAGATTACAGAATGCCTCCAGATGTGCATCGGAAACTACTACTGGTCTTCCAGGGAACGATCAAAGAGTAAAGTGTTTGAGACATTACTCTCATGGAGGAAAGTGCGCATAATGACTGTTGAGTTCAATCCCGAAGCAATTTCTGTGTTTCATCAGCACTCTGATAGTCCACAGATTATATAATGCCTCCAGATGTGCATCGGAAACTACTACTGGTCTTACAGGGAACGATCAAAGCGTGGACAATTTGACACATTAATCCCATGGAGGAAAGTGCGCATGGTGACTGTTGTATTCAATCCCGAAGCAATTTCTGTGTTTCATCAACACTCTGATAGTCCACAGATTACAGAATGCCTCCAGATGTGCATCGGAAACTACTACTGGTCCCCCAGGGAACGATCAAAGCATAGACTGTTTGAGACATTACTCCCATGTTGGAAAATGCGCATGGTGACTGTTGTATTCAATCCCGATTAGATTTCTGTGTTTCATCAACACTCTGATAGTCCGCAGATTACAGAATTCTTCCAGATGTGCATCGGAAACTACTACTGGTCTTCCAGGGAACGATCAAAGCGTAAACTGTTTGAGACATTACTCCCATGGAGGAAAGTGCGCATGGTGACTGTTGTATTCAATCCCGAAGCAATTTCTGTGTTTCGTCAACACTCTGATAGTCCACAGATTAAAGAAAGCTCCAGATGAGCATCGGAAACTACTACTGGTCTTCCAGGGAACGATCAAAGCGTAGACTGTTTGAGACATTACTCCCTTGGAGGAAAGTGCGCATGGTGACTGTTGTATTCAATCCCGATGCAAATTCTGTTCTTGAACAACACTCTGATAGTCCACAGATTACAGAATGGCTCCAGATGTGCAATGGAAACTACCACTGGTCTTCTAGGAAACGATCAAAGCGTAGACTGTTTGAGACATTACTCCCATGGAGGAAAGTGCGCATGGTGACTGTTGTATTCAATCCCGATTCGATTTCTGTGTTTCATCAACACTCTGATAGTCCACAGATTACACAATTCCTTCAGATGTGCATCGGAAACTACTACTTGTCTTCCAGGGAACGATCAAAGCGTAAACTCTTTGAGACATTACTCCCATGGAGGGAAGTGCGCATGGTGACTTTTGTATTCAATCTTGATGCAATTTCTGTGTTTCATCAACAATCTGATAGTCAACAGATTACAGAATGCCCCCAGATGTGCATCGGAAACTGCTACTGGTCTTCCAGGAAACGATCAAAGCGTAGACTGTTTGAGACATTACTCCCATGGAGGAAAGTGCGCATGGTGACTGTTGTATTCAATCCCGATGCAATTTCTGTGTTTCATCAACACTATGGTAGTCGACAGACTACAGAATGCCTCCAGAGGTGCATCGGAGGCTACTACTGGTCTTCCAGGAAACGATCAAAGCGTAGACTGTATGAGACATTACTCCCACGGAGGAATGTGCGCATGGTGACTGTTGTATTCAATCGCGATGCAATTTCTGTGTTTCATCAACACTCTGATAGTCCACAGACTACAGAATGACTCCAGATGTGCATCGGAAACTACTACTGGTCTTCCAGGGAACGATGAAAGCGTATACTGTTTGAGACATTACTCCCATGGAGGTAAGGGCGCATGGTGACTGTTGTATTCAATCCCGATGCAATTTTGTTTTCATCAACACTCTGATAGTCCACAGATTACAGAATGCCTCCAGATGTGCATCGGAAACTACTACTGGTCTTTCAGGAAACGACCAAAGCGTAAACTGTTTGAGACATTACTCCCATGGAGGAAAGTGCGCATGGTGACTGTTGTATTCAATCCCGATGCAATTTCGGTGTTTCATCAACACTCTGATAGTCCACAGATTACAGAATGCCACCAGATGTGCATCGGAAACTACTACTGGTCTTCCAGGGAACGTTCAAAGCGTAAACTCTTTGAGACATTACTCCCATGCAGGGAAGTGCGCATAGTGACTGTTGTATTCAATCCCGATTCGATTTCTGTGTTTCATCAACACTCTGATAGTCCACAGATTACAGAATGCCTCCAGATGTGCATCGGAAACTACTACTGGTCTTCCAGGGAACGATCAAAGAGTAAAGTGTTTGAGACATTACTTTCATGGAGGAAAGTGCGCATAATGACTGTTGTGTTCAATCCCGAAGCAATTTCTGTGTTTCATCAACACTCTGATAGTCCACAGATTATATAATGCCTCCAGATGTGCATCGGAAACTACTACTGGTCTTACAGGGAACGATCAAAGCGTGGACAATTAGAGACATTAATCCCATGGAGGAAAGTGCGCATGGTGACTGTTGTATTCAATCCCGAAGCAATTTCTGTGTTTCATCAACACTCTGATAGTCCACAGATTACAGAATGCCTCCAGATGTGCATCGGAAACTACTACTGGTCCCCCAGGGAACGATCAAAACATAGACTGTTTGAGACATTACTCCCATGTTGGAAAATGCGCATGGTGACTGTTGTATTCAATCCCGATTAGATTTCTGTGTTTCATCAACACTCTGATAGTCCGCAGATTACAGAATTCTTCCAGATGTGCATCGGAAACTACTACTGGTCTTCCAGGGAACGATCAAAGCGTAAACTGTTTGAGACATTACTCCCATGGAGGAAAGTGCGCATGTTGACTGTTGTATTCAATCCCGAAGCAATTTCTGTGTTTCGTCAACACTCTGATAGTCCACAGATTAAAGAAAGCTCCAGATGAGCATCGGAAACTACTACTGGTCTTCCAGGGAACGATCAAAGCGTAGACTGTTTGAGACATTACTCCCTTGGAGGAAAGTGCGCATGGTGACTGTTGTATTCAATCCCGATGCAAATTCTGTTCTTGAACAACACTCTGATAGTCCACAGATTACAGAATGGCTCCAGATGTGCAATGGAAACTACCACTGGTCTTCTAGGAAACGATCAAAGCGTAGACTGTTTGAGACATTACTCCCATGGAGGAAAGTGCGCATGGTGACTGTTGTATTCAATCCCGATTCGATTTCTGTGTTTCATCAACACTCTGATAGTCCACAGATTACACAATTCCTTCAGATGTGCATCGGAAACTACTACTTGTCTTCCAGGGAACGATCAAAGCGTAAACTCTTTGAGACATTACTCCCATGGAGGGAAGTGCGCATGGTGACTTTTGTATTCAATCTTGATGCAATTTCTGTGTTTCATCAACAATCTGATAGTCAACAGATTACAGAATGCCCCCAGATGTGCATCGGAAACTGCTACTGGTCTTCCAGGAAACGATCAAAGCGTAGACTGTTTGAGACATTACTCCCATGGAGGAAAGTGCGCATGGTGACTGTTGTATTCAATCCCGATGCAATTTCTGTGTTTCATCAACACTATGGTAGTCGACTGACTACAGAATGCCTCCAGATGTGCATCGGAGACTACTACTGGTCTTCCAGGAAACGATCAAAGCGTAGACTGTATGAGACATTACTCCCACGGAGGAATGTGCGCATGGTGACTGTTGTATTCAATCGCGATGCAATTTCTGTGTTTCATCAACACTCTGATAGTCCACAGACTACAGAATGACTCCAGATGTGCATCGGAAACTACTACTGGTCTTCCAGGGAACGATGAAAGCGTATACTGTTTGAGACATTACTCCCATGGAGGTAAGGGCGCATGGTGACTGTTGTATTCAATCCCGATGCAATTTTGTTTTCATCAACACTCTGATAGTCCACAGATTACAGAATGCCTCCAGATGTGCATCGGAAACTACTACTGGTCTTTCAGGAAACGACCAAAGCGTAAACTGTTTGAGACATTACTCCCATGGAGGAAAGTGCGCATGGTGACTGTTGTATTCAATCCCGATGCAATTTCGGTGTTTCATCAACACTCTGATAGTCCACAGATTACAGAATGCCACCAGATGTGCATCGGAAACTACTACTGGTCTTCCAGGGAACGATCAAAGCGTAAACTCTTTGAGACATTACTCCCATGCAGGGAAGTGCGCATAGTGACTGTTGTATTCAATCCCGATGCAATTTCGGTGTTTCATCAACACTCTGATAGTCCACAGATTACAGAATGACTCCAGATGTGCATCGGAAACTACTACTGGTCTTCTTGGGAACCATCAGAGCGTAGACTGTTTGAGACATTACTCCCATGGAGGAAAGTGAGCATGGTGACTGTTGTATTCAATCCCAACGCAATATCTGTGTTTCTTCAAGACTCCGATAGTCCACAGATTACAGAATGCCTCCAGATGGGCATCGGAACGTACTACTGGTCTTCCAGGGAACGATCAAAGCGTAAACTCTTTGTGACATTACTCCCATGGAGGAAAGTGCATATGGTGACTGTTGTATTCCATCCCGATGCAATTTCTGTGTTTCATCAACACTCTGATAGTCCACAGATTACAGAATGTCTCAAGATGTGCATCGGAAACTGCTACTGGACTTTCAGGACACGATAAAAGCGTAGACTGTTTGAGACATTACTCCCATGGAGGAAAGTGCGCATGGTGACTGTTGTATTCAATCCCGATGCAATTTCTGTGTTTCATCAACCCTCAGATAGTCCACAGATTACAGAATGCCTCCAGATGTGCATCGGAAACTACTACTGGTCTTCCAGGGAGCGATCAAAGCGTAGACTGTTTGCGACATTACTCCCATGGAGGAAAGTGGGCATGTTGACTGTTGTATTCAACCCCGATGCAATTTCTGTGTTTCATCAACACTCAGATAGTCCACAGATTACAGAATGCCTCCAGATGTGCAATGGAAAATACCACTGGTCTTCCAGGAAACGATCAAAGCGTAGACTGTTTGAGACATTTCTCCCATAGAGGAAAGTGCGCATGGTGACTGTTGTATTCAATCCCGATTCGTATTCTGTGTTTCATCAACACTCTGATAGTCCACAGATTACAGAATGCCTCCAGATGTGCATCGGAAACTACTACTGGTCTTCCAGGGAACGATCAAAGAGTAAAGTGTTTGAGACATTACTCTCATGGAGGAAAGTGCGCATAATGACTGTTGTGTTCAATCCCGAAGCAATTTCTGTGTTTCATCAACACTCTGATAGTCCACAGATTACAGAATGCCTCCAGATGTGCATCGGAAACTACTACTGGTCCCCCAGGGAACGATCAAAGCATAGACTGTTTGAGACATTACTCCCATGTTGGAAAATGCGCATGGTGACTGTTGTATTCAATCCCGATTAGATTTCTGTGTTTCATCAACACTCTGATAGTCCGCAGATTACAGAATTCTTCCAGATGTGCATCGGAAACTACTACTGGTCTTCCAGGGAACGATCAAAGCGTAGACTGTTTGAGACATTACTCCCTTGGAGGAAAGTGCGCATGGTGACTGTTGTATTCAATCCCGATGCAAATTCTGTTCTTGAACAACACTCTGATAGTCCACAGATTACAGAATGGCTCCAGATGTGCAATGGAAACTACCACTGGTCTTCTAGGAAACGATCAAAGCGTAGACTGTTTGAGACATTACTCCCATGGAGGAAAGTGCGCATGGTGACTGTTGTATTCAATCCCGATTCGATTTCTGTGTTTCATCAACACTCTGATAGTCCACAGATTACACAATTCCTTCAGATGTGCATCGGAAACTACTACTTGTCTTCCAGGGAACGATCAAAGCGTAAACTCTTTGAGACATTACTCCCATGGAGGGAAGTGCGCATGGTGACTTTTGTATTCAATCTTGATGCAAATTCTGTGTTTCATCAACAATCTGATAGTCAACAGATTACAGAATGCCCCCAGATGTGCATCGGAAACTGCTACTGGTCTTCCAGGAAACGATCAAAGCGTAGACTGTTTGAGACATTACTCCCATGGAGGAAAGTGCGCATGGTGACTGTTGTATTCAATCCCGATGCAATTTCTGTGTTTCATCAACACTATGGTAGTCGACAGACTACAGAATGCCTCCAGAGGTGCATCGGAGACTACTACTGGTCTTCCAGGAAACGATCAAAGCGTAGACTGTATGAGACATTACTCCCACGGAGGAATGTGCGCATGGTGACTGTTGTATTCAATCGCGATGCAATTTCTGTGTTTCATCAACACTCTGATAGTCCACAGACTACAGAATGACTCCAGATGTGCATCGGAAACTACTACTGGTCTTCCAGGGAACGATGAAAGCGTATACTGTTTGAGACATTACTCCCATGGAGGTAAGGGCGCATGGTGACTGTTGTATTCAATCCCGATGCAATTTTGTTTTCATCAACACTCTGATAGTCCACAGATTACAGAATGCCTCCAGATGTGCATCGGAAACTACTACTGGTCTTTCAGGAAACGACCAAAGCGTAAACTGTTTGAGACATTACTCCCATGGAGGAAAGTGCGCATGGTGACTGTTGTATTCAATCCCGATGCAACTTCGGTGTTTCATCAACACTCTGATAGTCCACAGATTACAGAATGCCACCAGATGTGCATCGGAAACTACTACTGGTCTTCCAGGGAACGATCAAAGCGTAAACTCTTTGAGACATTACTCCCATGCAGGGCAGTGCGCATAGTGACTGTTGTATTCAATCCCGATTCGATTTCTGTGTTTCATCAACACTCTGATAGTCCACAGATTACAGAATGCCTCCAGATGTGCATCGGAAACTACTACTGGTCTTCCAGGGAACGATCAAAGAGTAAAGTGTTTGAGACATTACTTTCATGGAGGAAAGTGCGCATAATGACTGTTGTGTTCAATCCCGAAGCAATTTCTGTGTTTCATCAACACTCTGATAGTCCACAGATTATATAATGCCTCCAGATGTGCATCGGAAACTACTACTGGTCTTACAGGGAACGATCAAAGCGTGGACAATTAGAGACATTAATCCCATGGAGGAAAGTGCGCATGGTGACTGTTGTATTCAATCCCGAAGCAATTTCTGTGTTTCATCAACACTCTGATAGTCCACAGATTACAGAATGCCTCCAGATGTGCATCGGAAACTACTACTGGTCCCCCAGGGAACGATCAAAGCATAGACTGTTTGAGACATTACTCCCATGTTGGAAAATGCGCATGGTGACTGTTGTATTCAATCCCGATTAGATTTCTGTGTTTCATCAACACTCTGATAGTCCGCAGATTACAGAATTCTTCCAGATGTGCATCGGAAACTACTACTGGTCTTCCAGGGAACGATCAAAGCGTAAACTGTTTGAGACATTACTCCCATGGAGGAAAGTGCGCATGGTGACTGTTGTATTCAATCCCGAAGCAATTTCTGTGTTTCGTCAACACTCTGATAGTCCACAGATTAAAGAAAGCTCCAGATGAGCATCGGAAACTACTACTGGTCTTCCAGGGAACGATCAAAGCGTAGACTGTTTGAGACATTACTCCCTTGGAGGAAAGTGCGCATGGTGACTGTTGTATTCAATTCCGATGCAAATTCTGTTCTTGAACAACACTCTGATAGTCCACAGATTACAGAATGGCTCCAGATGTGCAATGGAAACTACCACTGGTCTTCTAGGAAACGATCAAAGCGTAGACTGTTTGAGACATTACTCCCATGGAGGAAAGTGCGCATGGTGACTGTTGTATTCAATCCCGATTCGATTTCTGTGTTTCATCAACACTCTGATAGTCCACAGATTACACAATTCCTTCAGATGTGCATCGGAAACTACTACTTGTCTTCCAGGGAACGATCAATGCGTAAACTCTTTGAGACATTACTCCCATGGAGGGAAGTGCGCATGGTGACTTTTGTATTCAATCTTGATGCAATTTCTGTGTTTCATCAACAATCTAATAGTCAACAGATTACAGAATGCCCCCAGATGTGCATCGGAAACTGCTACTGGTCTTCCAGGAAACGATCAAAGCGTAGACTGTTTGAGACATTACTCCCATGGAGGAAAGTGCGCATGGTGACTGTTGTATTCAATCCCGATGCAATTTCTGTGTTTCATCAACACTATGGTAGTCGACAGACTACAGAATGCCTCCAGATGTGCATCGGAGACTACTACTGGTCTTCCAGGAAACGATCAAAGCGTAGACTGTATGAGACATTACTCCCACGGAGGAATGTGCGCATGGTGACTGTTGTATTCAATCGCGATGCAATTTCTGTGTTTCATCAACACTCTGATAGTCCACAGACTACAGAATGACTCCAGATGTGCATCGGAAACTACTACTGGTCTTCCAGGGAACGATGAAAGCGTATACTGTTTGAGACATTACTCCCATGGAGGTAAGGGCGCATGGTGACTGTTGTATTCAATCCCGATGCAATTTTGTTTTCATCAACACTCTGATAGTCCACAGATTACAGAATGCCTCCAGATGTGCATCGGAAACTACTACTGGTCTTTCAGGAAATGACCAAAGCGTAAACTGTTTGAGACATTACTCCCATGGAGGAAAGTGCGCATGGTGACTGTTGTATTCAATCCCGATGCAATTTCGGTGTTTCATCAACACTCTGATAGTCCACAGATTACAGAATGCCACCAGATGTGCATCGGAAACTACTACTGGTCTTCCAGGGAACGATCAAAGCGTAAACTCTTTGAGACATTACTCCCATGCAGGGAAGTGCGCATAGTGACTGTTGTATTCAATCCCGATGCAATTTCGGTGTTTCATCAACACTCTGATAGTCCACAGATTACAGAATGACTCCAGATGTGCATCGGAAACTACTACTGGTCTTCTTGGGAACCATCAGAGCGTAGACTGTTTGAGACATTACTCCCATGGAGGAAAGTGAGCATGGTGACTGTTGTATTCAATCCCAACGCAATATCTGTGTTTCTTCAAGACTCCGATAGTCCACAGATTACAGAATGCCTCCAGATGGGCATCGGAACGTACTACTGGTCTTCCAGGGAACGATCAAAGCGTAAACTCTTTGTGACATTACTCCCATGGAGGAAAGTGCATATGGTGACTGTTGTATTCCATCCCGATGCAATTTCTGTGTTTCATCAACACTCTGATAGTCCACAGATTACAGAATGCCTCAAGATGTGCATCGGAAACTGCTACTGGACTTTCAGGACACGATAAAAGCGTAGACTGTTTGAGACATTACTCCCATGGAGGAAAGTGCGCATGGTGACTGTTGTATTCAATCCCGATGCAATTTCTGTGTTTCATCAACCCTCAGATAGTCCACAGATTACAGAATGCCTCCAGATGTGCATCGGAAACTACTACTGGTCTTCCAGGGAGCGATCAAAGCGTAGACTGTTTGCGACATTACTCCCATGGAGGAAAGTGGGCATGTTGACTGTTGTATTCAACCCCGATGCAATTTCTGTGTTTCATCAACACTCTGATAGTAGACAGATTACAGAATGCCTCCAGATGTGCATCGGAAACTACTACTGGTCTACCAGGGAACGATCAAAGCGTAGACTGTTTGATACATTACTCCCATGGAGGAAAGTGCGCATGTTGAAAGTTGTATTCAATCCCGATGCAATTTCTGTGTTTCATGAACACTCTGATAGTCCACAGTTTACAGAATGCTCCAAATGTGAATCGGATCCTACTACTGGTCTTCCAGGGAACCATCAAAGCGTAGACTTTTTGAGACAATACTCCCATGGAGGTAACTGCACATGGTGACTCTTGTATTCAATCCCAATGCAATTTTTGTGTTTCATCAACACTCAGATAGTCCACAGATTACAGAATGCCTCCAGATGTGCATCGGAAACTACTACTGGCCTTCCAGGAAGCGATCAAAGCGTAGACTGTTTGCGACATTACTCCCATGGAGGAAAGTGGGCATGATGACTGTTGTATTCAACCCCGATGCAATTTCTGTGTTTCATCAACACTCTGATAGTCCACAGATTACAGAATGCCTCCAGATGTGCATCGGAAACTACTACTGGTATTCTTGGGAACCATCAGAGCGTAGACTGTTTGAGACATTACTCCCATGGAGGAAAGTGCGCATGGTGACTGTTGTATTCAATCCCGAAGCAATTTCTGTGTTTCATCAACACTCTGATAGTCCACAGATTACAGAATGCCTCCAGATGTGCATCGGAAATTACTACTGGTCTTCCAGGGAACGATCAAAGCGTAGACTGTTTGATACATTACTCCCATGGAGGAAAGTGTGCATGTTGACGGTTGTATTCAATCCCGATGCAATTTCTGTGTTTCATCAACACTCTGATAGTCCACAGATTACAGAATGCTCCAAATGTGAATCGGATACTACTACTGGTCTTCCAGGGAACCATCAAAGCGTAGACTGTTTGAGACAATACTCCCATGGAGGTAACTGCACATGGTGACTGTTGTATTCAATCCCAACGCAATTTCTGTGTTTCTTCAAGACCCCGATAGTCCACAGATTACAGAATGCCTCCAGATGGGCATCGGAAAGTACTACTGGTCTTCCAGGGAACGATCAAAGCGTAAACTCTTTGTGACATTACTCCCATGGAGGAAAGTGTGCATGGTGACTGTTGTATTCAATCCCGATGCAATTTCTGTGTTTCATCAACACTCTGATAGTCCACAGTTTACAGAATGCCTCCAGATGTGCATCGGAAACTGCTACTGCTCTTTCAGGACACGATCAAAGCGTAGACTCTTTGAGACATTACTCCCATGGAGGAAAGTGCGCATGGTGACTGTTGTATTGAATCCCGATGCAATTTTGGTTTCATCAACACTCTGATAGTCCACAGATTACAGAATGCCTCCAGATGTGCATCGGAAACAACTACTGGTCTTCCAGGAAACGATCAAAGCGTAGACTGTTTGAGACATTACTCCCATGGAGGTAAGTGCGTATGGTGACTGTTTTATTCAATCCCGATGCAATTTCTGTGTTTCATCAACACTCAGATAATCCACAGATTACAGAATGCCTCCTGATGTGCATCGGAAATTACTACTGGTCTTCCAGGGAACGATCAAAGCGTAGACTGTTTGAGACATTACTCCCATGGAGGTAAGTGCGCATGGTGACTGTTGTATTAAATCCCGATGCAAATTCTGTGTTTAATCAACACTCTGATAATTAACAGACTACAGAATGCCTCCAGATGTGCATCGGAGACTACTACTGGTCTTCCAGGAAACGATCAAAGCGTAGACTGTATGAGACATTACTCCCACGGAGGAATGTGCGCATGGTGACTGTTTTATTCAATCCCGATGCAATTTCTGTGTTTCATCAACACTCAGATAATCCACAGACTACAGAATGACTCCAGATGTGCATCGGAAACTACTACTGGTCTTCCAGGGAACGATGAAAGCGTATACTGTTTGAGACATTACTCCCATGGAGGTAAGGGAGCATGGTGACTGTTGTATTCAATCCCGATGCAATTTTGTTTTCATCAACACTCTGATAGTCCACAGATTACAGAATGCCTCCAGATGTGCATCGGAAACTACTACTGGTCTTCCAGGAAACGACCAAAGCGTAAACTGTTTGAGACATTACTCCCATGGAGGAAAGTGCGCATGGTGACTGTTGTATTCAATCCCGATGCAATTTCGGTGTTTCATCAACACTCTGATAGTCCACAGATTACAGAATGCCACCAGATGTGCATCGGAAACTACTACTGGTCTTCCAGGGAACGATCAAAGCGTAAACTCTTTGAGACATTACTCCCATGCAGGGAAGTGCGCATAGTGACTGTTGTATTCAATCCCGATGCAATTTCGGTGTTTCATCAACGCTCTGATAGTCCACAGATTACAGAATGCCTCAAGATGTGCATCGGAAACTGCTACTGGAGTTACAGGACACGAGAAAAGCGTAGACTCTTTGAGACATTACTCCCATGGAGGAAAGTGCGCATGGTGACTGTTGTATTCAATCCCGATGCAATTTCTGTGTTTCATCAACACTCAGATAGTCCACAGATTACAGAATGCCTCCAGATGTGCATCGGAAACTACTACTGGTCTTCCAGGGAGCGATCAAAGCGTAGACTGTTTGCGACATTACTCCCATGGAGGAAAGTGGGCATGTTGACTGTTGTATTCAACCCCGATGCAATTTCTGTGTTTCATCAACACTCTGATAGTAGACAGATTACAGAATGCCTCCAGATGTGCATCGGAAACTACTACTGGTCTACCAGGGAACGATCAAAGCGTAGACTGTTTGATACATTACTCCCATGGAGGAAAGTGCGCATGTTGACGGTTGTATTCAATCCCGATGCAATTTCTGTGTTTCATCAACACTCTGATAGTCCACAGGTTACAGAATGCTCCAAATGTGAATCGGATCCTACTACTGGTCTTCCAGGGAACCATCAAAGCGTAGACTTTTTGAGACAATACTCCCATGGAGGTAACTGCACATGGTGACTGTTGTATTCAATCCCAACGCAATTTCTGTGTTTCTTCAAGACCCCGATAGTCCACAGATTACGGAATGCCTCCAGATGGGCATCGGAAAGTACTACTGGTCTTCCAGGGAACGATCAAAGCGTAAACTCTTTGTGACATTACTCCCATGGAGGAAAGTGTGCATGGTGACTGTTGTATTCAATCCCGATGCAAATTCTGTTCTTGAACAACACTCTGATAGTCCACAGATTACAGAATGGCTCCAGATGTGCAATGGAAACTACCACTGGTCTTCCAGGGAACGATCAAAGCGTAGACTGTTTGAGACATTACTCCCTTGGAGGAAAGTGCGCATGGTGACTGTTGTATTCAATCCCGATGCAAATTCTGTTCTTGAACAACACTCTGATAGTCCACAGATTACAGAATGGCTCCAGATGTGCAATGGAAACTACCACTGGTCTTCCAGGAAACGATCAAAGCGTAGACTGTTTGAGACATTACTCCCATGGAGGAAAGTGCGCATGGTGACTTTTGTATTCAATCCCGATTCGATTTCTGTGTTTCATCAACACTCTGATAGTCCACAGATTACACAATTCCTTCAGATGTGCATCGGAAACTACTACTTGTCTTCCAGGGAACGATCAAAGCGTAAACTCTTTGAGACATTACTCCCATGGAGGGAAGTGCGCATGGTGACTTTTGTATTCAATCTTGATGCAATTTCTGTGTTTCATCAACACTCTGATAGTCAACAGATTACAGAATGCCCCCAGATGTGCATCGGAAACTGCTACTGGTCTTCCAGGAAACGATCAAAGCGTAGACTGTTTGAGACATTACTCCCATGGAGGAAAGTGCGCATGGTGACTGTTGTATTCAATCCCGATGCAATTTCTGTGTTTCAACAACACTCTGGTAGTCGACAGATTACAGAATGCCTCCAGATGTGCATCGGAGACTACTACTGGTCTTCCAGGAAACGATCAAAGCGTAGACTGTATGAGACATTACTCCCACGGAGGAATGTGCGCATGGTGACTGTTGTATTAAATCGCGATGCAATTTCTGTGTTTCATCAACACTCTGATAGTCCACAGACTACAGAATGACTCCAGATGTGCATCGGAAACTACTACTGGTCTTCCAGGGAACGATGAAAGCGTATACTGTTTGAGACATTACTCCCATGGAGGTAAGGGCGCATGGTGACTGTTGTATTCAATCCCGATGCAATTTTGTTTTCATCAACACTCTGATAGTCCACAGATTACAGAATGCCTCCAGATGTGCATCGGAAACTACTACTGGTCTTCCAGGAAACGACCAAAGCGTAAACTGTTTGAGACATTACTCCCATGGAGGAAAGTGCGCATGGTGACTGTTGTATTCAATCCCGATGCAATTTCGGTGTTTCATCAACACTCTGATAGTCCACAGATTACAGAATGCCACCAGATGTGCATCGGAAACTACTACTGGTCTTCCAGGGAACGATCAAAGCGTAAACTCTTTGAGACATTACTCCCATGCAGGGAAGTGCGCATAGTGACTGTTGTATTCAATCCCGATGCAATTTCGGTGTTTCATCAACGCTCTGATAGTCCACAGATTACAGAATGCCTCAAGATGTGCATCGGAAACTGCTACTGGAGTTTCAGGACACGAGAAAAGCGTAGACTCTTTGAGACATTACTCCCATGGAGGAAAGTGCGCATGGTGACTGTTGTATTCAATCCCGATGCAATTTCTGTGTTTCATCAACACTCAGATAGTCCACAGATTACAGAATGCCTCCAGATGTGCATCGGAAACTACTACTGGTCTTCCAGGGAGCGATCAAAGCGTAGACTGTTTGCGACATTACTCCCATGGAGGAAAGTGGGCATGTTGACTGTTGTATTCAACCCCGATGCAATTTCTGTGTTTCATCAACACTCTGATAGTAGACAGATTACAGAATGCCTCCAGATGTGCATCGGAAACTACTACTGGTCTACCAGGGAACGATCAAAGCGTAGACTGTTTGATACATTACTCCCATGGAGGAAAGTGCGCATGTTGACGGTTGTATTCAATCCCGATGCAATTTCTGTGTTTCATCAACACTGTGATAGTCCACAGGTTACAGAATGCTCCAAATGTGAATCGGATCCTACTACTGGTCTTCCAGGGAACCATCAAAGCGTAGACTTTTTGAGACAATACTCCCATGGAGGTAACTGCACATGGTGACTGTTGTATTCAATCCCAACGCAATTTCTGTGTTTCTTCAAGACCCCGATAGTCCACAGATTACGGAATGCCTCCAGATGGGCATCGGAAAGTACTACTGGTCTTCCAGGGAACGATCAAAGCGTAAACTCTTTGTGACATTACTCCCATGGAGGAAAGTGTGCATGGTGACTGTTGTATTCAATCCCGATGCAAATTCTGTTCTTGAACAACACTCTGATAGTCCACAGATTACAGAATGGCTCCAGATGTGCAATGGAAACTACCACTGGTCTTCCAGGGAACGATCAAAGCGTAGACTGTTTGAGACATTACTCCCTTGGAGGAAAGTGCGCATGGTGACTGTTGTATTCAATCCCGATGCAAATTCTGTTCTTGAACAACACTCTGATAGTCCACAGATTACAGAATGGCTCCAGATGTGCAATGGAAACTACCACTGGTCTTCCAGGAAACGATCAAAGCGTAGACTGTTTGAGACATTACTCCCATGGAGGAAAGTGCGCATGGTGACTGTTGTATTCAATCCCGATTCGATTTCTGTGTTTCATCAACACTCTGATAGTCCACAGATTACACAATTCCTTCAGATGTGCATCGGAAACTACTACTTGTCTTCCAGGGAACGATCAAAGCGTAAACTCTTTGAGACATTACTCCCATGGAGGGAAGTGCGCATGGTGACTTTTGTATTCAATCTTGATGCAATTTCTGTGTTTCATCAACACTCTGATAGTCAACAGATTACAGAATGCCCCCAGATGTGCATCGGAAACTGCTACTGGTCTTCCAGGAAACGATCAAAGCGTAGACTGTTTGAGACATTACTCCCATGGAGGAAAGTGCGCATGGTGACTGTTGTATTCAATCCCGATGCAATTTCTGTGTTTCAACAACACTCTGGTAGTCGACAGATTACAGAATGCCTCCAGATGTGCATCGGAGACTACTACTGGTCTTCCAGGAAACGATCAAAGCGTAGACTGTATGAGACATTACTCCCACGGAGGTATGTGCGCATGGTGACTGTTGTATTAAATCGCGATGCAATTTCTGTGTTTCATCAACACTCTGATAGTCCACAGACTACAGAATGACTCCAGATGTGCATCGGAAACTACTACTGGTCTTCCAGGGAACGATGAAAGCGTATACTGTTTGAGACATTACTCCCATGGAGGTAAGGGCGCATGGTGACTGTTGTATTCAATCCCGATGCAATTTTGTTTTCATCAACACTCTGATAGTCCACAGATTTCAGAATGCCTCCAGATGTGCATCGGAAACTACTACTGGTCTTCCAGGAAACGACCAAAGCGTAAACTGTTTGAGACATTACTCCCATGGAGGAAAGTGCGCATGGTGACTGTTGTATTCAATCCCGATGCAATTTCGGTGTTTCATCAACACTCTGATAGTGCACAGATTACAGAATGCCACCAGATGTGCATCGGAAACTACTACTGGTCTTCCAGGGAACGATCAAAGCGTAAACTCTTTGAGACATTACTCCCATGCAGGGAAGTGCGCATAGTGACAGTTGTATTCAATCCCGATGCAATTTCGATGTTTCATCAACATTCTGATAGTCCACAGATTACAGAATGACTCCAGATGTGCATCGGAAACTACTACTGGTCTACCAGGAAGCGATCAAAGCATAACTCTTTGAGACATTACTCCCATGCAGGGAAGTGCGCATGGTGACTGTTGTATTCAATCCCGATGCAATTTCGGTGTTTCATCAACACTCTGATAGTCCACAGATTACGGAATGCCTCCAGATTTGCATCGGAAACTGCTACTGGTCTTCCAGGAAACGATCAAAGCGTAGACTGTTTGAGACATTACTCCCATGGAGGAAAGTGCGCATGGTGACTGTTGTATTCAATCCCGATGCAATTTTGGTTTCATCAACACTCTGATAGTCCACAGATTACAGAATGCCTCCAGATGTGCATCGGAAACTACTACTGGTCTTCCAGGAAACAATCAAAGCGTAGACTGTTTGAGACATTACTCCCATGGAGGAAAGTGCGCATGGTGACTGTTGTATTCAATCCCGATGCAATTTCGGTGTTTCATCAACACTCTGATAGTCCACAGATTACAGAATGCCACCAGATGTGCATCGGAAACTACTACTGGTCTTCCAGGGAACGATCAAAGCGTAAACTCTTTGAGACATTACTCCCATGCAGGGAAGTGCGCATAGTGACTGTTGTATTCAATCCCGATGCAATTTCGGTGTTTCATCAACACTCTGATAGTCCACAGATTACAGAATGCCTCAAGATGTGCATCGGAAACTGCTAATGGACTTTCAGGACACGATAAAAGCGTAGACTGTTTGAGACATTACTCCCATGGAGGAAAGTGCGCATGGTGACTGTTGTATTCAATCCCGATGCAATTTCTGTGTTTCATCAACACTCAGATAGTCCACAGATTACAGAATGCCTCCAGATGTGCATCGGAAACTACTACTGGTCTTCCAGGGAGCGATCAAAGCGTAGACTGTTTGCGACATTACTCCCATGGAGGAAAGTGGGCATGTTGACTGTTGTATTCAACCCCGATGCAATTTCTGTGTTTCATCAACACTCTGATAGTAGACAGATTACAGAATGCCTCCAGATGTGCATCGGAAACTACTACTGGTCTACCAGGGAACGATCAAAGCGTAGACTGTTTGATACATTACTCCCATGGAGGAAAGTGCGCATGTTGACGGTTGTATTCAATCCCGATGCAATTTCTGTGTTTCATCAACACTCTGATAGTCCACAGATTACAGAATGCTCCAAATGTGAATCGGATCCTACTACTGGTCTTCCAGGGAACCATCAAAGCGTAGACTTTTTGAGACAATACTCCCATGGAGGTAACTGCACATGGTGACTCTTGTATTCAATCCCGATGCAATTTTTGTGTTTCATCAACACTCAGATAGTCCACAGATTACAGAATGCCTCCAGATGTGCATCGGAAACTCCTACTGGCCTTCCAGGAAGCGATCAAAGCGTAGACTGTTTGCGACATTACTCCCATGGAGGAAAGTGGGCATGATGACTGTTGTATTCAACCCCGATGCAATTTCTCTGTTTCATCAACACTCTGATAGTCCACAGATTACAGAATGCCTCCAGATGTGCATCGGAAACTACTACTGGTATTCTTGGGAACCATCAGAGCGTAGACTGTTTGAGACATTACTCCCATGGAGGAAAGTGCGCATGGTGACTGTTGTATTCAATCCCGATGCAATTTCGGTGTTTCATCAACACTCTGATAGTCCACAGATTACAGAATGCCACCAGATGTGCATCGGAAACTACTACTGGTCTTCCAGGGAACGATCAAAGCGTAAACTCTTTGAGACATTACTCCCATGCAGGGAAGTGCGCATAGTGACTGTTGTATTCAATCCCGATGCAATTTCGGTGTTTCATCAACACTCTGATAGTCCACAGAGTACAGAATGCCTCAAGATGTGCATCGGAAACTGCTAATGGACTTTCAGGACACGATAAAAGCGTAGACTGTTTGAGACATTACTCCCATGGAGGAAAGTGCGCATGGTGACTGTTGTTTTCAATCCCGATGCAATTTCTGTGTTTCATCAACACTCAGATAGTCCACAGATTACAGAATGCCTCCAGATGTGCATCGGAAACTACTACTGGTCTTCCAGGGAGCGATCAAAGCGTAGACTGTTTGCGACATTACTCCCATGGAGGAAAGTGGGCATGTTGACTGTTGTATTCAACCCCGATGCAATTTCTGTGTTTCATCAACACTCTGATAGTAGACAGATTACAGAATGCCTCCAGATGTGCATCGGAAACTACTACTGGTCTACCAGGGAACGATCAAAGAGTAGACTGTTTGATACATTACTCCCATGGAGGAAAGTGCGCATGTTGACGGTTGTATTCAATCCCGATGCAATTTCTGTGTTTCATCAACACTCTGATAGTCCACAGATTACAGAATGCTCCAAATGTGAATCGGATCCTACTACTGGTCTTCCAGGGAACCATCAAAGCGTAGACTTTTTGAGACTATACTCCCATGGAGGTAACTGCACATGGTGACTCTTGTATTCAATCCCGATGCAATTTTTGTGTTTCATCAACACTCAGATAGTCCACAGATTACAGAATGCCTCCAGATGTGCATCGGAAACTCCTACTGGCCCTCCAGGAAGCGATCAAAGCGTAGACTGTTTGCGACATTACTCCCATGGAGGAAAGTGGGCATGATGACTGTTGTATTCAACCCCGATGCAATTTCTGTGTTTCATCAACACTCTGATAGTCCACAGATTACAGAATGCCTCCAGATGTGCATCGGAAACTACTACTGGTATTCTTGGGAACCATCAGAGCGTAGACTGTTTGAGACATTACTCCCATGGAGGAAAGTGCGCATGGTGACTGTTGTATTCAATCCCGAAGCAATTTCTGTGTTTCATCAACACTCTGATAGTCCACAGATTACAGAATGCCTCCAGATGTGCATCGGAAACTACTACTGGTCTTCCAGGGAACGATCAAAGCGTAGATTGTTTGATACATTACTCCCATGGAGGAAAGTGCGCATGTTGACGGTTGTATTCAATCCCGATGCAATTTCTGTGTTTCATCAACACTCTGATAGTCCACAGATTACAGAATGCTCCAAATGTGAATCAGATACTACTACAGGTCTTCCAGGGAACGATCAAAGCGTAAACTGTTTGAGACAATACTCCCATGGAGGTAACTGCACATGGTGACTGTTGTATTCAATCCCAACGCAATTTCTGTGTTTCTTCAAGACCCCGATAGTCCACAGATTACAGAATGCCTCCAGATGGGCATCGGAAAGTACTACTGGTCTTCCAGGGAACGATCAAAGCGTAAACTCTTTGTGACATTACTCCCATGGAGGAAAGTGTGCATGGTGACTGTTGTATTCAATCCCGATGCAATTTCTGTGTTTCATCAACACTCTGATAGTCCACAGATTACAGAATGCTCCAAATGTGAATCGGATCCTACTACTGGTCTTCCAGGGAACCATCAAAGCGTAGACTTTTTGAGACAATACTCCCATGGAGGTAACTGCACATGGTGACTCTTGTATTCAATCCCGATGCAATTTTTGTGTTTCATCAACACTCAGATAGTCCACAGATTACAGAATGCCTCCAGATGTGCATCGGAAACTCCTACTGGCCTTCCAGGAAGCGATCAAAGCGTAGACTGTTTGCGACATTACTCCCATGGAGGAAAGTGGGCATGATGACTGTTGTATTCAACCCCGATGCAATTTCTCTGTTTCATCAACACTCTGATAGTCCACAGATTACAGAATGCCTCCAGATGTGCATCGGAAACTACTACTGGTATTCTTGGGAACCATCAGAGCGTAGACTGTTTGAGACATTACTCCCATGGAGGAAAGTGCGCATGGTGACTGTTGTATTCAATCCCGATGCAATTTCGGTGTTTCATCAACACTCTGATAGTCCACAGATTACAGAATGCCACCAGATGTGCATCGGAAACTACTACTGGTCTTCCAGGGAACGATCAAAGCGTAAACTCTTTGAGACATTACTCCCATGCAGGGAAGTGCGCATAGTGACTGTTGTATTCAATCCCGATGCAATTTCGGTGTTTCATCAACACTCTGATAGTCCACAGAGTACAGAATGCCTCAAGATGTGCATCGGAAACTGCTAATGGACTTTCAGGACACGATAAAAGCGTAGACTGTTTGAGACATTACTCCCATGGAGGAAAGTGCGCATGGTGACTGTTGTTTTCAATCCCGATGCAATTTCTGTGTTTCATCAACACTCAGATAGTCCACAGATTACAGAATGCCTCCAGATGTGCATCGGAAACTACTACTGGTCTTCCAGGGAGCGATCAAAGCGTAGACTGTTTGCGACATTACTCCCATGGAGGAAAGTGGGCATGTTGACTGTTGTATTCAACCCCGATGCAATTTCTGTGTTTCATCAACACTCTGATAGTAGACAGATTACAGAATGCCTCCAGATGTGCATCGGAAACTACTACTGGTCTACCAGGGAACGATCAAAGAGTAGACTGTTTGATACATTACTCCCATGGAGGAAAGTGCGCATGTTGACGGTTGTATTCAATCCCGATGCAATTTCTGTGTTTCATCAACACTCTGATAGTCCACAGATTACAGAATGCTCCAAATGTGAATCGGATCCTACTACTGGTCTTCCAGGGAACCATCAAAGCGTAGACTTTTTGAGACTATACTCCCATGGAGGTAACTGCACATGGTGACTCTTGTATTCAATCCCGATGCAATTTTTGTGTTTCATCAACACTCAGATAGTCCACAGATTACAGAATGCCTCCAGATGTGCATCGGAAACTCCTACTGGCCCTCCAGGAAGCGATCAAAGCGTAGACTGTTTGCGACATTACTCCCATGGAGGAAAGTGGGCATGATGACTGTTGTATTCAACCCCGATGCAATTTCTGTGTTTCATCAACACTCTGATAGTCCACAGATTACAGAATGCCTCCAGATGTGCATCGGAAACTACTACTGGTATTCTTGGGAACCATCAGAGCGTAGACTGTTTGAGACATTACTCCCATGGAGGAAAGTGCGCATGGTGACTGTTGTATTCAATCCCGAAGCAATTTCTGTGTTTCATCAACACTCTGATAGTCCACAGATTACAGAATGCCTCCAGATGTGCATCGGAAACTACTACTGGTCTTCCAGGGAACGATCAAAGCGTAGATTGTTTGATACATTACTCCCATGGAGGAAAGTGCGCATGTTGACGGTTGTATTCAATCCCGATGCAATTTCTGTGTTTCATCAACACTCTGATAGTCCACAGATTACAGAATGCTCCAAATGTGAATCAGATACTACTACCGGTCTTCCAGGGAACGATCAAAGCGTAAACTGTTTGAGACAATACTCCCATGGAGGTAACTGCACATGGTGACTGTTGTATTCAATCCCAACGCAATTTCTGTGTTTCTTCAAGACCCCGATAGTCCACAGATTACAGAATGCCTCCAGATGGGCATCGGAAAGTACTACTGGTCTTCCAGGGAACGATCAAAGCGTAAACTCTTTGTGACATTACTCCCATGGAGGAAAGTGTGCATGGTGACTGTTGTATTCAATCCCGATGCAATTTCTGTGTTTCATCAACACTCTGATAGTCCACAGTTTACAGAATGCCTCCAGATGTGCATCGGAAACTGCTACTGCTCTTTCAGGACACGATCAAAGCGTAGACTGTTTGAGACATTACTCCCATGGAGGAAAGTGCGCATGGTGACTGTTGTATTCAATCCCGAAGCAATTTCTGTGTTTCGTCAACACTCTGATAGTCCACAGATTAAAGAATGCTCCAGATGTGCATCGGAAACTACTACAGGTCTTCCAGGGAACGATCAAAGCGTAGACTGTTTGAGACATTACTCCCTTGGAGGAAAGTGCGCATGGTGACTGTTGTATTCAATCCCGATGCAATTTCGGTGTTTCATCAACATTCTGATAGTCCACAGATTACAGAATGACTCCAGATGTGCATCGGAAACTACTACTGGTCTACCAGGAAGCGATCAAAGCATAACTCTTTGAGACATTACTCCCATGCAGGGAAGTGCGCATGGTGACTGTTGTATTCAATCCCGATGCAATTTCGGTGTTTCATCAACACTCTGATAGTCCACAGATTACGGAATGCCTCCAGATTTGCATCGGAAACTGCTACTGGTCTTCCAGGAAACGATCAAAGCGTAGACTGTTTGAGACATTACTCCCATGGAGGAAAGTGCGCATGGTGACTGTTGTATTCAATCCCGATGCAATTTTGGTTTCATCAACACCTTGATAGTCCACAGATTACAGAATGCCTCCAGATGTGCATCGGAAACTACTACTGGTCTTCCAGGAAACAATCAAAGCGTAGACTGTTTGAGACATTACTCCCATGGAGGAAAGTGCGCATGGTGACTGTTGTATTCAATCCCGATGCAATTTCGGTGTTTCATCAACACTCTGATAGTCCACAGATTACAGAATGCCACCAGATGTGCATCGGAAACTACTACTGGTCTTCCAGGGAACGATCAAAGCGTAAACTCTTTGAGACATTACTCCCATGCAGGGAAGTGCGCATAGTGACTGTTGTATTCAATCCCGATGCAATTTCGGTGTTTCATCAACACTCTGATAGTCCACAGATTACAGAATGCCTCAAGATGTGCATCGGAAACTGCTAATGGACTTTCAGGACACGATAAAAGCGTAGACTGTTTGAGACATTACTCCCATGGAGGAAAGTGCGCATGGTGACTGTTGTATTCAATCCCGATGCAATTTCTGTGTTTCATCAACACTCAGATAGTCCACAGATTACAGAATGCCTCCAGATGTGCATCGGAAACTACTACTGGTCTTCCAGGGAGCGATCAAAGCGTAGACTGTTTGCGACATTACTCCCATGGAGGAAAGTGGGCATGTTGACTGTTGTATTCAACCCCGATGCAATTTCTGTGTTTCATCAACACTCTGATAGTAGACAGATTACAGAATGCCTCCAGATGTGCATCGGAAACTACTACTGGTCTACCAGGGAACGATCAAAGCGTAGACTGTTTGATACATTACTCCCATGGAGGAAAGTGCGCATGTTGACGGTTGTATTCAATCCCGATGCAATTTCTGTGTTTCATCAACACTCTGATAGTCCACAGATTACAGAATGCTCCAAATGTGAATCGGATCCTACTACTGGTCTTCCAGGGAACCATCAAAGCGTAGACTTTTTGAGACAATACTCCCATGGAGGTAACTGCACATGGTGACTCTTGTATTCAATACCGATGCAATTTTTGTGTTTCATCAACACTCAGATAGTCCACAGATTACAGAATGCCTCCAGATGTGCATCGGAAACTCCTACTGGCCTTCCAGGAAGCGATCAAAGCGTAGACTGTTTGCGACATTACTCCCATGGAGGAAAGTGGGCATGATGACTGTTGTATTCAACCCCGATGCAATTTCTCTGTTTCATCAACACTCTGATAGTCCACAGATTACAGAATGCCTCCAGATGTGCATCGGAAACTACTACTGGTATTCTTGGGAACCATCAGAGCGTAGACTGTTTGAGACATTACTCCCATGGAGGAAAGTGCGCATGGTGACTGTTGTATTCAATCCCAATGCAATTTCGGTGTTTCATCAACACTCTGATAGTCCACAGATTACAGAATGCCACCAGATGTGCATCGGAAGCTACTACTGGTCTTCCAGGGAACGATCAAAGCGTAAACTCTTTGAGACATTACTCCCATGCAGGGAAGTGCGCATAGTGACTGTTGTATTCAATCCCGATGCAATTTCGGTGTTTCATCAACACTCTGATAGTCCACAGAGTACAGAATGCCTCAAGATGTGCATCGGAAACTGCTAATGGACTTTCAGGACACGATAAAAGCGTAGACTGTTTGAGACATTACTCCCATGGAGGAAAGTGCGCATGGTGACTGTTGTATTCAATCCCGATGCAATTTCTGTGTTTCATCAACACTCAGATAGTCCACAGATTACAGAATGCCTCCAGATGTGCATCGGAAACTACTACTGGTCTTCCAGGGAGCGATCAAAGCGTAGACTGTTTGCGACATTACTCCCATGGAGGAAAGTGGGCATGTTGACTGTTGTATTCAACCCCGATGCAATTTCTGTGTTTCATCAACACTCTGATAGTAGACAGATTACAGAATGCCTCCAGATGTGCATCGGAAACTACTACTGGTCTACCAGGGAACGATCAAAGAGTAGACTGTTTGATACATTACTCCCATGGAGGAAAGTGCGCATGTTGACGGTTGTATTCAATCCCGATGCAATTTCTGTGTTTCATCAACACTCTGATAGTCCACAGATTACAGAATGCTCCAAATGTGAATCGGATCCTACTACTGGTCTTCCAGGGAACCATCAAAGCGTAGACTTTTTGAGACTATACTCCCATGGAGGTAACTGCACATGGTGACTCTTGTATTCAATCCCGATGCAATTTTTGTGTTTCATCAACACTCAGATAGTCCACAGATTACAGAATGCCTCCAGATGTGCATCGGAAACTCCTACTGGCCCTCCAGGAAGCGATCAAAGCGTAGACTGTTTGCGACATTACTCCCATGGAGGAAAGTGGGCATGATGACTGTTGTATTCAACCCCGATGCAATTTCTGTGTTTCATCAACACTCTGATAGTCCACAGATTACAGAATGCCTCCAGATGTGCATCGGAAACTACTACTGGTATTCTTGGGAACCATCAGAGCGTAGACTGTTTGAGACATTACTCCCATGGAGGAAAGTGCGCATGGTGACTGTTGTATTCAATCCCGAAGCAATTTCTGTGTTTCATCAACACTCTGATAGTCCACAGATTACAGAATGCCTCCAGATGTGCATCGGAAACTACTACTGGTCTTCCAGGGAACGATCAAAGCGTAGATTGTTTGATACATTACTCCCATGGAGGAAAGTGCGCATGTTGACGGTTGTATTCAATCCCGATGCAATTTCTGTGTTTCATCAACACTCTGATAGTCCACAGATTACAGAATGCTCCAAATGTGAATCAGATACTACTACTGGTCTTCCAGGGAACGATCAAAGCGTAAACTGTTTGAGACAATACTCCCATGGAGGTAACTGCACATGGTGACTGTTGTATTCAATCCCAACGCAATTTCTGTGTTTCTTCAAGACCCCGATAGTCCACAGATTACAGAATGCCTCCAGATGGGCATCGGAAAGTACTACTGGTCTTCCAGGGAACGATCAAAGCGTAAACTCTTTGTGACATTACTCCCATGGAGGAAAGTGTGCATGGTGACTGTTGTATTCAATCCCGATGCAATTTCTGTGTTTCATCAACACTCTGATAGTCCACAGTTTACAGAATGCCTCCAGATGTGCATCGGAAACTGCTACTGCTCTTTCAGGACACGATCAAAGCGTAGACTGTTTGAGACATTACTCCCATGGAGGAAAGTGCGCATGGTGACTGTTGTATTCAATCCCGAAGCAATTTCTGTGTTTCGTCAACACTCTGATAGTCCACAGATTAAAGAATGCTCCAGATGTGCATCGGAAACTACTACAGGTCTTCCAGGGAACGATCAAAGCGTAGACTGTTTGAGACATTACTCCCTTGGAGGAAAGTGCGCATGGTGACTGTTGTATTCAATCCCGATGCAAATTCTGTTCTTGAACAACACTCTGATAGTCCACAGATTACAGAATGGCTCCAGATGTGCAATGGAAACTACCACTGGTCTTCCAGGAAAAGATCAAAGCGTAGACTGTTTGAGACATTACTCCCATGGAGGAAAGTGCGCATGGTGACTGTTGTATTCAATCCCGATTCGATTTCTGTGTTTCATCAACACTCTGATAGTCCACAGATTACACAATTCCTTCAGATGTGCATCGGAAACTACTACTTGTCTTCCAGGGAACGATCAAAGCGTAAACTCTTTGAGACATTACTCCCATGGAGGGAAGTGCGCATGGTGACTTTTGTATTCAATCTTGATGCAATTTCTGTGTTTCATCAACACTCTGATAGTCAACGGATTACAGAATGCCCCCAGATGTGCATCGGAAACTGCTACTGGTCTTCCAGGAAACGATCAAAGCGTAGCCTGTTTGAGACATTACTCCCATGGAGGAAAGTGCGCATGGTGACTGTTGTATTCAATCCCGATGCAATTTCTGTGTTTCATCAACACTCTGGTAGTCGACAGATTACAGAATGCCTCCAGATGTGCATCGGAGACTACTACTGGTCTTCCAGGAAACGATCAAAGCGTAGACTGTATGAGACATTACTCCCACGGAGGAATGTGCGCATGGTGACTGTTGTATTCAATCGCGATGCAATTTCTGTGTTTCATCAACACTCTGATAGTCCACAGACTACAGAATGACTCCAGATGTGCATCGGAAACTACTACTGGTCTTCCAGGGAACGATGAAAGCGTATACTGTTTGAGACATTACTCCCATGGAGGTAAGGGCGCATGGTGACTGTTGTATTCAATCCCGATGCAATTTTGTTTTCATCAACACTCTGATAGTCCACAGATTACAGAATGCCTCCAGATGTGCATCGGAAACTACTACTGGTCTTCCAGGAAACGACCAAAGCGTAAACTGTTTGAGACATTACTCCCATGGAGGAAAGTGCGCATGGTGACTGTTGTATTCAATCCCGATGCAATTTCGGTGTTTCAACAACACTCTGATAGTCCACAGATTACAGAATGCCACCAGATGTGCATCGGAAACTACTACTGGTCTTCCAGGGAACGATCAAAGCGTAAACTCTTTGAGACATTACTCCCATGCAGGGAAGTGCGCATAGTGACTGTTGTATTCAATCCCGATGCAATTTCGGGGTTTCATCAACACTCTGATAGTCCACAGATTACAGAATGACTCCAGATGTGCATCGGAAACTACTACTGGTCTACCAGGAAGCGATCAAAGTGTAACTCTTTGAGACATTACTCCCATGCAGGGAAGTGCGCATGGTGACTGTTGTATTCAATCCCGATGCAATTTCGGTGTTTCATCAACACTCTGATAGTCCACAGATTACGGAATGCCTCCAGATTTGCATCGGAAACTGCTACTGGTCTTCCAGGAAACGATCAAAGCGTAGACTGTTTGAGACATTACTCCCATGGAGGAAAGTGCGCATGGTGACTGTTGTATTCAATCCCGATGCAATTTTGGTTTCATCAACACTCTGATAGTCCACCGATTACAGAATGCCTCCAGATGTGCATCGGAAACTACTACTGGTCTTCCAGGAAACGATCAAAGCGTAGACTGTTTGAGACATTACTCCCATGGAGGTAAGTGCACATGGTGACTGTTGTATTCAATCCCGATGCAAATTCTGTGTTTAATCAACACTCTGATAGTCCACAGATTACAGAATGTTTTCAGATGTGCAATGGAAACTGCCACTGGTCTTCCAGGAAACGATCAAAGCGTAGACTGTTTGAGACATTACTCCCATGGAGGAAAGTGCGCATGGTGACTGTAGTATTCAATCCCGATTCGATTTCTGTGTTTCATCAACACTATGATAGTCCACAGATTAGAGAATTCCTCCAGATGTGCATCGGAAACTACTACTGGTCTTCCAGGGAACGATCAAAGCGTAAAGTGTTTGAGACATTAATCCCATGGAGGAAAGTGCGCATGGTGACTGTTGTGTTCAATCCTGATGCAATTTCTGTGTTTCATCAACACTCTGACAGTCCGCAGATTACAGAATGCCTCCAGATGTGCATCGGAAACTACTACTGGTCCCCCAGGGAACGATCAAAGCATAGACTGTTTGAGACATTACTCCCATGTTGGAAAATGCGCATGGTGACTGTTGTATTCAATCCCGATTCGATTTCTGTGTTTCATCAACACTCTGATAGTCCGCAGATTAAAGAATTCTTCCAGATGTGCATCGGAAACTACTACTGGTCTTCCAGGGAACGATCAAAGCGTAAACTGTTTGAGACATTACTCCCATGGAGGAAAGTGCGCATGGTGACTGTTGTATTCAATCCAGAAGCAATTTCTGTGTTTCGTCAACACTCTGATAGTCCACAGATTACAGAATGCTCCAGATGTGCATCGGAAACTACTACTGGTCTTCCAGGGAACGATCAAAGCGTAGACTGTTTGAGACATTACTCCCTTGGAGGAAAGTGTGCATGGTGACTGTTGTATTCAATCCCGATGCAAATTCTGTTTTTGAACAACACTCTGATAGTCCACAGATTACAGAATGGCTCCAGATGTGCAATGGAAACTACCACTGGTCTTCCAGGAAACGATCAAAGCGTAGAGTGTTTGAGACATTACTCCCATGGAGGAAAAAGCGCATGGTGACTGTTGTATTCAATCCCGATTCGATTTCTGTGTTTCATCAACACTCTGATAGTCCACAGATTAGACAATTCCTTCAGATGTGCATCGGAAACTACTACTTCTCTTCCAGGGAACGATCAAAGCGTAAACTCTTTGAGACATTACTCCCATTTAGGGGAGTGCGCATGGTGACTGTTGTATTCAATCCCGATGCAATTTCGGTGTTTCATCAACACTCTGATAGTCCACAGATTACAGAATGCCACCAGATGTGCATCGGAAACAACTACTGGTCATCCAGGGAACGATCAAAGCGTAAACTCTTTGAGACATTACTCCCATGCAGGGAAGTGCGCATAGTGACTGTTGTATTCAATCTTGATGCAATATCTGTGTTTCATCAACACTCTGATAGTCAACAGATTACAGAATGCCCCCAGATGTGCATCGAAAACTGCTACTGGTCTTCCAGGAAACGATCAAAGCGTAGACTGTTTGAGACATTACTCCCATGGAGGAAAGTGCGCATGGTGACTGTTGTATTCAATCCCGATTCCATTTCTGTGTTTCATCAACACTCGGATAGTCCGCAGATTACGGAATTCTTCCAGATGTGCATCGGAAACTACTACTGGTCTTCCAGGGAACGATCAAAGCGTAAACTGTTTGAGACATTACTCCCATGGAGGAAAGTGCGCATGGTGACTGTTGTATTCAATCCCGAAGCAATTTCTGTGTTTCGTCAACACTCTGATAGTCCGCAGATTACAGAATGCTCCAGATGTGCATCGGAAACTACTACTGGTCTTCCAGGGAACGATCAAAGCGTTGACTGTTTCAGACATTACTCCCATGGAGGAAAGTGCGCATGGTGACTTTTCTATTCAATCCCGATGCAAATTCTGTTTTTGAACAACACTCTGATAGTCCACAGATTACTGAATGGCTCCAGGGGTGCAATGGAAACTACCACTGGTCTTCCAGGAAAAGATCAAAGCGTAGACTGTTTGAGACATTACTCCCATGGAGGAAAGTGCGCATGGTGACTGTTGTATTCAATCCCGATGCAATTTCTGTGTTTCATCAACACTCTGGTAGTCGACAGATTACAGAATGCCTCCAGATGTGCATCGGAAACTACTACTGGTCTTCCAGGAAACGGTCAAAGCGTAGACTGTATGAGACATTACTCCCACGGAGGAATGTGCGCATGGTGACTGTTGTATTCAATCGCGATGCAATTTCTGTGTTTCATCAACACTCTGATAGTCCACAGACTACAGAATGACTCCAGATGTGCATCGGAAACTACTACTGGTCTTCCAGGGAACGATGAAAGCGAATACTGTTTGAGACATTACTCCCATGGATGTAAGGGCGCATGGTGACTGTTGTATTCAATCCCGATGCAATTTTGGTTTCATCAACACTCTGATAGTCCACAGATTACAGAATGTCACCAGATGTGCATCGGAAACTACTACTGGTCTTCCAGGGAACGATCAAAGCGTAAACTCTTTGAGACATTACTCCCATGCACGGAAGTGCGCATGGTGAATGTTGTATTCAATCCCGATGCAATTTCGGTGATTCATCAACACTCTGATAGTCCACAGATTACAGAATGCCTCCAGATTTGCATCGGAAAACTGCTACTGGTCTTCCAGGAAACGATCAAAGCGTAGACTGTTTGAGACATTACTCCCTTGGAGGAAAGTGCGCATGGTGACTGTTGTATTCAATCCCGATGCAATTTTGGTTTCATCAACACTCTGATAGTCCACAGATTACAGAATGCCTCCAGATGTGCATCTGAAACAACTACTGGTCTTCCAGGAAACGATCAAAGCGTAGACTGTTTGAGACATTACTCCCATGGAGGTAAGTGCGCATGGTGACTGTTGTATTCAATCCCGATGCAATTTCTGTGTTTCATCAACACTATGGTAGTCGACAGACTACAGAATGCCTCCAGAGGTGCATCGGAGACTACTACTGGTCTTCCAGGAAACGATCAAAGCGTAGACTGTATGAGACATTACTCCCACGGAGGAATGTGCGCATGGTGACTGTTGTATTCAATCGCGATGCAATTTCTGTGTTTCATCAACACTCTGATAGTCCACAGACTACAGAATGACTCCAGATGTGCATCGGAAACTACTACTGGTCTTCCAGGGAACGATGAAAGCGTATACTGTTTGAGACATTACTCCCATGGAGGTAAGGGCGCATGGTGACTGTTGTATTCAATCCCGATGCAATTTTGTTTTCATCAACACTCTGATAGTCCACAGATTACAGAATGCCTCCAGATGTGCATCGGAAACTACTACTGGTCTTCCAGGAAACGACCAAAGCGTAAACTGTTTGAGACATTACTCCCATGGAGGAAAGTGCGCATGGTGACTGTTGTATTCAATCCCGATGCAATTTCGGTGTTTCAACAACACTCTGATAGTCCACAGATTACAGAATGCCACCAGATGTGCATCGGAAACTACTACTGGTCTTCCAGGGAACGATCAAAGCGTAAACTCTTTGAGACATTACTCCCATGCAGGGAAGTGCGCATAGTGACTGTTGTATTCAATCCCGATGCAATTTCGGGGTTTCATCAACACTCTGATAGTCCACAGATTACAGAATGACTCCAGATGTGCATCGGAAACTACTACTGGTCTACCAGGAAGCGATCAAAGTGTAACTCTTTGAGACATTACTCCCATGCAGGGAAGTGCGCATGGTGACTGTTGTATTCAATCCCGATGCAATTTCGGTGTTTCATCAACACTCTGATAGTCCACAGATTACGGAATGCCTCCAGATTTGCATCGGAAACTGCTACTGGTCTTCCAGGAAACGATCAAAGCGTAGACTGTTTGAGACATTACTCCCATGGAGGAAAGTGCGCATGGTGACTGTTGTATTCAATCCCGATGCAATTTTGGTTTCATCAACACTCTGATAGTCCACAGATTACAGAATGCCTCCAGATGTGCATCGGAAACTACTACTGGTCTTCCAGGAAACGATCAAAGCGTAGACTGTTTGAGACATTACTCCCATGGAGGTAAGTGCACATGGTGACTGTTGTATTCAATCCCGATGCAAATTCTGTGTTTAATCAACACTCTGATAGTCCACACATTACAGAATGTTTTCAGATGTGCAATGGAAACTGCCACTGGTCTTCCAGGAAACGATCAAAGCGTAGACTGTTTGAGACATTACTCCCATGGAGGAAAGTGCGCATGGTGACTGTAGTATTCAATCCCGATTCGATTTCTGTGTTTCATCAACACTATGATAGTCCACAGATTAGAGAATTCCTCCAGATGTGCATCGGAAACTACTACTGGTCTTCCAGGGAACGATCAAAGCGTAAAGTGTTTGAGACATTAATCCCATGGAGGAAAGTGCGCATGGTGACTGTTGTGTTCAATCCTGATGCAATTTCTGTGTTTCATCAACACTCTGACAGTCCGCAGATTACAGAATGCCTCCAGATGTGCATCGGAAACTACTACTGGTCCCCCAGGGAACGATCAAAGCATAGACTGTTTGAGACATTACTCCCATGTTGGAAAATGCGCATGGTGACTGTTGTATTCAATCCCGATTCGATTTCTGTGTTTCATCAACACTCTGATAGTCCGCAGATTAAAGAATTCTTCCAGATGTGCATCGGAAACTACTACTGGTCTTCCAGGGAACGATCAAAGCGTAAACTGTTTGAGACATTACTCCCATGGAGGAAAGTGCGCATGGTGACTGTTGTATTCAATCCCGAAGCAATTTCTGTGTTTCGTCAACACTCTGATAGTCCACAGATTACAGAATGCTCCAGATGTGCATCGGAAACTACTACTGGTCTTCCAGGGAACGATCAAAGCGTAGACTGTTTGAGACATTACTCCCTTGGAGGAAAGTGTGCATGGTGACTGTTGTATTCAATCCCGATGCAAATTCTGTTTTTGAACAACACTCTGATAGTCCACAGATTACAGAATGGCTCCAGATGTGCAATGGAAACTACCACTGGTCTTCCAGGAAACGATCAAAGCGTAGAGTGTTTGAGACATTACTCCCATGGAGGAAAAAGCGCATGGTGACTGTTGTATTCAATCCCGATTCGATTTCTGTGTTTCATCAACACTCTGATAGTCCACAGATTAGACAATTCCTTCAGATGTGCATCGGAAACTACTACTTGTCTTCCAGGGAACGATCAAAGCGTAAACTCTTTGAGACATTACTCCCATTTAGGGAAGTGCGCATGGTGACTGTTGTATTCAATCCCGATGCAATTTCGGTGTTTCATCAACACTCTGATAGTCCACAGATTACAGAATGCCACCAGATGTGCATCGGAAACAACTACTGGTCATCCAGGGAACGATCAAAGCGTAAACTCTTTGAGACATTACTCCCATGCAGGGAAGTGCGCATAGTGACTGTTGTATTCAATCTTGATGCAATATCTGTGTTTCATCAACACTCTGATAGTCAACAGATTACAGAATGCCCCCAGATGTGCATCGAAAACTGCTACTGGTCTTCCAGGAAACGATCAAAGCGTAGACTGTTTGAGACATTACTCCCATGGAGGAAAGTGCGCATGGTGACTGTTGTATTCAATCCCGATTCCATTTCTGTGTTTCATCAACACTCGGATAGTCCGCAGATTACAGAATTCTTCCAGATGTGCATCGGAAACTACTACTGGTCTTCCAGGGAACGATCAAAGCGTAAACTGTTTGAGACATTACTCCCATGGAGGAAAGTGCGCATGGTGACTGTTGTATTCAATCCCGAAGCAATTTCTGTGTTTCGTCAACACTCTGATAGTCCGCAGATTACAGAATGCTCCAGATGTGCATCGGAAACTACTACTGGTCTTCCAGGGAACGATCAAAGCGTTGACTGTTTCAGACATTACTCCCATGGAGGAAAGTGCGCATGGTGACTTTTCTATTCAATCCCGATGCAAATTCTGTTTTTGAACAACACTCTGATAGTCCACAGATTACTGAATGGCTCCAGGGGTGCAATGGAAACTACCACTGGTCTTCCAGGAAAAGATCAAAGCGTAGACTGTTTGAGACATTACTCCCATGGAGGAAAGTGCGCATGGTGACTGTTGTATTCAATCCCGATGCAATTTCTGTGTTTCATCAACACTCTGGTAGTCGACAGATTACAGAATGCCTCCAGATGTGCATCGGAAACTACTACTGGTCTTCCAGGAAACGGTCAAAGCGTAGACTGTATGAGACATTACTCCCACGGAGGAATGTGCGCATGGTGACTGTTGTATTCAATCGCGATGCAATTTCTGTGTTTCATCAACACTCTGATAGTCCACAGACTACAGAATGACTCCAGATGTGCATCGGAAACTACTACTGGTCTTCCAGGGAACGATGAAAGCGAATACTGTTTGAGACATTACTCCCATGGATGTAAGGGCGCATGGTGACTGTTGTATTCAATCCCGATGCAATTTTGGTTTCATCAACACTCTGATAGTCCACAGATTACAGAATGTCACCAGATGTGCATCGGAAACTACTACTGGTCTTCCAGGGAACGATCAAAGCGTAACCTCTTTGAGACATTACTCCCATGCACGGAAGTGCGCATGGTGAATGTTGTATTCAATCCCGATGCAATTTCGGTGATTCATCAACACTCTGATAGTCCACAGATTACAGAATGCCTCCAGATTTGCATCGGAAAACTGCTACTGGTCTTCCAGGAAACGATCAAAGCGTAGACTGTTTGAGACATTACTCCCTTGGAGGAAAGTGCGCATGGTGACTGTTGTATTCAATCCCGATGCAATTTTGGTTTCATCAACACTCTGATAGTCCACAGATTACAGAATGCCTCCAGATGTGCATCTGAAACAACTACTGGTCTTCCAGGAAACGATCAAAGCGTAGACTGTTTGAGACATTACTCCCATGGAGGTAAGTGCGCATGGTGACTGTTGTATTCAATCCCGATGCAATTTCTGTGTTTCATCAACACTCAGATAATCCACAGATTACAGAATGCCTCCAGATGTGCAACGGAAATTACTACTGGTCTTCCAGGGAACGATCAAAGCGTAGACTGTTTGAGACATTACTCCCATGGAGGTAAGTGCGCATGGTGACTGTTGTATTAAATCCCGATGCAAATTCTGTGTTTAATCAACACTCTGATAGTCCACAGATTACAGAATGCCTTCAGATGTGCAATGGAAACTCTCACTGGTCTTGCAGGAAACGATCAAAGCGTTGACTGTTTAAGACATTACTCCCATGGAGGAAAGCGCGCATGGTGACTGTTGTATTCATTCCCGATTCGATTTCAGTGTTTCATCAACACTATGATAGTCCACAAATTACAGAATTCCTCGAGATGTGCATCGGAAACTACTACTGGTCTTCCAGGGAACGATCAAAGCGTAAACTGTTTGAGACATTAAACCCATGGAGGAAAGTGCGCATGGTGACTGTTGTGTTCAATCCCGATGCAATTTTGGTTTCATCAACACTCTGATAGTCCACAGATTACAGAATGTCACCAGATGTGCATCGGAAACTACTACTGGTCTTCCAGGGAACGATCAAAGCGTAAACTCTTTGAGACATTACTCCCATGCACGGAAGTGCGCATGGTGAATGTTGTATTCAATCCCGATGCAATTTCGGTGATTCATCAACACTCTGATAGTCCACAGATTACAGACTGCCTCCAGATGTGAATCGGAAACCACTACTGGTCTTCCAGGGTACGATCAAAGCGTAGACTGTTTGCGACATTACTCCCATGGAGGAATGTGGGCATGTTGACTGTTGTATTCAATCCCCATTCGATTTCTGTGTTTCATCAACACTCTGATAGTCCGGAGATTACAGAATGCCTCCAGATGTGCATCGGAAACTACTACTGGTCCCCCAGGGAACGATCAAAGCATAGACTGTTTGAGACATTACTCCCATGTTGGAAAATGCGCATGGTGACTGTTGTATACAATCCCGATTCGATTTCTGTGTTTCATCAACACTCTGATAGTCCGCAGATTACAGAATTCTTCCAGATGTGCATCGGAAACTACTACTGGTCTTCCAGGGAACGATCAAAGCGTAAACTGTTTGAGACATTACTCCCATGGAGGAAAGTGCGCATGGTGACTGTTGTATTCAATCCTGAAGCAATTTCTATGTTTCGTCAACACTCTGATAGTCCACAGATTACAGAATGCTCCAGATGTGCATCGGAAACTACTACTGGTCTTCCAGGGAACGATCAGAGCGTAGACTGTTTGAGACATTACTCCCTTGGAGGAAAGTGCGCATGGTGACTGTTGTATTCAATCCCGATGCAAATTCTGTTTTTGAACAACACTCTGATAGTCCACAGATTACAGAATGGCTCCAGATGTGCAATGGAAACTACCACTGGTCTTCCAGGAAACGATCAAAGCGTAGACTGTTTGAGACATTACTCCCATGGAGGAAAGTGCGCATGGTGACTGATGTATTCAATCCCGATTCGATTTCTGTGTTTCATCAACACTCTGATAGTCCACAGATTACACAATTCCTTCAGATGTGCATCGGAAACTACTACTTGTCTTCCAGGGAACGATCAAAGCGTAAACTCTTTGAGACATTACTCCCATTTAGGGAAGTGCGCATGGTGACTTTTGTATTCAATCCCGATGCAATTTCTGTGTTTCATCAACACTCTGATAGTCAACAGATTACAGAAGGCCCCCAGATGTGCATCGGAAACTGCTACTGGTCTTCCAGGAAACGATCAAAGCGTAGACTGTTTGAGACATTACTCCCATGGAGGAAAGTATGCATGGTGACAGTTGTATTCAATCCCGATGAAATTTCTGTGTTTCATCAACACTCTGGTAGTCGACAGATTACAGAACGCCTCCAGATGTGCATCGGAAACTACTACTGTTCTTCCAGGAAACGATCAAAGGGTAGACTGTATGAGACATTACTCCCACGGAGGATTGTGCGCATGGTGACTGTTGTATTCATTCGCGATGCAATTTCTGTGTTTCATCAACACTCTGATAGTCCACAGACTACAGAATGACTCCAGATGTGCATCGGAAACTACTACTGGTCTTCCAGGGAACGATGAAAGCGTATACTGTTTGAGACATTACTCCCATGGAGGAAAGTGCGCATGGTGACTGTTGTATTCAATCCCGATTCGATTTCTGTGTTTCATCAACACTCGGATAGTCCGCAGATTACAGAATTCTTCCAGATGTGCATCGGAAACTAGTACTGGTCTTCCAGGGAACGATCAAAGCGTAAACTGTTTGAGACATTACTCCCATGGAGGAAAGTGCGCATGGTGACTGTTGTATTCAATCCCGAAGCAATTTCTGTGTTTCGTCAACACTCTGATAGTCCACAGATTACAGAATGCTCCAGATGTGCATCGGAAACTACTACTGGTCTTCCAGGGAACGATCAAAGCGTTGACTGTGTGAGACATTACTCCCATGGAGGAAAATGCGCATGGTTACTGTTCTATTCTATCCCGATGCAAATTCTGTTTTTGAACAACACTCTGATAGTCCACAGATTACTGAATGGCTCCAGATGTGCTATGGAAACTACCACTGGTCTTCCAGGAAAAGATCAAAGCGTAGACTATTTGAGACATTACTCCCATGGAGGAAAGTGCGCATGGTGACTGTTGTATTCAATCCCGATTCGATTTCTGTGTTTCATCAACACTCTGATAGTCCACAGATTACACAATTCCTTCAGATGTGCATCGGAAACTACTACTTGTCTTCCAGGTAACGATCAAAGCGTAAACTCTTTGAAACATTACTCCCATGGTGGGAAGTGCGCATGGTGACTTTTGTATTCAATCTTGATGCAATTTCAGTGTTTCATCAACACTCTGATAGTCAACAGATTACAGAATGCCACCAGATGTGCATCGGAAACTTCTACTGGTCTTCCAGGAAACGATCAAAGCGTAGACTGTTTGAGACATTACTCCCATGGAGGAAAGTGCGCATGGTGACTGTTGTATTCAATCCCGATGCAATTTCTGTGTTTCATCAACACTCTGGTAGTCGACAGATTACAGAATGCCTCCAGATGTGCATCGGAAACTACTACTGGTCTTCCAGGAAACGATCAAAGGGTAGACTGTATGAGACATTAGTCCCACGGAGGAATGTGCGCATGGTGACTGTTGTATTCAATCGCGATGCAATTTCTGTGTTTCATCAACACTCTGATAGTCCACAGACTACAGAATGACTCCAGATGTGCATCGGAAACATCTACTGGTCTTCCAGGGAACGATGAAAGCGTATACTGTTTGAGACATTACTCCCATGGTGGTAAGGGCGCATGGTGACTGTTGTATTCAATCCCGATGCAATTTTGGTTTCATCAACACTCTGATAGTCCACAGATTACAGAATGCCTCCAGATGTGCATCGGAAACTACTACTGGTCTTCCAGGAAACGACCAAAGCGTAAACTGTTTGAGACATTACTCCCATGGAGGAAAGTGCGCATGGTGACTGTTGTATTCAATCCCGATGCAATTTCGGTGTTTCATCAACACTCTGATAGTCCACAGATTACAGAATGCCACCAGATGTGCATCGGAAACTACTACTGGTCTTCCAGGGAACGATCAAAGCGTAAACTCTTTGAGACATTACTCCCATGCAGGGAAGTGCGCATGGTGACTGTTGTATTCAATCCCGATGCAATTTCGGTGTTTCATCAACACTGTGATAGTCCACAGATTACAGAATGCATCCAGATTTGCATCGGAAACTGCTACTGGTCTTCCAGGAAACGATCAAAGCGTAGACTGTTTGAGACATTACTCCCTTGGAGGAAAGTGCGCATGGTGACTGTTGTATTCAATCCCGATGCAATTTTGGTTTCATCAACACTCTGATAGTCCAAAGATTACAGAATGCCTCCAGATGTGCATCGGAAAAAACTACTGGTCTTCCAGGAAACGATCAAAGCGTAGACTGTTTGAGACATTACTCCCATGGAGGTAAGTGCGCATGGTGACTGTTATATTCAATCCCGATGCAATTTCTGTGTTTCATAAACACTCAGATAATCCACAGATTACAGAATGCCTCCAGATGTGCAACGGAAATTACTACTGGTCTTCCAGGGAACGATCAAAGCGTAGACTGTTTCAGACATTACTCCCATTGAGGTAAGTGCGCATGGTGACTGTTGTGTTCAATCCCGATGCAATTTCTGTGTTTCATCAACACTCTGATAGTCCGCAGATTACAGAATGCCTCCAGATGTGCATCGGAAACTACTACTGGTCCCCCAGGGAACGATCAAAGCATAGACTGTTTGAGACATTACTCCCATGTTGGAAAATGCGCATGGTGACTGTTGTATACAATCCCGATTCGATTTCTGTGTTTCATCAACACTCTGATAGTCCGCAGATTACAGAATTCTTCCAGATGTGCATCGGAAACTACTACTGGTCTCCCAGGGAACGATCAAAGCGTAAACTGTTGGAGACATTACTCCCATGGAGTAAAGTGCGCATGGTGACTGTTGTATTCAATCCCGAAGCAATTTCTGTGTTTCGTCAACACTCTGATAGTCCACAGATTACAGAATGCTCCAGATGTGCATCGGAAACTACTACTGGTCTTCCAGGGAACGATCAGAGCGTAGACTGTTTGAGACATTACTCCCTTGGAGGAAAGTGCGCATGATGACTGTTGTATTCAATCCCGATGCAAATTCTGTTTTTGAACAACACTCTGATAGTCCGCAGATTACAGAATTCTTCCAGATGTGCATCGGAAACTACTACTTGTCTTCCAGGGAACGATCAAAGCGTAAACTCTTTGAGACATTACTCCCATTTAGGGAAGTGCGCATGGTGACTTTTGTATTAAATCCCGATGCAATTTCTGTGTTTCATCAACACTCTGATAGTCAACAGATTACAGAAGGCCCCCAGATGTGCATCGGAAACTGCTACTGGTCTTCCAGGAAACGATCAAAGCGTAGACTGTTTGAGACATTACTCCCATGGAGGAAAGTGCGCATGGTGACTGTTGTAATCAATCCCGATGCAATTTCTGTGTTTCATCAACACTCTGGTAGTCGACAGATTACAGAATGCCTCCAGATGTGCATCGGAAACTACTACTGTTCTTCCAGGAATCGATCAAAGGGTAGACTGTATGAGACATTACTCCCACGGAGGAATGTGCGCATGGTGACTGTTATATTCATTCGCGATGCAATTTCTGTGTTTCATCAACACTCTGATAGTCCACAGATTACAGAATGACTCCAGATGTGCATCGGAAACTACTACTGGTCTTCCAGGGAACGATGAATGCGTATACTGTTTGAGACATTACTCCCATGGAGGTAAGGGCGCATGGTGACTGTTGTATTCAATCCCGATGAAATTTTGGTTTCATCAACACTCTGATAGTCCACAGATTACAGAATGACTCCAGATGTGCATCAGAAACTACTACTGGTCTTCCAGGAAACGACCAAAGCGTAAACTGTTTGAGACATTACTCCCATGGAGGAAAGTGTGCATGGTGACTGTTGTATTCAATCCCGATGCAATTTCGGTGTTTCATCAACACTCTGATAGTCCACAGATTACAGAATGCCACCAGTTGTGCATCGGAAACTACTACTGGTCTTCCAGGGAACGATCAAAGCGTAAACTCTTTGAGACATATTGACTGTTGTATTCAATCCCGATGCAATTTCGGTGTTTCATCAACACTCTGATAGTCCACAGATTACAGAATGACTCCAGATGTGCTTCGGAAACCACTACTGGTCTACCAGGAAACGATCAAAGCGTAAACCCTTTGAGACATTACTCCCATGCTGGGAAGTGCGCATGGTGACTGTTGTATTCAATCCCGATGCAATTTCGGTGTTTCATCAACTCTCTGATAGTCCACAGATTACAGAATGCCTCCAGATTTGCATCGGAAACTGCTACTGGTCTTCCAGGAAACGATCAAAGCGTAGACTGTTTGAGACATTACTCCCAAGGAGGAAAGTGCGCATGGTGACTGTTGTATTCAATCAGGATGCAGTTTTGGTTTCATCAACACTCTGATAGTCCACAGATTACAGAATGCCTCCAGATGTGCATCGGAAACTACTACTGGTCTTCCAGAAAACGATCAAAGCGTAGACTGTTTGAGACATAAACCCCATGGAGGAAAGTGCGCATGGTGACTGTTGTATTAAATCCCGATGCAATTTCTGTGTTTCATCAACACTCTGATAGTCAACAGATTACAGAAGGCCCCCAGATGTGCATCGGAAACTGCTACTGGTCTTCCAGGAAACGATCAAAGCGTAGACTGTTTGAGACATTACTCCCATGGAGGAAAGTGCGCATGGTGACTGTTGTAATCAATCCCGATGCAATTTCTGTGTTTCATCAACACTCTGGTAGTCGACAGATTACAGAATGCCTCCAGATGTGCATCGGAAACTACTAGTGTTCTTCCAGGAATCGATCAAAGGGTAGACTGTATGAGACATTACTCCCACGGAGGAATGTGCGCATGGTGACTGTTATATTCATTCGCGATGCAATTTCTGTGTTTCATCAACACTCTGATAGTCCACAGATTACAGAATGACTCCAGATGTGCATCGGAAACTACTACTGGTCTTCCAGGGAACGATGAATGCGTATACTGTTTGAGACATTACTCCCATGGAGGTAAGGGCGCATGGTGACTGTTGTATTCAATCCCGATGAAATTTTGGTTTCATCAACACTCTGATAGTCCACAGATTACAGAATGACTCCAGATGTGCATCAGAAACTACTACTGGTCTTCCAGGAAACGACCAAAGCGTAAACTGTTTGAGACATTACTCCCATGGAGGAAAGTGCGCATGGTGACTGTTGTATTCAATCCCGATGCAATTTCGGTGTTTCATCAACACTCTGATAGTCCACAGATTACAGAATGCCACCAGTTGTGCATCGGAAACTACTACTGGTCTTCCAGGGAACGATCAAAGCGTAAACTCTTTGAGACATTACTCCCATGCAGGGAAGTGCGCATATTGACTGTTGTATTCAATCCCGATGCAATTTCGGTGTTTCATCAACACTCTGATAGTCCACAGATTACAGAATGACTCCAGATGTGCATCGGAAACCACTACTGGTCTACCAGGAAACGATCAAAGCGTAAACCCTTTGAGACATTACTCCCATGCTGGGAAGTGCGCATGGTGACTGTTGTATTCAATCCCGATGCAATTTCGGTGTTTCATCAACTCTCTGATAGTCCACAGATTACAGAATGCCTCCAGATTTGCATCGGAAACTGCTACTGGTCTTCCAGGAAACGATCAAAGCGTAGACTGTTTGAGACATTACTCCCAAGGAGGAAAGTGCGCATGGTGACTGTTGTATTCAATCAGGATGCAGTTTTGGTTTCATCAACACTCTGATAGTCCACAGATTACAGAATGCCTCCAGATGTGCATCGGAAACTACTACTGGTCTTCCAGAAAACGATCAAAGCGTAGACTGTTTGAGACATAAATCCCATGGAGGAAAGTGCGCATGGTGACTGTTGTATTCAATCGCGATGCAATTTCTGTGTTTCATCAACACTCAGATAATCCACAGATTACAGAATGCCTCCAGATGTGCAACGGAAATTACTACTGGTCTTCCAGGGAACGATCAAAGCGTAGACTGTTTGAGACATTACTCCCATTGAGGTAAGTGCGCATGGTGACTGTTGTATTAAATCCCGATGCAAATTCTGTGTTTAATCATCACTCTGATAGTCCACAGATTACAGAATGCCTTCAGATGTGCAATGGAAACTGCCACTGGTCTTCCAGGAAACGATCAAAGCGTTGACTGTTTAAGACATTACTCCCATGGAGGAAAGCGCGCATGGTGACTGTTGTATTCATTCCCGATTCGATTTCTGTGTTTCATCAACACTATGATAGTCCACATATTACAGAATTCCTCCAGATGTGCATCGGAAACTACTACTGGTCTTCCAGGGAACGATCAAAGCGAAAACTGTTTGAGACATTAATCCCATGGAGGAAAGTGCGCATGGGGACTGTTGTGTTCAATCCCGATGCAATTTCTGTGTTTCATCAACACTCTGATAGTCCGCAGATTACAGAATGCCTCCAGATGTGCATCGGAAACTACTACTGTTCTTCCAGGAAACGATCAAAGGGTAGACTGTATGAGACATTACTCCCACGGAGGAATGTGCGCATGGTGACTGTTGTATTCATTCGCGATGCAATTTCTGTGTTTCATCAACACTCTGATAGTCCACAGACTACAGAATGACTCCAGATGTGCATCGGAAACTACTACTGGTCTTAAAGGGAACGATGAAATCGTATACTGTTTGAGACATTACTCCCATGGAGGAAAGTGCGCATGGTGACTGTTGTATTCAATCCCGATTCGATTTCTGTGTTTCATCAACACTCGGATAGTCCGCAGATTACAGAATTCTTCCAGATGTGCATCGGAAACTACCACTGGTCTTCCAGGGAACGATCAAAGCGTAAACTGTTTGAGACATTACTCCCATGGAGGAAAGTGCGCATGGTGACTGTTGTATTCAATCCCGAAGCAATTTCTGTGTTTCGTCAACACTCTGGTAGTCGACAGATTACAGAATGCCTCCAGATGTGCATCGGAAACTACTACTGGTCTTCCAGGAAACGATCAAAGCGTAGACTGTTTGAGACATTACTCCCATTGAGGTAAGTGCGCATGGTGACTGTTGTATTAAATCCCGATGCAAATTCTGTGTTTAATCATCACTCTGATAGTCCACAGATTACAGAATGCTCCAGATGTGCATCGGAAACTACTACTGGTCTTCCAGGGAACGATCAAAGCGTTGACTGTTTGAGACATTACTCCCATGGAGGAAAGTGCGCATGTTGACTGTTCTATTCAATCCCGATGCAAATTCTGTTTTTGAACAACACTCTGATAGTCCACAGATTACTGAATGGCTCCAGATGTGCAATGGAAACTACCACTGGTCTTCCAGGAAAAGATCAAAGCGTAGACTGTTTGAGACATTACTCCCATGGAGGAAAGTGCGCATGGTGACTGTTGTATTCAATCCCGATTCGTTTTCTGTGTTTCATCAACACTCTGATAGTCCACAGATTACACAATTCCTTCAGATGTGCATCGGAAACTACTACTTGTCTTCCAGGGAACGATCAAAGCGTAAACTCTTTGAGACATTACTCCCATGGAGGGAAGTGCGCATGGTGACTTTTGTATTCAACCTTGATGCAATTTCTGTGTTTCATCAACACTCTGATAGTCAACAGATTACAGAATGCCATCAGATGTGCATCGGAAACTGCTACTGGTCTTCCAGGAAACGATCAAAGCGTAGACTGTTTGAGACATTACTCCCATGGAGGAAAGTGCGCATGGTGACTGTTGTATTCAATCCCGATGCAATTTCTGTGTTTTATCAACACTCTGGTAGTCGACAGATTACAGAATGCCTCCAGATGTGCATCGGAAACTACTACTGGTCTTCCAGGAAACGATCAAAGCGTAGACTGTATGAGACATTACTCCCACGGAGGAATTTGGCATGGTGACTGTTGTATTCAATCGCGATGCAATTTCTGTGTTTCATCAACACTCTGATAGTCCACAGACTACAGAATGACTCCAGATGTGCATCGGAAACTACTACTGGTCTTCCAGGGAACGATGAAAGCGTATACTGTTTGAGACATTACTCCCATGGAGGTAAGGGCGCATGGTGACTGTTGTATTCAATCCCGATGCAATTTTGGTTTCATCAACACTCTGATCGTCCACAGATTACAGAATGCCTCCAGATGTGCATCGGAAACTACTACTGGTCTTCCAGGAAACGACCAAAGCGTAAACTGTTTGAGACACTACTCCCATGGAGGAAAGTGCGCATGGTGACTGTTGTATTCAATCCCGATGCAATTTCGGTGTTTCATCAACACTCTGATAGTCCACAGATTACAGAATGACACCAGATGCGCATCGGAAACTACTACTGGTCTTCCAGGGAACGATCAAAGCGTAAACTCTTTGAGACATTACTCCCATGCAGGGAAGTGCGCATGGTGACTGTTGTATTCAATCCCGATGCAATTTCGGTGTTTCATCAACACTCTGATAGTCCACAGATTACAGAATGCATCCAGATTTGCATCGGAAACTGCTACTGGTCTTCCAGGAAACGATCAAAGCGTAGACTGTTTGAGACATTACTCCCTTGGAGGAAAGTGCGCATGGTGACTGTTGTATTCAATCCCGATGCATTTTTGGTTTCATCAACACTCTGATAGTCCACAGATTACAGAATGCCTCCAGATGTGCATCGGAAACAACTACTGGTCTTCCAGGAAACGATCAAAGCGTAGACTGTTTGAGACATTTCTCCCATGGAGGTAAGTGCGCATGGTGACTGTTGTATTCAATCCCGATGCAATTTCTGTGTTTCATCAACACGCAGATAATCCACAGATTACAGAATGCCTCCAGATGTGCAACGGAAATTACTACTGGTCTTCCAGGGAACGATCAAAGCGTAGACTGTTTGAGACATTACTCCCATTGAGGTACGTGCGCATGGTGACTGTTGTATTAAATCCCGATGCAAATTCAGTGTTTAATCAACACTCTGATAGTCCACAGATTACAGAATGCCTTCAGATGTGCAATGGAAACTGCCACTGGTCTTCCAGGAAACGATCAAAGCGTTGACTGTTTAAGACATTACTCCCATGGAGGAAAGCGCGCATGGTGACTGTTGTATTCATTCCCGATTCGATTGCTGTGTTTCATCAACTCTATGATAGTCCACAAATTACAGAATTCTTCCAGATGTGCATCGGAAACTACTACTGGTCTTCCAGGGAACGATCAAAGCGTAAACTGTTTGAGACATTACTCCCATGGAGTAAAGTGCGCATGGTGACTGTTGCATTCAATCCCGAAGCAATTTCTGTGTTTCATCAACACTCGGATAGTCCGCAGATTACAGAATTCTTCCAGATGTGCATCGGAAACTAGTACTGGTCTTCCAGGGAACGATCAAAGCGTAAACTGTTTGAGACATTACTCCCATGGAGGAAAGTGCGCATGGTGACTGTTGTATTCAATCCCGAAGCAATTTCTGTGTTTCGTCAACACTCTGATAGTCCACAGATTACAGAATGCTCCAGATGTGCATCGGAAACTACTACTGGTCTTCCAGGGAACGATCAAAGCGTTGACTGTGTGAGACATTACTCCCATGGAGGAAAATGCGCATGGTTACTGTTCTATTCTATCCCGATGCAAATTCTGTTTTTGAACAACACTCTGATAGTCCACAGATTACTGAATGGCTCCAGATGTGCTATGGAAACTACCACTGGTCTTCCAGGAAACGATCAAAGCGTAGACTGTTTGAGACATTACTCCCATGGAGGAAAGTGCGCATGGTGACTGTTGTAATCAATCCCGATGCAATTTCTGTGTTTCATCAACACTCTGGTAGTCGACAGATTACAGAATGCCTCCAGATGTGCATCGGAAACTACTACTGTTCTTCCAGGAATCGATCAAAGGGTAGACTGTATGAGACATTACTCCCACGGAGGAATGTGCGCATGGTGACTGTTATATTCATTCGCGATGCAATTTCTGTGTTTCATCAACACTCTGATAGTCCACAGATTACAGAATGACTCCAGATGTGCATCGGAAACTACTACTGGTCTTCCAGGGAACGATGAATGCGTATACTGTTTGAGACATTACTCCCATGGAGGTAAGGGCGCATGGTGACTGTTGTATTCAATCCCGATGAAATTTTGGTTTCATCAACACTCTGATAGTCCACAGATTACAGAATGACTCCAGATGTGCATCAGAAACTACTACTGGTCTTCCAGGAAACGACCAAAGCGTAAACTGTTTGAGACATTACTCCCATGGAGGAAAGTGCGCATGGTGACTGTTGTATTCAATCCCGATGCAATTTCGGTGTTTCATCAACACTCTGATAGTCCACAGATTACAGAATGCCACCAGTTGTGCATCGGAAACTACTACTGGTCTTCCAGGGAACGATCAAAGCGTAAACTCTTTGAGACATTACTCCCATGCAGGGAAGTGCGCATATTGACTGTTGTATTCAATCCCGATGCAATTTCGGTGTTTCATCAACACTCTGATAGTCCACAGATTACAGAATGACTCCAGATGTGCATCGGAAACCACTACTGGTCTACCAGGAAACGATCAAAGCGTAAACCCTTTGAGACATTACTCCCATGCTGGGAAGTGCGCATGGTGACTGTTGTATTCAATCCCGATGCAATTTCGGTGTTTCATCAACTCTCTGATAGTCCACAGATTACAGAATGCCTCCAGATTTGCATCGGAAACTGCTACTGGTCTTCCAGGAAACGATCAAAGCGTAGACTGTTTGAGACATTACTCCCAAGGAGGAAAGTGCGCATGGTGACTGTTGTATTCAATCAGGATGCAGTTTTGGTTTCATCAACACTCTGATAGTCCACAGATTACAGAATGCCTCCAGATGTGCATCGGAAACTACTACTGGTCTTCCAGAAAACGATCAAAGCGTAGACTGTTTGAGACATAAATCCCATGGAGGAAAGTGCGCATGGTGACTGTTGTATTCAATCGCGATGCAATTTCTGTGTTTCATCAACACTCAGATAATCCACAGATTACAGAATGCCTCCAGATGTGCAACGGAAATTACTACTGGTCTTCCAGGGAACGATCAAAGCGTAGACTGTTTGAGACATTACTCCCATTGAGGTAAGTGCGCATGGTGACTGTTGTATTAAATCCCGATGCAAATTCTGTGTTTAATCATCACTCTGATAGTCCACAGATTACAGAATGCCTTCAGATGTGCAATGGAAACTGCCACTGGTCTTCCAGGAAACGATCAAAGCGTTGACTGTTTAAGACATTACTCCCATGGAGGAAGGCGCGCATGGTGACTGTTGTATTCATTCCCGATTCGATTTCTGTGTTTCATCAACACTATGATAGTCCACATATTACAGAATTCCTCCAGATGTGCATCGGAAACTACTACTGGTCTTCCAGGGAACGATCAAAGCGAAAACTGTTTGAGACATTAATCCCATGGAGGAAAGTGCGCATGGGGACTGTTGTGTTCAATCCCGATGCAATTTCTGTGTTTCATCAACACTCTGATAGTCCGCAGATTACAGAATGCCTCCAGATGTGCATCGGAAACTACTACTGTTCTTCCAGGAAACGATCAAAGGGTAGACTGTATGAGACATTACTCCCACGGAGGAATGTGCGCATGGTGACTGTTGTATTCATTCGCGATGCAATTTCTGTGTTTCATCAACACTCTGATAGTCCACAGACTACAGAATGACTCCAGATGTGCATCGGAAACTACTACTGGTCTTAAAGGGAACGATGAAAGCGTATACTGTTTGAGACATTACTCCCATGGAGGAAAGTGCGCATGGTGACTGTTGTATTCAATCCCGATTCGATTTCTGTGTTTCATCAACACTCGGATAGTCCGCAGATTACAGAATTCTTCCAGATGTGCATCGGAAACTACCACTGGTCTTCCAGGGAACGATCAAAGCGTAAACTGTTTGAGACATTACTCCCATGGAGGAAAGTGCGCATGGTGACTGTTGTATTCAATCCCGAAGCAATTTCTGTGTTTCGTCAACACTCTGGTAGTCGACAGATTACAGAATGCCTCCAGATGTGCATCGGAAACTACTACTGGTCTTCCAGGAAACGATCAAAGCGTAGACTGTTTGAGACATTACTCCCATTGAGGTAAGTGCGCATGGTGACTGTTGTATTAAATCCCGATGCAAATTCTGTGTTTAATCATCACTCTGATAGTCCACAGATTACAGAATGCTCCAGATGTGCATCGGAAACTACTACTGGTCTTCCAGGGAACGATCAAAGCGTTGACTGTTTGAGACATTACTCCCATGGAGGAAAGTGCGCATGTTGACTGTTCTATTCAATCCCGATGCAAATTCTGTTTTTGAACAACACTCTGATAGTCCACAGATTACTGAATGGCTCCAGATGTGCAATGGAAACTACCACTGGTCTTCCAGGAAAAGATCAAAGCGTAGACTGTTTGAGACATTACTCCCATGGAGGAAAGTGCGCATGGTGACTGTTGTATTCAATCCCGATTCGTTTTCTGTGTTTCATCAACACTCTGATAGTCCACAGATTACACAATTCCTTCAGATGTGCATCGGAAACTACTACTTGTCTTCCAGGGAACGATCAAAGCGTAAACTCTTTGAGACATTACTCCCATGGAGGGAAGTGCGCATGGTGACTTTTGTATTCAACCTTGATGCAATTTCTGTGTTTCATCAACACTCTGATAGTCAACAGATTACAGAATGCCATCAGATGTGCATCGGAAACTGCTACTGGTCTTCCAGGAAACGATCAAAGCGTAGACTGTTTGAGACATTACTCCCATGGAGGAAAGTGCGCATGGTGACTGTTGTATTCAATCCCGATGCAATTTCTGTGTTTTATCAACACTCTGGTAGTCGACAGATTACAGAATGCCTCCAGATGTGCATCGGAAACTACTACTGGTCTTCCAGGAAACGATCAAAGCGTAGACTGTATGAGACATTACTCCCACGGAGGAATTTGGCATGGTGACTGTTGTATTCAATCGCGATGCAATTTCTGTGTTTCATCAACACTCTGATAGTCCACAGACTACAGAATGACTCCAGATGTGCATCGGAAACTACTACTGGTCTTCCAGGGAACGATGAAAGCGTATACTGTTTGAGACATTACTCCCATGGAGGTAAGGGCGCATGGTGACTGTTGTATTCAATCCCGATGCAATTTTGGTTTCATCAACACTCTGATCGTCCACAGATTACAGAATGCCTCCAGATGTGCATCGGAAACTACTACTGGTCTTCCAGGAAACGACCAAAGCGTAAACTGTTTGAGACACTACTCCCATGGAGGAAAGTGCGCATGGTGACTGTTGTATTCAATCCCGATGCAATTTCGGAGTTTCATCAACACTCTGATAGTCCACAGATTACAGAATGACACCAGATGCGCATCGGAAACTACTACTGGTCTTCCAGGGAACGATCAAAGCGTAAACTCTTTGAGACATTACTCCCATGCAGGGAAGTGCGCATGGTGACTGTTGTATTCAATCCCGATGCAATTTCGGTGTTTCATCAACACTCTGATAGTCCACAGATTACAGAATGCATCCAGATTTGCATCGGAAACTGCTACTGGTCTTCCAGGAAACGATCAAAGCGTAGACTGTTTGAGACATTACTCCCTTGGAGGAAAGTGCGCATGGTGACTGTTGTATTCAATCCCGATGCATTTTTGGTTTCATCAACACTCTGATAGTCCACAGATTACAGAATGCCTCCAGATGTGCATCGGAAACAACTACTGGTCTTCCAGGAAACGATCAAAGCGTAGACTGTTTGAGACATTTCTCCCATGGAGGTAAGTGCGCATGGTGACTGTTGTATTCAATCCCGATGCAATTTCTGTGTTTCATCAACACGCAGATAATCCACAGATTACAGAATGCCTCCAGATGTGCAACGGAAATTACTACTGGTCTTCCAGGGAACGATCAAAGCGTAGACTGTTTGAGACATTACTCCCATTGAGGTACGTGCGCATGGTGACTGTTGTATTAAATCCCGATGCAAATTCAGTGTTTAATCAACACTCTGATAGTCCACAGATTACAGAATGCCTTCAGATGTGCAATGGAAACTGCCACTGGTCTTCCAGGAAACGATCAAAGCGTTGACTGTTTAAGACATTACTCCCATGGAGGAAAGCGCGCATGGTGACTGTTGTATTCATTCCCGATTCGATTGCTGTGTTTCATCAACTCTATGATAGTCCACAAATTACAGAATTCTTCCAGATGTGCATCGGAAACTACTACTGGTCTTCCAGGGAACGATCAAAGCGTAAACTGTTTGAGACATTACTCCCATGGAGTAAAGTGCGCATGGTGACTGTTGCATTCAATCCCGAAGCAATTTCTGTGTTTCATCAACACTCGGATAGTCCGCAGATTACAGAATTCTTCCAGATGTGCATCGGAAACTAGTACTGGTCTTCCAGGGAACGATCAAAGCGTAAACTGTTTGAGACATTACTCCCATGGAGGAAAGTGCGCATGGTGACTGTTGTATTCAATCCCGAAGCAATTTCTGTGTTTCGTCAACACTCTGATAGTCCACAGATTACAGAATGCTCCAGATGTGCATCGGAAACTACTACTGGTCTTCCAGGGAACGATCAAAGCGTTGACTGTGTGAGACATTACTCCCATGGAGGAAAATGCGCATGGTTACTGTTCTATTCTATCCCGATGCAAATTCTGTTTTTGAACAACACTCTGATAGTCCACAGATTACTGAATGGCTCCAGATGTGCTATGGAAACTACCACTGGTCTTCAAGGAAAAGATCAAAGCGTAGACTATTTGAGACATTACTCCCATGGAGGAAAGTGCGCATGGTGACTGTTGTATTCAATCCCGATTCGATTTCTGTGTTTCATCAACACTCTGATAGTCCACAGATTACACAATTCCTTCAGATGTGCATCGGAAACTACTACTTGTCTTCCAGGTAACGATCAAAGCGTAAACTCTTTGAAACATTACTCCCATGGTGGGAAGTGCGCATGGTGACTTTTGTATTCAATCTTGATGCAATTTCAGTGTTTCATCAACACTCTGATAGTCAACAGATTACAGAATGCCACCAGATGTGCATCGGAAACTTCTACTGGTCTTCCAGGAAACGATCAAAGCGTAGACTGTTTGAGACATTACTCCCATGGAGGAAAGTGCGCATGGTGACTGTTGTATTCAATCCCGATGCAATTTCTGTGTTTCATCAACACTCTGGTAGTCGACAGATTACAGAATGCATCCAGATTTGCATCGGAAACTGCTACTGGTCTTCCAGGAAACGATCAAAGCGTAGACTGTTTGAGACATTACTCCCATGGAGGAAAGTGCGCATGGTGACTGTTGTATTCAATCCCGATGCAATTTCGGTGTTTCATCAACACTCTGATAGTCCACAGATTACAGAATGACACCAGATGCGCATCGGAAACTACTACTGGTCTTCCAGGGAACGATCAAAGCGTAAACTCTTTGAGACATTACTCCCATGCAGGGAAGTGCGCATGGTGACTGTTGTATTCAATCCCGATGCAATTTTGGTGTTTCATCAACACTCTGATAGTCCACAGATTACAGAATGCATCCAGATTTGCATCGGAAACTGCTACTGGTCTTCCAGGAAACGATCAAAGCGTAGACTGTTTGAGACATTACTCCCTTGGAGGAAAGTGCGCATGGTGACTGTTGTATTCAATCCCGATGCATTTTTGGTTTCATCAACACTCTGATAGTCCACAGATTACAGAATGCCTCCAGATGTGCATCGGAAACAACTACTGGTCTTCCAGGAAACGATCAAAGCGTAGACTGTTTGAGACATTACTCCCATGGAGGTAAGTGCGCATGGTGACTGTTGTATTCAATCCCGATGCAATTTCTGTGTTTCATCAACACTCAGATAATCCACAGATTACAGAATGCCTCCAGATGTGCAACGGAAATTACTACTGGTCTTCCAGGGAACGATCAAAGCGTAGACTGTTTGAGACATTACTCCCATTGAGGTACGTGCGCATGGTGACTGTTGTATTAAATCCCGATGCAAATTCAGTTTTTAATCAACACTCTGATAGTCCACAGATTACAGAATGCCTTCAGATGTGCAATGGAAACTGCCACTGGTCTTCCAGGAAACGATCAAAGCGTTGACTGTTTAAGACATTACTCCCATGGAGGAAAGCGCGCATGGTGACTGTTGTATTCATTCCCGATTCGATTTCTGTGTTTCATCAACTCTATGATAGTCCACAAATTACAGAATTCTTCCAGATGTGCATCGGAAACTACTACTGGTCTTCCAGGGAACGATCAAAGCGTAAACTGTTTGAGACATTACTCCCATGGAGTAAAGTGCGCATGGTGACTGTTGTATTCAATCCCGAAGCAATTTCTGTGTTTCATCAACACTCGGATAGTCCGCAGATTACAGAATTCTTCCAGATGTGCATCGGAAACTAGTACTGGTCTTCCAGGGAACGATCAAAGCGTAAACTGTTTGAGACATTACTCCCATGGAGGAAAGTGCGCATGGTGACTGTTGTATTCAATCCCGAAGCAATTTCTGTGTTTCGTCAACACTCTGATAGTCCACAGATTACAGAATGCTCCAGATGTGCATCGGAAACTACTACTGGTCTTCCAGGGAACGATCAAAGCGTTGACTGTGTGAGACATTACTCCCATGGAGGAAAATGCGCATGGTTACTGTTCTATTCTATCCCGATGCAAATTCTGTTTTTGAACAACACTCTGATAGTCCACAGATTACTGAATGGCTCCAGATGTGCTATGGAAACTACCACTGGTCTTCCAGGAAAAGATCAAAGCGTAGACTATTTGAGACATTACTCCCATGGAGGAAAGTGCGCATGGTGACTGTTGTATTCAATCCCGATTCGATTTCTATGTTTCATCAACACTCTGATAGTCCACAGATTACACAATTCCTTCAGATGTGCATCGGAAACTACTACTTGTCTTCCAGGTAACGATCAAAGCGTAAACTCTTTGAAACATTACTCCCATGGTGGGAAGTGCGCATGGTGACTTTTGTATTCAATCTTGATGCAATTTCAGTGTTTCATCAACACTCTGATAGTCAACAGATTACAGAATGCCACCAGATGTGCATCGGAAACTTCTACTGGTCTTCCAGGAAACGATCAAAGCGTAGACTGTTTGAGACATTACTCCCATGGAGGAAAGTGCGCATGGTGACTGTTGTATTCAATCCCGATGCAATTTCTGTGTTTCATCAACACTCTGGTAGTCGACAGATTACAGAATGCCTCCAGATGTGCATCGGAAACTACTACTGGTCTTCCAGGAAACGATCAAAGCGTAGACTGTATGAGACATTAGTCCCACGGAGGAATGTGCGCATGGTGACTGTTGTATTCAATCGCGATGCAATTTCTGTGTTTCATCAACACTCTGATAGTCCACAGACTACAGAATGACTCCAGATGTGCATCGGAAACATCTACTGGTCTTCCAGGGAACGATGAAAGCGTATACTGTTTGAGACATTACTCCCATGGTGGTAAGGGCGCATGGTGACTGTTGTATTCAATCCCGATGCAATTTTGGTTTCATCAACACTCTGATAGTCCACAGATTACAGAATGCCTCCAGATGTGCATCGGAAACTACTACTGGTCTTCCAGGAAACGACCAAAGCGTAAACTGTTTGAGACATTACTCCCATGGAGGAAAGTGCGCATGGTGACTGTTGTATTCAATCCCGATGCAATTTCGGTGTTTCATCAACACTCTGATAGTCCACAGATTACAGAATGCCACCAGATGTGCATCGGAAACTACTACTGGTCTTCCAGGGAACGATCAAAGCGTAAACTCTTTGAGACATTACTCCCATGCAGGGAAGTGCGCATGGTGACTGTTGTATTCAATCCCGATGCAATTTCGGTGTTTCATCAACACTGTGATAGTCCACAGATTACAGAATGCATCCAGATTTGCATCGGAAACTGCTACTGGTCTTCCAGGAAACGATCAAAGCGTAGACTGTTTGAGACATTACTCCCTTGGAGGAAAGTGCGCATGGTGACTGTTGTATTCAATCCCGATGCAATTTTGGTTTCATCAACACTCTGATAGTCCAAAGATTACAGAATGCCTCCAGATGTGCATCGGAAAAAACTACTGGTCTTCCAGGAAACGATCAAAGCGTAGACTGCTTGAGACATTACTCCCATGGAGGTAAGTGCGCATGGTGACTGTTATATTCAATCCCGATGCAATTTCTGTGTTTCATCAACACTCAGATAATCCACAGATTACAGAATGCCTCCAGATGTGCAACGGAAATTACTACTGGTCTTCCAGGGAACGATCAAAGCGTAGACTGTTTGAGACATTACTCCCATTGAGGTAAGTGCGCATGGTGACTGTTGTGTTCAATCCCGATGCAATTTCTGTGTTTCATCAACACTCTGATAGTCCGCAGATTACAGAATGCCTCCAGATGTGCATCGGAAACTACTACTGGTCCCCCAGGGAACGATCAAAGCATAGACTGTTTGAGACATTACTCCCATGTTGGAAAATGCGCATGGTGACTGTTGTATACAATCCCGATTCGATTTCTGTGTTTCATCAACACTCTGATAGTCCGCAGATTACAGAATTCTTCCAGATGTGCATCGGAAACTACTACTGGTCTTCCAGGGAACGATCAAAGCGTAAACTGTTTGAGACATTACTCCCATGGAGTAAAGTGCGCATGGTGACTGTTGTATTCAATCCCGAAGCAATTTCTGTGTTTCGTCAACACTCTGATAGTCCACAGATTACAGAATGCTCCAGATGTGCATCGGAAACTACTACTGGTCTTCCAGGGAACGATCAGAGCGTAGACTGTTTGAGACATTACTCCCTTGGAGGAAAGTGCGCATGATGACTGTTGTATTCAATCCCGATGCAAATTCTGTTTTTGAACAACACTCTGATAGTCCGCAGATTACAGAATTCTTCCAGATGTGCATCGGAAACTACTACTTGTCTTCCAGGGAACGATCAAAGCGTAAACTCTTTGAGACATTACTCCCATTTAGGGAAGTGCGCATGGTGACTTTTGTATTAAATCCCGATGCAATTTCTGTGTTTCATCAACACTCTGATAGTCAACAGATTACAGAAGGCCCCCAGATGTGCATCGGAAACTGCTACTGGTCTTCCAGGAAACGATCAAAGCGTAGACTGTTTGAGACATTACTCCCATGGAGGAAAGTGCGCATGGTGACTGTTGTAATCAATCCCGATGCAATTTCTGTGTTTCATCAACACTCTGGTAGTCGACAGATTACAGAATGCCTCCAGATGTGCATCGGAAACTACTACTGTTCTTCCAGGAATCGATCAAAGGGTAGACTGTATGAGACATTACTCCCACGGAGGAATGTGCGCATGGTGACTGTTATATTCATTCGCGATGCAATTTCTGTGTTTCATCAACACTCTGATAGTCCACAGATTACAGAATGACTCCAGATGTGCATCGGAAACTACTACTGGTCTTCCAGGGAACGATGAATGCGTATACTGTTTGAGACATTACCCCCATGGAGGTAAGGGCGCATGGTGACTGTTGTATTCAATCCCGATGAAATTTTGGTTTCATCAACACTCTGATAGTCCACAGATTACAGAATGACTCCAGATGTGCATCAGAAACTACTACTGGTCTTCCAGGAAACAACCAAAGCGTAAACTGTTTGAGACATTACTCCCATGGAGGAAAGTGCGCATGGTGACTGTTGTATTCAATCCCGATGCAATTTCGGTGTTTCATCAACACTCTGATAGTCCACAGATTACAGAATGACTCCAGATGTGCATCGGAAACCACTACTGGTCTACCAGGAAACGATCAAAGCGTAAACCCTTTGAGACATTACTCCCATGCTGGGAAGTGCGCATGGTGACTGTTGTATTCAATCCCGATGCAATTTCGGTGTTTCATCAACTCTCTGATAGTCCACAGATTACAGAATGCCTCCAGATTTGCATCGGAAACTGCTACTGGTCTTCCAGGAAACGATCAAAGCGTAGACTGTTTGAGACATTACTCCCAAGGAGGAAAGTGCGCATGGTGACTGTTGTATTCAATCAGGATGCAGTTTTGGTTTCATCAACACTCTGATAGTCCACAGATTACAGAATGCCTTCAGATGTGCAATGGAAACTGCCACTGGTCTTCCAGGAAACGATCAAAGCGTTGACTGTTTAAGACATTACTCCCATGGAGGAAAGCGCGCATGGTGACTGTTGTATTCATTCCCGATTCGATTTCTGTGTTTCATCAACACTATGATAGTCCACATATTACAGAATTCCTCCAGATGTGCATCGGAAACTACTACTGGTCTTCCAGGGAACGATCAAAGCGTAAACTGTTTGAGACATTAATCCCATGGAGGAAAGTGCGCATGGGGACTGTTGTGTTCAATCCCGATGCAATTTCTGTGTTTCATCAACACTCTGATAGTCCGCAGATTACAGAATGCCTCCAGATGTGCATCGGAAACTACTACTGTTCTTCCAGGAAACGATCAAAGGGTAGACTGTATGAGACATTACTCCCACGGAGGAATGTGCGCATGGTGACTGTTGTATTCATTCGCGATGCAATTTCTGTGTTTCATCAACACTCTGATAGTCCACAGACTACAGAATGACTCCAGATGTGCATCGGAAACTACTACTGGTCTTAAAGGGAACGATGAAAGCGTATACTGTTTGAGACATTACTCCCATGGAGGAAAGTGCGCATGGTGACTGTTGTATTCAATCCCGATTCGATTTCTGTGTTTCATCAACACTCGGATAGTCCGCAGATTACAGAATTCTTCCAGATGTGCATCGGAAACTACCACTGGTCTTCCAGGGAACGATCAAAGCGTAAACTGTTTGAGACATTACTCCCATGGAGGAAAGTGCGCATGGTGACTGTTGTATTCAATCCCGAAGCAATTTCTGTGTTTCGTCAACACTCTGGTAGTCGACAGATTACAGAATGCCTCCAGATGTGCATCGGAAACTACTACTGGTCTTCCAGGAAACGATCAAAGCGTAGACTGTTTGAGACATTACTCCCATTGAGGTAAGTGCGCATGGTGACTGTTGTATTAAATCCCGATGCAAATTCTGTGTTTAATCATCACTCTGATAGTCCACAGATTACAGAATGCTCCAGATGTGCATCGGAAACTACTACTGGTCTTCCAGGGAACGATCAAAGCGTTGACTGTTTGAGACATTACTCCCATGGAGGAAAGTGCGCATGGTGACTGTTCTATTCAATCCCGATGCAAATTCTGTTTTTGAACAACACTCTGATAGTCCACAGATTACTGAATGGCTCCAGATGTGCAATGGAAACTACCACTGGTCTTCCAGGAAAAGATCAAAGCGTAGACTGTTTGAGACATTACTCCCATGGAGGAAAGTGCGCATGGTGACTGTTGTATTCAATCCCGATTCGTTTTCTGTGTTTCATCAACACTCTGATAGTCCACAGATTACACAATTCCTTCAGATGTGCATCGGAAACTACTACTTGTCTTCCAGGGAACGATCAAAGCGTAAACTCTTTGAGACATTACTCCCATGGAGGGAAGTGCGCATGGTGACTTTTGTATTCAACCTTGATGCAATTTCTGTGTTTCATCAACACTCTGATAGTCAACAGATTACAGAATGCCATCAGATGTGCATCGGAAACTGCTACTGGTCTTCCAGGAAACGATCAAAGCGTAGACTGTTTGAGACATTACTCCCATGGAGGAAAGTGCGCATGGTGACTGTTGTATTCAATCCCGATGCAATTTCTGTGTTTTATCAACACTCTGGTAGTCGACAGATTACAGAATGCCTCCAGATGTGCATCGGAAACTACTACTGGTCTTCCAGGAAACGATCAAAGCGTAGACTGTATGAGACATTACTCCCACGGAGGAATTTGCGCATGGTGACTGTTGTATTCAATCGCGATGCAATTTCTGTGTTTCATCAACACTCTGATAGTCCACAGACTACAGAATGACTCCAGATGTGCATCGGAAACTACTACTGGTCTTCCAGGGAACGATGAAAGCGTATACTGTTTGAGACATTACTCCCATGGAGGTAAGGGCGCATGGTGACTGTTGTATTCAATCCCGATGCAATTTTGGTTTCATCAACACTCTGATAGTCCACAGATTACAGAATGCCTCCAGATGTGCATCGGAAACTACTACTGGTCTTCCAGGAAACGACCAAAGCGTAAACTGTTTGAGACATTACTCCCATGGAGGAAAGTGCGCATGGTGACTGTTGTATTCAATCCCGATGCAATTTCGGTGTTTCATCAACACTCTGATAGTCCACAGATTACAGAATGACACCAGATGCGCATCGGAAACTACTACTGGTCTTCCAGGGAACGATCAAAGCGTAAACTCTTTGAGACATTACTCCCATGCAGGGAAGTGCGCATGGTGACTGTTGTATTCAATCCCGATGCAATTTCGGTGTTTCATCAACACTCTGATAGTCCACAGATTACAGAATGCATCCAGATTTGCATCGGAAACTGCTACTGGTCTTCCAGGAAACGATCAAAGCGTAGACTGTTTGAGACATTACTCCCTTGGAGGAAAGTGCGCATGGTGACTGTTGTATTCAATCCCGATGCATTTTTGGTTTCATCAACACTCTGATAGTCCACAGATTACAGAATGCCTCCAGATGTGCATCGGAAACAACTACTGGTCTTCCAGGAAACGATCAAAGCGTAGACTGTTTGAGACATTACTCCCATGTAGGTAAGTGCGCATGGTGACTGTTGTATTCAATCCCGATGCAATTTCTGTGTTTCATCAACACTCAGATAATCCACAGATTACAGAATGCCTCCAGATGTGCAACGGAAATTACTACTGGTCTTCCAGGGAACGATCAAAGCGTAGACTGTTTGAGACATTACTCCCATTGAGGTACGTGCGCATGGTGACTGTTGTATTAAATCCCGATGCAAATTCAGTGTTTAATCAACACTCTGATAGTCCACAGATTACAGAATGCCTTCAGATGTGCAATGGAAACTGCCACTGGTCTTCCAGGAAACGATCAAAGCGTTGACTGTTTAAGACATTACTCCCATGGAGGAAAGCGCGCATGGTGACTGTTGTATTCATTCCCGATTCGATTTCTGTGTTTCATCAACTCTATGATAGTCCACAAATTACAGAATTCTTCCAGATGTGCATCGGAAACTACTACTGGTCTTCCAGGGAACGATCAAAGCGTATACTGTTTGAGACATTACTCCCATGGAGGAAAGTGCGCATGGTGACTGTTGTATTCAATCCCGAAGCAATTTCTGTGTTTCGTCAACACTCTGATAGTCCACAGATTACAGAATGCTCCAGATGTGCATCGGAAACTACTACTGGTCTTCCAGGGAACGATCAGAGCGTAGACTGTTTGAGACATTACTCCCTTGGAGGAAAGTGCGCATGGTGACTGTTGTATTCAATCCCGATGCAAATTCTGTTTTTGAACAACACACTGATAGTCCACAGATTACAGAATGGCTCCAGATGTGCAATGGAATTTACCACTGGTCTTCCAGGAAACGATAAAAGCGTAGACTGTTTGAGACATTACTCCCATGGAGGAAAGTGCGCATGGTGACTGTTGTATTCAATCCCGATTCGATTTCTGTGTTTCATCAACACTCTGATAGTCCACAGATTACACAATTCCTTCAGATGTGCATCGGAAACTACTACTTGTCTTCCAGGGAACGATCAAAGCGAAAACTCTTTGAGACATTACTCCCATTTAGGGAAGTGCGCATGGTGACTTTTGTATTCAATCCCGATGCAATTTCTGTGTTTCATCAACACTCTGATAGTCAACAGATTACAGAAGGCCCCCAGATGTGCATCGGAAACTGCTACTGGTCTTCCAGGAAACGATCAAAGCGTAGACTGTTTGAGACATTACTCCCATGGAGGAAAGTGCGCATGGTGACTGTTGTATTCAATCCCGATGCAATTTCTGTGTTTCATCAACACTCTGGTAGTCGACAGATTACAGAATGCCTCCAGATGTGCATCGGAAACTACTACTGTTCTTCCAGGAAACGATCAAAGGGTAGACTGTATGAGACATTACTCCCACGGAGGAATGTGCGCATGGTGACTGTTGTATTCATTCGCGATGCAATTTCTGTGTTTCATCAACACTCTGATAGTTTACAGACTTCAGAATGACTCCAGATGTGCATCGGAAACTACTACTGGTCTTCCAGGGAACGATGAAAGCGTATACTGTTTGAGACATTACTCCCATGGAGGTAAGGGCGCATGGTGACTGTTGTATTCAATCCCGATGCAATTTTGGTTTCATCAACACTCTGATTGTCCACAGATTACAGAATGACTCCAGATGTGCATCGGAAACTACTACTGGTCTTCCAGGAAACGACCAAAGCGTAAACTGTTTGAGACATTACTCCCATGCAGGGAAGTGCGCATAGTGACTGTTGTATTCAATCCCGATGCAATTTCGGTGTTTCATCAACACTCTGATAGTCCACAGATTACAGAATGACTCCAGATGTGCATCGGAAACCACTACTGGTCTACCAGGAAACGATCAAAGCGTAAACTCTTTGAGACATTACTCCCATGCTGGGAAGTGCGCATGTTGACTGTTGTATTCAATCCCGATGCAATTTCGGTGTTTCATCAACACTCTGATAGTCCACAGATTACAGAATGCCTCCAGATTTGCATCGGAAACTGCTACTGGTCTTCCAGGAAACGATCAAAGCGTAGACTGTTTGAGACATTACTCCCAAGGAGGAAAGTGCGCATGGTGACTGTTGTATTCAATCAGGATGCAAATTTGGTTTCATCAACACTCTGATAGTCCACAGATTACAGAATGCCTCCAGATGTGCATCGGAAACTACTACTGGTCTTCCAGAAAACGATCAAAGCGTAGACTGTTTGAGACATAAATCCCATGGAGGAAAGTGCGCATGGTGACTGTTGTATTCAATCCCGATGCAATTTCTGTGTTTCATCAACACTCTGATAATCCACAGATTACAGAATGCCTCCAGATGTGCATCGGACACTACTACTGGTCTTCCAGGGAAAGATCAAAGTGTAGACTGTTTGAGACATTACTCCCACAGAGGTAATTGCGCATGGTGACTGTTGTATTCAAACCCGATGCAAATTCTCTGTTTAATCAACACTCTGATAGTCCACAGATTACAGGATGCCTCCAGATGTGCAATGGAAAATACCACTGGTCTTCCAGGAATCGATCAAAGCGTAGACTGTTTGAGACATTTCTCCCATGGAGGAAAGTGCGCATGGTGACTGTTGTATTCAATCAGGATGCAATTTTGGTTTCATCAACACTCTGATAGTCCACAGATTACAGAATGCCTCCAAATGTGCATCGGAAACTACTACTGGTCTTCCAGAAAACGATCAAAGCGTAGACTGTTTGAGACATAAATCCCATGGAGGAAAGTGCGCATGGTGACTGTTGTATTCAATCCCGATTCGATTTCTGTGTTTCATCAACACTCTGATAGTCCACAGATTACAGAATTCTTCCAGATGTGCATCGGAAACTACTACTGGTGTTCCAGGGAACGATCAAAGCGTAAACTGTTTGAGACATTACTCCCATGGAGGAAAGTGCGCATGGTGACTGTTGTATTCAATCGCGATGCAATTTCTGTGTTTCATCAACACTCTGAGAGTCCACAGATTACAGAATGCCTCCAGATGTGCATCGGAAACTACTACTGGTCTTCCAGGGAACGATCAAAGCGTAGACTGTTTGAGACATTACTCCCATGGAGGAAAGTGCGCATGGTGACTGTTGTATTCAATCCCGATTCGATTTCTGTGTTTCATCAACACTCTGATAGTCCACAGATTACAGAATTCCTCCAGATATGCATCTGAAACTACTACTGGTCTTCCAGTTAACGATCAAAGCGTAAACTGTTTGAGACATTACTCCCATGAAGGAAAGTGCGTATGGTGACTGTTGTATTCAATCCCGAAGCAATTTCTGTGTTTCATCAACACTCTGATAGTCCACAGATTACAGAATTGCTCCAGATGTGCATCGGAAACTACTACTTGTCTTCCAGGGAACGATCAAAGCGTAAACTTTTTGAGACATTACTCCCATGGAGGGAAGTGCGCATTCTGACTGTTGTATTCAATCGCGATGCAATTTCTGTGTTTCATCAACACTCTGATAGTCAACAGATTACAGAATGCCTCCAGATGTGCATCGGAAATTGCTACTGGTCTTCCAGGAAACGATCAAAGCGTAGACTGTATGAGACATTACTCGCACGGAGGAATTTGCGCATGGTGACTGTTGTATTCAATCGCGATGCAATTAATGTGTTTTATCAACACTCTGATAGTCCACAGACGACAGAATGACTCCAGATGTGCATCGGAAACTACTACTGGTCTTCCAGGGAACGATGAAAGCGTATACTGTTTGAGACATTACTCCCATGGAGGTAAGTGCGCATGGTGACTGTTGTATTCAATCCCGATGCATTTTTGGTTTCATCAACACTCTGATAGTCCACAGATTACAGAATGCCTCCAGATGTGCATCGGAAACTACTACTGGTCTTCCAGGAAACTACCAAAGCGTAAACTGTTTGAGACATTACTCCCATGGAGGAAAGTGCGCATGGTGACTGTTGTATTCAATCCCGAAGCAATTTCTGTGTTTCGTCAACACTCTGATAGTCCACAGATTACAGAATGCTCCAGATGTGCATCGGAAACTACTACTGGTCTTCCAGGGAACGATCAGAGCGTAGACTGTTTGAGACATTACTCCCTTGGAGGAAAGTGCGCATGGTGACTGTTGTATTCAATCCCGATGCAAATTCTGTTTTTGAACAACACTCTGATAGTCCACAGATTACAGAATGGCTCCAGATGTGCAATGGAAACTACCACTGGTCTTCCAGGAAACGATCAAAGCGTAGACTGTTTGAGACATTACTCCCATGGAGGAAAGTGCGCATGGTGACTGTTGTATTCAATCCCGATGCAATTTCGGTGTTTCATCAACACTCTGATAGTCCACAGATTACAGAATGACACCAGATGCGCATCGGAAACTACTACTGGTCTTCCAGGGAACGATCAAAGCGTAAACTCTTTGAGACATTACTCCCATGCAGGGAAGTGCGCATGGTGACTGTTGTATTCAATCCCGATGCAATTTCGGTGTTTCATCAACACTCTGATAGTCCACAGATTACAGAATGCATCCAGATTTGCATCGGAAACTGCTACTGGTCTTCCAGGAAACGATCAAAGCGTAGACTGTTTGAGACATTACTCCCTTGGAGGAAAGTGCGCATGGTGACTGTTGTATTCAATCCCGATGCATTTTTGGTTTCATCAACACTCTGATAGTCCACAGATTACAGAATGCCTCCAGATGTGCATCGGAAACAACTACTGGTCTTCCAGGAAACGATCAAAGCGTAGACTGTTTGAGACATTACCCTATGGAGGTAAGTGCGCATGGTGACTGTTGTATTCAATCCCGATGCAATTTCTGTGTTTCATCAACACTCAGATAATCCACAGATTACAGAATGCCTCCAGATGTGCAACGGAAATTACTACTGGTCTTCCAGGGAACGATCAAAGCGTAGACTGTTTGAGACATTACTCCCATTGAGGTACGTGCGCATGGTGACTGTTGTATTAAATCCCGATGCAAATTCAGTGTTTAATCAACACTCTGATAGTCCACAGATTACAGAATGCCTTCAGATGTGCAATGGAAACTGCCACTGGTCTTCCAGGAAACGATCAAAGCGTTGACTGTTTAAGACATTACTCCCATGGAGGAAAGCGCGCATGGTGACTGTTGTATTCATTCCCGATTCGATTTCTGTGTTTCATCAACTCTATGATAGTCCACAAATTACAGAATTCTTCCAGATGTGCATCGGAAACTACTACTGGTCTTCCAGGGAACGATCAAAGCGTATACTGTTTGAGACATTACTCCCATGGAGGAAAGTGCGCATGGTGACTGTTGTATTCAATCCCGAAGCAATTTCTGTGTTTCGTCAACACTCTGATAGTCCACAGATTACAGAATGCTCCAGATGTGCATCGGAAACTACTACTGGTCTTCCAGGGAACGATCAGAGCGTAGACTGTTTGAGACATTACTCCCTTGGAGGAAAGTGCGCATGGTGACTGTTGTATTCAATCCCGATGCAAATTCTGTTTTTGAACAACACACTGATAGTCCACAGATTACAGAATGGCTCCAGATGTGCAATGGAAACTACCACTGGTCTTCCAGGAAACGATAAAAGCGTAGACTGTTTGAGACATTACTCCCATGGAGGAAAGTGCGCATGGTGACTGTTGTATTCAATCCCGATTCGATTTCTGTGTTTCATCAACACTCTGATAGTTTACAGACTTCAGAATGACTCCAGATGTGCATCGGAAACTACTACTGGTCTTCCAGGGAACGATGAAAGCGTATACTGTTTGAGACATTACTCCCATGGAGGTAAGGGCGCATGGTGACTGTTGTATTCAATCCCGATGCAATTTTGGTTTCATCAACACTCTGATTGTCCACAGATTACAGAATGACTCCAGATGTGCATCGGAAACTACTACTGGTCTTCCAGGAAACGACCAAAGCGTAAACTGTTTGAGACATTACTCCCATGGAGGAAAGTGCGCATGGTGACTGTTGTATTCAATCCCGATGCAATTTCGGTGTTTCATCAACACTCTGATAGTCCACAGATTACAGAATGCCACCAGATGTTCATCGGAAACTACTACTGGTCTTCCAGTGAACGATCAAAGCGTAAACTCTTTGAGACATTACTCCCATGCAGGGAAGTGCGCATAGTGACTGTTGTATTCAATCCCGATGCAATTTCGGTGTTTCATCAACACTCTGATAGTCCACAGATTACAGAATGACTCCAGATGTGCATCGGAAACCACTACTGGTCTACCAGGAAACGATCAAAGCGTAAACTCTTTGAGACATTACTCCCATGCTGGGAAGTGCGCATGTTGACTGTTGTATTCAATCCCGATGCAATTTCGGTGTTTCATCAACACTCTGATAGTCCACAGATTACAGAATGCCTCCAGATTTGCATCGGAAACTGCTACTGGTCTTCCAGGAAACGATCAAAGCGTAGACTGTTTGAGACATTACTCCCAAGGAGGAAAGTGCGCATGGTGACTGTTGTATTCAATCAGGATGCAAATTTGGTTTCATCAACACTCTGATAGTCCACAGATTACAGAATGCCTCCAGATGTGCATCGGAAACTACTACTGGTCTTCCAGAAAACGATCAAAGCGTAGACTGTTTGAGACATAAATCCCATGGAGGAAAGTGCGCATGGTGAGTGTTGTATTCAATCCCGATGCAATTTCTGTGTTTCATCAACACTCTGATAATCCACAGATTACAGAATGCCTCCAGATGTGCATCGGAAACTACTACTGGTCTTCCAGGGAAAGATCAAAGTGTAGACTGTTTGAGACATTACTCCCACGGAGGTAAGTGCGCATGGTGACTGTTGTATTCAAACCCGATGCAAATTCTCTGTTTAATCAACACTCTGATAGTCCACAGATTACAGAATGCCTCCAGATGTGCAATGGAAAATACCACTGGTCTTCCAGGAATCGATCAAAGCGTAGACAGTTTGAGACATTTCTCCCATGGAGGAAAGTGCGCATGGTGACTGTTGTATTCAATCAGGATGCAATTTTGGTTTCATCAACACTCTGATAGTCCACAGATTACAGAATGCCTCCAGATGTGCATCGGAAACTACTACTGGTCTTCCAGAAAACGATCAAAGCGTAGACTGTTTGAGACATAAATCCCATGGAGGAAAGTGCGCATGGTGACTGTTGTATTCAATCCCGATTCGATTTCTGTGTTTCATCAACACTCTGATAGTCCACAGATTACAGAATTCTTCCAGATGTGCATCGGAAACTACTACTGGTGTTCCAGGGAACGATCAAAGCGTAAACTGTTTGAGACATTACTCCCATGGAGGAAAGTGCGCATGGTGACTGTTGTATTCAATCGCGATGCAATTTCTGTGTTTCATCAACACTCTGATAGTCCACAGATTACAGAATGCCTCCAGATGTGCATCGGAAACTACTACTGGTCTTCCAGGGAACGATCAAAGCGTAGACTGTTTGAGACATTACTCCCATGGAGGAAAGTGCGCATGGTGACTGTTGTATTCAATCCCGATTCGATTTCTGTGTTTCATCAACACTCTGATAGTCCACAGATTACAGAATTCCTCCAGATATGCATCTGAAACTACTACTGGTCTTCCAGGGAACGATCAAAGCGTAAACTGTTTGAGACATTACTCCCATGAAGGAAAGTGCGTATGGTGACTGTTGTATTCAATCCCGAAGCAATTTCTGTGTTTCATCAACACTCTGATAGTCCACAGATTACAGAATTGCTCCAGATGTGCATCGGAAACTACTACTTGTCTTCCAGGGAACGATCAAAGCGTAAACTCTTTGAGACATTACTCCCATGGAGGGAAGTGCGCATTCTGACTGTTGTATTCAATCGCGATGCAATTTCTGTGTTTCATCAACACTCTGATAGTCAACAGATTACAGAATGCCTCCAGATGTGCATCGGAAATTGCTACTGGTCTTCCAGGAAACGATCAAAGCGTAGACTGTATGAGACATTACTCGCACGGAGGAATTTGCGCATGGTGACTGTTGTATTCAATCGCGATGCAATTAATGTGTTTTATCAACACTCTGATAGTCCACAGACGACAGAATGACTCCAGATGTGCATCGGAAACTACTACTGGTCTTCCAGGGAACGATGAAAGCGTATACTGTTTGAGACATTACTCCCATGGAGGTAAGTGCGCATGGTGACTGTTGTATTCAATCCCGGTGCATTTTTGGTTTCATCAACACTCTGATAGTCCACAGATTACAGAATGCCTCCAGATGTGCATCGGAAACTACTACTGGTCTTCCAGGAAACTACCAAAGCGTAAACTGTTTGAGACATTACTCCCATGGAGGAAAGTGCGCATGGTGACTGTTGTATTCAATCCCGAAGCAATTTCTGTGTTTCGTCAACACTCTGATAGTCCACAGATTACAGAATGCTCCAGATGTGCATCGGAAACTACTACTGGTCTTCCAGGGAACGATCAGAGCGTAGACTGTTTGAGACATTACTCCCTTGGAGGAAAGTGCGCATGGTGACTGTTGTATTCAATCCCGATGCAAATTCTGTTTTTGAACAACACTCTGATAGTCCACAGATTACAGAATGGCTCCAGATGTGCAATGGAAACTACCACTGGTCTTCCAGGAAACGATCAAAGCGTAGACTGTTTGAGACATTACTCCCATGGAGGAAAGTGCGCATGGTGACTGTTGTATTCAATCCCGATGCAATTTCGGTGTTTCATCAACACTCTGATAGTCCACAGATTACAGAATGACACCAGATGCGCATCGGAAACTACTACTGGTCTTCCAGGGAACGATCAAAGCGTAAACTCTTTGAGACATTACTCCCATGCAGGGAAGTGCGCATGGTGACTGTTGTATTCAATCCCGATGCAATTTCGGTGTTTCATCAACACTCTGATAGTCCACAGATTACAGAATGCATCCAGATTTGCATCGGAAACTGCTACTGGTCTTCCAGGAAACGATCAAAGCGTAGACTGTTTGAGACATTACTCCCTTGGAGGAAAGTGCGCATGGTGACTGTTGTATTCAATCCCGATGCATTTTTGGTTTCATCAACACTCTGATAGTCCACAGATTACAGAATGCCTCCAGATGTGCATCGGAAACAACTACTGGTCTTCCAGGAACCGATCAAAGCGTAGACTGTTTGAGACATTACTCCCATGGAGGTAAGTGCGCATGGTGACTGTTGTATTCAATCCCGATGCAATTTCTGTGTTTCATCAACACTCAGATAATCCACAGATTACAGAACGCCTCCAGATGTGCAACGGAAATTACTACTGGTCTTCCAGGGAACGATCAAAGCGTAGACTGTTTGAGACATTACTCCCATTGAGGTACGTGCGCATGGTGACTGTTGTATTAAATCCCGATGCAAATTCAGTGTTTAATCAACACTCTGATAGTCCACAGATTACAGAATGCCTTCAGATGTGCAATGGAAACTGCCACTGGTCTTCCAGGAAACGATCAAAGCGTTGACTGTTTAAGACATTACTCCCATGGAGGAAAGCGCGCATGGTGACTGTTGTATTCATTCCCGATTCGATTTCTGTGTTTCATCAACTCTATGATAGTCCACAAATTACAGAATTCTTCCAGATGTGCATCGGAAACTACTACTGGTCTTCCAGGGAACGATCAAAGCGTATACTGTTTGAGACATTACTCCCATGGAGGAAAGTGCGCATGGTGACTGTTGTATTCAATCCCGATGCAATTTCTGTGTTTCGTCAACACTCTGATAGTCCACAGATTACAGAATGCTCCAGATGTGCATCGGAAACTACTACTGGTCTTCCAGGGAACGATCAGAGCGTAGACTGTTTGAGACATTACTCCCTTGGAGGAAAGTGCGCATGGTGACTGTTGTATTCAATCCCGATGCAAATTCTGTTTTTGAACAACACACTGATAGTCCACAGATTACAGAATGGCTCCAGATGTGCAATGGAAACTACCACTGGTCTTCCAGGAAACGATAAAAGCGTAGACTGTTTGAGACATTACTCCCATGGAGGAAAGTGCGCATGGTGACTGTTGTATTCAATCCCGATTCGATTTCTGTGTTTCATCAACACTCTGATAGTTTACAGACTTCAGAATGACTCCAGATGTGCATCGGAAACTACTACTGGTCTTCCAGGGAACGATGAAAGCGTATACTGTTTGAGACATTACTCCCATGGAGGTAAGGGCGCATGGTGACTGTTGTATTCAATCCCGATGCAATTTTGGTTTCATCAACACTCTGATTGTCCACAGATTACAGAATGACTCCAGATGTGCATCGGAAACTACTACTGGTCTTCCAGGAAACGACCAAAGCGTAAACTGTTTGAGACATTACTCCCATGGAGGAAAGTGCGCATGGTGACTGTTGTATTCAATCCCGATGCAATTTCGGTGTTTCATCAACACTCTGATAGTCCACAGATTACAGAATGCCACCAGATGTTCATCGGAAACTACTACTGGTCTTCCAGTGAACGATCAAAGCGTAAACTCTTTGAGACATTACTCCCATGCAGGGAAGTGCGCATAGTGACTGTTGTATTCAATCCCGATGCAATTTCGGTGTTTCATCAACACTCTGATAGTCCACAGATTACAGAATGACTCCAGATGTGCATCGGAAACCACTACTGGTCTACCAGGAAACGATCAAAGCGTAAACTCTTTGAGACATTACTCCCATGCTGGGAAGTGCGCATGTTGACTGTTGTATTCAATCCCGATGCAATTTCGGTGTTTCATCAACACTCTGATAGTCCACAGATTACAGAATGCCTCCAGATTTGCATCGGAAACTGCTACTGGTCTTCCAGGAAACGATCAAAGCGTAGACTGTTTGAGACATTACTCCCAAGGAGGAAAGTGCGCATGGTGACTGTTGTATTCAATCAGGATGCAAATTTGGTTTCATCAACACTCTGATAGTCCACAGATTACAGAATGCCTCCAGATGTGCATCGGAAACTACTACTGGTCTTCCAGAAAACGATCAAAGCGTAGACTGTTTGAGACATAAATCCCATGGAGGAAAGTGCGCATGGTGAGTGTTGTATTCAATCCCGATGCAATTTCTGTGTTTCATCAACACTCTGATAATCCACAGATTACAGAATGCCTCCAGATGTGCATCGGAAACTACTACTGGTCTTCCAGGGAAAGATCAAAGTGTAGACTGTTTGAGACATTACTCCCACGGAGGTAAGTGCGCATGGTGACTGTTGTATTCAAACCCGATGCAAATTCTCTGTTTAATCAACACTCTGATAGTCCACAGATTACAGAATGCCTCCAGATGTGCAATGGAAAATACCACTGGTCTTCCAGGAATCGATCAAAGCGTAGACAGTTTGAGACATTTCTCCCATGGAGGAAAGTGCGCATGGTGACTGTTGTATTCAATCAGGATGCAATTTTGGTTTCATCAACACTCTGATAGTCCACAGATTACAGAATGCCTCCAGATGTGCATCGGAAACTACTACTGGTCTTCCAGAAAACGATCAAAGCGTAGACTGTTTGAGACATAAATCCCATGGAGGAAAGTGCGCATGGTGACTGTTGTATTCAATCCCGATGCGATTTCTGTGTTTCATCAACACTCTGATAGTCCACAGATTACAGAATTCTTCCAGATGTGCATCGGAAACTACTACTGGTGTTCCAGGGAACGATCAAAGCGTAAACTGTTTGAGACATTACTCCCATGGAGGAAAGTGCGCATGGTGACTGTTGTATTCAATCGCGATGCAATTTCTGTGTTTCATCAACACTCTGATAGTCCACAGATTACAGAATGCCTCCAGATGTGCATCGGAAACTACTACTGGTCTTCCAGGGAACGATCAAAGCGTAGACTGTTTGAGACATTACTCCCATGGAGGAAAGTGCGCATGGTGACTGTTGTATTCAATCCCGATTCGATTTCTGTGTTTCATCAACACTCTGATAGTCCACAGATTACAGAATTCCTCCAGATATGCATCTGAAACTACTACTGGTCTTCCAGGGAACGATCAAAGCGTAAACTGTTTGAGACATTACTCCCATGAAGGAAAGTGCGTATGGTGACTGTTGTATTCAATCCCGAAGCAATTTCTGTGTTTCATCAACACTCTGATAGTCCACAGATTACAGAATTGCTCCAGATGTGCATCGGAAACTACTACTTGTCTTCCAGGGAACGATCAAAGCGTAAACTCTTTGAGACATTACTCCCATGGAGGGAAGTGCGCATTCTGACTGTTGTATTCAATCGCGATGCAATTTCTGTGTTTCATCAACACTCTGATAGTCAACAGATTACAGAATGCCTCCAGATGTGCATCGGAAATTGCTACTGGTCTTCCAGGAAACGATCAAAGCGTAGACTGTATGAGACATTACTCGCACGGAGGAAAGTGCGCATGGTGACTGTTGTATTCAATCGCGATGCAATTAATGTGTTTTATCAACACTCTGATAGTCCACAGACGACAGAATGACTCCAGATGTGCATCGGAAACTACTACTGGTCTTCCAGGGAACGATGAAAGCGTATACTGTTTGAGACATTACTCCCATGGAGGTAAGTGCGCATGGTGACTGTTGTATTCAATCCCGATGCATTTTTGGTTTCATCAACACTCTGATAGTCCACAGATTACAGAATGCCTCCAGATGTGCATCGGAAACTACTACTGGTCTTCCAGGAAACTACCAAAGCGTAAACTGTTTGAGACATTACTCCCATGGAGGAAAGTGCGCATGGTGACTGTTGTATTCAATCCCGAAGCAATTTCTGTGTTTCGTCAACACTCTGATAGTCCACAGATTACAGAATGCTCCAGATGTGCATCGGAAACTACTACTGGTCTTCCAGGGAACGATCAGAGCGTAGACTGTTTGAGACATTACTCCCTTGGAGGAAAGTGCGCATGGTGACTGTTGTATTCAATCCCGATGCAAATTCTGTTTTTGAACAACACTCTGATAGTCCACAGATTACAGAATGGCTCCAGATGTGCAATGGAAACTACCACTGGTCTTCCAGGAAACGATCAAAGCGTAGACTGTTTGAGACATTACTCCCATGGAGGAAAGTGCGCATGGTGACTGTTGTATTCAATCCCGATGCAATTTCGGTGTTTCATCAACACTCTGATAGTCCACAGATTACAGAATGACACCAGATGCGCATCGGAAACTACTACTGGTCTTCCAGGGAACGATCAAAGCGTAAACTCTTTGAGACATTACTCCCATGCAGGGAAGTGCGCATGGTGACTGTTGTATTCAATCCCGATGCAATTTCGGTGTTTCATCAACACTCTGATAGTCCACAGATTACAGAATGCATCCAGATTTGCATCGGAAACTGCTACTGGTCTTCCAGGAAACGATCAAAGCGTAGACTGTTTGAGACATTACTACCTTGGAGGAAAGTGCGCATGGTGACTGTTGTATTCAATCCCGATGCATTTTTGGTTTCATCAACACTCTGATAGTCCACAGATTACAGAATGCCTCCAGATGTGCATCGGAAACAACTACTGGTCATCCAGGAAACGATCAAAGCGTAGACTGTTTGAGACATTACTCCCATGGAGGTAAGTGCGCATGGTGACTGTTGTATTCAATCCCGATGCAATTTCTGTGTTTCATCAACACTCAGATAATCCACAGATTACAGAATGCCTCCAGATGTGCAACGGAAATTACTACTGGTCTTCTAGGGAACGATCAAAGCGTAGACTGTTTGAGACATTACTCCCATTGAGGTACGTGCGCATGGTGACTGTTGTATTAAATCCCGATGCAAATTCAGTGTTTAATCAACACTCTGATAGTCCACAGATTACAGAATGCCTTCAGATGTGCAATGGAAACTGCCACTGGTCTTCCAGGAAACGATCAAAGCGTTAACTGTTTAAGACATTACTCCCATGGAGGAAAGCGCGCATGGTGACTGTTGTATTCATTCCCGATTCGATTTCTGTGTTTCATCAACTCTATGATAGTCCACAAATTACAGAATTCTTCCAGATGTGCATCGGAAACTACTACTGGTCTTCCAGGGAACGATCAAAGCGTATACTGTTTGAGACATTACTCCCATGGAGGAAAGTGCGCATGGTGACTGTTGTATTCAATCCCGAAGCAATTTCTGTGTTTCGTCAACACTCTGATAGTCCACAGATTACAGAATGCTCCAGATGTGCATCGGAAACTACTACTGGTCTTCCAGGGAACGATCAGAGCGTAGACTGTTTGAGACATTACTCCCTTGGAGGAAAGTGCGCATGGTGACTGTTGTATTCAATCCCGATGCAAATTCTGTTTTTGAACAACACACTGATAGTCCACAGATTACAGAATGGCTCCAGATGTGCAATGGAAACTACCACTGGTCTTCCAGGAAACGATAAAAGCGTAGACTGTTTGAGACATTACTCCCATGGAGGAAAGTGCGCATGGTGACTGTTGTATTCAATCCCGATTCGATTTCTGTGTTTCATCAACACTCTGATAGTTTACAGACTTCAGAATGACTCCAGATGTGCATCGGAAACTACTACTGGTCTTCCAGGGAACGATGAAAGCGTATACTGTTTGAGACATTACTCCCATGGAGGTAAGGGCGCATGGTGACTGTTGTATTCAATCCCGATGCAATTTTGGTTTCATCAACACTCTGATTGTCCACAGATTACAGAATGACTCCAGATGTGCATCGGAAACTACTACTGGTCTTCCAGGAAACGACCAAAGCGTAAACTGTTTGAGACATTACTCCCATGGAGGAAAGTGCGCATGGTGACTGTTGTATTCAATCCCGATGCAATTTCGGTGTTTCATCAACACTCTGATAGTCCACAGATTGCAGAATGCCACCAGATGTTCATCGGAAACTACTACTGGTCTTCCAGTGAACGATCAAAGCGTAAACTCTTTGAGACATTACTCCCATGGAGGTAAGTGCGCATGGTGACTGTTGTATTCAATCCCGATGCATTTTTGGTTTCATCAACACTCTGATAGTCCACAGATTACAGAATGCCTCCAGATGTGCATCGGAAACCACTACTGGTCTACCAGGAAACGATCAAAGCGTAAACTCTTTGAGACATTACTCCCATGCTGGGAAGTGCGCATGTTGACTGTTGTATTCAATCCCGATGCAATTTCGGTGTTTCATCAACACTCTGATAGTCCACAGATTACAGAATGCCTCCAGATTTGCATCGGAAACTGCTACTGGTCTTCCAGGAAACGATCAAAGCGTAGACTGTTTGAGACATTACTCCCAAGGAGGAAAGTGCGCATGGTGACTGTTGTATTCAATCAGGATGCAAATTTGGTTTCATCAACACTCTGATAGTCCACAGATTACAGAATGCCTCCAGATGTGCATCGGAAACTACTACTGGTCTTCCAGAAAACGATCAAAGCGTAGACTGTTTGAGACATAAATCCCATGGAGGAAAGTGCGCATGGTGACTGTTGTATTCAATCCCGATGCAATTTCTGTGTTTCATCAACACTCTGATAATCCACAGATTACAGAATGCCTCCAGATGTGCATCGGAAACTACTACTGGTCTTCCAGGGAAAGATCAAAGTGTAGACTGTTTGAGACATTACTCCCACGGAGGTAAGTGCGCATGGTGACTGTTGTATTCAAACCCGATGCAAATTCTCTGTTTAATCAACACTCTGATAGTCCACAGATTACAGAATGCCTCCAGATGTGCAATGGAAAATACCACTGGTCTTCCAGGAATCGATCAAAGCGTAGACTGTTTGAGACATTTCTCCCATGGAGGAAAGTGCGCATGGTGACTGTTGTATTCAATCAGGATGCAATTTTGGTTTCATCAACACTCTGATAGTCCACAGATTACAGAATGCCTCCAGATGTGCATCGGAAACTACTACTGGTCTTCCAGAAAACGATCAAAGCGTAGACTGTTTGAGACATAAATCCCATGGAGGAAAGTGCGCATGGTGACTGTTGTAATCAATCCCGATTCGATTTCTGTGTTTCATCAACACTCTGATAGTCCACAGATTACAGAATTCTTCCAGATGTGCATCGGAAACTACTACTGGTGTTCCAGGGAACGATCAAAGCGTAAACTGTTTGAGACATTACTCCCATGGAGGAAAATGCGCATGGTGACTGTTGTATTCAATCGCGATGCAATTTCTGTGTTTCATCAACACTCTGATAGTCCACAGATTACAGAATGCCTCCAGATGTGCATCGGAAACTACTACTGGTCTTCCAGGGAACGATCAAAGCGTAGACTGTTTGAGACATTACTCCCATGGAGGAAAGTGCGCATGGTGACTGTTGTATTCAATCCCGATTCGATTTCTGTGTTTCATCAACACTCTGATAGTCCACAGATTACAGAATTCCTCCAGATATGCATCTGAAACTACTACTGGTCTTCCAGGGAACGATCAAAGCGTAAACTGTTTGAGACATTACTCCCATGAAGGAAAGTGCGTATGGTGACTGTTGCATTCAATCCCGAAGCAATTTCTGTGTTTCATCAACACTCTGATAGTCCACAGATTACAGAATTGCTCCAGATGTGCATCGGAAACTACTACTTGTCTTCCAGGGAACGATCAAAGCGTAAACTCTTTGAGACATTACTCCCATGGAGGGAAGTGAGCATTCTGACTGTTGTATTCAATCGCGATGCAATTTCTGTGTTTCATCAACACTCTGATAGTCAACAGATTACAGAATGCCTCCAGATGTGCATCGGAAATTGCTACTGGTCTTCCAGGAAACGATCAAAGCGTAGACTGTATGAGACATTACTCGCACGGAGGAATTTGCGCATGGTGACTGTTGTATTCAATCGCGATGCAATTAATGTGTTTTATCAACACTCTGATAGTCCACAGACGACAGAATGACTCCAGATGTGCATCGGAAACTACTACTTGTCTTCCAGGGAACGATGAAAGCGTATACTGTTTGAGACATTACTCCCATGGAGGTAAGTGCGCATGGTGACTGTTGTATTCAATCCCGATGCAATTTTGGTTTCATCAACACTCTGATAGTCCACAGATTACAGAATGCCTCCAGATGTGCATCGGAAACTACTACTGGTCTTCCAGGAAACTACCAAAGCGTAAACTGTTTGAGACATTACTCCCATGGAGGAAAGTGCGCATGGTGACTGTTGTATTCAATCCCGAAGCAATTTCTGTGTTTCGTCAACACTCTGATAGTCCACAGATTACAGAATGCTCCAGATGTGCATCGGAAACCACTACTGGTCTTCCAGGGAACGATCAGAGCGTAGACTGTTTGAGACATTACTCCCTTGGAGGAAAGTGCGCATGGTGACTGTTGTATTCAATCCCGATGCAAATTCTGTTTTTGAACAACACTCTGATAGTCCACAGATTACAGAATGGCTCCAGATGTGCAATGGAAACTACCACTGGTCTTCCAGGAAACGATCAAAGCGTAGACTGTTTGAGACATTACTCCCATGGAGGAAAGTGCGCATGGTGACTGTTGTATTCAATCCCGATTCGATTTCTGTGTTTCATCAACACTCTGATAGTCCACAGATTACACAATTCCTTCAGATGTGCATCGGAAACTACTACTTGTCTTCCAGGGAACGATCAAAGCGTAAACTCTTTGAGACATTACTCCCATTTAGGGAAGTGCGCATGGTGACTTTTGTATTCAATCCCGATGCAATTTCTGTGTTTCATCAACACTCTGATAGTCAACAGATTACAGAAGGCCCCCAGATGTGCATCGGAAACTGCTACTGGTCTTCCAGGAAACGATCAAAGCGTAGACTGTTTGAGACATTACTCCCTTGGAGGAAAGTGCGCATGGTGACTGTTGTATTCAATCCCGATGCAATTTTGGTTTCATCAACACTCTGATAGTCCACAGATTACAGAATGCCTCCAGATGTGCATCGGAAACAACTACTGGTCTTCCAGGAAACGATCAAAGCGTAGACTGTTTGAGACATTACTCCCATGGAGGTAAGTGCGCATGGTGACTGTTGTATTCAATCCCGATGCAATTTCTGTGTTTCATCAACACTCAGATAATCCACAGATTACAGAATGACTCCAGATGTGCAACGGAAATTACTACTGGACTTACAGGGAACGATCAAAGCGTAGACTGTTTGAGACATTACTCCCATTGAGGTAAGTGCGCATGGTGACTGTTGTATTAAATCCCGATGCAAATTCTGTGTTTAATCAACACTCTGATAGTCCACAGATTACAGAATGCCTTCAGATGTGCAATGGAAACTGCCACTGGTCTTCCAGGAAACGATCAAAGCGTTGACTGTTTAAGACATTACTCCCATGGAGGAAAGCGCGCATGGTGACTGTTGTATTCATTCCCGATTCGATTTCTGTGTTTCATCAACACTATGATAGTCCACAAATTACAGAATTCCTCCAGATGTGCATCGGAAACTACTACTGGTCTTCCAGGGAACGATCAAAGCGTAAAGTGTTTGAGACATTAATCCCATGGAGGAAAGTGCGCATGGTGACTGTTGTGTTCAATCCCGTTGCAATTTCTGTGTTTCATCAACACTCTGATAGTCCGCAGATTACAGAATGCCTCCAGATGTGCATCGGAAACTACTACTGGTCCCCCAGGGAACGATCAAAGCATAGACTGTTTGAGACATTACTCCCATGTTGGAAAATGCGCATGGTGACTGTTGTATACAATCCCGATTCGATTTCTGTGTTTCATCAACACTCTGATAGTCCGCAGATTACAGAATGCTTCCAGATGTGCATCGGAAACTACTACTGGTCTTCCAGGGAACGATCAAAGCGTAAAATGTTTGAGACATTATTCCCATGGAGGAAAGTGCGCATGGTGACTGTTGTATTCAATCCCGAAGCAATTTCTGTGTTTCGTCAACACTCTGATAGTCCACAGATTACAGAATGCTCCAGATGTGCATCGGAAACTACTACTGGTCTTCCAGGGAACGATCAGAGCGTAGACTGTTTGAGACATTACTCCCTTGGAGGAAAGTGCGCATGGTGACTGTTGTATTCAATCCCGATGCAAATTCTGTTTTTGAACAACACTCTGATAGTCCACAGATTACAGAATGGCTCCAGATGTGCAATGGAAACTACCACTGGTCTTCCAGGAAACGATAAAAGCGTAGACTGTTTGAGACATTACTCCCATGGAGGAAAGTGCGCATGGTGACTGTTGTATTCAATCCCGATTCGATTGCTGTGTTTCATCAACACTCTGATAGTCCACAGATCACACATTTCCTTCAGATGTGCATCGGAAACTACTACTGTTCTTCCAGGAAACGATCAAAGGGTAGACTGTATGAGACATTACTCCCACGGAGGAATGTGCGCATGGTGATTGTTGTATTCATTCGCGATGCAATTTCTGTGTTTCATCAACACTCTGATAGTCCACAGAAACAGAATGACTCCAGATGTGCATCGGAAACTACTACTGGTCTTCCAGGGAACGATGAAAGCGTATACTGTTTGAGACATTACTCCCATGGAGGTAAGGGCGCATGGTGACTGTTGTATTCAATCCCGATGCAATTTTGGTTTCATCAACACTCTGATAGTCCACAGATTACTGAATGACTCCAGATGTGCATCGGAAACTACTACTGGTCTTCCAGGAAACGACCAAAGCGTAAACTGTTTGAGACATTACTCCCATGGAGGAAAGTGCGCATGGTGACTGTTGTATTCAATCCCGATGCAATTTCGGTGTTTCATCAACACTCTGATAGTCGACAGATTACAGAATGACTCCAGATGTGCATCGGAAACCACTACTGGTCTACCAGGAAACGATCAAAGCGTAAACTCTTTGAGACATTACTCCCATGCTGGGAAGTGCGCATAGTGACTGTTGTATTCAATCCCGATGCAATTTCGGTGTTTCATCAACACTCTGATAGTCCACAGATTACAGAATGCCTCCAGATGTGCATCGGAAACTGCTACTGGTCTTCCAGGGAAAGATCAAAGTGTAGACTGTTTGAGACATTACTCCCACGGAGGTAAGTGCGCATGGTGACTGTTGTATTCAAACCCGATGCAAATTCTCTGTTTAATCAACACTCCGATAGTCCAGAGATTACAGAATGCCTCCAGATGTGCAATGGAAAATACCACTGGTCTTCCAGGTATCGATCAAAGCGTAGACTGTTTGAGACATTTCTCCCATGGAGGAAAGTGCGCATGGTGACTGTTGTATTCAATCAGGATGCAAATTTGGTTTCATCAACACTCTGATAGTCCACAGATTACAGAATGCCTCCAGATGTGCATCGGAAACTACTACTGGTCTTCCAGAAAACGATCAAAGCGTAGACTGTTTGAGACATAAATCCCATGGAGGAAAGTGCGCATGGTGACTGTTGTATTCAATCCCGATTCGATTTCTGTGTTTCATCAACACTCTGATAGTCCACAGATTACAGAATTCTTCCAGATGTGCATCGGAAACTAATACTGGTCTTCCAGGGAACGATCAAAGCGTAAACTGTTTGAGACATTACTCCCATGGAGGAAAGTGCGCATGGTGACTGTTGTATTCAATAGCGATGCAATTTCTGTGTTTCATCAACACTCTGATAGTCCACAGATTACAGAATGCCTCCAGATGTGCATCGGAAACTACTACTGGTCTTCCAGGGAACGATCAAAGCGTAGACTGTTTGAGACATTACTCCCATGGAGGAAAGTGCGCATGGTGACTGTTGTATTCAATCCCGATTCGATTTCTGTGTTTCATCAACACTCTGATAGTCCACAGATTACAGAATTCCTCCAGATATGCATCTGAAACTACTACTGGTCTTCCAGGGAACGATCAAAGCGTAAACAGTTTGAGACATTACTCCCATGAAGGAAAGTGCGTATGGTGACTGTTGTATTCAAGCCCGAAGCAATTTCTGTGTTTCATCAACACTCTGATAGTCCACAGATTACAGAATTGCTCCAGATGTGCATCGGAAACTACTACTTGTCTTCCAGGGAACGATCAAAGCGTAAACTCTTTGAGACATTACTCCCATGGAGGGAAGTGCGCATTCTGACTGTTGTATTCAATCGCGATGCAATTTCTGTGTTTCATCAACACTCTGATAGTCAACAGATTACAGAATGCCTCCAGATGTGCATCGGAAACTGCTACTGGTCTTCCAGGAAACGATCAAAGCGTAGACTGTATGAGACATTACTCCCACGGAGGAATGTGCGCATAGTGACTGTTGTATTCAATCGCGATGCAATTAATGTGTTTCATCAACACTCTGATAGTCCACAGACTACAGAATGACTCCAGATGTGCATCGGAAACTACTACTGGTCTTCCAGGGAACGATGAAAGCGTATACTGTTTGAGACATTACTCCCATGGAGGTAAGTGCGCATGGTGACTGTTGTATTCAATCCCGATGCAATTTTGGTTTCATCAACACTCTGATAGTCCACAGATTACAGAATGCCTCCAGATGTGCATCGGAAACTACTACTGGTCTTCCAGGAAACGACCAAAGCGTAAACTGTTTGAGACATTACTCCCATGGAGGAAAGTGCGCATGGTGACTGTTGTATTCAATCCCGAAGCAATTTCTGTGTTTCGTCAACACTCTGATAGTCCACAGATTACAGAATGCTCCAGATGTGCATCGGAAACTACTACTGGTCTTCCAGGGAACGATCAGAGCGTAGACTGTTTGAGACATTACTCCCTTGGAGGAAAGTGCGCATGGTGACTGTTGTATTCAATCCCGATGCAAATTCTGTTTTTGAACAACACTCTGATAGTCCACAGATTACAGAATGCTCCAGATGTGCAATGGAAACTACCACTGGTCTTCCAGGAAACGATCAAAGCGTAGACTGTTTGAGACATTACTCCCATGGAGGAAAGTGCGCATGGTGACTGTTGTAATCAATCCCGATTCGATTTCTGTGTTTCATCAACACTCTGATAGTCCACAGATTACACAATTCCTTCAGATGTGCATCGGAAACTACTACTTGTCTTCCAGGGAACGATAAAAGCGTAAACTCTTTGAGACATTACTCCCATGGAGGAAAGTGCGCATGGTGACTGTTGTATTCAATCCCGATGCAATTTCTGTGTTTCATCAACACTCTGATAGTCCGCAGATTACAGAATGCCTCCAGATGTGCATCGGAAACTACTACTGGTCCCCCAGGGAACGATCAAAGCATAGACTGTTTGAGACATTACTCCCATGTTGGAAAATGCGCATGGTGACTGTTGTATACAATCCCGATTCGATTTCTGTGTTTCATCAACACTCTGATAGTCCGCAGATTACAGAATTCTTCCAGATGTGCATCGGAAACTACTACTGGTCTTCCAGGGAACGATCAAAGCGTAAACTGTTTGAGAAATTACTCCCATGGAGGAAAGTGCGCATGGTGACTGTTGTATTCAATCCCGAAGCAATTTCTGTGTTTCGTCAACACTCTGACAGTCCACAGACTACAGAATGCTCCAGATGTGCATCGGAAACTACTACTGGTCTTCCAGGGAACGATCAGAGCGTAGACTGTTTGAGACATTACTCCCTTGGAGGAAAGTGCGCATGGTGACTGTTGTATTCAATCCCGATGCAAATTCTGTTTTTTAACAATACTCTGATTGTCCACAGATTACAGAATGGCTCCAGATGTGCAATGGAAACTACCACTGGTCTTCCAGGAAACGATCAAAGCGTAGACTGTTTGAGACATTACTCCCATGGAGGGAAGTGCGCATTCTGACTGTTGTATTCAATCGCGATGCAATTTCTGTGTTTCATCAACACTCTGATAGTCAACAGATTACAGAATGCCTCCAGATGTGCATCGGAAACTGCTACTGGTCTTCCAGGAAACGATCAAAGCGTAGACTGTATGAGACATTACTCCCACGGAGGAATGTGCGCATGGTGACTGTTGTATTCAATCGCGATGCAATTAATGTGTTTCATCAACACTCTGATAGTCCACAGACTACAGAATGACTCCAGATGTGCATCGGAAACTACTACTGGTCTTCCAGGGAACGATGAAAGCGTATACTGTTTGAGACATCACTCCCATGGAGGTGAGTGCGCATGGTGACTGTTGTATTCAATCCCGATGCAATTTTGGTTTCATCAACACTCTGATAGTCCACAGATTACAGAATGCCTCCAGATGTGCATCGGAAACTACTACTGGTCTTCCAGGAAACGACCAAAGCGTAAACTGTTTGAGACATTACTCCCATGGAGGAAAGTGCGCATGGTGACTGTTGTATTCAATCCCGAAGCAATTTCTGTGTTTCGTCAACACTCTGATAGTCCACAGATTACAGAATGCTCCAGATGTGCATCGGAAACTACTACTGGTCTTCCAGGGAACGATCAGAGCGTAGACTGTTTGAGACATTACTCCCTTGGAGGAAAGTGCGCATGGTGACTGTTGTATTCAATCCCGATGCAAATTCTGTTTTTGAACAACACTCTGATAGTCCACAGATTACAGAATGGCTCCAGATGTGCAATGGAAACTACCACTGGTCTTCCAGGAAACGATCAAAGCGTAGACTGTTTGAGACATTACTCCCATGGAGGAAAGTGCGCATGGTGACTGTTGTATTCAATCCCGATTCGATTTCTGTGTTTCATCAACACTCTGATAGTCCACAGATTACACAATTCCTTCAGATGTGCATCGGAAACTACTACTTGTCTTCCAGGGAACGATCAAAGCGTAAACTCTTTGAGACATTACTCCCATGGAGGAAAGTGCGCATGGTGACTGTTGTATTCAATCCCGATGCAATTTCTGTGTTTCATCAACACTCTGATAGTCCGCAGATTACAGAATGCCTCCAGATGTGCATCGGAAACTACTACTGGTCCCCCAGGGAACGATCAAAGCATAGACTGTTTGAGACATTACTCCCATGTTGGAAAATGCGCATGGTGACTGTTGTATACAATCCCGATTCGATTTCTGTGTTTCATCAACACTCTGATAGTCCGCAGATTACAGAATTCTTCCAGATGTGCATCGGAAACTACTACTGGTCTTCCAGGGAACGATCAAAGCGTAAACTGTTTGAGATATTACTCCCATGGAGGAAAGTGCGCATGGTGTCTGTTGTATTCAATCCCGAAGCAATTTCTGTGTTTCGTCAACACTCTGACAGTCCACAGACTACAGAATGCTCCAGATGTGCATCGGAAACTACTACTGGTCTTCCAGGGAACGATCAGAGCGTAGACTATTTGAGACATTACTCCCTTGGAGGAAAGTGCGCATGGTGACTGTTGTATTCAATCCCGATGCAAATTCTGTTTTTGAACAATACTCTGATAGTCCACAGATTACAGAATGGCTCCAGATGTGCAATGGAAACTACCACTGGTCTTCCAGGAAACGATCAAAGCGTAGACTGTTTGAGACATTATTCCCATGGAGGAAAGTGCGCATGGTGACTGTTGTATTCAATCCCGATTCGATTTCTGTGTTTCATCAACACTCTGATAGTCCACAGATTACACAATTGCTTCAGATGTGCATCGGAAACTACTACTTGTCTTCCAGGGAACGAGCAAAGCATAAACTCTTTGAGACATTACTCCCATTTAGGGAAGTGCGCATGGTGACTTTTGTATTCAATCCCGATGCAATTTCTGTGTTTCATCAACACTCGGATAGTCAACAGATTACAGAAGGCCCCCAGATGTGCATCGGAAATTGCTACTGGTCTTCCAGGAAACGATCAAAGCGTAGACTGTTTGAGACATTACTCCCATGGAGGAAAGTGCGCATGGTGACTGTTGTATTCAATCCCGATGCAATTTCTATGTTTCATCAACACTCTGGTAGTCGACAGATTACAGAATGTCTCCAGATGTGCATCGGAAACTACTACTGTTCTTCCAGGAAACGATCAAAGCGTAGACTGTATGAGACATTACTCCCACGGAGGAATGTGCGCATGGTGACTGTTGTATTCAATCGCGATGCAATTTCTGTGTTTCTTCAACACTCTGATAGTCCACAGACTTACAGAATGACTCCAGATGTGCATCGGAAACTACTACTGGTCTTCCAGGGAACGATGAAAGCGTATACTGTTTGAGACATTACTCCCATGGAGGTAAGGGCGCATGGTGACTGTTGTATTCAATCCCGATGCAAATTCTGTTTTTGAACAACACTCTGATAGTCCACAGATTACAGAATGGCTCCAGATGTGCAATGGAAACTACCACTGGTCTTCCAGGAAACGATCAAAGCGTAGACTGTTTGAGACATTACTCCCATGGAGGAAAAAGCGCATGGTGACTGTTGTATTCAATCCCGATTCGATTTCTGTGTTTCATCAACACTCTGATAGTCCACAGATTAGACAATTCCTTCAGATGTGCATCGGAAACTACTACTTGTCTTCCAGGGAACGATCAAAGCGTAAACTCTTTGAGACATTACTCCCATTTAGGGAAGTGCGCATGGTGACTGTTGTATTGAATCCCGATGCAATTTAGGTGTTTCATCAACACTCTGATAGTCCACAGATTACAGAATGCCACCAGATGTGCATCGGAAACTACTACTGGTCTTCCAGGGAACGATCAAAGCGTAAACTCATTGAGACATTACTCCCATGCAGGGAAGTGCGCATAGTGACTGTTGTATTCAATCCCGATGCAATTTTGGTTTCATCAAAACTCTGATAGTCCACAGATTATAGAATGCCTCCAGATGTGCATCGAAAAGAACTACTGGTCTTCCATGAAACGATCAAAACGAAGACTGTTTGAGACATTACTCCCATGGAGGTAAGTGCGCATGGTGACTGTTGTATTCAATCCCGATTCGATTTCTGTGTTTCATCAACACTCTGATAATCCACAGATTACAGAATTCTTCCAGATGTGCATCGGAAACTACTACTGGTCTTCCAGGGAACGATCAAAGCGTAAACTGTTTGAGACATTACTCCCATGGAGGAAAGTGCGCATGGTGACTGTTGTATTCAATCGCGATGCAATTTCTGTTTTTCATCAACACTCTGATAGTCCACAGATTACAGAATGCCTCCAGATGTGCATCGGAAACTACTACTGGTCTTCCAGGGAACGATCAAAGCGTAGACTGTTTGAGACATTACTCCCATGGAGGAAAGTGCGCATGGTGACTGTTGTATTCAATCCCGATTCGATTTCTGTGTTTCATCAACACTCTGATAGTCCACAGATTACAGAATTCCTCCAGATATGCATCTGAAACTACTACTGGTCTTCCAGGGAACGATCAAAGCGTAAACTGTTTGAGACGTTACTCCCATGAAGGAAAGTGCGTATGGTGACTGTTGTATTCAATCCCGAAGCAATTTCTGTGTTTCATTAACACTCTGATAGTCCACAGATTACAGAATTGCTCCAGATGTGCATCGGAAACTACTACTTGTCTTCCAGGGAACGATCAAAGCGTAAACTCTTTGAGACATTACTCCCATGGAGGGAAGTGCGCATTCTGACTGTTGTATTCAATCGCGATGCAATTTCTGTGTTTCATCAACACTCTGATAGTCAACAGATTACAGAATGCCTCCAGATGTGCATCGGAAACTGCTACTGGTCTTCCAGGAAACTATCAAAGCGTAGACTGTATGAGACATTACTCCCACGGAGGAATGTGCGCATGGTGACTGTTGTATTCAATCGCGATGCAATTAATGTGTTTCATCAACACTCTGATAGTCCACAGACTACAGAATGACTCCAGATGTGCATCGGAAACTACTACTGGTCTTCCAGGGAACGATGAAAGCGTATACTGTTTGAGACATTACTCCCATGGAGGTAAGTGCGCATGGTGACTGTTGTATTCAATCCCGATGCAATTTTGGTTTCATCAACACTCTGATAGTCCACAGATTACAGAATGCCTCCAGATGTGCATCGGAAACTACTACTGGTCTTCCAGGAAACGACCAAAGCGTAAACTGTTTGAGACATTACTCCCATGGAGGAAAGTGCGCATGGTGACTGTTGTATTCAATCCCGAAGCAATTTCTGTGTTTCGTCAACACTCTGATAGTCCACAGATTACAGAATGCTCCAGATGTGCATTGGAAACTACTACTGGTCTTCCAAAGAACGATCAGAGCGTAGACTGTTTGAGACATTACTCCCTTGGAGGAAAGTGCGCATGGTGACCGTTGTATTCAATCCCGATGCAAATTCTGTTTTTGAACAACACTCTGATAGTCCACGGATTACAGAATGGCTCCAGATGTGCAATGGAAACTACCACTGGTCTTCCAGGAAACGATCAAACCGTAGACTGTTTGAGACATTACTCCCATGGAGGAAAGTGCGCATGGTGACTGTTGTATTCAATCCCGATGCAATTTCTGTGTTTCATCAACACTCTGATAGTCCACAGATTACACAATTCCTTCAGATGTGCATCGGAAACTACTACTTGTCTTCCAGGGAACGATCAAAGCGTAAACTCTTTGAGACATTACTCCCATTTAGGGAAGTGCACATGGTGACTTTTGTATTCAATCCCGATGCAATTTCTGTGTTTCATCAACACTCTGATAGTCAACAGATTACAGAAGGCCCCCAGATCTGCATCGGAAACTGCTACTGGTCTTCCAGGAAACGATCAAAGCGTAGACTGTTTGAGACATTACTCCCATGGAGGAAAGTGCGCATGGTGACTGTTGTATTCAATCCCGATGCAATATCTGTGTTTCATCAACACTCTGGTAGTCGACAGATTACAGAATGCCTCCAGATGTGCATCGGAAACTACTACTGTTCTTCCAGGAAACGATCAAAGCGTAGACTGTATGAGACATTACTCCCACGGAGGAATGTGCGCATGGTGACTGTTGTATTCATTCGCGATGCAATTTCTGTGTTTCATCAACACTCTGATAGTCCACAGACTACAGAATGACTCCAGATGTGCATCGGAAACTACTACTGGTCTTCCAGGGAACGATGGAAGCTTATACTGTTTGAGACATTACTCCCATGGAGGTAAGGGCGCATGGTGACTGTTGTGTTCAATCCCGATGCAATTTTGATTTCATCAACACTCTGATAGTCCACAGATTACAGAATGACTCCAGATGTGCATCGGAAACTACTACTGGTCTTCCAGGAAACGACCAAAGCGTAAACTGTTTGAGACATTACTCCCATGGAGGAAGTGCGCATGGTGACTGTTGTATTCAATCCCGATGCAATTTCGGTGTTTCATCAACACTCTGATAGTCCACAGATTGCAGAATGCCACCAGATGTGCATCGGAAACTACTACTGGTCTTCCAGGGAACGATCAAAACGTAAACTCTTTGAGACATTACTCCCATTCAGGGAAGTGCGCATAGTGACTGTTGTATTCAATCCCGATGCAATTTCGGTGTTTCATCAACACTCTGATAGTCCACAGATTACAGAATGACTCCAGATGTGCATCGGAAACCACTACTGGTCTACCAGGAAACGATCAAAGCGTAAACTCCTTGAGACATTACTCCCATGCTGGGAAGTGCGCATGGTGACTGTTGTATTCAATCCCGATGCAATTTCGGTGTTTCATCAACACTCTGATAGTCCACAGATTACAGAATGCCTCCAGATTTGCATCGGAAACTGCTACTGGTCTTCCAGGAAACGATCAAAGCGTAGACTGTTTGAGACATTACTCCCATGGAGGAAAGTGCGCATGGTGACTGTTGTATTCAATCAGGATGCAATTTTGGTTTCATCAACACTCTGATAGTCCACAGATTACAGAATGCCTCCAGATGTGCATCGGAAACTACTACTGGTCTTCCAGAAAACGATCAAAGCGTAGACTGTTTGAGACATAAATCCCATGGAGAAAAGTGCGCATGGTGACTGTTGTATTCAATCCCGATGCAATTTCTGTGTTTCATCAACACTCTGATAATCCACAGATTACAGAATGCCTCCAGATGTGCATCGGAATCTACTACTGGTCTTCCAGGGAAAGATCAAAGTGTAGACTGTTTGAGACATTACTCCCACGGAGGTAAGTGCGCATGGTGACTGTTGTATTCAAACCCGATGCAAATTCTCTGTTTAATCAACACTCTGATAGTCCACAGATTACAGAATGCCTCCAGATGTGCAATGGAAAATACCACTGGTCTTCTACGAATCGATCAAAGCGTAGACTGTTTGAGACATTACTCCCATGAAGGAAAGTGCGTATGGTGACTGTTGTATTCAATCCCGAAGCAATTTCTGTGTTTCATCAACACTCTGATAGTCCACAGATTACAGATTTGCTCCAGATGTGCATCGGAAACTACTACTTGTCTTCCAGGGAACGATCAAAGCGTACACTCTTTGAGACATTACTCCCATGGAGGGAAGTGCGCATTCTGACTGTTGTATTCAATCGCGATGCAATTTCTGTGTTTCATCAACACTCTGATAGTCAACAGGTTACAGAATGCCTCCAGATGTGCATCTGAAACTGCTACTGGTCTTCCAGGAAACGATCAGAGCGTAGACTGTTTGAGACATTACTCCCTTGGAGGAAAGTGCGCATGGTAACTGTTGTATTCAATCCCGATGCAATTTCTGTGTTTCATCAACACTCTGGTAGTCGACAGATTACAAAATGCCTCCAGATGTGCATCGGAAACTACTACTGGTCTTCCAGGAAACGATCAAAGCGTAGACTGTATGAGACATTACTCCCACGGAGGAATGTGCGCATGGTGACTGTTGTATTCAATCGCGATGCAATTTCTGTGTTTCATCAACACTCTGATAGTCCACAGACTACAGAATGACTCCAGATGTGCATCGGAAACTACTACTGGTCTTCCAGGGAACGATGAAAGCGTATACTGTTTGAGACATTAATCCCATGGAGGTAAGGGCGCATGGTGACTGTTGTATTCAATCCCGATGCAATTTTGGTTTCATCAACACTCTGATAGTCCACAGATTACAGAATGCCTCCAGATTTGCATCGGAAACTACTACTGGTCTTCCAGGAAACGACCAAAGTGTAAACTGTTTGAGACATTACTCCCATGGAGGAAAGTGCGCATGGTGACTGTTGTATTCAATCCCGATGCAATTTCGGTGTTTCATCAACACTCTGATAGTCCACAGATTACAGAATGCCACCAGATGTGCATCGGAAACTACTACTGGTCTTCCAGGGAACGATCAAAGCGTAAACTCTTAGAGACATTACTCCCATGCAGGGAAGTGCGCATGGTGACTGTTGTATTCAATCCCGATGCAATTTCGGTGTTTCATCAACACTCTGATAGTCCACAGATTACAGAATGCCTCCAGATTTGCATCGGAAACTGCTACTGGTCTTCCAGGAAACGATCAAAGCGTAGACTGTTTGAGACATTACCCCCTTGGAGGAAAGTGCGCATGGTGACTGTTGTATTCAATCCCGATGCAATTTTGGTTTCATCAACACTCTGATAGTCCACAGATTACAGAATGCCTCCAGATGTGCATCGGAAACAACTACTGGTCTTCCAGGAAACGATCAAAGCGTAGACTGTTTGAGACATTACTCCCATGTAGGTAAGTGCGCATGATGACTGTTGTATTCAATCCCGATGCAATTTCTGTGTTTCATCAACACTCAGATAATCCACAGATTACAGAATGCCTCCAGATGTGCAACGGAAAAATACTACTGGTCTTCCAGGGAACGATCAAAGCGTAGACTGTTTGAGACATTACTCCCATGGAGGTAAGTGCGCATGGTGTCTGTTGTATTAAATCCCGATGCAAATTCTGTGTTTAATTAACACTCTGATAGTCCACAGATTACAGAATGCGTTCAGATGTGCATCGGAAACTACTACTGGTCTTCCAGGGAACGATCAAAGCGTAAACTGTTTGAGACATTAATCCCATGGAGGAAAGTGCGCATGGTGACTGTTGTGTTCAATCCCGATGCAATTTCTGTGTTTCATCAACACTCTGATAGTCCGCAGATTACAGAATGCCTCCAGATGTGCATCGGAAACTACTACTGGTCCCCCAGGGAACGATCAAAGCATAGACTGTTTGAGACATTACTCCCGTGTTGGAAAATGCGCATGGTGACTGTTGTATACAATCCCGATTCGATTTCTGTGTTTCATCAACACTCTGATAGTCCGCAGATTACAGAATTCTTCCAGATGTGCATCGGAAACTACTACTGGTCTTCCAGGGAACGATCAAAGCGTAAACTGTTTGAGACATTACTCCCATGGAGGAAAGTGCGCATGGTGACTGTTGTATTCAATCCCGAAGCAATTTCTGTGTTTCGTCAACACTCTGAAAGTCCACAGACTACAGAATGCTCCAGATGTGCATCGGAAACTACTACTGGTCTTCCAGGGAACGATCAGAGCGTAGACTGTTTGAGACATTACTGCCTTGGAGGAAGGTGCGCATGGTGGCTGTTGTATTCAATCCCGATGCAAATTCTGTTTTTGAACAATACTCTGATAGTCCACAGATTACAGAATGGCTCCAGATGTGCAATGGAAACTACCACTGGTCTTCCAGGAAACGATCAAAGCGTAGACTGTTTGAGACATTACTCCCATGGAGGAAAGTGCGCATGGTGACTGTTGTATTCAATCCCGATTCGATTTCTGTGTTTCATCAACACTCTGATAGTCCACAGATTACACAATTGCTTCAGATGTGCATCGGAAACTACTACTTGTCTTCCAGGGAACGATCAAAGCATAAACTCTTTGAGACATTACTCCCATTTAGGGAAGTGCGCATGGTGACTTTTGTATTCAATCCCGATGCAATTTCTGTGTTTCATCAATACTCTGATAGTCAACAGATTACAGAAGGCCCCCAGATGTGCATCGGAAATTGCTACTGGTCTTCCAGGAAACGATCAAAGCGTAGACTGTTTGAGACATTACTCCCATGGAGGAAAGTGCGCATGGTGACTGTTGTATTCAATCCCGATGCAATTTCTGTGTTTCATCAACACTCTGGTAGTCGACAGATTACAGAATGTCTCCAGATGTGCATCGGAAACTACTACTGTTCTTCCAGGAAACGATCAAAGCGTAGACTGTATGAGACATTACTCCCACGGAGGAATGTGCGCATGGTGACTGTTGTATTCAATCGCGATGCAATTTCTGTGTTTCATCAACACTCTGATAGTCCACAGACTACAGAATGACTCCAGATGTGCATCGGAAACTACTACTGGTCTTCCAGGGAACGATGAAAGCGTATACTGTTTGAGACATTACTCCCATGGAGGTAAGGGCGCATGGTGACTGTTGTATTCAATCAGGATGCAATTTTGGTTTCATCAACACTCTGATAGTCCACAGATTATAGAATGCCTCCAGATGTGCATCGGAAACTACTACTGGTCTTCCAGAAAACGATCAAAGCGTAGACTGTTTGAGACATAAATCCCATGGAGGAAAGTGCGCATGGTGACTGTTGTATTCAATCCCGATGCAATTTCTGTGTTTCATCAACACTCTGATAATCCACAGATTACAGAATGCCTGCAGATGTGCATTGGAAACTACTACTGGTCTTCCAGGGAAAGATCAAAGTGTAATCTGTTGAGACATTACTCCCACGGAGGTAAGTGCGCATGGTGACTGTTGTATTCAATCCCGATTCGATTTCTGTGTTTCATCAACACTCTGATAGTCCACAGATTACAGAATTCTTCCAGATGTGCATCGGAAATTACTACTGGTCTTCCAGGGAACGATCAAAGCGTAAACTGTTTGAGACATTACTCCCATGGAGGAAAGTGCGCATGGTGACTGTTGTATTCAATCGCGATGCAATTTCTGTGTTTCATAAACACTCTGATAGTCCACAGATTACAGAATGCCTCCAGATGTGCATCGGAAACTACTACTGGTCTTCCAGGGAACGATCAAAGCGTAGACTGTTTGAGACATTACTCCCATGGAGGAAAGTGCGCATGGTGACTGTTGTATTCAATCCCGATTCGATTTCTGTGTTTCATCAACACTCTGATAGTCCACAGATTACAGAATTCCTCCAGATATGCATCTGAAACTACTACTGGTCTTCCAGGGAACGATCAAAGCGTAAACTGTTTGAGACACTACTCCCATGAAGGAAAGTGCTTATGGTGACTGTTGTATTCAATCCCGAAGCAATTTCTGTGTTTCATCAACACTCTGATAGACCACAGATTACAGAATTCCTCCAGATGTGCATCGGAAACTACTACTTGTCTTCCAGGGAAAGATCAAAGTGTAATCTGTTTGAGACATTACTCCCACGGAGGTAAGTGCGCATGGTGACTGTTGTATTCAATCCCGATTCGATTTCTGTGTTTCATCAACACTCTGATAGTCCACAGATTACAGAATTCTTCCAGATGTGCATCGGAAATTACTACTGGTCTTCCAGGGAACGATCAAAGCGTAAACTGTTTGAGACATTACTCCCATGGAGGAAAGTGCGCATGGTGACTGATGTATTCAATCGCGATGCAAGTTCTGTGTTTCATAAACACTCTGATAGTCCACAGATTACAGAATGCCTCCAGATGTGCATCGGAAACTACTACTGGTCTTCCAGGGAACGATCAAAGCGTAGACTGTTTGAGACATTACTCCCATGGAGGAAAGTGCGCATGGTGACTGTTGTATTCAATCCCGATTCGATTTCTGTGTTTCATCAACACTCTGATAGTCCACAGATTACAGAATTCCTCCAGATATGCATCTGAAACTACTACTGGTCTTCCAGGGAACGATCAAAGCGTAAACTGTTTGAGACACTACTCCCATGAAGGAAAGTGCGTATGGTGACTGTTGTATTCAATCCCGAAGCAATTTCTGTGTTTCATCAACACTCTGATAGACCACAGATTACAGAATTCCTCCAGATGTGCATCGGAAACTACTACTTGTCTTCCAGGGAACGATCAAAGCGTAAACTCTTTGAGACATTACTCCCATGGAGGGAAGTGCGCATTCTGACTGTTGTATTCAATCGCGATGCAATTTCTGTGTTTCATCAACACTCTGATAGTCAACAGATTACAGAATGCCTCCAGATGTGCATCGGAAACTGCTACTGGTCTTCCAGGAAACGATCAGAGCGTAGACTGTTTGAGACATTACTCTCATGGAGGAAAGTGCGCATGGTGACAGTTGTAGTCAATCCCAATGCAAATTCTGTGTTTAATCAACACTCTGATAGTCCACAGATTACAGAATTAATCCAGATGTGTATCGGAAACTACTACTGGTCTTCCAGGAAACTATCAAAGCAAAGACTGTTTGAGACATTACTCCCACGGAATAATGTGCGCATGGTGACGGTTGTATTCAATCGCGATGCAATTTCTGTGTTTCATCAACACACTGATAGTCCACAGACTACAGAATGACTCCAGATGTGCATCGGAAACTACTACTGGTCTTCCAGGGAACGATGAAAGCGTATACTCTTTGAGACATTACTCCCACGGAGGTAAGGGCGCATGGTGACTGTTGTATTCAATCCCGATGCAATTTTGGTTTCATCAACACTCTGATAGTCCACAGATTACAGAATGCCTCCAGATGTGCATCGGGAACTACTACTGGTCTTCCAGGAAGCGATCAAAGCGTAGACTGTTTGAAACATTACTCCCATGGAGGTATGTGCGCATGGTGACTGTTGTATTCAATCCCCATCCAATTTCTGTGTTTCATCAACACTCTGATAATCCACAGATTACAGAATGCCTCTAAATGTGCATCGGAAACTAATACTTGTCTACCAGGGAACGATCAAAGCGTAAACTCTTTGAGACATTACTCCCATGCAGGGAAGTGCGCATGGTGACTATTGTATTCAATCCCGATCCAATTTCTGTGTTTCATCAACACTCAGATAATCCACAGATTACAGAATGCCTCCAGATGTGCATCGGAAACAACTACTGGCCTTCCAGGGACCAATCAAAGCGTAGACTGTTTGAGACATTACTCCCATGGAGGTAAGTGCGCATGGTGACAGTTGTAGTCAATCCCAATGCAAATTCTGTGTTTAATCAACACTCTGATAGTACACAGATTACAGACTGCCTCCAGATGTGAATCGGAAACCACTACTGGTCTTCCAGGGTACGATCAAAGCGTAGACTGTTTGCGACATTACTCCCATGGAGGAATGTGGGCATGTTGACTGTTGTATTCAATCCCCATTCGATTTCTGTGTTTCATCAACACTCTGATAGTCCACAGATTACAGAATTCCTCCAGATGTGCATCGGAAACTACTACTTGTCTTCCAGGGAACGATCAAAGCGTAAACTCTTTGAGACAGTACTCCCATGGAGGGAAGTGCGCATGGTGACTTTTGTATTCAATTCCAATGCAATTTTGGTTTCATCTACACTCTGATAGTCCACAGATTACAGAATGCCTGTAGATGTGAATCGGAAACTACTACTGGTCTTCCAGGGAACGATCAATGCGTAAACTCTTTGAGACATTACTCCCATGCAGGGAAGTGCGCATGGTGACTGTTGTATTCAATCCCGATGCAATTTCGGTGTTTCATCAAAACACTGATAGTCCACAGATTACAGAATGCCTCCAGATGTTCATCGGAAACTAATACTTGTCTTCCAGGGAACGATCAAAGCGTAAACTCTTTGAGACATTACTCCCATGCAGGGAAGTGCGCATGGTGACTATTGTATTCAATCCCGATGCAATTTCTGTGTTTCATCAACACTCAGATAATCCACAGATTACAGAATGCCTAAAGATGTGCATCGGAAATTACTACTGGTTGTCCAGGGAACGATGAAGGCGTAGACTGTTTGGGACATTACTCCCATGGAGTTAAGTGCGCATGGTGACTGTTGTATTCAATCCCGATGCAATTTCTGTGTTTAATCAACACTCTGATAGTCCACAGATTACGGACTGCCTCCAGATGTGTATCGGAAACTACTACTGGTCCTCAAGGGTCCGATCAAAGCGTAGACTGTTTGCGACATTACTCCCATGGAGGAAAGTGGGCATGGTGACTGTTGTATTCAGTCCCCATTCGATTTCTGTGTTTCATCAACACTCTGATAGTCCACAGATTACAGAATGCCTCCAGATGTGCATTGGAAACTACTACTGGTCTTCCAGGAAACGATCAAAGCGTAGACGGTTTGAGACATTACTCCCATCTAGGTAAGTGCGCATGGTGACAGTTGTAGTCAATCCCAATGCTAATTCTGTGTTTAATCAACACTCTGATAGTCCACAGATTACAGAATGCCTCCAGATGTGAATCGGAAACTACTACTGGTCTTCCAGGGTACGATCAAATCGTTGACTGTTTGCGACATTACTCCCATGGAGGAAAGTGGGCATGGTGACTGTTGTATTCATTCCCGTTGCGATTTCTGTGTTTCATCAACACTTTGATAGTCCACAAATTACCGAATGCTACCAGATGTGCATCGAAAACTGCTAGTGGTCTTCCAGGGAACGATCAAAGCGTAGACTGTTTGAGACATTACTCCCATGGAGGAAAGTGCGCATGGTGACAGTTGGAGTAATCCCAATGCAAATTCTGTGTTTAATCAACACTCTGATAGTCCACAGATTACAGAATGAATCCAGATGTGTATCGGAAACTACTACTGTTCTTCCAGGAAACTATCAAAGCAAAGACTGTTTGAGATATTACTCCCACGGAATAATGTGCGCATGGTGACGGTTGTATTCAATCGCGATGCAATTTCTGTGTTTCATCAACACTCTGATAGTCCACAGACTACAGAATGACTCCAGATGTGCATCGGAAAGTACTACTGGTCTTCCCGGGAACGATGAAAGCGTATACTCTTTGAGACATTACTCCCACGTAGGTAAGGGCGCATGGTGACTGTTGTATTCAATCCCGATGCAATTTTGGTTTCATCAACACTCTGACAGTCCACAGATTACAGAATGCCTCCAGATGTGCATCGGAAACTACTACTGGTCTTCCAGGAAGCGATCAAAGCGTAGACTGTTTGAAACATTACTCCCATGGAGGTATGTGCGCATGGTGACTGTTGTATTCAATCCCGATCCAATTTCTGTGTTTCATAAACACTCTGATAATCCACAGATTACAGAATGCCTCCAGATGTGCATCGGAAACAACTACTGGCCTTCCAGGGACCAATCAAAGCGTAGACTGTTTGATACATTACTTCCATGGAGGTAAGTGCGCATGGTGACAGTTGTAGTCAATCCCAATGCAAATTCTGTGTTTAATCAACACTCTGATAGTACACAGATTACAGACTGCCTCCAGATGTGAATCGGAAACCACTACTGGTCTTCCAGGGTACGATCAAAGCGTAGACTGTTTGCGACATTACTCCCATGGAGGAATGTGGGCATGTTGACTGTTGTATTCAATCCCCATTCGATTTCTGTGTTTCATCAACACTCTGAAAGTCCACAGATTACAGAATTCCTCCAGATGTGCATCGGAAACTACTACTTGTCTTCCAGGGAACGATCAAAGCGTAAACTCTTTGAGACAGTACTCCCATGGAGGTAAGGGCGCATGGTGACTGTTGTATTCAATCCCGATGCAATTTTGGTTTCATCAACACTCTGATAGTCCACAGATTACAGAATGCCTCCAGATGTGCATCGGGAACTACTACTGGTCTTCCAGGAAGCGATCAAAGCGTAGACTGTTTGAAACATTACTCCCATGGAGGTATGTGCGCATGGTGACTGTTGTATTCAATCCCGATCCAATTTCTGTGTTTCATCAACACTCTGATAATCCACAGATTACAGAATGCCTCTAGATGTGCATCGGAAACTAATACTTGTCTACCAGGGAACGATCAAAGCGTAAACTCTTTGAGACATTACTCCCATGCAGGGAAGTGCGCATGGTGACTATTGTATTCAATCCCGATCCAATTTCTGTGTTTCATCAACACTCAGATAATCCACAGATTACAGAATGCCTCCAGATGTGCATCGGAAACAACTACTGGCCTTCCAGGGACCAATCAAAGCGTAGACTGTTTGAGACATTACTCCCATGGAGGTAAGTGCGCATGGTGACAGTTGTAGTCAATCCCAATGCAAATTCTGTGTTTAATCAACACTCTGATAGTACACAGATTACAGACTGCCTCCAGATGTGAATCGGAAACCACTACTGGTCTTCCAGGGTACGATCAAAGCGTAGACTGTTTGCGACATTACTCCCATGGAGGAATGTGGGCATGTTGACTGTTGTATTCAATCCCCATTCGATTTCTGTGTTTCATCAACACTCTGATAGTCCACAGATTACAGAATTCCTCCAGATGTGCATCGGAAACTACTACTTGTCTTCCAGGGAACGGTCAAAGCGTAAACTCTTTGAGACAGTACTCCCATGGAGGGAAGTGCGCATGGTGACTTTTGTATTCAATTCCAATGCAATTTTGGTTTCATCTACACTCTGATAGTCCACAGATTACAGAATGCCTGTAGATGTGAATCGGAAACTACTACTGGTCTTCCAGGGAACGATCAATGCGTAAACTCTTTGAGACATTACTCCCATGCAGGGAAGTGCGCATGGTGACTGTTGTATTCAATCCCGATGCAATTTCGGTGTTTCATCAAAACACTGATAGTCCACAGATTACAGAATGCCTCCAGATGTTCATCGGAAACTAATACTTGTCTTCCAGGGAACGATCAAAGCGTAAACTCTTTGAGACATTACTCCCATGCAGGGAAGTGCGCATGGTGACTATTGTATTCAATCCCGATGCAATTTCTGTGTTTCATCAACACTCAGATAATCCACAGATTACAGAATGCCTAAAGATGTGCATCGGAAATTACTACTGGTTGTCCAGGGAACGATGAAAGCGTAGACTCTTTTGGGACATTACTCCCATGGAGTTAAGTGCGCATGGTGACTGTTGTATTCAATCCCGATGCAATTTCTGTGTTTAATCAACACTCTGATAGTCCACAGATTACGGACTGCCTCCAGATGTGTATCGGAAACTACTACTGGTCCTCCAGGGTCCGATCAAAGCGTAGACTGTTTGCGACATTACTCCCATGGAGGAAAGTGGGCATGGTGACTGTTGTATTCAGTCCCCATTCGATTTCTGTGTTTCATCAACACTCTGATAGTCCACAGATTACAGAATGCCTCCAGATGTGCATTGGAAACTACTACTGGTCTTCCAGGAAACGATCAAAGCGTAGACGGTTTGAGACATTACTCCCATGGAGGTAAGTGCGCATGGTGACAGTTGTAGTCAATCCCAATGCTAATTCTGTGTTTAATCAACACTCTGATAGTCCACAGATTACAGAATGCCTCCAGATGTGAATCGGAAACTACTACTGGTCTTCCAGGGTACGATCAAATCGTTGACTGTTTGCGACATTACTCCCATGGAGGAAAGTGGGCATGGTGACTGTTGTATTCATTCCCGTTGCGATTTCTGTGTTTCATCAACACTTTGATAGTCCACAAATTACCGAATGCTACCAGATGTGCATCGAAAACTGCTAGTGGTCTTCCAGGGAACGATCAAAGCGTAGACTGTTTGAGACATTACTCCCATGGAGGAAAGTGCGCATGGTGACAGTTGGAGTAATCCCAATGCAAATTCTGTGTTTAATCAACACTCTGATAGTCCACAGATTACAGAATGAATCCAGATGTGTATCGGAAACTACTACTGGTCTTCCAGGAAACTATCAAAGCAAAGACTGTTTGAGATATTACTCCCACGGAATAATGTGCGCATGGTGAAGGTTGTATTCAATCGCGATGCAATTTCTGTGTTTCATCAACACTCTGATAGTCCACAGACTACAGAATGACTCCAGATGTGCATCGGAAAGTACTACTGGTCTTCCAGGGAACGATGAAAGCGTATACTCTTTGAGACATTACTCCCACGTAGGTAAGGGCGCATGGTGACTGTTGTATTCAATCCCGATGCAATTTTGGTTTCATCAACACTCTGACAGTCCACAGATTACAGAATGCCTCCAGATGTGCATCGGAAACTACTACTGGTCTTCCAGGAAGCGATCAAAGCGTAGACTGTTTGAAACATTACTCCCATGGCGGTATGTGCGCATGGTGACTGTTGTATTCAATCCCGATCCAATTTCTGTGTTTCATAAACACTCTGATAATCCACAGATTACAGAATGCCTCCAGATGTGCATCGGAAACAACTACTGGCCTTCCAGGGACCAATCAAAGCGTAGACTGTTTGATACATTACTTCCATGGAGGTAAGTGCGCATGGTGACAGTTGTAGTCAATCCCAATGCAAATTCTGTGTTTAATCAACACTCTGATAGTACACAGATTACAGACTGCCTCCAGATGTGAATCGGAAACCACTACTGGTCTTCCAGGGTACGATCAAAGCGTAGACTGTTTGCGACATTACTCCCATGGAGGAATGTGGGCATGTTGACTGTTGTATTCAATCCCCATTCGATTTCTGTGTTTCATCAACACTCTGAAAGTCCACAGATTACAGAATTCCTCCAGATGTGCATCGGAAACTACTACTTGTCTTCCAGGGAACGATCAAAGCGTAAACTCTTTGAGACAGTACTCCCATGGAGGGAAGTGCGCATGGTGACTTTTGTATTCAATTCCAATGCAATTTTGGTTTCATCTACACTCTGGTAGTCCACAGATTACAGAATGCCTGTAGATGTGCAACGGAAACTACTACTGGTCTTCCAGGGAACGATCAATGCGTAAACTCTTTGAGACATTACTCCCATGCAGGGAAGTGCGCATGGTGACTGTTGTATTCAATCCCGATGCAATTTCGGTGTTTCATCAACACTCTGATAGTCAACAGATTACAGAATGCCTCCAGATGTGCATCGGAAACTACCACTGGTCTACCAAGAACCGATCAAAGCGTAGACTGTTTGAGACATTACTCCCATGGAGGTAACTGCGCATGGTGACTGTTGTATTCAATCCCGATGCAATTTCTGTGTTTCATCAAAACTCTGATAGTCCACAGATTACAGAATGCCTCCAGATGTGCATCGGAAACTACTACTTGTCTTCCAGGTAACGATCAAAGCGTAAACTCTTAGAGACATTACTCCCATGCAGGGAAGTACGCATGGTGACTATTGTATTTAATCCCGATGCAATTTCTGTGTTTCATCAACACTCAGATAATCCACAGATTACAGAATGCCTAAAGATGTGCATCGGAAATTACTACTGGTTGTCCAGGGAACGATGAAAGCGTAGACTGTTTGGGACATTACTCCCATGGAGGTAAGTGCGCATGGTGACTGTTGTATTCAATCCCGATGCAAACTCTGTGTTTAATCAACACTCTGATAGTCCACAGATTACAGAATGCCTCCAGATGTGCAATGGAAACTGCCACTGGTCTTCCAGGAAACGATCAAAGCGTAGACTGTTTGAAACATTACTCCCATGGAGGTATGTGCGCATGGTGACTGTTGTATTCATTCCCGTTGCGATTTCTGTGTTTCATCAACACTTTGATAGTCCACAAATTACCGAATGCTACCAGATGTGCATCGAAAACTGCTAGTGGTCTTCCAGGGAACGATCAAAGCGTAGACTGTTTGAGACATTACTCCCATGGAGGAAAGTGCGCATGGTGACAGTTGGAGTAATCCCAATGCAAATTCTGTGTTTAATCAACACTCTGATAGTCCACAGATTACAGAATGAATCCAGATGTGTATCGGAAACTACTACTGTTCTTCCAGGAAACTATCAAAGCAAAGACTGTTTGAGATATTACTCCCACGGAATAATGTGCGCATGGTGACGGTTGTATTCAATCGCGATGCAATTTCTGTGTTTCATCAACACTCTGATAGTCCACAGACTACAGAATGACTCCAGATGTGCATCGGAAAGTACTACTGGTCTTCCAGGGAAGGATGAAAGCGTATACTCTTTGAGACATTACTCCCACGTAGGTAAGGGCGCATGGTGACTGTTGTATTCAATCCCGATGCAATTTTGGTTTCATCAACACTCTGACAGTCCACAGATTACAGAATGCCTCCAGATGTGCATCGGAAACTACTACTGGTCTTCCAGGAAGCGATCAAAGCGTAGACTGTTTGAAACATTACTCCCATGGAGGTATGTGCGCATGGTGACTGTTGTATTCAATCCCGATCCAATTTCTGTGTTTCATAAACACTCTGATAATCCACAGATTACAGAATGCCTCCAGATGTGCATCGGAAACAACTACTGGCCTTCCAGGGACCAATCAAAGCGTAGACTGTTTGATACATTACTTCCATGGAGGTAAGTGCGCATGGTGACAGTTGTAGTCAATCCCAATGCAAATTCTGTGTTTAATCAACACTCTGATAGTACACAGATTACAGACTGCCTCCAGATGTGAATCGGAAACCACTACTGGTCTTCCAGGGTACGATCAAAGCGTAGACTGTTTGCGACATTACTCCCATGGAGGAATGTGGGCATGTTGACTGTTGTATTCAATCCCCATTCGATTTCTGTGTTTCATCAACACTCTGAAAGTCCACAGATTACAGAATTCCTCCAGATGTGCATCGGAAACTACTACTTGTCTTCCAGGGAACGATCAAAGCGTAAACTCTTTGAGACAGTACTCCCATGGAGGGAAGTGCGCATGGTGACTTTTGTATTCAATTCCAATGCAATTTTGGTTTCATCTACACTCTGGTAGTCCACAGATTACAGAATGCCTGTAGATGTGCAACGGAAACTACTACTGGTCTTCCAGGGAACGATCAATGCGTAAACTCTTTGAGACATTACTCCCATGCAGGGAAGTGCGCATGGTGACTGTTGTATTCAATCCCGATGCAATTTCGGTGTTTCATCAACACTCTGATAGTCAACAGATTACAGAATGCCTCCAGATGTGCATCGGAAACTACCACTGGTCTACCAAGAACCGATCAAAGCGTAGACTGTTTGAGACATTACTCCCATGGAGGTAACTGCGCATGGTGACTGTTGTATTCAATCCCGATGCAATTTCTGTGTTTCATCAAAACTCTGATAGTCCACAGATTACAGAATGCCTCCAGATGTGCATCGGAAACTACTACTTGTCTTCCAGGTAACGATCAAAGCGTAAACTCTTAGAGACATTACTCCCATGCAGGGAAGTACGCATGGTGACTATTGTATTTAATCCCGATGCAATTTCTGTGTTTCATCAACACTCAGATAATCCACAGATTACAGAATGCCTAAAGATGTGCATCGGAAATTACTACTGGTTGTCCAGGGAACGATGAAAGCGTAGACTCTTTGGGACATTACTCCCATGGAGGTAAGTGCGCATGGTGACTGTTGTATTCAATCCCGATTAAATTTCTGTGTTTCATCCACTCTGATAGTCCACAGATTACAGAATGCCTCCAGATGTGCATAGGAAACTACTACTGGTCTACCAGGAAACGATCAAAGCGTAGAGTGTTTGAGACATTACTCCCATGTAGGAAAGTGCGCATGATGACTGTTGTATTCAATCCCGATGCAATTTCTGTGTTTCATCAAAACTCTGATAGTCCACAGATTACAGAATGCCTCCAGATGTGCATCGGAAACTACTACTTGTCTTCCAGGTAACGATCAAAGCGTAAACTCTTAGAGACATTACTCCCATGCAGGGAAGTACGCATGGTGACTATTGTATTTAATCCCGATGCAATTTCTGTGTTTCATCAACACTCTGATAGTCCACAGATTACAGAATGCCTCCAAATGTGCATTGGAAAATACTACTGGTCTTCCAGGGAACGATCAAAGCGTAAACTATTTGAGACATTACTCCCATGGAGGAAAGTGCGCCTGGTGACAGTTGTATTCAATCCCGATTAAATTTCTGTGTTTCATCACCCCCCTGATAGTCCACAGATTACAGATTGCCTCCAGATGTGCATCGGAAACTACTACTGGTCTTTCAGGGAACGATCAAAGCGTATATTTTTTGAGACATTACTCCCATGTAGGAAAGTGCGCATGATGACTGTTGTATTCAATCCCGATGCAATTTCGGTGTTTCCTCATAACTCTGATAGTCCACAGATTACAGAATGCCTCCAAATGTGAATCGGAAACCACTACTGGTCTTCCAGGGAACCATCAAAGCGTAGACTCTTTGAGACAATACTCCCATGGAGGAAACTGCACATGGTGACTGTTGTATTCAAACCCGATGCAATTTCTGTGTTTCATCAACACTCAGATAGTCCAGAGATTACAGAATGCCTCCAGATGGGCATCGGAAAGTACTACTGGTCTTCCAGGGAGCGACCAATGCGTAAACTCTTTGTGACATTACTCCCATGGAAGAAAGTGCGCATGGTGACTGTTGTATTCAATCCCGATGCAAATTCTGTGTTTCATCAACACTCTGATAGTCCACAGATTACAGAATGCCTCCAGATGTGCATCGGAAACTGCTACTGGTCTTTCAGGAAACGATCAAACCGTAGACTGTTTGAGAAATTACTCCCATGGAGGTAACTGCGCATGGTGACTGTTGTATTCAATACCGATGCAATTTCTGTGTTTCATCAACACTCGGATAGTCCACTGATTACAGAATGCCTCCAGATGTGCATCGGAAAATACTACTTGTCTTCCAGGGAACGATCAAAGCGTAGACTGTTTGAGACATTACTCCCATGGAGGAAAGTGCGCATGGTGACTTTTGTATTCAATCTTGATGCAATTTCTGTGATTCATCAACACTCTGATAGTCAACAGATTACAGAATGCCTCCAGATGTGCATCGCAAACTGCTACTGGTCTTCCAGGAAACGATCAAAGCGTAGACTGCTTGAGACATTACTCCCATGGAGGAAAGTGCGCATGGTGACTGTTGTATTCAATACCGATGCATTTTCTGTGTTTCATCAACACTCTGATAGTCGACAGATTACAGAATGCCTCCAGATGTGCATCGGAAACTACTACTGGTCTTCCAGGAAACGATCAAAGCGTAGACTGTTTGAGACATTACTCCCACGGAGGAATGAGCGCATGGTGACTGTTGTATTCAATCGCGATGCAATTTCTGTGTTTCATCAACACTCTGATAGTCCACAGACTACTGAATGACTACAGATGTGCATCGGAAACTACTACTGGTCTTCCAAGGAACGCTGTAAGCGTATACTGTTTGAGACATATTTCCCATGGAGGTAAGGCCGCATGGTGACTGTTGTATTCAATCCCGATGCAATTTTGGTTTCATCAACACTCTGATAGTCCACAGATTACAGAATGCCTCCAGATGTGCATTGGAAACTACTACTGGTCTTCCAGGAAACGATCAAAGCGTAGACTGTTTGAGACATTACTCCCATGGAGGTAAGTGCGCATGCTGACAGTTGTAGTCAATCCCAATGCAAATTCTGTGTTTAATCAACACTCTGATAGTCCACAGATTACAGAATGCCTACAGATGTGAATCGGAAACTACTACTGGTCTTCCAGGGTACGATCAAAGCGTAGACTGTTTGCGACATTACTCCCATGGAGGAATGTGGGCATGGTGACTGTTGTATTCAATCCCGATGCAATTTTGGTTTTATCAACACTTTGATAGTCCACAGATTACAGAATGCCTCCAGATGTGCATCGGAAACTACTACTGGTCTACCAGGAAACGATCAAAGCGTAGAGTGTTTGAGACGTTACTCCCATGGAGGTAACTGCACATGGTGACTGTTGTATTCAATCCCGATACAATTTCGGTGTTTCCTCAACACTCTGATAGTCCACAGATTACAGAATGCCTCCAAATGTGAATCGGAAACCACTACTGGTCTTCCAGGGAACCATCAAAGCGTAGACTCTTTGAGACAATACTCCCATGGAGGAAACTGCACATGGTGACTGTTGTATTCAAACCCGATGCAATTTCTGTGTTTCATCAACACTCAGATAGTCCAGAGATTACAGAATGCCTCCAGATGGGCATCGGAAAGTACTACTGGTCTTCCAGGGAGCGACCAAAGCGTCAACTCTTTGTGACATTACTCCCATGGATGAAAGTGCGCATGGTGACTGTTGTATTCAATCCCGATGCAAATTCTGTGTTTCATCAACACTCTGATAGTCCACAGATTACAGAATGCCTCCAGATGTGCATCGGAAACTGCTACTGGTCTTTCAGGAAACGATCAAACCGTAGACTGTTTGAGAAATTACTCCCATGGAGGTAACTGCGCATGGTGACTGTTGTATTCAATACCGATGCAATTTCTGTGTTTCATCAACACTCGGATAGTCCACTGATTACAGAATGCCTCCAGATGTGCATCGGAAAATACTACTTGTCTTCCAGGGAACGATCAAAGCGTAGACTGTTTGAGACATTACTCCCATGGAGGAAAGTGCGCATGGTGACTTTTGTATTCAATCTTGATGCAATTTCTGTGATTCATCAACACTCTGATAGTCAACAGATTACAGAATGCCTCCAGATGTGCATCGCAAACTGCTACTGGTCTTCCAGGAAACGATCAAAGCGTAGACTGTTTGAGACATTACTCCCATGGAGGAAAGTGCGCATGGTGACTGTTGTATTCAATACCGATGCAATTTCTGTGTTTCATCAACACTCTGATAGTCGACAGATTACAGAATGCCTCCAGATGTGCATCGGAAACTACTACTGGTCTTCCAGGAAACGATCAAAGCGTAGACTGTTTGAGACATTACTCCCACGGAGGAATGTGAGCATGGTGACTGTTGTATTCAATCGCGATGCAATTTCTGTGTTTCATCAACACTCTGATAGTCCACAGACTACTGAATGACTACAGATGTGCATCGGAAACTACTACTGGTCTTCCAAGGAACGATGTAAGCGTATACTGTTTGAGACATATTTCCCATGGAGGTAAGGCCGCATGGTGACTGTTGTATTCAATCCCGATGCAATTTTGGTTTCATCAACACTCTGATAGTCCACAGATTACAGAATGCCTCCAGATGTGCATTGGAAACTACTACTGGTCTTCCAGGAAACGATCAAAGCGTAGACTGTTTGAGACATTACTCCCATGGAGGTAAGTGCGCATGCTGATAGTTGTAGTCAATCCCAATGCAAATTCTGTGTTTAATCAACACTCTGATAGTCCACAGATTACAGAATGCCTACAGATGTGAATCGGAAACTACTACTGGTCTTCCTGGGTACGATCAAAGCGTAGACTGTTTGCGACATTACTCCCATGGAGGAATGTGGGCATGGTGACTGTTGTATTCAATCCCGATGCAATTTTGGTTTTATCAACACTTTGATAGTCCACAGATTACAGAATGCCTCCAGATGTGCATCGGAAACTACTACTGGTCTACCAGGAAACGATCAAAGCGTAGAGTGTTTGAGACGTTACTCCCATGGAGGTAACTGCACATGGTGACTGTTGTATTCAATCCCGATGCAATTTCTGTATTTCATCAACACTCTGATAGTCCAAGGATTACAGAATGCCTCCGGATGGGCATCGGAAACTACTACTGGTCTTCCAGGGATCGATCAAAGCGTAAACTCTTTGAGACATTACGCCCATGGAGGGAAGTGCGCATGGTGACTGTTGTATTCAATCCCGATTAAATTTCTGTGTTTCATCAACACTCCGATAGTCCAAAGATTACAGAATGCGTCCAGATGGGCATCGGAAACTACTACTGGTCTTCCAGGGAAGGATCAAAGCGTAAACTCTTTGAGACATTACGCCCATGGAGGGAAGTGCGCATGGTGACTGTTGTATTCAATCCCGATGCAATTTCGGTGTTTCCTCAACACTCTGATAGTCCACAGATTACAGAATGCCTCCAGATGTGCATCGGAAACTACTACTGTTCTTCCTGGGAACGATCAAAGCGTAGACTGTTTGAGACATTACTCCCATGGAGGTAACTGCGCATGGTGACTGTTGTATTCAATCCCGATGCAATTTCTGTGTTTCATTAACACACTAATAGTCCACAGATAACAGAATGCCTCCAGAATGGCATCGGAAACTACTACTGGTCTTCCAGGGAACGTTCAAAGATTAAACACTTTGAGACATTACTCCCATGGAGGGAAGTGCGCATGGTGACTGTTGTATTAAATCCCGATGCAATTTCTGTGTTTCATCAACACTCTGATCGTCCACAGATTACAGAATGCCTCCAGATGTGCATTGGAAACTACTACTGGTCTTCCAGGGAACGATCAAAGCGTAGACTGTTTGAGACATTACTCCCATGGAGGAAAGTGCGCCTGGTGACTGTTGTACTCAATCCCGATTAAATTTCTGTGTTTCATCACCACTCTGATAGTCCACAGATTACAGATTGCCTCCAGATGTGCATCGGAAACTACTACTGGTCTTCCAAGGAACGATGAGAGCGTATACTGTTTGAGACATATTTCCCATGGAGGTAAGGCCGCATGGTGACTGTTGTATTCAATCCCGATGCAATTTTGGTTTCATCAACACTCTGATAGTCCACAGATTACAGAATGCCTCCAGATGTGCATCGGAAACTACTACTGGTCTACCAGGAAACGATCAAAGCGTAGAGTGTTTGAGACGTTACTCCCATGGAGGTAAATGCGCATGGTGACTGTTGTATTCAATCCCGATGCAATTTCTGTATTTCATCAACACTCTGATAGTCCAAGGATTACAGAATGCCTCCAGATGGGCATCGGAAACTACTACTGGTCTTCCAGGGATCGATCAAAGCGTAAACTCTTTGAGGCATTACGCCCATGGAGGGAAGTGCGCATGGTGACTGTTGTATTCAATCCCGATGCAATTTCTGTGTTTCATCAACACTCTGATAGTCCACAGATTACAGAATGCCTCCAGATGTGGATTGGAAACTACTACTGGTCTTCCAGGGAACGATCAAAGCGTAGACTGTTTGAGACATTACTCCCATGGAGGAAAGTGCGCATGGTGACTGTTGTATTCAATCCCGATGCAATTTCTGTATTTCATCAACACTCTGATAGTCGAAGGATTACAGAATGCCTCCAGATGGGCATCGGAAACTACTACTGGTCTTCCAGGGATCGATCAAAGCGTAAACTCTTTGAGACATCACGCCGATGGAGGGAAGTGCGCATGGTGACTGTTGTATTCAATCCCGATTAAATTTCTGTGTTTCATCCACTCTGATAGTCCACAGATTACAGAATGCCTCCAGATGTGCATAGGAAACTACTACTGGTCTACCAGGAAACGATCAAAGCGTAGAGTGTTTGAGACATTACTCCCATGGAGGTAACTGCGCATGGTGACTGTTGTATTCAATCCCGATGCAATTTCTGTATTTCATCAACACTCTGATAGTCCAAAGATTACAGAATGCGTCCAGATGGGCATCGGAAACTACTACTGGTCTTCCAGGGAACGATCAAAGCGTAAAATCTTTGAGACATTACGCCCATGGAGGGAAGTGCGCATGGTGACTGTTGTATTCAATCCCGATGCAATTTCTGTATTTCATCAACACTCTGATAGTCCAAGGATTACAGAATGCCTCCAGATGGGCATCGGAAACTACTACTGGTCTTCCAGGGATCGATCAAAGCGTAAACTCTTTGAGGCATTACGCCCATGGAGGGAAGTGCGCATGGTGACTGTTGTATTCAATCCCGATGCAATTTCTGTGTTTCATCAACACTCTGATAGTCCACAGATTACAGAATGCCTCCAGATGTGGATTGGAAACTACTACTGGTCTTCCAGGGAACGATCAAAGCGTAGACTGTTTGAGACATTACTCCCATGGAGGAAAGTGCGCCTGGTGACTGTTGTACTCAATCCCGATTAAATTTCTGTGTTTCATCACCACTCTGATAGTCCACAGATTACAGATTGCCTCCAGATGTGCATCGGAAACTACTACTGGTCTTCCAAGGAACGATGAGAGCGTATACTGTTTGAGACATATTTCCTATGGAGGTAAGGCCGCATGGTGACTGTTGTATTCAATCCCGATGCAATTTTGGTTTCATCAACACTCTGATAGTCCACAGATTACAGAATGCCTCCAGATGTGCATCGGAAACTACTACTGGTCTACCAGGAAACGATCAAAGCGTAGAGTGTTTGAGACGTTACTCCCATGGAGGTAAATGCGCATGGTGACTGTTGTATTCAATCCCGATGCAATTTCTGTATTTCATCAACACTCTGATAGTCCAAGGATTACAGAATGCCTCCAGATGGGCATCGGAAACTACTACTGGTCTTCCAGGGATCGATCAAAGCGTAAACTCTTTGAGGCATTACGCCCATGGAGGGAAGTGCGCATGGTGACTGTTGTATTCAATCCCGATGCAATTTCTGTGTTTCATCAACACTCTGATAGTCCACAGATTACAGAATGCCTCCAGATGTGGATTGGAAACTACTACTGGTCTTCCAGGGAACGATCAAAGCGTAGACTGTTTGAGACATTACTCCCATGGAGGAAAGTGCGCATGGTGACTGTTGTATTCAATCCCGATGCAATTTCTGTATTTCATCAACACTCTGATAGTCGAAGGATTACAGAATGCCTCCAGATGGGCATCGGAAACTACTACTGGTCTTCCAGTGATCGATCAAAGCGTAAACTCTTTGAGACATCACGCCGATGGAGGGAAGTGCGCATGGTGACTGTTGTATTCAATCCCGATTAAATTTCTGTGTTTCATCCACTCTGATAGTCCACAGATTACAGAATGCCTCCAGATGTGCATAGGAAACTACTACTGGTCTACCAGGAAACGATCAAAGCGTAGAGTGTTTGAGACATTACTCCCATGGAGGTAACTGCGCATGGTGACTGTTGTATTCAATCCCGATGCAATTTCTGTATTTCATCAACACTCTGATAGTCCAAAGATTACAGAATGCGTCCAGATGGGCATCGGAAACTACTACTGGTCTTCCAGGGAACGATCAAAGCGTAAAATCTTTGAGACATTACGCCCATGGAGGGAAGTGCGCATGGTGACTGTTGTATTCAATCCCGATGCAATTTCTGTGTTTCATCAACACTCTGATAGTCCACAGATTACAGAATGCCTCCAAATGTGCATTGGAAAATACTACTGGTCTTCCAGGGAACGATCAAAGCGTAGACTATTTGAGACATTACTCCCATGGAGGAAAGTGCGCCTGGTGACAGTTGTATTCAATCCCGATTAAATTTCTGTGTTTCATCACCCCTCTGATAGTCCACAGATTACAGATTGCCTCCAGATGTGCATCGGAAACTACTACTGGTCTTTCAGGGAACGATCAAAGCGTATATTTTTTGAGACATTACTCCCATGTAGGAAAGTGCGCATGATGACTGTTGTATTCAATCCCGATGCAATTTCGGTGTTTCCTCAACACTCTGATAGTCCACAGATTACAGAATGCCTCCAAATGTGAATCGGAAACGACTACTGGTCTTCCAAGGAACCATCAAAGCGTAGACTCTTTGAGACAATACTCCCATGGAGGAAACTGCACATGGTGACTGTTGTATTCAAACCCGATGCAATTTCTGTGTTTCATCAACACTCAGATAGTCCAGAGATTACAGAATGCCTCCAGATGGGCATCGGAAAGTACTACTGGTCTTCCAGGGAGCGACCAAAGCGTAAACTCTTTGTGACATTACTCCCATGGAGGAAAGTGCGTATGGTGACTGTTGTATTCAATCCCGATGCAAATTCTGTGTTTCATCAACACTCTGATAGTCCACAGATTACAGAATGCCTCCAGATGTGCATCGGAAACTGCTACTGGTCTTTCAGGAAACGATCAAACCGTAGACTGTTTGAGAAATTACTCCCATGGAGGTAACTGCGCATGGTGACTGTTGTATTCAATACCGATGCAATTTCTGTGTTTCATCAACACTCGGATAGTCCACTGATTACAGAATGCCTCCAGATGTGCATCGGAAAATACTACTTGTCTTCCAGGGAACGATCAAAGCGTAGACTGTTTGAGACATTACTCCCATGGAGGAAAGTGCGCATGGTGACTTTTGTATTCAATCTTGATGCAATTTCTGTGATTCATCAACACTCTGATAGTCAACAGATTACAGAATGCCTCCAGATGTGCATCGCAAACTGCTACTGGTCTTCCAGGAAACGATCAAAGCGTAGACTGTTTGAGACATTACTCCCATGGAGGAAAGTGCGCATGGTGACTGTTGTATTCAATACCGATGCAATTTCTGTGTTTCATCAACACTCTGATAGTCGACAGATTACAGAATGCCTCCAGATGTGCATCGGAAACTACTACTGGTCTTCCAGGAAACGATCAAAGCGTAGACTGTTTGAGACATTACTCCCACGGAGGAATGTGCGCATGGTGACTGTTGTATTCAATCGCGATGCAATTTCTGTGTTTCATCAACACTCTGATAGTCCACAGACTACTGAATGACTACAGATGTGCATCGGAAACTACTACTGGTCTTCCAAGGAACGATGTAAGCGTATACTGTTTGAGACATATTTCCCATGGAGGTAAGGCCGCATGGTGACTGTTGTATTCAATCCCGATGCAATTTTGGTTTCATCAACACTCTGATAGTCCACAGATTACAGAATGCCTCCAGATGTGCATTGGAAACTACTACTGGTCTCCCAGGAAACGATCAAAGCGTAGACTGTTTGAGACATTACTCCCATGGAGGTAAGTGCGCATGCTGACAGTTGTAGTCAATCCCAATGCAAATTCTGTGTTTAATCAACACTCTGATAGTCCACAGATTACAGAATGCCTACAGATGTGAATCGGAAACTACTACTGGTCTTCCTGGGTACGATCAAAGCGTAGACTGTTTGCGACATTACTCCCATGGAGGAATGTGGGCATGGTGACTGTTGTATTCAATCCCGATGCAATTTTGGTTTTATCAACACTTTGATAGTCCACAGATTACAGAATGCCTCCAGATGTGCATCGGAAACTACTACTGGTCTACCAGGAAACGATCAAAGCGTAGAGTGTTTGTGACGTTACTCCCATGGAGGTAACTGCACATGGTGACTGTTGTATTCAATCCCGATGCAATTTCTGTATTTCATCAACACTCTGATAGTCCAAGGAGTACAGAATGCCTCCGGATGGGCATCGGAAACTACTACTGGTCTTCCAGGGATCGATCAAAGCGTAAACTCTTTGAGACATTACGCCCATGGAGGGAAGTGCGCATGGTGACTGTTGTATTCAATCCCGATTAAATTTCTGTGTTTCATCAACACTCCGATAGTCCAAAGATTACAGAATGCGTCCAGATGGGCATCGGAAACTACTACTGGTCTTCCAGGGAAGGATCAAAGCGTAAACTCTTTGAGACATTACGCCCATGGAGGGAAGTGCGCATGGTGACTGTTGTATTCAATCCCGATGCAATTTCTGTGTTTCATCAAGACTCTAATAGTCCACAGATTACAGATTGCCTCCAGATGTGCATCGGAAACTACTACTGGTCTTACAGGGAACGATCAAAGCGTATATTTTTTGAGACATTACTCCCATGTAGGAAAGTGCGCATGATGACTGTTGTATTCAATCCCGATGCAATTTCGGTGTTTCCTCAACACTCTGATAGTCCACAGATTACAGAATGCCTCCAGATGTGCATCGGAAACTACTACTGTTCTTCCTGGGAACGATCAAAGCGTAGACTGTTTGAGACATTACTCCCATGGAGGTAACTGCGCATGGTGACTGTTGTATTCAATCCCGATGCAATTTCTGTGTTTCATCAACACACTAATAGTCCACAGATAACAGAATGCCTCCAGAATGGCATCGGAAACTACTACTGGTCTTCCAGGGAACGTTCAAAGATTAAACACTTTGAGACATTACTCCCATGGAGGGAAGTGCGCATGGTGACTGTTGTATTAAATCCCGATGCAATTTCTGTGTTTCATCAACACTCTGATCGTCCACAGATTACAGAATGCCTCCAGATGTGCATTGGAAACTACTACTGGTCTTCCAGGGAACGATCAAAGCGTAGACTGTTTGAGACATTACTCCCATGGAGGAAAGTGCGCCTGGTGACTGTTGTACTCAATCCCGATTAAATTTCTGTGTTTCATCACCACTCTGATAGTCCACAGATTACAGATTGCCTCCAGATGTGCATCGGAAACTACTACTGGTCTTCCAAGGAACGATGAGAGCGTATACTGTTTGAGACATATTTCCCATGGAGGTAAGGCCGCATGGTGACTGTTGTATTCAATCCCGATGCAATTTTGGTTTCATCAACACTCTGATAGTCCACAGATTACAGAATGCCTCCAGATGTGCATCGGAAACTACTACTGGTCTACCAGGAAACGATCAAAGCGTAGAGTGTTTGAGACGTTACTCCCATGGAGGTAAATGCGCATGGTGACTGTTGTATTCAATCCCGATGCAATTTCTGTATTTCATCAACACTCTGATAGTCCAAGGATTACAGAATGCCTCCAGATGGGCATCGGAAACTACTACTGGTCTTCCAGGGATCGATCAAAGCGTAAACTCTTTGAGGCATTACGCCCATGGAGGGAAGTGCGCATGGTGACTGTTGTATTCAATCCCGATGCAATTTCTGTGTTTCATCAACACTCTGATAGTCCACAGATTACAGAATGCCTCCAGATGTGGATTGGAAACTACTACTGGTCTTCCAGGGAACGATCAAAGCGTAGACTGTTTGAGACATTACTCCCATGGAGGAAAGTGCGCATGGTGACTGTTGTATTCAATCCCGATGCAATTTCTGTATTTCATCAACACTCTGATAGTCGAAGGTCTACAGAATGCCTCCAGATGGGCATCGGAAACTACCACTGGTCTTCCAGGGATCGATCAAAGCGTAAACTCTTTGAGACATCACGCCCATGGAGGGAAGTGCGCATGGTGACTGTTGTATTCAATCCCGATTAAATTTCTGTGTTTCATCCACTCTGATAGTCCACAGATTACAGAATGCCTCCAGATGTGCATAGGAAACTACTACTGGTCTACCAGGAAACGATCAAAGCGTAGAGTGTTTGAGACATTACTCCCATGGAGGTAACTGCGCATGGTGACTGTTGTATTCAATCCCGATGCAATTTCTGTATTTCATCAACACTCTGATAGTCCAAAGATTACAGAATGCGTCCAGATGGGCATCGGAAACTACTACTGGTCTTCCAGGGAACGATCAAAGCGTAAAATCTTTGAGACATTACGCCCATGGAGGGAAGTGCGCATGGTGACTGTTGTATTCAATCCCGATGCAATTTCTGTGTTTCATCAACACTCAGATAGTCCAGAGATTACAGAATGCCTCCAGATGGGCATCGGAAAGTACTACTGGTCTTCCAGGGAACGACCAAAGCGTAAACTCTTTGTGACATTACTCCCATGGAGGAAAGTGCGCATGGTGACTGTTGTATTCAATCCCGATGCAATTTCTGTGTTTCATCAACACTCTGATAGTCCACAGATTACAGAATTTCTCCAGATGTGCATCGGAAACTGCTACTGGTCTTTCAGGAAACGATCAAACCGTAGACTGTTTGAGAAATTACTCCCATGGAGGTAACTGCGCATGGTGATTGTTGTATTCAATACCGATGCAATTTCTGTGTTTCATCAACACTCGGATAGTCCACTGTTTACAGAATGCCTCCAGATGTGCATCGGAAAATACTACTTGTCTTCCAGGGAACGATCAAAGCGTAGACTGTTTGAGACATTACTCCCATGGAGGAAAGTGCGCATGGTGACATTTGTATTCAATCTTGATGCAATTTCTGTGATTAATCAACACTCTGATAGTCAACAGATTACAGAATGCCTCCAGATGTGCATCGCAAACTGCTACTGGTCTTCCAGGAAACGATCAAAGCGTAGACTGTTTGAGACATTACTCCCATGGAGGAAAGTGCGCATGGTGACTGTTGTATTCAATACCGATGCAATTTCTGTGTTTCATCAACGCTCTGATAGTCGACAGATTACAGAATGCCTCCAGATGTGCATCGGAAACTACTACTGGTCTTCCAGGAAACGATCAAAGCGTAGACTGTTTGAGACATTACTCCCACGGAGGAATGTGCGCATGGTGACTGTTGTATTCAATCGCGATGCAATTTCTGTGTTTCATCAACACTCTGATAGTCCACAGACTACTGAATGACTACAGATGTGCATCGGAAACTACTACTGGTCTTCCAAGGAACGATGTAAGCGTATACTGTTTGAGACATATTTCCCATGGAGGTAAGGCCGCATGGTGACCGTTGTATTCACTCCCGATGCAATTATGGTTTCATCAACACTCTGATAGTCCACAGATTACAGAATGCCTCCAGATGTGCATTGGAAACTACTACTAGTCTTCCAGGAAACGATCAAAGCGTAGACTGTTTGAGACATTACTCCCATGGAGGTAAGTGCGCATGGTGACAGTTGTAGTCAATCCCAATGCAAATTCTGTGTTTAATCAACACTCTGATAGTCCACAGATTACAGAATGCCTACAGATGTGAATCGGAAACTACTACTGGTCTTCCAGGGTACGATCAAAGCGTAGACTGTTTGCGACATTACTCCCATGGAGGAATGTGGGCATGGTGACTGTTGTATTCAATCCCGATGCAATTTTGGTTTTATCAACACTTTGATAGTTCACAGATTACAGAATGCCTCCAGATGTGCATCGGAAACTACTACTGGTCTACCAGGAAACGATCAAAGCGTAGAGTGTTTGAGACGTTACTCCCATGGAGGTAACTGCGCATGGTGACTGTTGTATTCAATCCCGATGCAATTTCTGTATTTCATCAACACTCTGATAGTCCAAGGATTACATAATGCCTCCGGATGGGCATCGGAAACTACTATTGGTCTTCCAGGGATCGATCAACGCGAAAACTCTTTGAGACATTACGCCCATGGAGGGAAGTGCGCATGGTGACTGTTGTATTCAATCCCGATGCAATGTCTGTGTTTCATCAACACTCTGATAGTCCACAGATTACAGAATGCCTCCAGATGTGCATTGCAAACTACTACTGGTCTTCCAGGGAACGATCAAAGCGTAGACTGTTTGAGACATTACTCCCATGGAGGAAAGTGCGCCTGGTGACTGTTGTATTCAATCCCGATTAAATTTCTGTGTTTCATCCACTCTGATAGTCCACAGATTACAGAATGCCTCCAGATGTGCATAGGAAACTACTACTGGTCTACCAGGAAACGATCAAAGCGTAGAGTGTTTGAGACATTACTCCCATGGAGGTAACTGCGCATGGTGACTGTTGTATTCAATCCCAATGCAATTTCTGTATTTCATCAACACTCTGATAGTCCAAAGATTACAGAATGCGTCCAGATGGGCATCGGAAACTACTACTGGTCTTCCAGGGAACGATCAAAGCGTAAAATCTTTGAGACATTACGCCCATGGATGGAAGTGCGCATGGTGACTGTTGTATTCAATCCCAATGCTACTTCTGTGTTTCATCAACACTCTGATAGTCCACAGATTACAGAATGCCTCCAAATGTGCATTGGAAAATACTACTGGTCTTCCAGGGAACGATCAAAGCGTAAACTATTTGAGACATTACTCACATGGAGGAAAGTGCGCCTGGTGACAGTTGTATTCAATCCCGATTAAATTTCTGTGTTTCATCACCCCTCTGATAGTCCACAGATTACAGATTGCCTCCAGATGTGCATCGGAAACTACTACTGGTCTTTCAGGGAACGATCAAAGCGTATATTTTTTGAGACATTACTCCCATGTAGGAAAGTGCGCATGGTTTCTGTTGTATTCAATCCCGATGCAATTTCTATGTTTCATTAACACTCTGATACTCCACAGATTACAGAATGCCTGCGGATGTGCATCGGAGCCTATTACAATGAGTTCCAGGGAACGATCAATGCGTAGACTGTTTGAGACAATACTCCCATGCAGGAATATGCGCATGGTGACTGTTGTATTCAATCCCGATGCAATTTCTGTGTTTCATCAACACTCTGATAGTCCACAGATTACAGAATGCCTCCAAATGTGAATCGGAAACTACTACTGGTCTTCCAGGGAACCATCAAAGCGTAGACTGTTTGAGACAATACTCCCATGGAGGAAACTGCACATGGTGACTGTTGTATTCAAACCCGATGCAATTTCTGTGTTTCATCAACACTCAGATAGTCCACAGATTACAGAGTGCCTCCAGATGTGCATCGGAAACTACTACTGGTCTTCCAGAGAGCGATCAAAGCGTAGACTGTTTGCGACATTACTCCCATGGAGGAAAGTGGGCATGGTGACTGCTGTATTCAACCCCGAAGCAAATTCTGTGTTTCATCAAGACTCCGATAGTCCACAGAATACAGAATGCCTCCAGATGGGCATCGGAAAGTACTACTGGTCTTCCAAAGAACGATCAAAGCGTAAACTCTTTGTGACATTACTCCCATGGAGGAAACTGCGCATGGTGAATGTTGTATTCAATCCCGATGCAATTTCTGTGTTTCATCAACACTCTGATAGTCCACAGATAACAGAATGCCTCTAGATGGGCATCGGAAACTACTACTGGTCTTCCAGGGAACGTTCAAAGCTTAAACTCTTTGAGACATTACTCCCATGGAGGAAAGTGCGCCTGGTGACTGTTGTATTCAATCCCGATTAAATTTCTGTGTTTCATCACCACTCTGATAGTCCACAGATTACAGATTCCCTCCAGATGTGCATCGGAAACTACTACTGGTCTTCCAGGGAACGATCAAAGCGTATATTATTTGAGACATTACTCCCATGGAGGAAAGTGCGCATGGTGACTGTTGTATTCAATCCCGATGCAATTTCGGTGTTTCCTCAACACTCTGATAGTCCACAGATTACAGAATGGCTCCAGATGTGCAATGGAAACTACCACTGGTCTTCCAGGAAACGATCAAAGCGTAGACTGTTTGAGACATTACTTCCATGCAGGAAAGTGCGCATGGTGACTGTTGTATTCAATCCCGATGCAATTTTGGTTTCATCAACACTAAGATAGTCCACAGATTACAGAATGCCTCCAGATGTTCTTTGTAAACTACTACTTGTCTACCAGGAAACGATCAAACCGTAGACTGTTTGAGAAATTACTCCCATGGAGGTAACTGCGCATGGTGACTGTTGTATTCAATACCGATGCAATTTCTGTGTTTCATCAACACTCTGATAGTCCACAGATTACAGAATGCCTCCAGATGTGCATCTGAAACTACTACTTGCCTTCCAGGGAACGATCAAAGCGTAAACTCTTTGAGACATTACTCCCATGGAGGGAAGTGCGCATGGTGACTTTTGTATTCAATCGCGATGTAATTTCTTTGTTTAATCAACACTCTGATAGTCCACAGACTACAGAATGACTCCAGATGTGCATCTGAAACTACTACTGGTCTTCCAGGGAACGATGAAAGCGTATACTGTTTGAGACATTACTCCCATGGAGGTAAGGGCGCATGGTGTCTGTTGTATTCAATCCCAATGCAATTTTGGTTTCATCAACACTCTGATAGTCCCAGATTACAGAATGCCTCCATATGTGCATTGGAAACTACTACTGGTCTTCCAGGGAACGATCAAAGCGTAGACTGTTTGAGACATTACTCCCATGGAGGAAAGTGCGCATGGTGACTGTTGTATTCAATCCCGATGCAATTTCTGTGTTTCATCAACACTCTGATAGTCCACAGATTACAGAATGCCTCCGGATGTGCATTGGAAGCTACTACTGTTCTTCCAGGGAACGATCAAAGCGTAGACTGTTTGAGACATTACTCCCATGGAGGAAAGTGCGCCTGGTGACTGTTGTATTCAATCCCGATTAAATTTCTGTGTTTCATCAACACTCTGATAGTCCACAGATTACAGAATGCCACCAGATGTGCATTGGAAACTACTACTGGTCTTCCAGGGAACGATCAAAGCGTAGACTGTTTGAGACATTACTCCCATTGAGGAAAGTGCGCCTGGTGACTGTTGTATTCAATCCCGATTAAATTTCTGTGTTTCATCCACTCTGATAGTCCACCGATTACAGATTGCCTCCCGATGTGCATCGGAAACTACTACTGGTCTTCCAGGGAACGATCAAAGCGTATATTTTTTGAGACATTACTCCCATGGAGGAAAGTGCGCATGGTGACTGTTGTATTGAATCCTGATGCAATTTCGGTGTTTCCTCAACACTCTGATAGTCCACAGATTACAGAATGCCTCCAGATGGGCATCGGAAACTACTAATGGTCTTCCAGGGAACGATCAAAGCTTAAACTCTTTGAGACATTACGCCCATGGAGGGAAGTGCACATGGTGACTGTTGTATTTAATCCCGATGCAATTTCTGTGTTTCATCAACACTCTGATAGTCCACAGATAACAGAAAGCCTCCAGATGGGCATCGGAAACTACTACTGGTCTTCCAGGGAACGTTCAAATCTTAAACACTTTGAGACATTACTCCCATGGAGGGAAGTGCGCATGGTGACTGTTGTATTCAATCCCGATGCAATTTCTGAGTTTCATCAACACTCTGATGGTATACAGATTACAGAATGCCTCCAGATGCGCATTGGAAACTACTACTGGTCTTCCATGGAACGATCAAAGCGTAGACTGTTTGAGACATTACTCCCATGGAAGAAAGTGCGCCTTCTGACTGTTGTATTCAATCGCGATTAAATTTCTGTGTTTCATCACCACTCTGATAGTCCACAGATAACAGATTGCCTCCAGATGTGCATCGGAAACTACTACTGGTCTTCCAGGGAACGATAAAAACGTATATTTTTTGAGACATTACTCCCATGGAGAAAAGTGTGCATGGTGAGTGTTGTAATCAATCCCGATGCAATTTCGGTGTTTCCTCAACACTCTGATAGTCCACAGATTACAGAATGCCTCCAGATGTGCATCTGAAACTGCTACTCGTCTTTCAGGACACGATCAAAACGTAGACTGTTTGAGACATTACTCCCATGGAGGAAAGTGCGCATGGTGACTGTTGTATTCAATCCCCATGCAATTTTGGTTTCATCAACACTCAGATAGTCCACAGATTACAGAATGCCTCCAGATGTTCTTCGTAAACTACTACTGGTCTACCAGGAAACGATCAAACCGTAGACTGTTTGAGAAATTACTCCCATGGAGGTAACTGCGCATGGTGACTGTTGTATTCAATACCGATGCAATTTCTGTGTTTCATCAACACTCTGATAGTCCACAGATTACAGAATGACTCCAGATGTGCATCGGAAACTACTACTTGCCTTCCAGGGAACGATCAAAGCGTAAACTCTTTGAGACATTATTCCCATGGAGGTAAGTGCGCATGGTGACATTTGTATTCAATCTTGATGCAATTTCTGTGTATCATCAACACTCTGATAGTCAACAGATTACAGAATGCCTCCAGATGTGCATCGCAAACTGCTACTGGTCTTCCAGGAAACGATCAAAGCGTAGACTGTTTGAGACATTCCTCCCATGGAGGAAAGTGCGCATGGTGACTGTTGTATTCAATCCCGATACAATTTCTGTGTTTCATCAACACTCTGATAGTCGACAGATTACAGAATGCCTCCAGATGTGCATCGGAAACTACTACTGGTCTTCCAGGAGACGATCAAAGCGTGGACTGTTTGAGACATTACTCCCACGGAGGAATGTGCGCATGGTGACTGTTGTATTCAATCGCGATGTAATTTCTGTGTTTCATCAACCCTCTGATAGTCCACAGACTACAGAATGATTCCAGATGTGCATCGGAAACTACTACTGGTCTTCCAGGAAACGATCAAAGCGTAGACTGTTTGAGACATTACTCCCATGGAGGTAAGTGCGCATGGTGACAGTTGTAGTCAATCCCAATGCAAATTCTGTGTTTAATCAACACTCTGATAGTCCACAAATTACAGAATGCCTCCAGATGTGAATCGGAAACTACTACTGGTCTTCCAGGGTACGATCAAAGCGTAGACTGTTTGCGACATTATTCCCATGGAGGAAAGTGAGCATGGTGACTGTTGTATTCAATCCCGATGCAATTTTGGTTTTATCAACACTCTGATAGTCCACAGATTACAGAATGCCTCCAGATGTGCATTGGAAACTACTACTGGTCTTCCTGGGAACGAACAAAGCGTTGACTGTTTGAGACATTACTCCCATGGAGGTAAGGGCGCATGGTGTCTTTTGTATTCAATCCCAATGCAATTTTGGTTTCATCAACACTCTGATAGTCCCAGATTACAGAATGCCTCCAGATGTGCATTGGAAACTACTACTGGTCTTCCTGGGAACGATCAAAGCGTAGACTGTTTGAGACATTACCCCCATGGAGGTAACTGCGCATGGTGACTGTTGTATTCAATCCCGATGCAATTTCTGTGTTTCATCAACACTCTAATACCCACAGATAACAGAATGCCTCCAGATGGGCATCGGAAACTACTACTGGTCTTCCAGGGAACGATCAAAGCGTAAATTGTTTGAGACATTATTCCCATGGAGGAAAGTGCGCCTGGTGACTGTTGTATTCAATCCCGATTAAATTTCTGTATTTCATCTCCACTCTGATAGTCCACAGATTACAGATTGTCTCCAGATGTGCATCGGAAACTACTACTGGTCTTCCAGGGAACGATCAAAGCGTATATTTTTTGAGACATTATCCCCTTGAGGAAAGTGCGCATGGTGACTGTTGCATTCAATCCCGATGCAATTTCGGTGTTTCCTCAACACTCTGATAGTCCACAGATTACAGAATGCCTCCAGATGTGCATCGGAAACTACTACTGGTCTTCCTGTAAACGATCAAAGCGTAGACTGTTTGAGACATTACTCCCATGGAGGTAACTGCGCATGGTGACTGTTGTAGTCAATCCCGATGCCATTTCTGTGTTTCATCAACACTCTGATAGTCCACAGATTACAGAATGCCTCCAGATGTGCATCGGAAACTACTACTGGTCTTCCTGGGAACGATCAAAGCGTAGACTGTTTGAGACATTACTCCCATGGAGGGAAGTGCGCATGGTGACTGTTGTATTCACTCCCGATGCAATTTCTGTGTTTCATCAACACTCTGATAGTCCACAGATTACAGAATATGTCCAGATGTGCATCTGAAACTGCTACTCGTCTTTCAGGACACGATCAAAACGTAGACTGTTTGAGACATTACTCCCATGGAGGAAAGTGCGCATGGTGAGTGTTGTATTCAATCCCGATGCAATTTTGGTTTCATCAACACTCAGATAGCCCACAGGTTACAGAATGCCGCCAGATGTGCATCGCAAACTACTACTGGTCTACCAGGAAACGATCAAACCGTAGACTGTTTGATAAATTACTCCCATGGAGGTAACTGCGCATGGTGACTGTTGTATTCAATACCGATGCAATTTCTGTGTTTCATCAACACTCTGATAGTCCACAGATTACAGAATGACTCCAGATGTGCATCGGAAACTACTACTTGCCTTCCAGGGAACGATCAAAGCGTAAACTCTTTGAGACATTATTTCCATGGAGGTAAGTGCGCATGGTGACTTTTGTATTCAATCTTGATGCAATTTCTGTGTATCATCAACACTCTGATAGTCAACAGATTACAGAATGCCTCCAGATGTGCATCGCAAACTACTACTGGTCTTCCAGGAAACGATCAAAGCGTAGACTGTTTGAGACATTACTCCCACAGAGGAATGTGCGCATGGTGACTGTTGTATTCAATCGCGATGTAATTTCTGTGTTTCATCAACCCTCTGATACTCCACAGACTACAGAATGATTCCAGATGTGCATCGGAAACTACTACTGGTCTTCCAGGAAACGATCAAAGCGTAGACTGTTTGAGACATTACTCCCATGGAGGTAAGTGCGCATGGTGACAGTTGTAGTCAATCCCAATGCAAATTCTGTGTTTAATCAACACTCTGATAGTCCACAAATTACAGAATGCCTCCAGATGTGAATCGGAAACTACTACTGGTCTTCCAGGGTACGATCAAAGCGTAGACTGTTTGCGACATTACTCCCATGGAGGAAAGTGAGCATGGTGACTGTTGTATTCAATCCCGATGCAATTTTGGTTTTATCAACACTCTGATAGTCCACAGATTACAGAATGCCTCCAGATGTGCATCGGAAACTACTACTTGTCTACCAGGAAACGATTAAAGCGTAGAGTGTTTGAGCCATTACTCCCATGGAGGTAACTGCGCATGGTGACTGTTGTATTCAATCCCGATGCAATTACTGTGTTTCATCAACACTCTGATAGTCGACAGATTACAGAATGCCTTCAGATGTGCATCGGAAACAACTACTGGTCTTCCAGGAAACGATCAAAGCGTAGACTGTTTGAGACATTACTCCCACGGAGGAATGTGCGCATGGTGACTGTTGTATTCAATCGCGATGTAATTTCTTTGTTTAATCAACACTCTGATAGTCCACAGACTACAGAATGACTCCAGATGTGCATCGGAAACTACTACTGGTCTTCCAGGGAGCGATGAAAGCGTATACTGTTTGAGACATTACTCACATGGAGGTAAGGGCGCATGGTGTCTGTTGTATTCAATCCCAATGCAATTTTGGTTTCATCAACACTCTGATAGTCCCAGATTACAGAATGCCTCCAGATGTGCATTGGAAACTACTACTGGTCTTCCAGGGAACGATCAAAGCGTAGACTGTTTGAGACATTACTCCCATGGAGGAAAGTGCGCATGGTGACTGTTGTATTCAATCCCGATGCAATTTCTGTGTTTCATCAACACTCTGATAGTCCACAGATTACAGAATGCCTCCGGATGTGCATTGGAAGCTACTACTGGTCTTCCAGGGAACGATCAAAGCGTAGACTGTTTGAGACATTACTCCCACGGATGAATGTGCGCATGGTGCCTGTTGTATTCAATCGCGATGTAATTTCTGTGTTTCATCAACACTCTGATAGTCCACAGACTACAGAATGACTCCAGATGTGCATCGGAAACTACTACTTTTCTTCCAGGGAACGATGAAACCGTATACTGTTTGAGACATTACTCCCATGGAGGTAAGTGCGCATGGTGACAGTTGTAGTCAATCCCAATGCAAATTCTGTGTTTAATCAACACTCTGATAGTCCACAGATTACAGAATGCCTCCAGATGTGAATCGGAAACTACTACTGGTCTTCCAGGGTACGATCAAAGCGTAGACTGTTTGCGACATTACTCTAATGGAGGAAAGTGGGCATGGTGACTGTTGTATTCAATCCCGATGCAATTTTGGTTTTATCAACACTCTGATAGTCCACAGATTACAGAATGCCTCCAGATGTGCATCGGAAACTACTACTGGTCTTCCAGGGAACGATCAAAGCGTAAACTCTTTGAGACATTACGCCCATGGAGGGAAGTGCGCATGGTGACTGTTGTATTCAATCCCGATGCAATTTCTGTGTTTCATCAACACTCTGATAGTCCACAGATTACAGAATGCCTAAAGATGAGCATCGGAAACTGCTACTGGTCTTCCAGGAAACGATTAAAGCGTACACTGTTTGAGACATTACTCCAATGGAGGAAAGTGCGCATGGTGACTGTTGTATTCAATCCTGATGCAATTTTGGTTTCATCAACACTCCGATAGTCCACAGATTACAGAATGCCTCCAGATGTGCAGCGGAAACTACTACTGGTCTTCTAGGGAACAATCAAAGCGTAGACTGTTTGAGACATTACTCCCATGGAGGTAACTGCGCATGGTGACTGTTGTATTCAATCCCGATGCAATTTCTGTGTTTCATCATCACTCTGATAGTTCACAGATAACAGAATGCCTCCAGATGGGCATCGGAAACTATTACTGGTCTTCCAGGGAACGTTCAAAGCTTAAACTCGTTGAGACATTACTCCCATGGAGGGAAGTGCGCATGGTGACTGTTGTATTCAATCCCGATGCAATTTCTGTGTTTCGTCAACACTCTGATAGTCCACAGATTACAGAATGCCTCCAGATGTACATTGGAAACTACTACTGGTCTTCCAGGGAACGATCAAAGTGTAGACTGTTTGAGACATTACTCCCATGGAGGATAGTGCGCATGGTGACTGTTGTATTCAATCCCGAAGCAATTTCTGTGTTTCATCAAGACTCCGATAGTCCACAGAATACAGAATGCCTCCAGATGGGCATTGGAAAGTACTACTGGTCTCCCAGGGAACGATGAAAGCGTAAACTCTTTGTGACATTACTCCCATGGAGGAAACTACGCATGGTGACTGTTGTATTCAATCCCGATGCAATTTCTGTGTTTCATCAACACTCTGATAGTCCACAAATTACAGAATGCCTCCAGATGTGCATCGGAAGCTGCTACTGGTCTTCCAATAAACGATCAAAACGTAGACTGTTTGAGACATTACTCCCATGGAGGAAAGTGCGCATGGTGACTGTTGTATACAATCCCGATGCCATTTTGGTTTCATCAACACTCAGATAGTCCACAGATTACAGAATGCCTCCAGGTGTGCATCGGAAACTACTACTGGTCTTCTAGGGAACGATCAAAGCGTAGACTGTTTGAGACATTACTCCCATGGAGGAAAGTGCGCATGGTGACTGTTGTATTGAATCCCGATGTAATTTTGGTTTTATCAACACTCTGATAGTCCACAGACTACAGAATGCCTCCAGATGTGCATCGGAAACTACTACTGGTCTTCCAGGAAACGATCAAAGCGTAGAATGTTTGAGACATTACTACCATTGAATTAAGTGCGCATGGTGACTGTTGTATTCAATCCCGATGCAATTTCTGTGTTTCAACACCACTCTGATAGTCCACAGATTACAGATTGCCTGGAGATGTGCATCGGAAACTACTACTCGTCTCCAGGGAACAATCAAATCGTAAACTGTTTGAGACATTACTCCCATGGAGGAAAGTGCGCATGGTGACTGTTGTATTCAATCCCGAAGCAATTTCGGTGTTTCATCAACACTCTGATAGTCCCCAGATTACAGAATGCCTCTAGATGTGCATCGGAAGCTATTACAATGACTTCCAGGGAACGATCAAAGAGTAGACTGTTTAAGACATTACTCCCATGGAGGAATGTGCGCATGGTGACTGTTGTATTCAATCCCGATGTAATTTCTGTGTTTCATCAACACTCTGATAGTCCACAGATTACAGAATGCTTCCAGATGTGAATCGGAAACTACTACTGATCTTCCAGCTAACTATCAAAGCGAAGACTGTTTGAGACATTACTCCCATGGAGGAAAGTGCATATGGTGACTGTTGTATTCAATCCCGATGCAATTTCTGTGTTTCATCAACACTCAGATAATCCACAGATTACAGAATGCCTCCAGATGTGCATCAGAAACTACTACTGGTCTTCCAGGGAGCGATCAAAGCGTAGACTGTTTGCGACATTACTCCCATGGAGGAAAGTGTGCATGGTGACTGTTGCATTCAACGCCGATGCAATTTCTGTGTTTCATCAACACTCTGATAATCCACAGATTACAGAATGCCTCCAGATGTGCATCGGAAACTACTACTGGTCTTCCAGGGAACGATAAAGGCGTAAACTGTTTGAGACATTACACCCATGGAGGAAAGTGCGCATGGTGACTGTTGTATTCAATCCCGATGCAATTTCGCTGTTTCATCAACACTCTGATAGTCCACAGATTACAGAATGCCTCCAGATGTGCACCGGAAACTGATACTGGTCTTCCTGGGAACGATCAAAGCGGAGACTGATGAGACATTACTCCCATGGACGAAAGTACGCAGGGTGACTGTTGAATTCAATTCCGATGCAATTTTGGTTTCATCAACACTCTGATAGTCCACAGATTACAGAATGCCTCCAGGTGTGCATCGGAAACTACTACTGGTCTTCTAGGGAACGATCAAAGCGTAGACTGTTTGAGACATTACTCCCATGGAGGAAAGTGCGCATGGTGACTGTTGAATTCAATTCCGATGCAATTTTGGTTTCATCAACACTCTGATAGTCCACAGATTACAGAATGCCTCTAGATGTGCATCAGAAACTACTACTGGTCTTCCAGGGAACCATCAAAGCGTAGACTGTTTGATAAATTACTCCCATGAGGAAAGTGCGCATGGTGACTGTTGTATTCAATCCCGATGCAATTTCTGTGCTTCATCAAGACTCTGATAGTCCACAAATTACAGAATGCCTCCAGATGAGCATCAGAAACTACTACTGGTCTTCCAGGGAGCGATCAAAGCGTAGACTGTTTGCCACAATACTCACATGGAGGAAAGTGTGCATGGTGACTGTTGTATTCAACGCCGATGCAATTTCTGCGTTTCATCAACACTCTGATAATCCACAGATTACAGAATGCCTCCAGATGTGCATCGGAATCTACTACTGGTCTTCCAGGGAACGATAAAAGCGTAAACTGTTTGAGACATTACACCCATGGAGGAATGTGCTCCTGGTGACTGTTGTATTCAATCCCGATTAAATTTATGTGTTTCATCACCACTCTGATAGTCCACAGATTACAGATTGCCTCCAGATGTGCATCGGAAACTACTACTGGTCTTATAGGGAACGATCAAAGCGTATAGTTTTTGAGACATTACTGCCATGGAGGAAAGTGCGCATGGTGACTGTTGTATTCAATCCCGATGCGATTTCGGTGTTTCCTCAACACTCTGACAGTCCACAGATTACAGAATGGCTCCAGATGTGCAATGGAAACTACCACTGGTCTTCCAGGAAACGATCAAAGCCTAGACCGTTTGAGACATTACTCCCATGGAGGAAAGTGCGCATGGTGACTGTTGTATTCAATCCCTATTCGATTTCTGTGTTTCATCAACATTCTGATAGACCACAGATTACAGAATTCCTCCAAATGTGCATCCTAAACTACTACTGGTCTTCTTGGGAACCATCTAATCGTAGACTGTTTGAGACATTACTCCCATGGATGAAAGTGCGCATGGTAAGTGTTGTATTCAATCCCAACGCAATTTCTGTGTTTCATCAAGACTCCGATAGTCCACAGATTACAGAATGCCTCCAGATGTTCTTCGTAAACTACTACTGGTCTACCAGGAAAAGATTAAACCGTAGACTGTATGAGAAAATACTCCCATGGAGGTAACTGCGCATGGTGACTGTTGTATTCAATACCGATGCAATTTCTGTGTTTCATCAACACTCTGATAGTCCACAGATTACAGAAAGATTCCAGATGTTCTTCGTAAACTACTACTGGTCTACCAGGAAACGATCAAACCGTAGACTGTTTGAGACATTACTCCCATGGAGGAAAGTGCGCATGGTGACTGTTGTATTCAATCGCGATGCAATTTCTGTGTTTCATCAACACTCTGATAGTCGACAGATTACAGAGTGCCTCCAGATGTGCATCGGAAACTACTACTGGTCTTCCAGGAAACGATCAAAGCGTAGACTGTTTGAGACATTACTAACACGGAGGAATGTGCGCATGGTGACTGTTGTATTCAATCGCGATGTAATTTCTGTGTTTCATCAACACTCTGATAGTCCACAGACTACAGAATGACTCCAGATGTGCATCGGAAACTACTACTGGTCCTCCAGGGAACGATGAAACCGTATACTGTTTGAGACATTACTCCCATGGAGGTAAGTGCGCATGGTGACACTTGTAGTCAATCCCAATGCAAATTCTGTGTTTAATCAACACTCTGATAGTCCACAGATTACAGAATGCCTCCAGATGTGAATCGGAAACTACTACTGGTCTTCCAGGGTACGATCAAAACGTAGACTGTTTGCGACATTACTCCCATGGAGGAAAGTGGGCATGGTGACTGTTGTATTCAATCCCGATGCAATTTTGGTTTTATCAACACTCTGATAGTCCACAGATTACAGAATGCCTCCAGATGTGCATCGGAAACTACTACTGGTCTACCAGGAAACGATCAAAGCGTAGAGTGTTTGAGACATTACTCCCAAGGAGGTAACTGCGCATGGTGACTGTTGTATTCAATCCCGATGCAATTTCTGTGTTTCATCAACACTCTGATAGTCCACAGATAACAGAATGCCTCCAGATGGGCATCGGAAACTACTACTGGTCTTCCAGGGAACGTTCAAAGCTAAAACTCTTTGAGACATTACGCCCATGGAGGGAAGTGTGCATGGTGACTGTTGCTTTCAATCCCGATGCAATTTCTGTGTTTCATCAACACTCTGATAGTCCACAGATTACAGAATGCCTAAAGATGAGCATCGGAAACTGCTACTGGTCTTCCAGGAAACGATCAAAGCGTAGTCTGTTTGAGACAATACTCCAATGGAGGAAAGTGCGCATGGTGAATGTTGTATTCAATCCCGATGCAATTTTGGTTTCATCAACACTCCGATAGTCCACAGATTACAGAATGCCTCCAGATGTGCAGCGGAAACTACTACTGGTCTTCTAGGGAACAATCAAAGCGTAGACTGTTTGAGACATTACTCCCATGGAGGTAACTGCGCATGGTGACTGTTGTATTCAATCCCGATGCAATTTCTGTGTTTCATCAACACTCTGATAGTCCACAGATAACAGAATGCCTCCAGATGGGCATCGGAAACTACTACTGGTCTTCCAGGGAACGTTCAAAGCTAAAACTCTTTGAGACATTACTCCCATGGAGGGAAGTGCGCATGGTGACTGTTGTATTCAATCCCGATGCAATTTCTGTGTTTCGTCAACACTCTGATAGTCCACAGATTACAGAATGCCTCCAGATGTGCAATGGAAACTACTACTGGTCTTCCAGGAAACGATCAAAGCGTAGACGGTTTGAGACATTACTCCCATGGAGGAAAGTGCGCATGGTGACTGTTGTATTCAATCCCGAAGCAATTTCTGTGTTTCATCAAGTCTCCGATAGTCCACAGAATACAGAATGCCTCCAGATGGGCATCGGAAATTACTACTGGTCTTCCAGGGAACGATCAAAGCGTAAACTCTTTGTGACATTACTCCCATGGAGGAAACTACGCATGGTGACTGTTGTATTCAATACCGATGCAATTTCTGTGTTTCATCAACACTCTGATAGTCAACAGATTACAGAATGCCTCCAGATGTGCACCGGAAACTGCTATTGGTCTTCCTGGGAACGATCAAAGCGGAGACTGTTGAGACATTACTCCCATGGAGGAAAGTGCGCATGGTGACTGCTGTATTGAATCCATATGCCATTTTGGTTTCATCAACACTCAGAATGTCCAAAGATTACAAAATGCCTCCAGATGTACATTGGAAACTACTACTGGTCTACCAGAAAACGATCAAACCGTAGACTGTTTGAGAAATTACTGCCATGGAGGTAACTGCGCATGGTGACTGTTGTATTCAATACCGATGCAATTTCTGTGTTTCATCAACACTCTGATAGTCAACAGATTACAGAATGCCTCCAGATGTGCACCGGAAACTGCTATTGGTCTTCCTGGGAACGATCAAAGCGGAGACTGTTGAGACATTACTCCCATGGAGGAAAGTGCGCATGGTGACTGTTGTATTGAATCCCGATGTAATTTTGGTTTTATTAACACTCTGATAGTCCACAGATTACAGAATGCCTCCAGATGTGCATCGGAAGCTACTACTGGTCTTCCAGGAAACGATCAAAGCGTAGAATGTTTGAGACATTACTACCATTGAGTTAAGTGCGCACGGTGACTGTTGTATTCAATCCCGATGCAATTTCTGTGTTTCATCAACACTCTGATAGTCCACAGATTACAGAATGCCTAAAGATGTGCATCGGAAACTACTACTGGTCTTCCAGGGAACGATCAAAGCGTAGACTGTTTAAGACATTACTCCCATGGAGGAAAGTGCGCCTGGTGACTCTTGTATTCAATCCCGATTCAATTTCTGTGTTTCATCACCACTCTGATAGTCCACAGATTACAGATTGCCTGGAGATGTGCATCGGAAACTACTACTCGTCTCCAGGGAACAATCAAATCGTAAACTGTTTGAGACATTACTCCCATGGAGGAAAGTGCGCATGGTGACTGTTGTATTCAATCCCGAAGCAATTTCGGTGTTTCATCAACACTCTGATAGTCCCCAGATTACAGAATGCCTCTAGATGTGCATCGGAAGCTATTACAATGACTTCCAGGGAACGATCAAAGAGTAGACTGTTTGAGACATTAATCCCATGGAGGAATGTGCGCATGGTGACTGTTGTATTCAATCCCGATGAAATTTCTGTGTTTCATCAACACTCTGATAGTCCACAGATTACAGAATGCTTCCAGATGTGAATCGGAAACTACTACTGATCTTCCAGCTAACTATCAAAGCGAAGACTTTTTGAGACATTACTCCCATGGAGGAAAGTGCATATGGTGACTGTTGTATTCAATCCCGATGCAATTTCTGTGTTTCATCAACACTCAGATAATCCACAGATTACAGAATGCCTCCAGATGTGCATCAGAAACTACTACTGGCCTTCCTGGGAGCGATCAAAGCGTAGACTGTTTGCGACCTTACTCCCATGGAGGAAAGTGTGCATGGTGACTGTTGTATTCAACGCCTATGCAATGTCTGTGTTTCATCAACACTCTGATAATCCACAGATTACAGAATGCCTCCAGATGTGCATCGGAAACTACTACTGGTCATCCAGGGAACGATAAAAGCGTAAACTGTTTGAGACACTACACCCATGGAGGAAATTGCGCATGGTGACTGTTGTATTCAATCCCGATGCAATTTCGCTGTTTCATCAACACTCTGATAGTCCACAAATTACAGAATGCCTCTAGATGTGCATCGGAAACTACTACTGGTCTTCCAGGGAACCATCAAAGCGTAGACTGTTTGATAAATTACTCCCATGGAGGAAAGTGCGCATGGTGACTGTTGTATTCAATCCCGATGCAATTTCTGTGTTTCATCAATACTCTGATAGTCCACAAATTACAGAATGCCTCCAGATGAGCATCAGAAACTACTACTGGTCTTCCAGGGAACGATCAAAGCGTAGACTGTTTGCGACATTACTCACATGGAGGAAAGTGTGCATGGTGACTGTTGTATTCAACGCCGAAACAATTTCTGCGTTTCATCAACACTCTGATAATCCACAGATTACAGAATGCCTCCAGATGTGCATCGGAAACTACTACTGGTCTTCCAGGGAACGATAAAAGCGTAAACTGTTTGAGACATTACTCCCATGGAGGAAAGTGGGCATGATGACTGTTGTATTCAATCCCGATGCAATTTCTGTGTTTCATCACCACTCTGATAGTCCACAGATTACAGATAGCCTGGAGATGTGCATCGGAAACTACTACTCGTCTCCAGGAAACAATCAAATCGTAAACTGTTTGCGACATTACTCCCATGGAGGAAAGTGCGCATGGTGACTGATGTATTCAATCCCGAAGCAATTTCGGTGTTTCATCAACACTCTGATAGTACCCAGATTACAGAATGCCTTAAGATGTGAAACGGAAACTACTACTGGTCTTCCAGGGAACCATCAAAGCGTAGACCGTTTGAGACATTACTCCCATGGAGGAAAGTGAGCAATTGTGACTGTTGTATTCAATCCCGATGCAATTTCTGTGTTTCATTAACACTCAGATAGTCCACAGATTACAGAATGCCTCCAGATGTGCATCGGAAACTACTACTGGTCTTCCAGGAACGATCAAAGCGTACACTGTTTGAGACATTACTCCCATGGAGGGAAGTGCGCATGGTGACTGTTGTATTCAATCACGATGCAAATTCTGTGTTTCATCAACACTCTGATAGTCAACAGAATACAGAATGCCTCCATACGGGCATCGGAAACTACTACTGGTCTTCCAGGGAACGATCAAAGCGTAGACTGTTTGAGACATTACTCCCATGGAGGAAAGTGGGCATGATGACTGTTGTATTCAATCCCGATGCAATTTCCGTGTTTCATTAACACTCAGATAGTCCACAGATTACAGAATGCCTCCAGATGTGCATCGGAAACTACTACTGGTCTTCCAGGGAACGATCAAAGCGTAGACTGTTTGCGACATTACTCCCATGGAGGAAATTGGGCATGGTGACTGTTGTATTCAATGCCGATGCAATTTCTGTCTTTCATCAACACTCTGATAGTCCACAGTTTACAGAATGCTTCCTGATGTGCATCGGAAACTACTACTGGTCTTCCAGGGAACGATAAAAGCGCAATATGATTGAGACATTACACCCATGGAAGAAAGTGCGCATGGTGACGGTTGTATTCAATCCCGATGCAATTTCTCTTTCATCAAGACTCTGATAGTCCACAGATTACAGAATGCATCCAGATGTGCATCGGAAACTACTACTGGTCTTCCAGGGAACGATCAAATCGTAGACTGTTTGAAACATTACTCACATGGAGGAAAGTGCGCATGGTGACTGTTGTACTCAATCACGATGCAATTTCTGTGTTTCATCAACACTTTTAAGGTCCACAGATTACAGAATGCCTCCAGATGTGCATCGGAAACTACTACTGGTCTTCCAGGGAACTATCGAAGCGTAGACAGTTTAAAACATTACTCCCATCTAGGAAAGTGCGCATGGTGACTGTTGTATTCAATCCCGATGCAATATCTGTGTTTCATCAAGACTCTGATAGACCACAGATTACAGAATACAAGCAGATGTGCATCGGAAACTACTACTGGTCCTCCAGGGAACCATCAAATCGTAGACTGTTTGAAACATTACTCACATGGAGGAAAGTCAGCATGGTAACTGTCGTATTCAATCCCGATGCAATTTCTGTGTTTCATCAACACTTTTAAGGTCCACAGATTACAGAATCCCTTCAGATGTGCATCGGAAACTACTACTGGTCTTCCAGGGAACTATAAAAGCGTAGACAGTTTAAAACATTACTCCCATGGAGGAAAGTGCGCATGGTGACTGTTGTATTCAATCCCGATGCAATTTCTGTGTTTCATCAACACTCTGATAGTCCACAATTTACAGAATGCCGTCAGATGTGAATCGGAAACTACTACTGTTCTTCCAGGGAACCATCAAAGCGTAGACCGTATGAGACATTACTCCCATGGAGGAAAGTGCGCAATTGTAACTGTTGTATTCAATCCCGATGCAATTTCTGTGTTTCATCAACACTCTGATAGTCCACAGATTACAGAATGCCGTCAGATGTAAATCGGAAACTACTACTGTTCTTCCAGGGAACCATCAAAGCGTAGACAGTTTGAGACATTACTCCCATGGAGAAAAGTGTGCAATTGTGACTGTTGTATTCAATCCCGATGCAATTTCTGTGTTTCATTAACACTCAGATAGTCCACTGATAACAGAATGCCTCCAGATGTGCATCGGAAACTACTACTTGTTTTCCAGGGAACGATAAAAGCGTAAACTGTTTGAGACATTACACCCATGGAGGAAAGTGCGCATGGTGACTGTTGTATTCAATCCCGATGCAATTTCGCTTTTTCATTGACACTCTGATAGCCCACAGATTACAGAATGCCTCCAGATGTGCATCGGAAACTACTACTGGTCTTCCTGGGAACCATCAAACCGTAGACTGTTTGCGACATTACTCCCATGGAGGAAAGTGGGCATGGTGACTGTTGTATTCAATCCCGATGCAATTTCTGTCTTTCATCAACACTCTGATAGTCCACAGATTACAGAATGCTTCCAGATGTGCATCGGAAACTACTACTGGTCTTCCAGGGAACGATAAAAGCGCAATCTGATTGAGACATTACACCCATGGAGGAAAGTGCGCATGGTGACGGTTGTATTCAATCCCGATGCAATTTCTCTTTCATCAAGACTCTGATAGTCCACAGATTACATAATGCATCTAGATGTGCATCGGAAACTACTACTGGTCTTCCAGGGAACGATCAAATCGTAGACTGTTTGAAACATTACTCACATGGAGGAAAGTGCGCATGGTGACTGTTGTACTCAATCACGATGCAATTTCTGTGTTTCATGAACACTTTTAAGGTCCACAGATTACAGAATGCCTCCAGATGTGCATCGGAAACTACTACTGGTCTTCCAGGGAACTATCAAAGCGTAGACAGTTTAAAACATTACTCCCATCTAGGAAAGTGCGCATGGTGACTGTTGTATTCAACCCGATGCAATATCTGTGTTTCATCAAGACTCTGATAGTCCACAGATTACAGAATGCAACCAGATGTGCATCGGAAACTACTACTGGTCTTCCAGGGAACTATCAAAGCCTAGACAGTTTAAAACATTACTCCGATGGAGGAAAGTGTGCATGGTGACTGTTGTATTCAATCCCGATGCAATTTCTGTGTTTCATCAACACTCTGATAGTCCACAGATTACAGAATGCCGTCAGATGTGAATCGGAAACTACTACTGTTCTTCCAGGGAACCATCAAAGCGTAGACCGTTTGAGACATTACTCCCATGGAGAAAAGTGCGCAATTGTGACTGTTGTATTCAATCCCGATGCAATTTCTGTGTTTCATTAACACTCAGATAGTCCACTGATTACAGAATGCCTCCAGATGTGCATCGGAAACTACTACTGGTCTTCCAGGGAACGATAAAAGCGTATTCTGATTGAGACATTACACCCATGGAGGAAAGTGCGCATGGTGAGTGTTGTATTCAATCCCGACGCAATTTCTATGTTTCATCAAGACTCTGATAGTCCACAGATTACAGAATGCCTCCAGATGTGCATCGGAAACTACAACTGGTCTTCCAGGGAACGATAAAAGCGTGGACTGTTTGAGGCATTACTCTCATGGAGGAAAGTGCGAATGGTGACGGTTGTATTCAATCCCGATGCAATTTCTGTGTTTCATCAACACTCTTATAGTCCACAGATTACAGAATGCCTAAAGATGTGCATCGGAAACTACTACTGGTCTTCCAGGGAACGATCAAGGCGTAGACTGTCTGAGACATTACTCCCATGGAGGAAAGTGCGCCTGGTGACTGTTGTATTCAATCCCGATTCAATTTCTGTGTTTCATCACCACTCTGATAGTCCACAGATTACAGATTGCCTGGAGATGTGCATCGGAAACAACTACTGGTCTCCAGGGAACAATCAAATCGTAAACTGTTTGAGACTTTACTCCCATGGAGGAAAGTGCGCATGGTGACTGTTGCATTCAATCCCGAAGCAATTTCGGTGTTTCATCAACACTCTGATAGGCCCCAGATTACAGAATGCCTCTAGATGTGCATCGGAAGCTATTACAATGACTTCCAGAAAACGATCAAAGCGTAGACTGTTTGAGACATTACTCCCATGGAGGTATGTGCGCATGGTGACTGTTGTATTCAATCCCGATGTAATTTCTGTATTTTATCAACACTCTGATAGTACACAGATTACAGAATGCTTCCAGATGTGAATCGGAAACTACTACTGGTCTTCCAGGGAACTATCAAAGCGAAGACTGTTTGGGACATTACTCCCATGGAGGAAAGTGCACATTGTGACTGTTGTATTCAATGCCGATGCAATTTCTGTGTTTCATCAACACTCAGATAATCCACAGATTACAGAATGCCTCCAGATGTGCATCAGAAACTACTACTGGTCTTCCAGGGAGCGATCAAAGCGTAGACTGTTTGCGACATTACTCCCATGGAGGAAAGTGGGCATGGTGACTGTTGTATTCAACGCCGATGCAATTTCTGTGTTTCATCAACACTCTGATAGTCCACAGATTACAGAATGCCTCCAGATGTGCATCGGAAACTACTACTGGTCTTCCAGGGAACGATAAAAGCGTAAACTGTTTGAGACATTACACCCATGGAGGAAAGTGCGCATGGTGACAGTTGTATTCAATCCCGATGCAATTTAGCTGTTTCATCGACACTCTGATAGTCCACAAATTACAGAATGCCTCTAGATGTGCATCGGAAACTACTACTGGTCTTCCTGGGAACCATCAAAGCGTAGACTGTTTGAGACATTACTCCCATGGAGGAAAGTGCGCATGGTGACTGTTGTATTCAATCCCGATGCAATTTCTGTGTTTCATCAAGACTCTGATAGTCCACAGATTACAGAATGCCTCCAGATGAGCATCGGAAAATACTACTGGTCTTCCAGGGAACGATCAAAGCGTAGACTGTTTGAGACATTACTCCCATGGAGGGAAGTGCGCATGGTGAGTGTTGTATTCAATCACGATGCAATTTCTGTGTTTCATCAACACTCTGATAGTCAACAGATTACAGAATGCCTCCATACATGCATCGGAAACTACTACTGGTCTTCCAGGGAACGATCAAAGCGTAGACTGTTTGAGACATTACTCCCATCGAGGAAAGTGGGCATGATGACTGTTGTATTCAATCCCGATGCAATTTCTGTGTTTCATCAACACTCTGATAGTCCACAGATTACAGAATGCCTCCAGATGTGCATCGGAAACTACTACTGGTCTTCCAGGGAGCGATAAAAGCGTAAACTGTTTGAGACATTCACCCATGGAGGAAAGTGCGCATGGTGACTGTGGTATTCAATCCCGATGCAATTTCGCTGTTTCATCGACACTCTGATAGCCCACAAATTACAGAAAGCCTCCAGATGTGCATCGGAAACTACTACTGGTCTTCCTGGTAACCATCAAAGCGTAGACTGTTTGAGACATTACTCCCATGGAGGGAAGTGCGCATGGTGACTGTTGTATTTAATCCCGATGCAATTTCTGTGTTTCATTAAGACTCTGATAGTCCACAGATTACAGAATGCCTGCAGATGAGCATCGGAAAATACTACTGGTCTTCCAGGAACGATCAAAGCGTAGACTGTTTGAGACATTACTCCCATGGAGGGAAGTGCGCATGGTGACTGTTGTATTCAATCACGATGCAATTTCTGTATTTCATCAACACTCTGATAGTCAACAGATTACAGAATGCCTCCATACATGCATCGGAAGCTATTACAATGACTTCCAGGGAACGATCAAAGCGTAGACTGTTTGCGACATTACTCCCATGGAGGAAAGTGGGCGTGGTGACTGTTGTATTCAATCCCGATGCAATTTCTGTCTTTCATCAACACTCTGATAGTCCACAGTTTACAGAATGCTTCCAGATGTGCATCGGAAACTACTACTGGTCTTCCAGGGAACGATAAATGCGCAGTCTGATTGAGACATTACACCCATGGAGGAAAGTGCGCATGGTGACGGTTGTATTCAATCCCGATGCAATTTCTCTTTCATCAAGACTCTGATAGTCCACAGATTACAGAATGCATCCAGATGTGCATCGGAAACTACTACTGGTCTTCCTGGGAGCGATCAAATCGTAGACTGTTTGAAACATTACTCACATGGAGGAAAGTGCGCATGGTGACTGTTGTATTTAATCACGATGCAATTTCTGTGTTTCATCAACACTTTTAAGGTCCACAGATTACAGAATGCCTCCAGATGTGCATCGGAAACTACTACTGGTCTTCCAGGGAACTATCAAAGCGCAGACAGTTTAAAACATTACTCCAATCTAGGAAAGTGCGCATGGTGACTGCTGTATTCAATCCCGATGCAATTTCTATGTTTCATCAACACTCTGATAGTCCACAGATTACAGAATGCCTAAAGATGTGCATCGGAAAATACAACTGGTCTTACAGCAAACGATAAAAGCGTAGATTGTTTGAGACATTATTCTCATGGAGGAAAGTGCGCATGGTGACGGTTGTATTCAATCCCGATGCAATTTCTGTGTTTCATCAAGACTCTGATAGTCCACTGATTACAGAATGCCACCAGATTTGCATCGGAAACTCCTACTGGTCTTCCAGGGAACGATAAACGCGTAGACTGTTTGAGACATTACTCCCATGGAGGAAAGTTCGCATGGTGACTGTTGTATTAAATCCCGATGCTATTTCTGTGTTTCATCAACACTCTGATAGTCCACAGATTACAGAATGCCTCCAGACGTGCATCGGGAACTACTACTGTTCTCCCAGGGAACGATCAAAGCGTAATCTGTTTGAGACATTACACCCATGGAGGAAAGTGCGCATGGTGACTGTAGTATTCAATCCCGATGCAATTTCTGTGTTTCATCTACACTCAGATAGTCCACAGATTACAGATTGCCTCCAGATGTGCATCGGAAACTACTACTGGTCTTCCAGGGAACGATCAGATTGTAGACTGTTTGAGACATTACTCCCATAAAGGAAAGTGCGCATGGTGACTGTTGTATTCAATCCCGATGGAACTTCTGTGTTTCATCAACACTTTCAAGGTCCACAGATTACAGAATGACTCCAGATGTGCATCGGAAACTACTACTGGTCTTCTAGGGAACGATCAAATCTTAGACTGTTTGAGACATTACTCCCATGGATGAAAGTGCACATGGTGAATGTTGTATTCAATCCGGATGCAATTTCTGTGTTTCATCAACACTCTGATAGTCCACAGATTTCAGAATGCCTCCAGATGTGCATCGGAAACTACTACTGATCTTCCAGGGAAAGATCAAAGCCTAAACTGTTTGAGACATTATACCCATGGAGGAAAGTGGGCATGGTGACTGTTGTATTCAATCCCGATGCAATTTCTGTGTTTCATCAACACTCTGATAGTCCACAGATTACAGAATGCAACCAGATGTGCATCGGAAACCACTAATGGCCTCCCAGGGAACGATCAAAGCGTAGACTGTTTGAGACACAACTCCCATGGACGAAAGTGCGCATGATGACTGTTGTATTCAATCCCGATGCAATTTCTGTGTTTCATCAACACTCTGATAGTCCACAGATTACAGAATGACTCCAGATGTGCATCGGAATCTACTACTGGTCTTCCAGGGAAGGATCAAAGCGTAGACAGTTTGCGACATTACTCCCATGGAGGAAAGTGGGCATGGTGACTGTTGTATTCAATCCCGATGCAATTTCTGTGTTTCATCAACACTCTGATAGTCCACAGATTACAGAATGCCTCCAGATGTGCATCGGAAACTACTACTGGTCTTCCATGGAACGATCAAAGCGTAAACTGTTTGAGACATTATACCCATGGAGGAAAGAGGGCATGGTGACTGTTGTATTCAATCCCGATGCAATTTCTGTGTTTCATCAAGACTCTGATAGTCCACAGATTAGAGAATGCCTCCAGATAAGCATAGGAAACTACTACTGGTCTTCCAGGAAACGATCAAATCGTAGACTGTTTGAGACATTACTCCCATGGAGGAAAGTGCGCATGGTGACTGTTGTATTCAATCACGATGCAATTTCTGTGTTTCATCAACACACTGATAGTCCACAGATTGCAGAATGCCTCCAGATGTGCATCGGAAACTACAACCTGTCTTCCAGGGAACGATCAAAGCGTAGACAGTTTGCGACATTACTCCCATGGAGGAAAGTGTGCATGGTGACTGTTGTATTCCATCCCGATGCAATTTCTGTGTTTCATCAAAACTCTGAAGGTCCACAGATTACAGAATGCCTCCAGATGTGCATCGGAAACTAATACTGGTCTTCAGTGAAAAATCAAAGCGTAGACTGTTTGAGACATTACTCCCATGGAGGGAAGTGCGCATGGTGACTGTTGTATTCAATCACGATGCAATTTCTGTGTTTCATCAACACTCTGATAATCAACAGATTACAGAATGCCTCCATACGTGAATCGGAAACTACTACTGGTCTTCCAGGGAACGATCAAAGCGTAGACTGTTTGAGACATTACTCCCATGGAGGAAAGTGGGCATGATGACTGTTGTATTCAATACCGATGCAATTTCTGTGTTTCATCAACAATCTGATAGTCCTCAGATTACGGTATGCCTTCAGATGTGAATCGGAAACTACTACTGGTCTTCCAGGGAACGATCAAAGCGTAGACTGTTTGAGACATTACTCCCATGGAGGAAAGTGCGCATGGTGACTGTTGTTCTCAATCCCGATGCAGTTTCTGTGTTTCATAAACACTCTGATAGTCCACAGATTACAGAATGCCTCCAGATGTGCATCGGAAACTACTACTGGTCTTCCTGGAAACGATAAAAGCGTAGACTGTTTGAGACATTACTCTCATGGAGGAAAGTGCGCATGGTGACTGTTGTATTCAATCCCGATTCAATTTCTGTGTTTCATTAACACTCTGATAGTCCACAGATTACAGAATGCGTCGATTTGCATCGGAAACTACTACTGGTCTTCCAGGGAACGACCAAAGCGTAGACTGTTTGAGACATTACTCCCATGGAGGTAACTGCGCATGGTGACTGTTGTATTCAATCCCGATGCAATTTCGGTGTTTAATCAACACTCTGATAATCCACAGAATACAGAATGCCTCCAGATGTGCATCGGAAACTACTACTGGTCTTCCTGGGAACGATCAAAGCGTAGACTGTTTGAGACATTTCTCCCATGGAGGAAAGTGCGCATGGCGACTGTTGTATTCCATCCCGATGCAGTTCTGTGTTTCATCAACACTTTGAAAGTCCACAGATTACAGAATGACTCCAGATGTGCATCGGAAACTACTACTGGTCTTCCAGGGAACTATCAAAGCGTAGACAGTTTGCGACATTACTCCCATGGAGGAAAGTGGGCATGGTGACTATTGTATTCAATCCCGATGCAATTTCTGTGTTTCATCAACACCTGATAGTCCACAGATTACAGAATGCCTCCAGATGTGCATCGGAAACTACTACTGGTCTTCCAGGGAACGATCAAAGCGTAAACTGTTTGAGACATTACACCCATGGAGGAAAGTGCGCATGGTGACTGTTGTATTCAATCCCGATGCAATATCTGTGTTTCATCAAGACTCAGATAGTCCACAGATTACAGAATGCCTCCAGATGTGCATCGGAAACTACTACTGGTCTTCCAGGGAAATATCAAAGCGTAGACTGTTTGCGACAATACTCCCATGGAGGAAAGTGGGCATGGTGACTGTTGTATTCAACCCCGATGCAATTTTCGTGTTTTATCAACACTCTGATAGACCACAGATTACAGAATGCCTCCAGATGAGCATCGGAAACTGCTACTGGTCTTCCAGGTAACGATCAAACCGTAAACTGTTTGAGACTTTACACCAATGGAGGAAAGTGCGCATGGTGACTGTTGTATTCAATCCCGATGCAATTTCTTTGTTTCATCAACACTCTGATAGTCCACAGATTACAGAATGCCTCCAGATGTGCATCGGAAACTACTACTGGTCTTGCTGGAAACGATAAAAGCGTAGACTGTTTGAGACATTACTCTCATGGAAGAAAGTGCGCATGGTGACTGTTGTATTCAATCCCGATGCAATTTCTGTGTTTCATCAACACTCTGATAGTCCACAGATTGCAGAATGCCTCCAGATTTGCATCGGAAACTACTACTGTTCTTCCAGGGAACGATCAAAGCGTAGACTGTTTGAGACATTACTCCCATGGTGGAAAGTGCGCATGGTGACTGTTGTATTCAATCCCGATGGAACTTCTGTGTTTCATCAACACTTTCAAGGTCCACAGATTACAGAATGACTCCAGATGTGCATCGGAAACTACTACTGGTCTTCTAGGGAACGATCAAATCTTACACTGTTTGAGACATTACTCCCATGGAGGAAAGTGCGCATGGTGACTGTTGTATTCAATCACGATGCAATGTCTGTGTTTCATCAACACTCTGATAGTCCACAGATTACACAATGCCTCCAGATGTGCATCGGAAACTACAACTGGTCTTCCAGGGAACGATAAAAGCGTAAACAGTTTGAGACATTACTCAAATGGAGGAAAGTGCGCATGGTTACTGTTGTATTCCATCCCGATGCAATTTCTGTGTTTCATCAACACTTTGAAGGTCCACAGATTACAGAATGCCTCCAGATGTGCATCGGAAACTACTACTGGTCTTCCAGTGAACCATCAAAGCGTAGACTCTTAGAGACATTACTCCCATGGATGAAAGTGCACATGGTGAATGTTGTATTCAATCCGGATGCAATTTCTGTGTTTCATCAACACTCTGATAGTCCACAGATTACAGAATGACTCCAGATGTGCATCGGAATCTACTACTGGTCTTCCAGGGAAGGATCAAAGCGTAGACAGTTTGCGACATTACTCCCATGGAGGAAAGTGGGCATGGTGACTGTTGTATTCAATCCCGATGCAATTTCTGTGTTTCATCAACACTCTGATAGTCCACAGATTACAGAATGCCTCCAGATGTGCATCGGAAACTACTACTGGTCTTCCAGGGAACGATCAAAGCGTAAACTGTTTGAGACATTATACCCATGGAGGAAAGAGGGCATGGTGACCGTTGTATTCAATCCCGATGCAATTTCTGTGTTTCATCAAGACTCTGATAGTCCACAGATTAGAGAATGCCTCCAGATAAGCATAGGAAACTACTACTGGTCTTCCAGGAAACGATCAAATCGTAGACTGTTTGAGACATTACTCCCATGGAGGAAAGTGCGCATGTCGACTGTTGTATTCAATCACGATGCAATTTCTGTGTTTCATCAACACACTGATAGTCCACAGATTACAGAATGCCTCCAGATGTGCATCGGAAACTACAACTGGTCTTCCAGGGAACGATCAAAGCGTAGACAGTTTGCGACATTACTCCCATGGAGGAAAGTGCGCATGGTGACTATTGTATTCCATCCCGATGCAATTTCTGTGTTTCATCAAAACTTTGAAGGTCCACAGATTACAGAATGCCTCCAGATGTGCATCGGAAACTAATACTGGTCTTCAGTGAAAAATCAAAGCGTAGACTGTTTGAGACATTACTCCCATGGAGGGAAGTGCGCATGGTGACTGTTGTATTCAATCACGATGCAATTTCTGTGTTTCATCAACACTCTGATAATCAACAGATTACAGAATGCCTCCATACGTGAATCGGAAACTACTACTGGTCTTCCAGGGAACGATCAAAGCGTAGACTGTTTGAGACATTACTCCCATGGAGGAAAGTGCACATGGTGACTCATGTATTCAATCCCGATGCAATTTCTGTGTTTCATCAACAGTCAGATAGTTCACAGTTTACAGAAAGCCTCCAGATGTGCATCGGAAACTACTACTGGTCTTCCTGGGAACGATCAAAGCGTAGACTGTTTGAGACATTTCTCCCATGGAGGAAAGTGCGCATGGTGACTGTTGTGTTCCATCCCGATGCAGTTCTGTGTTTCATCAACATTTTGAAGGTCCACAGATTACAGAATGACTCCAGATGTGCATCGGAAACTACTACTGGTCTTCCAGGGAACTATCAAAGCGTAGACAGTTTGCGACATTACTCCCATGGAGGAAAGTGGGCATGGTGACTATTGTATTCAATCCCGATGCAATTTCTGTGTTTCATCAACACCTGATAGTCCACAGATTACAGAATGCCTCCAGATGTGCATCGGAAACTACTACTGGTCTTCCAGGGAACGATCAAAGCGTAAACTGTTTGAGACATTACACCCATGGAGGAAAGTGCGCATGGTGACTGTTGTATTCCATCCCGGTGCAATTTCTGTGTTTCATCAACACTTTCAAGGTCCACAGATTACAGGATGACTCCAGATGTGCATCGGAAACTACTACTGGTCTTCCAGGGAACGACAAAGCGTAGACAGTTTAAAACATTACTCCCATGGAGGAAAGTGCGCATGGTGACTGTTGTATTCAATCCCGATGGAACTTCTGTGTTTCATCAACACTTTCAAGGTCCACAGATTATAGAATGACTCCAGATGTGCATCGGAAACTACTACTGGTCTTCTAGGGAACGATCAAATCTTAGACTGTTTGAGACATTACTCCCATGGAGGAAAGTGCGCATGGTGACTGTTGTATTCAATCACGATGCAATGTCTGTGTTTCATCAACACTCTGATAGTCCACAGATTACAGAATGCCTCCAGATGTGCATCGGAAACTACAACTGGTCTTCCAGGGAACGATAAAAGCGTAAACAGTTTGAGACATTCCTCAAATTGAGGAAAGTGCGCATGGTTACTGTTGTATTCCATCCCGATGCAATATCTGTGTTTCATCAACACTTTGAAGGTCCACAGATTACAGAATGCCTCCAGATGTGCATCGGAAACTACTACTGGTCTTCCAGTGAACCATCAAAGCGTAGACTGTTAGAGACATTACTCCCATGGATGAAAGTGCACATGGTGAATGTTGTATTCAATCCGGATGCAATTTCTGTGTTTCATCAACACTCTGATAGTCCACAGATTTCAGAATGCCTCCAGATGTGCATCGGAAACTACTACTGGTCTTCCAGGGAAAGATCAAAGCCTAAACTGTTTGAGACATTATACCCATGGAGGAAAGTGGGCATGGTGACTGTTGTATTCAATCCCGATGCAATTTCTGTGTTTCATCAACACTCTGATAGTCCACAGATTACAGAATGCAACCAGATGTGCATCGGAAACCACTAATGGCCTCCCAGGGAACGATCAAAGCGTAGACTGTTTGAGACACAACTCCCATGGACGAAAGTGCGCATGATGACTGTTGTATTCAATCCCGATGCAATTTCTGTGTTTCATCAAGACTCTGATAGTCCACAGATTAGAGAATGCCTCCAGATAAGCATAGGAAACTACTACTGGTCTTCCAGGAAACGATCAAATCGTAGACTGTTTGAGACATTACTCCCATGGAGGAAAGTGCGCATGGTGACTGTTGTATTCAATCACGATGCAATTTCTGTGTTTCATCAACACACTGATAGTCCACAGATTACAGAATGCCTCCAGATGTGCATCGGAAACTACAACTGGTCTTCCAGGGAACGATCAAAGCGTAGACAGTTTGCGACATTACTCCCATGGAGGAAAGTGTGCATGGTGACTGTTGTATTCCATCCCGATGCAATTTCTGTGTTTCATCAAAACTCTGAAGGTCCACAGATTACAGAATGCCTCCAGATGTGCATCGGAAACTAATACTGGTCTTCAGTGAAAAATCAAAGCGTAGACTGTTTGAGACATTACTCCCATGGAGGAAAGTGCGCATGTCGACTGTTGTATTCAATCACGATGCAATTTCTGTGTTTCATCAACACACTGATAGTCCACAGATTACAGAATGCCTCCAGATGTGCATCGGAAACTACAACTGGTCTTCCAGGGAACGATCAAAGCGTAGACAGTTTGCGACATTACTCCCATGGAGGAAAGTGCGCATGGTGACTATTGTATTCCATTCCGATGCAATTTCTGTGTTTCATCAAAACTTTGAAGGTCCACAGATTACAGAATGCCTCCAGATGTGCATCGGAAACTAATACTGGTCTTCAGTGAAAAATCAAAGCGTAGACTGTTTGAGACATTACTCCCATGGAGGGAAGTGCGCATGGTGACTGTTGTATTCAATCACGATGCAATTTCTGTGTTTCATCAACACTCTGATAATCAACAGATTACAGAATGCCTCCATACGTGAATCGGAAACTACTACTGGTCTTCCAGGGAACGATCAAAGCGTAGACTGTTTGAGACATTACTCCCATGGAGGAAAGTGGGCATGATGACTGTTGTATTCAACCCCGATGCAATTTCGGTGTTTAATCAACACTCTGATAATCCACAGAATACAGAATGCCTCCATACGTGAATCGGAAACTACTACTGGTCTTCCAGGGAACGATCAAAGCGTAGACTGTTTGAGACATTACTCCCATGGAGGAAAGTGGGCATGATGACTGTTGTATTCAATACCGATGCAATTTCTGTGTTTCATCAACAATCTGATAGTCCTCAGATTACGGTATGCCTTCAGATGTGAATCGGAAACTACTACTGGTCTTCCAGGGAACGATCAAAGCGTAGACTGTTTGAGACATTACTCCCATGGAGGAAAGTGCGCATGGTGACTGTTGTTCTCAATCCCGATGCAGTTTCTGTGTTTCATAAACACTCTGATAGTCCACAGATTACAGAATGCCTCCAGATGTGCATCGGAAACTACTACTGGTCTTCCTGGAAACGATAAAAGCGTAGACTGTTTGAGACATTACTCTCATGGAGGAAAGTGCGCATGGTGACTGTTGTATTCAATCCCGATTCAATTTCTGTGTTTCATTAACACTCTGATAGTCCACAGATTACAGAATGCGTCGATTTGCATCGGAAACTACTACTGGTCTTCCAGGGAACGACCAAAGCGTAGACTGTTTGAGACATTACTCCCATGGAGGTAACTGCGCATGGTGACTGTTGTATTCAATCCCGATGCAATTTCGGTGTTTAATCAACACTCTGATAATCCACAGAATACAGAATGCCTCCAGATGTGCATCGGAAACTACTACTGGTCTTCCTGGGAACGATCAAAGCGTAGACTGTTTGAGACATTTCTCCCATGGAGGAAAGTGCGCATGGCGACTGTTGTATTCCATCCCGATGCAGTTCTGTGTTTCATCAACACTTTGAAAGTCCACAGATTACAGAATGACTCCAGATGTGCATCGGAAACTACTACTGGTCTTCCAGGGAACTATCAAAGCGTAGACAGTTTGCGACATTACTCCCATGGAGGAAAGTGGGCATGGTGACTATTGTATTCAATCCCGATGCAATTTCTGTGTTTCATCAACACCTGATAGTCCACAGATTACAGAATGCCTCCAGATGTGCATCGGAAACTACTACTGGTCTTCCAGGGAACGATCAAAGCGTAAACTGTTTGAGACATTACACCCATGGAGGAAAGTGCGCATGGTGACTGTTGTATTCAATCCCGATGCAATATCTGTGTTTCATCAAGACTCAGATAGTCCACAGATTACAGAATGCCTCCAGATGTGCATCGGAAACTACTACTGGTCTTCCAGGGAAATATCAAAGCGTAGACTGTTTGCGACAATACTCCCATGGAGGAAAGTGGGCATGGTGACTGTTGTATTCAACCCCGATGCAATTTTCGTGTTTCATCAACACTCTGATAGTCCACAGATTACAGAATGCCTCCAGATGTGCATCGGAAACTGCTACTGGTCTTCCAGGTAACGATCAAACCGTAAACTGTTTGAGACTTTACACCAATGGAGGAAAGTGCGCATGGTGACTGTTGTATTCAATCCCGATGCAATTTCTTTGTTTCATCAACACTCTGATAGTCCACAGATTACAGAATGCCTCCAGATGTGCATCGGAAACTACTACTGGTCTTGCTGGAAACGATAAAAGCGTAGACTGTTTGAGACATTACTCTCATGGAAGAAAGTGCGCATGGTGACTGTTGTATTCAATCCCGATGCAATTTCTGTGTTTCATCAACACTCTGATAGTCCACAGATTGCAGAATGCCTCCAGATTTGCATCGGAAACTACTACTGTTCTTCCAGGGAACGATCAAAGCGTAGACTGTTTGAGACATTACTCCCATGCAGGAAAGTGCGCATGGTGACTGTTGTATTCAATCCCGATGGAACTTCTGTGTTTCATCAACACTTTCAAGGTCCACAGATTACAGAATGACTCCAGATGTGCATCGGAAACTACTACTGGTCTTCTAGGGAACGATCAAATCTTACACTGTTTGAGACATTACTCCCATGGAGGAAAGTGCGCATGGTGACTGTTGTATTCAATCACGATGCAATGTCTGTGTTTCATCAACACTCTGATAGTCCACAGATTACAGAATGCCTCCAGATGTGCATCGGAAACTACAACTGGTCTTCCAGGGAACGATAAAAGCGTAAACAGTTTGAGACATTACTCAAATGGAGGAAAGTGCGCATGGTTACTGTTGTATTCCATCCCGATGCAATTTCTGTGTTTCATCAACACTTTGAAGGTCCACAGATTACAGAATGCCTCCAGATGTGCATCGGAAACTACTACTGGTCTTCCAGTGAACCATCAAAGCGTAGACTGTTAGAGACATTACTCCCATGGATGAAAGTGCACATGGTGAATGTTGTATTCAATCCGGATGCAATTTCTGTGTTTCATCAACACTCTGATAGTCCACAGATTTCAGAATGCCTCCAGATGTGCATCGGAAACTACTACTGGTCTTCCAGGGAAAGATCAAAGCCTAAACTGTTTGAGACATTATACCCATGGAGGAAAGTGGGCATGGTGACTGTTGTATTCAATCCCGATGCAATTTCTGTGTTTCATCAACACTCTGATAGTCCACAGATTACAGAATGCAACCAGATGTGCATCGGAAACCACTACTGGCCTCCCAGGGAACGATCAAAGCGTAGACTGTTTGAGACACAACTCCCATGGACGAAAGTGCGCATGATGACTGTTGTATTCAATCCCGATGCAATTTCTGTGTTTCATCAACACTCTGATAGTCCACAGATTACAGAATGACTCCAGATGTGCATCGGAATCTACTACTGGTCTTCCAGGGAAGGATCAAAGCGTAGACTGTTTGAGACATTACTCCCATGGAGGAAAGTGGGCATGATGACTGTTGTATTCAATACCGATGCAATTTCTGTGTTTCATCAACAATCTGATAGTCCTCAGATTACGGTATGCCTTCAGATGTGAATGGGAAACTACTACTGGTCTTCCAGGGAACGATCAAAGCGTAGACTGTTTGAGACATTACTCCCATGGAGGAAAGTGCGCATGGTGACTGTTGTTCTCAATCCCGATGCAGTTTCTGTGTTTCATAAACACTCTGATAGTCCACAGATTACAGAATGCCTCCAGATGTGCATCGGAAACTACTACTGGTCTTCCTGGCAACGATAAAAGCGTAGACTGTTTGAGACATTACTCTCATGGAGGAAAGTGCGCATGGTGACTGTTGTATTCAATCCCGATTCAATTTCTGTGTTTCATTAACACTCTGATAGTCCACAGATTACAGAATGCGTCGATTTGCATCGGAAACTACTACTGGTCTTCCAGGGAACGACCAAAGCGTAGACTGTTTGAGACATTACTCCCATGGAGGTAACTGCGCATGGTGACTGTTGTATTCAATCCCGATGCAATTTCGGTGTTTAATCAACACTCTGATAATCCACAGAATACAGAATGCCTCCAGATGTGCATCGGAAACTACTACTGGTCTTCCTGGGAACGATCAAAGCGTAGACTGTTTGAGACATTTCTCCCATGGAGGAAAGTGCGCATGGCGACTGTTGTATTCCATCCCGATGCAGTTCTGTGTTTCATCAACACTTTGAAAGTCCACAGATTACAGAATGACTCCAGATGTGCATCGGAAACTACTACTGGTCTTCCAGGGAACTATCAAAGCGTAGACAGTTTGCGACATTACTCCCATGGAGGAAAGTGGGCATGGTGACTATTGTATTCAATCCCGATGCAATTTCTGTGTTTCATCAACACCTGATAGTCCACAGATTACAGAATGCCTCCAGATGTGCATCGGAAACTACTACTGGTCTTCCAGGGAACGATCAAAGCGTAAACTGTTTGAGACATTACACCCATGGAGGAAAGTGCGCATGGTGACTGTTGTATTCAATCCCGATGCAATATCTGTGTTTCATCAAGACTCAGATAGTCCACAGATTACAGAATGCCTCCAGATGTGCATCGGAAACTACTACTGGTCTTCCAGGGAAATATCAAAGCGTAGACTGTTTGCGACAATACTCCCATGGAGGAAAGTGGGCATGGTGACTGTTGTATTCAACCCCGATGCAATTTTCGTGTTTCATCAACACTCTGATAGTCCACAGATTACAGAATGCCTCCAGATGTGCATCGGAAACTGCTACTGGTCTTCCAGGTAACGATCAAACCGTAAACTGTTTGAGACTTTACACCAATGGAGGAAAGTGCGCATGGTGACTGTTGTATTCAATCCCGATGCAATTTCTTTGTTTCATCAACACTCTGATAGTCCACAGATTACAGAATGCCTCCAGATGTGCATCGGAAACTACTACTGGTCTTGCTGGAAACGATAAAAGCGTAGACTGTTTGAGACATTACTCTCATGGAAGAAAGTGCGCATGGTGACTGTTGTATTCAATCCCGATGCAATTTCTGTGTTTCATCAACACTCTGATAGTCCACAGATTGCAGAATGCCTCCAGATTTGCATCGGAAACTACTACTGTTCTTCCAGGGAACGATCAAAGCGTAGACTGTTTGAGACATTACTCCCATGGAGGAAAGTGCGCATGGTGACTGTTGTATTCAATCCCGATGGAACTTCTGTGTTTCATCAACACTTTCAAGGTCCACAGATTACAGAATGACTCCAGATGTGCAACGGAAACTACTACTGGTCTTCTAGGGAACGATCAAATCATACACTGTTTGAGACATTACTCCCATGGAGGAAAGTGCGCATGGTGACTGTTGTATTCAATCACGATGCAATGTCTGTGTTTCATCAACACTCTGATAGTCCACAGATTACAGAATGCCTCCAGATGTGCATCGGAAACTACAACTGGTCTTCCAGGGAACGATAAAAGCGTAAACAGTTTGAGACATTACTCAAATGGAGGAAAGTGCGCATGGTTACTGTTGTATTCCATCCCGATGCAATTTCTGTGTTTCATCAACACTTTGAAGGTCCACAGATTACAGAATGCCTCCAGATGTGCATCGGAAACTACTACTGGTCTTCCAGTGAACCATCAAAGCGTAGACTGTTAGAGACATTACTCCCATGGATGAAAGTGCACATGGTGAATGTTGTATTCAATCCGGACTCAATTTCTGTGTTTCATCAACACTCTGATAGTCCACAGATTTCAGAATGCCTCCAGATGTGCATCGGAAACTACTACTGGTCTTCCAGGGAAAGATCAAAGCCTAAACTGTTTGAGACATTATACCCATGGAGGAAAGTGGGCATGGTGACTGTTGTATTCAATCCCGATGCAATTTCTGTGTTTCATCAACACTCTGATAGTCCACAGATTACAGAATGCAACCAGATGTGCATCGGAAACCACTACTGGCCTCCCAGGGAACGATCAAAGCGTAGACTGTTTGAGACACAACTCCCATGGACGAAAGTGCGCATGATGACTGTTGTATTCAATCCCGATGCAATTTCTGTGTTTCATCAACACTCTGATAGTCCACAGATTACAGAATGACTCCAGATGTGCATCGGAATCTACTACTGGTCTTCCAGGGAAGGATCAAAGCGTAGACAGTTTGCGACATTACTCCCATGGAGGAAATTGGGCATGGTGACTGTTGTATTCAATCCCGATGCAATTTCTGTGTTTCATCAACACTCTGATAGTCCACAGATTACAGAATGCCTCCAGATGTGCATCGGAAACTACTACTGGTCTTCCAGGGAACGATCAAAGCGTAAACTGTTTGAGACATTATACCCATGGAGGAAAGAGGGCATGGTGACCGTTGTATTCAATCCCGATGCAATTTCTGTGTTTCATCAAGACTCTGATAGTCCACAGATTAGAGAATGCCTCCAGATAAGCATAGGAAACTACTACTGGTCTTCCAGGAAACGATCAAATCGTAGACTGTTTGAGACATTACTCCCATGGAGGAAAGTGCGCATGGTGACTGTTGTATTCAATCACGATGCAATTTCTGTGTTTCATCAACACACTGATAGTCCACAGATTACAGAATGCCTCCAGATGTGCATCGGAAACTACAACCTGTCTTCCAGGGAACGATCAAAGCGTAGACAGTTTGCGACATTACTCCCATGGAGGAAAGTGCGCATGGTGACTATTGTATTCCATCCCGATGCAATTTCTGTGTTTCATCAAAACTTTGAAGGTCCACAGATTACAGAATGCCTCCAGATGTGCATCGGAAACTAATACTGGTCTTCAGTGAAAAATCAAAGCGTAGACTGTTTGAGACATTACTCCCATGGAGGGAAGTGCGCATGGTGACTGTTGTATTCAATCACGATGCAATTTCTGTGTTTCATCAACACTCTGATAATCAACAGATTACAGAATGCCTCCATACGAGAATCGGAAACTACTACTGGTCTTCCAGGGAACGATCAAAGCGTAGACTGTTTGAGACATTACTCCCATGGAGGAAAGTGGGCATGATGACTGTTGTATTCAACCCCGATGCAATTTCGGTGTTTAATCAACACTCTGATAATCCACAGAATACAGAATGCCTCCAGATGTGCATCGGAAACTACTACTGGTCTTCCTGGGAACGATCAAAGCGTAGACTGAGACATTTCTCCCATGGAGGAAAGTGCGCATGGTGACTGTTGTGTTCCATCCCGATGCAGTTCTGTGTTTCATCAACATTTTGAAGGTCCACAGATTACAGAATGACTCCAGATGTGCATCGGAAACTACTACTGCTCTTCCAGGGAGCGATCAAAGCGTAAACTGTTTGAGACATTACACCCATGGAGGAAAGTGCGCATGGTGACTGTTGTATTCAATCCCGATGCAATTTCTGTGTTTCATCAAGACTCAGATAGTCCACAGATTACAGAATGCCTCCAGATGTGCATCGGAAACTACTACTGGTCTTCCAGGGAACGATCAAATCGTAGACTGTTTGCGACAATACTCCCATGGAGGAATGTGGGCATGCTGACTGTTGTATTCAACCCCGATGCAATTTCTGTGTTTCATCAACACCCTGGTAGTCCACAGATTACAGAATGCCTCCAGATGTGCATGGGAAACTGCTACTGGTCTTCCAGGTAACGATCAAACCGTAAACTGTTTGAGACTTTACACCAATGGTAGAAAGTGCGCATGGTGACTGTTGTATACAATCCCGATGCAATTTCTGTGTTTCATCAACACTCTGATAGTCCACAGATTACACAATGCTTCCAGATGTGCATCGGAAACTACTACTGGTCTTCCTGGAAACGATAAAAGCGTAGACTGTTTGAGACATTACTCTCATGGAGGAAAGTGCGCATGGTGACTGTTGTATTCAATCCCGATGCAATTTCTGTGTTTCATCAACACTCTGATAGTCCACAGATTGCAGAATGCTTCCAGATTTGCATCGGAAACTACTACTGGTCTTCCAGGGAACGATCAAACCGTACACAGTTTAAAACATTACTCCCATGGACGAAAGTGCGCATGGTGACTGTTGTATTCAACCCGATGCAATATCTGTGTTTCAACAAGACTCTGATAGTCCACAGATTACAGAATGCCTCCAGATGTGCATCGGAAACTACTACTGGTCTTCCTGGAAACGATAAAATCGTAGACTGTTTGAGACATTACTCACATGGGTGAAAGTGCGCATGGTGACTGTTGTATTCAATCCCGATTCAATTTCTGTGTTTCATTAACACTCTGATAGTCCACAGATTACAGAATGCGTCCAGATTTGCATCGGAAACTACTACTGGTTTTCCAGGGAACGATCAAAGCGAAGACTGTTTGAGACATTACTCCCATGGAGGAATGTGCACATGGTGACTGTTGTATTCAATCCCGATGCAATTTTGGTTTCAACTACACTCTGATAGTCCACAGATTACAGAATGCCTCCACATGTGCATCGGAAACTACAACTCGTCTTCCAGGGAACGATCAAAGCGTAGACTGTTTGAGACATTACTCCCATGGATGAAAGCGCGCAGGGTGACTGTTGAATTAAATCCAGATGCAATTTTGGTTTTATCAACACTCTGATAGTCCACAGATTACAGATTGAATCCATATGCGCATTGGATACTACTACTGTTCTACCAGGAAACGATCAAAGCGTAGACGGTTTGAGACATTACTCCCATGGAGGTAACTGCTCATGGTGACTGTTGTATTCAATCCCGATGTAATTTCTGTGTTTCATCAACACTCCGATAGTCCACAGATTACAGAATGCCTCCAGATGTGCATCGGAAAATACTACTGGTCTCCCAGGGAACGATCAAAGCGTAAACTCTTTGAGACATTACTCCCATGGATGAAAGTGCGCATGGTGACTGTTGTATTCAATCCCGATGCAATTTTGGTTTCATCAACACTCTGATAGTCCACAGATTACAGAATGCCTCCAGATGTGCATCGGAAACTACTATTTGTCTTCTAGGGAACGATCAAAGCGTAGACTATTTGAGATATTACTCCCATGGAGGAAAGTGCGCATGGTGACTGTTGTATTCAATCCCGATGCAATTTCGGTTTTATCAAGACCCTGATAGTCCACAGATTACAGAATGCCTCCAGATGTTCATCGGAAACTACTACTGGTCTTCCAGGGAACGATCAAAGCGTAGACTGTTTGAGACATTACTCCCATGGCGGAAAGTACGAATGATGACTGTTGTATTCAATCCCGATGCAATTTCTGTGTTTCATCAACACTCTGATAGTCCACAGATTACAGAATGCAACCAGATGTGCATCGGAAACCACTACTGGCCTCCCAGGGAACGATCAAAGCGTAGACTGTTTGAGACACAACTCCCATGGACGGAAGTGCGCATGATGACTGTTGTATTCAATCCCGATGCAATTTCTGTGTTTCATCAACACTCTGATAGTCCACAGATTACAGAATGACTCCAGATGTGCATCGGAATCTACTACTGGTCTTCCAGGGAAGGATCAAAGCGTAGACAGTTTGCGACATTACTCCCATGGAGGAAATTGGGCATGGTGACTGTTGTATTCAATCCCGATGCAATTTCTGTGTTTCATCAACACTCTGATAGTCCACAGATTACAGAATGCCTCCAGATGTGCATCGGAAACTACTACTGGTCTTCCAGGGAACGATCAAAGCGTAAACTGTTTGAGACATTATACCCATGGAGGAAAGAGGGCATGGTGACCGTTGTATTCAATCCCGATGCAATTTCTGTGTTTCATCAAGACTCTGATAGTCCACAGATTAGAGAATGCCTCCAGATAAGCATAGGAAACTACTACTGGTCTTCCAGGAAACGATCAAATCGTAGACTGTTTGAGACATTACTCCCATGGAGGAAAGTGCGCATGGTGACTGTTGTATTCAATCACGATGCAATTTCTGTGTTTCATCAACACACTGATAGTCCACAGATTACAGAATGCCTCCAGATGTGCATCGGAAACTACAACCTGTCTTCCAGGGAACGATCAAAGCGTAGACAGTTTGCGACATTACTCCCATGGAGGAAAGTGCGCATGGTGACTATTGTATTCCATCCCGATGCAATTTCTGTGTTTCATCAAAACTTTGAAGGTCCACAGATTACAGAATGCCTCCAGATGTGCATCGGAAACTAATACTGGTCTTCAGTGAAAAATCAAAGCGTAGACTGTTTGAGACATTACTCCCATGGAGGGAAGTGCGCATGGTGACTGTTGTATTCAATCACGATGCAATTTCTGTGTTTCATCAACACTCTGATAATCAACAGATTACAGAATGCCTCCATACGTGAATCGGAAACTACTACTGGTCTTCCAGGGAACGATCAAAGCGTAGACTGTTTGAGACATTACTCCCATGGAGGAAAGTGGGCATGATGACTGTTGTATTCAACCCCGATGCAATTTCGGTGTTTAATCAACACTCTGATAATCCACAGAATACAGAATGCCTCCAGATGTGCATCGGAAACTACTACTGGTCTTCCTGGGAACGATCAAAGCGTAGACTGAGACATTTCTCCCATGGAGGAAAGTGCGCATGGTGACTGTTGTGTTCCATCCCGATGCAGTTCTGTGTTTCATCAACATTTTGAAGGTCCACAGATTACAGAATGACGCCAGATGTGCATCGGAAACTACTACTGCTCTTCCAGGGAGCGATCAAAGCGTAAACTGTTTGAGACATTACACCCATGGAGGAAAGTGCGCATGGTGACTGTTGTATTCAATCCCGATGCAATTTCTGTGTTTCATCAAGACTCAGATAGTCCACAGATTACAGAATGCCTCCAGATGTGCATCGGAAACTACTACTGGTCTTCCAGGGAACGATCAAATCGTAGACTGTTTGCGACAATACTCCCATGGAGGAATGTGGGCATGCTGACTGTTGTATTCAACCCCGATGCAATTTCTGTGTTTCATCAACACCCTGGTAGTCCACAGATTACAGAATGCCTCCAGATGTGCATGGGAAACTGCTACTGGTCTTCCAGGTAACGATCAAACCGTAAACTGTTTGAGACTTTACACCAATGGTAGAAAGTGCGCATGGTGACTGTTGTATACAATCCCGATGCAATTTCTGTGTTTCATCAACACTCTGATAGTCCACAGATTACACAATGCTTCCAGATGTGCATCGGAAACTACTACTGGTCTTCCTGGAAACGATAAAAGCGTAGACTGTTTGAGACATTACTCTCATGGAGGAAAGTGCGCATGGTGACTGTTGTATTCAATCCCGATGCAATTTCTGTGTTTCATCAACACTCTGATAGTCCACAGATTGCAGAATGCTTCCAGATTTGCATCGGAAACTACTACTGGTCTTCCAGGGAACGATCAAACCGTACACAGTTTAAAACATTACTCCCATGGACGAAAGTGCGCATGGTGACTGTTGTATTCAACCCGATGCAATATCTGTGTTTCAACAAGACTCTGATAGTCCACAGATTACAGAATGCCTCCAGATGTGCATCGGAAACTACTACTGGTCTTCCTGGAAACGATAAAATCGTAGACTGTTTGAGACATTACTCACATGGGTGAAAGTGCGCATGGTGACTGTTGTATTCAATCCCGATTCAATTTCTGTGTTTCATTAACACTCTGATAGTCCACAGATTACAGAATGCGTCCAGATTTGCATCGGAAACTACTACTGGTTTTCCAGGGAACGATCAAAGCGAAGACTGTTTGAGACATTACTCCCATGGAGGAATGTGCACATGGTGACTGTTGTATTCAATCCCGATGCAATTTTGGTTTCAACTACACTCTGATAGTCCACAGATTACAGAATGCCTCCACATGTGCATCGGAAACTACAACTCGTCTTCCAGGGAACGATCAAAGCGTAGACTGTTTGAGACATTACTCCCATGGATGAAAGCGCGCAGGGTGACTGTTGAATTAAATCCAGATGCAATTTTGGTTTTATCAACACTCTGATAGTCCACAGATTACAGATTGAATCCATATGCGCATTGGATACTACTACTGTTCTACCAGGAAACGATCAAAGCGTAGACGGTTTGAGACATTACTCCCATGGAGGTAACTGCTCATGGTGACTGTTGTATTCAATCCCGATGTAATTTCTGTGTTTCATCAACACTCCGATAGTCCACAGATTACAGAATGCCTCCAGATGTGCATCGGAAAATACTACTGGTCTCCCAGGGAACGATCAAAGCGTAAACTCTTTGAGACATTACTCCCATGGATGAAAGTGCGCATGGTGACTGTTGTATTCAATCCCGATGCAATTTTGGTTTCATCAACACTCTGATAGTCCACAGATTACAGAATGCCTCCAGATGTGCATCGGAAACTACTATTTGTCTTCTAGGGAACGATCAAAGCGTAGACTATTTGAGATATTACTCCCATGGAGGAAAGTGCGCATGGTGACTGTTGTATTCAATCCCGATGCAATTTCGGTTTTATCAAGACCCTGATAGTCCACAGATTACAGAATGCCTCCAGATGTTCATCGGAAACTACTACTGGTCTTCCAGGGAACGATCAAAGCGTAGACTGTTTGAGACATTACTCCCATGGCGGAAAGTACGAATGATGACTGTTGTATTCAATCCCGATGCAATTTCTGTGTTTCATCAACACTCTGATAGTCCGCAGGTTACAGAATGCCTCTAGATGTGCATCGGAAACTACTACTGGTCTCCCAGGGAACGATCAAAGCGTAGACTGTTTTCGACATTACTCCCATGGAGGAAAGTGGGCATGGTGACTGTTGTATTCAATCCCGATGCAATTTCTGTGTTTCATCAACACTCTGATAGTCCACACATTACAGAATGCCTCCAGATGTGAATCGGAATCTACTACGGGTCTTCCAGGGAACCATCAAACCGTAGAATGTTTGAGACATTACTCCCATGGAGGAAAGTGCACATGGTGACTGTTGTATTCAATCCCGATGTAATGTCTGTGTTTCATAAACACTCAGATAGTCCAGAGATTGCAGAATGCTCCAGATGTGCATCGGAAACTACTACTGGTCGGCCAGGGATCGATCAAAGCGAAGACTGTTTGCTACATTACTTCCATAGAGGAAAGTGGGCATGGTGACTGTTGTATTCAACCCGATGCAATATCTGTGTTTCATCAACACTCTGATAGTCCACAGATTAAAGAATGCCTCTAGATGTGCATCGGAAACTAATACTGGTCTTCCAGGGAACGATCAAAGCGCAAACTGTTTGAGACATTACACCCATGGAGGAAAGTGCGCATGGTGACTGTTGTATTCAATCCCGATTCAATTTCTGTGTTTCATCAACACTCTGATAGTCCACAGATTACAGAATGCCTCCAGATGTGCATCGGAAAATACTACTGGTCTCCCTGGGAACGATCAAAGCGTAGACTGTTTGAGACATTACTCCCACGGAGAAAAGTGCGCTTGGTGACTGTTGTATTCAATCACGATGCAATTTCTGTGTTTCATCAAGACTCTGATGGTCCACAGACTACAGAATGCCTCCAGATGTGCATCGGAAACTACTACTGGTCTTCCACTTCACGATCAAAGCGTAGACAGTTTGGGACATTACTCCCATGGAGGAAAGTGGGCATGGTGACAGTTGTATTTCATCCCGATGCAATTTCTGTTTTTCATCAACACATTGAAGGTCCACAGATTACAGAATGCCTCCAGATGTGCATTGGAAACTACTACTGGTCTTCCAGGGAACGTTCAAAGTGTAGACAGTATGAGACAATACTCCCATTTAGGAAAGTGCGCATCGTGACTGTCGTATTCAATCCCGATGCAATTTCTGTGTTTCATCAACACTCTGATAGTCCACAGATTAGAGAATGCCTCCAGACGAGATTCGGAAACTACTACTGGTCTTAAAGGGAACCATCAAAGCGTAGTCTGTTTGAGACATTACTCCCATAGAGGAAAGTGCGCATGGTGACTGTTGTATTCAATCCTGATGCAATTTCTGTGTTTCATCAAGACTCTGATAGTCCACAGATTACAGAATGCCTTCAGATGTGCATCGGAAACTATTATAATGACTTCCAGGGAACGATCAAAGCGTAGACTGTTTGAGACATTCCTCCCATGGAGGAAAGTGCGCATGGTGACTGTTGTATTCAATCCCGATGCAATTTCTGGGTTTCATCAACATTCTCATAGTCTGCACATTACAGAATGCCTCCAGATGTGAATCGGAAACTACTACTGGTCTTCCAGGGAACGATCAAAGCGTTGACAGTTTGAGACATTACTCCCATGGAGGAAAGTGCGCATGGTGACTGTTGTATTCAATCGGGATGCAATTTCTGTGTTTCATCAACACTCTAATAGTCCACAGATTACATAATGCCTCCAGATGTGCATCGGAAACTACTACTGGTCTTCCAGGGAACGATCAGAGCGTAGACTGTTTGAGACATTACTCCCACGGAGGATAGTGCGCATGGTGACTGTTGTATTCAATCCTGATGCAATTTCTGTGTTTCATCGACACTTTGAAGGTACACAGATTACAGAATTCCTCCAGATGTGCATCGGAAACTACTACTGGTCTTTAAGGGAACGATCAAAGCGTAGACAGTTTGAGACATTACTCCCATGGAGGAAAGTGCGCATGGTGACTGTTGTATTCCATCCCGATGCAATATCTGTGTTTCATCAACACATTGAAGGTCCACAGATTACAGAATGCCTCCAGATGTGCATCGGAAACTACTACTGGTCTTCCAGATAACGATCAAAGCGTAGACTGTTTGAGACAATACTCCCATGGAGGAAAGAGCACATGGTGACTGTTGTATTCAATCCCGATGCAATTTCTGTGTTTCATCAACACTCTGCTAGTCCACAGATTACAGAATGCCTCCAGATGTGCTTCGGAAACTACTAATACTCTTCCAGAGAGCGACCAAAGCGTAGACTGTTTGCGACATTACTCTCACGGAGGAAAGTGGGCACGATGACTGTTGTATTCAATCCCGATGCAATTTCTGTGTTTCATCAAGACTCTGATAGTCCACAGATTACAGAATGCCTCCAGATGTGCATCGGAAACTACTACTGGTCTTCCAGGGAACGATCAAAGCGTAAACTATTTGAGACATTACACCCATGGTGTAATGTGCGCATGGTGACTGTTGTATTCAATCCCGATGCAATTTCTGTGCTTCATCAACACTCTGATAGTCCACATATTACAGAATGCCTCCAGATGTGCATCGGAAACTACTACTGGACTTCCAGGGAACCATCAAAGCGTAGACCGTTTGAGACTTTACTCCCATGGAGGAAAGTGCACATGGTGACTGTTGTATACGATCCCGATGCAATTTCTGTGTTTCATCAACACTCAGATAGTCCACAGATTACAGAATGCCTCCAGATGTGCATCGGAAACTACTACTGGTCTTCCAGGGAACGATCAAAGCGTAGACTGTTTGCGACGTTACTCCCATGGAGGAAAGTGGGCATGGTGACTGTTGTATTCAACCCCGATGCAATTTCTGTGTTTCATCAACACTCTGATAGTCCACAGATTACAGAATGCCTCTAGATGTGCATCGGAAACTACTACTGGTCTTCCAGGGAACAATCAAAGCGTAGACTGTTTGTGACGTTACTCACATGGAGGAAAATGGGCATGGTGACTGTTGTATTCAACCCCGATGCAATTTCTGTGTTTCATCAACACTCTGATAGTCCACAGATTACAGAATGCCTCTAGATGTGCATCGGAAACTACTACTGATTTTCCAGGGAACGATCAAAGCGTAAACTGTTTGAGACATTACACCCATGGAGGAAAGTGCGTATGGTGACTGTTGTATTCAATCCCGATTCAATTTCTGTGTTTCATCAACACTCTGATTGTCCACAGATTACAGAATGCCTCCAGATGCGCATCGGAAACTACTACTGGTCTTCCTGGGAACCATCAAAGCGTAGACTGTTTGAGACATTACTCCCATGGAGGAAAGTGCGCATGGTGACTGTTGTATTCAATCCCGATGCAATTTCTGTGTTTCATCGAGACTCTGATAGTCCACGGATTACAGAATGCCTCCAGATGTGCATCGGAATAAACTACTGGTCTTCTAGGGAACGATCAAAGCGTGGACTGTTTGAGACATTACTCCCTTGGAGAAACGTGCGCATGGTGACTGTTGTATTCAATCACGATGCAATTTCTGTGTTTCATCAACACTTTGAAGGTCCACAGATTACAGAATGCCTCCAGATATGCATCGGAAACTACTACTGGTCTTTAAGGGAACGATCAAAGCGTAGACAGTTTGAGACATTACTCCCATGGAGGAAAGTGCGCATGGTGACTGTTGTATTCCATCCCGATGCAATATCTGTGTTTCATCAACACATTGAAGGTCCACAGATTACAGAATGCCTCCAGATGTGCATCGGAAACTACTACTGGTCTTCCAGATAACGATCAAAGCGTAGACTGTTTGAGACAATACTCCCATGGAGGAAAGAGCACATGGTGACTGTTGTATTCAATCCCGATGCAATTTCTGTGTTTCATCAACACTCTGCTAGTCCACAGATTACAGAATGCCTCCAGATGTGCTTCGGAAACTACTAATACTCTTCCAGAGAGCGACCAAAGCGTAGACTGTTTGCGACATTACTCTCACGGAGGAAAGTGGGCACAATGACTGTTGTATTCAATCCCGATGCAATTTCTGTGTTTCATCAAGACTCTGATAGTCCACAGATTACAGAATGCCTCCAGATGTGCATCGGAAACTACTACTGGTCTTCCAGGGAACGATCAAAGCGTAAACTATTTGAGACATTACACCCATGGTGTAATGTGCGCATGGTGACTGTTGTATTCAATCCCGATGCAATTTCTGTGCTTCATCAACACTCTGATAGTCCACATATTACAGAATGCCTCCAGATGTGCATCGGAAACTACTACTGGACTTCCAGGGAACCATCAAAGCGTAGACCGTTTGAGACTTTACTCCCATGGAGGAAAGTGCACATGGTGACTGTTGTATACGATCCCGATGCAATTTCTGTGTTCCATCAACACTCAGATAGTCCACAGATTACAGAATGCCTCCAGATGTGCATCGGAAACTACTACTGGTCTTCCAGGGAACGATCAAAGCGTAGACTGTTTGCGACGTTACTCCCATGGAGGAAAGTGGGCATGGTGACTGTTGTATTCAACCCCGATGTAATTTCTGTGTTTCATCAACACTCTGATCGTCCACAGATTACAGAATGCCTCTAGATGTGCATCGGAAACTACTACTGGTCTTCCAGGGAACAATCAAAGCGTAGACTGTTTGTGACGTTACTCACATGGAGGAAAATGGGCATGGTGACTGTTGTATTCAACCCCGATGCAATTTCTGTGTTTCATCAACACTCTGATAGTCCACAGATTACAGAATGCCTCTAGATGTGCATCGGAAACTACTACTGATTTTCCAGGGAACGATCAAAGCGTAAACTGTTTGAGACATTACACCCATGGAGGAAAGTGCGTATGGTGACTGTTGTATTCAATCCCGATTCAATTTCTGTGTTTCATCAACACTCTGATTGTCCACAGATTACAGAATGCCTCCAGATGTGCATCGGAAACTACTACTGGTCTTCCTGGGAACCATCAAAGCGTAGACTGTTTGAGACATTACTACCATGGAGGAAAGTGCGCATGGTGACTGTTGTATTCAATCCCGATGCAATTTCTGTGTTTCATCGAGACTCTGATAGTCCACGGATTACAGAATGCCTCCAGATGTGCATCGGAATAAACTACTGGTCTTCTAGGGAACGATCAAAGCGTGGACTGTTTGAGACATTACTCCCTTGGAGAAACGTGCGCATGGTGACTGTTGTATTCAATCACGATGCAATTTCTGTGTTTCATCAACACTTTGAAGGTCCACAGATTACAGAATGCCTCCAGATATGCATCGGAAACTACTACTGGTCTTCAAGTTAACGATCAAAGCGTAAACAGTTTGAGACATTACTCCCATGTAGGAAAGTGCGCATGGTGACTGTTGTATTCAATCCCGATGCAATTTCTGTGTTTCATCAACACTTTGAAGGTCCACAGATTACAGAATGCCTCCAGATGTACATCGGAACTACTACTGGTCTTCTAGGAAACGATCAAAGCGTAAACTATTTGAGACATTACACCCATGGTGTACTGTGCGCATGGTGACTGTTGTATTCAATCCCGATGCAATTTCTGTGTTTCATCAACACTCTGATAGTCCACATATTACAGAATGCCTCCATATGTGCATCGAAAACTACTACTGGTCTTCCAGGGAACCATCAAATCGTAGACCGTTTGAGACTTTATTCCCATGGAGGAAAGTGCACATAGTGACTGTTGTATTCGATCCCGATGCAATTTCTGTGTTTCATTAACACTCAGATAGTCCACAGATTACAGAATGCCTCCAGATGTGCATCGGAGACTACTACTGGTATTCCAGGGAACGATCAAAGCGTAGACTGTTTGCGACGTTACTCCCATGGGGGAAAGTGCGCATGGTGTCTGTTGTATTCCATCCCGATGCAATATCTGTGTTTCATCAACACATTGAAGGTCACAAGATTACAGAATGCCTCCAGATGTGCATCGGAAACTACTACTGGTCTTCCAGATAACGATCAAAGCGTAGACTGTTTGAGACAATACTCCCATGGAGGAAAGAGCGCATGGTGACTGTTGTATTCAATCCCGATGCAATTTCTGTGTTTCATCAACACTCTGATAGTCCACAGATTACAGAGTGCCTCCAGATGTGCATCGGAAACTACTAATACTCTTCCAGGGAACGATCAAAGCGTAGACTGTTTGCGACATTACTCACATGGAGGAAAGTGGGCATGGTGACTGTTGTATTCAATCCCTATGCAATATCTGTGTTTCATCAAGACTCTGATAGTCCACAGATTACAGAATGCCTCCAGATGTGCATCGGAAACTACTACTGGTCTTCCAGGGAACGATCAAAGCGTAAACTATTTGAGACATTACACCCATGGTGTAATGTGCGCATGGTGACTGTTGTATTCAATCCCGATGCAATTTCTGTGTTTCGTCAACACTCTGATTGTCCACATATTACAGAATGCCTCCAGATGTGCATCGGAAACTACTACTGGTCTTCCAGGGAACCCACAAAGCGTAGACCGTTTGAGACTTTACTCCCATGGAGGAAAGTGCACATGGTGACTGTTGTATACGATCCCGATGCAATTTCTGTGTTTCATCAACACTCAGATAGTCCACAGATTACTGAATGCCTCCAGATGCGCATCGTAAACTACTACTGGTCTTCCAGGGAACGATCAAAGCGTAAACTGTTTGAGACATTACACCCATGGAGGAAAGTGCGTATGGTGACTGTTGTATTCAATCCCGATTCAATTTCTGTGTTTCATCAAGACTCTGATAGTCCACAGATTACAGAATGCCTCCAGATGTGCATCGGAAACTACTACTGGTCTTCCAGGGAACGATCAAAGCGTAAACTATTTGAGACATTACACCCATGGTGTAATGTGCGCATGGTGACTGTTGTATTCAATCCCGATGCAATTTCTGTGTTTCATCAACACTCTGATAGTCCACAGATTACAGAATGCCATCAGATGTGCATCGGAAACTACTACTGGTCTTCTAGGGAACGATCAAAGCGTAGACTGTTTGCGACGTTACTCCCATGGAGGAATGTGGGCATGGTGACTGTTGTATTCAACCCCGATGCAATTTCTGTGTTTCATCAACACTCTGATAGTCCACAGATTACAGAATGCCTCTAGATGTGCATCGGAAACTACTACTGGTCTTCCAGGGAACGATCAAAGCGTATACTGTTTGCGACGTTACTCACATGGAGGAAAGTGGGCATGGTGACTGTTGTATTCAACCCCGATGCAATTTCTGTGTTTCTTCAACACTCTGATACTCCACAGATTACAGAATGCCTCTAGATGTGCATCGGAAACTACTACTGGTCTTCCAGGGAACGATCAAAGCGTAAACTGTTTGAGACATTACACCCATGGAGGAAAGTGCGTATGGTGACTGTTGCATTCAATCCCGATTCAATTTCTGTGTTTCATCAACACTCTGATTGTCCACAAATTACAGAATCCCTCCAGATGTGCATCGGAAACTACTACTGGTCTTCCTGGGAACCATCAAAGCGTAGACTGTTTGAGACATTACTCCCATGGAGGAAAGTGCGCATGGTGACTGTTGTATTCAATCCCGATGCAATTTCTGTGTTTCATCAACACATTGAAGGTCACAAGATTACAGAATGCCTCCAGATGTGCATCGGAAACTACTACTGGTCTTCCAGATAACGATCAAAGCGTAGACTGTTTGAGACAATACTCCCATGGAGGAAAGAGCGCATGGTGACTGTTGTATTCAATCCCGATGCAATTTCTGTGTTTCATCAACACTCTGATAGTCCACAGATTACAGAGTGCCTCCAGATGTGCATCGGAAACTACTAATACTCTTCCAGGGAACGATCAAAGCGTAGACTGTTTGCGACATTACTCCCATGGAGGAAAGTGGGCATGATGACTGTTGTATTCAATCCCGATGCAATTTCTGTGTTTCATCAAGACTCTGATAGTCCACAGATTACAGAAAGCCTCCAGATGTGCATCGGAAATTACTACTGGTCTTCCAGGGAACCATCAAAGCGGAGACTGTTTGAGACATTACCCCCCATGGATGAAAATGCACATGGTGACTGTTGTATTCAATCCCGATGCGATTTATGTGTTTCATCAACACTCAGATAGTTCACAGATTACAGAATGCCTCCAGATGTGTAACGGAAACTACTACTGATCTTCCAGGGAACGATCAAAGCGTAGACTGTTTGCGACACTACTCACATGGAGGAAAGTGGGCATGGTGACTGTTGTATTCAATCCCTATGCAATATCTGTGTTTCATCAAGACTCTGATAGTCCACAGATTACAGAATGCCTCCAGATGTGCATCGGAAACTACTACTTGTCTTCCAGGGAACGATCAAATCGTAGACTGTTTGAGACAATACTCCCATGGAGGAAAGTGAGCATGGTGACTGTTGTATTCAATCACGATGCAATTTCTGTGTTTCATCAACACTCCGATAGTCCACAGATTACAGAATGCCTCCAGATGTGCATCGGAAACTACTACTGGTCTTCCAGGGAACGATCAAAGCGTAGACTGTTTGAGACATTATTCCCACGGAGGATAGTGCGCATGGTGACAGTTGTATTCAATCCCGATGCAATTTCTGTGTTTCATCAAGACTCTGATAGTCCACAGATTACAGAATGCCTCCAGATGTGCATCGGAAACTACTACTGGTCTTCTAGGGAACGATCAAAGCGTAGACTGTTTGCGACGTTACTCCCATGGAGGAATGTGGGCATGGTGACTGTTGTATTCAACCCCGATGCAATTTCTGTGTTTCATCAACACTCTGATAGTCCACAGATTACAGAATGCCTCTAGATGTGCATCGGAAACTACTACTGGTCTTCCAGGGAACGATCAAAGCGTATACTGTTTGCGACGTTACTCACATGGAGGAAAGTGGGCATGGTGACTGTTGTATTCAACCCCGATGCAATTTCTGTGTTTCTTCAACACTCTGATACTCCACAGATTACAGAATGCCTCTAGATGTGCATCGGAAACTACTACTGGTCTTCCAGGGAACGATCAAAGCGTAAACTGTTTGAGACATTACACCCATGGAGGAAAGTGCGTATGGTGACTGTTGCATTCAATCCCGATTCAATTTCTGTGTTTCATCAACACTCTGATTGTCCACAAATTACAGAATCCCTCCAGATGTGCATCGGAAACTACTACTGGTCTTCCTGGGAACCATCAAAGCGTAGACTGTTTGAGACATTACTCCCATGGAGGAAAGTGCGCATGGTGACTGTTGTATTCAATCCCGATGCAATTTCTGTGTTTCATCAACACATTGAAGGTCACAAGATTACAGAATGCCTCCAGATGTGCATCGGAAACTACTACTGGTCTTCCAGATAACGATAAAAGCGTAGACTGTTTGAGACAATACTCCCATGGAGGAAAGAGCGCATGGTGACTGTTGTATTCAATCCCGATGCAATTTCTGTGTTTCATCAACACTCTGATAGTCCACAGATTACAGAGTGCCTCCAGATGTGCATCGGAAACTACTAATACTCTTCCAGGGAACGATCAAAGCGTAGACTGTTTGCGACATTACTCCCATGGAGGAAAGTGGGCATGATGACTGTTGTATTCAATCCCGATGCAATTTCTGTGTTTCATCAAGACTCTGATAGTCCACAGATTACAGAAAGCCTCCAGATGTGCATCGGAAATTACTACTGGTCTTCCAGGGAACCATCAAAGCGGAGACTGTTTGAGACATTACCCCCATGGATGAAAATGCACATGGTGACTGTTGTATTCAATCCCGATGCGATTTATGTGTTTCATCAACACTCAGATAGTTCACAGATTACAGAATGCCTCCAGATGTGTAACGGAAACTACTACTGATCTTCCAGGGAACGATCAAAGCGTAGACTGTTTGCGACACTACTCACATGGAGGAAAGTGGGCATGGTGACTGTTGTATTCAATCCCTATGCAATATCTGTGTTTCATCAAGACTCTGATAGTCCACAGATTACAGAATGCCTCCAGATGTGCATCGGAAACTACTACTTGTCTTCCAGGGAACGATCAAATCGTAGACTGTTTGAGACAATACTCCCATGGAGGAAAGTGAGCATGGTGACTGTTGTATTCAATCACGATGCAATTTCTGTGTTTCATCAACACTCCGATAGTCCACAGATTACAGAATGCCTCCAGATGTGCATCGGAAACTACTACTGGTCTTCCAGGGAACGATCAAAGCGTAGACTGTTTGAGACATTACTCCCACGGAGGATAGTGCGCATGGTGACAGTTGTATTCAATCCCGATGCAATTTCTGTGTTTCATCAAGACTCTGATAGTCCACAGATTACAGAATGCCTCCAGATGTGCATCGGAAACTACTACTGGTCTTCCAGGGAACGATCAAAGCGTAAACTATTTGAGACATTACACCCATGGTGTAATGTGCGCATGGTGACTGTTGTATTCAATCCCGATGCAATTTCTGTGTTTCATCAACAATCTGATTGTCCACATATTACAGAATGCCTCCAGATGTGCATCGGAAACTACTACTGGTCTTCCAGGCAACCATCAAAGCGTAGACCGTTTGAGACTTTACTCCCATGGAGGAAAGTGCACATGGTGACTGTTGTATACGATCCCGATTCAATTTCTGTGTTTCATCAACACTCAGATAGTCCACAGATTACTGAATGCCTCCAGATGCGCATCGTAAACTACTACTGGTCTTCCAGGGAACGATCAAAGCGTAAACTGTTTGAGACATTACACCCATGGAGGAAAGTGCGTATGGTGACTGTTGTATTCAATCCCGATTCAATTTCTGTGTTTCATCAAGACTCTGATAGTCCACAGATTACAGAATGCCTCCAGATGTGCATCGGAAACTACTACTGGTCTTCCAGGGAACGATCAAAGCGTAAACTATTTGAGACATTACACCCATGGTGTAATGTGCACATGGTGACTGTTGTATTCAATCCCGATGCAATATCTGTGTTTCATCAACACTCTGATTGTCCACATATTACAGAATGCCTCCAGATGTGCATCGGAAACTACTACTGGTCTTCCAGGGAACGATCAAAGCGTAAACTATTTGAGACATTACACCCATGGTGTAAAGTGCGCATTGTGACTGTTGTATTCAATCCCGATGCAATTTCTGTGTTTCATCAACACTCTGATAGTCCACAGATTACAGAATGCCTCTAAATGTGCATCGGAAACTACTACTGGTCTTCCAGGGAACGATCAAAGCGTATACTGTTTGCGACGTTACTCACATGGAGGAAAGTGGGCATGGTGACTGTTGTATTCAACCCCGATGCCATTTCTGTGTTTCTTCAACACTCTGATAGTCCACAGATTACAGAATGCCTCTAGATGTGCATCGGAAACTACTACTGGTCTTCCAGGGAACGATCAAAGCGTAAACTGTTTGAGACATTACACCCATGGAGGAAAGTGCGTATGGTGACTGTTTAATTCAATCCCGATTCAATTTCTGTGTTTCATCAACACTCTGATTGTCCACAAATTACAGAATGCCTCCAGATGTGCATCGGAAACTACTACTGGTCTTCCTGGGAACCATCAAAGCGTAGACTGTTTGAGACATTAGTCCCATGGAGGAAAGTGCGCATGGTGACTGTTGTATTCAATCTCGATGCAATTTCTGTGTTTCATCAACACATTGAAGGTCACAAGATTACAGAATGCCTCCAGATGTGCATCGGAAACTACTACTGGTCTTCCAGATAACGATCAAAGCGTAGACTGTTTGAGACAATACTCCCATGGAGGAAAGAGCGCATGGTGACTGTTGTATTCAATCCCGATGCAATTTCTGTGTTTCATCAACACTCTGATAGTCCACAGATTACAGAGTGCCTCCAGATGTGCATCGGAAACTACTAATACTCTTCCAGGGAACGATCAAAGCGTAGACTGTTTGCGACATTACTCCCATGGAGGAAAGTGGGCATGATGACTGTTGTATTCAATCCCGATGCAATTTCTGTGTTTCATCAAGACTCTGATAGTCCACAGATTACAGAAAGCCTCCAGAAGTGCATCGGAAATTACTACTGGTCTTCCAGGGAACCATCAAAGCGGAGACTGTTTGAGACATTACCCCCATGGATGAAAATGCACATGGTGACTGTTGTATTCAATCCCGATGCGATTTATGTGTTTCATCAACACTCAGATAGTTCACAGATTACAGAATGCCTCCAGATGTGTAACGGAAACTACTACTGATCTTCCAGGGAACGATCAAAGCTTAGACTGTTTGCGACATTACTCACATGGAGGAAAGTGGGCATGGTGACTGTTGTATTCAATCCCTATGCAATTTCTGTGTTTCATCAAGACTCTGATAGTCCACAGATTACAGAATGCCTCCAGATGTGCATCGGAAACTACTACTTGTCTTCCAGGGAACGATCAAAGCGTAGACTGTTTGAGACAATACTCCCATGGAGGAAAGTGAGCATGGTGACTGTTGTATTCAATCACGATGCAATTTCTGTGTTTCATCAACACTCTGATAGTCCACAGATTACAGAATGCCTCCAGATGTGCATCGGAAACTACTACTGGTTTTCCAGGGAACGATCAAAGCGTAGACTGTTTGAGACATTACTCCCACGGAGGATAGTGCGCATGGTGACAGTTGTATTCAATCCCGATGCAATCTCTGTGTTTCATCAAGACTCTGATAGTCCACAGATTACAGAATGCCTCCAGATGTGCATCGGATACTACTACTGGTCTTCCAGGGAACGATCAAAGCGTAAACTATTTGAGACATTACACCCATGGTGTAATGTGCGCATGGTGACTGTTGTATTCAATCCCGATGCAATTTCTGTGTTTCATCAACACTCTGATTGTCCACATATTACAGAATGCCTCCAGATGTGCATCGGAAACTACTACTGGTCTTCCAGGGAACCATCAAAGCGTAGACCGTTTGAGACTTTACTCCCATGGAGGAAAGTGCACATGGTGACTGTTGTATACGATCCCGATGCAATTTCTGTGTTTCATCAACACTCAGATAGTCCACAGATTACTGAATGCCTCCAGATGCGCATCGTAAACTACTACTGGTCTTCCAGGGAACGATCAAAGCGTAAACTATTTGAGACATTACACCCATGGTGTAATGTGCGCATGGTGACTGTTGTATTCAATCCCGATGCAATTTCTGTGTTTCATCAACACTCTGATAGTCCACAGATTACAGAATGCCATCAGATGTGCATCGGAAACTACTACTGGTCTTCTAGGGAACGATCAAAGCGTAGACTGTTTGCGACGTTACTCCCATGGAGGAATGTGGGCATGGTGACTGTTGTATTCAACCCCGATGCAATTTCTGTGTTTCATCAACACTCTGATAGTCCACAGATTACAGAATGCCTCTAGATGTGCATCGGAAACTACTACTGGTCTTCCAGGGAACGATCAAAGCGTATATTGTTTGCGACGTTACTCACATGGAAGAAAGTGGGCATGGTGACTGTTGTATTCAACCCCGATGCAATTTCTGTGTTTCATCAACACTCTGATTGTCCACATATTACAGAATGCCTCCAGATGTGCATCGGAAACTACTACTGGTCTTCCAGGGAACCATCAAAGCGTAGACCGTTTGAGACTTTACTCCCATGGAGGAAAGTGCACATGGTGACTGTTGTATACGATCCCGATGCAATTTCTGTGTTTCATCAACACTCAGATAGTCCACAGATTACTGAATGCCTCCAGATGCGCATCGTAAACTACTACTGGTCTTCCAGGGAACGATCAAAGCGTAAACTATTTGAGACATTACACCCATGGTGTAATGTGCGCATGGTGACTGTTGTATTCAATCCCGATGCAATTTCTGTGTTTCATCAACACTCTGATAGTCCACAGATTACAGAATGCCATCAGATGTGCATCGGAAACTACTACTGGTCTTCTAGGGAACGATCAAAGCGTAGACTGTTTGCGACGTTACTCCCATGGAGGAATGTGGGCATGGTGACTGTTGTATTCAACCCCGATGCAATTTCTGTGTTTCATCAACACTCTGATAGTCCACAGATTACAGAATGCCTCTAGATGTGCATCGGAAACTACTACTGGTCTTCCAGGGAACGATCAAAGCGTATATTGTTTGCGACGTTACTCACATGGAAGAAAGTGGGCATGGTGACTGTTGTATTCAACCCCGATGCAATTTCTGTGTTTCTTCAACACTCTGATAGTCCACAGATTACAGAATGCCTCTAGATGTGCATCGGAAACTACTACTGGTCTTCCAGGGAACGATCAAAGCGTAAACTGTTTGAGACATTACACCCATGGAGGAAAGTGCGTATGGTGACTGTTGTATTCAATCCCTATGCAATTTCTGTGTTTCATCAAGACTCTGATAGTCCACAGATTACAGAATGCCTCCAGATGTGCATCGGAAACTACTACTTGTCTTCCAGGGAACGATCAAAGCGTAGACTGTTTGAGACAATACTCCCATGGAGGAAAGTGAGCATGGTGACTGTTGTATTCAATCACGATGCAATTTCTGTGTTTCATCAACACTCTGATAGTCCACAGATTACAGAATGCCTCCAGATGTGCATCGGAAACTACTACTGGTCTTCTAGGGAACGATCAAAGCGTAGACTGTTTGAGACACTACTCGCATGGAGGAAAGTGCGCATGGTGAGTGTTGTATTCAATACCGATGCAATTTCTGTGTTTCATCAACACTCTGATAGTCCACAGATTACTGAATACCTCCAGATGTGCATCGGAAACTACTACTGGTCTTCCAGGGAACGATCAAAGCGTAGACTGTTTTCGACATTACTCCCATGGAGGAGAGTGGGTATGGTGACTGTTGTATTCCATCCCGATGCAATATCTGTGTTTCATCAACACATTGAAGGTCCACAGATTACAGAATGCCTCCAGATGTGCATCGGAAACTACTACTGGTCTTCCAGATAACGATCAAAGCGTGGACTGTTTGAGACAATACTCCCATGGAGGAAAGAGCGCATGGTGACTGTTGTACTCAATCCCGATGCAATTTCTGTGTTTCATCAAGACTCTGATAGTCCACAGATTACAGAATGCATCCAGACGTGCATCGGAAACTACTACTGGTCTTCCAGGGAACGATCAAAGCGTAAACTATTTGAGACATTACACCCATGGTGTAATGTGCGCATGGTGACTGTTGTATTCAATCCCGATGCAATTTCTGTGTTTCATCAACACTCTGATTGTCCACATATTACAGAATGCCTCCAGATGTGCATCGGAAACTACTACTGGTCTTCCAGGGAACCATCAAAGCGTAGACCGTTTGAGACTTTACTCCCATGGAGGAAAGTGCACATGGTGACTGTTGTATACGATCCCGATGCAATTTCTGTGTTTCATCAACACTCAGATAGTCCACAGATTACTGAATGCCTCCAGATGTGCATCATAAACTACTACTGGTCTTCCAGGGAACGATCAAAGCGTAAACTGTTTGAGACATTACACCCATGGAGGAAAGTGCGAATGGTGACTGTTGTATTCAATCCCGATTCAATTTCTGTGTTTCATCAAGACTCTGATAGTCCACAGATTACAGAATGCCTCCAGATGTGCATCGGAAACTACTACTGGTCTTCTAGGGAACGATCAAAGCGTAGACTGTTTGCGACGTTACTCCCATGGAGGAATGTGGGCATGGTGACTGTTGTATTCAACCCCGATGCAATTTCTGTGTTTCATCAACACTCTGATAGTCCACAGATTACAGAATGCCTCTAGATGTGCATCGGAAACTACTACTGGTCTTCCAGGGAACGATCAAAGCGTAGACTGTTTGCGACGTTACTCACATGGAGGAAAGTGGGCATGGTGACTGTTGTATTCAACCCCGATGCAATTTCTGTGTTTCTTCAACACTCTGATAGTCCACAGATTACAGAATGCCTCTAGATGTGCATCGGAAACTACTACTGGTCTTCCAGGGAACGATCAAAGCGTAAACTGTTTGAGACATTACACCCATGGAGGAAAGTGCGTATGGTGACTGTTGTATTCAATCCCGATTCAATTTCTGTGTTTCATCAACACTCTGATTGTCCACAAATTACAGAATGCCTCCAGATGTGAATCGGAAACTACTACAGATCTTCCTGGGAACCATCAAAGCGTAGACTGTTTGAGACATTACTCCCATGGAGGAAAGTGCGCACGGTGACTGTTGTATTCAATCCCGATGCAATTTCTGTGTTTCATCAAGAGTCTGATAGTCCACAGATTACAGAATGCCTCCAGATGTGCATCGGAATATACTACTGGTCTTCCAGGGAACGATCAAACCGTGGACTGTTTGAGACATTACTCCCTTGGGGAAACGTGCGCATGGTGACTGTTGTATTCAATCACGATGCAACTTCTGTGTTTCATCAACACTTTGAAGGTCCACAGATTACAGAATGCCTCCAGATATGCAACGGAAACTACTACTGGCCTTCAAGTTAACGATCAAAGCGTAAACAGTTTCAGACATTACTCCCATGGAGGAAAGTGCGCATGGTGACTGTTGTATTCAATCCCGATGCAATTTCTGTGTTTCATCAACACTTTGAAGGTCCACAGATTACAGAATGCCTCCAGATGTGTATCGGAAACTACTACTGGTCTTCAAGGGAACCATCAAAGCGGAGACTGTTTGAGACATTACCCCCATGGATGAAAATGCACATGGTGACTGTTGTATTCAATCCCGATGCGATTTCTGTGTTTCATCAACACTCAGATAGTTCACAGATTACAGAATGCCTCCAGATGTGCATCGGAAACTGCTACTGGTCTTCCAGGGAACGATCAAAGCGTAGACTGTTTGCGACATTACTCCCTTGGAGGAAAGTGGGCATGGTGACTTTTGTATTCAATCCCGATGCAATTTCTGTGTTTCATCAAGACTCTGATAGTCCACAGATTACAGAATGCCTCCAGATGTGCATCGGAAACTACTACTGGTCTTCCAGGGAACCATCAAAGCGCAGACCGTTTGAGACTTTACTCCCATGGAGGAAAGTGCACATAGTGACTGTTGTATTCGATCCCGATGCAATTTCTGTGTTTCATAAACACTCAGATAGTCCACAGAATACAGAATGCCTCCAGATGTGCATCGGAATATACTACTGGTCTTCCAGGGAACGATCAAACCGTGGACTGTTTGAGACATTACTCCCTTGGGGAAACGTGCGCATGGTGACTGTTGCATTCAATCACGATGCAACTTCTGTGTTTCATCAACACTTTGAAGGTCCACAGATTACAGAATGCCTCCAGATATGCAACGGAAACTACTACTGGCCTTCAAGTTAACGATCAAAGCGTAAACAGTTTCAGACATTACTCCCATGGAGGAAAGTGCGCATGGTGACTGTTGTATTCAATCCCGATGCAATTTCTGTGTTTCATCAACACTTTGAAGGTCCACAGATTACAGAATGCCTCCAGATGTGTATCGGAAACTACTACTGGTCTTCAAGGGAACCATCAAAGCGGAGACTGTTTGAGACATTACCCCCATGGATGAAAATGCACATGGTGACTGTTGTATTCAATCCCGATGCGATTTCTGTGTTTCATCAACACTCAGATAGTTCACAGATTACAGAATGCCTCCAGATGTGCATCGGAAACTGCTACTGGTCTTCCAGGGAACGATCAAAGCGTAGACTGTTTGCAACATTACTCCCTTGGAGGAAAGTGGGCATGGTGACTTTTGTATTCAATCCCGATGCAATATCTGTGTTTCATCAAGACTCTGATAGTCCACAGATTACAGAATGCCTCCAGATGTGCATCGGAAACTACTACTGGTCTTCCAGGGAACCATCAAAGCGCAGACCGTTTGAGACTTTACTCCCATGGAGGAAAGTGCACATAGTGACTGTTGTATTCGATCCCGATGCAATTTCTGTGTTTCATAAACACTCAGATAGTCCACAGAATACAGAATGCCTCCAGATGTGCATCGGAAACTACTACTGGTCTACCAGGGAACGATCAAAGCGTAGACTATTTGCGACGTTACTCCCATGGAGGAAAGTGCGCATGGTGACTGTTGTATTCCATCCCGATGCATTATCTGTGTTTCATCAACACATTGAAGGTCCACAGATTACAGAATGCCTCCAGATGTGCATCGGAAACTACTACTGGTCTTCCAGATAACGATCAAAGCGTAGACTGTTTGAGACAATACTCCCATGGAGGAAAGGGCGCATGGTAACTGTTGTATTCCATCCCGATGCAATTTCTGTGTTTCATCAACACTCTGATAGTCCACAGATTACAGAATGCCCCCAGATGTGCATCGGAAACTACTAATACTCTTCCAGGGAGCGATCAAAGCGTAGACTGTTTGCGACATTACTCCCATGGAGGAAAGTGGGCATGATGACTGTTGTATTCAATCCCGGTGCAATATCTGTGTTTCATCATGACTCTGATAGTCCACAGATTACAGAATGCCTCCTGATGTGCTTCGGAAACTACTAATACTCTTCCAGGGAACGATCAAAGCGTAGACTGTTTGCGACATTACTCCCATGGAGGAAAGTGGGCATGATGACTGTTGTATTCAATCCCGATGCAATTTCTGTGTTTCATCAAGACTCTGATAGTCCAGAGATTACAGAATGCCTCCAGATGTGCATCGGAAACTACTACTGGTCTTCCAGGGAACGATCAAAGTGTAGACTGTTTGCGACGTTACTCCCATGGAGGAAAGTGGGCATGGTGACTGTTGTATTCAACCCCGATGCAATTTCTGTGCTTCATCAACACTCTGATAGTCCACAGATTACAGAATACCTCTAGATGTGCATCGGAAACTACTACTGGTCTTCCAGGGAACGATCAAAGCGTAAACTGTTTGAGACATTACTGCCATGGAGGAAAGTGCGCATGGTGACTGTTGTATTCAATCCCGATTCAAATTCTGTGTTTCATCAACACTCTGATTGTCCACAGATTACAGAATGCCTCCAGATGTGCATCGAAAACTACTACTGGTCTTCCTGGGAACCATCAAAGCGTAGACTGTTTGAGACATTACTCCCATGGACGAAAGTGCACATGGTGACTGTTGGATTCCATCCCGATGCAATTTCTGTGTTTCATCAACACTTTGAAGGTCCACAGATTACATAAAGCCTCCAGATGTGCATCGGAAATTACTACTGGTCTTCCAGGGAACCATCAAAGCGGAGACTGTTTGAGACATTACCCCCATGGATGAAAATGCACATGGTGACTGTTGTATTCAATCCCGATGCGATATCTGTGTTTCATCAACACTCAGATAGTTCACAGATTACAGAATGCCTCCAGATGTGCATCGGAAACTACTACTGATCTTCCAGGGAACGATCAAAGCGTAGACTGTTTGCGACATTACTCACATGTAGGAAAGTGGGCATGGTGACTGTTGTATTCAATCCCTATGCAATTTCTGTGTTTCATCAAGACTCTGATAGTCCACAGATTACAGAATGCCTCCAGATGTGCATCGGAAACTACTACTTGTCTTCCAGGGAACGATCAAAGCGTAGACTGTTTGAGACATTACTCCCATGGAGGAAAGTGCGCATGGTGACTGTTGTATTCAATCACGATGCAATTTCTGTGTTTCATCAACACTCTGATAGTCCACAGATTACAGAATGCCTCCAGATGTGCATCGGAAACTACTACTGGTCTTCCAGGGAACGATCAAAGCGTAGACTGTTTGAGACATTACTCCCACGGAGGATAGTGCGCATGGTGACAGTTGTATTCAATCCCCATGCAATTTCTGTGTTTCATTAACACTTTGAAGGTACACAGATTACAGAATGCCTCCAGATGTGCATTGGAAACTACTACTTGTCTTCCAGGGAACGATCAAAGCGTAGACAGTTTGAGACATTATTCCCATGGCATAAAGTGCGCATGGTGACTGTTGTATTCCATCCCGATGCTATTTCTGTGTTTCTTCAACACTCTGATAGTCCACAGATTACAGAATGCCTCCAGATGTGCATCGGAAACTAGTACTGCTCTTCCAGGGAACGATCAAAGCGTAGACTGTTTGCGACATTTCTCTCATGGAGGAAAGTGGGCATGGCGACTGTTGTATTCAATCCCGATGCTATTTCTGTGTTTCTTCAACACTCTGATAGTCCACAGATTACAGAATGCCTCCAGATGTGCATCGGAAACTACTACTGGACTTCCAGGGAACGATCAAAGCGTAGACTGTTTGCGACGTTACTCCCATGGAGGAAAGTGGGCATGGTGACTGTTGTATTCAACCCCGATGCAATTTCTGTGTTTCATCAACACTCTGATAGTCCACAGATTACAGAATGCCTCTAGATGTGCATCGGAAACTACTACTGGTCTTCCAGGGAACGATCAACGCGTAGACTGTTTGCGACGTTACTCCCATGGAGGAAAGTGGGCATGGTGACTGTTGTATTCAACCCGGATGCAATTTCTGTGTTTCATCAACACTCTGATAGTCCAAAGATTACAGAATGCCTCTAGATGTGCATCGGAAACTACTACTGGTCTTTCCGGGAACGATCAAAACCTAACTGTTTGAGACATTACACCCATGGAGGAAAGTGCGCATGGTGACTGTTGTATTCAATCCCGATTCAATTTCTGTCTTTCATCAACACTCTGGTTGTCCACAGATTACAGAATGCCTCCAGATGTGCATCGGAAACTACTACTGGTCTTCCTGGGAACCATCAAAGCGTAGACTGTTTGAGACATTACTCCCATGGAGGAAAGTGCGCATGGTGACTGTTGTATTCAATCCCGATGCAATTTCTGTGTTTCATCAAGACTCTGATAGTCCACAGATTACAGAATGCCTCCAGATGTGCATCGGAATATACTACTGGTCTTCCAGTCAACGATCAAAGCGTGGACTGTTTGAGACATTACTCCCTTGGAGAAACGTGCGCATGGTGACTGTTGTATTCAATCACGATGCAATATCTGTGTTTCATCAACACTTTGAAGGTCCACAGATTACAGAATGCCTCCAGATATGCATCGGAAACTACTACTGGTCTTCCAGTTAACGATCAAAGCGTAAACAGTTTGAGACATTACTCCCATGGAGGAAAGTGCGCATGGTGACTGTTGTATTCCATACCGATGCAATTTCTGTGTGTCATCAACACTTTGAAGGTCCACAGATTACAGAATACCTCCAGATGTGCACCGGAAACTACTACTGGTCTTCCAGGGAACCATCAAAGCGGAGACTGTTTGAGACATTACTCCCATGGAGGAAACTGCACATGGTGACTGTTGTATTCAATCCCGATGCAATTTCTGTGTTTCATCAACACTTTGAAGGTCCACAGATTACAGAATGCCTCCAGATGTGCATCGGAAACTACTACTGGTCTTCCAGGGAACGATCAAAGCGTAGACTGTTTGCGACATTACTCCCATGGAGAAAAGTGGGCATGGTGACTTTTGTATTCAATCCCGATGCAATTTCTGTGTTTCATCAAGACTCTGATAGTCCACAGATTACAGAATGCCTCCAGATGTGCATCGGAAACTACTACTGGTCTTCCAGGGAACGATCAAAGCGTAAACTATTTGAGACATTACACCCATGGTGTAATGTGCGCATGGTGACTGTTGTATTCAATCCCGATGCAATTTCTGTGTTTCAAGACTCTAATAGTCCACAGATTACAGAATGCCTCCAGATGTGCATCGGAAACTACTACTGGTCTTCCAGGGAACGATCAAAGCGTAAACTATTTGAGACATTACACCCATGGTGTAATGTGCGCATGGTGACTGTTGTATTCAATCCCAATGCAATTTCTGTGTTTCATCAACACTCAGATAGTTCACAGATTACAGAATGCCTCCAGATGTGCATCGGAAACTACTACTGGTCTTCCAGGGAACGATCAAAGCGTAAACTATTTGAGACATTACACCCATGGTGTAATGTGCGCATGGTGACTGTTGTATTCAATCCCGATGCAATTTCTGTGTTTCAAGACTCTAATAGACCACAGATTACAGAATGCCTCCAGATGTGCATCGGAAACTACTACTGGACTTCCAGGGAACGATCAAAGCGTAGACTGTTTGCGACGTTACTCCCATGGAGGAAAGTGGGCATGGTGACTGTTGTATTCAACCCCGATGCAATTTCTGTGTTTCATCAACACTCTGATAGTCCACAGTTTACAGAATGCCTCTAGATGTGCATCGGAAACTACTACTGGTCTTCCAGGGAACGATCAACGCGTAGACTGTTTGCGACGTTACTCCCATGGAGGAAAGTGGGCATGGTGACTGTTGTATTCAACCCCGATGCAATTTCTGTGTTTCATCAACACTCTGATAGTCCAAAGATTACAGAATGCCTCTAGATGTGCATCGGAAACTACTACTGGTCTTCCCGGGAACGATCAAAACCTAACTTTTTGAGACATTACACCCATGGAGGAAAGTGCGCATGGTGACTGTTGTATTCAATCCCGATTCAATTACTGTCTTTCATCAACACTCTGGTTGTCCACAGATTACAGAATGCCTCCAGATGTGCATCGGAAACTACTACTGGTCTTCCTGGGAACCATCAAAGCGTAGACTGTTTGAGACATTACTCCCATGGAGGAAAGTGCGCATGGTGACTGTTGTATTCAATCCCGATGCAATTTCTGTGTTTCATCAAGACTCTGATAGTCCACAGATTACAGAATGCCTCCAGATGTGCATCGGAATATACTACTGGTCTTCCAGTCAACGATCAAAGCGTGGACTGTTTGAGACATTACTCCCTTGGAGAAACGTGCGCATGGTGACTGTTGTATTCAATCACGATGCAATATCTGTGTTTCATCAACACTTTGAAGGTCCACAGATTACAGAATTCATCCAGATATGCATCGGAAACTACTACTGGTCTTCCAGTTAACGATCAAAGCGTAAACAGTTTGAGACATTACTCCCATGGAGGAAAGTGCGCATGGTGACTGTTGTAATCCATCCCGATGCAATTTCTGTGTTTCATCAAGACTCTGATAGTCCACAGATTACTGAATGCCTCCAGATGTGCATCGGAAACTACTACTGGTCTTCCAGGGAACGATCAAAGCGTAAACTATTTGAGACATTACACCCATGGTGTAATGTGCGCATGTTGACTGTTGTATTCAATCCCGATGCAATTTCTGTGTTTCAAGACTCTAATAGACCACAGATTACAGAATGCCTCCAGATGTGCATCGGAAAATACTACTGGTCTTCCAGGGAACGATCAAAGCGTGGACTGATTGAGACATTACTCCCATGGAGAAAAGTGCGCATGGCGACTGTTGTATTCAATCACGATGCAATTTCTGTGTTTCGACAACACTTTGAAGGTCCACAGATTACAGAATGCCTCCAGATGTTCATCGGAAACTACTACTGGTCTTGCAGGGAACGATCTAAGCGTAGACTGTCTGAGACATTACTCCCATGGAGGAAAGTGCGCATGGTGACTGTTGTATTCAATCACGATGCAATTTCTGTGTTTCATCAACACTCTGATAGTCCACAGATTGCAGAATGATTCCAGATGTGCATCGGAAACAACTACTGGTCTTCCAGGGAACGATCAAAGCGTAGACTGTTTAAGATATTACTACCACGGAGGATAGTGCGCATGGTGACAGTTGTATTCAATCCCGATGCAATTTCTGTGTTTCATCAACACTTTGAAGGTACGCAGATTACAGAATGCCTCCAGATGCGAATCGGAAACTACTACTGGTCTTCCAGGGAACGATCTAAGCGTAGACAGTTTGAGACATTACTCCCATGGAGGAAACTGCGCATGGTGAATGTTGTATTCCATCCATATGCAATATCTGTGTTTCATCAACACATTGAAGGTCCGCAGATTACAGAATGCCTCCAGATGTGCATCGGAAACTACTACTGGTCTTCATGGGAACGATCAAAGCGTAGACTGTTTGAGACAATACTCCCATGGAGGTAAGAGCTCATGGTGACTGTTGTATTCAATCCCGATGCAATTTCTGTGTTTCATCAACACTCTGATAGTCCACAGGTTACAGAATACCTCCAGATGTGAATCGGAAACTACTACTGCTCTTCCAGGGAACCATCAAAGCGTAGATTGTTGGAGACATTACTCCCATTTAGGAAAGTGCGCATGGTGACTGTTGTATTCATTCCCTATGCAATTTCTGTGTTTCACCAACACTCTGATAGTCCACAGATTACAGAAATCCTCCCGATGTGCATCGGAAACTACTACTGGTCTTCCTGGGAACCATCAAAGCGTAGACTGTTTGGGTCATTACTCCCATGGAGGAAAGTGCGCATGGTGACTGTTGTATTCAATCACGATGCAATTTATGTGTTTCATGAAGACTCTGATAGTCCACAGATTACAGAATGCCTCCAGATGTGCATTGGAAATTAATACTGGTCTTCCAGGGAACGATCAAAGCGTAGACAGTTTGAGACATTACTCCTATGGAGGAAAGTGCGCACGGTGACTTTTGTATTCCATCCCGATGCAATTTCTGTGTTTCATCAACACAATGAAGGTCCACAGATTACAGAATGCCTCCAGATGTGCATCGGAAACTACTACTGGTCTTCCAGGGAACGATCAAAGCGTAGACTGTTTGCGACATTACTCCCATGGAGGAAAGTGGGCATGGTGAGTGTTGTATTCAATCCTGATGCAATTTCTGTGTTTCATCAACACTCTGATAGTCCACAGATTACAGAATGATACCAGATGTGCATCGGAAACTAATACTGGTCCTCCAGGGAACGATCAAAGCGTAAACTGTATGAGACATTACACCCATGGAGGAATGTGCGCTTGGTGACTGTTGTATTCATTCCCGATGCAATTTCTGTGTTTCATCAAGACTCTGATAGTCCACAGATTACAGAATGCCTCCAGATGTGCATCGGGAACTATTATAATGACTTCCAGAGAACGATCAAAGCGTAGACTGTTTGAGACATTACTCCCAAGGAGGAAAGTGCGCATGGTGACTGTTGTATTCCATCGCGATGCAATTTCTGTGTTTCAACAACACTCTGATAGTAAACAGATTACAGAATGCCTCCAGATGTGCATCGGAAACTACTACTGGTCTTCTAGGGAACGACCAATGCGTATACTGTTTGAGACATTACTCCCATGGACAGGAATGCGGATGGTGACTGTTGTATTCAATCCCGATGCAATTTCTGTGTTTCATCAACACTTTGAAGGTCCACAGATTACAGAATGCCTCCAGATGTGAATCGAAACTACTACTGGTCTTCCAGGGAACTATCAAAGCGTTGACTGTTTGAGACACTACTCCCATGGAGGAAAGTGTGCATGGTGAATGTTGTATTCATTCCCGATGCAATTTCTGTGTTTCATGAACACCCAGATAGTCCATAGATTACAGAATGCCTCCAGATGTGCATCGTAAACTACCACTGGTCTTCCAGGGAACGATCAAAGCGTACACTGTTTGAGACATTACTCCCATGCAGGGAAGTGCGCATGGTGACTGTTGTATTCAATCCCGATGCAATTTCTGTGTTTCATCAACACTTTGAAGGTCCACAGATTACAGAATGCCTCCACATGTGCATCGGAAAGTACTACTGGTCTTCCAGGGAGCGATCAAAGCGTAGACTCTTCGCGACGTTACTCCAATGGAGGAAAGTGCGCATGGTGACTGTTGTATTCAATCCCGATGCAATTTCTGTGATTCATCAAGACTCTGATAGTCCACAGATTACGGAATGCATCCAGATGTGCATCGGAAAATACTACTGGCCTTCCAGGGAACGATCAAAGCGTGGACTGTTTGAGACTTTACTCCCATGGAGAAAAGTTCGCATGGTGACTGTTGTATTCAATCACTACGCATTTTCTGTTTTTCATCAACACTTTGAAGACCACAGATTACAGGATGCCTCCAGATGTGCATTGGAAACTACTACTGGTCTTCCAGGCAACCATCAAAGCGTAGACTGATTGAGACATTACTCCCATGGAGGAAAGTGCACATGGTGACTGTTGTATTCAATCCCGATGCAATTTCGGTGTTTCATCAACACTCAGATAGTTCATAGTTTACAGAATGCCTCCAGATGTGCATCGGAAACTACTACTGGTCTTCTAGGGAACGACCAAAGCGTAGACTGTTTGAGACATTACTCCCATGGAGGGGAATGCGGATGGTGACTGTTGTATTCAATCCCGATGCAATTTCTTTGTTTCATCAAAACTTTGAAGGTCCACAGATTACAGAATGCCTCCAGATGTGAATCGAAACTACTACTATTCTTCCATGGAACTATCAAAGCGTAGACTGTTTGAGACACTATTCCCATGGAGGAAAGTGTGCATGGTGACTGTTGTATTCAATCCTGATGCAATTTCTGTGTTTCATCAACACCCAGATAGTCCACAGATTTCAGAATGCCTCCAGATGTGCATGGGAAACTACCACTGGTGTTCCTGGGTACGATCAAAGCGTAGACTGTTTGAGACATTACTCCATTGTAGGAAAGTGAGCATGGTGACTGTTGTATTGAATCCCGATGCAATTTCTGTGTTTCATCAACATTGTGATAGACCACAGATTACAGAATGCCTCCAGATGTGCATCAGAAACTACTACTGTTCTTCCAGGGTACGATCAAAGCAGATACTGTTTGAGACAAAACTCCCATGAAGGAAAGTGCGTACATTGACTGTTGTATTCAATCCCGATGCAATTTCTGTGATTCATCAACAGTCTGATAGTCCACAGATTACAGAATGCCTCCAGTTGTGCATCGGAAACTACTACTGGTCTTCAAGGGAACGATCAAAGCGTAGACTGTTTGAGAAATTACTCCAATGGAGGAAAGTGCGCATGGTGACTGTGCATCGGAAACTACTACTGTTCATCCAGGGTACGATCAAAGCGTATACTGTTTTAGATATTACTCCCATGGAGGAAAGTGCGTATATTGACTGCTGTATTCAATCCCGATGCAATTTCTGTGTTTAATCAACAATTTGGTAGTCCAAAGATTACAGAATGCCTCCAGTTGTGCATCGGAAACTCTTACTGGACTTCCAGGGAACGATCAAAGCGTAGAATGTTTGAGACATTAATCCAATGGAGGAAAGTGAGCAAGGTGACTGTTGTACTGAATCCCGATGCAATTTCTGTGTTTCATCAACACTCTGATAGTCCACAGATTACAGAATGCCTCCAGATGTGCATTGGAAACTACTACTGTTCTTCCAGGGTACGATCAAACCGTATACTGTTTGAGACAATACTCCCATGGAGGAGAGTGCGTACATTGACTGTTGTATTCAATCCCGATGCAATTTCTGTGTTTCATCAACGGTCTGATAGTCCACAGATTACAGAATGCCTCCAGTTGTGCATCGGAAACTACTACTGGTCTTCCAGGGAACGATCAAATCGTAGACTGTTTGAGAAATTACTCCAATGGAGGAAAGTGCGCATGGTGACTGTTGTATTGAAGCCCGATGCATATTCTGTGTTTCAACAACACTCTGATAGTAAACAGATTACAGAATGCCTCCAGATGTGCATCGGAAACTACTACTGGTCTTCTAGGGAACGACCAAAGCGTAGACTGTTTAAGACATTACTCCCATGGACGGGAATGCGGATGGTGACTGTTGCATTCTATCCAGATGCAATTTCTGTGTTTCATCAACACTTTGAAGGTCCACAGATTACAGAATGATTCCAGATGTGAATCGAAGCTACTACTGGTCTTCCAGGGAACAATCAAAGCGTAGACTGTTTGAGACACTACTCCCATGGAGGAAAGTGTGCATGGTGAATGTTGTATTCATTCCTGATGCAATTTCTGTGTTTCATCAACACCCAGATAGTCCACAGACTACAGAATGCCTCCAGATGTGCATCGTAAACTACCACTGGTCTTCCTGGGAACGATCAAAACGTACACTGTTTGAGACATTACTCCCATGGAGGGAAGTGCGCATGGTGACTGTTGTATTCAATCCCGATGCAATTTCTGTGTTTCATCAACACCTTGAAGGTCCACAGATTACAGAATGCCTCCAGATGTTCATCGGAAACTACTACTGGGCTTCCAGTTAACGATCAAAGCGTAGACAGTTAGAGACATTACTCCCATGGAGGAAAGTGCATATGGTGACTGTTGTATTCCATCCCGATGCAATTTCTGTGTTTCATCAACACTTTGAAGGTCCACAGATTACAGAATGCCTCCAGATGTGCATCGGAAACTACTACTGTTCTTCCAGGGAACCATCAAAGCGTAGCCTGTTTGAGACATTACTCCCATGGAGGAAAGTGCACATGGTGACTGTTGTATTCAATCCCGATGCAATTTCTGTGTTTCATCAACACTCAGATAGTTCACAGTTTACAGAATGCCTCCAGATGTGCATCGGAAGCTACTACTGGTCTTCCAGGGAACGATCAATGCGTAGACTGTTTGCGACATTACTCATATGGAGGAAGGTGGGCAAGGTGACTGTTGTATTCAATCCCGATGAAATTTCTGTTTTTCATCAAGACTCTGATAGTCCACAGATTACAGAATGCCTTCAGATGTGCATGGGTAATTACTACTGGTCTTCCAGGGAACGATCAAAGCGTAGAAACTTTGAGACATTACTCCCATGGAGGAAAGTGCGCATGGTGACTGTTGTATTCAATCCCGATGCAATTTCTGTGATTCATCAAGACTCTGATAGTCCACAGATTACGGAATGCATCCAGATGTGCATCGGAAAATACTACTGGCCTTCCAGGGAACGATCAAAGCGTGGACTGTTTGAGACTTTACTCCCATGGAGGAAAGTGCGTATATTGACTGCTGTATTCAATCCCGATGCAATTTCTGTGTTTAATCAACAATTTGGTAGTCCAAAGATTACAGAATGCCTCCAGTTGTGCATCGGAAACTCTTACTGGACTTCCAGGGAACGATCAAAGCGTAGACTGTTTGAGACATTAATCCAATGGAGGAAAGTGAGCAAGGTGACTGTTGTACTGAATCCCGATGCAATTTCTGTGTTTCATCAACACTCTGATAGTCCACAGATTACAGAATGCCTCCAGATGTGCATTGGAAACTACTACTGTTCTTCCAGGGTACGATCAAACCGTATACTGTTTGAGACAATACTCCCATGGAGGAGAGTGCGTACATTGACTGTTGTATTCAATCCCGATGCAATTTCTGTGTTTCATCAACGGTCTGATAGTCCACAGATTACAGAATGCCTCCAGTTGTGCATCGGAAACTACTACTGGTCTTCCAGGGAACGATCAAATCGTAGACTGTTTGAGAAATTACTCCAATGGAGGAAAGTGCGCATGGTGACTGTTGTATTGAAGCCCGATGCATATTCTGTGTTTCAACAACACTCTGATAGTAAACAGATTACAGAATGCCTCCAGATGTGCATCGGAAACTACTACTGGTCTTCTAGGGAACGACCAAAGCGTAGACTGTTTAAGACATTACTCCCATGGACGGGAATGCGGATGGTGACTGTTGCATTCTATCCAGATGCAATTTCTGTGTTTCATCAACACTTTGAAGGTCCACAGATTACAGAATGATTCCAGATGTGAATCGAAGCTACTACTGGTCTTCCAGGGAACAATCAAAGCGTAGACTGTTTGAGACACTACTCCCATGGAGGAAAGTGTGCATGGTGAATGTTGTATTCATTCCTGATGCAATTTCTGTGTTTCATCAACACCCAGATAGTCCACAGACTACAGAATGCCTCCAGATGAGCATCGTAAACTACCACTGGTCTTCCTGGGAACGATCAAAACGTACACTGTTTGAGACATTACTCCCATGGAGGGAAGTGCGCATGGTGACTGTTGTATTCAATCCCGATGCAATTTCTGTGTTTCATCAACACCTTGAAGGCCCACAGATTACAGAATGCCTCCAGATGTTCATCGGAAACTACTACTGGGCTTCCAGTTAACGATCAAAGCGTAGACAGTTAGAGACATTACTCCCATGGAGGAAAGTGCATATGGTGACTGTTGTATTCCATCCCGATGCAATTTCTGTGTTTCATCAACACTTTGAAGGTCCACAGATTACAGAATGCCTCCAGATGTGCATCGGAAACTACTACTGTTCTTCCAGGGAACCATCAAAGCGTAGCCTGTTTGAGACATTACTCCCATGGAGGATAGTGCACATGGTGACTGTTGTATTCAATCCCGATGCAATTTCTGTGTTTCATCAACACTCAGATAGTTCACAGTTTACAGAATGCCTCCAGATGTGCATCGGAAGCTACTACTGGTCTTCCAGGGAACGATCAATGCGTAGACTGTTTGCGACATTACTCATATGGAGGAAGGTGGGCAAGGTGACTGTTGTATTCAATCCCGATGAAATTTCTGTTTTTCATCAAGACTCTGATAGTCCACAGATTACAGAATGCCTTCAGATGTGCATGGGTAATTACTACTGGTCTTCCAGGGAACGATCAAAGCGTAGAAACTTTGAGACATTACTCCCATGGAGGAAAGTGCGCATAGTGACTGTTGTATTCAATCACGATGCAATTTCTGTGTTTCATCAACACTCTGATAGTCCACAGATTACAGAATGCCTCCGGATGTGCATCGGAAACTAATACTGGTCTTCCAGGGAACGATCAAAGCGTAAACTGTATGAGACATTACACCCATGGAGGAATGTGCGCTTGGTGACTGTTGCATTCATTCCCGATGCAATTTCTGTGTTTCATCAAGACTCTGATAGTCCACAGATTTCAGAATGCCTCCAGATGTGCATCGGAAACTGCCAATGGTCTTCCAGGGAGCGATCAAATCGTACACTGTTTGAGACATTACTCCCATGGAGGGAAGTGCTCAAGGTGACAGTTGTATTCAGTCCCGATGCAATTTCTGTGATTCATCTACACTCTGATAGTCCACAGATAACAGATTGCCTCCAGATGTGCATCGGAAACTACTACTGGTCTTCCTGGGAACGATCAAAGCGTTGACTGTTTGAGACATTACTCCCATGGAGGAAAATGCGTATATTGACTGTTGTATTCAATCCCGATGCTATTACTGTGTTTAAAAACAATCTGGTAGTCCACAGATTACAGAATGCCTCCAGATGTGCATCGGAAACTACTACTGTTCTTCCAGGGTACGATCAAAGCGTATACTGTTTGAGACAATACTCCCATGGAGGAAAGTGCGTACATTGACTGTTGTATTCAATCCTGATGCTATTACTGTGTTTAAAAACAATCTGGTAGTCCACAGATTACAGAATGCCTCCAGATGTGCATCGGAAACTACTACTGTTCTTCCAGGGTACGATCAAAGCGTATACTGTTTAAGACAATACTCCCATGGAGGAAAGTGCGTACATTGACTGTTGTATTCAATACCGATTCAATTTCTGTGTTTAATCAACAATTTGGTAGTCCACAGATTACAGAATGCCACCAGTTGTGCATCGGAAACTACTACTTTACTTCCATGGAACGATCAAAGCGTAGACAGTTTGAGACATTTTTCCCATGGAGGGAAGTGCGCATGGTGACTGTTGTATCAATCCCGATGCAATTTCTGTGTTTCATCCACACTTTGAAGGTCCACAGATTACAGAATGCCTCCAGATGTGCATCGGAAACTACTACTGGTCTTCCAGGGAACGATCAAAGCGTAGCCTGTTTGCGACGTTACTCCCATGGAGGAAAGTGCGCATGGTGACTGTTGTATTAAATCCCGATGCAATTTCTGTGTTTCATCAAGACTCTGATAGTCCACAGATTACGGAATGCCTCCAGATGTGCATCGGAAAATACTACTGGTCTTCCAGGGAACGATCAAACCGTGGACTGTTTGAGACATTACTCCCATGGAGAAAAGTGCGCATGGTGACTGTTGTATTCTATCACGATGCAATTTCTGTGTTTCATCAACACCTTGAAGGTCTACAGATTACAGAATGCCTCCAGATGTTCATCGGAAACTACTACTGGTCTTCCAGTTAACGATCAAAGCGTAGACAGTTTGAGACATTACTCCCATGGAGGAAAGTGCGCATGGTGACTGTTGTATTCCATCCCGATGCAATTTCTGTTTTTCATCAACACTTTGAAGATCCACAGATTACCGAATGCCTCCAGATGTGCATCGGAAACTACTACTGGTCTTCCAGGGAACCATCAAAGCGTAGACTGTTTGAGACATTACTCCCATGGAGGAAAGTGCACATGGTGACTGTTGTATTCAATCCCGATGCAATTTCTGTGTTTCATCAACACTCAGATTGTTCACAGTTTACAGAATGCCTCCAGATGTGCATCGGAAACTACTACTGGCCTTCCAGGGAACGATCAAAGCGTAGACTGTTTGCGACATTACTCACATGGAGGAAAGTGGGCATGGTGACTGTTGTATTCAATCCCGATGAAATTTCTGTTTTTCATCAAGACTCTGATAGTCCACAGATTGCAGAATGATTCCAGATGTGCATCGGAAACTACTACTGGTCTTCCAGGGAACGATCAAAGCGTAGACTGTTTAAGACATTACTCCCACGGAGGATAGTGCGCATGGTGACAGTTGTATTCAATCCCGATGCAATTTCTGTGTTTCATCAACACTTTGAAGGTACACAGATTACAGAATGCCTCCAGATGTGTATCGGAAACTACTACTGGTCTTCCAGGGAACGATCAAAGCGTAGACAGTTTGAGACATTACTCCGATGGAGGAAAGTGCGCATGGTGACTGTTGTATTCTATCCCGATGCAATTTCTGTGTTTCACCAACACTCTGATAGTCCACAGATTACAGAATGCCTCCAGATGAGCATCGGAAACTACTACTGGTCTTCCAGGGAACGATCAAAGCGTAGACTGTTTGCGACATTACTCCCATGGAGGAAAGTGCGCATGGTGTCTGTTTAATTCAATCCCGATGCAATTTCTGTGTTTCATTAACACTCTGATAGTCCACAGATTACAGAATGCCTCCAGATATGCATCGGAAACTACTACTGGTCTTCCAGGGAACGATCAAAGCGTAAACTGTGTGAGACATTACACCCATGGAGGAATGTGCGCATGGTGACTGTTATATTCAATCCCGATGCAGTTTCTGTGTTTCATCAAGAATCTGATGGTCCACAGATTACAGAATGCCTCCAGATGTGCATAGGAAACTATTTTAATGACTTCCAGGGAACGATCAAAGCGTAGACTGTTAGAGACATTACTCCCATGGAGGATAGTGCGCATGGTGACTGTTGTTTTCAATCCCGATGCAATTTCTGTGTTTCGTCAACACTCTGATAGTCCACACATTACAGAATGCCTCCAGATGTGCATCGGAAGCTACTACTGGTCTTCCAGGGAACCATCAAGGCGTAGACCGTTTGAGACATTACTCCCATGGAGGAAAGTGCGTATGGTGACTGTTGTATTCGATCCCGATTCCAATTTCTGTGTTTCATCAACACTCAGATAGTCCACAGATTAGAGAATGCCTCCAGATGTGCATCGGTAACTACTCCTGGTCTTCCAGGGAACGATCAAAGCGTAGACTGTTTGCGACATTACTCCCATGGAGGAAAGTGGGCATGGTGACTGTTGTATTCAACCCCGATGCAATTTCTGTGTATCATCAATACTCTGATAGTCCACAGATCACAGAATGCCTCCAGATGTGCATTGGAAACTAATACTGGTCTTCCAGGGAACGATCAAAGCGTAAACTGTTTGAGACATTTCACCCATGGAGGAATGTGCGCATGGTGACTGTTGTATTCATTCCCGATGCAATTTCTGTGTTTCATCAAGACTCTGATAGTCCACAGATTACAGAATGCCCAAAAATGTGCATCGGGAACTATTATAATGACTTCCAGGGAACGATCAAAGCGTAGACTGTTTGAGACATTACTCCCATGGAGGAAAGTGCGCATGGTGACTGTTGTATTCAATCCCGATGAAATTTCTGTTTTTCATCAAGACTCTGATTGTCCACAGATTGCAGAATGATTCCAGATGTGCATCGGAAACTACTACTGGTCTTCCAGGGAACGATCAAAGCGTAGACTGTTTAAGACATTACGCCCACGGAGGATAGTGCGCATGGTGACAGTTGTATTCAATCCCGATGCAATTTCTGTGTTTCATCAACAATTTGAAGGTACACAGATTACAGAATGCCTCCAGATGTGTATCGGAAACTACTACTGGTCTTCCAGGGAACGATCAAAGCGTAGGCAGTTTGAGACATTACTCCCATGGAGGAAAGTGCGCATGGTGACTGTTGTATTCTATCCCGATGCAATATCTGTCTTTCATCAACACATTGAAGGTCCACAGATTACAGAATGCCTCCAGATGTGCATCGGAAACTACTACTGGTCTTCCAGGGAACGATCAAAGCGTAGACTGTTGAGACAATACTCCCATGGAGGAAAGAGCGCCTGGTGACTGTTGTATTCAATCCCGATGCAATTTCTGTGTTTCATCAACACTCTGATAGTCCACAGATTACAGAATACCTCCAGATATGCATCGGAAACTACTACTGGTCTTCCAGGGAACGATCAAAACGTAAACTGTGTGAGACATTACACCCATGGAGGAATGTGCGCATGGTGACTGTTATATTCAATCCCGATGCAGTTTCTGTGTTTCATCAAGAATCTGATAGTCCACAGATTAAAGAATGCCTCCAGATGTGCATAGGAAACTATTTTAATGACTTCCAGGGAACGATCAAAGCGTAGACTGTTAGAGACATTACTCCCATGGAGGAAAGTGCGCATGGTGACTGTTGTTTTCAATCCCGATGCAATTTCTGTATTTCATCAACACTCTGATAGTCCACACATTGCAGAATGCCTCCAGATGTGCATCGGAAACTACTACTGGTCTTCCAGGGAACCATCAAGGCGTAGACCGTTTGAGACATTACTCCCATGGAGGAAAGTGCGCATGGTGACTGTTGTATTCGATCCCGATTCAATTTCTGTGTTTCATCAACACTCAGATAGTCCACAGATTAGAGAATGCCTCCAGATGTGCATCGGTAACTACTACTCGTCTTCCAGGGAACGATCAAAGCGTAGACTGTTTGCGACATTACTCCCATGGAGGAAAGTGGGCATGGTGACTGTTGTATTCAACCCCGATGCAATTTCTGTGTATCATCAACACTCTGATAGTCCACAGATCACAGAATGCCTCCAGATGTGCATTGGATACTAATACTGGTCTTCCAGGGAACGATCAAAGCGTAAACTGTTTGAGACATTACACCCATGGAGGAATGTGCGCATGGTGACTGTTGTATTCATTCCCGATGCAATTTCTGTGTTTCATCAAGACTCTGATAGTCCACAGATTACAGAATGCCTAAAAATGTGCATCGGGAACTATTATAATGACTTCCAGGGAACGATCAAAGCGTAGACAGTTTGAGACATTACTCCCATGGAGGAAAGTGCGCATGGTGACTGTTGTATTCCATCCCGATGCAATATCTGTGTTTCATCAACACATTGAAGGTCCACAGATTACAGAATGCCTCCAGATGTGCATCGGAAACTACTACTGGTCTTCCAGGGAACGATCAAAGCGTAGACTGTTGAGACAATACTCCCATGGAGGAAACAGGGCCTGGTGACTGTTGTATTCAATCCCGATGCAATTTCTGTGTTTCATCAACACTCTGATAATCCACAGATTACAGAATACCTCCAGATGTGAATCGGAAACTACTACTGCTCTTCCAGGGAACCATCAAAGCGTAGACTGTTTGAGACATTACTCCCATGGAGGAAAGTGGGCATGGTGACTGTTGTATTCAATCCCGATGCAATTTCTGTGTTTCACCAACACTCTGATAGTCCACAGATTACAGAATGCCTCCAGATGAGCATCGGAAACTACTACTGGTCTTCCAGGGAACGATCAAAGCGTAGACTGTTTGCGACATTACTCTCATGGAGGAAAGTGGGCATGGTGACTGTTTTATTCAATCCCGATGCAATTTCTGTTTTTCACCAACACTCTGATAGTCCAAAGATTACAGAATGCCTCCAGATGAGCATCGGAAACTACTACTGGTCTTCCAGGGAACGATCAAAGCGTAGACTGTTTGCGACATTACTCTCATGGAGGAAAGTGGGTATGGTGACTGTTTTATTCAATCCCGATGCAATTTCTGTGTTTCATTAACACTCTGATAGTCCACAGAATACAGAATGCCTCCAGATATGCATCGGAAACTACTACTGGTCTTCCAGGGAAAGATCAAAGCGTAAACTGTGTGAGACATTACACCCATGGAGGAATGTGCGCATGGTGACTGTTATATTCAATCCCGATGCAGTTTCTGTGTTTCATCAAGAATCTGATAGTCCACAGATTACAGAATGCCTCCAGATGTGCATAGGAAACTATTTTAATGACTTCCAGGGAACGATCAAAGCGTAGACTGTTAGAGACATTACTCCCATGGAGGATACTGCGCATGGTGACTGTTGTTTTCAATCCCGATGCAATTTCTGTGTTTCATCAACACTCTGATAGTCCACACATTACAGAATGCCTCCGGATGTGCATCGGAAACTACTACTGGTCTTCCAGGGAACCATCAAGGCGTAGACCGTTTGAGACATTACTCCCATGGAGGAAAGTGCGCATGGTGACTGTTGTATTCGATCCCGATTCAATTTCTGTGTTTCATCAACACTCAGATAGTCCACAGATTAGAGAATGCCTCCAGATGTGCATCGGTAACTACTACTGGTCTTCCAGGGAACGATCAAAGCGTAGACTGTTTGCGACATTACTCCCATGGAGGAAAGTGGGCATGGTGACTGTTTGGATTCAACCCCGATGCAATTTCTGTCTATCATCAATACTCAGATAGTCCACAGATCACAGAATGCCTCCAGATGAGCATTGGAAACTAATACTGGTCTTCCAGGGAACGATCAAAGCGTAAACTGTTTGAGACATTACACCCATGGAGGAATGTGCGCATGGTGACTGTTGTATTCATTCCCGATGCAATTTCTGTGTTTCATCAAGACTCTGATAGTCCACAGATTACAGAATGCCTAAAAATGTGCATCGGGAACTATTATAATGACTTCCAGGGAACGATCAAAGCGTAGACTGTTTGAGACATTACTCCCATGGAGGAAAGTGCGCATGGTGACTGTTGTATTCAATCCCGATGAAATTTCTGTTTTTCATCAAGACTCTGATAGTCCACAGATTGCAGAATGATTACAGATGTGCATCGGAAACTACTACTGGTCTTCCAGGGAACGATCAAAGCGTAGACTGTTTAAGACATTACTCCCACGGAGGATAGTGCGCATGGTGACAGTTGTATTCAATCCCGATGCAATTTCTGTGTTTCATCAACACTTTGAAGGTACACAGATTACAGAATGCCTCCAGATATGCATCGGAAACTACTACTGGTCTTCCAGGGAAAGATCAAAGCGTAAACTGTGTGAGACATTACACCCATGGAGGAATGTGCGCATGGTGACTGTTATATTCAATCCCGATGCAGTTTCTGTTTTTCATCAAGACTCTGATAGTCCACAGATTGCAGAATGATTCCAGATGTGCATCGGAAACTACTACTGGTCTTCCAGGGAACGATCAAAGCGTAGACTGTTTAAGACATTACTCCCACGGAGGATAGTGCGCATGGTGACATTTGAATTCAATCCCGATGCAATTTCTGTGTTTCAACAACACTTTGAAGGTACACAGATTACAGAATGCCTCCAGATGTGTATCGGAAACTACTACTGGTCTTCCAGGGAACGATCAAAGCGTAGACAGTTTGAGACATTACTCCCATGGAGGAAAGTGCGCATGGTGACTGTTGTATTCAATTACGATGCAATATCTGTGTTTCATCAACACATTGAAGGTCCACAGATTACAGAATGCCTCCAGATGTGCATCGGAAACTACTACTGGTCTTCCAGGGAACGATCAAAGCGTAGACTGTTGAGACAATACTCCCATGGAGGAAACAGCGCCTGGTGACTGTTGTATTCAATCCCGATGCAATTTCTGTGTTCCATCAACACTCTGATAATCCACAGATTACAGAATACTTCCAGATGTGAATCGGAAACTACTACTGCTCTTCCAGGGAACGATCAAAGCGTAAACTGTGTGAGACATTACACCCATGGAGGAATGTGCGCATGGTGACTGTTATATTCAATCCCGATGCAGTTTCTGTGTTTCATCAAGAATCTGATAGTCCACAGATTACAGAATGCCTCCAGATGTGCATAGGAAACTATTTTAATGACTTCCAGGGAACGATCAAAGCGTAGACTGTTAGAGACATTACTCCCATGGAGGAAAGTGCGCATGGTGACTGTTGTTTTCAATCCCGATGCAATTTCTGTGTTTCATCAACACTCTGATAGTCCACACATTACAGAATGCCTCCAGATGTGCATTGGAATCTAATACTGGTCTTCCAGGGAACGATCAAAGCGTAAACTGTTTGAGACATTACACCCATGGAGGAATGTGTGCATGGTGACTGTTGTATTCATTCCCGATGCAATTTCTGTGTTTCATCAAGACTCTGATAGTCCACAGATTACAGAATGCCTAAAAATGTGCATCGGGAACTATTATAATGACTTCCAGGGAACGATCAAAGCGTAGACTGTTTGAGACATTACTCCCATGGAGGAAAGTGCGCATGGTGACTGTTGTATTCAATCCCGATGAAATTTCTGTTTTTCATCAAGACTCTGATAGTCCACAGATTGCAGAATGATTCGAGATGTGCATCGGAAACTACTACTGGTCTTCCAGGGAACGATCAAAGCGTAGACTGTTTAAGACATTACTCTCACGGAGGATAGTGCGCATGGTGACAGTTGTATTCAATCCCGATGCAATTTCTGTGTTTCATCAACACTTTGAAGGTACACAGATTACAGAATGCCTCCAGATGTGTATCGGAAACTACTACTGGTCTTCCAGGGAACGATCAAAGCGTAGGCAGTTTGAGACATTACTCCCATGGAGGAAAGTGCGCATGGTGACTGTTGTATTCTATCCCGATGCAATATCTGTGTTTCATCAACACATTGAAGGTCCACAGATAACAGAATGCCTCCAGATGTGCATCGGAAACTACTACTGGTCTTCCAGGGAACGATCAAAGCGTAGACTATTGAGACAATACTCCCATGGAGGAAAGAGCGCCTGGTGACTGTTGTATTCAATCCCGATGCAATTTCTGTGTTTCATCAACACTCTGATAGTCCACAGATTACAGAATACCTCCAGATGTGAATCGGAAACTACTACTGCTCTTCCAGGGAACCATCAAAGCGTAGACTGTTTGAGACATTACTCCCATGGAGGAAAGTGGGCATGGTGACTGTTGTATTCAATCCCGATGCAATTTCTGTGTTTCACGAACACTCTGATAGTCCACAGATTACAGAATGCCTCCAGATGAGCATAGGAAACTACTACTGGTCTTCCAGGGAACGATCAAAGCGTAGACTGTTTGCGACATTACTCCCATTGAGGAAAGTGGGCATGGTGACTGTTTTATTCAATCCCGATGCAATTTCTGTGTTTCATTAACACTCTGATAGTCCACAGATTACAGAATGCCTCCAGATATGCATCGGAAACTACTACTGGTCTTCCAGGGAACGATCAAAGCGTAAACTGTGTGATACATTACAACCATGGAGGAATGTGCGCATGGTGACTGTTATATTCAATCCCGATGCAGTTTTTGTGTTTCATCAAGAATCTGATAGTCCACAGATTAAATAATGCCTCCAGATGTGCATAGGAAACTATTTTAATGACTTCCAGGGAACGATCAAAGCGTAGACTGTTAGAGACATTACTCCCATGGAGGAAAGTGCGCATGGTGACTGTTGTTTTCAATCCCGATGCAATTACTGTGTTTCATCAACACTCTGATAGTCCACACATTACAGAATGCCTCCAGATATGCATCGGAAACTACTACTGGTCTTCCAGGGAACCATCAAGGCGTAGACCGTTTGAGACATTACTCCCATGGAGGAAAGTGCGCATGGTGACTGTTGTATTCGATCCCGATTCAATTTCTGTGTTTCATCAACACTCAGATAGTCCACAGATTAGAGAATGCCTCCAGATGTGCATCGGTAACTACTACTGGTCTTCCAGGGAACGATCAAAGCGTAGACTGTTTGCGACATTACTCCCATGGAGGGAAGTGGGCATGGTGACTGTTGTATTCAACCCCGATGCAATTTCTGTGTATCATCAAAACTCTGATAGTCCACAGATCACAGAATGCCTCCAGATGTGCATTGGAAACTAATACTGGTCTTCCAGGGAACGATCAAAGCGTAAACTGTTTGAGACATTACACCCATGGAGGAATGTGCGCATGGTGATTGTTGTATTCATTCCCGATGCAATTTCTGTGTTTCATCAAGACTCTGATAGCCCACAGATTACAGAATGCCTAAAAATGTGCATCGGGAACTATTATAATGACTTCCAGGGAACGATCAATGCGTAGACTGTTTGAGACATTACTCCCATGGAGGAAAGTGCGCATGGTGACTGTTGTATTCAATCCCGATGAAATTTCTGTTTTTCATCAAGACTCTGATAGTCCACAGATTGCAGAATGATTCCAGATGTGCATCGGAAACTACTACTGGTCTTCCAGGGAACGATCAAAGCGTAGACTGTTTGCGACATTACTCTCATGGAGGAAAGTGGGCATGGTGACTGTTTCATTCAATCCCGATGCAATTTCTGTGTTTCATCAAGACTCTGATAGTCCACAGATTACAGAATGCCTAAAAATGTGCATCGGGAACTATTATAATGACTTCCAGGGAACGATCAAAGCGTAGACAGTTTGAGACATTACTCCCATGGAGGAAAGTGCGCATGGTGACTGTTGTATTCCATCCCGATGCAATATCTGTGTTTCATCAACACATTGAAGGTCCACAGATTACAGAATGCCTCCAGATGTGCATCGGAAACTACTACTGGTCTTCCAGGGAACGATCAAAGCGTAGACTGTTGAGACAATACTCCCATGGAGGAAAGAGCGCCTGGTGACTGTTGTATTCAATCCCGATGCAATTTCTGTGTTTCATCAACACTCTGATAGTCCACAGATTACAGAATACCTCCAGATGTGAATCGGAAACTACTACTGCTCTTCCAGGGAACCATCAAAGCGTAGACTGTTTGAGACATTACTCCCATGGAGGAAAGTGGGCATGGTGACTGTTGTATTCAATCCCGATGCAATTTCTGTGTTTCATCAACACTCTGATAGTCCACAGATTACAGAATGCCTCCAGATGAGCATAGGAAACTACTACTGGTCTTCCAGGGAACGATCAAAGCGTAGACTGTTTGCGACATTACTCCCATGGAGGAAAGTGGGCATGGTGACTGTTGTATTCAATCCCGATGAAATTTCTGTTTTTCATCAAGACTCTGATAGTCCACAGATTGCAGAATGATTCCAGATGTGCATCGAAAACTACTACTGGTCTTCCAGGGAACGATCAAAGCGTAGACTGTTTAAGACATTACTCCCACGGAGGATAGTGCGCATGGTGACATTTGTATTCAATCCCGATGCAATTTCTGTGTTTCATCAACACTTTGAAGGTACACAGATTACAGAATGCCTCCAGATGTGTATCGGAAACTACTACTGGTCTTCCAGGGAACGATCAAAGCGTAGACAGTTTGAGACATTACTCCCATGGAGGAAAGTGCGCATGGTGACTGTTGTATTCCATCCCGATGCAATATCTGTGTTTCATCAACACATTGAAGGTCCACAGATTACAGAATGCCTCCAGATGTGCATCGGAAACTACTACTGGTCTTCCAGGGAACGATCAAAGCGTAGACTGTTGAGACAATACTCCCATGGAGGAAACAGCGCCTGGTGACTGTTGTATTCAATCCCGATGCAATTTCTGTGTTTCATCAACACTCTGATAATCCACAGATTACAGAATACTTCCAGATGTGAATCGGAAACTGCTACTGCTCTTCCAGGGAACCATCAAAGCGTAGACTGTTTGAGACATTACTCCCATGGAGTTAAGTGGGCATGGTGACTGTTGTATTCAATCCCGATGCAATTTCTGTGTTTCACCAACACTCTGATAGTCCACAGATTACAGAATGCCTCCAGATGAGCATCGGAAACTACTACTGGTCTTCCAGGGAACGATCAAAGCGTAGACTGTTTGCGACATTACTCTCATGGAGGAAAGTGGGCATGGTGACTGTTTTATTCAATCCCGATGCAATTTCTGTGTTTCATTAACACTCTGATAGTCCACAGATTACAGAATGCCTCCAGATATGCATCGGAAACTACTACTGGTCTTCCAGGGAACGATCAAAGCGTAAACTGTGTGAGACATTACACCCATGGAGGAATGTGCGCATGGTGACTGTTATATTAAATCCCGATGCAGTTTCTGTGTTTCATCAAGAATCTGATAGTCCACAGATTACAGAATGCCTCCAGATGTGCATAGGAAACTATTTTAATGACTTCCAGGGAACGATCAAAACGTAGACTGTTAGAGACATTACTCCCATGGAGGAAAGTGCGCATGGTGACTGTTGTTTTCAATCCCGATGCAATTTCTGTGTTTCATCAACACTCTGATAGTCCACACATTACAGAATGCCTCCAGATGTGCATCGGAAACTACTACTGGTCTTCCAGGGAACCATCAAGGCGTAGACCGTTTGAGACATTACTCCCATGGAGGAAAGTGCGCATGGTGATTGTTGTATTCGATCCCGATTCAATTTCAGTGTTTCATCAACACTCAGATAGTCCACAGATTAGAGAATGCCTCCAGATGTGCATCATTAACTACTACTGGTCTTCCAGGGTACGATCAAAGCGTAGACTGTTTGCGATATTACTCCCATGGAGGAAAGTGGGCATGGTGACCGTTGTATTCAACCCCAATGCAATTTCTGTGTATCATCAACACTCTGATAGTCCACAGATCACAGAATGCCTCCAGATGTGCATTGGAAACTAATACTGGTCTTCCAGGGAACGATCAAAGCGTAAACTGTTTGAGACATTACACCCATGGAGGAATGTGCGCATGGGGACTGTTGTATTCATTCCCGATTCAATTTCTGTGTTTCATCAAGACTCTGATAGTCCACAGATTACAGAATGCCTAAAAATGTGCATCGGGAACTATTATAATGACTTCCAGGGAACGATCAAAGCGTAGACTGTTTGAGACATTACTCCCATGGAGGAAAGTGCGCATGGTGACTGTTGTATTCAATCCCGATGAAATTTCTGTTTTTCATCAAGACTCTGATAGTCCACAGATTGCAGAATGATTCGAGATGTGCATCGGAAACTACTACTGGTCTTCCAGGGAACGATCAAAGCGTAGACTGCTTAAGACATTACTCTCACGGAGGATAGTGCGCATGGTGACAGTTGTATTCAATCCCGATGCAATTTCTGTGTTTCATCAACACTTTGAAGGTACACAGATTACAGAATGCCTCCAGATGTGTATCGGAAACTACTACTGGTCTTCCAGGGAACGATCAAAGCGTAGGCAGTTTGAGACATTACTCCCATGGAGGAAAGTGCGCATGGTGACTGTTGTATTCTATCCCGATGCAATATCTGTGTTTCATCAATACATTCAAGGTCCACAGATTACAGAATGCGTCCAGATGTGCATCGGAAACTAGTACTGGTCTTCCAGTTAACGATCAAAGCATAGACAGTTTGAGACATTACTCCCATGGAGGAAAGTGCGCATGGTGACTGTTGTATTCCATCCCGATGCAATTTCTGTTTTTCATCAACACTTTGAAGATCCACAGATTACAGAATGCCTCCAGATGTGCATCGGAAACTACTACTGGTCTTCCAGGGAACCATCAAAGCGTAGGCTGTTTGAGACATTACTCCCATGGAGGAAAGTGCACATGGGGACTGTTGTATTCAGTCCCGATGCAATTTCTGTGTTTCATCAACACTCAGATAGTCCACAGTTTACAGAAAGCCTCCAGATGTGCATCGGAAACTACTACTGGTCTTCCAGGGAACGATCAAAGCGTAGACTGTTTGCGACATTACTCACAAGGAGGAAAGTAGGCATGGTGACTGTTGTATTCAATCCCGAAGCAATTTCTGTTTTTCATCAAGACTCTGATAGTCCACAGATTACAGAATGCCTAAAGATGTGCATGGGAAACTACTACTGGTCTTCCAGGGAACGATCAAAGCGTAGACTGTTGAGACAATACTCCCATGGAGGAAAGAGCGCCTGGTGACTGTTGTATTCAATCCCGATGCAATTTCAGTGTTTCATCAACACTCTGATAGCCCACAGATTACAGAATGCCTCCAGATGTGCATAGGAAACTATTTTAATGACTTCCAGGGAACGATCAAAGCGTAGACTGTTTGAGACATTACTCCCATGGAGGAAAGTGGGCATGGTGACCGTTGTATTCAACCCCAATGCAATTTCTGTGTATCATCAACACTCTGATAGTCCACAGATCACAGAATGCCTCCAGATGTGCATTGGAAACTAATACTGGTCTTCCAGGGAACGATCAAAGCGTAAACTGTTTGAGACATTACACCCATGGAGGAATGTGCGCATGGTGACTGTTGTATTCAATCCCGATGCAATTTCAGTGTTTCATCAACACTCTGATAGCCCACAGATTACAGAATGCCTCCAGATGTGCATAGGAAACTATTTTAATGACTTCCAGGGAACGATCAAAGCGTAGACTGTTTGAGACATTACTCCCATGGAGGAAAGTGCGCATCGTGACTGTTGTTTTCAATCCCGATGCAATTTCTGTGTTTCATCAACACTCTGATAGTCCACAGATTACAGAATGCCTCCAGATAGGCATCGGAAACTACTACTGGTCTTCCAGGGAACGATCAAAGCGTAAACTGTTTGAGACATTACACGCATGGAGGAATGTGCGCATGGTGACTGTTGTATTCAATCCCAATGCAATTTCTGTGTTTCATCAAGAATCTTGTAGTCCACAGATTACAGAATGCCTCCAGATGTGCATAGGAAACTATTTTAATGACTTCCAGGGAACGATTAAAGCGTAGACTGTTTGAGACATTACTCCCATGGAGGAAAGTGCGAATGGTGACCGTTGTTTTCAATCCCGATGCAATTTCTGTGTTTCATCAACACTCTGATAGTCCACACATTACAGAATGCCTCCAGATGTGCATCGGAAACTACTACTGGTCTTTCAGGGAACCATCAAAGCGTAGACCGTTTGAGACATTACTCCCATGGAGGAAAGTGCGCATGGTGACTGTTGTATTCGATCCCGATGCAATTTCTGTGTTTCATCAACACTCAGATAGTCCACAGATTAGAGAATGCCTCCAGATGTGCATCGAATACTACTACTGGTCTTCCAGGGAACGATCAAAGCGTAGACTGTTTGCGACATTTCTCCCATGGAGGAAAGTGGGCATGGTGACTGTTGTATTCAACCCCGATGCAATTTCTGTGTCTCATCAGCACTCTGATAGTCCACAGATCACAGAATGCCTCTAGATGTGCATCGGAAACTACTACTGGTCTTCCAGGGAACGATCAAAGCGTAAACTGTTTGAGACATTACACCCATGGAGGAAAGTGCGCATGGTGACTGTTGTATTCAATCCCGATTCAATTTCTGTGTTTCATCAACACATTGAAGGTCCACAGATTACAGAATGCCTCCAGATGTGCATCGGAAACTACTACTGGTCTTCCAGATAACGATCAAAGCGTAGACTGTTTGAGACAATTCTCCCATGGAGGAAAGAGCGCATGGTGACTGTTGTATTCCATCCCGATGCAATTTCTGTTTTTCATCAACACTTTGAAGATCCACAGATTACAGAATGCCTCCAGATGTGCATCGGAAACTACTACTGGTCTTCCAGGGAACCATCAAAGCGTAGACTGTTTGAGACATTACTCCCATGGAGGAAAGTGCACATGGTGACCCTTGTATTCAATCCCGATGCAATTTCTGTGTGTCATCAACAGTCAGATAGTTCACAGTTTACAGAAAGCGTCCCGATGTGCATCGGAAACTACTACTGGTCTTTCCGGGAACGATCAAAGCGTAGACTGTTTGCGACATTACTCACATGGAGGAAAGTGGGCATGGTGACTGTTGTATTCAATCCCGATGCAATTTCTGTTTTTCATGAAGACTCTGATAGTCCACAGATTACAGAATGCCTCCAGATGTGCATGGGAAACTACTACTGGTCTTCCAGGGAACGATCAAAGCGTAGACTGTTTGAGACATTACTCCCATGGAGGAAAGTGCGCATGGTGACTGTTGATTTCAATCCCGATGCAATTTCTGTGTTTCATCAACACTCTGATAGTCCACACATTACAGAATGCCTCCAGATGTGCATCGGAAACTACTACTGGTCTTCCAGGGAACCATCAAGGCGTAGACCGTTTGAGACATTACTCCCATGGAGGAAAGTGCGCATGGTGACTGTTGTATTCGATCCCGATTCAATTTCTGTGTTTCATCAACACTCAGATAGTCCACAGATTAGAGAATGCCTCCAGATGTGCATCGGTAACTACTACTGGTCTTCCAGGGAACGATCAAAGCGTAGACTGTTTGCGACATTACTCCCATGGAGGAAAGTGGGCATGGTGACTGTTGTATTCAACCCCGATGCAATTTCTGTGTATCATCAAAACTCTGATAGTCCACAGTTCACAGAATGCCTCCAGATGTGCATTGGAAACTAATACTGGTCTTCCAGGGAACGATCAAAGCGTAAACCATTTGAGACATTACACCCATGGAGGAATGTGCGCATGGTGACTGTTGTATTCATTCCCGATGCAATTTCTGTGTTTCATCAAGACTCTGATTGTCCACAGATTACAGAATGCCTAAAAATGTGCATCGGGAACTATTATAATGACTTCCAGGGAACGATCAATGCGTAGACTGTTTGAGACATTACTCCCATGGAGGAAAGTGCGCATGGTGACTGTTGTATTCAATCCCGATGAAATTTCTGTTTTTCATCAAGACTCTGATAGTCCACAGATTGCAGAATGATTCCAGATGTGCATCGGAAACTACTACTGGTCTTCCAGGGAACGATCAAAGCGTAGACTGTTTAAGACATTACTCCCACGGAGGATAGTGCGCATGGTGACATTTGTATTCAATCCCGATGCAATTTCTGTGTTTCATCAACACTTTGAAGGTACACAGATTACAGAATGCCTCCAGATGTGTATCGGAAACTACTACTGGTCTTCCAGGGAACGATCAAAGCGTAAACTGTTTGCGACATTACTCCCATGGAGGAAAGTGCGCATGGTGACTGTTGTATTCAATCCCGATGCAATATCTGTGTTTCATCAAGACCTCGATAGTCCACAGGTTACAGAATGACTCCAGATGAGCATCGGAAACTACTACTGGTCTTCCAGGGAACGATCAAAGCGTAGACTGTTTGAGACATTACTCACATGGAGGAAAGTGCGCATGGTGACTGTTGTATTCAATCCCGATGCAATTTCTGTGTTTCATCAACACTTTGAAGGTCCACAGATTACAGAATGCCTCCACATGTGCATCGGAAACTACTACTGCTCTTCCAGGGAACGATCAAAGCGTAGACTGTTTGCGACGTTACTCCCATGGAGGAAAGTGCGCATGGTGACTGTTGTATACAATCCCGATGCAATTTCTGTATTTCATCAAGACTCTGATAGTCCAAAGATTACGGAATGCCTCCAGATGTGCATCGGAAAATACTACTGGTCTTCCAGGGAACGATCAAAGCGTGGACTGTTTGAGACAATACTCCCCTGGAGAAAAGTGCGCATGGTGACTGTTGTATTCAATCACGATGCGATTTCTGTGTTTCATCAACACTTTGAAGGTCCACAGATTACAGAATGCCTCCAGATGTTCATCGGAAACTAGTACTGGTCTTCCAGTTAACGATCAAAGCATAGACAGTTTGAGACATTACTCCCATGGAGGAAAGTGCGCATGGTGACTGTTGTATTCCATCCCGATGCAATTTCTGTTTTTCATCAACACTTTGAAGATCCACAGATTACAGAATGCCTCCAGATGTGCATCGGAAACTACTACTGGTCTTCCAGGGAACCATCAAAGCGTAGACTGTTTGAGACATTACTCCCATGGAGGAAAGTGCACATGGAGACTGTTGTATTCAGTCCCGATGCAATTTCTGTGTTTCATCAACACTCAGATAGTTCACAGTTTACAGAAAGCCTCCAGATGTGCATCGGAAACTACTACTGGTCTTCCAGGGAGCGATCAAAGCGTAGACTGTTTGCGACATTACTCACAAGGAGGAAAATGGGCATGGTGACTGTTGTATTCAATCCCGAAGCAATTTCTGTTTTTCATCAAGACTCTGATAGTCCACAGATTACAGAATGCCTAAAGATGTGCATGGGAAACTACTACTGGCCTTCCAGGGAACGATCAAAGCGTAGACTGTTGAGACAATACTCCCATGGAGGAAAGAGCGCCTGGTGACTGTTGTATTCAATCCCGATGCAATTTCAGTGTTTCATCAACACTCTGATAGCCCACAGATTACAGAATGCCTAAAGATGTGCATAGGAAACTATTTTAATGACTTCCAGGGAACGATCAAAGCGTAGACTGTTTGAGACATTACTCCCATGGAGGAAAGTGCGCATCGTGACTGTTGTTTTCAATCCCGATGCAATTTCTGTGTTTCATCAACACTCTGATAGTCCACAGATTACAGAATGCCTCCAGATAGGCATCGGAAACTACTACTGGTCTTCCAGGGAACGCTCAAATCGTAAACTGTTTGAGACATTACTCCCATGGAGGAATGAGCGCATGGTGACTGTTGTATTCAATCCCAATGCAATTTCTGTGTTTCATCAAGAATCTGATAGTCCACGGATTACAGAATGCCTCCAGATGTGCATAGGAAACTATTTTAATGACTTCCAAGGAACGATCAAAGCGTAGACTGTTTGAGACATTACTCCCATGGAGGAAAGTGCGCATGGTGACCGTTGTTTTCAATCCCGATGCAATTTCTGTGTTTCATCAACACTCTGATAGTCCACACATTACAGAATGCCTCCAGATGTGCATCGGAAACTACTACTGGTCTTCCAGGGAACCATCAAAGCGTAGACCGTTTGAGACATTACTCCCATGGAGGAAAGTGCGCATGGTGACTGTTGTATTCGATCCCGATGCAATTTCTGTGTTTCATCAACACTCAGATAGTCCACAGATTAGAGAACGCCTCCAGATGTGCATCGAATACTACTACTGGTCTTCCAGGGAACGATCAAAGCGTAGACTGTTTGCGACATTTCTCCCATGGAGGAAAGTGGGCATGGTGACTGTTGTATTCAACCCCGATGCAATTTCTGTGTCTCATCAACACTCTGATAGTCCACAGATCACAGAATGCCTCTAGATGTGCATCGGAAACTACTACTGGTCTTACAGGGAACGATCAAAGCGTAAACTGTTTGAGACATTACACCCATGGAGGAAAGTGCGCATCGTGACTGTTGTATTCAATCCCGATTCAATTTCTGTGTTTCATCAACACATTGAAGGTCCACAGATTACAGAATGCCTCCAGATGTGCATCGGAAACTACAACTGGACTTCCAGATAACGATCAAAGCGTAGACTGTTTGAGACAATTCTCCCATGGAGGAAAGAGCGCATGGTGACTGTTGTATTCCATCCCGATGCAATTTCTGTTTTTCATCAACACTTTGAAGATCCACAGATTACAGAATGCCTCCAGATGTGCATCGGAAACTACTACTGGTCTTCCAGGGAACCATCAAAGCGTAGACTGTTTGAGACATTACTCCCATGGAGGAAAGTGCACATGGTGACTCTTGTATTCAATCCCGATGCAATTTCTGTGTTTCATCAACAGTCAGATAGTTCACAGTTTACAGAAAGCGTCCAGATGTGCATCGGAAACTACTACTGGTCTTTCAGGGAACGATCAAAGCGTAGACTGTTTGCGACATTACTCACATGGAGGAAAGTGGGCATGGTGACTGTTGTATTCAATCCCGATGCAATTTCTGTTTTTCATGAAGACTCTGATAGTCCACAGATTACAGAATGCCTCCAGATGTGCATGGGAAACTACTACTGGTCTTCCAGGGAGCGATCAAAGCGTAGACTGTTTAAGACATTACTCCCATGGAGGAAAGTGCGCATGGTGACTGTTGTATTCCATCCCGATGCAATATCTGTGTTTCATCAACACATTGAAGGTCCACAGATTACTGAATGCCTCCAGATGTGCATCGGAAACTACTACTGGTCTTCCAGGGAACGATCAAAGCGTAAACTGTTTGCGACATTACTCCCATGGAGGAAAGTGCGCATGGTGACTGTTGTATTCAATCCAATTGCAATATCTGTGTTTCATCAAGACTCCGATAGTCCACAGGTTACAGAATGACTCCAGATGAGCATCGGAAACTACTACTGGTCTTCCAGGGAACGATCAAAGCGTAGACTGTTTGAGACATTACTCACATGGAGGAAAGTGCGCATGGTGACTGTTGTATTCAATCCCGATGCAATTTCTGTGTTTCATCAACACTTTGAAGGTCCACAGATTACAGAATGCCTCCACATGTGCATCGGAAACTACTACTGGTCTTCCAGGGAACGATCAAAGCGTAGACTGTTTGCGACGTTACTCCCATGGAGGAAAGTGCGCATGGTGACTGTTGTATACAATCCCGATGCAATTTCTGTATTTCATCAAGACTCTGATAGTCCAAAGATTACGGAATGCCTCCAGATGTGCATCGGAAAATACTACTGGTCTTCCAGGGTACGATCAAAGCGTGGACTGTTTGAGACAATACTCCCATGGAGAAAAGTGCGCATGGTGACTGTTGTATTCAATCACGATGCGATTTCTGTGTTTCATCAACACTTTGAAGGTCCACAGATTACAGAATGCCTCCAGATGTTCATCGGAAACTACTACTGGTCTTCCAGTTAACGATCAAAGCATAGACAGTTTGAGACATTACTCCCATGGAGGAAAGTGCGCATGGTGACTGTTGTATTCAATCCCGATTCAATTTCTGTGTTTCATCAACACATTGAAGGTCCACAGATTACAGAATGCCTCCAGATGTGCATCGGAAACTACTACTGGTCTTCCAGATAACGATCAAAGCGTAGACTGTTTGAGACATTACTCACATGGAGGAAAGTGCGCATGGGGACTGTTGTATTCAGTCCCGATGCAATTTCTGTGTTTCATCAACACTCAGATAGTTCACAGTTTACAGAAAGCCTCCAGATGTGCATCGGAAACTACTACTGGTCTTCCAGGGAACGATCAAAGCGTAGACTGTTTGCGACATTACTCACATGGAGGAAAGTGGGCATGGTGACTGTTGTATTCAATCCCGATGTAATTTCTGTTTTTCATGAAGACTCTGATAGTCCACAGATTACAGAATGCCTCCAGATGTGCATGGGAAACTACTACTGGTCTTCCAATAAACGATCAAAGCGTAGACTGTTTGAGACATTACTCCCATGGAGGAAAGAGCGCCTGGTGACTGTTGTATTCAATCCCGATGCAATTTCTGTGTTTCATCAACACTCTGATAGCCCACAGATTACAGAATGCCTCCAGATGTGCATAGGAAACTATTTTAACGACTTCCAGGGAACGATCAAAGCGTAGACTGTTTGAGACATTACACCCATGGAGGAAAGTGCGCATGATGACTGTTGTATTCAATCCCGATTCAATTTCTGTGTTTCATCAACACATTGAAGGTCCACAGATTACAGAATGCCTCCAGATGTGCATCGGAAACTACTACTGGTCTTCCAGATACCGATCAAAGCGTAGACTGTTTGAGACAATTCTCCCATGGAGGAAAGAGCGCATGGTGACTGTTGTATTCCATCCCGATGCAATTTCTGTTTTTCATCAACACTTTGAAGATTCACAGATTACAGAATGCCTCCAGATGTGCATCGGAAACTACTACTGGTCTTCCAGGGAACCATCAAAGCGTAGACTGTTTGAGACATTACTCCCACGGAGGAAAGTGCACATGGTGACTCTTGTATTCAATCCCGATGCAATTTCTGTGTTTCATCAACAGTCAGATAGTTCACAGTTTACAGAAAGCGTCCAGATGTGCATCGGAAACTACTACTGGTCTTTCAGGGAACGATCAAATCGTAGACTGTTTGCGACATTACTCACATGGAGGAAAGTGGGCATGGTGACTGTTGTATTCAATCCCGATGTAATTTCTGTTTTTCATGAAGACTCTGATAGTCCACAGATTACAGAATGCCTCCAGATGTGCATGGGAAACTACTACTGGTCTTCCAATGAACGATCAAAGCGTAGACTGTTTGAGACATTACTCCCATGGAGGAAAGAGCGCCTGGTGACTGTTGTATTCCATCCCGATACAATATCTGTGTTTCATCAACACATTGAAGGTCCACAGATTACAGAATGCCTCCAGATGTGCATCGGAAACTACTACTGGTCTTCCAGGGAACGATCAAAGCGTAGACTGTTGAGACAATACTCCCATGGAGGAAAGAGCGCCTGGTGACTGTTGTATTCAATCCCGATGCAATTTCTGTGTTTCATCAACACTCAGATAGCCCACAGATTACAGAATGCCTCCAGATGTGCATAGGAAACTATTTTAATGACTTCCAGGGAACGATCAAAGCGTAGACTGTTTGAGACATTACTCCCATGGAGGAAAGTGCGCATGGTGACTGTTGTTTTCAATCCCGATGCAATTTCTGTGTTTCATCAACACTCTGATAGTCCACAGATTACAGAATGCCTCCAGATAGGCATCGGAAACTACTACTGGTCTTCCAGGGAACGATCAAAGCGTAAACTGTTTGAGACATTACACCCATGGAGGAATGTGCGCATGGTGACTGTTGTATTCAATCCCAATGCAATTTCTGTGTTTCATCAACACTCAGATATTCCACAGATTACAGAATGCCTCCAGATGTGCATAGGAAACTATTTTAATGACTTCCAGGGAACGATCAAAGCGTAGACTGTTTGAGACATTACTCCCATGGAGGAAAGTGCGCATGGTGACTGTTGTTTTCAATCCCGATGCAATTTCTGTGTTTCATCAACACTCTGATAGTCAACAGATTACAAATGCCTCCAGATAGGCATCGGAAACTACTACTGGTCTTCCAGGGAACGATCAAAGCGTAAACTGTTTGAGACATTACACCCATGGAGGAATGTGCGCATGGTGACTGTTGTATTCAATCCCAATGCAATTTCTGTGTTTCATCAAGAATCTGATAGTCCACAGATTACAGAATGCCTCCAGATGTGCATAGGAAACTATTTTAATGACTTCCAGGGAACGATCAAAGCGTAGACTGTTTGAGAAATTACTCCCATGGAGGAAAGTGCGCATGGTGACTGTTGTTTTCAATCCCGATTCAATTTCTGTGTTTCATCAACACATTGAAGGTCCACAGATTACAGAATGCCTCCAGATGTGCATCGGAAACTACTACTTGTCTTCCAGATAACGATCAAAGCGTAGACTGTTTGAGACAATTCTCCCATGGAGGAAAGAGCGCATGGTGACTGTTGTATTCCATCCCGATGCAATTTCTGTTTTTCATCAACACTTTGAAGATCCACAGATTACAGAACGCCTCCAGATGTGCAACGGAAACTACTACTGGTCTTCCAGGGAACCATCAAAGCGTAGACTGTTTGAGACATTACTCCCATGGAGGTAAGTGGGCATGGTGACTGTTGTATTCAATCCCGATGCAATTTCTGTGTTTCATCAACACTCAGATAGTTCACAGTTTACAGAAAGCCTCCAGATGTGCATCGGAAACTACTACTGGTCTTCCAGGGAACGATCAAAGCGTAGACTGTTGAGACAATACTCCCATGGAGGAAAGAGCGCCTGGTGACTGTTGTATTCAATCCCGATGCAATTTCTGTGTTTCATCAACACTCTGATAGCCCACAGATTACAGAATGCCTCCAGATGTGCATAGGAAACTATTTTAATGAATTCCAGGGAACGATCAAAGCGTAGACTGTTTGAGACATTACTCCCATGGAGGAAAGTGCGCATGGTGACTGTTGTTTTCAATCCCGATGCAATTTCTGTGTTTCATCAACACTCTGATAGTCCACAGATTACAGAATGCCTCTAGATAGGCATCGGAAACTACTACTGGTCTTCCAGGGAACGATCAAAGCGTAAACTGTTTGAGACATTACAAACATGGAGGAATGTGCGCATGGTGACTGTTGTATTCAATCCCAATGCAATTTCTGTGTTTCATCAAGAATCTGATAGTCCACAGATTACAGAATGCCTCCAGATGAGCATAGGAAACTGTTTTAATGACTTCCAGACTGTTTGAGACATTACTCCCATGGAGGAAAGGCGCATGGTGACTGTTGTTTTCAATCCCGATTCAATTTCTGTGTTTCATCAACACATTGAAGGTCCACAGATTACAGAATGCCTCCAGGTGTGCATCGGAAACTACTACTGGTCTTCCAGATAACGATCAAAGCATAGACTGTTTGAGACAATTCTCCCATGGAGGAAAGAGCGCTTGGTGACTGTTGTATTCCATCCCGATGCAATTTCTGTTTTTCATCAACACTTTGAAGATCCACAGATTACAGAATGCCTCCAGATGTGCATCGGAAACTACTACTGGTCTTCCAGGGAACGATCAAAGTGTAGACTGTTGAGACAATACTCTCATGGAGGAAAGAGTGCCTGAAGACTGTTGTATTCAATCCCGATGCAATTTCTGTGTTTCATCAACACTCTGATAGCCCATAGATTACAGAATGCCTCCAGATGTGCATAGGAAACTATTTTAATGACTTCCAGGGAACGATCAAAGCGTAGACTCTTTGAGACATTACACCCATGGAGGAAAATGCGCATGGTGACTGTTGTATTCAATCCCGATTCAATTTCTGTTTTTCTTCAACACTCTGATAGGCCACAGATTACAGAATGCCTCCAGATGTGCATGGGAAAAAACTACTTGTCTTCCAGGGAAAGATCAAAGCGTAAACTGTTTGAGACATTACACCCATGGAGGAAAGTGCGCATGGTGACTGTTGTATTCAATCACGATTCAATTTCTGTGTTTCATCCACACATTGAAGGTCCACAGATTACAGAATGCCTCCATATGTGCATCGGAAACTACTACTGGTCTTCCAGATAACGATCAAAGCGTAGACTGTTTGAGACAATTCTCCCATGGAAGAAAGAGCGCATGGTGACTGTTGTATTCCATCCCGATGCAATTTCTGTTTTTCATCAACACTTTGAAGATCCACAGATTACAGAATGCCTCCAGATGTGCATCGGAAACTACTACTGGTCTTCCAGGGAACCATCAAAGCGTAGACTGTTTGAGACATTACTCCCATGGAGGAAAGTGCACATGGTGACTCATGTATTCAATCCCGATGCAATTTCTGTGTTTCATCAACAGTCAGATAGTTCACAGTTTACAGAAAGCCTCCAGATGTGCATGGGAAACTACTACTGGTCTTCCAGGGAACGATCAAAGCGTAGACTGTTTGAGACATTACTCCCATGGAGGAATGTGCGCATGGTGACTGTTGTATTCCATCACGATGCAATATCTGTGTTTCATCAACACATTGAAGGTCCACAGATTACAGAATGCCTCCAGATGTGCATCGGAAACTACTACTGGTCTTCCAGGGAGCGATCAAAGCGTAGACTGTTGAGACAATACTCCCATGGAGGAAAGAGCGCCTGGTGACTGTTGTATTCAATCCCGATGCAATTTCTGTGTTTCATCAACAGTCTGATAGCCCACAGATTACAGAATGCCTCCATATGTGCATAGGAAACTATTTTAATGACTTCCAGGGAACGATCAAAGCGTAGACTGTTTGAGACATTACTCCCATGGAGGAAAGTGCGCATGGTGACTGTTGTTTTCAATCCCGATGCAATTTCTGTGTTTCATCAACACTCTGATAGTCCACAGATTACAGAATGCCTCCTGATAGGCATCGGAAACTACTACTGGTCTTCCAGGGAACGATCAAAGCGTAAACTGTTAGAGACATTACACCCATGGAGGAATGTGCGCATGGTGACTGTTGTATTCAATCCCAATGCAATTTCTGTGTTTCATCAACAATCTGATAGTCCACAGATTACAGAATGCCTCCAGATGTGCATAGGAAACTATTTTAATGACTTCCAGGGAACGATCAAAGCGTAGACTGTTTGAGACATTACTCCCATGGAGGAAAGTGCGCATGGTGACTGTTGTTTTCAATCCCGATGCAATTTCTGTGTTTCATCAACACTCTGATAGTCCACACATTACAGAATGCCTCCAGATGTGCATCGGAAACTACTACTGGTCTTCCAGGGAACCATCAAAGCGTAGACCGATTGAGACATTACTCCCATGGAGGAAAGTGCGCATGGTGACTGTTGTATTCGATCCCGGTGCAATTTCTGTGTTTCATCAACACTCAGATAGTCCACAGATTAGAGAATGCCTCCAGATGTGCATAGGAAACTATTTTAATGACTTCCAGGGAACGATATATGCGTAGACTGTTTGAGACAATACTCCCATGGAGGAAAGTGCGCATGGTGACTGTTGTTTTCAATCCCGATGCAATTTCTGTGTTTCATCAACACTCTGATAGTCCACAGATTACAGAATGCCTCCAGATAGGCATCGGAAACTACTACTGGTCTTCCAGGGAACGATCAAAGCGTAAACTGTTTGAGACATTACACCCATGGAGGAATGTGCGCATGGTGACTGTTGTATTCAATCCCAATGCAATTTCTGTGTTTCATCAAGAATCTGATAGTCCACAGATTACAGAATGCCTCCAGATGTGCATAGGAAACTATTTTAAAGACTTCCAGGGAACGATCAAAGCGTAGACTGTTTGAGAAATTACTCCCATGGAGGAAAGTGCGCATGGTGACTGTTGTTTTCAATCCCGATTCAATTTCTGTGTTTCATCAACACATTGAAGGTCCACAGATTACAGAATGCCTCCAGATGTGCATCGGAAACTGCTACTGGTCTTCCAGATAACGATCAAAGCGTAGACTGTTTGAGACAATTCTCCCATGGAGGAAAGAGCGCATGGTGACTGTGGTATTCCATCCCGATGCTATTTCTGTTTTTCATCAACACTTTGAAGATCCACAGATTACAGAATGCCTCCAGATGTGCATCGGAAACTACTACTGGTCTTCCAGGGAACCATCAAAGAGTAGACTGTTTGAGACAATACTCCCCTGGAGGAAAGTGCACATGGTGACTGTTGTATTCAATCCCGATGCAATTTCTGTGTTTCATCAACACTCAGATAGTTCACAGTTTACAGAAAGCCTCCAGATGTGCATCGGAAACTACTACTGGTCTTCCAGGGAACGATCAAAGCGTAGACTGTTGAGACAATACTCCCATGGAGGAAAGAGCGCCTGGTGACTGTTGTATTCAATCCCGATGCAATTTCTGTGTTTCATCAACACTCTGATAGCCCACAGATTACAGAATGCCTCCAGATGTGCATAGGAAACTATTTTAATGACTTCCAGGGAACGATCAAAGCGTAGACTGTTTGAGACATTACTCCCATGGAGGAAAGTGCGCATGGTGACCCTTGTATTCAATCCCGATGCAATTTCTGTGTTTCACCAACACTCTGATAGTCCACAGATTACAGAATGCCTCCAGATGAGCATCGGAAACTACTACTGGTCTTCCAGGGAACGATCAAAGCGTAGACTGTTTGCGACATTACTCCCATGGCGGAAAGTGGGCATGGTGACTGTTTTATTCAATCCCGATGCAATTTCTGTGTTTCATTAACACTCTGATAGGCCACAGATTACAGAATGCCTCCAGATATGCTTCGGAAACTACTACTGGTCTTCCAGGGAACGATCAAAGCGTAAACTGTTTGAGACATTACACCCATGGAGGAATGTGCGCATGGTGATTTTTGTATTCAATCCCGATGCAATTTCTGTGTTTCATCAAGAATCTGATAGTCCACAGATTACAGAATGCCTCCAGATGTGCATAGGAAACTATTTTAATGACTTCCAGGTAACGATCAAAGCGTAGACTGTTTGAGACATTACTCCCATGGAGGAAAGTGCGCATGGTAACTGTTGTTTTCAATCCCGATGCAATTTCTGTGTTTCATCAACACTCTGATAGTCCACACATTACAGAACGCTCCAGATGTGCATCGGAAACTACTACTGGTCTTCCAGGGAACCATCAAAGTGTAGACCGTTTGAGACATTACTCCCATGGAGGAAAGTGCGCATGGTGACTGTTGTATTCGATCCCGATGCAATTTCTGTGTTTCATCAACACTCAGATAGTCCACAGATTAGAGAATGCATCCAGATGTTCATCGAAAACTACTACTGATCTTCCAGGGAACGATCAAAGCGTAGACTGTTTGAGACATTACACCCATTGAGGAATGTGCGCATGGTGACTGTTGTATTCATTCCCGATGCAATTTCTGTGTTTCATCAAGACTCTGATAGTCCACAGATTACAGAATGCCTCCAGATGTGCATCGGAAAATACTACTGGTCTTATAGGGAACGATCAAAGCGTGGACTGTTTGAGACATTACTCCCATGGAGAAAAGTGCGAATGGTGGCTGTTGTATTCAATCACGATGCAATTTCTGTCTTTCATCAACACTTTGAACGTCCACAGATTACAGAATGCCTCCAGATGTTCATCGGAAACTACTACCTTTCTTCCAGTTAACGATCAAAGCGTAGACAGTTGGAGACATTACTCCCATGGAGGAAAGTGCGCATGGTGACTGTTGTTTTCCATCCCGATGCTATTTCTGTTTTTCATCAACACTTTGAAGATCCACAGATTACAGAATGCCTCCAGATGTGCATCGGAAACTACTACTGGTCTTCCAGGGAACCATCAAAACGTAGACTATTTGAGACATTACTCCCATGGAGGAAAGTGCACATGTTGACTGTTGTATTCAATCCCGATGCAATTTCTGTGTTTCATCAACACTCAGATAGTTCACAGTTTACAGAATGCCTGCAGATGTGCATCGGAAACTACTACTGGTCTTATAGGGAACGATCAAAGCGTAGACTGTTTGCGACATTACTCACATGGAGGAAAGTGGGCATGGTGACTGTTGTATTCAATCCCGATGCAATTTCTGTTTTTCATCAAGACTCTGATAGTCCACAGATTACAGAATGCCTCCAGATGTGCATGGGAAACTACTACTGGTCTTCCAGGGTACGATCAAAGCGTAGACTGTTTGAGACATTACTCCCACGGAGGATAGTGCGCATGGTGAGAGTTGTATTCAATCCCGATGCAATTACTGTGTTTCATCAACACTTTGATGGTACACAGATTACAGAATGCCTCCAGATATGAATCGGAAACTACTACTGGTCTTCCAGGGAACGATCAAAGCGTAGACAGTTTGAGACATTACTCCCATGGAGGAAAGTGCGCATGGTGAGTGTTGTATTCAATCCCGATGCAATATCTGTGTTTCATCAACACATTTAAGGTCCACAGATTACAGAATGCCTCCAGATGTGCATCGGAAACTACTACTGGTCTTCCAAGGAACGTTTAAAGCGTAGACTGTTGAGACAATACTCCCATGGAGGAAAGTGGGCATGGTGACTGGTTTATTCAATCCCGATGCAATTTCTATGTTTCATTAACACTCTGATAGTCCACAGATTACAGAATGCCTCCAGATATGCATCGGGAACTACTACTGGTCTTCCAGGGAACGATCAAAGCGTAAACTGTTTGAGACATTACACCCGTGGAGGAATGTGCGCATGTGAGTGTTGTATTCAATCCCGATGCAATTTCTGTGTTTCATCAAGAATCTGATAGTCCACAGATTACAGAATGCCTCCAGATGTTCATAGGAAACTATTTTAATGACTTCCAGGGAACGATCAAAGCGTCGACTGTTTGAGAAATTACTCACATGGAGGAAAGTGCGCATGGTGACTGTTGTATTCGATCCCGATGCAATTTCTGTGTTTCATCAACACTCAGATAGTCCACAGATTAGAGAATGCCTCCAGATGTGCATCGGAAACTACTACTGGTCTTCCAGGGTACGATCAAAGCGTAGACTGTTTGAGACATTACAACCATGGAGGAATGTGCGCATGGCGACTGTTGTATTCAATCCCGATGCAATTTCTGTGTTTCATTAAGACTCTGATAGTCCACAGATTACAGAATGCCTCCAGATGTGCATCGGAAACTATTATAATGACTTCCAGGGAACGATCAAAGCGTAGACTGTTTGAGACATTACTCCCATGGAGGAAAGTGCGCATGGTGACTATTGTATACAATCCCGATGCAATTTCTGTGTTTCATCAACACTCTGATAGTCCACACATTACAGAATGCCTCCAGATGTGAATCGGAAACTACTACTGGTCTTCCAGAGAAATATCAAAGCGTAGACTGTTTGAGACATTACTCCCACGGAGAAAAGTGCACATGGTGACTGTTGTATTCGATCCCGATGCAATTTCTGTGTTTCATCAACACCCAGATAGTACACAGATAACACAATGCCTCCAGATGTGCATCTGAAACTACTACTGGTCTTCCAGGGAACGATCAAAGCGTAGACTGTTTGAGACATTACTCACATGGAGGAAAGTGCGCATGGTGACTGTTGTACTCAATCCCGATGCAATTTCTGTGTTTCATCAACACTTTGAAGGTCCACAGATTACAGACTGCCTCCAGATGTTCATCGGAAACTACTACTGGTCTTCCAGGGAATGATCAAAGCGTAGACTGTTTGAAACAATACTCCCATGGAGGAAAGAGCGCATGGTGACTGTTGTATTCAATCCCGATGCAATTTCTGTGTGTCACCAACACTCCGATAGTCCACAGATTACAGAATGCCTCCAGATGATCATCGGAAACTACTACTGGTCTTCCACGGAACGATCAAAGCGTAAACTGTTTGAGACATTACACCCATGGAGGGATGTGCGCATGGTGACTCTTGTATTCAATCCCGATGCAATTTCTGTGTTTCATCAAGACTCTGATAGTCCACAGATTACAGAATGCCTCCAGATGTGCATCGGAAACTATTTTAATGACTTCCAGGGTACGATCAAAGCGTAGACTGTTTGAGACATTACACCCATGGAGGAAAGTGCGCATGGTGACTGTTGTATTCAATCCCGATTCAATTTCTGTGTTTCGTCAACACTCTGATAGTCCACAGATTACAGAATGCCTCCAGATGTGCATCGGAAACTACTACTGGTCTTCCTGGGAACCATCAAAGCGTAGACTGTTTGAGACATTACTGCCATGGAGGAAAGTGCGCATGGTGACTGTTGTATTCAATCCCGATGCAATTTCTGTGTTTCATCAAGACTCTGATAGTCCACAGATTACAGAATGCCTCCAGATGTACATTGGAAAATAATACTGGTCTTCCAGGGAACGATCAAAGCGTAGACGGTTTGAGACATTACTCCCATGGAGAAAATTGCGCATGGTGACTGTTGTTTTCCATCCCGATGCTATTTCTGTTTTTCATCAACACTTTGAAGATCCACAGATTACAGAATGCCTCCAGATGTGCATCGGAAACTACTACTGGTCTTCCAGGGAACCATCAAAGCGTAGACTGTTTGAGACATTACTCCCATGGAGGAAAGTGCACATGGTGACTGTTGTATTCAATCCCGATGCAATTTCTGTGTTTCATCAAGAATCTGATAGTCCACAGATTACAGAATGCCTCCAGATGTTCATAGGAAACTATTTTAATGACTTCCAGGGAACGATCAAAGCGTAGACTGTTTGAGACATTACACCCATGGAGGAAAGTGCGCATGGTGACTGTTGTATTCAATCCCGATTCAATTTCTGTTTTTCTTCAACACTCTGATAGTCCACAGATTACAGAATGCCTCCAGATGTGCATGGGAAACTACTACTGGACTTCCAGGGAAAGATCAAAGCGTAGACTGTTTGAGACATTACTCCCATGGAGGAAAGTGCGCATGGTGACTGTTGTATTCAATTACGATGCAATTTCTGTGTTTCATCAACACTCTGATAGTCCACAGATTACAGAATGATTCCAGATGTGCATCGGAAACTACTACTGGTCTTCCAGGGCACGATCAAAGCGTAGACTGTTTAAGACATTACTCCCACGGAGGATAGTGCGCATGGTGACAGTTGTATTCAATGCCGATGCAATTTCTGTGTTTCATCAACACTTTGAAGGTACACAGATTACAGAATGCCTCTAGATGTGAATCGGAAACTACCACTGGTCTTCCAGGGAACGAACAAAGCGTAGACAGTTTGAGACATTACTCCCATGGAGGAAAGTGCGCATGGTGACTGTTGTATTCCATCCCGATGCAATATCTGTGTTTCATCAACACATTGAAGGTCCACAGATTACAGAATGCCTCCATATGTGCACCGGAAACTACTACGGGTCTTCCAGGGAACGATCAAAGCGTAGACTGTTGAGACAATACTCCCATGGATGAAAGAGCGCCTGGTGACTGTTGTATTCAATCCCGATGCAATTTCTGTGTTTCATCAACACTCTGATAGTCCACAGATTGCAGAATACCTCCAGATGTGAATCGGAAACTACTACTGCTCTTCCAGGGAACCATCAAAGCGTAGACTGTTTGAGACATTACTCCCATGGAGGAAAGTGCGCATGGTGACTGTTGTATTCAATCCCGATGCAATTTCTGTGTTTCACCAACACTCTGATAGTCCACAGATTACAGAATGCCTCCAGATAAGCATCGGAAACTACTACTGGGCCTCCAGGGAACGATCAAAGCGTAGACTGTTTGCGACATTACTCCCATGGCGGAAAGTGGGCATGGTGACTGTTTTATTCAATCCCGATGCAATTTCTGTGTTTCATTAACACTCTGATAGTCCACAGATTACAGAATGCCTCCAGATATGCATCGGAAACTACTACTGGTCTTCCAGGGAACGATCAAAGCGTAAACTGTTTGAGACATTACACCCATGGAGGAATGTGCGCATAGTGACTGTTGTATTCATTCCCGATGCAATTTCTGTGTTTCATCAAGACTCTGATAGTCCACAGATTACAGAATGCCTCCAGATCTGCATCGGAAAATACTACTGGTCTTATAGGGAACGATCAAAGCGTGGACTGTTTGAGACATTACTCCCATGGAGAAGAGTGCGCATGGTGACTGTTGTTTTCCATCCCGATGCTATTTCTGTTTTTCTTCAACACTTTGAAGATCCACAGATTACAGAATGCCTCCAGATGTGCATCGGAAACTACTACTGGTCTTCCAGGGAACCATCAAAGCGTAGACTGTTTGAGACATTACTCCCATGGAGGAAAGTGCACATGGTGACTGTTGTATTCAATCCCGATGCAATTTCTGTGTTTCATCAACACTCAGATAGTTCACAGTTTACAGAATGCCTCCAGATGTGCATCGGAAACTACTACTGGTCTTATAGGGAACGATCAAAGCGTAGACTGTTTGCGACATTACTCACATGGAGGAAAGTGGGCATGGTGACTGTTGTATTCAATCCCGATGCAATTTCTGTTTTTCATCAAGACTCTGATAGTCCACAGATTACAGAATGCCTCCAGATGTGCATGGGAAACTACTACTGGTCTTCCAGGGTACGATCGAAGCGTAGACTGTTTGAGACATTACTCCCAAGGAGGATAGTGCGCATGGTGACAGTTGTATTCAATCCCGATGCAATTTCTGTGTTTCATCAACACTTTGAAGGTACACAGATTACAGAATGCCTCCAGATGTGAATCGGAAACTACTACTGGTCTTCCAGGGAACGATCCAAGCGTAGACAGTTTGAGACATTACTCCCATGGAGGAAAGTGCGCATGGTGACTGTTGTATTCCATCCCGATGCAATATCTGTGTTTCATCAACACATTGAAGGTCCACAGATTACAGAATGCCTCCAGATGTGCATCGGAAACTACTACTGGTCTACCAGGGAGCGATTAAAGCGTAGACTGTTGAGACAATACTCCCATGGAGGAGAGAGCGCCTTGTGACTGTTGCAACCGATCCTGATGCAATTTCAGTGTTTCACCAACACTCTGATAGTCCACAGATTACAGAATGCCGTGAGATGAGCATCGGAATCTACTACTGGTCTTCCAGGGAACGATCAAAGCGTAGGCTGTTTGTGACATTACTCCCATGGAGGAAAGTGGGCATGGTGACTGGTTTATTCAATCCCGATGCTATTTCTGTGTCTCATTAACACTCTGATAGTCCACAGATTACAGAATGCCTCCAGATATGCATATGGAACTACTACTGGTCTTCCAGGGAACGATCAAAGCGTAGACTGTTTGAGACATTACACCCATGGAGGAATGAGCGCATGGTGACTGTTGTATTCAATCCCGATGCAATTTCTGTGTTTCATCAAGAATCTGATAGTCCACAGATTACAGAATGCCTCCAGATGTTCATAGGAAACTATTTTAATGACTTCCAGGGAACGATCAAAGCGTCGACTGTTTGAGAAATTACTCAAATGGAGGAAAGTGCGCATGGTGACTGTTGTATTCGATCCCGATGCAATTTCTGTGTTTCATCAACACTCAGATAGTCCACAGATTAGAGAATGCCTCCAGATGTGCATCGGAAACTACTACTGGTCTTCCAGGGAACGATCAAAGCGTAGACTGTTTGAGACATTACAACCATGGAGGAATGTGCGCATGGCGACTGTTGTATTTAATCCCGATGCAATTTCTGTGTTTCATTAAGACTCTGACAGTCCACAGATTACAGAATGCCTCCAGATGAGCATCGGAAACTATAATAATGACTTCCAGGGAACGATCAAAGCGTAGACTGTTTGAGACATTACTCCCATGGAGGAAAGTGCGCATGGTGACTATTGTATTCAATCCCGATGCAATTTCTGTGTTTCATCAACACTCTGATAGTCCACAGATTGCAGAATACCTCCAGATGTGAATCGGAAACTACTACTGCTCTTCCAGGGAACCATCAAAGCGTAGACTGTTTGAGACATTACTCCCATGGAGGAAAGTGCGCATGGTGACTGTTGTATTCAATCCCGATGCAATTTCTGTGTTTCACCAACACTCTGATAGTCCACAGATTACAGAATGCCTCCAGATAAGCATCGGAAACTACTACTGGGCCTCCAGGGAACGATCAAAGCGTAGACTGTTTGCGACATTACTCCCATGGCGGAAAGTGGGCATGGTGACTGTTTTATTCAATCCCGATGCAATTTCTGTGTTTCATTAACACTCTGATAGTCCACAGATTACAGAATGCCTCCAGATATGCATCGGAAACTACTACTGGTCTTCCAGGGAACGATCAAAGCGTAAACTGTTTGAGACATTACACCCATGGAGGAATGTGCGATTGGTGATTTTTGTATTCAATCCCGATGCAATTTCTGTGTTTCATCAAGAATCTGATAGTCCACAGATTACAGAATGCCTCCAGATGTGCATAGGAAACTATTTTAATGACTTCCAGGGAACGATCAAAGCGTAGACTGTTTGAGACATTACTCCCATGGAGGAAAGTGCGCATGGTGAATGTTGTTTTCAATCCCGATGCAATTTCTGTGTTTCATCAACACTCTGATAGTCCACACATTACAGAACGCTCCAGATGTGCATCGGAAACTACTACTGGTCTTCCAGGGAACCATCAAAGCGTAGACCGTTTGAGACATTACTCCCATGGAGGAAAGTGCGCATGGTGACTGTTGTATTCGATCCCGATGCAATTTCTGTGTTTCATCAACACTCAGATAGTCCACAGATAAGAGAATGCCTCCAGATGTTCATCGGAAACTACCACTGGTCTTCCAGGGAACGATCAAAGCGTAGACTGTTTGCGACATTACTCCCATGGAGAAAAGTGGGCATGGTGACTGTTGTATTCAACCCCGATGCAATTTCTGTGTCTCATCGACACTCTGATAGTCCACAGATCACAGAATGCCTCCAGATGTTCATCGGAAATTAATACTGGTCTTCCAGGGAACGATCAAAGCGTAAACTGTTTGAGACATTACACCCATGGAGGAATGTGCGCATAGTGACTGTTGTATTCATTCCCGATGCAATTTCTGTGTTTCATCAAGACTCTGATAGCCCACAGACTACAGAATGCCTCCAGATCTGCATCGGAAAATACTACTGGTCTTATAGGGAACGATCAAAGCGTGGACTGTTTGAGACATTACTCCCATGGAGAAGAGTGCGCATGGTGACTGTTGTTTTCCATCCCGATGCTATTTCTGTTTTTCTTCAACACTTTGAAGATCCACAGATTACAGAATGCCTCCAGATGTGCATCGGAAACTACTACTGGTCTTCCAGGGAACCATCAAAGCGTAGACTGTTTGAGACATTACTCCCATGGAGGAAAGTGCACATGGTGACTGTTGTATTCAATCCCGATGCAATTTCTGTATTTCATCAACACTCAGATAGTTCACAGTTTACAGAATGCCTCCAGATGTGCATCAGAAACTACTACTGGTCTTATAGGGAACGATCAAAGCGTAGACTGTTTGCGACATTACTCACATGGAGGAAAGTGGGCATGGTGACTGTTGTATTCAATCCCGATGCAATTTCTGTTTTTCATCAAGACTCTGATAGTCCACAGATTACAGAATGCCTCCAGACGTGCATGGGAAACTACTACTGGTCTTCCAGGGTACGATCGAAGCGTAGACTGTTTGAGACATTACTCCCAAGGAGGATAGTGCGCATGGTGACAGTTGTATTCAATCCCGATGCAATTTCTGTGTTTCATCAACACTTTGAAGGTACACAGATTACAGAATGCCTCCAGATGTGAATCGGAAACTACTACTGGTCTTCCAGGGAACGATCCAAGCGTAGACAGTTTGAGACATTACTCCCATGGAGGAAAGTGCGCATGGTGACTGTTGTATTCCATCCCGATGCAATATCTGTGTTTCATCAACACATTGAAGGTCCACAGATTACAGAATGCCTCCAGATGTGCATCGGAAACTACTACTGGTCTTCCAGGGAGCGATTAAAGCGTAGACTGTTGAGACAATACTCCCATGGAGGAGAGAGCGCCTTGTGACTGTTGCAACCGATCCTGATGCAATTTCAGTGTTTCACCAACACTCTGATAGTCCACAGATTACAGAATGCCGTGAGATGAGCATCGGAAACTACTACTGGTCTTCCAGGGAACGATCAAAGCGTAGGCTGTTTGTGACATTACTCCCATGGAGGAAAGTGGGCATGGTGACTGGTTTATTCAATCCCGATGCTATTTCTGTGTCTCATTAACACTCTGATAGTCCACAGATTACAGAATGCCTCCAGATATGCATATGGAACTACTACTGGTCTTCCAGGGAACGATCAAAGCGTAGACTGTTTGAGACATTACACCCATGGAGGAATGAGCGCATGGTGACTGTTGTATTCAATTACGATGCAATTTCTGTGTTTCATCAAGAATCTGATAGTCCACAGATTACAGAATGCCTACAGATGTTCATAGGAAACTATTTTAATGACTTCCAGGGAACGATCAAAGCGTCGACTGTTTGAGAAATTACTCAAATGGAGGAAAGTGCGCATGGTGACTGTTGTATTCGATCCCGATGCAATTTCTGTGTTTCATCAACACTCAGATAGTCCACAGATTAGAGAATGCCTCCAGATGTGCATCGGAAACTACTACTGGTCTTCCAGGGAACGATCAAAGCGTAGACTGTTTGAGACATTACAACCATGGAGGAATGTGCGCATGGCGACTGTTGTATTTAATCCCGATGCAATTTCTGTGTTTCATTAAGACTCTGACAGTCCACAGATTACAGAATGCCTCCAGATGAGCATCGGAAACTATAATAATGACTTCCAGGGAACGATCAAAGCGTAGACTGTTTGAGACATTACTCCCATGGAGGAAAGTGCGCATGGTGACTATTGTATTCAATCCCGATGCAATTTCTGTGTTTCATCAACACTCTGATAGTCCACACATTACAGAATGCCTAAAGATGTGAATCGGAAACTACTACTGGTCATCCAGAGAAATATCAAAGCGTAGACTGTTTGAGACATTACTCCCATGGAGAAAAGTGCACATGGTGACTGTTGTATTCGATCCCGATGCAATTTCTGTGTTTCATCAACACTCAGATAGTCCGCAGATAACACAATGCCTCCAGATGTGCATCGGAAACTACTACTGGTCTTCCAGGGAACGATCAAAGCGTAGACTGTTTGAGACATTACTCACATGGAGGAAAGTGCGCATGGTGACTGTTGTATTCTATCCCGATGCAATTTCTGTGTTTCATCAACACTTTGAAGGTCCACAGATTACAGACTGCCTCCAGATGTGCATCGGAAAGTACTACTGGTCTTCCAGGGAACGATCAAAGCGTAGACTGTTTGAGACAATACTCCCATGGAGGAAAGAGCGCATGGTGACTGTTATATTCAATCCCGATGCAATTTCTGTGTGTCACCAACACTCCGATAGTCCACAGATTACAGAATGCCTCCAGATGAGCATCGGAAACTACTACTGGTCTTCCAGGGAACGATCAAAAATTAAACTGTTTGAGACATTACACCCATCGAGGAATGTGCGCCTGGTGACTCTTGTATTCAATCCCGATTCAATTTCTGTGTTTCATCAAGACTCTGATAGTCCACAGATTACAGAATGCCTCCAGATGTGCATCGGAAAATACTACTGGTCTTATAGGGAACGATCAAAACGTGGACTGTTTGAGACATTACTCCCATGGAGAAAAGTGCGCATGGTGACTGTTGTATTCAATCACGATGCAATTTCTGTGTTTCACCAACACTTTGAACGTCCACAGATTACAGAATGCCTCCAGATGTTCATCGGAAATTACTACTGATCTTCCAGTTAACGATCAAAGCGTAGACAGTTTGAGACATTACTCCCATGGAGGAAAGTGCGCATGGTGACTGTTGTTTTCCATCCCGATGCTAATTCTGTTTTTCTTCAACACTTTGAAGATCCACAGATTACAGAATGCCTCCAGATGTGCATCGGAAACTACTACTGGTCTTCCAGGGAACCATCAAAGCGTAGACTGTTTGAGACATTACTCCCATGGAGGAAAGTGCACATGGTGACTGTTGTATTCAATCCCGATGCAATTTCTGTGTTTCATCAACACTCAGATAGTTCACAGTTTACAGAATGCCTCCAGATGTGCATCGGAAACTACTACTGGTCTTATAGGGAACGATCAAAGCGTAGACTGTTTGCGACATTACTTACATGGAGGAAAGTGGGCATGGTGACTGTTGTATTTAATCCCGATGCAATTTCTGTTTTTCATCAAGACTCTGATAGTCCACAGATTACAGAATGCCTCCAGATGTGCATGGGAAACTACTACTGGTCTTCCAGGGTACGATCAAAGCGTAGACTGTTTGAGACATTACTCCCAAGGAGGATAGTGCGCATGGTGACAGTTGTATTCAATCCCGATGCAATTTCTGTGTTTCATCAACACTTTGAAGGTACACAGATTACAGAATGCCTCCAGATGTGAATCGGAAACTACTACTGGTCTTCCAGGGAACGATCAAAGCGTAGTCAGTTTGAGACATTACTCCCATGGAGGAAAGTGCGCATGGTGACTGTTGTATTCCATCCCGATGCAATATCTGTGTTTCATCAACACATTGAAGGTCCACAGATTACAGAATGCCTCCAGATGTGCATCGGAAACTACTACTGGTCTTCCAGGGAACGATTAAAGCGTAGACTGTTGAGACAATACTCCCATGGAGGAAAGAGCGCCTTGTGACTGTTGTATTCGATCCTGATGCAATTTCTGTGTTTCACCAACACTCTGATAGTCCACAGATTACAGAATGCCGCCAGATGAGCATCGGAAACTCCTACTGGTCTGCCAGGGAACGATCAAAGCGTAGGCTGTTTGCGACATTACTCCCATGGAGGAAAGTGGGCATGGTGACTGGTTTATTCAATCCCGATGCTATTTCTGTATTTCATTAACACTCTGATAGTCCACAGATTACAGAATGCCTCCAGATATGCATCGGGAACTACTACTGGTCTTCCAGGGAACGATCAAAGCGTAAACTGTTTGAGACATTACACCCATGGAGGAATGAGCGCATGGTGACTGTTGTATTCAATTCCGATGCAATTTCTGTGTTTCATCAAGAGTCTGATAGTCCACAGATTACAGAATGCCTCCAGATGTTCATAGGAAACTATTTTAATGACTTCCAGGGAACGATCAAAGCGTCGACTGTTTGAGAAATTACTCACATGGAAGAAAGTGCGCATGGTGACTGTTGTATTCGATCCCGATGCAATTTCTGAGTTTCATCAACACTCAGATAGTCCACAGATTAGAGAATGCCTCCAGATGTGCATCGGAAACTACTACTGGTCTTCCAGGGAACGATCAAAGCGTAGACTGTTTGCGACATTTCTCCCATGGAGGATAGTGGGCATGGTGACTGTTGTATTCAATCCCGATGCAATTTCTGTGTTTCATCAACACTTTGAAGGTCCACAGATTACAGACTGCCTCCAGATGTGCATCGGAAACTACTACTGGTCTTCCAGGGAATGATCAAAGCGTAGACTGTTTGAGACAATACTCCCATGGAGGAAAGAGCGCATGGTGACTGTTGTATTCAATCCCGATGCAATTTCTGTGTGTCACCAACACTCCGATAGTCCACAGATTACAGAATGCCTCCAGATGAGCATCGGAAACTACTACTGGTCTTCCACGGATCGATCAAAGCGTAAACTGTTTGAGACATTACACCCATTTAGGAATGTGCGCATGGTGACTCTTGTATTCAATCCCGATGCAATTTCTGAGTTTCATCAAGACTCTGATAGTCCACAGATTACAGAATGCCTCCAGATGTGCATCGGAAACTATTTTAATGACTTCCAGGGTACGATCAAAGCGTAGACTGTTTGAGACATTACACCCATGGAGGAAAGTGCGCATGGTGACTGTTGTATTCAATCCCGATTCAATTTCTGTGTTTCGTCAACACTCTGATAGTCCACAGATTACAGAATGCCTCCAGATGTGCATCGGAAACTACTACTGGTCTTCCTGGGAACCATCAAAGCGTAGACTGTTTGAGACATTACTGCCATGGAGGAAAGTGCGCATGGTGACTGTTGTATTCAATCGCAATGCAATTTCTGTGTTTCATCAAGACTCTGATAGTCCACACATTACAGAATGCCTCCAGATGTGAATCGGAAACTACTACTGGTCTTCCAGAGAAATATCAAAGCGTAGACTGTTTGAGACATTACTCCCATGGAGAAAAGTGCACATGGTGACTGTTGTTTTCCATCCCGATGCTAATTCTGTTTTTCTTCAACACTTTGAAGATCCACAGATTACAGAATGCCTCCAGATGTGCATCGGAAACTACTACTGGTCTTCCAGGGAACCATCAAAGCATAGACTGTTTGTGACATTACTCCCATGGAGGAAAGTGCACATGGTGACTGTTGTATTCAATCCCGATGCAATTTCTGTGTTTCATCAACACTCAGATAGTTCACAGTTTACAGAATGCCTCCAGATGTGCATCGGAAACTACTACTGGTCTTATAGGGAACGATCAAAGCGTAGACTGTTTGAGACATTACTCACATGGAGGAAAGTGGGCATGGTGACTGTTGTATTCAATCCCGATGCAATGTCTGTTTTTCATCAAGACTCTGATAGTCCACAGATTACAGAATGCCTCCAGATGTGCATGGGAAACTACTACTGGTCTTCCAGGGTACGATCAAAGCGTAGACTGTTTGAGACATTACTCCCAAGGAGGATAGTGCGCATGGTGACAGTTGTATTCAATCCCGATGCAATTTCTGTGTTTCATCAACACTTTGAAGGTACACAGATTACAGAATGACTCCAGATGTGAATCGGAAACTACTACTGGTCTTCCAGGGAACGATCAAAGCGTAGACAGTTTGAGACATTACTCCCATGGCGGAAAGTGCGCATGGTGACTGTTGTATTCCATCCCGATGCAATATCTGTGTTTCATCAACACATTGAAGGTCCACAGATTACAGAATGCCTCCAGATGTGCTTCGGAAACTATTACTGGACTTCCAGGGAACGATTAAAGCGTAGACTGTTGAGACAATACTCCCATGGAGGAAAGAGCGCCTTGTGACTGTTGTATTCGATCCTGATCCAATTTCTGTGTTTCACCAACACTCTGATAGTCCACAGATTACAGAATGCCGCCAGATGAGCATCGGAAACTACTACTGGTCTTCCAGGGAACGATCAAAGCGTAGGCTGTTTGCGACATTACTCCCATGGAGGAAAGTGGGCATGGTGACTGGTTTATTGAATCCCGATGCTATTTCTGTATTTCATTAACACTCTGATAGTCCACAGATTACAGAATGCCTCCAGATATGCATCGGGAACTACTACTGGTCTTCCAGGGAACGATCAAAGCGTAAACTGTTTGAGACATTACACCCATGGAGGAATGAGCGCATGGTGACTGTTGTATTCAATTCCGATGCAATTTCTGTGTTTCATCAAGAATCTGATAGTCCACAGATTACAGAATGCCTCCAGATGTGCATAGGAAACTATTTTAATGACTTCCAGGGAACGATCAAAGCGTCGACTGTTTGAGACATTACTCCAATGGAGGAAAGTGCGCACGGTGACTGTTGTTTTCACCCCGATGCAATTTCTGTGTTTCATCAACACTCTGATATTCCACAGATTACAGAATGCCTCCAGATAGGCATCGGAAACTACTACTGGTCTTCCAGGGAACGATCAAAGCGTAAACTGTTTGAGACATTACAAATATGGAGGAATGTGCGCATGGTGACTGATGTATTCAATCCCAATGCAATTTCTGTGTTTCATCAAGAATCTGATAGTCCACAGATTACAGAATGCCTCCAGATGTGCATAGGAAACTGTTTTAATGACTTCCAGGGAACGATCAAAGCGTAGACTGTTTGAGACATTACTCCCATGGAGGAAAGTGCGCATGGTGACCCTTGTATTCAATCCCGATGCAATTTCTGTGTTTCATCAAGAATCTGATAGTCCACAGATTACAGAATGCCTCCAGATGTGCATAGGAAACTATTTTAATGACTTCCAGGTAACGATCAAAGCGTAGACTGTTTGAGACATTACTCCCATGGAGGAAAGCGCGCATGGTGACTGTTGTATTCGATCCCGATGCAATTTCTGTGTTTCATCAACACTCAGATAGTCCACAGATTAGAGAATGCCTCCAGATGTTCATCGGAAACTACTACTGGTCTTCCAGGGAACCATCAAAGCGTAGACCGTTTGAGACATTACTCCCATGGAGGAAAGTGCGCATGGTGACTGTTGTATTCGATCCCGATGCAATTTCTGTGTTTCATCAACACTCAGATAGTCCACAGATTAGAGAATGCCTCCAGATGTTCATCGGAAACTACTACTGGTCTTCCAGGGAACGATCAAAGCGTAGACTGTTTGCGACATTACTCCCATGGAGAAAAGTGCGCATGGTGACTGTTGTATTCAATCACGATGCAATTTCTGTGTTTCATCAACACTTTGAACGTCCACAGATTACAGAATGCCTCCAGATGTTCATCGGAAACTACTACCTTTCCTCCAGTTAACGATCAAAGCGTAGACAGTTGGAGACATTACTCCCATGGAGGAAAGTGCGCATGGTGACTGTTGTATTCAACCCCGATGCAATTTCTGTGTCTCATCAACACTCTGATAGTCCACAGATCACAGAATGCCTCCAGATGTGCATCGGTAACTAATACTGGTCTTCCAGGGACCGATCAAAGCGTAAACTGTTTGAGACATTACACCCATTGAGGAATGTGCGCATGGTGACTGTTGTATTCATTCCCGATGCAATTTCTGTGTTTCATCAAGACTCTGATAGTCCACAGATTACAGAATGCCTCCAGATGTGCATCGGAAAATACTACTGGTCTTATAGGGAACGATCAAAGCGTGGACTGTTTGAGACATTACTCCCATGGAGAAAAGTGCGCATGGTGACTGTTGTATTCAATCACGATGCAATTTCTGTGTTTCATCAACACTTTGAACGTCCACAGATTACAGAATGCCTCCAGATGTTCATCGGAAACTACTACCTTTCTTCCAGTTAACGATCAAAGCGTAGACAGTTGGAGACATTACTCCCATGGAGGAAAGTGCGCATGGTGACTGTTGTTTTCCATCCCGATGCTATTTCTGTTTTTCATCAACACTTTGAAGATCCACAGATTACAGAATGCCTCCAGATGTGCATCGGAAACTACTACTGGTCTTCCAGGGAACCATCAAAGCGTAGACTGTTTGAGACATTACTCCCATGGAGGAAAGAGCACATGGTGACTGTTGTATTCAATCCCGATGCAATTTCTGTGTTTCATCAACACTCAGATAGTTCACAGTTTACAGAATGCCTTCAGATGTACATCGGAAACTACTACTGGTCTTATAGGGAACGATCAAAGCGTAGACTGTTTGCGACATTACTCACATGGAGGAATGTGGGCATGGTGACTGTTGTATTGAATCCCGATGCAATTTCTGTTTTTCATCAAGACTCTGATAGTCCACAGATTACAGAATGCCTCCAGATGTGCATGGGAAACTACTACTGGTCTTCCAGGGTACGATCAAAGCGTAGACTGTTTGAGACATTACTCCCACGGAGGATAGTGCGCATGGTGAGAGTTGTATTCAATCCCGATGCAATTACTGTGTTTCATCAACACTTTGATGGTACACAGATTACAGAATGCCTCCAGATATGAATCGGAAACTACTACTGGTCTTCCAGGGAACGATCAAAGCGTAGACAGTTTGAGACACTACTCCCATGGAGGAAAGTGCGCATGGTGACTGTTGTATTCAATCCCGATGCAATATCTGTGTTTCATCAACACATTGAAGGTCCACAGATTACAGAATGCCTCCAGATGTGCATCGGAAACTACTACTGGTCTTCCAGGGAACGATTAAAGCGTAGACTGTTGAGACAATACTCCCATGGAGTAAAGTGGGCATGGTGACTGGTTTATTCAATCCCGATGCAATTTCTGTGTTTCATTAACACTCTGATAGTCCACAGATTACAGAATGCCTCCAGATATGCATCGGGAACTACTACTGGTCTTCCAGGGAACGATCAAAGCGTAAACTGTTTGAGACATTACACCAGTGGAGGAATGTGCGCATGGTGAGTGTTGTATTCAATCCCGATTCAATTTCTGTGTTTCATCAAGAATCTGATAGTCCACAGATTACAGAATGCCTCCAGATGTTCATAGGAAACTATTTTAATGACTTCCAGGGAACGATCAAAGCGTCGACTGTTTGAGAAATTACTCACATGGAGGAAAGTGCGCATGGTGACTGTTGTATTCGATCCCGATGCAATTTCTGTGTTTCATCAACACTCAGATAGTCCACAGATTAGAGAATGCCTCCAGATGTGCATCGGAAACTACTACTGGTCTTCCAGGGAACGATCAAAGCGTAGACTGTTTGCGACATTTCTCCCATGGAGGATAGTGGGCATGGTGACTGTTGTATTCAACCCCGATGCAATTTCTGTGTCTCATCAACACTCTGATAGTCCACAGATCACAGAATGCCTCTAGATGTGCATCGGAAACTACTACTGGTCTTCCAGGGTACGATCAAAGCGTAGACTGTTTGAGACATTACAACCATGGAGGAATGTGCGCATGGCGACTGTTGTATTCAATCCCGATGCAATTTCTGTGTTTCATTAAGACTCTGATCGTCCACAGATTACAGAATGCCTCCAGATGTGCATCGGAAACTATTATAATGACTTCCAGGGAACGATCAAAGCGTAGACTGTTTGAGACATTACTCCCATGGAGGAAAGTGCGCATGGTGACTATTGTATACAATCCCGATGCAATTTCTGTGTTTCATCAACACTCTGATAGTCCACACATTACAGAATGCCTCCAGATGTGAATCGGAAACTACTACTGGTCTTCCAGAGAAATATCAAAGCGTAGACTGTTTGAGACATTACTCCCACGGAGAAAAGTGCACCTGGTGACTGTTGTATTCGATCCCGATGCAATTTCTGTGTTTCATCAACACTCAGATAGTCCACAGATTAGAGAATGCCTCCAGATGTGCATCGGAAACTACTACTGGTCTTCCAGGGAACGATCAAAGCGTAGACTGTTTGCGACATTTCTCCCATGGAGGATAGTGGGCATGGTGACTGTTGTATTCAACCCCGATGCAATTTCTGTGTTTCATTAAGACTCTGATAGTCCACAGATTACAGAATGCCTCCAGATGTGCATCGGAAACTATTATAATGACTTCCAGGGAACGATCAAAGCGTAGACTGTTTGAGACATTACTCCCATGGAGGAAAGTGCGCATGGTGACTATTGTATTCAATCCCGATGCAATTTCTGTGTTTCATCAACACTCTAATAGTCCACACATTACAGAATGCCTCCAGATGTGAATCGGAAACTACTACTGGTCTTCCAGAGAAATATCAAAGCGTAGACAGTTTGAGACATTACTCCCACGGAGAAAAGTGCACATGGTGACTGTTGTATTCGATCCCGATGCAATTTCTGTGTATCATCAACACTCAAATAGTACACAGATAACACAATGCCTCCAGATGTGCATCGGAAACTACTACTGGTCTTCCAGGGAACGATCAAAGCGTAGACTGTTTGAGACATTACTCACATGGAGGAAAGTGCGCATGGTGACTGTTGTACTCAATCCCGATGCAATTTCTGTGTTTCATCAACACTTTGAAGGTCCACAGATTACAGACTGCCTCCAGATGTGCATCGGAAACTACTACTGGTCTTCCAGGGAATGATCAAAGCGTAGACTGTTTGAGACAATACTCCCATGGAGGAAAGAGCGCATGGTGACTTTTGTATTCAATCCCGATGCAATTTCTGTGTGTCACCAACACTCCGATAGTCCACAGATTACAGAATGCCTCCAGATGAGCATCGGAAACTACTACTGGTCTTCCACGGAACGATCAAAGCGTAAACTGTTTGAGACATTACACCCATTTAGGAATGTGCGCATGGTGACTCTTGTATTCAATCCCGATGCAATTTCTGTGTTTCATCAAGACTCTGATAGTCCACAGATTACAGAATGCCTCCAGATGTGCATCGGAAACTATTTTAATGACTTCCAGGGTACGATCAAAGCGTAGACTGTTTGAGACAGTACACCCATGGAGGAAAGTGCGCATGGTGACTGTTGTATTCAATCCCGATTCTATTTCTGTGTTTCGTCAACACTCTGATAGTCCACAGATTACAGAATGCCTCCAGATGTGCATCGGAAACAACTACTGGTCTTCCTGGGAACCATCAAAGCGTAGACTGTTTGAGACATTACTGCCATGGAGGAAAGTGCGCATGGTGACTGTTGTATTCAATCCCAATGCAATTTCTGTGTTTCATCAAGACTCTGATAGTCCACACATTACAGAATGCCTCCAGATGTGAATCGGAAACTACTACTGGTCTTCCAGAGAAATATCAAAGCGTAGACTGTTTGAGACATTACTCCCATGGAGAAAAGTGCACATGGTGACTGTTGTATTCGATCCCGATGCAATTTCTGTGTTTCATCAACACTCAGATAGTCCACAGATAACACAATGCCTCCAGATGTGCATCGGAAACTACTACTGGTCTTCCAGGGAACGATCAAAGCGTAGACTGTTTGAGACATTACTCACATGGAGGAAAGTGCGCATGGTGACTGTTGTATTCTATCCCGATGCAATTTCTGTGTTTCATCAACACTTTGAAGGTCCACAGATTACAGACTGCCTCCAGATGTGCATCGGAAGGTACTACTGGTCTTCCAGGGAACGATCAAAGCGTAGACAGTTTGAGACATTACTCCCATGGAGGAAAGTGCGCATGGTGACTGTTGTATTCAATCCCGATGCAAATTCAGTGTTTCATCAAAACTTTGAAGGTACACGGATTACAGAATGCCTCCAGATGTGCATCGGGAACAACTACTGGTCATCCAGGGAACGATCAAAGCCTGGACTGTTTGAGACAATACTCCCATGGATTAAAGAGCGCATGGTGACTGTTGTATTCAATCCCGATGCAATATCTGTGTTTCATCAAGGCTCTGATAGTCCACAGATTACAGAATGCCTCCAGATGTGCATCGAAAACTATTATAATGACATCCAGGGAACGATCAAAGCGTACACTGTTTGAGATATTACTCCCATGGAGGAAAGTGGGCATGGTGACTGTTGTATTCAACCCCGTGCAATTTCTGTGTTTCTTCAACACTCTGATAGTCCACAGATTACAGTATGACTCCAGATGTGCATCGGAAACTGCTACTGGTCTTCCAGGGAACGATCAAAGCGTAGACTGTTTGAGACATTACTCACATTGACGAAAGTGCGCATGGTGACTGTTGTATTCATCCCGATGCAATTTCTGTGTTCATCAACACTTTGAAGGTCCACAAATTACAGAATGCCTCCAGATGTGCATCGGAAACTACTACTTGTCTTCCAGGGAACGATCAAACCGTAGACAGTTTGAGACATTACTCCCATGGAGGAAAGTGCGCATGATGACTGTTGTATTCCATCCCGATGCTATTTCAGTGTTTCATCAACACTTTGAGGGTCTACAGATTACAGCATGACTCCAGATGTGCATCGGAAACTACTACCGGTCTTGCAGGGAACGATCAAAGCGTAGACAGTTTGCGACATTACTCCCATGGAGGAAAGTGGGCATGGTGACTGTTGTATTCAATCCCGATGCAATTTCTGTGTTTCATCAACACTATGATAGTCCACAGATAACAGAATGCCTCCAGATGTGAATCGGAAACTACTACTGGTCTTCCAGTGTACGATCAAAGCGTAGACTGTTTTCGACATTACTCCCATGGAGGAAAGCGGGCATGGTGACTGTTGTATTCAATCCCGATGCAATTTCTGTGTTTCATCAACACTCTGATAGTCCACAGATTAGGGAATGCCTCCAGATGTGCATTGGAAACTACTACTGGTCTTCCAGGGTACGATCAAAGCGTAGACTGTTTGAGACATTACTCCCATGGAGGAATGTGCGCATGGTGACTGTTGTATTCAATCCCGATGCAATTTCTGTGTTTCTTCAAGACTCTGATAGTCCACAGATTACAGAATGCCTCCAGATGTGCATTGGAAAATAATACTGGTATTCCAGGGAACGATCAAAGCGTAGACGGTTTGAGACATTACTCCCATGGAGAAAAGTGCGCATGGTGACTGTTGTATTCAATCACGATGCAATTTCTGTGTTTCATCGACAATTTGAAGGTCCACAGATCACCGAATGCCTCCAGATGTTTATCGGAAACTACTACTGGTCTTCCAGTTAACGATCAAAGCGTAGACAGTTTGAGACATTACTCCCATGGAGGAAAGTGGGCATGGTGACTGTTGTGTTCAATCACGATGCAATTTCTGTGTTTCATCAACACTCTGATAGTCCACACATTACAGAATGCCTCCAGATGTGCATCGGAAACTACTACTGGTCTTCCAGGGAACGATCAAAGCGTAGACAGTTTGAGACATTACTCCCATGGAGGAAAGTGCGCATGGTGACTATTGTATTCAATCCCGATGCAATTTCTGTGTTTCATCAACACTTTGAAGGTACACAGATTACAGAATGCCTCCAGATGTGCATCGGGAACAACTACTGGTCATCCAGGGAACGATCAAACGTGGACTGTTTGAGGCAATACTCCCATGGATTAAAGAGCGCATGGTGACTGTTGTATTTAATCCCGATGCAATTTCTGTGTTTCATCAAGACTCTGATAGTCCACAGATTGCAGAATGCCTCCAGATGTGCATCGGAAACTATTATAATGACTTCCAGGGAACGATCAAAGCGTACACAGTTTGAGATATTACTCCCATGGAGGAAAGTGCGCATGGTGACTATTGTATTCATTCCCGATGTAATTTCTGTGTTTCATCAACATTCTGATAGTCCACATATTACAGAACGCCTCCAGATGTGAATCGGAAACTACTACTGGTCTTCCAGGGAAATATCAAAGCGTAGACTGTTTGAGACATTACTCCCATGGAGGAAAGTGGGCATGGTGACTGTTGTATTCAGTGCCGATGCAATTTCTGTGTTTCATCAACACTCTGATAGTCCACACATTACAGAATGCCTCAAGATGTGAATCGGAAACTACTACTGGACTTCCAGGGAAATATCAAAGCGTAGACTGTTTGAGACATTACAACATGGAGGAAAGTGCACATGGTGACTGTTGTATTCGATCCCGATGCAATTTCTGTGTTTCATCAACACTCTGATAGTCTACAGATTACAAAATGACTCCAGATGTGCATCGGAAACTACTACTGGTCTTCCAGGGAACGATCAAACCTTAGACTGTTTGAGACATTACTCACATGGAGGAAAGTGCGCATGGTGACTCTTGTATTCAATCCCGATGCAATTTCTGTGTTTCATCAACACTTTGAACGTCCACAGATTACAGAATGCCTCCAGATGTGCATCGGAAACTACTATTGGTCTTCCAGGGAACGATCAAAGCGTAGACAGTTTGCGACAATACTCAAATTAAGGAGAGTGGGCATGGTGACTGTTGTATTCAATCCCAATGCAATTTCTGTGTTTCATCAACACTCTGATAGTCCACAGGTTACAGAATGCCTCCAGATGTGTATCGGAAACTACTAGTGGTCTTCCAGAGAACGATCAAAGCGTAAACTGTTTGAGATATTACACCCATTTAGGAAAGTGCGCGTGGTGACTGTTGTATTCAATCACGATGCAATTTTTGTGTTTCATCAACACTCTGATAGTCCACAGATAACAGAATGCCTCCAGATGTGAATCGGAAACTACTACTGGTCTTCCAGTGTACGATCAAAGCGTAGACTGTTTTCGACATTACTCCCATGGAGGAAAGCGGGCATGGTGACTGTTGTATTCAATCCCGATGCAATTTCTGTGTTTCATCAACACTCTGATAGTCCACAGATTAGGGAATGCCTCCAGATGTGCATCGGAAACTACTACTGGTCTTCCAGGGTACGATCAAAGCGTAGACTGTTTGAGACATTACTCCCATGGAGGAATGTGCGCATGGTGACTGTTGTATTTAATCCCGATGCAATTTCTGTGTTTCATCAAGACCCTGATAGTCCACAGATTACAGAATGCTACCAGATGTGCATCGGAAACTATTATAATGACTTCCAGGGAACGATCAAAACGTAGACTGTTTGTGACATTACTTCCATGGAGGAAAGTGCGGATGGTGACTGTTGTATTCAATCGCGATGCAATTTCTGAGTTTCATCAAGACTCTGATAGTCCACAGATTACAGAATGCCTCCAGATGTGCATTGGAAAATAATACTGGTCTTCCAGGGAACGATCAAAGCGTAGACGGTTTGAGACATTACTCCCATGGAGAAAAGTGCGCATGGTGACTGTTGTATTCAATGACGATGCAATTTCTGTGTTTCATCGACAATTTGAAGGTCCACTGATTACCGAATGCCTCCAGATGTTTATCGGAAACTATTACTGGTCTTCCAGTTAACGATCAAAGCGTAGGCAGTTTGAGACATTACTCCCATGGAGGAAAGTGGGCATGGTGACTGTTGTATTCAATCACGATGCAATTTCTGTGTTTCATCAACACTCTGATAGTCCACACATTACAGAATGCCTCCAGATGTGCATCGGAAACTACTACTGGTCTTCCAGGGAACGATCAAAGCGTAGACAGTTTGAGACATTACTCCCATGGAGGAAAGTGCGCATGGTGACTGTTGTATTCAATCCCGATGCAATTTCTGTGTTTCATCAACACTTTGAAGGTACACAGATTACAGAATGCCTCCAGATGTGCATCGGGAACAACTACTGGTCATCCAGGGAACGATCAAACGTGGACTGTTTGAGACAATACTCCCATGGATTAAAGAGCGCATGGTGACTGTTGTATTTAATCCCGATGCTATTTCTGTGTTTCATCAAGACTCTGATAGTCCACAGATTACAGAATGCCTCCAGATGTGCATCGGAAACTATTATAATGACTTCCAGGGAACGATCAAAGCGTACACAGTTTGAGATATTACTCCCATGGAGGAAAGTGCGCATGGTGACTATTGTATTCATTCCCGATGTAATTTCTGTGTTTCATCAACATTCTGATAGTCCACACATTACAGAACGCCTCCAGATGTGAATCGGAAACTACTACTGGTCTTTCAGGGAAATATCAAAGCGTAGACTGTTTGAGACATTACTCCCATGGAGGAAAGTGGGCATGGTGACTGTTGTATTCAATGCCGATGCAATTTCTGTGTTTCATCAACACTCTGATAGTCCACACATTACAGAATGCCTCAAGATGTGAATCGGAAACTACTACTGGACTTCCAGGGAAATATCAAAGCGTAGACTGTTTGAGACATTACAACATGGAGGAAAGTGCACATGGTGACTGTTGTATTCGATCCCGATGCAATTTCTGTGATTCATCAACACTCTGATAGTCTACAGATTACAAAATGACTCCAGATGTGCATCGGAAACTACTACTGGTCTTCCAGGGAACGATCAAAGCGTAGACTGTTTGAGACATTACTTCATGGAGAAAACTGCGCATGGTGACTATTGTATTCAATGACGATGCAATTTCTGTGTGTCATCAACACATAGAAGGTCCACAGATTACAGAATACCTCCTGATGTGCATCGGAATATATTACTGGTCTTCCAGGGAGCGATCAAAGCGTAGACCGTTTGAGACATTACTCCCATGGAGGTAAGTGCTTATGGCGACTGTTGTATCCCATCCCGATGCAATTTCTGTGTTTCATCAACACATTGAAGGTCCACAGATTACAGAATATCTCCAGATGTGAATCGGAAACTACTACTGGTCTTCCTGGGAAACATCAAAGCGTAGACTATTTGAGACATTACTCCCATGGAGGAAAGTGCGCACAGTGACTGTTGTATTCAATCCCGATGCAATTTCTGTGTTTCATCAAGACTCTGATAGTCCACAGATTACAGAATGCCTCCAGATGTGCATCGGAATATACTACTGGTCTTCCAGGGAACGATCAAAGCGTAGACTGTTTGAGACATTACTCCCATGGAGAAAACTGCGCATGGTGACCGTTGTATTCAATGACGATGCAATTTCTGTGCTTCATCAACACTTTGAAGGTCCACAGATTACAGTATGACTCCAGATGTGCATCGGAAACTGCTACTGGTCTTCCAGGGAACGATCAAAGCGTAGACTGTTTGAGACATTACTCACATTGACGAAAGTGCGCATGGTGACTGTTGTATTCATCCCGATGCAATTTCTGTGTTCATCAACACTTTGAAGGTCCACAAATTACAGAATGCCTCCAGATGTGCATCGGAAACTACTACTTGTCTTCCAGGGAACGATCAAACCGTAGACAGTTTGAGACATTACTCCCATGGAGGAAAGTGCGCATGATGACTGTTGTATTCCATCCCGATGCTATTTCAGTGTTTCATCAACACTTTGAGGGTCTACAGATTACAGCATGACTCCAGATGTGCATCGGAAACTACTACCGGTCTTGCAGGGAACGATCAAAGCGTAGACAGTTTGCGACATTACTCCCATGGAGGAAAGTGGGCATGGTGACTGTTGTATTCAATCCCGATGCAATTTCTGTGTTTCATCAACACTATGATAGTCCACAGATAACAGAATGCCTCCAGATGTGAATCGGAAACTACTACTGGTCTTCCAGTGTACGATCAAAGCGTAGACTGTTTTCGACATTACTCCCATGGAGGAAAGCGGGCATGGTGACTGTTGTATTCAATCCCGATGCAATTTCTGTGTTTCATCAACACTCTGATAGTCCACAGATTAGGGAATGCCTCCAGATGTGCATTGGAAACTACTACTGGTCTTCCAGGGTACGATCAAAGCGTAGACTGTTTGAGACATTACTCCCATGGAGGAATGTGCGCATGGTGACTGTTGTATTCAATCCCGATGCAATTTCTGTGTTTCTTCAAGACTCTGATAGTCCACAGATTACAGAATGCCTCCAGATGTGCATTGGAAAATAATACTGGTATTCCAGGGAACGATCAAAGCGTAGACGGTTTGAGACATTACTCCCATGGAGAAAAGTGCGCATGGTGACTGTTGTATTCAATCACGATGCAATTTCTGTGTTTCATCGACAATTTGAAGGTCCACAGATCACCGAATGCCTCCAGATGTTTATCGGAAACTACTACTGGTCTTCCAGTTAACGATCAAAGCGTAGACAGTTTGAGACATTACTCCCATGGAGGAAAGTGGGCATGGTGACTGTTGTGTTCAATCACGATGCAATTTCTGTGTTTCATCAACACTCTGATAGTCCACACATTACAGAATGCCTCCAGATGTGCATCGGAAACTACTACTGGTCTTCCAGGGAACGATCAAAGCGTAGACAGTTTGAGACATTACTCCCATGGAGGAAAGTGCGCATGGTGACTGTTGTATTCAATCCCGATGCAATTTCTGTGTTTCATCAACACTTTGAAGGTACACAGATTACAGAATGCCTCCAGATGTGCATCGGGAACAACTACTGGTCATCCAGGGAACGATCAAACGTGGACTGTTTGAGGCAATACTCCCATGGATTAAAGAGCGCATGGTGACTGTTGTATTTAATCCCGATGCAATTTCTGTGTTTCATCAAGACTCTGATAGTCCACAGATTGCAGAATGCCTCCAGATGTGCATCGGAAACTATTATAATGACTTCCAGGGAACGATCAAAGCGTACACAGTTTGAGATATTACTCCCATGGAGGAAAGTGCGCATGGTGACTATTGTATTCATTCCCGATGTAATTTCTGTGTTTCATCAACATTCTGATAGTCCACATATTACAGAACGCCTCCAGATGTGAATCGGAAACTACTACTGGTCTTCCAGGGAAATATCAAAGCGTAGACTGTTTGAGACATTACTCCCATGGAGGAAAGTGGGCATGGTGACTGTTGTATTCAGTGCCGATGCAATTTCTGTGTTTCATCAACACTCTGATAGTCCACACATTACAGAATGCCTCAAGATGTGAATCGGAAACTACTACTGGACTTCCAGGGAAATATCAAAGCGTAGACTGTTTGAGACATTACAACATGGAGGAAAGTGCACATGGTGACTGTTGTATTCGATCCCGATGCAATTTCTGTGTTTCATCAACACTCTGATAGTCTACAGATTACAAAATGACTCCAGATGTGCATCGGAAACTACTACTGGTCTTCCAGGGAACGATCAAACCTTAGACTGTTTGAGACATTACTCACATGGAGGAAAGTGCGCATGGTGACTCTTGTATTCAATCCCGATGCAATTTCTGTGTTTCATCAACACTTTGAACGTCCACAGATTACAGAATGCCTCCAGATGTGCATCGGAAACTACTATTGGTCTTCCAGGGAACGATCAAAGCGTAGACAGTTTGCGACAATACTCAAATTAAGGAGAGTGGGCATGGTGACTGTTGTATTCAATCCCAATGCAATTTCTGTGTTTCATCAACACTCTGATAGTCCACAGGTTACAGAATGCCTCCAGATGTGTATCGGAAACTACTAGTGGTCTTCCAGAGAACGATCAAAGCGTAAACTGTTTGAGATATTACACCCATTTAGGAAAGTGCGCGTGGTGACTGTTGTATTCAATCACGATGCAATTTTTGTGTTTCATCAACACTCTGATAGTCCACAGATAACAGAATGCCTCCAGATGTGAATCGGAAACTACTACTGGTCTTCCAGTGTACGATCAAAGCGTAGACTGTTTTCGACATTACTCCCATGGAGGAAAGCGGGCATGGTGACTGTTGTATTCAATCCCGATGCAATTTCTGTGTTTCATCAACACTCTGATAGTCCACAGATTAGGGAATGCCTCCAGATGTGCATCGGAAACTACTACTGGTCTTCCAGGGTACGATCAAAGCGTAGACTGTTTGAGACATTACTCCCATGGAGGAATGTGCGCATGGTGACTGTTGTATTTAATCCCGATGCAATTTCTGTGTTTCATCAAGACCCTGATAGTCCACAGATTACAGAATGCTACCAGATGTGCATCGGAAACTATTATAATGACTTCCAGGGAACGATCAAAACGTAGACTGTTTGTGACATTACTTCCATGGAGGAAAGTGCGGATGGTGACTGTTGTATTCAATCGCGATGCAATTTCTGAGTTTCATCAAGACTCTGATAGTCCACAGATTACAGAATGCCTCCAGATGTGCATTGGAAAATAATACTGGTCTTCCAGGGAACGATCAAAGCGTAGACGGTTTGAGACATTACTCCCATGGAGAAAAGTGCGCATGGTGACTGTTGTATTCAATGACGATGCAATTTCTGTGTTTCATCGACAATTTGAAGGTCCACTGATTACCGAATGCCTCCAGATGTTTATCGGAAACTATTACTGGTCTTCCAGTTAACGATCAAAGCGTAGGCAGTTTGAGACATTACTCCCATGGAGGAAAGTGGGCATGGTGACTGTTGTATTCAATCACGATGCAATTTCTGTGTTTCATCAACACTCTGATAGTCCACACATTACAGAATGCCTCCAGATGTGCATCGGAAACTACTACTGGTCTTCCAGGGAACGATCAAAGCGTAGACAGTTTGAGACATTACTCCCATGGAGGAAAGTGCGCATGGTGACTGTTGTATTCAATCCCGATGCAATTTCTGTGTTTCATCAACACTTTGAAGGTACACAGATTACAGAATGCCTCCAGATGTGCATCGGGAACAACTACTGGTCATCCAGGGAACGATCAAACGTGGACTGTTTGAGACAATACTCCCATGGATTAAAGAGTGCATGGTGACTGTTGTATTTAATCCCGATGCTATTTCTGTGTTTCATCAAGACTCTGATAGTCCACAGATTACAGAATGCCTCCAGATGTGCATCGGAAACTATTATAATGACTTCCAGGGAACGATCAAAGCGTACACAGTTTGAGATATTACTCCCATGGAGGAAAGTGCGCATGGTGACTATTGTATTCATTCCCGATGTAATTTCTGTGTTTCATCAACATTCTGATAGTCCACACATTACAGAACGCCTCCAGATGTGAATCGGAAACTACTACTGGTCTTTCAGGGAAATATCAAAGCGTAGACTGTTTGAGACATTACTCCCATGGAGGAAAGTGGGCATGGTGACTGTTGTATTCAATGCCGATGCAATTTCTGTGTTTCATCAACACTCTGATAGTCCACACATTACAGAATGCCTCAAGATGTGAAACGGAAACTACTACTGGACTTCCAGGGAAATATCAAAGCGTAGACTGTTTGAGACATTACAACATGGAGGAAAGTGCACATGGTGACTGTTGTATTCGATCCCGATGCAATTTCTGTGATTCATCAACACTCTGATAGTCTACAGATTACAAAATGACTCCAGATGTGCATCGGAAACTACTACTGGTCTTCCAGGGAACGATCAAAGCGTAGACTGTTTGAGACATTACTTCATGGAGAAAACTGCGCATGGTGACTATTGTATTCAATGACGATGCAATTTCTGTGTGTCATCAACACATAGAAGGTCCACAGATTACAGAATACCTCCTGATGTGCATCGGAATATATTACTGGTCTTCCAGGGAGCGATCAAAGCGTAGACCGTTTGAGACATTACTCCCATGGAGGTAAGTGCTTATGGCGACTGTTGTATCCCATCCCGATGCAATTTCTGTGTTTCATCAACACATTGAAGGTCCACAGATTACAGAATATCTCCAGATGTGAATCGGAAACTACTACTGGTCTTCCTGGGAAACATCAAAGCGTAGACTATTTGAGACATTACTCCCATGGAGGAAAGTGCGCACAGTGACTGTTGTATTCAATCCCGATGCAATTTCTGTGTTTCATCAAGACTCTGATAGTCCACAGATTACAGAATGCCTCCAGATGTGCATCGGAATATACTACTGGTCTTCCAGGGAACGATCAAAGCGTAGACTGTTTGAGACATTACTCCCATGGAGAAAACTGCGCATGGTGACCGTTGTATTCAATGACGATGCAATTTCTGTGCTTCATCAACACTTTGAAGGTCCACAGATTACAGAATGCTTCAAGATGTGCATCGGAAACTACTACTCGTCTTCCAGTTAACGGTCAAAGCGTATACAGTTTGAGACATTACTCCCATTGAGGTCAGTGCGCATGGTGACTGCTGTATTCCATCCCGATGCAATTTCTGTGTGTCATCAACACATTGAAGGTCCACAGATTACAGAATGCCTCCAGATGTGCATCGGAAACTACTACTGGTCTTCCAGGGAACGATCAAAGCGTAGACAGTTTGAGACATTACTCCCATGGAGGAAAGTGCGCACGGTGACTGTTGTATTCAATCCCGATGCAATTTCTGTGTTTCATCAACACTTTGAAGGTACACAGATTACAGAATGCCTCCAGATGTGCATCGGAAACAACTACTGGTCACCCAGGGAACGATCAAATCGTGGACTGTTTGAGACAATACTCCCATGGATTAAAGAGCGCATGGTGACTGTTGTATTCAATCCCGATGCAATTTCTGTGTTTCATCACGACTCTGATAGTCCACAGATTACAGAATGCCTCCAGATGTGCATCGGAAACTATTATAATGACTTCCAGGGAACGATCAAAGCGTACACTGTTTGAGATATTACTCCCATGGAGGAAAGTGCGCATGGTGACTATTGTACTCATTCCCGATGTAATTTCTGTGTTTCATCAACATTCTGATAGTCCACACATTACAGAACGCCTCCAGATGTGAATCGGAAACTACTACTGGTCTTCCAGGGAAATATCAAAGCGTAGACTGTTTGAGACATTACTCCCATGGAGGAAAGTGGGCATGGTGACTGTTGTATTCAACCCCGATGCAGTTTCTGTGTTTCTTCAACACTCTGATAGTCCACAGATTACAGAATGACCCCAGATGTGCAGCGGAAACTACTACTGGTCTTCCAGGGAACGATCAAAGCGTAGACTGTTTGAGACATTACTCACATGGAGGAAATTGCGCATGGTGACTGTTGTATTCAATCCCGATGCAATTTCTGTGTTCATCAACACTTTGAATGTCCACAGATCACAGAATGCCTCCAGATGTGCATCGGAAACTACTACTTGTCTTCCAGGGAACGATCAAAGCGTAGACAGTTTGAGACATTACTCCCATGGAGGAAAGTGCGCATGGTGACTGTTGTATTCCATCCCGATGCAATTTCAGTGTTTCATCAACACTTTGAAGGTCCACAGATTACAGCATGACTCCAGATGTGCATCGGAAACTACTACTGGTCTAGCAGGGAACGATCAAAGCGTAGACAGTTTGCGACATTACTCCCATGGAGGAAAGTGGACATGGTGACTGTTGTATTCAATCGCGATGATAATTCTGTGTTTCATCAACACTCTGATAGTCCACAGATTACAGAATGCCTCTAGATGTGCATCGGAAACTACTACATGTCTTCCAGAGAACGATCAAAGCGTAGACTGTTTGAGACATTACTCCCATGGAGGAAAGTGCGCATGGTGACTGTTGTATTCAATCACGATGCAATTTCTGTGTTTCATCAACACTCTGATAGTAAACATATTACAGAATGCCTCCAGATGTGCATCGGAAACTACAACTGGTCTTCCAGGAAACGATCAAAGCGTAGACTGTTTGAGACATTACTCCCATCGAGGATACTGCGCATGGTGACTGTTGTATTCAATCCCGATGCAATTTCTGTGTTTCATCAACACTTTGAAGGTCCACAGATTACAGAATGCCTCCAGATGTGCATCGGAAACTACTACTGGTCTTCCAGGGAACGATCAAAGCGTAGACAGTTTGAGACATTACTCCCATGGAGGAAAGTGCGCATGGTGACTGTTGTATTCCATCCCGATGCAATTTCTATGTTTCATCAACTCATTGAATGTCCACAGATTACAGAATGCCTCCAGATGTGAATCGGAAACTACTACTAGACTTCCAGGGAACCATCAAAGCGTAGACTGTTTGAGACATTACTCCCATGGAGAAAACTGCGCATGCTGACCGTTGTATTCAATGACGACGCAATGTCTGTGCTTCATCAACACTTTGAAGGTCCACAGATTACAGAATGCTTCAAGATGTGCATCGGAAACTACTACTGGTCTTCCAGTTAACGATCAATGCGTAGACAGTTTGAGACATTACTCCCATTGAGGAAAGTGCGCATGGTGACTGCTGTATTCCATCCCGATGCAATTTCTGTGTGTCATCAACACATTGAAGGTCCACAGATTACAGAATGCCTCCAGATGTGCATCGGAAACTACTACTGGTCTTCCAGGGAACGATCAAAGCGTAGACAGTTTGCGACATTACTGCCATGGAGGAAAGTGGGCATGGTGACTGTAGTATTCAATCCCGATGCAATTTCTGTGTTTCATCAACACTCTGATAGTCCACAGATTACAGAATGCCTCCAGATGTGTATCGGAAACTACTACTGGTCTTCCAGAGAACGATGAAAGCGTAAACTGTTTGAGATATTACACCCATTATGGAAAGTGCGCGTGGTGACTGTTGTATTCAATCCCGATGCAATATCTGTGTTTCATCAACACTCTGATAGTCCACAGATTACAGAATGCCCCCGGATGTGCATCGGAAACTACTACTGGTCTTCCACGGAACGATCAAATCTTATACTGTGTGAGACATTACTCCCATGGAGGAAAGAGCGCATGGTGACTGTTGTATTCAATCGCGACGATAATTCTGTGTTTCATCAACACCCTGATAGTCCACAGATTACAGAATGCCTCTAGATGTGCATCGGAAACTACTACATGTCTTCCAGAGAACGTTCAAAACGTAAACTGTTTGAGACATTATACCCATGGAGGAAAGTGCTCATGGTGACTGTTGTATTCAATCCCGATGCAATTTCTGTGTTTCATCAAGACTCTGCTAGTCCACAGATTACAGAATACCTCCAGATGTGCATCCGAAACTACTACTGGTCTTCCAGGGAACGATCAAGGCGTAGACTGTTTGAGACATTACTCCCATGGAGGAAAGTGCGCATGGTTACTGTTGTATTCAATCACGATGCAATTTCTGTGTTTCATCAACACTCTGATAGTAAACAGATTACAGAATGCCTCCAGATGTGCATCGGAAACTACAACTGGTCTTCCAGGAAACGATCAAAGCGTAGACTGTTTGAGACATTACTCCCATGGAGAAAACTGCGCATGCTGACCGTTGTATTCAATGACGATGCAATGTCTGTGCTTCATCAACACTTTGAAGGTCCACAGATTACAGAATGCTTCAAGATGTGCATCGGAAACTACTACTGGTCTTCCAGTTAACGATCAATGCGTAGACAGTTTGAGACATTACTCCCATGGAGGATAGTGCGCATGGTGACTGTTGTATTCAATCCCGATGCAATTTCTGTGTTTCATCAACACTTTGAAGGTACACAGATTACAGAATGCCTCCAGATGTGCATCGGAAACTACTACGGGTCTTCCAGGGACCATCAAAGCGTAGACCCTTTGAGACATTACTCCCATGGAGAATAGTGCGCATGGTGACTGTTGTATTCAATCGCGATGCAATTTCTGAGTTTCATCAAGACTCTGATAGTCCACAGATTACAGAATGCCTCCAGATGTGCATTGGAAAATAATACTGGTCTTCCAGGGAACGATCAAAGCGTAGACGGTTTGAGACATTACTCCATGGAGAAAAGTGCGCATGGTGACTGTTGTATTCAATCTCGATGCAATTTCTGTGTTTCATCGACAATTTGAAGGTCCACAGATTACCGAATGCCTCCAGATGTTTATCGGAAACTACTACTGGTCTTCCAGTTAACGATCAAAGCGTAGGCAGTTTGAGACATTACTCCCATGGAGGAAAGTGTGCATGGTGACTGTTGTATTCAATCACGATGCAATTTCTGTGTTTCATCAACACTCTGATAGTCCACACATTACAGAATGCCTCCAGATGTGCATCGGAAACTACTACTGGTCTTCCAGGGAACGATCAAAGCGTAGACAGTTTGAGACATTACTCCCATGGAGGAAAGTGCGCATGGTGACTGTTGTATTCAATCACGATGCAATTTCTGTGTTTTATCAACACTCTGATAGTCCACACATTACAGAATGCCTCCAGATGTGCATCGGAAACTACTACTGGTCATCCAGGGAACGATCAAACGTGGACTGTTTGAGACAATACTCCCATGGATTAAAGAGCGCATGGTGACTGTTGTATTTAATCCCGATGCAATTTCTGTGTTTCATCAAGACTCTGATAATCCACAGATTACAGAATGCCTCCAGATGTGCATCGGAAACTATTATAATGACTTCCAGGGAACGATCAAAGCGTACACAGTTTGAGATATTACTCCCATGGAGGAAAGTGCGCATGGTGACTATTGTATTCATTCCCGATGTAATTTCTGTGTTTCATCAACATTCTGATAGTCCGCACATTACAGAACGCCTCCAGATGTGAATCGGAAACTACTACTGGTCTTCCAGGGAAATATCAAAGCGTAGACTGTTTGAGACATTACTCCCATGGAGGAAAGTGGGCATGGTGACTGTTGTATTCAATGCCGATGCAATTTCTGTGTTTCATCAACACTCTGATAGTCCACACATTACAGAATGCCTCAAGATGTGAATCGGAAATTACTACTGGACTTCCAGGGAAATATCAAAGCGTAGACTGTTTGAGACATTACAACATGGAGGAAAGTGCACATGGTGACTGTTGTATTCGATCCCGATGCAATTTCTGTGTTTCATCAACACTCTGATAGTCTACAGATTACAAAATGACTCCAGATGTGCATCGGAAACTACTACTGGTCTTCCAGGGAACGATCAAAGCGTAGACTGTTTGAGACATTACTTCATGGAGAAAACTGCGCATGGTGACTATTGTATTCAATGACGATGCAATTTCTGTGCTTCATATACACTTTGAAGGTCCACAGATTACAGAATACCTCCTGATGTGCATGGGAATATACTACTGGTCTTCCAGGGAGCGATCAAAGCGTAGACCGTTTGAGACATTACTCCCATGGAGGTAAGTGCTTATGGTGACTGTTGTATCCCATCCCGATGCAATTTCTGTGTTTCATCAACACATTGAAGGTCCGCAGATTACAGAATATCTCCAGATGTGAATCGGAAACTACTACTGGTCTTCCTGGGAAACATCGAAGCGTAGACTATTTGAGACATTACTCCCATGGAGGAAAGTGCGCACGGTGACTGTTGTATTCTAATCCCGATGCAATTTCTGTGTTTCATCAAGACTCTGATAGTCCACAGATTACAGAATGCCTCCAGATGTGCATCGGAATATACTACTGGTCTTCCAGGGAACGATCAAAGCGTAGACTGTTTGAGACATTACTCCCATAGAGAAAACTGCGCATGGTGACCGTTGTATTCAATGACGATGCAATTTCTGTGCTTCATCAACACTTTGAAGGTCCACAGATTACAGAATGCTTCAAGATGTGCATCGGAAACTACTACTCGTCTTCCAGCTAACGATCAAAGCGTATACAGTTTGAGAAATTACTCCCATTGAGGAAAGTGCGCATGGTGGCAGCTGTATTCCATCCCGATGCAATTTCTGTGTGTCATCAACACATTGAAGGTCCACAGATTACAGAATGCCTCCAGATGTGCATCGGAAACTACTACTGGTCTTCCAGGGAACGATCAAAGCGTAGACAGTTTGAGACATTACTCCCATGGAGGAAAGTGCGCATGGTGACTGTTGTATTCAATCCCGATGCAATTTCTGTGTTTCATCACGACTCTGATAGTCCACAGATTACAGAATGCCTCCAGATGTGCTTCGGAAACTATTATAATGACTTCCAGGGAACGATCAAAGCGTACACTGTTTGAGATATTACTCCCATGGAGGAAAGTGCGCATGGTGACTATTGTATTCATTCCCGATGTAATTTCTGTGTTTCATCAACATTCTGATGGTCCACACATTACAGAACGCCTCCAGATGTGAATCGGAAACTACTACTGGTCTTCCAGGGAAATATCAAAGCGTAGACTGTTTGAGACATTACTCCCATGGAGGAAAGTGGGCATGGTGACTGTTGTATTCAACCCCGATGCAGTTTCTGTGTTTCTTCAACACTCTGATAGTCCACAAATTACAGAATGACTCCAGATGTGCAGCGGAAACTACTACTGGTCTTCCAGAGAACGATCAAAGCGTAGACTGTTTGAGACATTACTCACATGGAGGAAATTGCGCATGGTGACTGTTGTATTCAATCCCGATGCAATTTCTGTGTTCATCAACACTTTGAATGTCCACAGATTACAGAATGCCTCCAGATGTGCATCGGAAACTACTACTTGTCTTCCAGGGAACGATCAAAGCGTAGACAGTTTGAGACATTACTCCCATGGAGGAAAGTGCGCATGGTGACTGTTGTATTCCATCCCGATTCAATTTCAGTGTTTCATCAACACTTTGAAGGTCCACAGATTACAGCATGACTCCAGATGTGCATCGGAAACTACTACTGGTCTAGCAGGGAACGATCAAAGCGTAGACAGTTTGCGACATTACTCCCATGGAGGAAAGTGGGCATGGTGACTGTTGTATTCAATCGCGATGATAATTCTGTGTTTCATCAACACTCTGATAGTCCACAGATTACAGAATGCCTCTAGATGTGCATCGGAAACTACTACATGTCTTCCAGAGAACGATCAAAACGTAAACTGTTTGAGACATTATACCCATGGAGGAAAGTGCTCATGGTGACTGTTGTATTCAATCCCGATGCAATTTCTGTGTTTCATCAAGACTCTGATAGTCCACAGATTACAGAATACCTCCAGATGTGCATCCGAAACTACTACTGGTCTTCCAGGGAACGATCAAAGCGTAGACTGTTTGAGACATTACTCCCATGGAGGAAAGTGCGCATGGTGACTGTTGTATTCAATCACGATGCAATTTCTGTGTTTCATCAACACTCTGATAGTAAACAGATTACAGAATGCCTCCAGATGTGCATCGGAAACTACAACAGGTCTTCCAGGAAACGATCAAAGCGTAGACTGTTTGAGACATTACTCCCATGGAGGATAGTGCGCATGGTGACTGTTGTATTCAATCCCGATGCAATTTCTGTGTTTCATCAACACTTTGAAGGTCCACAGATTACAGAATGCCTCCAGATGTGCATCGGAAACTACTACTGGTCTTCCAGGGAACGATCAAAACGTAGACAGTTTGAGACATTACTCCCATGGAGGAAAGTGCGCATGGTGACTGTTGTATTCCATCCCGATGCAATTTCTATGTTTCATCAACACATTGAAGGTCCACAGATTACAGAATGCCTCCAGATGTGAATCGGAAACTACTACTAGACTTCCAGGGAACCATCAAAGCGTAGACTGTTTGAGACATTACTCCCATGGAGAAAACTGCGCATGCTGACCGTTGTATTCAATGACGATGCAATGTCTGTGCTTCATCAACACTTTGAAGGTCCACAGATTACAGAATGCTTCAAGATGTGCATCGGAAACTACTACTGGTCTTCCAGTTAACGATCAATGCGTAGACAGTTTGAGACATTACTCCCATTGAGGAAAGTGCGCATGGTGACTGCTGTATTCCATCCCGATGCAATATCTGTGTGTCATCAACACATTGAAGGTCCACAGATTACAGAATGCCTCCAGATGTGCATCGGAAACTACTACTGGTCTTCCAGGGAACGATCAAAGCGTAGACAGTTTGCGACATTACTGCCATGGAGGAAAGTGTGCATGGTGACTGTAGTATTCAATCCCGATGCAATTTCTGTGTTTCATCACCACTCTGATAGTCCACAGATTACAGAATGCCTCCAGATGTGTATCGGAAACTAGTACTGGTCTTCCAGAGAACGATCAAAGCGTAAACTGTTTGAGATATTACACTCATTGTGGAAAGTGCGTGTGGTGACTGTTGTATTCAATCCCGATGCAATATCTGTGTTTCATCAACACTCTGATAGTCCACAGATTACAGAATGCCCCCGGATGTGCATCGGAAACTACTACTGGTCTTCCACGGAACGATCAAATCTTATACTGTGTGAGACATTACTCCCATGGAGGAAAGAGCGCATGGTGATTGTTGTATTCAATCACGATGCAATATCTGTGTTTCATCAACACTCTCATAGTCCACAGATTACAGAATGCCTCCAGATGTGCATCGGAAACTACAACTGGTCTTCCAGGGAACCATCAAAGCGTAGACTGTTTGAGACATTACTCCCATGGAGGATAGTGCGCATGGTGACTGTTGTATTCAATCCCGATGCAATTTCTGTGTTTCATCAACACTTTGAAGGTACACAGATTACAGAATGCCTCCAGATGTGCATCGGAAACTACTACGGGTCTTCCAGGGACCATCAAAGCGTAGACTCTTTGAGACATTACTCCCATGGAGAATAGTACGCATGGTGACTGTTGTATTCAATCCCGATGCACTTTCTGTGTTTCATCAAGACTCTGATAGTCCACAGATTACAGAATGCCTCCAGATGTGCATCGGAATATACTACTGGTCTTCCAGGGAACGATCAAAGCGTAGACTGTTTGAGACATTACTCCATGGAGAAAAGTGCGCATAGTGACTGTTGTATTCAATCACGATGCAATTTCTGTGTTTCATCGACAATTTGAAGGTCCACAGATTACCGAATGCCTCCAGATGTTTATCGGAAACTACTACTGGTCTTCCAGTTAACGATCAAAGCGTAGGCAGTTTGAGACATTACTCCCATGGAGGAAAGTGGGCATGGTGACTGTTGTATTCAATCACGATGCAATTTCTGTGTTTCATCAACACTCTGATAGTCCACACATTACAGAATGCCTCCAGATGTGCATCGGAAACTACTACTGGTCTTCCAGGGAACGATCAAAGCGTAGACAGTTTGAGACATTACTCCCATGGAGGAAAGTGCGCATGGTGACTGTTGTATTCGATCCCGATGCAATTTCTGTGTTTCATCAACACTCTGATAGTCTACAGATTACAAAATGACTCCAGATGTGCATCGGAAACTACTACTGGTCTTCCAGGGAACGATCAAAGCGTAGACTGTTTGAGACATTACTTCATGGAGAAAACTGCGCATGGTGACTATTGTATTCAATGACGATGCAATTTCTGTGCTTCATATACACATTGAAGGTCCACAGATTACAGAATACCTCCTGATGTGCATCGGAATATACTACTGGTCTTCCAGGGAGCGATCAAAGCGTAGACCGTTTGAGACATTACTCCCATGGAGGTAAGTGCTTATGGTGACTGTTGTATCCCATCCCGATGCAATTTCTGTGTTTCATCAACACATTGAAGGTCCACAGATTACAGAATATCTCCAGATGTGAATCGGAAACTACTACTGGTCTTCCTGGGAAACATCAAAGCGTAGACTATTTGAGACATTACTCCCATGGAGGAAAGTGCGCACGGTGACTGTTGTATTCAATCCCGATGCAATTTCTGTGTTTCATCAAGACTCTGATAGTCCACAGATTACAGAATGCCTCCAGATGTGCATCGGAATATACTACTGGTCAAGCAGGGAACGATCAAAGCGTAGACTGTTTGAGACATTACTCCCATGGAGAAAACTGCGCATGGTGACCGTTGTATTCAATGACGATGCAATTTCTGTGCTTCATCAACACTTTGAAGGTCCACAGATTACAGAATGCTTCAAGATGTGCATCGGAAACTACTACTCGTCTTCCAGTTAACGATCAAAGCGTATACAGTTTGAGACATTACTCCCATTGAGGAAAGTGCTCATGGTGTCTGCTGTATTCCATCCCGATGCAATTTCTGTGTGTCATCAACACATTGAAGGTCCACAGATTACAGAATGCCTCCAGATGTGCATCGGAAACTACTACTGGTCTTCCAGGGAACGATCAAAGCGTAGACAGTTTGAGACATTACTCCCATGGAGGAAAGTGCGCATGGTGACTGTTGTATTCAATCCCGATGAAATTTCTGTGTTTCATCAACACTTTGAAGGTACACAGATTACAGAATGCCTCCAGATGTGCATCGGAAACAACTACTGGTCATCCAGGGAACGATCAAATCGTGGACTGTTTGAGACAATACTCCCATGGATTAAAGAGCGCATGGTGACTGTTGTATTCAATCCCGATGCAATTTCTGTGTTTCATCAACATTCTGATAGTCCACACATTACAGAACGCCTCCAGATGTGAATCGGCAACTACTACTGGTCTTCCAGGGAAATATCAAAGCGTAGACTGTTTGAGACATTACTCCCATGGAGGAAAGTGGGCATGGTGACTGTTGTATTCAACCCCGATGCAGTTTCAGTGTTTCTTCAACACTCTGATAGTCCACACATTACAGAATGACTCCAGATGTGCAGCGGAAACTACTACTGGTCTTCCAGGGAACGATCAAAGCGTAGACTGTTTGAGACATTACTCACATGGAGGAAATTGCGCATGGTGACTGTTGTATTCATTCCCGATGTAATTTCTGTGTTTCATCAACATTCTGATAGTCCACACATTACAGAACGCCTCCAGATGTGAATCGGCAACTACTACTGGTCTTCCAGGGAAATATCAAAGCGTAGACTGTTTGAGACATTACTCCCATGGAGGAAAGTGGGCATGGTGACTGTTGTATTCAACCCCGATGCAGTTTCTGTGTTTCTTCAACACTCTGATAGTCCACAGATTACAGAATGACTCCAGATGTGCAGCGGAAACTACTACTGGTCTTCCAGGGAACGATCAAAGCGTAGACTGTTTGAGACATTACTCACATGGAGGAAATTGCGCATGGTGACTGTTGTATTCAATCCCGATGCAATTTCTGTGTTCATCAACACTTTGAATGTCCACAGATTACAGAATGCCTCCAGATGTGCATCGGAAACTACTACTTGTCTTCCAGGGAACGATCAAAGCGTAGACAGTTTGAGACATTACTCCCATGGAGGAAAGTGCGCATGGTGACTGTTGTATTCCATCCCGATGCAATTTCAGTGTTTCATCAACACTTTGAAGGTCCACAGATTACAGCATGACTCCAGATGTGCATCGGAAACTACTACTGGTCTAGCAGGGAACGATCAAAGCGTAGACAGTTTGCGATATTACTCCCATGGAGGAAAGTGGGCATGGTGACAGTTGTATTCAATCGCGATGATAATTCTGTGTTTCATCAACACTCTGATAGTCCACAGATTATAGAATGCCTCTAGATGTGCATCGGAAACTACAAATGTCTTCCAGAGAACGATCAAAACGTAAAGTGTTTGAGACATTATACCCATGGAGGAAAGTGCTCATGGTGACTGTTGTATTCAATCCCGATGCAATTTCTGTGTTTCATCAAGACTCTGATAGTCCACAGATTACAGAATAATTCCAGATGTGCATCCGAAACTACTACTGGTCTTCCAGGGAACGATCAAAGCGTAGACTGTTTGAGACATTACTCCCATGGAGGAAAGTGCGCATGGTGACTGTTGTATTCAATCACGATGCAATTTCTGTGTGTTACAACACTCTGATAGTAAACAGATTACAGAATGCCTCCAGATGTGCATCAGGAACTACAACAGGTCTTCCAGGAAACGATCAAAGCGTAGACTGTTTGAGACATTACTCCCATGGAGGATAGTGCGCATGGTGACGGTTGTATTCAATCCCGATGCAATTTCTGTGTTTCATCAACACTTTGAAGGTCCACAGATTACCGAATGCCTCCAGATGTGCATCGGAAACTACTACTGGTCTTCCAGGGAACGATCAAAGCGTAGACAGTTTGAGACATTACTCCCATTGAGGAAAGTGCGCATGGTGACTGTTGTATTCCATCCCGATGCAATTTCTATGTATCATCAACACATTGAAGGTCCACAGATTACAGAATGCCTCCAGATGTTAATCGGAAACTACTACTAGACTTCCAGGGAACCATCAAATCGTAGACTGTTTGAGACATTACTCCCATGGAGAAAACTGCGCATGCTGACCGTTGTATTCAATGACGATGCAATGTCTGTGCTTCATCAACACTTTGAAGGTCCACAGATTACAGAATGCTTCAAGATGTGCATCGGAAACTACTACTGGACTTCCAGTTAACGATCAATGCGTAGACAGTTTGAGACATTACTCCCATTGAGGAAAGTGCGCATGGTGACTGCTGTATTCCATCCCGATGCAATTTCTGTGTGTCATCAACACATTGAAGGTCCACAGATTACAGAATGCCTCCAGATGTGCATCGGAAACTACTACTGGTCTTCCAGGGAACGATCAAAGCGTAGACAGTTTGCGACATTACTGCCATGGAGGAAAGTGGGCATGGTGACTGTAGTATTCAATCCCGATGCAATTTCTGTGTTTCATCAACACTCTGATAGTCCACAGATTACAGAATGCCTCCAGATGTGTATCGGAAACTACTACTGGTCTTCCAGAGAACGATCAAAGCGTAAACTGTTTGAGATATTACACCCATTATGGAAAGTGCGCGTGGTGACTGTTGTATTCAATCCCGATGCAATATCTGTGTTTCATCAACACTCTGATAGTCCACAGATTACAGAATGCCCCCGGATGTGCATCGGAAACTACTACTGGTCTTCCACGGAACGATCAAATCTTATACTGTGTGAGACATTACTCCCATGGAGGAAAGAGCGCATGGTGACTGTTGTATTCAATCACGATGCAATTTCTGTGTTTCATCAACACTCTCATAGTCCACAGATTACAGAATGCCTCCAGATGTGCATCGGAAACTACAACTGGTCTTCCAGGGAACCATCAAAGCGTAGACTGTTTGAGACATTACTCCCATGGAGGATAGTGCGCATGGTGACTGTTGTATTCAATCTCGATGCAATTTCTGTGTTTCATCAACACTTTGAAGGTACACAGATTACAGAATGCCTCCAGATGTGCATCGGAAACTACTACGGGTCTTCCAGGGACCATCAAAGCGTAGACTCTTTGAGACATTACTCCCATGGAGAATAGTGCGCATGGTGACTGTTGTATTCAATCCTGATGCAATTTCTGTGTTTCATCAAGACTCTGATAGTCCACAGATTACAGAATGCCTCCAGATGTGCATCGGAATATACTACTGGTCTTCCAGGGAACGATCAAAGCGTAGACTGTTTGAGACATTACTCCATGGAGAAAACTGCGCATGGTGACTGTTGTATTCAATGACGATGCAATTTCTGTGCTTCATCAACACTTTGAAGGTCCACAGATTACAGAATGCCTCAAGATGTGCATCGGAAACTACTACTGGTCTTCCAGTTAACGATCAAAGCGTAGACCGTTTAAGACATTACTCCCATTGAGGAAAGTGCTCATGGTGACTGTTGTACTACATCATGATGCAATTTCTGTGTTTCATCAACACATTGAAGGTCCACAGATTACAGAACGCCTCCAGATGTGCATCGAAAACTACTACTGGTCTTCCTGGGAACCATCAAACCGTAGACTATTTGAGACATTACTCCCACGGAGGAAAGTGCGCATGGTGACTGTTGTATTCAATCCCGATGCAATTTCTGTGTTTCATCAAGACTCTGATAGTCCACAGATTACAGAATGCCTCCAGATGTGCATTGTAATATACTACTGGTCTTCCAGGGAACGATCAAAGCGTAGACTGTTTGAGACATTACTCCCATGGAGAAAACTGCGCATGGTGACCGTTGTATTCAATGACGATGCAATTTCTGTGCTTCATCAACATTTTCAAGGTCCACAGATTACAGTATGCTTCAAGATGTGCATCGGAAACTACTACTGGTCTTCCAGTTAACGATAAAGCGTAGACAGTTTGAGACATTACTCCCATGGAGGAAAGTGCGCATGGTGACTGTTGTATTCAATCCCGATGCAATTTCTGTGTTTCATCACCACTCTGATAGTCCACAGATTACAGAATGCCTCCAGATGTGAATCGGAAACTACTACTGTACTTCCAGGGAACCATCAAAGCGTAGACTGTTTGAGAAATTACTCCCATGGAGGAAAGTGCGCATGGTGACTGTTGTATTCCATCCCGATGCAATTTCTGTGTTTCATCAACACTTTGAAGGTCCACAGATTACAAAATGCATCCAGATGTGCATCGGAAGCTACTACTGGTCTTCCTGGGAACCATCAAAGCGTAGACTATTTGAGACATTACTCCCATGGAGGAAAGTGCGCATGGTGACTGCTGTATTCCATCGCGATGCAATTTCTGTGTGTCATCAACACTCTGATAGTCCACAGAATACAGAATGCCTCCAGATGTGCATCGGAAACTACTACGGGTCTTCCAGGGAACCATCAAAGCGTAGACTTTTTGAGACATTACTCCCATGGAGAATAGTGCGCATGGTGACTGTTGTATTCAATCCCGATCCAATTTCTTTGTTTCATCAAGACTCTGATAGTCCACAGATTACAGAATGCCTCCAGATGTGAATCGGAAACTACTACTGGACTTCCATGGAACCATCAAAGCGTAGACTGTTTGAGACATTACTCCCATGGAGGAAAGTGCGCATAGTGACTGTTGTATTCAATCCCAATGCAATTTCTTTGTTTCATTAACACTCAGATTGTCCACAGTTTACAGAATGCCTCCAGATGTGCATCGGAAAATACTACTGGTCTTCCAGGGAACGATCAAAGCGTAGACTGTTTGCGACATTACTCCCATGGAGGAAAGTGGGCATGGTGACTGTTGTATTCAATCCTGACGCAATTTCTGCGTTTCATCACCACTCTGATAGTCCACAGATTACAGAATGCCTCCAGATGTGCATCGGAAACTACTACTGGTCTTCCTGGGAACCATCAAAACGTAGACTGTTTGAGACACTACTCCCCTGGAGGAAAATGCTCATGGTGACTGTTGTATTCAATCCCGATGCAATTTCTGTGTTTCATCAAGACTCTGATAGTCCACAGATTACAGAATGCCATCAGATGTGCATTGGAAACTGCTACTGGTCTTCCAGGGAACGATCAAAGCGTAGACTGTTTGAGACATTACTCCCATGGAGGAAAGAGCGCATGGTGACTGTTGTATTCAATCCCGATGCAATTTCTGTGTTTCATTAACACTCAGATTGTCCACAGATTACACGATGCCTCCAGATGTGCATTGGAAACTACTACTGGTCTTCCAGGTAACGATCAAAGCGTAGACTGTTTGAGACATTACTCCCATGGAGAAAAGTGCGCATGGTGACTGTTGTATTTAATCACGATGTAATTTCTGTGATTCAACACTCTGACAGTCCACAGATTGCAGAATGCCTCCAGATGTGAATCGGAAACTACTACTGGTCTTCCAGTTAACGATCAAAGCGTAGACAGTTTGAGACATTACTCCAATGGAGGAAAGTGCGCATGGTGACTATTGTATTCCATACCGATGGAATATCTGTGTTTCATAAACACATTGAAGGACCACAGATTACACAATGCCTCCAGATGTGCATCGGAAACTACTACTGGTCTTCCAGGGAACGATCAAAGCGTACACTATTTGAGACAATACTCCCATGGAGGAAAGTTCGCATGGTGACTGTTGTATTCAATCACGATGCAATTTCTGTGTTTCATCAACACTCTGATAGTCCACAGATTACAGAATGCTTCCAGATATGAATCGGAAACTACTACTGGTCTTCCAGGGAACCATCAAAGCGTAGACTGTTTGAGATATTACTCCCATGGAGGAAAGTGGGCATGGTGACTGTTGTATTCAATCCTGACGCAATTTCTGTTTTTCATCACCACTCTGATAGTCCACAGATTACAGAATGCCTCCAGATGTGAATCGGAAACTACTACTGGTCTTCCTGGGAACGATCAAATCGTAAACTGTTTGAGACATTACACCCATGGAGGAAAGTGAGCATGGTGACTGTTGTATTCAATCCCGATGTAATTTATGAGTGTCATCAACACTCTGATAGTCCACAGATTACAGAATGCCTCCAGATGTGCATCGGAAACTACTACTGGTCTTCCAGGGAACGATCAAAGCTTAGACTGTTTGAGACATTACTCCCATGGAGGAAAGAGCGCATGGTGACTGTTGTACTCAATCACGATTCAATTTCTGTGTTTCATCAACACTCTCATAGACCACAGATTACAGAATGCCTCCAGATTTGCATCGGAAACTACAACTGGTCTTCCAGGGAACCATCAAAGCGTAGACTGTTTGAGACATTACTCCCATGGAGGATAGTGCGCATGGTGACTGTTGTATTCAATCCCGATCCAATTTCTGTGTTTCATCAAGACTCTGATAGTCCACAGATTACAGAATGCCTCCAGATGTGCATCGGAAAATACTACTGGTCTTCCAGGGAACGATCAAAGCGTAGACTGTTTGAGACATTACTCCCATGGAGGATAGTGCGCATGGTGACTGTTGTATTCAATCCCGGTGCAATTTCTGTGTTTCTCCAACACTGTGATAGTCCACAGGTTACTGAATGCCTCCAGATGTGCATCGGAAACTACTACTGGTCTTCCTGGGAACCATCAAAACGTAGACTGTTTGAGACACTACTCCCCTGGAGGAAAATGCTCATGGTGACTGTTGTATTCAATCCCGATGCAATTTCTGTGTTTCATCAAGACTCTGATAGTCCACAGATTACAGAATGCTACCAGATGTGCATCGGAATATACTACTGGTCTTCCAGGGAACGATCAAAGCGTAGACTGTTTGAGACATTACTCCCATGGAGAAAAGTGCGCATGGTGACTGTTGTACTTAATCACGATGCAATTTCTGTGATTCAACACTCTGATAGTCCACAGATTACAGAATGCCTCCAGATGTGAATCGGAAACTACTACCGGTCTTCCAGGGAACCATCAAAGCGTAGACTGTTTGAGACATTACTCCCATGGAGGAAAGTGCGCATGGTCACTATTGTATTCCATACCGATGGAATATCTGTGTTTCATAAACACATTGAAGGACCACAGATTACAGAATGCCTCCAGATGTGCATCGGAAACTACTACTGGTCTTCCAGGGAACGATCAAAGCGTACACTATTTGAGACAATACTCCCATGGAGGAAAGTTCGCATGGTGACTGTTGTATTCAATCACGATGCAATTTCTGTGTTTCATCAACACTCTGATAGTCCACAGATTACAGAATGCTTCCAGATATGAATCGGAAACTACTACTGGTCTTCCAGGGAACCATCAAAGCGTAGACTGTTTGAGATATTACTCCCATGGAGGAAAGTGGGCATGGTGACTGTTGTATTCAATCCTGACGCAATTTCTGTTTTTCATCACCACTCTGATAGTCCACAGATTACAGAATGCCTCCAGATGTGAATCGGAAACTACTACTGGTCTTCCTGGGAACGATCAAATCGTAAACTGTTTGAGACATTACACCCATGGAGGAAAGTGAGCATGGTGACTGTTGTATTCAATCCCGATGTAATTTATGTGTGTCATCAACACTCTGATAGTCCACAGATTACAGAATGCCTCCAGATGTGCATCGGAAACTACTACTGGTCTTCCAGGGAACGATCAAAGCTTAGACTGTTTGAGACATTACTCCCATGGAGGAAAGAGCGCATGGTGACTGTTGTACTCAATCACGATTCAATTTCTGTGTTTCATCAACACTCTCATAGACCACAGATTACAGAATGCCTCCAGATTTGCATCGGAAACTACAACTGGTCTTCCAGGGAACCATCAAAGCGTATACTGTTTGAGACATTACTCCCATGGAGGATAGTGCGCATGGTGACTGTTGTATTCAATCCCGATCCAATTTCTGTGTTTCATCAAGACTCTGATAGTCCACAGATTACAGAATGCCTCCAGATGTGCATCGGAAAATACTACTGGGCTTCCAGGGAACGATCAAAGCGTAGACTGTTTGAGACATTACTCCCATGGAGGATAGTGCGCATGGTGACTGTTGTATTCAATCCCGGTGCAATTTCTGTGTTTCTCCAACACTGTGATAGTCCACAGGTTACTGAATGCCTCCAGATGTGCATCGGAAACTACTACTGGTCTTCCTGGGAACCATCAAAACGTAGACTGTTTGAGACACTACTCCCCTGGAGGAAAATGCTCATGGTGACTGTTGTATTCAATCCCGATGCAATTTCTGTGTTTCATCAAGACTCTGATAGTCCACAGATTACAGAATGCTACCAGATGTGCATCGGAATATACTACTGGTCTTCCAGGGAACGATCAAAGCGTAGACTGTTTGAGACATTACTCCCATGGAGAAAAGTGCGCATGGTGACTGTTGTACTTAATCACGATGCAATTTCTGTGATTCAACACTCTGATAGTCCACAGATTACAGAATGCCTCCAGATGTGAATCGGAAACTACTACCGGTCTCCCAGGGAACCATCAAAGCGTAGACTGTTTGAGACATTACTCCCATGGAGGAAAGTGCGCATGGTCACAATTGTATTCCATACCGATGGAATATCTGTGTTTCATAAACACATTGAAGGACCACAGATTACAGAATGCCTCCAGATGTGCATCGGAAACTACTACTGGTCTTCCAGGGAACGATCAAAGCGTACACTATTTGAGACAATACTCCCATGGAGGAAAGTGCGCATGGTGACTGTTGTATTCAATCACGATGCAATTTCTGTGTTTCATCAACACTCTGATAGTCCACAGATTACAGAATGCCTCCAGATATGAATCGGAAACTACTACTGGTCTTCCAGGGAACCATCAAAGCGTAGACTGTTTGAGATATTACTCCCATGGAGGAAAGTGCGCATGGTGACTGTTGTATTCAATCCTGACGCAATTTCTGTTTTTCATCACCACTCTGATAGTCCACAGATTACAGAATGCCTCCAGATGTGAATCGGAAACTACTACTGGTCTTCCTGGGAACGATCAAATCGTAAACTGTTTGAGACATTACACCCATGGAGGAAAGTGCGCATGGTGACTGTTGTATTCAATCCCGATGTAATTTCTGTGTGTCATCAACACTCTCATAGTCCACAGATTACAGAATGCCTCCAGATGTGCATCGGAAACTACAACTGGTCTTCCAGGGAACCATCAAAGCGTAGACTGTTTGAGACATTACTCGCATGGAGGATAGTGCGCATGGTGACTGTTGTATTCAATCCCGATCCAATTTCTGTGTTTCATCAAGAGTCTGATAGTCCACAGATTACAGAATGCCTCCAGATGTGCATCGGAAAATACTACTTGTCTTCCAGGGAACGATCAAAGCGTAGACTGTTTGAGACATTACTCCATGGAGAAAAGTGCGCAAGGTGACTGTTGTATTCAATGACGATGCAATTTCTGTGCTTCATCAACACTTTGAAGGTCCACAGATTACAGAATGCCTCTAGATGTGCATCAGAAACTACTACTGGTCTTCCTGGGAACCATCAAAGCGTAGACTATTTGAGACATTACTCCCATGGGGGAAAGTGCTCATGGTGACTGTTGTATTCCATCACGATGCAATTTCTGTGTTTCATCAACACATTGAAGGTCCACAGATTACAGAATGCCTCCAGATGTACATCGGAAACTACTACTGGTCTTCCTGGGAACCATCAAAGCGTAGACTATTTGAGACATTACTCTCATGGAGGAAAGTGAGCATGTTTACTGTTGTATTCAATCCCGATGCAGTTTCTGTGTTTCATCAAGACTCTGATAGTCCACAGATTACAGAATGCCTCCAGATGTGAATCGGAAACTACTACTGGTCTTCCTGGGAACGATCAAATCGTAAACTGTTTGAGACATTACACCCATGGAGGAAAGTGAGCATGGTGACTGTTGTATTCAATCCCGATGTAATTTATGAGTGTCATCAACACTCTGATAGTCCACAGATTACAGAATGCCTCCAGATGTGCATCGGAAACTACTACTGGTCTTCCAGGGAACGATCAAAGCTTAGACTGTTTGAGACATTACTCCCATGGAGGAAAGAGCGCATGGTGACTGTTGTACTCAATCACGATTCAATTTCTGTGTTTCATCAACACTCTCATAGACCACAGATTACAGAATGCCTCCAGATTTGCATCGGAAACTACAACTGGTCTTCCAGGGAACCATCAAAGCGTAGACTGTTTGAGACATTACTCCCATGGAGGATAGTGCGCATGGTGACTGTTGTATTCAATCCCGATCCAATTTCTGTGTTTCATCAAGACTCTGATAGTCCACAGATTACAGAATGCCTCCAGATGTGCATCGGAAAATACTACTGGTCTTCCAGGGAACGATCAAAGCGTAGACTGTTTGAGACATTACTCCCATGGAGGATAGTGCGCATGGTGACTGTTGTATTCAATCCCGGTGCAATTTCTGTGTTTCTCCAACACTGTGATAGTCCACAGGTTACTGAATGCCTCCAGATGTGCATCGGAAACTACTACTGGTCTTCCTGGGAACCATCAAAACGTAGACTGTTTGAGACACTACTCCCCTGGAGGAAAATGCTCATGGTGACTGTTGTATTCAATCCCGATGCAATTTCTGTGTTTCATCAAGACTCTGATAGTCCACAGATTACAGAATGCTACCAGATGTGCATCGGAATATACTACTGGTCTTCCAGGGAACGATCAAAGCGTAGACTGTTTGAGACATTACTCCCATGGAGAAAAGTGCGCATGGTGACTGTTGTACTTAATCACGATGCAATTTCTGTGATTCAACACTCTGATAGTCCACAGATTACAGAATGCCTCCAGATGTGAATCGGAAACTACTACCGGTCTTCCAGGGAACCATCAAAGCGTAGACTGTTTGAGACATTACTCCCATGGAGGAAAGTGCGCATGGTCACTATTGTATTCCATACCGATGGAATATCTGTGTTTCATAAACACATTGAAGGACCACAGATTACAGAATGCCTCCAGATGTGCATCGGAAACTACTACTGGTCTTCCAGGGAACGATCAAAGCGTACACTATTTGAGACAATACTCCCATGGAGGAAAGTTCGCATGGTGACTGTTGTATTCAATCACGATGCAATTTCTGTGTTTCATCAACACTCTGATAGTCCACAGATTACAGAATGCTTCCAGATATGAATCGGAAACTACTACTGGTCTTCCAGGGAACCATCAAAGCGTAGACTGTTTGAGATATTACTCCCATGGAGGAAAGTGGGCATGGTGACTGTTGTATTCAATCCTGACGCAATTTCTGTTTTTCATCACCACTCTGATAGTCCACAGATTACAGAATGCCTCCAGATGTGAATCGGAAACTACTACTGGTCTTCCTGGGAACGATCAAATCGTAAACTGTTTGAGACATTACACCCATGGAGGAAAGTGAGCATGGTGACTGTTGTATTCAATCCCGATGTAATTTATGTGTGTCATCAACACTCTGATAGTCCACAGATTACAGAATGCCTCCAGATGTGCATCGGAAACTACTACTGGTCTTCCAGGGAACGATCAAAGCTTAGACTGTTTGAGACATTACTCCCATGGAGGAAAGAGCGCATGGTGACTGTTGTACTCAATCACGATTCAATTTCTGTGTTTCATCAACACTCTCATAGACCACAGATTACAGAATGCCTCCAGATTTGCATCGGAAACTACAACTGGTCTTCCAGGGAACCATCAAAGCGTAGACTGTTTGAGACATTACTCCCATGGAGGATAGTGCGCATGGTGACTGTTGTATTCAATCCCGATCCAATTTCTGTGTTTCATCAAGACTCTGATAGTCCACAGATTACAGAATGCCTCCAGATGTGCATCGGAAAATACTACTGGGCTTCCAGGGAACGATCAAAGCGTAGACTGTTTGAGACATTACTCCCATGGAGGATAGTGCGCATGGTGACTGTTGTATTCAATCCCGGTGCAATTTCTGTGTTTCTCCAACACTGTGATAGTCCACAGGTTACTGAATGCCTCCAGATGTGCATCGGAAACTACTACTGGTCTTCCTGGGAACCATCAAAACGTAGACTGTTTGAGACACTACTCCCCTGGAGGAAAATGCTCATGGTGACTGTTGTATTCAATCCCGATGCAATTTCTGTGTTTCATCAAGACTCTGATAGTCCACAGATTACAGAATGCTACCAGATGTGCATCGGAATATACTACTGGTCTTCCAGGGAACGATCAAAGCGTAGACTGTTTGAGACATTACTCCCATGGAGAAAAGTGCGCATGGTGACTGTTGTACTTAATCACGATGCAATTTCTGTGATTCAACACTCTGATAGTCCACAGATTACAGAATGCCTCCAGATGTGAATCGGAAACTACTACCGGTCTCCCAGGGAACCATCAAAGCGTAGACTGTTTGAGACATTACTCCCATGGAGGAAAGTGCGCATGGTCACAATTGTATTCCATACCGATGGAATATCTGTGTTTCATAAACACATTGAAGGACCACAGATTACAGAATGCCTCCAGATGTGCATCGGAAACTACTACTGGTCTTCCAGGGAACGATCAAAGCGTACACTATTTGAGACAATACTCCCATGGAGGAAAGTGCGCATGGTGACTGTTGTATTCAATCACGATGCAATTTCTGTGTTTCATCAACACTCTGATAGTCCACAGATTACAGAATGCCTCCAGATATGAATCGGAAACTACTACTGGTCTTCCAGGGAACCATCAAAGCGTAGACTGTTTGAGATATTACTCCCATGGAGGAAAGTGCGCATGGTGACTGTTGTATTCAATCCTGACGCAATTTCTGTTTTTCATCACCACTCTGATAGTCCACAGATTACAGAATGCCTCCAGATGTGAATCGGAAACTACTACTGGTCTTCCTGGGAACGATCAAATCGTAAACTGTTTGAGACATTACACCCATGGAGGAAAGTGCGCATGGTGACTGTTGTATTCAATCCCGATGTAATTTCTGTGTGTCATCAACACTCTCATAGTCCACAGATTACAGAATGCCTCCAGATGTGCATCGGAAACTACAACTGGTCTTCCAGGGAACCATCAAAGCGTAGACTGTTTGAGACATTACTCGCATGGAGGATAGTGCGCATGGTGACTGTTGTATTCAATCCCGATCCAATTTCTGTGTTTCATCAAGAGTCTGATAGTCCACAGATTACAGAATGCCTCCAGATGTGCATCGGAAAATACTACTTGTCTTCCAGGGAACGATCAAAGCGTAGACTGTTTGAGACATTACTCCATGGAGAAAAGTGCGCAAGGTGACTGTTGTATTCAATGACGATGCAATTTCTGTGCTTCATCAACACTTTGAAGGTCCACAGATTACAGAATGCCTCTAGATGTGCATCAGAAACTACTACTGGTCTTCCTGGGAACCATCAAAGCGTAGACTATTTGAGACATTACTCCCATGGGGGAAAGTGCTCATGGTGACTGTTGTATTCCATCACGATGCAATTTCTGTGTTTCATCAACACATTGAAGGTCCACAGATTACAGAATGCCTCCAGATGTACATCGGAAACTACTACTGGTCTTCCTGGGAACCATCAAAGCGTAGACTATTTGAGACATTACTCTCATGGAGGAAAGTGAGCATGTTTACTGTTGTATTCAATCCCGATGCAGTTTCTGTGTTTCATCAAGACTCTGATAGTCCACAGATTACAGAATGCCTCCAGATGTGCATCGGAATATACTACTGTTCTTCCAGGGAACGAACAAAGCGTAGATTGTTTGAAACATTACTCCCACGGAGAAAACTGCGCATGGTGACCGTTGTATTCAATGACGATGCAATTTCTGTGCTTCATCAACATTTTCAGGGTCCACAGATTACAGAATGCTTCAAGATGTGCATCGGAAACTACTACTGGTCTTCCAGTTAACGATCAAAGCGTAGACAGTTTGAGACATTACTCCCATGGAGGAAAGTGCGCATGGTGACTGCTGTATTCCATCCCGATGCAATTTCTATGTGTCATCAACACATTGAAGGTCCAGAGATTACAGAATGCCTCCAGATGTGCATCGGAAACTACTACTGGTCTTCCAGGGAACGATCAAAGCGTAGACTGTTTGAGACAATACTCCCATGGAGGAAAGTGGGCATGGTGACTGTTGTATTGAATCCCGATGCAATTTCTGAGTTTCATCACCACTCTGATAGTTCACAGATTACAGAATGCCTCCAGATGTGAATCGGAAACTACTACTGGTCTTCCTGGGAACCATCAAAGCGTAGACTATTTGAGACATTACTCAGCTGGAGGAAAGTGCGCATGGTGACTGCTGTATTCCATCCCGATGCAATTTCTGTGTGTTATCAACACTCTGATAGTCCACAGATTGCAGAATGCCACCAGATGTGAATCGGAAACTACTACTGGTCTTCCAGTTAACGATCAAAGCGTAGACAGTTTGAGACATTACTCCCATGGAGGGAAGTGCGCATGGTGACTATTGTATTCCATACCGATGGAATATCTGTGTTTCATAAACACATTGAAGGACCACAGATTACAAAATGCCTCCAGATGTGCATCGGAAACTACTACTGGTCTTCCAGGGAACGATCAAAGCGTACACTATTTGAGACAATACTCCCATGGAGCAAAGTGCGCATGGTGACTGTTGTATTCAATCACGATGCAATTTCTGTGTTTCATCAACACTCTGATAGTCCACAGATTACAGAATGCCTCCAGATATGAATCGGAAACTACTACTGGTCTTCCAGGGAACCATCAAAGCGTAGACTGTTTGAGATATTACTCCCATGGAGGAAAGTGGGCGTGGTGACTGTTGTATTCAATCCTGACGCAAATTCTGTTTTTCATCACCACTCTGATAGTCCACAGATTACAGAATGCCTCCAGATGTGAATCGGAAACTACTACTGGTCTTCCTGGGAACGATCAAAGCGTAAACTCTTTGGGACATTACACCCATGGAGGAAAGTGCGCATGGTGACTGTTGTATTCAATTCCGATGCAATTTCTGTGTGTCATCAACACTCTGATAGTCCACAGATTACAGAATGCCTCCAGATGTGCATCGCAAACTACTACTGGTCTTCCAGGGAACGATCAAAGCGTAAACTGTTTGAGACATTACACTCATGGAGGAAAGTCCGCATGGTGACTGTTGTATTCAATCCCGATACAATTTCTGTGTTTCTCCAACAGTCTGATAGTCCACAGGTCACAGAATGCCTCCAGATGTGCATCGGAAACTACTACTGGTCTTCCTGGGAACCATCAAAACGTAGACTGTTTGAGACACTACTCCCATGGAGGAAAATGCGCAAGGTGACTGCTGTATTCAATCCCGATGCAATATCTGTGTTTCATCAAGACTCTGATAGTCCACAGATTACAGAATGCTACCAGATCTGCATCGGAAAATACTACTGGTCTTCCAGGGAACGATCAAAGCGTAGACTGTTTGCGACATTACTCCCATGGAGGAAAGTGGGCATGGTGACTGTTGTATTCAATCCTGATGCAATGTCTGTGTTTCATCACCACTCTGATAGTCCACAGATTACAGAATCCCTCCAGATGTGAATCGGAAACTACTACTGGACTTCCATGGAACCATCAAAGCGTAGACTGTTTGAGACATTACTCCCATTGCGGGAAAGTGCGCATAGTGACTGTTGTATTCAATCCCGATGCAATTTCTTTGTTTCATTAACACTCAGATTGTCCACAGTTTACAGAATGCCTCCAGATGTGCATCGAAAATACTACTGGTCTTCCAGGGAACGATCAAAGCGTAGACTGTTTGCGACATTACTCCCATGGAGGAAAGTGGGCATGGTGACTGTTGTATTCAATCCTAAAGCAATTTCTGTTTTTCATCACGACTCTGATAGTCAACAGATTACAGAATGCCTCCAGATGTGAATCGGAAACTACTACTGGTCTTCCTTAGAACCATCAAAGCGTAGACTATTTGTGACATTACTCCCATGGAGGAAAGTGCGAATAGTGACTGTTGTATTCAATCCCGAGGCAATTTCTGTGTTTTATCAAGACTCTGATAGTCCACAGATTACAGAATGCCTCCAGATGTGCATCGGAAAATACTACTGGACTTCCAGGGAACCATCAAAGCGTAGACTGTTTGAGACATTACTCCCATGGAGGAAAGTGCGCATTATGACTGATGTATTCAATCCCGATGCAATTCCTTTGTTTCATTAACACTCAGATTTTCCACAGTTTACAGAATGCCTCCAGATGTGCATCGCAAACTACTACTGGTCTTCCAGGGAACGATCAAAGCGTAGACTGTTTGCGACATTACTCCCATGGAGGGAAGTGGGCATGGTGACTGTTGTATTCAATCCTGATGCAATTTCTGAGTTTCATCAACACTCTGATAGTCCACAGATTACAGAATGCCTCCAGATTTGCATCGCAAACTACTACTCGTCTTCCAGGGAACGATCAAAGCGTAAACTGTTTGAGACATTACACACATGGAGGAATGTGCCCATTCTGAATGTTGTATTCAATCCCGATGCAACTTCTGTGTTTCGTCAAGACTCTGATAGTCCACAGATTACATAATGAATCCAGATGTGCATCGGAAACTATTATAATGACTTCCAGAGAACGATCAAAGCGTAGTCAGTTTGAGACATTGATCCCATGGAGAATAGTGCGCATGGTGATTGTTGTATTCAATCCCGATGCAATTTCTGTGTTTCATCAACACTCTGATAGTCCACAGATTACAGAATGCCTCCAGATGTGAATCGGAAACTACTACTGGTACTCCAGGGTACCATCAAACCGTAGACTGTTTGAGACTTTACTCCCATGGAGGGATGTGCACATGGTGACTGTTGTATTCAATCCCGATGCAATTTCTGTGTTTCATCAACACTCAGGAAGTCCACAGATTGCAGAATGCCTCCAGATGTGCATCGGCAACTACTACAGGTCTTCCAGGGAACGATCAAAGCGTAGACTGTTTGCGACATTACTCCCATAGAGGAAAGTGGGCATGGTGACTGTTGTATTCAACCCCGATGCAATTTCTGTGTTTCATCAACACTCTGATAGTCCACAGATTACAGAATGCCTCCAGATGTGCATCGGAAACTACTACTGGTCTTCCAGGGAACGATCAAAGCGTAAACTGTTTGAGACCTTACACCCATGGAGGAAAGTGCGCATGGTGATTGTTGTATTCAATCCCGGTGCAATTTCTGAGTTTCTCCAACACTGTGATAGTCCACAGGTTACAGAATGCCTCCAGATGTGCATCGGAAACTACTATTGGTCTTCCTGGGAACCATCAAAACGTAGACTGTTTGAGACACTACTCCCCTGGAGGAAAATGCGCATGGTGACTGTTGTATTCAATCCCGATGCAATTTCTGGGTTTCATCAACACTCTGATAGTCCACAGATTACAGAATGCTACCAGATGTGCATTGGAATATACTACTGGTCTTCCAGGGAACGATCAAAGCGTAGACTGTTTGAGACATTACTCCCATGGAGAAAAGTGCGCATGGTGACTGTTGTATTTAATCACGATGCAATTTCTGTGATTCAACACTCTGATAGTCCACAGATTACAGAATGCCTCCAGATGTGAATCGGAAACTACTACTGGTCTTCCAGTTAACGATCAAAGCGTAGACAGTTTGAGACATTACTCCCATGGAGGAAAGTGCGCATGGTGACTATTGTATTCCATACCGATGGAATATCTGTGTTTCATAAACACATTGAAGGACCACAGATTACAGAATGCCTCCAGATGTGCATCGGAAACTACTACTGGTCTTCCAGGGAACGATCAAAGCGTACACTATTTGAGACAATACCCCCATGGAGGAAAGTGCGCATGGTGACTGTTGTATTCAATCACGATGCAATTTCTGTGTTTCATCAACACTCTGATAGTCCACAGATTACAGAATGCCTCCAGATATGAATCGGAAACTACTACTGGTCTTCCAGGGAACCATCAAAGCGTAGACTGTTTGAGATATTACTCCCATGGAGGAAAGTGGGCATGGTGACTGTTGTATTCAATCCTGACGCAAATTCTGTTTTTCATCACCACTCTGATAGTCCACAGATTACAGAATGCCTCCAGATGTGAATCGGAAACTACTACTGGTCTTCCTGGGAACGATCAAAGCGTAAACTGTTTGAGACATTACACCCATGGAGGAAAGTGCGCATGGTGACTGTTGTATTCAATCCCGATGCAATTTCTGTGTGTCATCAACACTCTGATAGTCCACAGATTACAGAATGCCTCCAGATGTGCATCGGAAACTACTACTGGTCTTCCAGGGAACGATCAAAGCGTAAACTGTTTGAGACATTACACTCATGGAGGAAAGTGTGCATGGTGACTGTTGTATTCAATCCCGATACAATTTCTGTGTTTCTCCAACAGTCTGATAGTCCACAGGTCACAGAATGCCTCCAGATGTGCATCGGAAACTACTACTGGTCTTCCTGGGAACCATCAAAACGTAGACTGTTTGAGACATTACTCTCATGGAGGAAAATGCGCATGGTGACTGTTGTATTCAATCCCGATGCAATTTCTGTGTTTCATCAAGACTCTGATAGTCCACAGATTACAGAATGCTACCAGATCTGCATCGGAAAATACTACTGGTCTTCCAGGGAACGATCAAAGCGTAGACTGTTTGCGACATTACTCCCATGGAGGAAAGTGGGCATGGTGACTGTTGTATTCAATCCTGACGCAATGTCTGTGTTTCATCACCACTCTGATAGTCCACAGATTACAGAATCCCTCCAGATGTGAATCGGAAACTACTACTGGACTTCCATGGAACCATCAAAGCGTAAACTGTTTGAGACATTACACCCATGGAGGAAAGTGCGCATAGTGACTGTTGTATTCAATCCCGATGCAATTTCTTTGTTTCATTAACACTCAGATTGTCCACAGTTTACAGAATGCCTCCAGATGTGCATCGAAAATACTACTGGTCTTCCAGGGAACGATCAAAGCGTAGACTGTTTGCGACATTACTCCCATGGAGGAAAGTGCGCATGGTGACTGTAGTATTCAATCCTAAAGCAATTTCTGTTTTTCATCACCACTCTGATAGTCAACAGATTACAGAATGCCTCCAGATGTGTATCGGAAACTACTACTGGTCATCATTAGAACCATCAAAGCGTAGACTATTTGTGACATTACCCCCATGGAGGAAAGTGCGAATAGTGACTGTTGTATTCAATCCCGATGCAATTTCTGTGTTTCATCAAGACTCTGATAGTCCACAGATTACAGAATGCCTCCAGATGTGCATCGGAAAATACTATTGGTCTTCCAGGGAAAGAACAAAGCGTAGACTGTTTGAGAAATTACTCCCATGGAGAAAACTGCGCATGGTGACCGTTGTATTCAATGACGATGCAATTTCTGTGCCTCATCAACACTTTGAAGGTCAACAGATTACAGAATGCTTCAAGATGTGCATCGGAAGCTACTACTGGTCTTCCAGTTAACAATCAAAGCGTAGACAACTTGATACATTACTCCCATGGAGGAAAGTGCGCATGGTGACTGCTGTATTCCATCCCGATACAGTTTCTGTGTGTTATCAACACTCTAATAGTCCACAGATTACAGAATGCCTCCAGATGTGCATCCGAAACTACTACTGGTCTTCCAGGGAACGATCAAAGCGTAAACTGTTTGAGACATTACACCCATTTAGGAAAGTGCGCATGGTGACTGTTGTATTCCATCCCGATGCAATTTCTGTGATTCTCCAACACTCTGATAGTCCACAGGTTACAGAATGCCTCCAGATGTGCATCGGAAACTACTACTGGTCGTCCTGGGAAACATCAAAACGTAGACTGTTTGAGACACTACTCCCATGGAGGAAAAAGCGCATGGTGACTGTTGTATTCAATCCCGATGCAATTTCTGTGTTTCATCAAGACTCTGATAGTCCACAGATTACAGAATGCTACCAGATGTGCATCGGAAAATACTACTGGTCTTCCAGGGAACGATCAAAGCGTAGACTGTTTGAGACGTTACTCCCATGGAGAAAAGTGCGCATGGTGACTGTTGTATTTAATCACGATGCAATTTCTGTGATTCAACACTCTCATAGTCCACAGATTACAGAATGCCTCCAGATGTGAATCGGAAACTACTACTGGTCTTCCAGGGAACCATCAAATCGTAGTCTGTTTGAGACATTACTCCCATGGAGGAAAGTGCGCATGGTGACTGTTGTATTCAATCCCGATGCAATTTCTGTGTTTCATTAACACTCAGATTGTCCACAGATTACACAATGCCTCCAGATGTGCATTGGAAACTACTACTGGACTTCCAGGGAACGATCAAAGCGTAGACTGTTTGAGACATTACTCCCATGGAGAAAAATGCGCATGGTGACTGTTGTATTTAATCACGATGCAATTACTGTGTTTCTTCAACACTCTGATAGTCCACAGATTACAGGATGCCTCCATATGTGCATCGGAAACTACTACTGGTCTTCCAGGGAACGATCAAAGCGTAAACTGTTTGAGACATTACACCCATGGAGGAAAGTGCGCATGGTGACTGTTGTATTCAATCCCGATGCAATTTCTGTGTTTCGTCAAGACTTTGATAGTCCACAGATTACAGAATGACTCCAGATGTGCATCGGAAACTATTACTGGTCTTCCAGGGAACGATCAAATCGTAGACCGTTTGAGACATTATTCACATGGAGGAAAATGCGCATGGTGACTGTTGTATTCAATCCCGATGCCATTTCTGTGTTTCATTAACACTTTTAAGGTTCACAGATTACAGAATGCCTCCTGATGTGCATCGGAAACTACTACTGGTCTTCCAGAGAACGATCAAAGCGTAGACAGTTTTAAACATTACTCCCATGAAGGAAAGTGCGCATGGTGACTCTTGTATTCAATCCCGATGCAATATCTGTGTTTCATCAAGACTCTGATAGTCCACAGATTACAGAATGCCTCCAGATGTGCATCGGAAACTAATACTGGTCTTCCAGGGAATGATCAAAGCGTAGACTGTTTGAGACATTGCTCACAAGGAGGTAAGTGCGCATAGTGACTGTTGTATTCAATCCCGATGCAATTTCTGTGTTTCATCAACACTTTGAAGGTCCACAGATTACAGAATGCCTCCAGATGTGAATCGGAAACTACTACTGGTCTTCCTGGGAACGATCAAAGCGTAAACTGTTTGAGACATTACACCCATGGAGGAAAGTGCGCATGGTGACTGTTGTATTCAATCCCGATGCAATTTCTGTGTGTCATCAACACTCTGATAGTCCACAGATTACAGAATGCCTCCAGATGTGCATCGGAAACTACTACTGGTCTTCCAGGGAACGATCAAAGCGTAAACTGTTTGAGACATTACACTCATGGAGGAAAGTGCGCATGGTGACTGTTGTATTCAATCCCGATACAATTTCTGTGTTTCTCCAACAGTCTGATAGTCCACAGGTCACAGAATGCCTCCAGATGTGCATCGGAAACTACTACTGGTCTTCCTGGGAACCATCAAAACGTAGACTGTTTGAGACATTACTCTCATGGAGGAAAATGCGCATGGTGACTGTTGTATTCAATCCCGATGCAATTTCTGTGTTTCATCAAGACTCTGATAGTCCACAGATTACAGAATGCTACCAGATCTGCATCGGAAAATACTACTGGTCTTCCAGGGAACGATCAAAGCGTAGACTGTTTGCGACATTACTCCCATGGAGGAAAGTGGGCATGGTGACTGTTGTATTCAATCCTGACGCAATGTCTGTGTTTCATCACCACTCTGATAGTCCACAGATTACAGAATCCCTCCAGATGTGAATCGGAAACTACTACTGGACTTCCATGGAACCATCAAAGCGTAAACTGTTTGAGACATTACACCCATGGAGGAAAGTGCGCATAGTGACTGTTGTATTCAATCCCGATGCAATTTCTTTGTTTCATTAACACTCAGATTGTCCACAGTTTACAGAATGCCTCCAGATGTGCATCGAAAATACTACTGGTCTTCCAGGGAACGATCAAAGCGTAGACTGTTTGCGACATTACTCCCATGGAGGAAAGTGCGCATGGTGACTGTAGTATTCAATCCTAAAGCAATTTCTGTTTTTCATCACCACTCTGATAGTCAACAGATTACAGAATGCCTCCAGATGTGTATCGGAAACTACTACTGGTCTTCATTAGAACCATCAAAGCGTAGACTATTTGTGACATTACCCCCATGGAGGAAAGTGCGAATAGTGACTGTTGTATTCAATCCCGATGCAATTTCTGTGTTTCATCAAGACTCTGATAGTCCACAGATTACAGAATGCCTCCAGATGTGCATCGGAAACTACAACAGGTCTTCCAGGAAACGATCAAAGCGTAGACTGTTTGAGAAATTACTCCCATGGAGAAAACTGCGCATGGTGACCGTTGTATTCAATGACGATGCAATTTCTGTGCCTCATCAACACTTTGAAGGTCAACAGATTACAGAATGCTTCAAGATGTGCATCGGAAGCTACTACTGGTCTTCCAGTTAACAATCAAAGCGTAGACAACTTGATACATTACTCCCATGGAGGAAAGTGCGCATGGTGACTGCTGTATTCCATCCCGATACAGTTTCTGTGTGTTATCAACACTCTAATAGTCCACAGATTACAGAATGCCTCCAGATGTGCATCCGAAACTACTACTGGTCTTCCAGGGAACGATCAAAGCGTAAACTGTTTGAGACATTACACCCATTTAGGAAAGTGCGCATGGTGACTGTTGTATTCCATCCCGATGCAATTTCTGTGATTCTCCAACACTCTGATAGTCCACAGGTTACAGAATGCCTCCAGATGTGCATCGGAAACTACTACTGGTCGTCCTGGGAAACATCAAAACGTAGACTGTTTGAGACACTACTCCCATGGAGGAAAAAGCGCATGGTGACTGTTGTATTCAATCCCGATGCAATTTCTGTGTTTCATCAAGACTCTGATAGTCCACAGATTACAGAATGCTACCAGATGTGCATCGGAAAATACTACTGGTCTTCCAGGGAACGATCAAAGCGTAGACTGTTTGAGACGTTACTCCCATGGAGAAAAGTGCGCATGGTGACTGTTGTATTTAATCACGATGCAATTTCTGTGATTCAACACTCTCATAGTCCACAGATTACAGAATGCCTCCAGATGTGAATCGGAAACTACTACTGGTCTTCCAGGGAACCATCAAATCGTAGTCTGTTTGAGACATTACTCCCATGGAGGAAAGTGCGCATGGTGACTGTTGTATTCAATCCCGATGCAATTTCTGTGTTTCATTAACACTCAGATTGTCCACAGATTACACAATGCCTCCAGATGTGCATTGGAAACTACTACTGGACTTCCAGGGAACGATCAAAGCGTAGACTGTTTGAGACATTACTCCCATGGAGAAAAATGCGCATGGTGACTGTTGTATTTAATCACGATGCAATTACTGTGTTTCTTCAACACTCTGATAGTCCACAGATTACAGGATGCCTCCATATGTGCATCGGAAACTACTACTGGTCTTCCAGGGAACGATCAAAGCGTAAACTGTTTGAGACATTACACCCATGGAGGAAAGTGCGCATGGTGACTGTTGTATTCAATCCCGATGCAATTTCTGTGTTTCGTCAAGACTTTGATAGTCCACAGATTACAGAATGACTCCAGATGTGCATCGGAAACTATTACTGGTCTTCCAGGGAACGATCAAATCGTAGACCGTTTGAGACATTATTCACATGGAGGAAAGTGCGCATGGTGACTGTTGTATTCAATCCCGATGCCATTTCTGTGTTTCATTAACACTTTTAAGGTTCACAGATTACAGAATGCCTCCTGATGTGCATCGGAAACTACTACTGGTCTTCCAGAGAACGATCAAAGCGTAGACAGTTTTAAACATTACTCCCATGGAGGAAAGTGCGCATGGTGACTCTTGTATTCAATCCCGATGCAATATCTGTGTTTCATCAAGACTCTGATAGTCCACAGATTACAGAATGCCTCCAGATGTGCATCGGAAACTAATACTGGTCTTCCAGGGAATGATCAAAGCGTAGACTGTTTGAGACATTGCTCACAAGGAGGTAAGTGCGCATAGTGACTGTTGTATTCAATCCCGATGCAATTTCTGTGTTTCATCAACACTTTGAAGGTCCACAGATTACAGAATGCCTCCAGATGTGCATCGGAAACTACTACTGGTCTTGCAGGGAACGATCAAAGCGTAGACAGTTTGCGACATTACTCCCATGGAGGAAAGTGGGCATGGTGACTGTTGTATTCAATCCCGATGCAATTTCTGAGTTTCATCAACACTCAGATAGTCCACAGATTACAGAATGCCTCCAGAAGTGCATCGGAAACTACTACTGGTCTTCCAGGGAACGATCAAAGCGTAGACTGTTTGCGACATTACTCCCATGGAGGAAAGTGGGCATGGTGACTGTTGTATTCAACCGCGATGCAATTTCTGTGTTTCATCAAGACTCTGATAGTCCACAGATTACAGAATGCCTCCAGATGTGCATCGGAATATACTACTGGTCTTCCAGGGAACGATCAAAGAGTAGATTGTTTGAGACAATACTCCCACGGCGAAAACTACGCATGGTGACCGTTGTATTCAATGACGATGCATTTTCTGTGCTTCATCAACATTTTCAGGGTTCACTGATTACAGAAGGCTTCAAGATGTGCATCGGAAACTACTACTGGTCTTCCAGGGAACGATCAAAGCGTAGACTGTTTGAGACGATACTCCCATGGAGGAAATTGGGCATGGTGACTGTTGTATTGAATCCCGATGCAAATTCTGAGTTTCATCACCACTCTGATAGTCCACAGATTACAGAATGCCTCCAGATGTGAATCGGAAACTACTACTGTACTTCCACGGAACCATCAAAGCGTAGACTGTTTGAGACATTACTCCCATGGAGGAAAGTGCGCATGGTGACTGTTGTATTCCATCCCGATGCAATTTCTGTGTTTCATCAACACATTGAAGGTCCACAGATTACAGAATGCCTCCATATGTGCATCGGAAACTACTACTGGTCTTCCTGGGAACCATCAAAGCGTAGACTATTTGCGACATTACTCCCATGGAGGAAAGTGCTTATGGTGACTGCTGTATTCCATCCCGATGCAATTTCTGTGTGTTATCAACACTCTGATAGTCCACAGATTACTGAATGCCTCCAGATGTGCATCGGAAACTACTACTGGTCTTCCAGGGAACGATCAAAGCGTACACTGTTTGAGACATTACACCCATGGAGGAAAGTGCGCATGGTGACTGTTGTATTCAATCCCGATGCAATTTCTGTGTTTCTCCAACACTCTGATAGTCCACAGGTTACAGAATGCCTCCAGATGTGCATCGGAAGCTACTTCTGGTCGTCCTGGGAAACATCAAAACGTAGACTGTTTGAGACACTACTCCCATGGAGGAAAATGCGCATGGTGACTGTTGTATTCAATCCCGATGCAATTTCTGTGTCTCATCAAGACTCTCATAGTCCACAGATTACAGAATAACTCCAGATGTGCATCGGAAACTACTACTGGTCTTCCAGGGAACGATCAAAGCGTAGACTCTTTGAGACAATACTCCCATGGAGAAAAGTGGGGATGGTGACTGTTGTATACAATCCCGATGCAATTTCTGTGTTTCATCACCACTCTGATAGTCCACAGATTACAGAATGCCTCCAGATGTGCATCGGAAAATACTAATGGACTTCCAGGGAACCATCAAAGCGTAGACTGTTTGAGACATTACTCATATGGAGGAAAGTGCGCATTATGACTGTTGTGTTCAATCCCGATGCAATTCCTTTGTTTCATTAACACTCAGATAGTCCACAGTTTACAGAATGCCACCAGGTGTGCATCGGAAACTAATACTGGTCTTCCAGGGAACGATCAAAGCGTAGACTGTTTGCGACATTACTCCCATGGAGGAAAGTGCGCATGGTGACTGCTGTATTCCATCCCGATGCAATTTCTGTGTGTTATCAACACTCTGATAGTCCACAGATTACAGAATGACTCCAGATGTGCATCGGAAACTACTACTGGTCTTCCAGGGAACGATCAAAGCGTAAACTGTTTGAGACATTACACCCATGGCGGAAAGTGCGCATGGTGACTGTTGTATTCAATCCCGATGCAATTTCTGTGTTTCTCCAACACTCTGATAGTCCACAGGTTACAGAATGCCTCCAGATGTGCATCGGAAACTACTACTGGTCGTCCTGGGAAACATCAAAACGTAGACTGTTTGAGACACTACTCCCATGGAGGAAAATGCGCATGGTGACTGTTGTATTCAATCCCGATGCAATTTCTGTGTTTCATCTAGACTCTGATAGTCCACAGATTACAGAATGCCTCCAGATGTGCATCGGAAACTACTACTGGTCTTCCAGGGAACGATCAAAGCGTAGACTCTTTGAGACAATACTCCCATGGAGAAAAGTGGGGATGGTGACTGTTGTATTCAATCCCGATGCAATTTCTGTGTTTCATCACTACTCTGATAGTCCACAGATTACAGAATGCCTCCAGATGTGCATCGGAAAATACTACTGGACTTCCAGGAAACCATCAAAGCGTAGACTGTTTGAGACATTGCTCATATGGAGGAAAGTGCGCATTATGACTGTTGTGTTCAATCCCGATGCAATTCCTTTGTTTCATTAACACTCAGATAGTCCACAGTTTACAGAATGCCACCAGATGTGCATCGGAAACTAATACTGGTCTTCCAGGGATCGATCAAAGCGTAGACTGTTTGCGACATTACTCCCATGGAGGAAAGTGGGCATGGTGACTGTTGTATTCAATCCTGATGCAATTTCTGTGTTTCATCAACACTCTGATAGTCCACAGATTACAGAATGCCTCCAGATGTGCATCGGAAACTACTACTGGTCATCCAGGGAACGATCAAAGCGTAGACAGTTTGAGACATTACTCCCATGGAGGAAAGTGCGCATGGTGACTGTTGTATTCCATCCCGATGCAATTTCTGTGTTTCATCAACACATTGAAGGTCCACAGATTACAGAATGCCTCCAGATGTGCATCGGAAACTACTACTGGTCTTCCTGGGAACCATAAAAGCGTAGACTATTTGAGACATTACTCCCATGGAGGAAAGTGCGCATGGTGACTGCTGTATTCCATCCCGATGCAATTTCTGTGTGTTATCAACACTCTGATAGTCCACAGATTACAGAATGCCTCCAGATGTGCATCGGAAACTACTACTGGTCCTCCAGGGAACGATCAAAGCGTACACTGTTTGAGACATTACACCCATGGAGGAAAGTGCGCATGGTGACTGTTGTATTCAATCCCGATGCAATTTCTGTGTTTCTCCAACACTCTGATAGTCCACAGGTTACAGAATGCCTCCAGAAGTGCATCGGAAACTACTACTGGTCGTCCTGGGAAACATCAAAACGTAGACTGTTTGAGACACTACTCCCATGGAGGAAAATGCGCATGGTGACCGTTGTATTCAATCCCGATGCAATTTCTGTGTCTCATCAAGACTCTGATAGTCCACAGATTACAGAATGCCTCCAGATGTGCATCGGAAACTACTACTGGTCTTCCAGGGAACGATCAAAGCGTAGACTCTTTGAGACAATACTCCCATGGAGAAAAGTGGGGATAGTGACTCTAGTATTCAATCCCGATGCAATTTCTGTGTTTCATCACCACTCTGATAGTCCACAGATTACAGAATGCCTCCAGATGTGCATCGGAAAATACTACTGGACTTCCAGGGAACCATCAAAGCGTAGACTGTTTGAGACATTACTCATATGGAGGAAAGTGCGCATTATGACTGTTGTGTTCAATCCCGATGCAATTCCTTTGTTTCATTAACACTCAGATAGTCCACAGTTTACAGAATGCCACCAGATGTGCATCGGAAACAAATACTGGTCTTCCAGGGAACGATCAAAGCGTAGACTGTTTGCGACATTACTCCCATGGAGGAAAGTGCGCATGGTGACTGCTGTATTCCATCCCGATGCAATTTCTGTGTGTTATCAACACTCTGATAGTCCACAGATTACAGAATGCCTCCAGATGTGCATCGGAAACTACTACTGGTCTTCCAGGGAACGATCAAAGCGTAAACTCTTTGAGACATTACACCCATGGAGGAAAGTGCGCATGTTGACTGTTGTATTCAATCCCGATGCAATTTCTGTGTTTCTCCAACACTCTGATAGTCCACAGGTTACAGAATGCCCCCAGATGTGCATCGGAAACTACTACTGGTCGTCCTGGGAAACATCAAAACGTAGACTGTTTGAGACACTACTCCCATGGAGGAAAATGCGCATGGTGACTGTTGTATTCAATCCCGATGCAATTTCTGTGTTTCATCAAGACTCTGATAGTCAACAGATTACAGAATGCCTCCAGATGTCCATCGGAAACTACTACTGGTCTTCCAGGGAACGATCAAAGCGTAGACTCTTTGAGACAATACTCCCATGGAGAAAAGTGGGGATGGTGACTGTTGTATTCAATCCCGATGCAATTTCTGTGTTTCATCACCACTCTGATAGTCCACAGATTACAGAATGCCTCCAGATGTGCATCGGAAAATACTACTGGACTTCCAGGAAACCATCAAAGCGTAGACTGTTTGAGACATTACTCATATGGAGGAAAGTGCGCATTATGACTGTTGTGTTCAATCCCGATGCAATTCCTTTGTTTCATTAACACTCAGATAGTCCACAGTTTACAGAATGCCACCAGATGTGCATCGGAAACTAATACTGGTCTTCCAGGGATCGATCAAAGCGTAGACTGTTTGCGACATTACTCCCATGGAGGAAAGTGGGCATGGTGACTGTTGTATTCAATCCTGATGCAATTTCTGTGTTTCATCAACACTCTGATAGTCCACAGATTACAGAATGCCTCCAGATTTGCATCGCAAACTACTACTCGTCTTCCAGGGAACGATCAAAGCGTAAACTGTTTGAGACATTACACCCATGGAGGAATGTGCGCATGCTGACTGTTGTACTCAATCCCGATGCAATTTCTGTGTTTCGTCAAGACTCTGATAGTCCACAGATTACAGAATGCCTCCAGATGTGCATCGGAAACTATTATAATGACTTCCAGAGAACGATCAAAGCGTAGACTGTTTGAGACATTACTCCCATGGAGGAAAATTGCGCATGGTGATTGTTGTATTCAATCCCGATGCAATTTCTGTGTTTCATCAACACTCTGATAGTCCACAGATTACAGAATGCCTCCAGATGTGCATCGGAAACTACTACTGGTCGTCCAGGGAACCATCAAAACGTAGACTGTTTGAGACACTACTCCCCTGGAGGAAAATGCTCATGGTGACTGTTGTATTCAATCCCGATGCAATTTCTGTGTTTCATCAAGACTCTGATAGTCCACAGATTACAGAATGCTACCAGATGTGCATCGGAATATACTACTGGTCTTCCAGGGACCGATCAAAGCGTAGAATGTTTGAGACATTACTCCCATGGAGAAAAGTGCGCATGGTGACTGTTGTATTTAATCACGATGCAATTTCTGTGATTCAACACTCTGATAGTCCACAGATTACAGAATGCCTCCAGATGTGAATCGGAAACTACTACTGGTCTTCCAGGGAACCATCAAAGCGTAGACTGTTTGAGACATTACTCCCATGGAGGAAAGAGCGCATGGTGACTGTTGTATTCAATCCCGATGCAATTTCTGTGTTTCATTAACACTCAGATTGTCCACAGATTACACGATGCCTCCAGATGTGCATTGGAAACTACTACTGGTCTTCCAGGGACCGATCAAAGCGTAGACTGTTTGAGACATTACTACCATGGAGAAAAGTGCGCATGGTGACTGTTGTATTTAATCACGATGCAATTTCTGTGATTCAACACTCTGATAGTCCACAAATTGCAGAATGCCTCCAGATGTGAATCGGAAACTACTACTGGTCTTCCAGTTAACGATCAAAGCGTAGACAGTTTAAGACATTACTCCCATGGAGGAAAGTGCGCATGGTGACTATTGTATTCCATACCGATGGAATATCTGTGTTTCATAAACACATTGAAGGACCACAGAGTACAGAATGCCTCCAGATGTGCATCGGAAACTACTACTGGTCTTCCAGGGAACGATCAAAGCGTACACTATTTGAGACAATACTCCCATGGAGGAAAGTGCGCATGGTGACTGTTGTATTCAATCACGATGCAATTTCTGTGTTTCATCAACACTCTGATAGTCCACAGATTACAGAATGCCTCCAGATATGAATCGGAAACTACTACTGGTCTTCCAGGGATCCATCAAAGCGTAGACTGTTTGAGATATTACTCCCATGGAGGAAAGTGGGCATGGTGACTGTTTTATTCAATCCTGACGCAATTTCTGTTTTTCATCACCACTCTGATAGTCCACAGATTACAGAAACACGCGATCTAGTGTTCGGAAACTACTACCGGTCTTCCAGGGAACGATCAAATCGAAAACTGTTTGAGACATTACACCCATGGAGGAAAGTGCGCATGGTGACTGTTGTATTCAATCCTGATGCAATGTCTGTGTTTCATCACCACTCTGATAGTCCACAGATTACAAAATCCCTCCAGATGTGAATCGGAAACTACTACTGGACTTCCATGGAACCATCAAAGCGTAGACCTTTTGAGACATTACTCCCATGGAGGAAAGTGCGCATAGTGACTGTTGTATTCAATCCCGATGCAATTTCTTTGTTTCATTAACACTCAGATTGTCCACAGTTTACAGAATGCCTCCAGATGTGCATCGGAAAATACCACTGGTCTTCCTTAGAACCATCAAAGCGTAGACTATTTGTGACATTACTCCCATTGAGGAAAGTGCGAATAGTGACTATTGTATTCAATCCCGATGCAATTTCTGTGTTTCATCAAGTCTCTGATAGTCCACAGATTACAGAATGCCTCCAGATGTGCATCGGAAAATACTATTGGCCTTCCAGGGAAAGATCAAAGCGTAGACTGTTTGAGAAATTACTCCCATGGAGAAAACTGCGCATGGTGACCGTTGTATTCAATGACGATGCAATTTCTGTGCTTCATCAACACTTTGAAGGTCCACAGATTACAGAATGCTTCAAGATGTGCATCGGAAGCTACTACTGGTCTTCCAGTTAAAGATCAAAGCGTAGACAGTTTGAGACATTACTCCCATGGAGGAAAGTGCGCATGGTGACTGCTGTATTCCATCCCGATGCAATTTCTGTGTGTTATCAACACTCTGATAGTCCACAGATTACAGAATGCCTCCAGATGTGCATCGGAAACTACTACTGGTCTTCCAGGGAACGATCAAAGCGTAAACTGTTTGAGACGTTACACCCATGGAGGAAAGTGCGCATGGTGACTGTTGTATTCAATCCCGATGCAATTTCTGTGTTTCATCTACACTCTGATAGTCCACAGATTACAGAATGCCTCCAGATGTGCATCGGAAACTACTACTGGTCTTCCAGGGAACGATCAAAGCGTAGACTCTATGAGACAATACTCCCATGGAGAAAAGTGGGGATGGTGACTGTTGTATTCAATCCCGATGCAATTTCTGTGTTTCATCACCACTCTGATAGTCCACAGATTACAGAATGCCTCCTGATGTGCATCGGAAAATACTACTGGACTTCCAGGAAACCATCAAAGCGTAGACTGTTTGAGACATTGCTCATATGGAGGAAAGTGCGCATTATGACTGTTGTGTTCAATCCCGATGCAATTCCTATGTTTCATTAAAACTCAGATAGTCCACAGTTTACAGAATGCCACCAGATGTGCATCGGAAACTAATACTGGTCTTCCAGGGATCGATCAAAGCGTAGACTGTTTGCGACATTACTCCCATGGAGGAAAGTGGGCATGGTGACTGTTGTATTCAATCCTGATGCAATTTCTGTGTTTCATCAACACTCTGATAGTCCACAGATTACAGAATGCCTCCAGATGTGCATCGGAAACTACTACTGGTCATCCAGGGAACGATCAAAGCGTAGACAGTTTGAGACATTACTCCCATGGAGGAAAGTGCGCATGGTGACTGTTGTATTCCATCCCGATGCAATTTCTGTGTTTCATCAATACATTGAAGGTCCACAGATTACAGAATGCCTCCAGATGTGCATCGGAAACTACTACTGGTCTTCCTGGGAACCATAAAAGCGTAGACTATTTGAGACATTACTCCCAAGGAGGAAAGTGCGCATGGTGACTGCTGTATTCCATCCCGATGCAATTTCTGTGTGTTATCAACACTCTGATAGTCCACAGATTACAGAATGCCTCCAGATGTGCATCGGAAACTACTACTGGTCCTCCAGGGAACGATCAAAGCGTACACTGTTTGAGACATTACACCCATGGAGGAAAGTGCGCATGGTGACTGTTGTATTCAATCCCGATGCAATTTCTGTGTTTCTCCAACACTCTGATAGTCCACAGGTTACAGAATGCCTCCAGATGTGCATCGGAAACTACTACTGGTCGTCCTGGGAAACTTCAAAACGTAGACTGTTTGAGACACTACTCCCATGGAGGAAAATGCGCATGGTGACTGTTGTATTCAATCCCGATGCAATTTCTGTGTCTCATCAAGACTCTGATAGTCCACAGATTACAGAATGCCTCCAGATGTGCATCGGAAACTACTACTGGTCTTCCAGGGAACGATCAAAGCGTAGACTCTTTGAGACAATACTCCCATGGAGAAAAGTGGGGATGGTGACTGTTGTATTCAATCCCGATGCAATTTCTGTGTTTCATCACCACTCTGATAGTCCACAGATTACAGAATGCCTCCAGATGTGCATCGGAAAATACTACTGGACTTCCAGGGAACCATCAAAGCGTAGACTGTTTGAGACATTACTCATATGGAGGAAAGTGCGCATTATGACTGTTGTGTTCAATCCCGATGCAATTCCTTTGTTTCATTAACACTCAGATAGTCCACAGTTTACAGAATGCCACCAGATGTGCATCGGAAACAAATACTGGTCTTCCAGGGAACGATCAAAGCGTAGACTGTTTGCGACATTACTCCCATGGAGGAAAGTGCGCATGGTGACTGCTGTATTCCATCCCGATGCAATTTCTGTGTGTTATCAACACTCTGATAGTCCACAGATTACAGAATGCCTCCAGATGTGCATCGGAAACTACTACTGGTCTTCCAGGGAACGATCAAAGCGTAAACTGTTTGAGACATTACCCCCATGGAGGAAAGTGCGCATGGTGACTGTTGTATTCAATCCCGATGCAATTTCTGTGTTTCTCCAACACTCTGATAGTCCACAGGTTACAGAATGCATCCAGATGTGCATCGGAAACTACTACTGGTCGTCCTGGGAAACATCAAAACGTAGACTGTTTGAGACACTACTCCCATGGAGGAAAATGCGCATGGTGACTGTTGTATTCAATCCCGATGCAATTTCTGTGTTTCATCACCACTCTGATAGTCCACAGATTACAGAATGCCTCCAGATGTGCATCGGAAAATACTACTGGACTTCCAGGAAACCATCAAAGCGTAGACTGTTTGAGACATTACTCATATGGAGGAAAGTGCGCATTATGACTGTTGTGTTCAATCCCGATGCAATTCCTTTGTTTCATTAACACTCAGATAGTCCACAGTTTACAGAATGCCACCAGATGTGCATCGGAAACTAATACTGGTCTTCCAGGGATCGATCAAAGCGTAGACTGTTTGCGACATTACTCCCATGGAGGAAAGTGGGCATGGTGACTGTTGTATTCAATTCTGATGCAATTTCTGTGTTTCATCAACACTCTGATAGTCCACAGATTACAGAATGCCTCCAGATTTGCATCGCAAACTACTACTCGTCTTCCAGGGAACGATCAAAGCGTAAACTGTTTGAGACATTACACCCATGGAGGAATGTGCGCATGCTGACTGTTGTACTCAATCCCGATGCAATTTCTGTGTTTCGTCAAGACTCTGATAGTCCACAGATTACAGAATGCTTCCAGATGTGCATCGGAAACTATTATAATGACTTCCAGAGAACGATCAAAGCGTAGACTGTTTGAGACATTACTCCCATGGAGGAAAGTGCGAATAGTGACTATTGTATTCAATCCCGATGCAATTTCTGTGTTTCATCAAGTCTCTGATAGTCCACAGATTACAGAATGCCTCCAGATGTGCATCGGAAAATACTATTGGTCTTCCAGGGAAAGATCAAAGCGTAGACTGTTTGAGAAATTACTCCCATGGAGAAAACTGCGCATGGTGACCGTTGTATTCAATGACGATGCAATTTCTGTGCTTTATCAACACTTTGAAGGTCCACAGATTACAGAATGCTTCAAGATGTGCATCGGAAGCTACTACTGGTCTTCCAGTTAAAGATCAAAGCGTAGACAGTTTGAGACATTACTCCCATGGAGGAAAGTGCGCATGGTGACTGCTGTATTCCATCCCGATGCAATTTCTGTGTGTTATCAACACTCTGATAGTCCACAGATTACAGAATGCCTCCAGATGTGCATCGGAAACTACTACTGGTCTTCCAGGGAACGATCAAAGCGTAAACTGTTTGAGACGTTACACCCATGGAGGAAAGTGCGCATGGTGACTGTTGTATTCAATCCCGATGCAATTTCTGTGTTTCGTCAAGACTTTGATAGTCCACAGATTACAGAATGACTCCAGATGTGCATCGGAAACTACTACTGGTCTTCCAGGGAACGATTAAAGCGTAGACTGTTTGAGACAATACTCCCATGGAGAAAAGTGGGGATGGTGACTGTTGTATTCAATCCCGATGCAATTTCTGTGTTTCATCACCACTCTGATAGTCCACAGATTACCGAATGCCTAAAGATATGCATCGGAAAATACTACTGGACTTCCAGGGAACCATCAAAGCGTAGACTGTTTGAGACATTACTCATATGGAGGAAAGTGCGCATTATGACTGTTGTGTTCAATCCCGATGCAATTCCTTTGTTTCATTAACACTCAGATAGTCCACAGATAACAGAATGCCTCCAGATGTGCATCGGAAACTACTACTGGTCTTCCAGGGAACGATCAAAGCATAACTGTATGCGATATTACTCCCATGGAGGAAACTGGGCATGGTGATTGTTGTATTCAACCCGGATGCAATTTCTGTGTTTCATCAACACTCTGATAGTCCACAGATTACAGAATGCCTCCAGATGTGCATCGGAAACTACTACTGGTCTTCCAGGGAACGATCAAAGCGTAAACTGTTTGAGACATTACACCCATGGAGGAAAGTGCGCATGGTGATTGTTGTATTCAATCCCGATGCAATTTCTGTGTTTCTCCAACACTCTGATAGTCCACAGGTTACAGAATGCCTCCAGATGTGCATCGGAAACTACTACTGGTCTTCCTGGGAACCATCAAAACGTAGACTGTTTGAGACACTACTCCCATGGAGGAAAATGCGCATGGTGACTGTTGTATTCAATCCCGATGCATTTTTGTGTTTCATTAAACTCTGATAGTCCACAGATTACAGAATGCTTCCAGATGTGCATCGGAAAATACTACTGGTCTTCCAGGGAACGATCAAAGCGTAGACTGTTTGAGACATTACTCCCATGGAGAAAAGTGCGCATGGTGACTGTTGTATTTAATCACGATGCAATTTCTGTGATTCAACACTCTCATAGTCCACAGATTACAGAATGCCTCCAGATGTGAATCGGAAACTACTACTGGTCCTCCAGGGAACCATCAAAGCGTAGACTGTTTGAGACATTACTCCCATGGAGGAAAGTGCGCATGGTGACTGTTGTATTCAATCCCGATGCAATTTCTGTGTTTCATTAACACTCAGATTGTCCACAGATTACACAATGCCTCCAGATGTGCATTGGAAACTACTACTGGTCTTCCAGGGAACGATCAAAGCGTAGACTGTTTGAGACATTACTCCCATGGAGAAAAATTAGAATGGTGACTGTTGTATTTAATCACGATGCAATTACTGTGTTTCATCAACACTCTGATAGTCCACAGATTACAGAATGCCTCCAGATATGAATCGGAAACTACTACTGGTCTTCCAGGGAACCATCAAAGCGTAGAATGTTTGAGATATTACTCCCATGGAGGAAAGTGGGCATATTGACTGTTTTATTCAATCCTGACGCAATTTCTGTTTTTCATCACCACTCTGATAGTCCACAGATTACAGAATGCCTCCAGATGTGAATCGGAAACTACTACTGGTCTTCCAGGGAACGATCAAATCGTGAACTGTTTGAGACAGTACACCCATGGAGGAAAGTGCGCATGGTGACTGTTGTATTCAATCCTGATGCAATGTCTGTGTTTCATCACCACTCTGATAGTCCACAGATTACAAAATCCCTCCAGATGTGAATCGGAAACTACTACTGGACTTCCATGGAACCATGAAAGCGTAGACCTTTTGAGACATTACTCCCATGGAGGAAAGTGTGCATAGTGACTATTGTATTCAATCCCGATGCAATTTCTGTGTTTCATTAACACTCAGATTGTCCACAGTTTACAGAATGCCTCCAGATGTGCATCGGAAAATACTACTGGTCTTCCTTAGAACCATCAAAGCGTAGACTATTTGTGACATTACTCCCATGGAGGAAAGTGCGAATAGTGACTATTGTATTCAATCCCGATGCAATTTCTGTGTTTCATCAAGTCTCTGATAGTCCACAGATTACAGAATGCCTCCAGATGTGCATCGGAAAATACTATTGGTCTTCCAGGGAAAGATCAAAGCGTAGACTGTTTGAGAAATTACTCCCATGGAGAAAACTGCGCATGGTGACCGTTGTATTCAATGACGATGCAATTTCTGTGCTTCATCAACACTTTGAAGGTCCACAGATTACAGAATGCTTCAAGATGTGCATCGGAAGCTACTACTGGTCTTCCAGTTAAAGATCAAAGCGTAGACAGTTTGAGACATTACTCCCATGGAGGAAAGTGCGCATGGTGACTGCTGTATTCCATCCCGATGCAATTTCTGTGTGTTATCAACACTCTGATAGTCCACAGATTACAGAATGCCTCCAGATGTGCATCGGAAACTACTACTGGTCTTCCAGGGAACGATCAAAGCGTAAACTGTTTGAGACGTTACACCCATGGAGGAAAGTGCGCATGGTGACTGTTGTATTCAATCCCGATGCAATTTCTGTGTTTCGTCAAGACTTTGATAGTCCACAGATTACAGAATGACTCCAGATGTGCATCGGAAACTACTACTGGTCTTCCAGGGAACGATTAAAGCGTAGACTGTTTGAGACAATACTCCCATGGAGAAAAGTGGGGATGGTGACTGTTGTATTCAATCCCGATGCAATTTCTGTGTTTCATCACCACTCTGATAGCCCACAGATTACCGAATGCCTAAAGATATGCATCGGAAAATACTACTGGACTTCCAGGGAACCATCAAAGCGCAGACTGTTTGAGACATTACTCATATGGAGGAAAGTGCGCATTATGACTGTTGTGTTCAATCCCGATGCAATTCCTTTGTTTCATTAACACTCAGATAGTCCACAGATTACAGAATGCCTCCAGATGTGCATCGGAAACTACTACTGGTCTTCCAGGGAACGATCAAAGCGTAACTGTATGCGATATTACTCCCATGGAGGAAACTGGGCATGGTGACTGTTGTATTCAACCCGGATGCAATTTCTGTGTTTCATCAACACTCTGATAGTCCACAGATTACAGAATGCCTCCAGATGTGCATCGGAAACTACTACTGGTCTTCCAGGGAACGATCAAAGCGTAAACTGTTTGAGACATTACACCCATGGAGGAAAGTGCGCATGGTAATTGTTGTATTCAATCCCGATGCAATTTCTGTGTTTCTCCAACACTCTGATAGTCCACAGGTTACAGAATGCCTTCAGATGTGCATCGGAAACTACTACTGGTCTTCCTGGGAACCATCAAAACGTAGACTGTTTGAGACACTACTCCCATGGAGGAAAATGCGCATGGTGACTGTTGTATTCAATCCCGATGCATTTTTGTGTTTCATTAAGACTCTGATAGTCCACAGATTACAGAATGCTTCCAGATGTGCATCGGAAAATACTACTGGTCTTCCAGGGAACGATCAAAGCGTAGACTGTTTGAGACATTACTCCCATGGAGAAAAGTGCGCATGGTGACTGTTGTATTTAATCACGATGCAATTTCTGTGATTCAACACTCTCATAGTCCACAGATTACAGAATGCCTCCAGATGTGAATCGGAAACTACTACTGGTCTTCCAGGGAACCATCAAAGCGTAGACTGTTTGAGACATTACTCCCATGGAGGAAAGTGCGCATGGTGACTGTTGTATTCAATCCCGATGCAATTTCTGTGTTTCATTAACACTCACATTGTCCACAGATTACACAATTCCTCCAGATGTGCATTGGAAACTACTACTGGTCTTCCAGGGAACGATCAAAGCGTAGACTGTTTGAGACATTACTCCCATGGAGAAAAATTAGAATGGTGACTGTTGTATTTAATCACGATGCAATTACTGTGTTTCATCAACACTCTGATAGTCCACAGATTACAGGATGCCTCCAGATGTGCATCGGAAACTACTACTGGTCTTCCAGGGAACGATCAAAGCGTAAACTGTTTGAGACATTACACCCATGGAGGAAAGTGCGCATGGTGACTGTTGTATTCAATCCCGATGCAATTTCTGTGTTTCGTCAAGACTTTGATAGTCCACAGATTACAGAATGACTCCAGATGTGCATCGGAAACTACTACTGGTCTTCCAGGGAACGATCAAATCGTAGACCGTTTGAGACATTATTCACATGGAGGAAAGTGCGCATGGTGACTGTTGTATTCAATCCCGATGCCATTTCTGTGTTTCATCAACACTTTTAAGGTCCACAGATTACAGAATGCCTCCTGATGTGCATCGGAAACTACTACTGGTCTTCCAGAGAACGATCAAAGCGTAGACAGTTTTAAACATTACTCCCATGGAGGAAAGTGCGCATGCTGACTCTTGTATTCAATCCTGATGCAATATCTGTGTTTCATCAAGACTCTAATAGTCCACAGATTACAGAATGCCTCCAGATGTGCATCCGAAACTAATACTGGTCTTCCAGGGAACGATCTAAGCGTAGACTGTTTGAGACATTGCTCACAAGGAGGTAAGTGCGCATAGTGACTGTTGTATTCAATCCCGATGCAATTTCTGTGTTTCATCAACACTTTGAAGGTCCACAGATTACAGAATGCCTCCAGATGTGCATCGGAAACTACTACTGGTCTTGCAGGGAACGATCAAAGCGTAGACAGTTTGCGACATTACTCCCATGGAGGAAAGTGGGCATGGTGACTGTTGTATTCAATCCCGATGCAATTTCTGAGTTTCATAAACACTCAGATAGTCCACAGATTACAGAATGCCTCCAGATGTGCATCGGAAACTACTACTGGTCTTCCAGGGAACGATCAAAGCGTAGACTGTTTGCGACATTACTCCCATGGAGGATAGTGGGCATGGTGACTGTTGTATTCAACCGCGATACAATTTCTGTGTTTCAACAAGACTCTGATAGTCCACAGATTACAGAATGCCTCCAGATGTGCATCGGAAAATACTACTGGTCTTCCAGGGAACGATCAAAGCGTAGACTGTTTCAGTCATTACTCCCATGGAGAAAAGTGCGCATGGTGACTGTTGTATTCAATGACGATGCAATTTCTATGCTTCATCAACACTTTGAACTTCCACAGATTACAGAATGCCTCCAGATGTGCATCGGAAACTACTGCTGGTCTTCCTGGGAACCATCAAAGCGTAGACAGTTGGAGACATTACTCCCATGGAGGAAAGTGCGCATGGTGACTGTTGTATTCAATCCCGATGCAATTTCTGTGTTTCATCAAGACTCTGATAGTCCACAGATTACAGAATGCCTCCAGATGTGCATCGGAAAATACTACTGGTCTTCCAGGGAACGATCAAAGCGTAGACTGTTTGAGACATTACTCCCATGGAGAAAACTGCGCATGGTGAGTGTTGTATTCAATGACGATGCAATTTCTGTGCTTCATCAACACTTTGAAGGTCCACAGATTACAGAATGCCTCAAGATGTGCATCGGAAACTACTACTGGACTTCCAGTTAACGATCAAAGCGTAGACAGTTTGAGACATTACTCCCATGGAGGAAAGTGCGCATGGTGACTGCTGTATTCCATCCCGATGCAATTTCTGTGTGTCATCAACACATTGAAGGTCCACAGATTACAGAATGCCTCCAGATGTGCATCGGAAACTACTACTGGTCTTCCAGGGAACGATCAAAGCGTAGACTGTTTGAGACAATACTCCCATGGATGAAATTAGGCATGGTGACTGTTGTATTCAATCCCGATGCAATTTCTGTGTTTCGTCAAGACTCTGATAGTCCACAGATTACAGAATGCCTCCAAATGTGCATCGGAAACTATTATAATGACTTCCAGAGAACGATCAAAGCGTAGACTGTTTGAGACATTACTCTCACGGAGGAAAGTGCACATGGTGATTGTTGAATTCAATCCCGATGCAATTTCTGTGTTTCATCAACACTCTGATAGTCCACAGATTACAGAATGCCTCCAGATGTGAATCGGAAACTACTACTGGTCTTCCAGTTAACGATCAAAGCGTAGACAGTTTGAGACATTATTCCCATGGAGGAAAGTGCGCATGGTGACTGTTGTATTCCATCCCGACGCAATTTCTTTGTTTCATTAACACTCAGATTGTCCACTGTTTACAGAAAGCCTCCAGATGTGCATCGGAAACTACTACTGGTCTTCCAGGGAACGATCAAAGCGTAGTTTCTTTGCGACATTACTCCCATGGAGGAAAGTGGGCTTGGTGTCTCTTGCAATCAATCCTGATGCAATTTCTGTGTTTCATCAACACTCTGATAGTCCACAGATTACAGAATGCCTCCAGATTTGCATCGTAAACTACTACTCGTCTGCCAGGTAACGATCAAAGCGTAAACTGTTTGAGACATTACACCCATGGAGGAATGTGCGCATGGTGACTGTTGTATTCAATCCCGATGCAATTTCTGTGTTTCGTCAAGACTCTGATAGTCCACAGATTACAGAATGCCTCCAAATGTGCATCGGACACTACTATAATGACTTCCAGAGAACGATCAAAGGGTAGACTGTATGCGACATTACTCCCATTGAGGAAAGTGGGCATGGAGACTGTTGTATTCAACCGCGATGCAATTTCTGTGTTTCATCAAGACTCTGATAGTCCACAGATTAGAGAATGCCTCCAGATGTGCATCGGAAAATACTACTGGTCTTCCAGGGAACGATCAAAGCGTAGACTGTTTGAGACATTACTCCCATGGAGAAAACTGCGCATGGTGAGTGTTGTATTCAATGACGATGCAATTTCTGTGCTTCATCAACACTTTGAAGGTCCACAGATTACAGAATGCCTCATGATGTGCATCGGAAACTACTACTGGACTTCCAGTTAACGATCAAAGCGTAGACAGTTTGAGACATTACTCCCATGGAGGAAAGTGCGCATGGTGACTGTTGTATTCCATCCCGATGCAATTTCTGTGTTTCATCAACACTCTGATAGTCCACAGATTACAGAATGCCTCCAGATTTGCATCGCAAACTACTACTCGTCTTCCAGGGAACGATCAAAGCGTAAACTGTTTGAGACATTACACCCATGGAGGAAAGTGCGCATGCTGACTGTTGTATTCAATCCCGATGCAATTTCTGTGTTTCGTCAAGAATCTGATAGTCCACAAATTACAGAATGCCTCCAGATGTGCATCGGAAACAATTATAATGACTTCCAGAGAACGATCAAAGCGTAGACTGTTTGAGACATTACTCCTATGGAGGAAAGTGCGCATGGTGATTGTTGTATTCAATCCCGATGCAATTTCTGTGTTTCATCAACACTCTGATAGTACACAGATTACAGAATGCCTCCAGATGTGAATCGGAAACTACTACTGGTCTTCCAGGGAACCATCAAACAGTAGACTGTTTGGGATTTTACTCCCATAGAGGGATGTTCACATGGTGACTGTTGTATTCAATCCCGATGCAATTTCTGTGTTTCATCAACACTCAGAAAGTCCACAGATTGCAGAATGCCTCCAGATGTGCATCGGAAACTACTACTGGTCTTCCAGGGAACGATCAAAGCGTAGACTGTATGCGATATTACTCCCATGGAGGAAACTGGGCTTGGTGACTGTTGTATTCAACCCCGATGCAATTTCTGTGTTTCATCAACACTCTGATAGTCCACAGATTACAGAATGCCTCCAGATGTGCATCGGAAACTACTACTGGTCTTCCAGGGAACGATGAAAGCGTAAACTGTTTGAGACATTACACCCATGGAGGAAAGTGCGCATGGTGATTGTTGTATTCAATCCCGATGCAATTTCTGTGTTTCTCCAACACTCTGATAGTCCACAGGTTACAGAATGCCTCCAGATGTGCATCGGAACCTACTACTGGTCTTCCTGGGAACCATCAAAACGTAGACTGTTTGAGACACTACTCCCATGGAGGAAAATGCGCATGGTGACTGTTGTATTCAATCCCGATGCAATTTCTGTGTTTCATTAAGACTCTGATAGTCCACAGATTACAGAATGCTACCAGATGTGCATCGGAAAATACCACTTGTCTTCCAGGGAACGATCAAAGCGTAGACTGTTTGAGACATTACTCCCATGGAGAAAAGTGCGCATGGTGACTGTTGTATTTAATCACGATGCATATTCTGTGAATCAACACTCTCATAGTCCACAGATTACAGAATGCCTCCAGATGTGAATCGGAAACTACTACTGGTCTTCCAGGGAACCATCAAAGCGTAGACTGTTTGAGACGTTACTCCCATGGAGGAAAGTGCGCATGGTGACTGTTGTATTCAATCCCGATGCAATTTCTGTGTTTCGTCAAGACTTTGATAGTCCACAGATTACAGAATGACTCCAGATGTGCATCGGAAACTACTACTGGTCTTCCAGGGAACGATCAAATCGTAGACCGTTTGAGACATTATTCACATGGAGGAAAGTGCGCATGGTGACTGTTGTATTCAATCCCGATGCCATTTCTGTGTTTCATCAACACTTTTAAGGTCCACAGATTACAGAATGCCTCCTGATGTGCATCGGACACTACTACTGGTCTTCCAGAGAACGATCAAAGCGTAGACAGTTTTAAACATTACTCCCATGGAGGAAAGTGCGCATGGTGACTCTTGTATTCAATCCCGATGCAATATCTGTGTTTCATCAAGACTCTGATAGTCCACAGATTACAGAATGCCTCCAGATGTGCATCGGAAACTAATACTGGTCTTCCAGGGAACGATCAAAGCGTAGACTGTTTGAGACATTGCTCACAAGGAGGTAAGTGCGCATAGTGACTGTTGTATTCAATCCCGATGCAATTTCTGTGTTTCATCAACACATTGAAGGTCCACAGATTACAGAATGCCTCCAGATGTGCATCGGAAACTACTACTGGTCTTGCAGGGAACGATCAAAGCGTAGACAGTTTGCGACATTACTCCCATGGAGGAATGTCTGCATGGTGACTGTTGTATTCAATCCCGATGCAATATCTGAGTATCATCAACACTCAGATAGTCCACAGATTACAGAATGCCTCCAGATGTGCATCGGAAAGTACTACTGGTCTTCCAGGGAACGATCAAAGCGTAGACTGTTTGCGACATTACTCCCATGAAGGAAAGTGGGCATTGAGACTGTTGTATTCAACCGCGATGCAATTTCTGTGTTTCATCAAGACTCTGATAGTCCACAGATTACAGAATGCCTCCAGATGTGCATCGGAAAATACTACTGGTCTTCCAGGGAACGATCAAAGCGTAGACTGTTTGAGTCATTACTCCCATGGAGAAAAGTGCGCATGGTGACTGTTGTATTGAATGACGATGCAATTTCTATGCTTCATCATCACTTTGAACTTCCACAGATTACAGAATGCCTCAAGATGTGCATCGGAAACTACTACTGGTCTTCCAGTTAACGATCAAAGCGTAGACCGTTTGAGACATTACTCCCATGGAGGAAAGTGCTCATGGTGACTGTTGTATTCCATCCCGATGCAATTTCTGCGTTTCATCAACACATTGAAGGTCCACAGATTACTGAATACCTCCAGATGTGCATCGGAAACCACTGCTGGTCTTCCTGGGAACCATCAAAGCGTAGACAGTTGGAGACATTACTCCCATGGAGGAAAGTGCGCATGGTGACTGTTGTATTCAATCCTGATGCAATTTCTGTGTTTCATCAACACTCTGATAGTCCACAGATTACAGAATGCCTCCAGATGTGCATCGGAAAATACTACTGGTCTTCCAGGGAACGATCAAAGCGTAGACTGTTTGAGACATTACTCCCATGGAGAATACTGCGCATGGTGAGTGTTGTATTCAATGACGATGCAATTTCTGTGCTTCATCAACACTTTGAAGGTCCACAGATTACAGAATGCCTCAAGATGTGCATCGGAAACTACTACTGGACTTCCAGTTAACGATCAAAGCGTAGACAGTTTGAGACATTACACCCATGGAGGAATGTGCGCATGCTGACTGTTGTATTCAATCCCGATGCAATTTCTGTGTTTCGTCAAGAATCTGATAGTCCACAGATTACAGAATGCCTCCAGATGTGCATCGGAAACAATTATAATGACTTCCAGAGAACGATCAAAGCGTAGACTGTTTGAGACATAACTCCTATGGAGGAAAGTGCGCATGGTGATTGTTGTATTCAATCCCGATGCAATTTCTGTGTTTCATCAACACTCAGAAAGTCCACAGATTGCAGAATGCCTCCAGATGTGCATCGGAAACAACTACTGGTCTTCCAGGGAACGATCAAAGCGTAGACTGTATGCGATATTACTCCCATGGAGGAAACTGGGCATGGTGACTGTTGTATTCAACCCCAATGCAATTTCTGTGTTTCATCAACACTCTGATAGTCCACAGATTACAGAATGCCTCCAGATGTGCATCGGAAACTACTACTGGTCTTCCAGGGAACGATCAAAGCGTAAACTGTTTGAGACATTACACCCATGGAGGAAAGTGCGCATGGTGATTGTTGTATTCAATCCCGATGCAATTTCTGTGTTTCTCCAACACTCTGATAGTCCACAGGTTACAGAATGCCTCCAGATGTGCATCGGAAACTACTACTGGTCTTCCTGGGAACCATCAAAACGTAGACTGTTTGAGACACTACTCCCATGGAGGAAAATGCGCATGGTGACTGTTGTATTCAATCCCGATGCAATTTCTGTGTTTCATTAAGACTCTGATAGTCCACAGATTACAGAATGCTACCAGATGTGCATCGGAAAATACCACTTGTCTTCCAGGGAACGATCAAAGCGTAGACTGTTTGAGACATTACTCCCATGGAGAAAAGTGCGCATGGTGACTGTTGTATTTAATCACGATGCAAATTCTGTGATTCAACACTCTCATAGTCCACAGATTACAGAATGCCTCCAGATGTGAATCGGAAACTACTACTGGTCTTCCAGGGAACCATCAAAGCGTAGACTGTTTGAGACATTACTCCCATGGAGGAAAGTGCGCATGGTGACTGTTGTATTCAATCCCGATGCAATTTCTGTGTTTCATTAACACTCAGATTGTCCACAGTTTACACAATGCCTCCAGATGTGCATTGGAAACTACTACTGGTCTTCCAGGGAACGATCAAAGCGTAGACTGTTTGAGACATTACTCCCATGGAGAAAAATGCGCATGGTGACCGTTGTATTTAATCACGATGCAATTACTGTGTTTCATCAACACTCTGATTGTCCACAGATTACAGGATGCCTCCAGATGTGCATCGGAAACTACTACTGGTCTTCCAGGGAACGATCAAAGCGTAAACTGTTTGAGACATTACACCCATGGAGGAAAGTGCGCATGGTGACTGTTGTATTCAATCCCGATGCAATTTCTGTGTTTCGTCAAGACTTTGATAGTCCACAGATTACAGAATGACTCCAGATGTGCATCGGAAACTACTACTGGTCTTCCACTGAACGATCAAATCGTAGACCGTTTGAGACATTATTCACATGGAGGAAAGTGCGCATGGTGACTGTTGTATTCAATCCCGATGCCATTTCTGTGTTTCATCAACTCTTTTAAGGTCCACAGATTACAGAATGCCTCCTGATGTGCATCGGACACTACTACTGGTCTTCCAGAGAACGATCAAAGCGTAGACAGTTTTAAACATTACTCCCATGGAGGAAAGTGCGCATGGTGACTCTTGTATTCAATCCCGATGCAATATCTGTGTTTCATCAAGACTCTGATAGTCCACAGATTACAGAATGCCTCCAGATGTGCATCGGAAACTAATACTGGTCTTCCAGGGAACGATCAAAGCGTAGACTGTTTGAGACATTGCTCACAAGGAGGTAAGTGCGCATAGTGACTGTTGTATTCAATCCCGATGCAATTTCTGTGTTTCATCAACACTTGGAAGGTCCACAGATTACAGAATGCCTCCAGATGTGCATCGGAAACTACTACTGGTCTTGCAGGGAACGATCAAAGCGTAGACAGTTTGCGACATTACTCCCATGGAGGAAAGTGGGCATGGTTACTGTTGTATTCAATCCCGATGCAATTTCTGAGTTTCATCAACACTCAGATAGTCCACAGATTACAGAATGCCTCCAGATGTGCATCGGAAAGTACTACTGGTCTTCCAGGGAACGATCAAAGCGTAGACTGTTTGCGACATTACTCCCATGGAGGAAAGTGGGCATGGTGACTGTTGTATTCAACCGCGATGCAATTTCTGTGTTTCATCAGGACTCTGATAGTCCACAGATTACAGAATGCCTCCAGATGTGCATCGGAAAATACTACTGGTCTTCCAGGGAACGATCAAAGCGTAGACTGTTTGAGTCATTACTCCCATGGGGAAAAGTGCGCATGGTGACTGTTGTATTGAATGACGATGCAATTTCTATGCTTCATCATCATCTTTGAACTTCCACAGATTACAGAATGCCTCAAGATGTGCATCGGAAACTACTACTGGTCTTCCAGTTAACGATCAAAGCGTAGACCGTTTGAGACATTACTCCCATGGAGGAAAGTGCTCATGGTGACTGTTGTATTCCATCCCGATGGAATTTCTGCGTTTCATCAACACATTGAAGGTCCACAGATTACAGAATACCTCCAGATGTGCATCGGAAACCACTGCTGGTCTTCCTGGGAACCATCAAAGCGTAGACAGTTGGAGACATTACTCCCATGGAGGAAAGTGCGCATGGTGACTGTTGTATTCAATCCTGATGCAATTTCTGTGTTTCATCAAGACTCTGATAGTCCACAGATTACAGAATGCCTCCAGATGTGCATCGGAAAATACTACTGGTCTTCCAGGGAACGATCAAAGCGTAGACTGTTTGAGACATTACTCCCATGGATGAAATTAGGCATGGTGACAGTTGTATTCAATCCCGATGCAATTTCTGTGTTTCATCACCACTCTGATAGTCCACAGATTACAGAATGCCTCCAGATGTGAATCGGAAACTACTACTGGACTTCCAGGGAACCATCAAAGCGTAGACTGTTTGAGACATTACTCCCATGGAGGAAAGTGCGCATGGTGACTGTTGTATTCAATCCCGATGCAATTTCTGTGTTTCGTCAAGACTCTGATAGTCCACAGATTACAGAATGCCTCCAAATGTGCATCGGAAACTATTAAAATGACTTCCAGAGAACGATCAAAGCGTAGACTGTTTGAGACATTACTGTCATGGAGGAAAGTGCGCATGGTGATTGTTGTATTCAATCCCGATGCAATTTCTGTGTTTCATCAACACTCTGATAGTCCACAGATTACAGAATGCCTCCAGATGTGAATCGGAAACTACTACAGGTCTTCCAGTTAACGATCAAAGCGTAGACAGTTTGAGACATTATTCCCATGGAGGAAAGTGCGCATGGTGACTGTTGTATTCCATCCCGACGCAATTTCTTTGTTTCATTAACACTCAGATTGTCCACTGTTTACAGAATGCCTCCAGATGTGCATCGGAAACTACTACTGGTCTTCCAGGAAACGATCAAACCGTAGACTGTTTGAGACATTACTCCCATGGAGGTTAGTGCGCATGGTGACTGTTGTATTCAATCCCCATGCTATTTCTGTGTTTCATCAACACTCTGATAATCCAGAGATTACAGAATGCCTCCAGATGTGCATCGGAAACTACTACTGGTCTTCCAGGGATCGATTAAAGCGTAGACTGTTTGTGACATTACTCCCATGGAGGTAAGTGCGCATGGTGACAGTTGTATTCAATCCCGATGCAAATTCTGTGTTTAATCAACACTCTGATAGTCCACAGATTACAGAATGCCTCCAGATGTGAATCGGAAACTACAACTGGTCTTCCAGGTAACCATCAAAGCGTAGACTGTTTGAGACATTACTCCCATGGAGGAAAGTGCACATGGTGACTGTTGTATTAAATCCCGATGCAATTTCTGTGTTTTATCAACACTCTGATAGTCCACAGATTACAGAATGCCTCCCGATGTGCATCGGAAACTACTTCTTGTCTTAAAGGGAACGATCAAAGCGTAGACTGTTTGAGACATTACTCCCATGGAGTAAAATGCACCTGGTGTCAGTTGTATTCAATCCCAATTCAATTTCTGTGTTTCATCACCACTCTGATAGTCCACAGACTACAGAATGCCTCCAGATGTGCATCGGAAACTACTACTGGTCTTCCAGGGAACGATCAAAGCGTAGACTGTTTGAGACATTACTCCCATGGAAAAAAGTGAGCATGGTGACTGCTGTATTCAATCCCGATGCAATTTTCGTTTTATCAACACTCTGATAGTCCACAGATTACAGAATGCCTCGAGATGTGCATCGGAAACTACTACTGGTCTTCCAGGGAACGATCAAAGCGTAGACTGTTTGAGACATTACTCCCATGGAGGAAAGTGCGCATGGTAACTGTTGTATTCCATCCCGATGCAATTTTAGTTTCATCTACACTCTGATAGTCCACAGATTACAGAATGCCTCCAGACGTGCATCGAAAACTACTACTGGTCTCCAGGGAACGATCAAAGCGTAGACAGTTTGAGACAATACTCCCATGGAGGAAAGTGCGCATGGTGAATGTTGTATTCAATCCCGAAGCAATTTCGGTGTTTCCTCAACACTCTGATAGTCCACAGATTACAGAATGCCTCCTGATGTGCATCAGAAGCTACTACTGGTCTTCCAGGGAACGATCAAAGCATAGACTGTATGAGACATTACTCCCATGGAGGAAAGTGCGCATGGTGACTGTTGTATTCAATCCCGATGCTATTTCTGTGTTTCATCAACACTCTGATGGTCCACAGATTACAGAATGCCTCCAGATGTGCATCGGAAACTACTACTGGTCTTCCAGGGATCGAATTAAGCGTAGACTGTTTGAGACATTACTCCCATGGAGGTAAGTGCGCATGGTGACTGTTGTATTCAATCCCGATGCAAATTCTGTGTTTAATAAACACTCTGATAGTCCACAGATTACAGAATACCTCCAGATGTGAATCGGAAACTACAACTGGTCTTCCAGGTAACCATCAAAGCGTAGACTGTATGAGACATTACTCCCATGGAGGAAAGTGCGCATGGTGACTGTTGTATTCAATCCCAATTCAATTTCTGTGTTTCATCAACACTCTGATAGTCCACAGACTACAGAATGCCTCCAGTTGTGCTTCGGAAACTACTACTGGTCTTCCAGGGAACGATCAAAGCGTAGACTGTTTGAGACATTACTCCCATGGAAAAAAGTGCGCATGGTGACTGCTGTATTCAATCCCGATGCAATTTTCGTTTTATCAACACTCTGATAGTCCACAGATTACAGAATGCCTCCAGATGTGCATCGGAAACTACTACTGGTCTTCCAGGGAACGATCAAAGCGTAGACTGTTTGAGACATTACTCCCATGGAGGAAAGTGCGCATGGTGACTGTTGTATTCAATCCCGATGTAATTTTGGTTTCATCTACACTCTGATAGTCCACAGATTACAGAATGCCTCCAGACGTGCATCGAAAACTACTACTGGTCTCCAGGGAACGATCAAAGCGTAGACAGTTTGAGACCTTACTCCCATGGAGGAATGTGCGCATGGTGAATGTTGTATTCAATCCCGAAGCAATTTCGGTGTTTCCTCAACACTCTGATAGTCGACAGATTACAGAATGCCTCCAGATGTGCATCGGAAGCTACTGCATGTCTTCCTGGGAACGATCAAAGCGTAGACTGTATGAGACATTACTCCCATGGAGGAAAGTGCGCATGGTGACTGTTGTATTCAATCCCGATGCAATTTCTGTGTTTCATCAACACTCTGATGGTCCACAGATTACAGAATGCCTCCAGATGTGCATCGGAAACTACTACTGGTCTTCCAGGGAACGATCAAAGCATAAACTGTTTGAGACATTACTCCCATGGAAAAAAGTGCGCATGGTGACTGTTGTATTCAATCCCGATGCAATTTTGGTTTTATCAACACTCTGATAGTCCACAGATTACAGAATGCCTCCAGATGTGCATCGGAAACTACCACTGGTCTACCAGGAAACGATCAAAGCGTAGATGGTTTGAGACATTACTCCCATGGAGGTAACTGCGCATCTTGACTGTTGTATTCAATCCCGATATAATTTCTGTGTTTCATCAACACTCTGATAGTCCCGATGCAATTTCTGTGTTTAATCAACACTCTCATAGTCCACAGATTACAGAATGCCTCCAGATGTGCATCGCAAACTACTACTGGTCTTCCCAGGAACGATGTGCATCGTAAACTACTACTGGTCTTCCAAAGAACTATCAAAGCGTAAACTGTTTAAGACATTACTCCCATGGAGGTAGTGCGTATGGTGACTGTTGTATTCAATCCCGATGCAAATTCTGTGTTTAATAAACACTCTGATAGTCCACAGATTACAGAATGCATCCAGATGTGCATCGGAAACTACTACTGGCCTTCCAAGGGAATGATCAAAGCGTAAACTGTTTGAGACATTACTCCCATGGAGTTATGTGCGCATGGTGACTGTTGTATTCAATCCCGATGCAATTTCTGTGTTTCATCAACACTCTGATAGTCCACAAATTACAGAATGCCTCCAGATGTGCATAGGAAACTACTACTGGTCTTCCATGGAACGATCAAAGCGTAAACTGTTTGAACCATTACTAACTTGGAGGTAAGTGCGCATGGTGACTGTTGTATTCAATCCCGATGCAATTTCTGTGTTTCATTAACACTCTGATAGTCCACAGTTTACAGAATGCATCCAGACGTGCATCGGAAACTACTACTGGTCTTCCAGGGAACGATCAAAGCGTAGACCGTTTGAGACATTACTCCCATGGAAAAAAGTGCGCATGGTGACTGCTGTATTCAATCCCGATGCAATTTTCGTTTTATCAACACTCTGATAGTCCACAGATTACAGAATGCCTCCAGATGTGCATCGGAAACTACTACTGGTCTTCCAGGGAACGATCAAAGCGTAAACTGTTTGAGACATTACTCCCATAGAGGAAAGTGCGCATGGTGACTGTTGTATTCAATCCCGATGTAATTTTGGTTTCATCTACACTCTGATAGTCCACAGATTACAGAATGCCTCCAGACGTGCATCGAAAACTACTACTGGTCTCCAGGGAACGATCAAAGCGTAGACAGTTTGAGACCTTACTCCCATGGAGGAATGTGCGCATCGTGAATGTTGTATTCAATCCCGAAGCAATTTCGGTGTTTCCTCAACACTCTGATAGTCGACAGATTACAGAATGCCTCCAGATGTGCATCGGAAGCTACTGCATGTCTTCCTGGGAACGATCAAAGCGTAGACTGTATGAGACATTACTCCCATGGAGGAAAGTGCGCATGGTGACTGTTGTATTCAATCCCGATGCAATTTCTGTGTTTCATCAACACTCTGATGGTCCACAGATTACAGAATGCCTCCAGATGTGCATCGGAAACTACTACTGGTCTTCCAGGGAACGATCAAAGCGTAAACTGTTTGAGACATTACTCCCATGGAAAAAAGTGCGCATGGTGACTGTTGTATTCAATCCCGATGCAATTTTGGTTTTATCAACACTCTGATAGTCCACAGATTACAGAATGCCTCCAGATGTGCATCGGAAACTACCACTGGTCTACCAGGAAACGATCAAAGCGTAGATGGTTTGAGACATTACTCCCATGGAGGTAACTGCGAATCTTGACTGTTGTATTCAATCCCGATATAATTTCTGTGTTTCATCAACACTCTGATAGTCCCGATGCAATTTCTGTGTTTAATCAACACTCTGATAGTCCACAGATTACAGAATGCCTCCAGATGTGCATCGCAAACTACTACTGGTCTTCCAAGGAACGATGTGCATCGTAAACTACTACTGGTCTTCCAATGAACTATCAAAGCGTAAACTGTTTAAGACATTACTCCCATGGAGGTAGTGCGTATGGTGACTGTTGTATTCAATCCCGATGCAAATTCTGTGTTTAATAAACACTCTGATAGTCCACAGATTACAGAATGCATCCAGATGTGCATCGGAAACTACTACTGGCCTTCCAAGGAATGATCAAAGCGTAAACTGTTTGAGACATTACTCCCATGGAGTTATGTGCGCATGGTGACTGTTGTATTCAATCCCGATGCAATTTCTGTGTTTCATCAACACTCTGATAGTCCACAGATTACAGAATGCCTCCAGATGTGCATAGGAAACTACTACTGGTCTTCCATGGAACGATCAAAGCGTAAACTGTTTGAACCATTACTAACTTGGAGGTAAGTGCCCATGGTGACTGTTGTATTCAATCCCGATGCAATTTCTGTGTTTCATTAACACACTGATAGTCCACAGATTACAGAATGCATCCAGACGTGCATCGGAAACTACTACTGGTCTTCCAGGGAACGATCAAAACGTAGACTGATTGCGACATTACACCAATGGAGGAAAGTGGGCATGGTAACTGTTGTATTCAACCCCGATGCAATTTCTGTGTTTCATCAACACTCTGATAGTCCACAGATTGCAGAATGCCTCCAGATGTGCATCGGAAACTACTACTGGTCTTCCAGGGAACGATCAAAGCGTAAACTGTTTGAGACATTACTCCCATGGAAAAAAGTGCGCATGGTGACTGTTGTATTCAATCCCGATGCAATTTTGGTTTTATCAACACTCTGATAGTCCACAGATTACAGAATGCCTCCAGATGTGCATCGGAAACTACCACTGGTCTACCAGGAAACGATCAAAGCGTAGATGGTTTGAGACATTACTCCCATGGAGGTAACTGCGCATCTTGACTGTTGTATTCAATCCCGATATAATTTCTGTGTTTCATCAACACTCTGATAGTCCCGATGCAATTTCTGTGTTTAATCAACACTCTGATAGTCCACAGATTACAGAATGCCTCCAGATGTGCATCGCAAACTGATACTGGTCTTCCAAGGAACGATGTGCATCGTAAACTACTACTGGTCTTCCAATGAACTATCAAAGCGTAAACTGTTTAAGACATTACTCCCATGGAGGTAGTGCGTATGGTGACTTTTGTATTCAATCCCGATGCAAATTCTGTGTTTAATAAACACTCTGATGGTCCACAGATTACAGAATGCATCCAGATGTGCATCGGAAACTACTACTGGCCTTCCAAGGGAATGATCAAAGCGTAAACTGTTTGAGACATTACTCCCATGGAGTTATGTGCGCATGGTGACTGTTGTATTCAATCCCGATGCAATTTCTGTGTTTCATCAACACTCTGATAGTCCACAGATTACAGAATGCCTCCAGATGTGCATAGGAAACTACTACTGGTCTTCCATGGAACGATCAAAGCGTAAACTGTTTGAACCATTACTAACTTGGAGGTAAGTGCGCATGGTGACTGTTGTATTCAATCCCGATGCAATTTCTGTGTTTCATCAACGCTCTGATAGTCGACAGAATACAGAATTCCTCCAGATGTGCATCAGAAACTACTACGGGTCTTCCAGGAAACGATCAAATCGTAGACTGTTTGAGACATTACTCCCACGGTGGAATGTGCGCATGGCGACTGTTATATTCAATTGCGATGCAATTTCTGTGTTTCATCAACACTCTGATAGTCCACAGACTACAAAATGCCTCCAGATGTGCATCGGAAACTACTACGGGTCTTCCAGGGAACGATCAAAGCGTATACTCTTTGAGACATTACTCCCATGGAGGTAAGTGCGCATGGTGACTGTAGTATTCAATCCCGATGCAATTTTTGTTTCATCAACACCCTGATAGTCCACAGATTACAGAATGCCTCCAGATGTGCATCGGAAACTACTACTGGTCTTCCAGGAAACGATCAAACCGTAGACTGTTTGAGACATTACTCCCATGGAGGTAAGTGCGCATGGTGACTGTTGTATTCAATCCCCATGCTATTTCTGTGTTTCATCAACACTCTGATAATCCACAGATTACAGAATGCCTCCAGATGTGCATCGGAAACTACTACTGGTCTTCCAGGGATCGATTAAAGCGTAGACTGTTTGAGACATTACTCCCATGGAGGTAAGTGCGCATGGTGACAGTTGTATTCAATCCCGATGCAAATTCTGTGTTTAATCAACACTCTGATAGTCCACAGATTACAGAATGCCTCCAGATGTGAATCGGAAACTACAACTGGTCTTCCAGGTAACCATCAAAGCGTAGACTGTTTGAGACATTACTCCCATGGAGGAAAGTGCACATGGTGACTGTTGTATTAAATCCCGATGCAATTTCTGTGTTTTATCAACACTCTGATAGTCCACAGATTACAGAATGCCTCCCGATGTGCATCAGAAACTACTTCTTGTCTTAAAGGGAACGATCAAAGCGTAGACTGTTTGAGACATTACTCCCATGGAGGAAAATGCACCTGGTGACAGTTGTATTCAATCCCAATTCAATTTCTGTGTTTCATCACCACTCTGATAGTCCACAGACTACAGAATGCCTCCAGATGTGCATCGGAAACTACTACTGGTCTTCCAGGGAACGATCAAAGCGTAGACTGTTTGAGACATTACTCCCATGGAAAAAAGTGCGCATGGTGACTGCTGTATTCAATCCCGATGCAATTTTCATTTTATCAACACTCTGATAGTCCACAGATTACAGAATGCCTCGAGATGTGCATCGGAAACTACTACTGGTCTTCCAGGGAACGATCAAAGCGTAGACTGTTTGAGACATTACTCCCATGGAGGAAAGTGCGCATGGTAACTGTTGTATTCCATCCCGATGCAATTTTGGTTTCATCTACACTCTGATAGTCCACAGATTACAGAATGCCTCCAGACGTGCATCGAAAACTACTACTGGTCTCCAGGGAACGATCAAAGCGTAGACAGTTTGAGACAATACTCCCATGGAGGAAAGTGCGCATGGTGAATGTTGTATTCAATCCCGAAGCAATTTCGGTGTTTCCTCAACACTCTGATAGTCCACAGATTACAGAATGCCTCCAGATGTGCATCAGAAGCTACTACTGGTCTTCCAGGGAACGATCAAAGCATAGACTGTATGAGACATTACTCCCATGGAGGAAAGTGCGCATGGTGACTGTTGTATTCAATCCCGATGCTATTTCTGTGTTTCATCAACACTCTGATGGTCCACAGATTACAGAATGCCTCCAGATGTGCATCGGAAACTACTACTGGTCTTCCAGGGATCGAATTAAGCGTAGACTGTTTGAGACATTACTCCCATGGAGGTAAGTGCGCATGGTGACTGTTGTATTCAATCCCGATGCAAATTCTGTGTTTAATAAACACTCTGATAGTCCACAGATTACAGAATACCTCCAGATGTGAATCGGAAACTACAACTGGTCTTCCAGGTAACCATCAAAGCGTAGACTGTATGAGACATTACTCCCATGGAGGAAAGTGCGCATGGTGACTGTTGTATTCAATCCCAATTCAATTTCTGTGTTTCATCAACACTCTGATAGTCCACAGACTACAGAATGCCTCCAGTTGTGCTTCGGAAACTACTACTGGTCTTCCAGGGAACGATCAAAGCGTAGACTGTTTGAGACATTACTCCCATGGAAAAAAGTGCGCATGGTGACTGCTGTATTCAATCCCGATGCAATTTTCGTTTTATCAACACTCTGATAGTCCACAGATTACAGAATGCCTCCAGATGTGCATCGGAAACTACTGCTGGTCTTCCAGGGAACGATCAAAGCGTAGACGGTTTGAGACATTACTCCCATGGAGGAAAGTGCGCATGGTGACTGTTGTATTCAATCCCGATGTAATTTTGGTTTCATCTACACTCTGATAGTCCACAGATTACAGAATGCCTCCAGACGTGCATCGAAAACTACTACTGGTCTCCAGGGAACGATCAAAGCGTAGACAGTTTGAGACCTTACTCCCATGGAGGAATGTGCGCATGGTGAATGTTGTATTCAATCCCGAAGCAATTTCGGTGTTTCCTCAACACTCTGATAGTCGACAGATTACAGAATGCCTCCAGATGTGCATCGGAAGCTACTGCATGTCTTCCTGGGAACGATCAAAGCGTAGACTGTATGAGACATTACTCCCATGGAGGGAAGTGCGCATGGTGACTGTTGTATTCAATCCCGATGCAATTTCTGTGTTTCATCAACACTCTGATGGTCCACAGATTACAGAATGCCTCCAGATGTGCATCGGTAACTACTACTGGTCTTCCAGGGAACGATCAAAGCGTAAACTGTTTGAGACATTACTCCCATGGAAAAAAGTGCGCATGGTGACTGCTGTATTCAATCCCGATGCAATTTTCGTTTTATCAACACACTGATAGTCCACAGATTACAGAATGCCTCGAGATGTGCATCGGAAACTACTACTGGTCTTCCAGGGAACGATCAAAGCGTAGACTGTTTGAGACATTACTCCCATGGAGGAAAGTGCGCATGGTAACTGTTGTATTCCATCCCGATGCAATTTTGGTTTCATCTACACTCTGATAGTCCACAGATTACAGAATGCCTCCAGACGTGCATCGAAAACTACTACTGGTCTCTAGGGAACGATCAAAGCGTAGACAGTTTGAGACAATACTCCCATGGAGGAAAGTGCGCATGGTGAATGTTGTATTCAATCCCGAAGCAATTTCGGTGTTTCCTCAACACTCTGATAGTCCACAGATTACAGAATTCCTCCAGATGTGCATCAGAAGCTACTACTGGTCTTCCAGGGAACGATCAAAGCATAGACTGTATGAGACATTACTCCCATGGAGGAAAGTGCGCATGGTGACTGTTGTATTCAATCCCGATGCTATTTCTGTGTTTCATCAACACTCTGATGGTCCACAGATTACAGAATGCCTCCAGATGTGCATCGGAAACTAGTACTGGTCTTCCAGGAACGATCAAAGCGTAGACTGTTTGAGAAATTACTCTCATGGAGGAATGTGCGCATGGTGACTTTTGTCTTCAATCCCGATGCAATTTCTGTGTTTCATTAACACTCTGATAGTCCACAGATTACAGAATGCATCCAGACGTGCATCGGAAACTACTACTGGTCTTCCAGGGAACGATCAAAACGTAGACTGATTGCGACATTACACCAATGGAGGGAAGGGGGCATGCTGACTACTGTATTCAACCCCGATGCAATTTCTGTGTTTCATCAACACTCTGATAGTCAACAGATTGCAGAATGCCTCCAGATGTGCATCGGAAACTACTACTGGTCTTCCAGGGAACGATCAAAGCTTAAACTGTTTGAGACATTACACCCATGGAGGAAAGTGCGCATGGTGACTGTTCTATTCAATCCCGATGCAATTTCTGTGTTTCATCAACACTCTGATATTCCACAGATTACAGAATGCCTCGAGATGTGCATCGGAAACTACGACTGATCTTCCAGGGAACGATAAAATCGTAAACTGTTTGAGACATTACTCCCATGGAAGTAAGTGCTCATTGTGACTGTTGTATTCAATCCCGATGCAATTTCTAAGTTTTATCAACACTCTGATAGTCGACAGAATACAGAATGCCTCCAGATGCGCATAGGAAACTACTACTGGTCTTCCAGGAAACGATCAAAGCGTAGACTGTTTGAGACATTACTCCAATTGAGGAAAGTGCGCATGGTGACTGTTGTATTCAATCGCGATGCAATTTCTGTGTTTTATCAACACTCTGATAGTCCACAGACTACACAATGCCTCCAGATGTGCATCGGAAACTACTAATGGATTTCCAGGGAACGATCAAAGCGTAGACTGTTTGAGACATTACTCCCATGGAGGTAAGTGCGCATGGTGACTGTTGTATTCAATCCCGATGCAATTTTGGTTTCATCAACACTCTGATAGTCCACAGATTACAGAATGCCTCCAGATGTGCATCGGAAACTACTACTGGTCTTCCAGGAAACGATCATAGCCTAGACTGTTTGAGACGTTACTCCCATGGAGGTAAGTGCGCATGGTGACAGTTGTATTCAATCCCGATGCAATTTCTGTGTTTCATCAACACTCTGATAGTCCACAGATTACAGAATGCCTCCAGATGTGCATCGGAAACTACTACTGATCTTCCAAGGGAACGATCAATGCGTAAACTGTTTGAGACGTTACTCCCATGGAAGTAGTGCGCATGGTGACTGTTGTATTCAATCCCGATGCAATTTCTGTGTTTGATCAACACTCTGATAGTCCACAGATAACCGAATACCTCCAGATGTGCATCGGAGACTACTACTGGTCTTCCAGGAAACGTTCGGAGCGTAGACTGTTTGAGACATTACTCCCATGAAGGAAAGTGCGCTTGGTGACTGTTGTATTCAATCCCGATGCAATTTTGGTTTCATCAACACTCTGATAGTCCACAGATTACAGAATGCCTCCAGATGTGCATCGGAAACTACTACTGGTCTTCCAGGAAACGATCAAACCGTAGACTGTTTGAGACGTTACTCCCATGGAGGTAAGTGCGCATGGTGACTGTTGTATTCACTCCCGATGCAATTTCTGTATTTCATCAACACTTTGATAATTCACAGATTACAGAATGCCTCCAGATGTGCATCAGAAACTACTACTGGTCTTCCAGGGAACGATCAAAGCGTAGACTGTTTGAGACATTACTCCCATGGAGGTAAGTGCGCATGGTGACTGTTGTATTCAATCACGATGCAAATTCTGTGTTTAATCAACACTCTGATAGTCCACAGATTACAGAATGCCTCCAGATGTGAATCGGAAACTTCAACTGGTCTTCCAGGGAACCATCAAAGCGTAGACTGTTTGAGACATTACTCCCATGGAGGATAGTGCACATGGTGAATGTTGTATTCAATCCCGATGCAATTTACCTATGTTTCATCAACACTCTGATAGTCCACAGATTACAGAATGCCTCCAGATGTGCATCGGAAACTACTTCTGGTCTTAAAGGGAACGATCAAAGCGTAGACTGTTTGAGACATTACTCCCATGGAGGAAAATGCACCTGGTGACAGTTGTATTCAATCCCGATTCAATTTCTGTGTTTCATCACCACTCTGATAGTCCACAGACTACAGAATGCCTCCAGATGTGCATCGGAAACTACTACTGGTCTTCCAGGGAACGATCAAAGCGTAGACTGTTTGAGACATTACTCCCATGGAAAAAAGTGCGCATGGTGACTGTTGTATTCAATCCCGATGCAATTTTGGTGTTTAATCAACACTCTGATATTCCACAGATTACAGAATGCCTCCAGATGTGCATCGGAAACTACGACTGATCTTCCAGGGAACGATAAAATCGTAAACAGTTTCAGACATTACTCCCATGGAAGTAAGTGCGCATTGTGACTGTTGTATTCAATCTCCATGCAATATCTGTGTTTCATCAACACTCTGATAGTCCACAGATTACAGATTGCCTCCAGATGTGCATCGGAAACTACTACTGGTCTACCAGGAAACGATCAAAGCGTAGATGGTTTGAGACATTACTCCCATGGAGGTAACTGCGCATCTTGACTGTTGTATTAAATCCCGATATAATTTCTGTGTTTCATCAACACTCTGATAGTCCCGATGCAATTTCTGTGTTTAATCAACACTCTGATAGTCCACAGATTACAGAATGCCTCCAGATGTGCATCGCAAACTACTACTGGTCTTCCAAGGAACGATGTGCATCGTAAACTATTACTGGTCTTCCAATGAACTATCAAAGCGTAAACTGTTTGAGACATTACTCCCATGAAGGTGTTGCGTATGGTGACTGTTGTATTCAATTCCGATGCAATTTCTGTGTTTCATCAACACTCTGATAGTCCACAGATTACAAAATACATCCAGATGTGCATCGGAAACTACTACTGGCCTTCCAAGTGAATGATCAAAGCGGAAACTGTTTGAGACATTACTCCCATGGAGTTAAGTGCGCATGGTGACTGTTGTATTCAATCCCGATGCAATTTCTGTGTTCCATCATTACTCTGATAGTCCACAGATTACAGAATGCCTCCAGATGTGCATAGGAAACTACTACTGGTCTTCCATGGAACGATCAAAGCGTAAACTGTTTGAACCATTACTCCCATGGAGGTAAGTGCGCATGGTGACTGTTGTATTCAACCCCGATGCAATTTCTGTGTTTCATCAACGCTCTGATAGTCGACAGAATACAGAATTCCTCCAGATGTGCATCAGAAACTACTACGGGTCTTCCAGGAAACGATCAAATCGTAGACTGTTTGAGACATTACTCCCACGGTGGAATGTGCGCATGGCGACTGTTATATTCAATCGCGATGCAATTTCTGTGTTTCATCAACACTCTGATAGTCCACAGACTACAGAATGCCTCCAGATGTGCATCGGAAACTACTACTGGTCTTCCAGGGAAAGATCAAAGCGTATACTCTTTGAGACATTACTCCCATGGAGGTAAGTGCGCATGGTGACTGCTGTATTCAATCCCGATGCAATTTTCGTTTTATCAACACTCTGATAGTCCACAGATTACAGAATGCCTCCAGATGTGCATCGGAAACTACTACTGGTCTTCCAGGGAACGATCAAAGCGTAGACTGTTTGAGACATTACTCCCATGGAGGTAAGTGCGCATGGTGACTGTTGTATTCAATCCCCATGCTATTTCTGTGTTTCATCAACACTCTGATAATCCACAGATTACAGAATGCCTCCAGATGTGCATCGGAAACTACTACTGGTCTTCCAGGGATCGATTAAAGCGTAGACTGTTTGAGACATTACTCCCATGGAGGAAAGTGCACATGGTGACTGTTGTATTAAATCCCCATGCTATTTCTGTGTTTTATCAACACTCTGATAGTCCACAGATTACAGAAGGCCTCCCGATATGCATCGGAAACTACTTCTTGTCTTAAAGGGAACGGTCAAAGCGTAGACTGTTTGAGACATTACTCCCATGGAGGAAAATGCACCTGGTGACAGTTGTATTCAATCCCAATTCAATTTCTGTGTTTCATCACCATTCTGATAGACCACAGACTACAGAATGCCTCCAGATGTGCATCGGAAACTACTACTGGTCTTCCAGGGAACGATCAAAGCGTAGACTGTTTGAGACATTACTCCCATGGAAAAAAGTGCGCATGGTGACTGCTGTATTCAATCCCGATGCAATTTTCGTTTTATCAACACTCTGATAGTCCACAGATTACAGAATGCCTCGAGATGTGCATCGGAAACTACTACTGGTCTTCCAGGGAACGATCAAAGCGTAGACTGTTTGAGATATTACTCCCATGGAGGAAAGTGCGCATGGTAACTGTTGTATTCCATCCCGATGCAATTTTGGTTTCATCTACACTCTGATAGTCCACAGATTACAGAATGCCTCCAGACGTGCATCGAAAACTACTACTGGTCTCCAGGGAACGATCAAAGCGTAGACAGTTTGAGACAATACTCCCATGGAGGAAAGTGCGCATGGTGAATGTTGTATTCAATCCCGAAGCAATTTCGGTGTTTCCTCAACACTCTGATAGTCCACAGATTACAGAATTCCTCCAGATGTGCATCAGAAGCTACTACTGGTCTTCCAGGGAACGATCAAAGCATAGACTGTATGAGACATTACTCCCATGGAGGAAAGTGCGCATGGTGACTGTTGTATTCAATCCCGATGCTATTTCTGTGTTTCATCAACACTCTGATGGTCCACAGATTACAGAATGCCTCCAGATGTGCATCGGAAACTAGTACTGGTCTTCCAGGAACGATCAAAGCGTAGACTGTTTGAGAAATTACTCTCATGGAGGAATGTGCGCATGGTGACTTTTGTCTTCAATCCCGATGCAATTTCTGTGTTTCATTAACATTCTGATAGTCCACAGATTACAGAATGCATCCAGACGTGCATCGGAAACTACTACTGGTCTTCCAGGGAACGATCAAAACGTAGACTGATTGCGACATTACACCAATGGAGGGAAGTGGGCATGGTGACTATTGTATTCAACCCCGATGCAATTTCTGTGTTTCATCAACACTCTGATAGTCAACAGATTGCAGAATGCCTCCAGATGTGCATCGGAAACTACTACTGGTCTTCCAGGGAACGATCAAAGCTTAAACTGTTTGAGACATTACACCCATGGAGAAAAGTGCGCATGGTGACTGTTCTATTCAATCCCGATGCAATTTCTGTGTTTCATCAACACTCTGATATTCCACAGATTACAGAATGCCTCGAGATGTGCATCGGAAACTACGACTGATCTTCCAGGGAACGATAAAATCGTAAACTGTTTGAGACATTACTCCCATGGAAGTAAGTGCTCATTGTGACTGTTGTATTCAATCCCGATGCAATTTCTAAGTTTTATCAACACTCTGATAGTCGACAGAATACAGAATGCCTCCAGATGCGCATAGGAAACTACTACTGGTCTTCCAGGAAACGATCAAAGCGTAGACTGTTTGAGACATTACTCCAATTGAGGAAAGTGCGCATGGTGACTGTTGTATTCAATCGCGATGCAATTTCTGTGTTTTATCAACACTCTGATAGTCCACAGACTACACAATGCCTCCAGATGTGCATCGGAAACTACTAATGGTTTTCCAGGGAACGATCAAAGCGTAGACTGTTTGAGACATTACTCCCATGGAGGTAAGTGCGCATGGTGACTGTTGTATTCATTCCCGATGCAATTTTGGTTTCATCAACACTCTGATAGTCCACAGATTACAGAATGCCTCCAGATGTGCATCGGAAACTACTACTGGTCTTCCAGGAAACGTTCATAGCCTAGACTGTTTGAGACGTTACTCCCATGGAGGTAAGTGCGCATGGTGACAGTTGTATTCAATCCCGATGCAATTTCTGTGTTTCATCAACACTCTGATAGTCCACAGATTACAGAATGCCTCCAGATGTGCATCGGAAACTACTACTGATCTTCCAAGGGAACGATCAATGCGTAAACTGTTTGAGACATTACTCCCATGGAAGTAAGTGCGCATGGTGACTGTTGTATTCAATCCCGATGCAATTTCTGTGTTTGATCAACACTCTGATAGTCCACAGATAACCGAATGCCTCCAGATGTGCATCGGAGACTACTACTAGTCTTCCAGGAAACGTTCGGAGCGTAGACTGTTTGAGACATTACTCCCATGGATTAAAGTGCGCTTGGTGACTGTTGTATTCAATCCCGATGCAATTTTGGTTTCATCAACACTCTGATAGTCCACAGATTACAGAATGCCTAAAGATGTGCATCGGAAACTACTACTGGTCTTCCAGGAAACGATCAAACCGTAGACTGTTTGAGACGTTACTCCCATGGAGGTAAGTGCGCATGGTGACTGTTGTATTCACTCCCGATGCAATTTCTGTATTTCATCAACACTTTGATAATTCACAGATTACAGAATGCCTCCAGATGTGCATCAGAAACTACTACTGGTCTTCCAGGGAACGATCAAAGCGTAGACTGTTTGAGACATTACTCCCATGGAGGTAAGTGCGCATGGTGACTGTTGTATTCAATCCCGATGCAAATTCTGTGTTTAATCAACACTCTGATAATCCACAGATTACAGAATGCCTCCAGATGTGAATCGGAAACTTCAACTGGTCTTCCAGGGAACCATCAAAGCGTAGACTGTTTGAGACATTACTCCCATGGAGGATAGTGCACATGGTGAATGTTGTATTCAATCCCGATGCAATTTACCTATGTTTCATCAACACTCTGATAGTCCACAGATTACAGAATGCCTCCAGATGTGCATCGGAAACTACTTCTGGTCTTAAAGGGAACGATCATAGCGTAGACTGTTTGAGACATTACTCCCATGGAGGAAAATGCACCTGGTGACAGTTGTATTCAATCCCGATTCAATTTCTGTGTTTCATCACCACTCTGATAGTCCACAGACTACAGAATGCCTCCAGATGTGCATCGGAAACTACTACTGGTCTTCCAGGGAACGATCAAAGCGTAGACTGTTTGAGACATTACTCCCATGGAAAAAAGTGCGCATGGTGACTGTTGTATTCAATCCCGATGCAATTTTGGTGTTTAATCAACACTCTGATATTCCACAAATTACAGAATGCCTCCAGATGTGCATCGGAAACTACGACTGATCTTCCAGGGAACGATAAAATCGTAAACAGTTTCAGACATTACTCCCATGGAAGTAAGTGCGCATTGTGACTGTTGTATTCAATCTCCATGCAATATCTGTGTTTCATCAACACTCTGATAGTCCACAGATTACAGATTGCCTCCAGATGTGCATCGGAAACTACTACTGGTCTACCAGGAAACGGTCAAAGCGTAGATGGTTTGAGACATTACTCCCATGGAGGTAACTGCGCATCTTGACTGTTGTATTAAATCCCGATATAATTTCTGTGTTTCATCAACACTCTGATAGTCCCGATGCAATTTCTGTGTTTAATCAACACTCTGATAGTCCACAGATTACAGAATGCCTCCAGATGTGCATCGCAAACTACTACTGGTCTTCCAAGGAACGATGTGCATCGTAAACTACTACTGGTCTTCCAATGAACTATCAAAGCGTAAACTGTTTGAGACATTACTCCCATGAAGGTGTTGCGTATGGTGACTGTTGTATTCAATCCCGATGCAATTTCTGTGTTTCATCAACACTCTGATAGTCCACAGATTACAAAATACATCCAGATGTGCATCGGAAACTACTACTGGCCTTCCAAGTGAATGATCAAAGCGGAAACTGTTTGAGACATTACTCCCATGGAGCTAAGTGCGCATGGTGACTGTTGTATTCAATCCCGATGCAATTTCTGAGTTTCATCATTACTCTGATAGTCCACAGATTACAGAATGCCTCCAGATGTGCATAGGAAACTACTACTGGTCTTCCATGGAACGATCAAAGCGTAAACTGTTTGAACCATTACTCCCATGGAGGTAAGTGCGCATGGTGACTGTTGTATTCAACCCCGATGCAATTTCTGTGTTTCATCAACGCTCTGATAGTCGACAGAATACAGAATTCCTCCAGATGTGCATCAGAAACTACTACGGGTCTTCCAGGAAACGATCAAATCGTAGACTGTTTGAGACATTACTCCCACGGTGGAATGTGCGCATGGCGACTGTTATATTCAATCGCGATGCAATTTCTGTGTTTCATCAACACTCTGATAGTCCACAGACTACAGAATGCCTCCAGATGTGCATCGGAAACTACTACTGGTCATCCAGGGAAAGATCAAAGCGTATACTCCTTGAGACATTACTCCCATGGAGGTAAGTGCGCATGGTGACTGCTGTATTCAATCCCGATGCAATTTTCGTTTTATCAACACTCTGATAGTCCACAGATTACAGAATGCCTCCAGATGTGCATCGGAAACTACTTCTGGTCTTCCAGGGAACGATCAAAGCGTAGACTGTTTGAGACATTACTCCCATGGAGGAAAGTGCGCATGGTGACTGTTGTATTCAATCCCGATGCAATTTTAGATTCATCTACACTCTGATAGTCCACAGATTACAGAATGCCTCCAGACGTGCATCGAAAACTACTACTGGTCTCCAGGGAACGATCAAAGCGTAGACAGTTTGAGACATTACACCCATGGAGGAAAGTGCGCATGGTGAATGTTGTATTCAATCCCGAAGCAATTTCGGTGTTTCCTCAACACTCTGATAGTCCACAGATTACAGAATGCCTCCAGATGTGCATCGGAAGCTACTACTGGTCTTCCTGGGAACGATCAAAGCGTAGACTGTATGAGACATTACTCCCATGGAGGAAAGTGCGCATGGTGACTGTTGTTTTCAATCCCGATGCTATTTCTGTGTTACATCAACACTCTGATGGTCCACAGATTACAGAATGCCTCCAGATGTGCATCGGAAACTAGTACTGGTCTTCCAGGAACGATCAAAGCGTAGACTGTTTGAGAAATTGCTCTCATGGAGGAATGTGCGCATGGTGACTTTTGTCTTCAATCCCGATGCAATTTCTGTGTTTCATTAACACTCTGATAGTCCACAGATTACAGAATGCATCCAGACGTGCATCGGAAACTACTACTTGTCTTCCAGGGAACGATCAAAACGTAGATTGATTGCGACATTACACCAATGGAGGAAAGTGGGCATGGTGACTGTTGTATTCAACCCCGATGCAATTTCTGTGTTTCATCAACACTCTGATAGTCCACAGATTGCAGAATGCCTCCAGATGTGCATCGGAAACTACTACTGGTCTTCCAGGGAACGATCAAAGAGTAAACTGTTTGAGACATTACACCCATGGAGGAAAGTGCGCATGGTGACTGTTCTATTCAATCCCGATGCAATTTCTGTGTTTCATCAACACTATGATATTCCACAGATTACAGAATGCCTCCAGATGTGCATCGGAAACTACGACAGATCTTCCAGGGAACGATCAAATCTTAAACAGTTTGAGACATTACTCCCATGGAAGTAAGTGCGCATTGTGACTGTTGTATTCAATCTCCATGCAATATCTGTGTTTCATCAACACTCTGATAGTCGACAGATTATAGAATGCCTCCAGATGTTCATCGGAAACTACTGATGGTTTTCCAGGAAACGATCAAAGCGTAGAAAGTTTGAGACATTACTCCCATGCAGGGAAGTGCGCATGGTGACTGTTGTATTCAATCCCGATGCAATTTCGGTGTTTCATCAACACTCTGATAGTCCACGGATTACTCCCATGGAGGAAAGTGCGCATGGTGACTGTTGTATTCAATCCCGATGCTATTTCTGTGTTTCATCAGCACTCTGATGGTCCACAGATTACAGAATGCCTCCAGATGTGAATCGAAAACTACAACTGGTCTTCCAGGGAACCATCAAAGCGTAGACTCTGTGAGACATTACTATCATGGAGGGAAGTGCTCATGGTGACTGTTGTGTTCAATCCCGATGCAATTTCTGTGTTTAATCAACACTCTGATAGTCCACAGATTACATAATGCCTCCAGATGTGCAATGGAAACTACCACTGGGCTTCCAGGAAACGATCAAAGCGTAGTCTGTTTGAGACATTACTCCTATGGAGGAAAGTGCGCCTGGTGACAGTTGTATTAAATCCAGATTCAATTTCTGTGTTTCATCACCACTCTGATAGTCCACAGTTTGCAGAATGCCTCCAGATGTGCATCGGAAACTACTACTGGTCTCCAGGGAACGATAAAAGCGTAAACTGTTTGATCATTACTCCCATGGAAGAAAGTGCGCATGGTGACTGTTGTATTCAATCCCGAAGCAATTTCGGTATTTCCTCAACACTCTGATAGTGCACAGATTACAGAATGCCTCCAGATGTGCATCGGAAACTACTACTGGTCTTCCTGGGTACGATCAAAGCGTAGACTGTATGAGACATTACTCCCATGGAGGAAAGTGCGCATGGTGACTGTTGTATTCAATCCCGATGCTATTTCTGTGTTTCATCAACACTCTGATAGTCCACAGATTACAGAATGCCTACAGATGTGCATCGGAAACTACTACTGGTCTTAAAGGGAACGATCAAAGCGTAGACTGTTTGAGACATTACTCCCATGGAGGAAAATGCACCTGGTGAAAGTTGTATTCAATCCCGATTCAATTTCGGTGTTTCATCACCACTCCGATAGTCCACAGACTACAGAATGCCTCCAGATGTGCATCGGAAACTACTACTGGTCTTCCAGGGAACGATCAAATCGTAGACAGTTTGAGACATTACTCCCATGGAGGAAAGTGCACATGGTGAATGTTGTATTCAATCCCGAAGCAATTTCGGTGTTTCCTCAACACTCTGATAGTCCACAGATTACAGAATGCCTCCAGATGTGCATCGGAAGCTACTACTGGTCTTCCTGGGAACGATCAAAGCGTAGACTGATAGCGACATTACACCAATGGAGGAAAGTGGGCATGGTGACTGTTGTATTCAACCCCGATGCAATTTCTGTGTTTCATCAACACTCTGATAGTCCACGGATTGCAGAATGCCTCCAGATGTGCATCGGAAACTACTACTGGTCTTCCAGGGAACGATCAAAGCGTAAACTGTTTGAGACATTACACCAATGGAGGAAAGTGCGCATGGTGACTGTTCTATTCAATCCCGATGCAATTTCTGTGTTTCATCAACACTCTGATATTCCACAGATTACAGAATGCCTTCAGCTGTGCATCGGAAACTACTACTGGTCTTAAAGGGAACGATCAAAGCGTAGACTGTTTGAGACATTACTACCATGGAGGAAAATGCACCTGGTGACAGTTGTATTCAATCCCGATTCAATTTCTGTGTTTCATCACCACTCCGATAGTCCACAGACTACAGAATGCCTCCAGATATGCATCGGAAACTACTACTGGTCTTCCAGGGAGCGATCAAAGCGTAGACTGTTTGAGACATTACTCCCATGGATGAAAGTGGGCATGGTGACTGTTGTATTCAATCCCGATGCAATTTCTGTGTTTCATCAACAGTCTGATAGTCCACAGATTACAGAATGCCTCCAGATGTGAATCGGAAACTGCAGCTGGTCTTCCAGGGAACCATCAAAGCGTAGACTGTTTGAGACATTACTCCCATGGAGGAAAGTGCACATGGTGACTGTTGTATTCAATCCCGATGCAATTTCTGTGTTTCATCAACACTCTGATAGTCCACAGATTACAGAATGCCTCCAGATGAGCATCGGAAACTACTACTGGTCTTAAAGGGAACGATCAAAGCGTAGACTGTTTGAGACATTACTTTAATGGAGGAAAATGCACCTGGTGACAGTTGTATTCAACCCCGATGCAATTTCTGTGTTTCATCAACACTCTGATAGTCCACAGATTGCAGAATGCCTCCACATGTGCATCGGAAACTACTACTGGTCTTCCAGGGAACGATCAAAGCGTAAACTGTTTGAGACATTACACCCATGGAGGAAAGTGCGCATGGTGAATGTTGTATTCAATCCCGATGCAATTTCTGTGTTTCATCAACACTCTGATAGTAAACAGATTACAGAATGCCTCCAGATGTGCATCGGAAACTACGACAGATCTTCCAGGGAACGATAAAGGCGTAAACTGTTTGAGACATTACTCCCATGGAGGTAAGTGCGCATGGTGACTGTTGTATTCAATCTCGATGCAAGTTCTGTGTTTCATCAAGACTCTGATAGTCGACAGATTACAGAATGCCTCCAGATGTGCATCGGAAACTACTATTGGTCTTCCAGGAAACGATCAAAGCATAGACTGTTTGAGACATTACTCCCATTGAGGTAAGTGCGCATGGTGACAGTTGTAGTCAATCCCAATGCAAATTCTGTGTTTAATCAACACTCTGATAGTCCACAGATTACAGAATGCCTCCAGATGTGCAATGGAAACTACCACTGGTCTTCCATTAAACGATCAAAGCGTAGACTGTTTGAGACATTACTACCATGGAGGTAAGTGCACATGGTGTCTGTTGTATTCAATCCCGATCCAATTTATGTGTTTCATCAACACTCTGTTAATCCACAGATTACAGAATGCCTCCAGATGTGCATCGGAAACAACTACTGGTCTTCCAGGGAACAGTCAAAGCGTAGACTGTTTGAGACATTACTTCCATGGAGGATAGTGCGCATGGTGACTGTTGTATTCAATCCCCATTCGATTTCTGTGTTTATCAACACTCAGATAGTCCTGAGATTACAGAATTAATCAAGATGTGCATCGGGAACTACTACTGGTCTTCCAGGGAACGATCAAAGCGTAAACTGTTTGAGACATTACTCCCATGGAGGAAAGTGCGCATGGTGCCTGTTGTATTCAATCCCGAAGCAATTTCTGTATTTCATCAACACTCTGATAGTCCACAGATTACAGAATGCCTCCAGATGTGCATCGGAAACTACTACTGGTCTTCCAGGGTACGATCAAATCGTAAACTCTTTGAGACATTACTCCCATGCAGGGAAGTGCGCATGGTGACTGTTGTATTCGATCCCGATGCAATTTCGGTGTTTCATCAACACTCTGATAGTCCACAGATTACAGAATGCCTCCGGATGTGAATCGGAAACCACAACTGCACTTCCAGGGAACCATCAAAGCGTAGCCTCTTTGAGAGATTGCTCCCATGGAGGGAAGTGCTCATGGTGACTGTTGTGTCCAATCCCGATGCAATTTCTGTGTTTCATCAACACTCTGATAGTCCACAGATTACATAATTCCTCCAGATGTGCAATGGAAACTACCACTGGTCTTCCAGGAAACGATCAAAGTGTAGACTGCTTGAGACAATACTTCCATGGAGGAAAGTGCGCATGGTGATTGTTGTATTCAATCCCGAAGCAATTTCGGTGTTTCCTCAACACTCTGATAGCCCACAGATTACAGAATGCCTCCAGATGTGCATCGGAAACTACTACTGGTCTTCCTGGGAACGATCAAAGCGCAGGCTGTATGAGACACTACCCCAATGGAGGAATGTGCGCATGGTGGCCGTTGTATTCAATCCAGATGCAATTTATGTGTTTCATCAACACTCTGATTGTCCACAGATTACAGAATGCCTCCAGATGTGCATCGGAAACTATTACAATGACTTCCAGGGAACGATCAAACCGTAGACTGTTTGAGACATTTCGCCCATGGAGGAAAGTGGGCATGGTGACTGTTGTATTCAATCCCGATGCAATTTCTGTGTTTCATCAACACTCTGATAGTCCACAGATTACAGAATGCATCCAGATGTGAATCGTAAACTACAACTGGTCTTCCAGGGAACCATCAAAGCGTAGACTGTTTGAGACATTACTCCCATGGAGGAAAGTGCACATGGTGACTGTTGTATTCAATCCCGATGCAATTTCTGTGTTTCATCAACACTCTGATAGTCCACAGATTACAGAATGCCTCCAGATGTGCATCGGAAACTACTACTCGTCTTCCACTGAACGATCAACGCGTAAACTGTTTGAGACATTAAACCCATGGAGGAAAGTGCGCATGGTGACTGTTGTATTCAATCCCGATGCAATTTCTGTGTTTCATTAACACTCTGATAGTCCACAGATTACAGAATGCCTCCAGATGTGCATCGGAAACTACGACTGATCTTCCAGGGAACGATAAAAGCGTAAACTGTTTGAGACATTGCTCCCATGGAGGTAAGTGCGCATGGTGACTGTTGTATTCAATGTCGATGCAATTTCTGTGTTTCATCAACACTCTGATAGTCGACAGATTACAGAATGCCTCCAGATGTGCATCGGAAACTACTACTGGTCTTCCAGGAAACGATCAAAGCGTAGACTTTTTGAGACATTACTCCCATGGAGGAATGTGCGCATGGTGACAGTTGTATTAAATCGCGATGCAATTTCTGTGTTTCATCAACACTCTGATAGTCCACAGACTACAGAATGAGTCCAGATGTACATCGGAAACTACTACTCGTCTTCCAGGGAGCGATCAAAGCGTATACTGTTTGAGATATTACTCCCATGGAGGTAAGGGCGCATGGTGACTGATGTATTCAATCCCGATGCAATTTTGGTTTCATCAACACTCTGATAGTCCACAGATTACAGAATGCCTCCAGATGTGCATCGGAAACTACTACTGGTATTCCAGGAAACGATCAAAGCGTAGACTGTTTGACACATTACTCCCATGGAGGTAAGTGCGCATGGTGACTGTTGTATTCAATCTCGATCCAATTTCTGTGTTTCTTCAACACTCTGATAATCCACAGATTACAGAATGCCTCCAGATGTGCATCGGAAACAAATACTGGTCTTCCAGGGAACAATCAGAGCGTAGACTGTTTGAGACATTACTCCCATTGAGGTAAGTGCGCATGGTGACAGTTGTGGTCAATCCTAATGCAATTTCTGTGTTTCATCAACACTCTGATGGTCCACAGATTACAGAATGCCTCCACATGTGCATCGGAAATTACTACTGCTCTTCCAGGGAACGATCAAAGCGTAGACTATTTGAGACACTACTCCCATGGAGGTATGTGCGCATGGTGACTGTTGTATTCAATCCCGATTCAATTTCTGTGTTTCATCAACACTCTGATAGTCCACAGATAACAGAATGCCTCCAGATGTGCATCGGAAACTATTACAATGACTTCCAGGGAACGATCAAAGCGTAGACTCTTTGAGACATTACTCCCATGGAGGAAAGTGCGCATGGTGACTGTTGTATTCAACCCCGATGCAATTTCTGTGTTTCAACAACACTCTGATAGTCCACAGATTACAGAATGCCTCGGGATGTGAATCAGAAACTACAACTGGTCTTCCAGGTAACCATCAAAGCGTAGACTGATTGAGACGTTACTCCAATGGAGGAAAGTGGGCAAGGTGACTGTTGTATTCAACCCCTATGCAATTTCTGTGTTTCATCAACACTCTGATAGTCCACAGATTGCAGAATGCCTCCAGATGTGAATCGGAAACTGCTACTGGTCTCCCAGGGAACGATCAACGCGTAAACTGTTTGAGACATTAAACCCATGGACTAAAGTGCGCATGGTGGCTGTTGTATTCAATCGCGATGCAATTTCTGTGTTTCATCAACACTCTGATAGTCCACAGACTACAGAATGAGTCCAGATGTGCATCGGAAATTACTACTCGTCTTCCAGGGAGCGATCAAAGCGTATACTGTTTGAGATTTTACTCCCATGGAGGTAAGGGCGCATGGTGACTGATGTATTCAATCTCGATGCAATTTTGGTTTCATCAACACTCTGATAGTCCACAGATTACAGAATGCCTCCAGATGTGCAATGGAAACTACCACTGGTCTTCCAGGATACGATCAAAGCGTAGACTGTTTGAGACATTACTTCCATGGAGGAAAGTGCGCATGGTGACTGTTGTATTCAATCCCCATTCGATTTCTGTGTTTCATCAACTCTCTAATAGTCCACCTATTACAGAATTAATCCAGATGTGCATCGGAAGCTGCTACTGGTCTTCCAGGGAAGGATCAAAGCGTAAACTGTTTGAGACATTACTCCCATGGAAGAAAGTGCGCATGGTGACTGTTGTATTCCATCCCGAAACAATTTCTGTGTTTCATCACCACTCTGATAGTCCACAGATTACAGAATGCCTTTAGATGTGCATCGGAAACTACTACTGGTCTTCCAGGATACGATCAAAGCGTAAACTCTTTGAGACATTACTCCCATGGAGGTAAGTGCGCATGGTGACTGTTGTATTCAATCTCGATCCAATTTCTGTGTTTCATCAACACTCTGATAATCCACAGATTACAGAATGCCTCCAGATGTGCATCGGAAACAAATACTGGTCTTCCAGGGAACAATCAGAAAGTAGACTCTTTGAGACATTACTCCCATTGAGGTAAGTGCGCATGGTGACAGTTGTAGTCAATCCCAATGCAATTTCTGTGTTTCATCAACACTCTGATGGTCCACAGATTACAGAATGCCTCCACATGTGCATCGGAAATTACTACTGCTCTTCCAGGGAATGATCAAAGCGTAGACTATTTGAGACACTACTCCCATGCAGGTATGTGCGCATGGTGACTGTTGTATTCAATCCCGATTCAATTTCTGTGTTTCATCAACACTCTGATAGTCCACAGATTACAGAATGCCTCCAGATGTGCATCGGAAACTATTACAATGACTTCCAGGGAACGATCAAAGCGTAGACTCTTTGAGACATTACTCCCATGGAGGAAAGTGCGCATAGTGACTGTTGTATTCAACCGCGATGCAATTTCTGTGTTTCAACAATACTCCGATAGTCCACAGATTACAGAATGCCTCCGGATGTGAATCAGAAACTACAATTGGTCTTCCAGGGAACCATCAAAGCGTAGTCTGATTGAGACGTTACTCCAATGGAGGAAAGTGTTCAAGGTGACTGTTGTATTCAACCCCGATGCAATTTCTGTGTTCATCAACACTCTGATAAACGACAGATTACAGAATGCCTCCAGATGTGCATCGGAAACTACTACTGGTCTTCCAGGAAACGATCAAAGCGTAGACTGTTTGAGACATTACTGCCACGGAGGAATGTGCGCTTGGTGACTGTTGTATTCAATCGCGATGCAATTTCTGTGTTTCATCAACACTCAATTAGTCCACAGACTACAGAATGAGTCCACATGTGCATCGGAAACTACTACTCGTCTCCAGGGAGCGATCAAAGCGTATACTGTTTGAGATATTACTCCCATGGAGGTAAGGGAGCATGGTGACTGATGTATTCAATCCCGATGCAATTTTGGTTTCATCAACACTCTGATAGTCCACAGATTACAGAATGCCTCCAGATGTGCAATGGAAACTACCACTGGTCTTCCAGGAAACGATCAAAGCGTAGACTGTTTGAGACATTACTTCTATGGAGGAAAGTGCGCATGGTGACTGTTGTATTCAATCCCCATTCGATTTCTGTGTTTCATCAACACTCTAATAGTCCACCTATTACAGAATTAATCCAGATGTGCATCGGAAGCTACTACTGGTCTTCCAGGGAACGATCAAAGCGTAAACTGTTTGAGACATTACTCCCATGGAAGAAAGTGCGCTTGGTGACTGTTGTATTCCATCCCGAAGCAATTTCTGTGTTTCATCAACACTCTGATAGTCCACAGACTACAGGATGAGTCCAGATGTTCATCGGAAACTACTACTCGTCTTGCAGGGAGCGATCAAAGCGTATACTGTTTGAGATATTACTCCCATGGAGGTAAGGGCGCATGGTGACTGATGATTTCAATCGTGATGCAATTTTGGTTTCTTCAACACTCTGATAGTCCACAGATTACAGAATGCCTCCAGATGTGCATCGGAAACTATTACTGGTCTTCCAGGAAAGGATCAAAGCGTAGACTGTTTGAGACATTACTCCAATGGAGGTAAGTGCACATGGTGACTGTTGTATTCAATCTCGATCCAATTTCTGTGATTCATCAACACTCTGATAATCCACAGATTACAGAATGCCTCCAGATGTGCATCGGAAACAAATACTGGTCTTCCAGGGAACAATCAGAGCGTAGACTGTTTGAGACATTACTCCCATTGAGGTAAGTGCGCATGGTGACAGTTGTAGTCAATCCCAATGCAAATTCTATGTTTCATCAACACTCTGATGGTCCACAGATTACAGAATGCCTCCACATGTGCATCGGAAATTACTACTGCTCTTCCAGGGAACGATCAAAGCGTAGACTATTTGAGACACTACTCCCATGGAGGTATGTGCGCATGGTGACTGTTGTATTCAATCCCGATTCAATTTCTGTGTTTCATCAACACTCTGATAGTCGACAGATTACAGAATGCCTCCAGATGTGCAATGGAAACTAGCACTGGTCTTCCAGGAAACGATCAAAGCGTAGACTGTTTGAGACATTACTTCCATGGAGGAAAGTGCGCATGGTGACTGTCGTATTCAATCCCCATTCGATTTCTGTGTTTCATCAACACTCTAATAGTCCACCTATTACAGAATTAATCCAGATGTGCATCGGAAGCTACTACTGGTCTTCCAGGGAACGATCAAAACGTAAACTGTTTGAGACATTACTCCCATGGAAGAAAGTGCGCATGGTGACTGTTGTATTCCGTCCCGAAGCAATTTCTGTGTTTCATCAACACTCTGATAGTCCACACATTACATAATGAACCCAGATGTTCATTGGAAACAACTACTCGTCTTCCAGGGAACGATCAAAGCGTAAACTCTTTGAGACATTACTCCCATGGAGGAAAGTGCGCATGGTGACTGTTGTATTCAATCCCGATGCAATTTCGGTGTTTCATCAACACTCTGATAGTCCACAGATTACAGAATGTCTCCAGATGTGAATCGGAAACTACAACTGGTCTTCCAGGGAACCATCAAAGCGTAGACTGTTTGAGAGATTAGTCTCATGGAGGAAAGTGCACAGGGTGACATTTGTATTCAATCTCGATGCAATTTCTGTGTTTCATCAACACTCAGATAGTCCACAGATTACAGAATGCCTCCAGATGTGCATCGGAAACAACTACTGGTTTTCCAGGGAACGATCAAAGCGTAGACTGTTTGCGACATTACTCCAATGGAGCAAAGTGGGCATGGTGACTGTTGTATTCAACCCCGATGCAATTTCTGTGTGTCATCAACAATCTGATAGTCCACAGATTACAGAATGTCTCCAGATGTGAATCGGAAACTACAACTGGTCTTCCAGGGAACCATCAAAGCGTAGACTGTTTGAGAGATTAGTCTCATGGAGCAAAGTGCACATGGTGACGGTTGTATTCAATCTCGATGCAATTTCTGTGTTTCATCAACACTCAGATAATCCACAGATTTCAGAATGCCTCCGGATGTGAATCGGAAACTACAACTGGTCTTCCAGGGAACCATCAAAGCGTAGACTGATTGAGACGTTACTCCAATGGAGGAAAGTGGGCAAAGTGACTGTTGTATTCAACCCCGATGCAATTTCTGTGTTTCATCAAAACTCTGATAGTCCACAGATTGCAGAATGCCTCCAGATGTGCAACGGAAACTGTTACTGGTCTTCCAGGGAACGATCAACGCGTAAACTGTTTGAGACATTAAACCCATGGATTAAAGTGCGCATGGTGACTGTTGTATTCAATCCCGATGCAATTTCTGTGTTTCATCAACACTCTGATAGTCCACAGATTGCAGAATGCCTCCAGATGTGCATCGGAAACTACTACTGGTCTTCCAGGAAACGATCAAAGCGTAGACTGATTGAGACGTTACTCCAATGGAGGAAAGTGGGCAAGGTGACTGTTGTATTCAACCCCGATGCTATTTCTGTGTTTCATCAACACTCTGATAGTCCACAGATTGCAGAATGCCTCCAGATGTGCATCGGAAACTGCTACTGGTCTTCCAGGGAACGATCAACGCGTAAACTGTTTGAGACATTAAACCCATGGAGGAAAGTGCGCATGGTGACTGTTGTATTCAATCCCGATGCAATTTCTGTGTTTCATCAACACTCTGATAGTCCACAGATTACAGAATGCCTCCAGATGTGCATCGGAAACTACTACTGGTCTTCCAGGATACGATCAAAGCGTAGACTGTTTGAGACATTACTCCCACGGAGGAATGTGCGCATGGTGACTGTTGTATTCAATCGCGACTCAATTTCTGTGTTTCATCAAGACTCTGATAGTCCACAGACTACAGAATGAGTCCAGATGTGCATCGTAAACTACTACTCGACTTCCAGGGAGCGATCAAAGCGTATACTGTTTGAGATATTACTCCCATGGAGGTAAGGGCGCATGGTGACTGATGTATTCAATCCCGATGCAATTTTGGTTTCATCAACACTCTGATAGTCCACAGATTACAGAATGCCCCTAGTTGTGCATCGGAAACTACTACTGTTCATCCAGGAAACGATCAAAGCGTAGACTGTTTGAGACATTACTCCCATGGAGGTAAGTGCGCATGGTGACTGTTGTATTCAATCTCGATCCAATTTCTGTGTTTCATCAACACTCTGAAAATCCACAGATTACAGAATGCCTCCAGATGTGCATCGGAAACAATTACTGGTCTTCCAGGGAACAATCAGAGCGTAGACTGTTTGAGACATTACTCCCATTGAGGTAAGTGCGCATGGTGACAGTTGTAGTCAATCCTAATGCAAATTCTGTGTTTAATCAACACTCTGATAGTCCACAGATTACAGAATGCCTCCAGATGTGCAATGGAAACTACCACTGGTCTTCCAGGAAACGTTCAATGCGTAGACTGTTTGAGACATTACTTCCATGGAGGAAAGTGCGCATGGTGAGTGTTGTATTTAATCCCCATTCGATTTCTGTGTTTCATCAACACTCTAATAGTCCACCTATTACAGAATTAATCCAGATGTGCATCGGAAGCTACTACTGGTCTTCCAGGGAACGATCAAAGCGTAAACTGTTTGAGACATTACTCCCATGGAAGAAAGAGCAAATGGTGACTGTTGTATTCAATCCCGATGCAATTTCTGTGTTTCATCAACACTCTGATAGTCCACAGATTACAGAATGCCTCCAGATGTGCATCGGAAACTACTACTGGTCTCCCTGGGAACGATCAAAGCGTAGACTGTATGAGACATTACTCCCATGGAGGAAAGTGCGCATGGTGACGGTTGTATTCAATCCCGATGCAATTTCTGTGTTTCATCAACACTCTGATGGTCCACAGATTACAGAATGCCTCCACATGTGCATCGGAAATTACTACTGCTCTTCCAGGGAACGATCAAAGCGTAGACTCCTTGAGACATTACCCCCATGGAGGAAAGTGCGCATGGTGACTGTTGTAATCAACCCCGATGCAATTTCTGTGTTTCAACAACTCTCTGATAGTCCACAGATTACAGAATGCCTCCGGATGTGAATTAGACCCTACAACTGGTCTTCCAGGTAACCATCAAAGCGTAGACTGATTGAGACGTTACTCCAATGGAGGAAAGTGGGCAAGGTGACTGTTGTATTCAACCACGATGCAATTTCTGTGTTTCATCAACACTCTGATAGTCCACAGATTACAGAATGCCTCCAGATGTGCATCGGAAACTACTACTGGTCTCCCTGGGAACGATCAAAGCGTAGACTGTATGAGACATTACTCCCATGGAGGAAAGTGCGCATGGTGACTGTTGTATTCAATCCCGATGCAATTTCTGTGTTTCATCAACACTCTGATGGTCCACAGATTACAGAATGCCTCCAGATGTGCATCGGAAATTACTACTGCTCTTCCACTGAACGACCAAAGCGTAGACTATTTGAGACACTACTCCCATGGAGGTAAGGGCGCATGGTGACTGTTGTATTCAATCTCGATCTAATTTCTGTGTTTCATCAACACTCTGATAATCCACAGATTACAGAATGCCTCCAGATGTGCATCGGAAACAAATACTGGTCTTCCAGGGAACAATCAGAGCGTAGACTGTTTGAGACATTACTCCCATTGAGGTAAGTGCGCATGGTGACAGTTGTAGTCAATCCCAATGCAATTTCTGTGTTTTATCAACACTCTAATGGTCCACAGATTACAGAATGCCTCCACATGTGCATCGGAAATTACTACTGCTCTTCCAGGGAACGATCAAAGCGTAGACTCCTTGAGACCTTACCCCCATGGAGGAAAGTGCGCATGGTGACTGTTGTAATCAACCCCGATGCAATTTCTGTGTTTCAACAACACTCTGATAGTATACAGATTACAGAATACCTCCGGATGTGAATTAGAACCTACAACTGGTCTTCCAGGGAACCATCAAAGCGTAGACTGAGACGTTACTCCAATGGAGGAAAGTGGGCAAGGTGACTGTTGTATTCAACCCCGATGCAATTTCTGTGTTTCATCAACACTCTGATAGTCCACAGATTACAGAATGCCTCCAGATGTGCATCGGAAACTACTACTGGTCTTCCTGGGAACGATCAAAGCGTAGACTGTATGAGACATTACTCCCATGGAGGAAAGTGCGCATGGTGACTGTTGTATTCAATCCCGATGCAATTTCTGTGTTTCATCAACACTCTGATGGTCCATAGATTACAGAATGCCTCCAGATGTGCATCGGAAATTACTACTGCTCTTCCACTGAACGATCAAAGCGTAGACTATTTGAGACACTACTCCCATGGAGGTATGTGCGCATGGTGACTGTTGTATTCAATCCCGATTCACTTTCTGTGTTTCATCAACACTCTGATAGTCCACAGATTACAGAATGCCTGTAGATGTGCATCGGAAACTATTACAATGACTTCCAGGGAACGATCAAAGCGTAGACTCCTTGAGACATTACTCCCATGGAGGAAAGTGCGCATGGTGACTGTTGTATTCAACCCCGATGCAATTTCTGTGTGTCAACAACACTCTGATAGTCCACAGAATACAGAATGCCTCCGGATGTGAATCAGAAACTACAACTGGTCTTCCAGGGAACCATCAAAGCGTAGACTGATTGAGACGTTACTCCAATGGAGGAAAGTGGGCAAGGTGACTGTTGTATTCAACCCCGATGCAATTTCTGTGTTTCATCAACACTCTGATAGTCCACAGATTGCAGAATGCCTCCAGATGTGCATCGGAAACTGCTACTGGTCTTCCAGTGAACGATCAACGCGTAAACTGTTTGAGACATTAAACCCATGGAGGAAATTGCGCATGGTGACTGTTGTATTCAATCCCGATGCAATTTCTGTGTTTCATCAACACTCTGATAGTCCACAGATTACAGAATGCCTCCAGATGTGCATCGGAAACTACTACTGGTCTTCCAGGATACGATCAAAGCGTAGACTGTTTGAGACATTACTCCTACGGAGGAATGTGCGCATGGTGACTGTTGTATTCAATCGCGATGCAATTTCTGTGTTTCATCAAGACTCTGATAGTCCACAGACTACAGAATGAGTCCAGATGTGCATCGTAAACTACTACTCGTCTTCCAGGGAGCGATCAAAGCGTATACTGTTTGAGATATTACTCCCATGGAGGTAAGGGCGCATGGTGACTGATGTATTCAATCCCGATGCAATTTTGATTTCATCAACACTCTGATAGTCCACAGATTACAGAATGCCCCTAGTTGTGCATCGGAAACTGCTACTGTTCTTCCAGGAAACGATCAAAGCGTAGACTGTTTGAGACATTACTCCTATGGAGGTAAGTGCGCATGGTGACTGTTGTATTCAATCTCGATCCAATTTCTGTGTTTCATCAACACTCTGATAATCCACAGATTACAGAATGCCTCCAGATGTGCATCGGAAACATATACTGGTCTCCCAGGGAACAATCAGAGCGTAGACTTTTTGAGACATTACTCCCATTGAGGTAAGTGCGCATGGTGACAGTTGTAGTCAATCCCAATGCAAATTCTGTGTTTAATCAACACTCTGATAGTCCACAGATTACAGAATGCCTCCAGATGTGCAATGGAAACTACCACTGGTCTTCCAGGAAACGTTCAATAAGTAGACTGTTTGAGACATTACTTCCATGGAGGAAAGTGCGCATGGTGAGTGTTGTATTTAATCCCCATTCGATTTGTGTGTTTCATCAACACTCTAATAGTCCACCTATTACAGAATTAATCCAGATGTGCATCGGAAGCTACTACTGGTCTTCCAGGGAACGATCAAAGCGTAAACTGTTTGAGACATTACTCCCATGGAAGAAAGTGCAAATGGTGACTGTTGTATTCAATCCCGATGCAATCTCTGTGTTTCATCAACACTCTGATAGTCCACAGATTACAGAATGCCTCCAGATGTGCATCGGAAACTACTACTGGTCTCCCTGGGAACGATCAAAGCGTAGACTGTATGAGACAATACTCCCATGGAGGAAAGTGCGCATGGTGACTGTTGTATTCAATCCCGATGCAATTTCTGTGTTTCATCACCACTCTGATGGTCCACAGATTACAGAATGCCTCCAGATGTGCATCGGAAACAAATACTGGTCTTCCAGGGAACAATCAGAGCGTAGACTGATTGAGACATTACTACCATTGAGGTAAGTGCGCATGGTGACAGTTGTAGTCAATCCCAATGCAATTTCTGTGTTTCATCAACACTCTGATGGTCCACAGATTACAGAATGCCTCCAGATGTGCATCGGAAACTACTACTGGGCTTCCTGGGAACGATCAGAAGCGTAGACTGTATGAGACATTACTCCCATGGAGGAATGTGCGCATGGTGACTGTTATATTCAATCCCGATGCAATTTCTGTGTTTCATCAACAGTCTGATGGTCCACAGATTACAGAATGCCTCCAGATGTGCATCGGAAATTACTACTGCTCTTCCACTGAACGATCAAAGCGTAGACTATTTGAGACACTACTACCATGGAGGTATGTGCGCATGGTGACTGTTGTATTCAATCCCGATTCACTTTCTGTGTTTCATCAACACTCTGATAGTCCACAGAATACAGAATGCCTCCGGATGTGAATTAGAAACTACAACTGGTCTTCCAGGGAACCATCAAAGCGTAGACTGATTGAGACGTTACTCCAATGGAGGAAAGTGGGCAAGGTGACTGTTGTATTCAACCCCGATGCAATTTCTGTGTTTCATCAACACTCTGATAGTCCACAGATTACAGAATGCCTCCAGATGTGCATCGGAAACTACTACTGGGCTTCCTGGGAACGATCAGAAGCGTAGACTGTATGAGACATTACTCCCATGGAGGAATGTGCGCATGGTGACTGTTATATTCAATCCCGATGCAATTTCTCTGTTTCATCAACAGTCTGATGGTCCACAGATTACAGAATGCCTCCAGATGTGCATCGGAAATTACTACTGCTCTTCCACTGAACGATCAAAGCGTAGACTATTTGAGACACTACTACCATGGAGGTATGTGCGCATGGTGACTGTTGTATTCAATCCCGATTCACTTTCTGTGTTTCATCAACACTCTGATAGTCCACAGAATACAGAATGCCTCCAGATGTGCATCGGAAACTATTACAATGACTTCCAGGGAACGATCAAAGCGTAGACTCCTTGAGACATTACTCCCATGGAGGAAAGTGCGCATGGTGACTGTTGTATTCAACCCCGATGCAATTTCTGTGTGTCAACAACACTCTGATAGTCCACAGATTACAGAATGCCTCCAGATGTGCATCGGAAACTATTACAATGACTTCCAGGGAACGATCAAAGCGTAGACTCCTTGAGACATTACTCCCATGGAGGAAAGTGCGCATGGTGACTGTTGTATTCAACCCCGATGCAATTTCTGTGTTTCATCAACACTCTGATAGTCCACAGATTGCAGAATGCCTCCAGATGTGCATCGGACACTACTACTGGTCTTCCAGTGAACGATCAACGCGTAAACTGTTTGAGACATTAAACCCATGGAGGAAATTGCGCATGGTGACTGTTGTATTCAGTCCCGATGCAATTTCTGTGTTTCATCAACACTCTGATAGTCGACAGATTACAGAATGCCCCTAGTTGTGCATCGGAAACTACTACTGTTCTTCCAGGAAACGATCAAAGCGTAGACTGTTTGAGACATTACTCCCATGGAGGTAAGTGCGCATGGTGACTGTTGTATTCAATCTCGATCCAATTTCTGTGTTTCATCAACATTCTGATAATCCACAGAATACAGAATGCCTCCAGATGTGCATCGGAAACAAATACTGGTCTTCCAGGGAACAATCAGAGCGTAGACTGTTTGAGACATTACTCCCATTGAGGTAAGTGCGCATGGTGACAGTTGTAGTCAATCCCAATGCAAATTCTGTATTTAATCAACACTCTGATAGTCCACAGATTACAGAATGCCTCCAGATGTGCAATGGAAACTACCACTGGTCTTCCAGGAAACGATCAATGCGTAGACTGTTTGAGACATTACTTCCATGGAGGAAAGTGCGCATGGTGAGTGTTGTATTCAATCCCCATTCGATTTCTGTGTTTCATCAACACTCTAATAGTCCACCTATTACAGAATTAATCCAGATGTGCATCGGAAGCTACTACTGGTCTTCCAGGGAACGATCAAAGCGTAAACTGTTTGAGACATTACTCCCATGGAAGAAAGTGCGCATGGTGACTGTTGTATTCCATCCCGAAGCAATTTCTGTGTTTCATCAACACTCTGATAGTCCACAGATTACAGAATGCCTCCAGATGTGCATCGGAAACTACTACTGGTCTCCCTGGGAACGATCAAAGCGTAGACTGTATGAGACATTACTCCCATGGAGGAAAGTGCGCATGGTGACTGTTATATTCAATCCCGATGCAATTTCTGTGTTTCATGAACACTCTGATGGTCTACAGATTACAGAATGCCTCCAGATGTGCATCGGAAATTACTACTGCTCTTCCACGGAACGATCAAAGCGTAGACTATTTGAGACACTACTCCCATGGAGCTATGTGCGCATGGTGACTGTTGTATTCAATCCCGATTCAATTTCTGTGTTTCATCAACACTCTGATAGTCCACAGATTACAGAATGCCTCCAGATGTGCATCGGAAACTATTACAATGACTTCCAGGGAACGATCAAACCGTAGACTCCTTGAGACATTACCCCCATGGAGGAAAGTGCGCATGGTGACTGTTGTATTCAACCCCGATGCAATTTCTGTGTTTCAACAACACTCTGATAGACCACAGATTACAGAATGCCTCCGGATGTGAATCAGAAACTAAAACTGGTCTTCCAGGGAACCATCAAAATGTAGACTGAATGAGACGTTACTCCCATGGAGGAAAGTGGGCAAGGTGTCTGTTGTATTCAACCCCGATGCAATTTCTGTGTTTCATCTACACTCTGATAGTCCACAGATTGCAGAATGCCTCCAGATGTGCATCGGAAACTGCTACTGGTCTTCCAGGGAACGATCAACGCGTAAACTGTTTGAGACATTAAACCCATGGAGGAAAGTGCGCATGGTGACTGTTGTATTCAATCCCGATGCAATTTCTGTGTTTCATCAACACTCTGATAGTCCACAGATTACAAAATGCCTCCAGATGTGCATCGGAAACTACGACTGATCTTCCAGGGAACGATAAAAGCGTAAACTGTTTGAGACATTACTCCCATGGAGGAAAGTGCGCATGGTTACTGTTGTACACAATCCCGATTCGATTTATGTGTTTCATCAACACTATGATAGTACACAGATTACAGAATTCATCCAGATGTGCATCGGAAACTTCTACTGGTCTTCCAGGGAACGATCAAAGCGTAAACTGTTTGAGACATTACTCCCATGGAGGAAAGTGCGCATGGTGACTGTTGTATTCAAACCCGATGCAAATTCTATGTTTAATCAACACTCTGATAGTCCACAGATTACAGAATGCCTCCAGATGTGCATCGGAAACTACTACTGGTCTTCCAGGAAACGATCAAATCGTAGACTGTTTGAGACATTACTCCCACGGAGGAATGTGCGCATGGTGACTGTTGTATTCAATCGCGATGCAATTTCTGTGTTTCATCAACACTCTGATAGTCCACAGACTACGGAATGAGTCCAGATGTGCATCGGAAACTACTACTCGTCTTCCAGTGAACGATCAAAGCGTATACTGTTTGAGATATTACTGCCATGGAGCTAAGGGCGCATGGTGACTGATGCATTCAATCCCATGCAATTTTGGTTTCATCAACACTCTGATAGTCCACAGATTACAGAATGCCTTCAGATGTGAATCGGAAACTACTACTGGTCTTCCAGGAAACGATCAAAACGTAGACTGTTTGAGACATTACTCCCATGGAGGTAAGTGCGCATGGTGACTGTTGTATTCAATCTCGATCCAATTTCTGTGTTTCATCAACACTCTGACAATCCACAGATTGCAGAATGCCTCCAGATGTGCATCGGAAACTACTACTGGTCTTCCTGGTAACGATCAAAGCGTAGACTGTTTGAGACATTACTCCCATGGAGGAAAGTGCACATGGTGACTGTTGTATTCAATCCCGATGCAATTTCTGTGTTTCATCAACACTCTGATAGTCCACCGATTACAGAATGCCTTCAGACGTGAATCGGAAACTACTACTGGTCTTCCATGGAACGATCAAAGCGTAGACTGTTTGAGTTATTACTCCCATGGAGGAAAGTGCGCATGGTGCCTGTTGTATTCAATCCCGATGCAATTTCTGTGTTTCATCAACACTCTGATGGTCCACAGATTACAGAATGCCTCCAGATGTGCATCGGAAATTACTACTGCTCTTCCACGGAACGATCAAAGCGTAGACTATTTCAGACACTACTCCCATGGAGGTATGTGCGCATGGTGACTGTTGTATTCAATCCCGATTCAATTTCTGTGTTTCATCAACACTCTGATAGTCCACAGATTACAGAATGCCTCCGAATGTGAATCAGAAACTACAACTGGTCTTCCAGGGAACCATCAAAACGTAGACTGATTGAGACGTTACTCCAAAGGAGGAAAATGGGCAAGGTGACTGTTGTATTCAACCCCGATGCAACTTCTGTGTTTCATCAACACTCTGATAGTCCACAGATTGCAGAATGCCTCCAGATGTGCATCGGAAACTGCTTCTGGTCTTCCAGGGAACGATCAAAGCGTAAACTGTTTGAGACATTAAACCCATGGAGGAAAGTGCGCATGGTGACTGTTGTATTCAATCCCGATGCAATTTCTGTGTTTCATCAACACTCTGATAGTCCACAGATTACAGAATGCCTCCAGATGTGCATCGGAAACTACGACTGATCTTCCAGGGAACGATAAAAGCGTAAACTGTTTGAGACATTGCTCCCATGGAGGTAAGAGCACATGGCGACTGTTGTATTCAATCTCGATGCAATCTCTGTGTTTCATCAACACTCTGATAGTCCACAGATTACAGAATGCCTCCAGATGTGCATCGGAAACTACTACTGGTCTTCCAGGAAACGATCAAAGCGTAGACTGTTTGAGACATTACTCCCACGGAGGAATGTGCGCATGGTGACTGTTGTATTCAATCGCGATTCTATTTCTGTGTTTCATCAAGACTCTGATAGTCCACAGACTACAGAATGAGTCCCGATGTGCATCGGAAACTACTACTCGTCTTCCAGGGAGCGATCAAAGCGTATACTGTTTGAGATATTAATCCCATGGAGGTAAGGGAGCATGGAGACTGATGTATTCAATCCCGATGCAATTTGGTTTCATCAACACTCTGATAGTCCACAGATTACAGAATGCCCCTAGCTGTCCATCGGAAACTACAACTGGTCTTCCAGGGAACCATCAAAGCGTAGACTGATTGAGACGTTACTCCAATGGAGGAAAGTGGGCAAGGTGACTGTTGTATTCAACCCCGATGCAATTTCTGTGTTTCATCAACACTCTGAGAGTCCACAGATTACAGAATGCCTCCAGATGTACAATGGAAACTACTACTGGTCTTCCTGGGAACGATCAAAGCGTAGACTGTATGAGACATTACTCCCATGGAGGAAAGTGCGCATGGTGCCTGTTGTATTCAATCCCGATGCAATTTCTGTGTTTCATCAACACTCTGATGGTCCACAGATTACAGAATGCCTCCAGATGTGCATCGGAAATTACTACTGCTCTTCCACGGAACGATCAAAGAATAGACTATTTGAGACACTACTCCCATGGAGGTATGTGCGCATGGTGACTGTTGTATTCAATCCCGATTCAATTTCTGTGTTTCATCAACACTCTGATAGTCCACAGATTACAGAATGCCTCCGGATGTGAATCAGAAACTACAACTGGTCTTCCAGGGAACCATCAAAACGTAGACTGATTGAGACGTTACTCCAATGGAGGAAAGTGGGCAAGGTGACTATTGTATTCAACCCCGATGCAACTTCTGTGTTTCATCAACACTCTGATAGTCCACAGATTGCAGAATGCCTCCAGATGTGCATCGGAAACTGCTTCTGGTCTTCCAGGAAACGATCAATGCGTAGACTGTTTGAGACATTACTTCCATGGAGGAAAGTGCGCATGGGGACTGTTGTATTCAATCCCGAAGCAATTTCTGTGTTTCATCAACACTCTGATAGTCCACAGATTACAGAATGCGTCCAGATGTGCATCGGAAACTACTACTGGTCTTCCAGGGTACGATCAAAGCGTAAACTCTTTGAGACATTACTCCCATGCAGGGAAGTGCGCATCATGACTGTTGTACTCAATCCCGATGCAAATTCGGTGTTTCATCAACATTCTGATAGTCCACTGATTACAGAATATCTCCAGGTGTGAATCGGAAACTACAACTGCTCTACCAGGGAACCATCAAAGCGTAGACTGTTTGAGAGATTAGTCTCATGGAGGAAAGTGCCGATGGTGACTGTTGTATTCAATCCCGATGCAATTTCTGTGTTTCATCAGCAGTCAGATAGTCCACAGATTACAGAATGCCTCCAGATGTGCATCGGAAACTGCTACTGGTCTTCCAGGGAACGATCAAAGCGTAGACTGTTTGCGACATTAATCCAATGGAGGAAAGTGGGCATGGTGACTGTTGTATTCAACCCCGATGCAATTTCTGTGTGTCATCAACACTCTGATAGTCCACAGATTGCAGAATGCCTCCAGATGTGAACCGGAAACTGCTACTGGTCTTCCAGGGAACGATCAAAGCGTAAACTGTTTGAGACTTTACACCCATGGAGGAAAGTGCGCATGGTGACTGTTGTATTCAATCCCAATGCAATTTCTGTGTTTCATCAACACTCTGATAGTCCACAGATTACAGAATGCCTCTAAATGTGCGTCGGAAACTACGACTGATCTTCCAGGGAACGATCAAAGCGTAAACTGTTTGAGACATTACTCCCATGGTGGTAAGTGCGCATGTTGACTGTTGTATTCAGTCCCGATGCAATTTCTGTGTTTCATCAACACTCTGATAGTCCACAGACTACAGAATGACTCCAGATGTGCATCGGAAACTACTACTGGTTTTCCAGGGAACGATCAAAACGTATACTGATTGAGACATTACTCCCATGGAGGTAAGGGCGCATGGTGACTGTTGTATTCAATCCCGAAGCAATTTCTGTGTTTCATCAACACTCTGATAGTCCACAGATTACAGAATGCCTCCAGATGTGCATCGGAATCAGCTAGTGGTCATCCAGGGAACGATCAAAGCGTATAGTGTTTGAGACCTTACTCCCATCGATGAAAGTGCGCATGGTGACTGTTGTATTCAATCCGGATGCAACATCTGTGTTTCATCAACACTCTTATAGTCCACAGATTACAGAATGCCTCCAGATGTGCATCGGAAACTACTACTGGTCTACCAGGAAACGTTCAAAGCGTAGACTGTTTGACATTACTCCCATGAAGGTAACTGCGCATGGTGACTTTTGTATTCAATCTTGATGCAATTTCTGTGTTTCATCAACACTCTGATAGTCCACAGATTACAGAATGCCTCCAGTTGTGCATCGCAAACTACTACTGGCCTTCCAGGGAACGGTCAAAGCGTAAACTCTTTGAGACATTACTCCCATGCAGGGAAGTGCGCATGGTGACTGTTGTACTCAATCCTGATGCAATTTCGGTGTTTCATCAACGCTCTGATAGTACACAGATTACAGAATGCCTCCCGATGTGCATCGGAAACTGCTACTGGTCTTCCAGGAAACGATGAAAGCGTAGACTATTTGAGACACTACTCCCATCGAGGAAAGTGCGCATGGTGACTGTTGTATTCAATCCCGATGCAATTTATGTGTTTCATCAACACTCTTATAGTCCACACATTACAGAATGCCTCCAGATGTGCATCAGAAACTACTACTGGTCTTCCAGGGAACGATCAAAGCGTAGACTGTTTGAGACATTACTCCCATGGAGGAAAGTGCGCATGGTGACTGTTGTATTCAATCCCGATGCAATATCTGTGTTTAATCAACACTCTGATAGTCCACAGATTACAGAATGCCTCCAGATGTGCAATGGAAAGTACCACTGGTCTTCCAGGAAACGATCAAGGCGTAAACTATTTGAGACATTACACCCATGGAGGAAAGTGCGCATGGTGACTGTTGTACTCAATCCCGATTCGATTTCTGTGTTTCGTCAACACTATGATAGTACACAGATTACAGAATTCATCCAGATGTGCATCGGAAATTACTACTGGTCTTCCAGGGAACGATCAAAGCGTAAACTGTTTGAGACATTACTCCCATGGAGGAAAGTGCGCATGGTGACTGTTGTATTCAAACCCGATGCAAATTCTGTGTTTAATCAACACTCTGATAGTCCACAGATTACAGAATGCCTCCAGATGTGCATCGGAAACTACTACTGGTCTTCCAGGAAACGATCAAAGCGTAGACTGTTTGAGACATTACTCCCACGGAGGAATGTGCGCATGGTGACTGTTGTATTCAATCGCGATGCAATTTCTGTGTTTCATCAACACTCTGATAGTCCACAGACTACAGAATGAGTCAAGATGTGCATCGGAAACTACTACTCGTCTTCCAGGGAACGATCAAAGCGTATACTGTTTGAGATATTACTCCCATGGAGGTAAGGGCGCATGGTGACTGATGTATTCAATCCCGATGCAATTTTGGTTTCATCAACACTCTGATAGTCCACAGATTACAGATGCCTCCAGATGTGCATCGGAAACAACTACTGGTCTTCCAGGGAACGATCAAAGCGTAGACTGTTTGAGACATTACTTATATGGAGGAAAGTGCGCATGGTGACTGTTGTATTCAATCCCAATGCAAATTCTGTGTTTAATCAATACTCTGATAGTCCACAGATTACAGAATGCCTCCAGATGTGCATCGGAAACTGCTACTGGTCTTCCAGGGAACGATCAAACCGTAGACTGTTTGAGACATTACTCCCATGGAGGAAAGTGCACATGGTGACTGTTGTATTCAATCCCGATGCAATTTCTGTGTTTCATCAACACTCTGATAGTCCACAGATTACAGAATGCCTCCAGATGTTCATCGGAAACTACTACTGGTCTTCCTGGGAACGATCAAAGCGTAGACTGTATGAGACATTACTCCCATGGAGGAAAGTGCGCATGGTGCCTGTTGTATTCAATCCCGATGCAATTTCTGTGTTTCATCAACACTCTGATGGTCCACAGATTACAGAATGCCTCCAGATGTGCATCGGAAATTACTACTGCTCTTCCACGGAACGATCAAAGCGTAGACTATTTGAGACACTACTCCCATGGAGGTATGTGCGCATGGTGACTGTTGTATTCAATCCCGATTCAATTTCTGTGTTTCATCAACACTCTGATAGTCCACAGATTACAGAATGCCTCCGGATGTGAATCAGAAACTACAACTGGTCTTCCAGGGAACCATCAAAACGTAGACTGATTGAGACGTTACTCCAATGGAGGAAAGTGGGGAAGGTGACTGTTGTATTCAACCCCGATGCAACTTCTGTGTCTCATCAACACTCTGATAGTCCACAGATTGCAGAATGCCTCCAGATGTGCATCGGAAACTGCTTCTGGTCTTCCAGGGAACGATCAAAGCGTAAACTGTTTGAGACATTAAACCCATGGAGGAAAGTGCGCATGGTGACTGTTGTATTCAATCCCGATGCAATTTCTGTGTTTCATCAACACTCTGATAGTCCACAGATTACAGAATGCCTCCAGATGTGCATCGGAAACTACGACTGATCTTCCAGGGAATGATAAAAGCGTAAACTGTTTGAGACATTGCTCCCATGGAGGTAAGTGCACATGGTGACTGTTGTATTCAATCTCGATGCAATCTCTGTGTTTCATCAACACTCTGATAGTCCACAGATTACAGAATGCCTCCAGATGTGCATCGGAAACTAATACTGGTCTTCCAGGAAACGATCAAAGCGTAGACTGTTTGAGACATTACTCCCACGGAGGAATGTGCGCATGGTGACTCTTGTATTCAATCGCGATTCAATTTCTGTGTTTCAGCAAGACTCTGATAGTCCACAGACTACAGAATGAGTCCAGATGTGCATCGGAAACTACTACTCGTCTTCCAGGGAGCGATCAAAGCGTATACTGTTTGAGATATTAATCCCATGGAGGTAAGGGCGCATGGAGACTGATGTATTCAATCCCGATGCAATTTGGTTTCATCAACACTCTGATAGTCCACAGATTACAGAATGCCCCTAGCTGTGCATCGGAAACTACAACTGGTCTTCCAGGGAACCATCAAAGCGTAGACTGATTGAGACGTTACTCCAATATAGGAAAGTGGGCAAGGTGACTGTTGTATTCAACCCCGATGCAATTTCTGTGTTTCATCAACACTCTGATAGTCCACAGATTACAGAAAGCCTCCAGATGTACAATGGAAACTACCACTGGTCTTCCAGGAAACGATCAATGCGTAGACTGTTTGAGACATTACTTCCATGGAGGAAAGTGCGCATGTGGACTGTTGTATTCAATCCCGAAGCAATTTCTGTGTTTCATCAACACTCTGATAGTCCACAGATTACACAATGCTTCCAGATGTGCATCGGAAACTACTGCTGGTCTTCCAGGGTACGATCAAAGCGTAAACTCTTTGAGACATTACTCCCATGCAGGGAAGTGCGCATGATGACTGTTGTATTCAATCCCGATGCAAATTCGGTGTTTCATCAACACTCTGATAGTCCACAGATTACAGAATATCTCCAGGTGTGAATCGGAAACTACTACTGGTTTTCCAGGGAACGATCAAAACGTATACTGTTTGAGACATTACTCCCATGGAGGTAAGGGCGCATGGTGACTGTTGTATTCAATCCCGAAGCAATTTCTGTGTTTCATCAACACTCTGATAGTCCACAGATTACAGAATGCCTCCAGATGTGCATCGGAAACTACTACTGGTTTTCCAGGGAACGATCAAAGCGTAAACTGTTTGAGACTTTACACCCATGGAGGAAAGTGCGCATGATGACTGTTGTATTCAATCCCAATGCAATTTCTGTGTTTCATCAACACTCTGATAGTCCACAGATTACAGAATGCCTCTAAATGTGCATCGGAAACTACGACTGATCTTCCAGGGAACGATCAAAGCGTAAACTGTTTGAGACATTACTCCCATGGTGGTAAGTGCGCATGTTGACTGTTGTATTCAGTCGCGATGCAATTTCAGTGTTTCATCAACACTCTGATAGTCCACAGACTACAGAATGACTCCAGATGTGCATCGGAAACTACTACTGGTTTTCCAGGGAACGATCAAAACGTATACTGTTTGAGACATTACTCCCATGGAGGTAAGGGCGCATGGTGACTGTTGTATTCAATCCCGAAGCAATTTCTGTGTTTCATCAACACTCTGATAGTCCACAGATTACAGAATGCCTCCAGATGTGCATCGGAAACTACTACTGGTCTACCAGGAAACGTTCAAAGCGTAGACTGTTTGACATTACTCCCATGAAGGTAACTGCGCATGGTGACTTTTGTATTCAATCTTGATGCAATTTCTGTGTTTCATCGACACTCTGATAGTCCACAGATTACAGAATGCCTCCAGTTGTGCATCGGAAACTACTACTGGCCTTCCAGGGAACGGTCAAAGCGTAAACTCTTTGAGACATTACTCCCATGCAGGGAAGTGCGCATGGTGACTGTTGTACTCAATCCTGATGCAATTTCGGTGTTTCATCAACGCTCTGATAGTACACAGATTACAGAATGCCTCCCGATGTGCATCGGAAACTGCTACTGGTCTTCCAGGAAACGATGAAAGCGTAGACTGTTTGACACACTACTCCCATCGAGGAAAGTGCGCATGGTGACTGTTGTATTCAATCCCGATGCAATTTATGTGTTTCATCAACACTCTTATAGTCCACACATTACAGAATGCCTCCAGATGTGCATCGGAAACTACTACTGGTCTTCCAGGGAACGTTCAAAGCGTAGACTGTTTGAGACATTACTCCCATGGAGGAAAGTGCGCATGGTGACTGTTGTATTCAATCCCGATGCAATATCTGTGTTTAATCAACACTCTGATAGTCCACAGATTACAGAATGCCTCCAGATGTGCATTGGAAAGTACCACTGGTCTTCCAGGAAACGATCAAGGCGTAAACTATTTGAGACATTACTCCCATGGAGGAAAGTGCGCATGGTGACTGTTGTACTCAATCCCGATTCGATTTCTGTGTTTCGTCAACACTATGATAGTACACAGATTACAGAATTCATCCAGATGTGCATCGGAAATTACTACTGGTCTTCCAGGGAACGATCAAAGCGTAAACTGTTTGAGACATTACTCCCATGGAGGAAAGTGCGCATGGTGACTGTTGTATTCAATCTCGATCCAATTTCTGTGTTTCATCAACACTCTGACAATCCACAGATTGCAGAATGCCTCCAGATGTGCATCGGAAACTACTACTGGTCTTCCTGGTAACGATCAAAGCGTAGACTGTTTGAGACATTACTCCCATGGAGGAAAGGGCACATGGTGACTGTTGTATTCAATCCCGATGCAATTTCTGTGTTTCATCAACACTCTGATAGTCCACCGATTACAGAATGCCTTCAGATGTGAATCGGAAACTACTACTGGTCTTCCATGGAACGATCAAAGCGTAGACTGTTTGAGTTATTACTCCCATGGAGGAAAGTGCACATGGTGACTGTTGTATTCAATCCCGATGCAATATCTATGTTTCATCAACACTCTGATAGTCCACAGATTACAGAATGCCTCCAGATGTGCATCGGAAACTGCTACTGGTCTTCCAGGGAACGATCAAACCGTAGACTGTTTGAGACATTACTCCCATGGAGGAATGTGCACATGGTGACTGTTGTATTCAATCCCGATGCAATTTCTGTGTTTCATCAACACTCTGATAGTCCACAGATTACAGAATGCCTCCAGATGTTCATCGGAAACTACTACTGGTCTTCCTGGGAACGATCAAAGCCTAGACTGTATGAGACATTACTCCCATGGAGGAAAGTGCGCATGGTGCCTGTTGTATTCAATCCCGATGCAATTTCTGTGTTTCATCAACACTCTGATGGTCCACAGATTACAGAATGCCTCCAGATGTGCATCGGAAATTACTACTGCTCTTCCACGGAACGATCAAAGCGTAGACTATTTGAGACACTACTCCCATGGAGGTATGTGCGCATGGTGACTGTTGTATTCAATCCCGATTCAATTTCTGTGTTTCATCAACACTCTGATAGTCCACAGATTACAGAATGCCTCCGGATGTGAATCAGAAACTACAACTGGTCTTCCAGGGAACCATCAAACCGTAGACTGATTGAGACGTTACTCCAATGGAGGAAAGTGGGCAAGGTGACTGTTGTATTCAACCCCGATGCAACTTCTGTGTTTCATCAACACTCTGATAGTCCACAGATTGCAGAATGCCACCAGATGTGCATCGGAAACTGCTTCTGGTCTTCCAGGGAACGATCAAAGCGTAAACTGTTTGAGACATTAAACCCATGGAGGAAAGAGCGCATGGTGACTGTTGTATTCAATCCCGATGCAATTTCTGTGTTTCATCAACACTCTGATAGTCCACAGATTACAGAATGCCTCCAGATGTGCATCGGAAACTACGACTGATCTTCCAGGGAACGATAAAAGCGTAAACTGTTTGAGACATTGCTCCCATGGAGGTAAGTGCACATGGTGACTGTTGTATTCAATCTCGATGCAATCTCTGTGTTTCATCAACACTCTGATAGTCCACAGATTACAGAATGCCTCCAGATGTGCATCGGAAACTACTACTGGTCTTCCAGGAAACGATCAAAGCGTAGACTGTTTGAGACATTACTCCCACGGAGGAATGTGCGCATGGTGACTGTTGTATTCAATCGCGATTCAATTTCTGTGTTTCATCAAGACTCTGATAGTCCACAGACTACAGAATGAGTCCAGATGTGCATCGGTAACTACTACTCGTCTTTCAGGGAGCGATCAAAGGGTATACTGTTTGAGATATTAATCCCATGGAGGTAAGGGCGCATGGAGACTGATGTATTCAATCCCGATGCAATTTGGTTTCATCAACACTCTGATAGTCCACAGATTACAGAATGCCCCTAGCTGTGCATCGGAAACTACAACTGGTCTTCCAGGGAACCATCAAAGCGTAGACTGATTGAGACGTTACTCCAATGGAGGAAAGTGGGCAAGGTGACTGTTGTATTCAACCCCGAAGCAATTTCTGTGTTTCATCAACACTCTGATAGTCCACAGATTACAGAATGCCTCCAGATGTGCAATGGAAACTACCACTGGTCTTCCAGGAAACGATCAATGCGTAGACTGTTTGAGACATTACTTCCATGGAGGAAAGTGCGCATGGGGACTGTTGTATTCAATCCCGAAGCAATTTCTGTGTTTCATCAACACTCTGATAGTCCACAGATTACAGAATGCGTCCAGATGTGCATCGGAAACTACTACTGGTCTTCCAGGGTACGATCAAAGCGTAAACTCTTTGAGACATTACTCCCATGCAGGGAAGTGCGCATGATGACTGTTGTATTCAATCCCGATGCAAATTCGGTGTTTCATCAACACTCTGATAGTCCACAGATTACAGAATATCTCCAGGTGTGAATCGGAAACTACAACTGGTCTTCCAGGGAACCATCAAAGCGTAGACTGTTTGAGAGATTAGTCTCATGGAGGAAAGTGCCGATGGTGACTGTTGTATTAAATCCCGATGCAATTTCCGTGTTTCATCAGCAGTCAGATAGTCCACAGATTACAGAATGCCTCCAGATGTGCATCGGAAACTGCTACTGGTGTTCCAGGGAACGATCAAAGCGTAGACTGTTTGCGACATTAATCCAATGGAGGAAAGTGGGCATGGTGACTGTTGTATTCAACCCCGATGCAATTTCTGTGTGTCATCAACACTCTGATAGTCCACAGATTGCAGAATGCCTCCAGATGTGAACCGGAAACTGCTACTGGTCTTCCAGGGAACGATCAAAGCGTAAACTGTTTGAGACTTTACCCCCATGGAGGAAAGTGCGCATGTTGACTGTTGTATTCAATCCCGAAGCAATTTCTGTGTTTCATCAACACTCTGATAGTCCACAGATTACAGAATGCCTCCAGATGTGCATCGGAATCAGCTAGTGGTCATCCAGGGAACGATCAAAGCGTATAGTGTTTGAGACCTTACTCCCATCGATGAAAGTGCGCATGGTGACTGTTGTATTCAATCCCGATGCAATATCTGTGTTTCATCAACACTCTTATAGTCCACAGATTACAGAATGCCTCCAGATGTGCATCGGAAACTACTACTGGTCTACCAGGAAACGTTCAAAGCGTAGACTGTTTGACATTACTCCCATGAAGGTAACTGCGCATGGTGACTTTTGTATTCAATCTTGATGCAATTTCTGTGTTTCATCAACACTCTGATAGTCCACAGATTACAGAATGCCTCTAGTTGTGCATCGGAAACTACTACTGGCCTTCCAGGGAACGGTCAAAGCGTAAACTATTTGAGACATTACTCCCATGCAGGGAAGTGCGCATGGTGACTGTTGTACTCAATCCTGATGCAATTTCGGTGTTTCATCAACGCTCTGATAGTACACAGATTACAGATTGCCTCCCGATGTGCATCGGAAACTGCTACTGGTCTTCCAGGAAACGATGAAAGCGTAGACTGTTTGAGACACTACTCCCATTGAGGAAAGTGCGCATGGTGACTGTTGTATTCAATCCCGATATAATTTATGTGTTTCATCAACACTCTTATAGTCCACACATTACAGAATGCTTCCAGATGTGCATCGGAAACTACTACTGGTCTTCCAGGGAACGATCAAAGCGTAGACTGTTTGAGACATTACTCCCATGGAGGAAAGTGCGCATGGTGACTGTTGTATTCAATCCCGATGCAATATCTGTGTTTAAACAACACTCTGATAGTCCACAGATTACAGAATGCCTCCAGATGTGCAATGGAAAGTACCACTGGTCTTCCAGGAAACGATCAAGGCGTAAACTATTTGAGACATTACTCCCATGGAGGAAAGTGCGCATGGTGACTGTTGTACTCAATCCCGATTCGATTTCTGTGTTTCGTCAACACTATGATAGTACACAGATTACAGAATTCATCCAGATGTGCATCGGAAATTACTACTGGTCTTCCAGGGAACGATCAAAGCGTAAACTGTTTGAGACATTAAACCCATGGAGGAAAGAGCGCATGGTGACTGTTGTATTCAATCCCGATGCAATTTCTGTGTTTCATCAACACTCTGATAGTCCACAGATTACAGAATGCCTCCAGATGTGCATCGGAAACTACGACTGATCTTCCAGGGAACGATAAAAGCGTAAACTGTTTGAGACATTGCTCCCATGGAGGTAAGTGCACATGGTGACTGTTGTATTCAATCTCGATGCAATCTCTGTGTTTCATCAACACTCTGATAGTCCACAGATTACAGAATGCCTCCAGATGTGCATCGGAAACTACTACTGGTCTTCCAGGAAACGATCAAAGCGTAGACTGTTTGAGACATTACTCCCACGGAGGAATGTGCGCATGGTGACTGTTGTATTCAATCGCGATTCAATTTCTGTGTTTCATCAAGACTCTGATAGTCCACAGACTACAGAATGAGTCCAGATGTGCATCGGTAACTACTACTCGTCTTCCAGGGAGCGATCAAAGCGTATACTGTTTGAGATATTAATCCCATGGAGGTAAGGGCGCATGGAGACTGATGTATTCAATCCCGATGCAATTTGGTTTCATCAACACTCTGATAGTCCACAGATCACAGAATGCCCCTAGCTGTGCATCGGAAACTACAACTGGTCTTCCAGGGAACCATCAAAGCGTAGACTGATTGAGACGTTACTCCAATGGAGGAAAGTGGGCAAGGTGACTGTTGTATTCAACCCCGAAGCAATTTCTGTGTTTCATCAACACTCTGATAGTCCACAGATTACAGAATGCCTCCAGATGTGCAATGGAAACTACCACTGGTCTTCCAGGAAACGATCAATGCGTAGACTGTTTGAGACATTACTTCCATGGAGGAAAGTGCGCATGGGGACTGTTGTATTCAATCCCGAAGCAATTTCTGTGTTTCATCAACACTCTGATAGTCCACAGATTACAGAATGCGTCCAGATGTGCATCGGAAACTACTACTGGTCTTCCAGGGTACGATCAAAGCGTAAACTCTTTGAGACATTACTCCCATGAGGGAAGTGCGCATGATGACTGTTGTATTCAATCCCGATGCAAATTCGGTGTTTCATCAACACTCTGATAGTCCACAGATTACAGAATATCTCCAGGTGTGAATCGGAAACTACAACTGGTCTTCCAGGGAACCATCAGAGCGTAGACTGTTTGAGAGATTAGTCTCATGGAGGAAAGTGCCGATGGTGACTGTTGTATTCAATCCCGATGCAATTTCTGTGTTTCATCAGCAGTCAGATAGTCCACAGATTACAGAATGCCTCCAGATGTGCATCGGAAACTGCTACTGGTGTTCCAGGGAACGATCAAAGCGTAGACTGTTTGCGACATTAATCCAATGGAGGAAAGTGGGCATGGTGACTGTTGTATTCAACCCCGATGCAATTTCTGTGTGTCATCAACACTCTGATAGTCCACAGATTGCAGAATGCCTCCAGATGTGAACCGGAAACTGCTACTGGTCTTCCAGGGAACGATCAAAGCGTAAACTGTTTGAGACTTTACCCCCATGGAGGAAAGTGCGCATGTTGACTGTTGTATTCAATCCCGAAGCAATTTCTGTGTTTCATCAACACTCTGATAGTCCACAGATTACAGAATGCCTCCAGATGTGCATCGGAATCAGCTAGTGGTCATCCAGGGAACGATCAAAGCGTATAGTGTTTGAGACCTTACTCCCATCGATGAAAGTGCGCATGGTGACTGTTGTATTCAATCCCGATGCAATATCTGTGTTTCATCAACACTCTTATAGTCCACAGATTACAGAATGCCTCCAGATGTGCATCGGAAACTACTACTGGTCTACCAGGAAACGTTCAAAGCGTAGACTGTTTGACATTACTCCCATGAAGGTAACTGCGCATGGTGACTTTTGTATTCAATCTTGATGCAATTTCTGTGTTTCATCAACACTCTGATAGTCCACAGATTACAGAATGCCTCTAGTTGTGCATCGGAAACTACTACTGGCCTTCCAGGGAACGGTCAAAGCGTAAACTATTTGAGACATTACTCCCAAGCAGGGAAGTGCGCATGGTGACTGTTGTACTCAATCCTGATGCAATTTCGGTGTTTCATCAACGCTCTGATAGTACACAGATTACAGATTGCCTCCCGATGTGCATCGGAAACTGCTACTAGTCTTCCAGGAAACGATGAAAGCGTAGACTGTTTGAGACACTACTCCCATTGAGGAAAGTGCGCATGGTGACTGTTGTATTCAATCCCGATATAATTTATGTGTTTCATCAACACTCTTATAGTCCACACATTACAGAATGCCTCCAGATGTGCATCGGAAACTACTACTGGTCTTCCAGGAAACGATCAAAGCGTAGACTGTTTGAGACATTACTCCCACGGAGGAATGTGCGCATGGTGACTGTTGTATTCAATCGCGATGCAATTTCTGTGTTTCATCAACACTCTGATAGTCCACAGACTACAGAATGAGTCCAGATGTGCATCGGAAACTACTACTCGTCTTCCAGGGAACGATCAAAGCGTATACTGTTTGAGATATTACTCCCATGGAGGTAAGGGCGCATGGTGACTGATGTATTCAATCCCGATTAAATTTTGGTTTCATCAACACTCTGATAGTCCACAGATTACATAATGCCTCCAGATGTGCATCGGAAACTACTACTGGTCTTCCAGGGAACGATCAAAGCGTAGACTGTTTGCGACATAACTCCAATGGAGGAAAGTGGGCATGGTGACTGTTGTATTCAACCCCGATGCTATATATGTGTGTCATCAACACTCTGATAGTCCACAGATTGCAGAATGCCTCCAGATGTGAACCGGAAACTACTACTGGTATTCCAGGGAACGATCAAAGCGTAAACTGTTTGAGACATTACACCCATGGAGGAAAGTGCGCATGGTGACTATTGTATTCAATCCCTATGCAATTTCTGTGTTTCATCAACACTCTGATAGTCCACAGATTACAGAATGCCACTAGAAGTGCATCGGAAACTACGACTGATCTTCCAGGGAACGATCAAAGCGTAAACTGTTTGAGACATTACTCCCATGGAGGTAAGTGCGCATGTTGACTGTTGTATTCAATCCCGATGCAATTTCTGTGTTTCATCAACACTCTGATAGTCGACAGATTACAGAATGCCTCCAGATGTGCATCGGAAACTACTACTGGTCTTCCAGGAAACGTTCAAAGCGTAGACTGTTTGAGACATTACTCCCATGGAGGAAAGTGCGCATGGTGACTGTTGTATTCAATCGCGATGCAATTTCTGTGTTTCATCAACACTCTGATAGTCCACGGACTACAGAATGACTCCAGATGTGCATCGGAAACAACTACTGGTCTTCCAGAGAACGATCAAAACGTATACTGTTTGAGACATTACTCCCATGGAGGTAAGGGCGCATGGTGACTGTTGTATTCGATCCCGATGCAACTTTGGTTCCGTCAACACTCTGATAGTCCACAGATTACAGAATGCCTCCAGATGTGCATCGGAAACTACTGCTGGTCTTCCAGGAAACGATCAAAGCGTAGACTGTTGAGACATTACTCCCATGGAGGTAAGAGCTCATGGTGACACTTATAGTCAATCCCAATGCAAATTCTGTGTTTAATCAACACTCTGGTAGTCCACAGATTACAGAATGCCTCCAGATGTGCAATGGAAACTACCACCGATCTTCCAGGAAACGATCAAAGCGTAGACTGTTTCAGACATTACTCCCATGGAGGAAAGTGCGCATGGTGACTGTTGTATTCAGTCCCCATTCGATTTCTGTGTTTTATCAACACTCTGATAGTCCACAGATTACAGAATTAATCCAGATGTGCATCGGAAACTACTACTGGTCTTCCTGGGAACGATCAAATCGTAAACTGTTTGAGACATTACTCCCATTGAGGAAAGTTCGCATGGTGACTGTTGTATTCAATCCCGAAGCAATTTCTGTGTTTCATCAACACTCTGATAGTCCACAGATTACAGAATGCTTCCAGATGTGCATCGGAATCAGCTAGTGGTCTTCCAGGGAACGATCAAAGCGTAGACTGTTTGAGACCTTACTCCCATGGAGGAAAGTGCTCATGCGGACTGTTGTATTCAATCCGAATGCAATTTTGCTTTCATCTACACCCTGATAGTCCACAGATTACAGAATGCCTCCAGATGTGCATCGGAAACTACTACTGGTCTTCCAGGGAACGATCAAAGCGTAAACTCTTTGAGATATTACTCCTATGCAGGGAAGTGCGCATGGTGACTGTTGTATTCAATCCCGATGCAATTTCGGTGTTTCATCAACACTCTGATAGTCCACAGATTACAGAATGCCTCCCGATGTGCATCGGAAACTACTACTGGTTTACCAGGAAACGATCAAAGCGTAGACTGTTTGAGACATTACTCCCATGGAGGTAACTGCGCATGGTGACTTTTGTATTCAATCTTGATGCAATTTCTGTGTTTCATCAACACTCTGATAGTCCACAGATTATAGAATGCCTCCAGATGTGCATCGGAAACTACTACTGGCCTTCCAGGGAACGATCAAAGCGTAAACTCTTTGAGACATTACTCCCATGCAGGGAAGTGGGCATGGTGACTGTTGTACTCAATCCCGATGCAATTTCGGTGTTTCATCAACGCACTGATAGTACACAGATTACAGAATGCCTCCAGATGTGCATCAGAAACTGCTACTGGTCTTCCAGGAAACGATCAAAGCGTAGACTGATTGAGAAATTACTCCCATGGAGGAAAGTGCGCATGGTGACTGTTGTATTCAATCCCGATGCAATTTCTGTGTTTAATCAACACACTGATAGTCCACAGATTACAGAATGCCTCCAGATGTGCAATGGAAAGTACAACTTGTCTTCCAGGAAACGATCAAAGCGTAGACTGTTTGAGACATTACTCCCATGGATTAAAGTGCGCATGGTGACTGTTGTATTCAATCCCGATTCGATTTCTGTGTTTCATCAACACTATGATAGTACACAGATTACAGAATTCATCCAGATGTGCATCGGAAACTACAACTGGTCTACCAGGGAACGATCAAAGCGTAGACTGTTTGAGACATTACTCCCATGGAGGTAAGTGGGCATGGTGGCAGTTGTAGTCAATCCCAATGCAAATTCTGTGTTTAATCAACACTCTGATAGTCCACAGATTACAGAATGCCTCCATATGTGCAATGGAATCTACCACTGGTCTTCTAGGAAACGACGAAAGCGTAGACTGTTTGAGACATTACTCCCATGGAGGAAAGTGAGCATGGCGACTGTTGTATTTAATCCCGATTCGATTTCTGTGTTTCATCAACACCCTGATAGTCCACAGATTACAGAATTCCTACAGATGTGCATCGGAAACTACTATTGGTCTTCCAGGGAACGATCAAAGCGTAAACTGTTTGCGACATTACTCCCATGGAGGAAAGTGGGCATGGTGATTGTTGTATTCAATCCCGAAGAAATTTCTGAGTTTCATCAACACTCTGATAGTCCAGAGATTACAGAATGCCTCCAGATGTGCATCGGAATCTACTACTGGTCTCCAGGGAACGATCAAAGCGTAAACTGTTTGAGTCATTACTCCCATGGAGGAAAGTGCGCATGGTGATTGCTGTATTCAATCCCGAAGCAATTTCGGTGTTTCCTCAACAATCTGATAGTCCACAGATCACAGAATGCCTCCAGATGTGCATCGGAAACTACTACTGGTCTTCCTGGGAACGATCAAAGCGTAGACTGTATGAAACATTACTCCCATGGAGGAAAGTGCGCATGGTGACTGTTGTATTCAATCCCGAGGCAATTTCTGTGTTTCATCAACACTCTAATGGTCCACAGATTGCAGAATGCCTCTAGATGTGCATCGCAAACTACCACTGGTCTTCCAGTGAACGATCAAAGCGTAGACTGTTTGAGACACTACTCCCATGGAGGAATGTGCGCATGGTGACTGTTGTATTCAATCCCGATGCAATTTCTGTGTTTCATCATCACTCTGATAGTCCACAGATTGCAGAATGCCTCCAGATGTGCATCGGAAACTATTACAACGACTTCCAGGGAACGATCAAAGCGTAGACTCTTTGAGACATTACTCCCATGGAGGAAAGTGCGCATGGTGACTGTTGTATTCAATCCCGATGCAATTTCTGTGTTTCATCAACACTCTAATAGTCCACTGATTACAGAATGCCTAGAGATGTGAATCAGAAGCTACAACTGGACTTCCAGAGAACCATCAAAGCGTACACTGTTTGAGACATTACTGTCATGGAGAAAAGTGCAAATGGTGACGGTTGTATTCAATCCCGATGCAATTTCTGTGTTTCATCAACACTCTGATAGTCCACAGATTACAGAATTAATCCAGATGTGCATCGGAAACTTCTACTGGTCTTCCAGGGAACGATCAAAGCGTAAACTGTTTGAGACATTACTCCCATGGAGGAAAGTACGCATGGTGACTGTTGTATTCAATCCCGAAGCAATTTCTGTGTTTCATCAATTCTCTGATAGTCCACAGATTACAGAATGCCTCCAGATATGCATCGGAAACTGCTAGTGGTCTTCCAGGGAACGATCAAAGCGTAGACTGTTTGAGACATTACTCCCATGGAGGAAAGTGCGCATGCGGACTGTTGTATTCAATCCCAATGCAATTTTGGTTTCACCTACACTCTGATAGTCCACATATTACAGAATGCCTGCAGATGTGCATCGGAAACTACTACGGGTCTTCCAGGGAACGATCAAACCGTAAACTCTTTGACACATTACTCCCATGCAGGGAAGTGCGCATGGTGACTGTTGAATTCAATCCCGATGCAATTTCGGTGTTTCATCAACACTCTGATAGTCCACAGATTACAGAATGCCTCCAGATGTGCATCGGAAACTACTACTGGTCTACCAGGAAACGATCAAACCGTAGACTGTTTGAGACATTACTCCCATGGAGGTAACTGCGCATGGTGACTGTTGTATTCAATCCCGATGCAATTTCTGTGTTTCATCAACACTCTGATAGTCCACAGATTACAGAATGCCTCCAGATGTGCATCGGAAACTACTACTAGTCTTCCAGGGAACGATCAAAGCGTAAACTCTTTGACACATTACTCCCATGCAGGGAAGTGCGCATGGTGACTGTTGTACTCAATCCCGATGCAATTTCGGTGTTTCATCAACACTCTGATAGTCCACAGATTACAGAATGCCTCCAGATGTGCATCGGAAACTACTACTGGGGTACCAGGAAACGATCAAAGCGTAGACTGTTTGAGACATTACTATCATGGAGGAAAGTGCGCATGGTGACTGTTGTATTCAATCCCGATGCAAATTCTGAGCTTAATCAACACTCTGATAGTCCACAGATTACAGAATGCCTCCAGATGTGCATCGGAAACTACTACTGGTCTTCGAGGGAACGATCAAAGCGTAGACTGTTTGTGACATTACTCCCATGGAGGTAAGTGCGCATGGTGACTGTTGTATTCAATTCCGATGCAATTTTGGTTTCATCTACACTCTGATAGTGCACAGATTACAGAATGCCTCCAGATGTGCAATGGAAACTACCACTGGCCTTCCAGGAAACGATCAAAGCGTAGACTGTTTGAGACATTACTCCCATGGAGGAAAGTGCGCATGGTGACTGTTGTATTCAATCCCGAAGCAATTTCTGTGTTTCATCAACACTCTGATAGTCCACAGATTACAGAATGCCTCCAGATGTGCATCGGAAACTACTACTGGTCTTCCAGGGAGCGATCAAAGCGTAGACTGTTTGCGACATTACTCCCATGGAGGAAAATGGGCATGGTGATTGTTGTATTCAATCCCGAAGCAATTTCTGCGTTTCATCAACACTCTGATAGTCCACAGATTACAGAATGCCTCCAGATGTGCATCGGAAACTACTACTGGTCTTCCAGGGAACGATCAAAGCGTAGACTGTTTGAGACATTACTCCCATGGAGGTAAGTGCGCATGGTGACTGTTGTATTCAATCCCGATGCAATTTCTGTGTTTCATCAACACTCAGATAATCCACAGATTACAGAATGCCTCCAGATGTGCATCGGAAACTACTACTGGTCTTCCAGGGAACGATCAAAGCGTAGACTGTTTGAGACATTACTCCCATGCAGGGAAGTGCGCATGGTGACTGTTGTACTCAATCCCGAAGCAATTTCGATGTTTCCTCAACACTCTGATAGTCCACAGATTACAGAATGCCTCCAGATGTGCATCGGAAACTGCTACTGGTCTTCCTGAGAACGATCAAACCGTAGACTGTATGAGACATTACTCCTATGGAGGAAAGTGCGCATGGTGACTGTTGTATTCAATCCCGATTCAATTTCTGTGTTTCATCAACACTCTTATAGTCCACAGACTACAGAATGACTCCAGATGTGCATCGGAAGATACTACTGGTCTTCCAGGGATCGATGAAAGCTTATACTGTTTGAGACATTACTCCCATGGAGGTAAGGGCTCAAGGTGACTGTTCTATTCAATCCCGATGCAATTTTGGTTTCATCAACACTCTGATAGTCCACAGATTACAGAATGCCTCCAGATGTGCATCGGAAACTACTACTGGTCTTCCAGGAAGCGATCTAAGCGTAGACTGTTTGAGACATTACTCCCATGGAGGTAAGTGCGAATGGTGACTGTTGTATTCAATCCCGATGCAATTTCTGTGTTTCATCAACACTCTGATAATCCACAGATTACAGAATGCCTCCAGATGTGCATCGGAAAAAAACTACTGGTCTTCCAGGGAACAATCAAAGCGTAGACTGTTTGAGACATTACTCCCATGGAGGTAAGTGCGCATGGTGGCAGTTGTAGTCAATCCCAATGCAAATTCTGTGTTTAATCAACACTCTGATAGTCCACAGATTACAGAATGCCTCCTGATGTGCAATGGAATCTACCACTGGTCTTCTAGGAAACGACGAAAGCGTAGACTGTTTGAGACATTACTCCCATGGAGGAAAGTGAGCATGGCGACTGTTGTATTTAATCCCGATTCGATTTCTGTGTTTCATCAACACCCTGATAGTCCACAGATTACAGAATTCCTACAGATGTGCATCGGAAACTACTATTGGTCTTCCAGGGAACGATCAAAGCGTAAACTGTTTGAGACATTACTCCCATGGAGGAAAGTGCACCTGGTGACAGTTGTATTCAATCCCGATTAAATTTCTGTGTTTCATCAACACTCTGATAGTCCACAGACTACAGAATGCCTCCAGATGTGCATCGGAATCTACTACTGGTCTTCCAGAGAACCATCAAAGCGTAAACTGTTTGAGTCATTACTCCCATGGAGGAAAGTGCGCATGGTGACTGTTGTATTCAATCCCGAAACAATTTCTGTGTTTCATCAACTCTCTGATGGTCCACAGATTGCAGAATGCCTCCAGATGTGCATCGGAAACTACCACTGGTCTTCCACGGAACGATCAAAGCGTAGACTGTTTGAGACACTACTCCCATGGAGGAATGTGCGCATGGTGACTGTTGTATTCAATCCCGATGCAATTTTTGTGTTTCATCGACACTCTGATAGTCCACAGATTACAGAATGCCTCCAGATGTGCATCGGAAACTATTACAACGTCTTCCAGAGAACCATCAAAGCGTAGACAGTTTGAGACATTACTCTCATGGAGAAAAGTGCAAATGGTGACGGTTGTATTCAATCCCGATGCAATTTCTGTTTTTCATCAACACTCAGATAGTCCACAGATTACAGAATGCCTCCAGATGTGCATCGGAAACTACTACTGGTCTTCCAGGAAACGATCAAAGCGTAGACTGTTTGAGACATTACTCCCATGGAGGTAAGTGCGCATGGTGACTGTTGCATTCAATCCCGATCCACTTTCTGTGTTTCATCAACACTCTGATAATCCACAGATTACAGAATGCCTCCAGATGTGCATCGGATACAACTATTGGCCTTCCAGGGAACAATCAAACCGTAGACTGTTTGAGACATTACTCCCATGGAGGTAAGTGCGCATGGTGACAGTTGTAGTCAATCCCAATGCAAATTCTGTGTTTAATCAACACTCTGATAGTCCACAGATTACAGAATGCCTCCAGATGTGCATCGGAAACTGCTAGTGGTCTTCCAGGGAACGATCAAAGCGTAGACTGTTTGAGACATTACTCCTATGGAGGAAAGTGCGCATGCGGACTGTTGTATTCAATCCCAATGCAATTTTCGTTTCATCTACACTCTGATAGTTTACATATTACAGAATGCCTGCAGATGTGCATCGGAAACTACTACTGGTCTTCCAGGGAACGATCAAAGCGTAAACTCTTTGAGACATTACTCCCATGCAGGGAAGTGCGCATGGTAACTGTTGTATTCAATCCCGATGCAATTTCGGTGTTTCATCAACACTCTGATAGTCCACAGATTACAGAATGCCTCCAGATGTGCATCTAAAACTACTACTGGTCTACCAGGAAACGATCAAACCGTAGACTGTTTGAGACATTACTCCCATGGAGGTAACTGCGCATGGTGACTGTTGTATACAATCCCGATGCAATTTCTGTGTTTCATCAACACTCTGATAGTCCACAGATTACAGAATGCCTCCAGATGTGCATTGGAAACTACTACTGGTCTTCCAGGGAACGATCAAAGCGTAAACTCTTTGAGACACTAGTCCCATGCAGGGATGTGCGCATGGTGACTGTTGTATTCAATCCCGATGCAATTTAGGTGTTTCATCAACACTCTGATAGTCCACAGATTACAGAATGCCTCCAGATGTGCTTCGGAAACTGCTACTGGTCTTCCAGGAAACGATCAAAGCGTAGACTGTTTGAGACATTACTATCATGGAGGAAAGTGCGCATGGTGACTGTTGTATTCAATCCCGATGCAAATTCTGTGCTTAATCAACACTCTGATAGTCCACAGATTACAGAATGCCTCCAGATGTGCATCGGAAACTACTACTGGTCTTCCAGGGAACGATCAAAGCGTAGACTGTTTGTGACATTACTCCCATGGAGGTAAGTGCGCATGGTGACTGTTGTATTCAATCCCGATGCAATTTTGGTTTCATCTACACTCTGATAGTGCACAGATTACAGAATGCCTCCAGATGTGCAATGGAAACTACCACTGGCCTTCCAGGAAACGATCAAAGCGTAGACTGTTTGAGACATTACTCCCATGGAGGAAAGTGCGCATGGTGACTGTTGTATTCAATCCCGAAGCAATTACTGTGTTTCATCAACACTCTGATGGTCCACAGATTACAGAATGCCTCCAGATGTGCATCGGAAACTACTACTGGCCTTCCAGGGAACGATCAAAGCGTAAACTCTTTGTGACATTACTCCCATGCAGGGAAGTGCGCATGGTGACTGTTGTACTCAATCCCGATGCAATTTCGGTGTTTCATCAACGCTCTGATAGTACACGGTTTACAGAATGCCTCCAGATGTGCATCAGAAGTTGCTACTGGTCTTCCAGGAAACGATCAAAGCGTAGACTGTTTGAGACATTACTCCCATGGAATAAAGTGCGCATGGTGACTGTTGTATTCAATCCCGATGCAATTTCTGTGTTTAATCAACACACTGATAGTCCACAGATTACAGAATGCCTCCAGATGTGCAATGGAAAGTACAACTGGTCTTCCAGGAAACGATCAAAGCGTAGACTGTTTGAGACATTACTCCCATGGATTAAAGTGCGCATGGTGACTGTTGTATTCAATCCCGATTCGATTTCTGTGTTTCATCAACACTATGATAGTACACAGATTACAGAATTCATCCAGATGTGCATCGGAAACTACAACTGGTCTTCCAGGGAACGATCAAAGCGTAAACTGTTTGAGACATTACTCCCATGGAGGAAAGTGCGCATGGTGACTGTTGTATTCAAACCCGATGCAAATTCTGTGTTTAATCAACACTCTGATAGTCCACAGATTACAGAATGCCTCCAGATGTGCAATGGAAACTACCACTGGTCTTCCAGGAAATGATCAAAGCGTAGACTGTTTGAGACATTACTCCCATGGAGGAAAGTGCGCATGGTGACTGTTGTATTTAATCCCGATTCGATTTCTGTGTTTCATCAACACTCTGATAGTCCACAGATTACAGAATTCCTTCAGATGTGCATCGGAAGCTACTATTGGTCTTCCAGGGAACGATCAAAGCGTAAAATGTTTGAGACATTACTCCCATGGAGGAAAGTTCGCATGGTGACTGTTGTATTCAATCCCGAAGCAATTTCTGTGTTTCATCAACACTCTGATAGTCCACAGATTACAGAATGCGTCCAGATGTGCATCGGAATCAGCTAGTGGTCTTCCAGGGAACGATCAAAGCGTAGACTGTTTGAGACCTTACTCCCATGGAGGAAAGTGCTCATGCGGACTGTTGTATTCAATCCGAATGCAATTTTGCTTTCATCTACACTCTGATAGTCCACAGACTACAGAATGCCTCCAGATGTGCATCGGAAACTGCTACTGGTCTTCCAGGGAACGATCAAAGCGTAAACTCTTTGAGATATTACTCCTATGCAGGGAAGTGCGCATGGTGACTGTTGTATTCAATCCCGATGCAATTTCGGTGTTTCATCAACACTCTGATAGTCCACAGATTACAGAATGCCTCCCGATGTGCATCGGAAACTACTACTGGTTTACCAGGAAACGATCAAAGCGTAGACTGTTTGAGACATTACTCCCATGGAGGTAACTGCGCATGGTGACTTTTGTATTCAATCTTGATGCAATTTCTGTGTTTCATCAACACTCTGATAGTCCACAGATTATAGAATGCCTCCAGATGTGCATCGGAAACTACTACTGGCCTTCCAGGGAACGATCAAAGCGTAAACTCTTTGAGACATTACTCCCATGCAGGGAAGTGGGCATGGTGACTGTTGTACTCAATCCCGATGCAATTTCGGTGTTTCATCAACGCACTGATAGTACACAGATTACAGAATGCCTCCAGATGTGCATCAGAGACTGCTACTGGTCTTCCAGGAAACGATCAAAGCGTAGACTGATTGAGAAATTACTCCCATGGAGGAAAGTGCGCATGGTGACTGTTGTATTCAATCCCGATGCAATTTCTGTGTTTAATCAACACACTGATAGTCCACAGATTACAGAATGCCTCCAGATGTGCAATGGAAAGTACAACTTGTCTTCCAGGAAACGATCAAAGCGTAGACTGTTTGAGACATTACTCCCATGGAGGAAAGTGCGCATGGTGACTGTTGTATTCAATCCCGATTCGATTTCGGTGTTTCATCAACACTATGATAGTACACAGATTACAGAATTCATCCAGATGTGCATCGGAAACTACAACTGGTCTACCAGGGAACGATCAAAGCGTAGACTGTTTGAGACATTACTCCCATGGAGGTAAGTGGGCATGGTGGCAGTTGTAGTCAATCCCAATGCAAATTCTGTGTTTAATCAACACTCTGATAGTCCACAGATTACAGAATGCCTCCAGATGTGCAATGGAATCTACCACTGGTCTTCTAGGAAACGACGAAAGCGTAGACTGTTTGAGACATTACTCCCATGGAGGAAAGTGAGCATGGCGACTGTTGTATTTAATCCCGATTCGATTTCTGTGTTTCATCAACACCCTGATAGTCCACAAATTACAGAATTCCTACAGATGTGCATCGGAAACTACTATTGGTCTTCCAGGGAACGATCAAAGCGTAAACTGTTTGCGACATTACTCCCGCGGAGGAAAGTGGGCATGGTGATTGTTGTATTCAATCCCGAAGAAATTTCTGAGTTTCATCAACACTCTGATAGTCCAGAGATTACAGAATGCCTCCAGATGTGCATCGGAATCTACTACTGGTCTTCCAGAGAACCATCAAAGCGTAAACTGTTTGAGTCATTACTCCCATGGAGGAAAGTGCGCATGGTGACTGTTGTATTCAATCCCGAAACAATTTCTGTGTTTCATCAACTCTCTGATGGTCCACAGATTGCAGAATGCCTCCAGATGTGCATCGGAAACTACCACTGGTCTTCCACGGAACGATCAAAGCGTAGACTGTTTGAGACACTACTCCCATGGAGGAATGTGCGCATGGTGACTGTTGTATTCAATCCCGATGCAATTTTTGTGTATCATCAACACTCTGATAGTCCACAGATTACAGAATGCCTTCAGATGTGCATCGGAAACTATTTCAACGTCTTCCAGAGAACCATCAAAGCGTAGACAGTTTGAGACATTACTCTCATGGAGAAAAGTGCAAATGGTGACGGTTGTATTCAATCCCGATGCAATTTCTGTTTTTCATCAACACTCAGATAGTCCACAGATTACAGAATGCCTCCAGATGTGCATCGGAAACTACTACTGGTCTTCCAGGAAACGATCAAAGCGTAGACTGTTTGAGACATTACTCCCATGGAGGTAAGTGCGCATGGTGACTGTTGCATTCAATCCCGATCCACTTTCTGTGTTTCATCAACACTCTGATAATCCACAGATTACAGAATGCCTCCAGATGTGCATCGGATACAACTATTGGTCTTCCAGGGAACATTCAAACCGTAGACTGTTTGAGACATTAATCCCATGGAGGTAAGTGCGCATGGTGACAGTTGTAGTCAATCCCAATGCAAATTCTGTGTTTAATCAACACTCTGATAGTCCACAGATTACAGAATGCCTCCAGATGTGCAATGGAAACTACCACTGGTCTTCAAGGAAACGATCGAAGCGTAGACTGTTTGAGACATTACTCCCATGGAATAAAGTGCGCATTGTGACTGTTGTATTCAATCCCGATGCAATTTCTGTGTTTAATCAACACACTGATAGTCCACAGATTACAGAATGCCTCCAGATGTGCAATGGAAACTACCACTGGTCTTCCAGGAAATGATCAAAGCGTAGACTGTTTGAGACATTACTCCCATGGAGGAAAGTGCGCATGGTGACTGTTGTATTTAATCCCGATTCGATTTCTGTGTTTCATCAACACTCTGATAGTCCACAGATTACAGAGTTCCTTCAGATGTGCATCGGAAGCTACTATTGGTCTTCCAGGGAACGATCAAAGCGTAAACTGTTTGAGACATTACTCCCATGGAGGAAAGTTCGCATGGTGACTGTTGTATTCAATCCCGAAGCAATATCTGTGTTTCATCAACACTCTGATAGTCCACAGATTACAGAATGCGTCCAGATGTGCATCGGAATCAGCTAGTGGTCGTCCAGGGAACGATCAAAGCGTAGACTGTTTGAGACCTTACTCCCATGGAGGAAAGTGCTCATGCGGACTGTTGTATTCAATCCGAATGCAATTTTGCTTTCATCTACACTCTGATAGTCCACAGATTACAGAATGCCTCCAGATGTGCATCGGAAACTACTACTGGTCTTCCAGGGAACGATCAAAGCGTAAACTCTTTGAGATATTACTCCTATGCAGGGAAGTGCGCATGGTGACTGTTGTATTCAATCCCGATGCAATTTCGGTGTTTCATCAACACTCTGATAGTCCACAGATTACAGAATGCCTCCCGATGTGCATCGGAAACTACTACTGGTTTACCAGGAAACGATCAAAGCGTAGACTGTTTGAGACATTACTCCCATGGAGGTAACTGCGCATGGTGACTTTTGTATTCAATCTTGATGCAATTTCTGTGTTTCATCAACACTCTGATAGTCCACAGATTATAGAATGCCTCCAGATGTGCATCGGAAACTACTACTGGCCTTCCAGGGAACGATCAAAGCGTAAACTCTTTGAGACATTACTCCCATGCAGGGAAGTGGGCATGGTGACTGTTGTACTCAATCCCGATGCATTTTCGGTGTTTCATCAACGCACTGATAGTACACAGATTACAGAATGCCTCCAGATATGCATCAGAAACTGCTACTGGTCTTCCAGGAAACGATCAAAGCGTAGACTGATTGAGAAATTACTCCCATGGTGGAAAGTGCGCATGGTGACTGTTGTATTCAATCCCGATGCAATTTCTGTGTTTAATCAACACACTGATAGTCCACAGATTACAGAATGCCTCCAGATGTGCAATGGAATCTACCACTGGTCTTCTAGGAAACGACGAAAGCGTAGACTGTTTGAGACATTACTCCCATGGAGGAAAGTGAGCATGGCGACTGTTGTATTTAATCCCGATTCGATTTCTGTGTTTCATCAACACCCTGATAGTCCACAGATTACAGAATTCCTACAGATGTGCATCGGAAACTACTATTGGTCTTCCAGGGAACGATCAAAGCGTAAACTGTTTGCGACATTACTCCCATGGAGGAAAGTGGGCATGGTGATTGTTGTATTCAATCCCGAAGAAATTTCTGAGTTTCATCAACACTCTGATGGTCCACAGATTGCAGAATGCCTCCAGATGTGCATCGCAAACTACCACTAGTCTTCCAGTGAACGATCAAAGCGTAGACTGTTTGAGACACTACTCCCATGGAGGAATGTGCGCATGGTGACTGTTGTATTCAATCCCGATGCAATTTCTGTGTTTCGTCATCACTCTGATAGTCCACAGATTGCGGAATGCCTCCAGATGTGCATCGGAAACTATTACAACGATTTCCAGGGAACGATCAAAGCGTAGACTCTTTGAGACATTACTCCCATGGAGGAAAGTGCGCATGGTGACTGTTGTATTCAATCCCGATGCAATTTCTGTGTTTCATCAACACTCTAATAGTCCACTGATTACAGAATGCCTAGAGATGTGAATCAGAAACTACAACTGGACTTCCAGAGAACCATCAAAGCGTAGACTGTTTGAGACATTACTGTCATGGAGAAAAGTGCAAATGGTGACGGTTGTATTCAATCCCGATGCAATTTCTGTGTTTCATCAACACTCAGATAGTCCACAGATTACAGAATGCCTCCAGATGTGCATCGGAACTACTACTGGTCTTCCAGGAAACGATCAAAGCGTAGACTGTTTGAGACATTACTCCCATGGAGGTAACTGCGCATGGTGACTGTTGCATTCAATCCCGATCCACTTTCTGTGTTTCATCAACACTCTGATAATCCACAGATTACAGAATGCCTCCAGATGTGCATCGGAAACTACTACTGGTCTTCCAGGGAACGATCAAAGCGTAAACTCTTTGACACATTACTCCCATGCAGGGAAGTGCGCATGGTGACTGTTGTATTCAATCCCGATGCAATTTCGGTGTTTCATCAACACTCTGATAGTCCACAGATTACAGAATGCCTCCAGATGTGCATCGGAAACTACTACTGGTCTTCCAGGGAACGATCAAAGCGTAAACTCTTTGACACATTACTCCCATGCAGGGAAGTGCGCATGGTGACTGTTGTATTCAATCCCGATGCAATTTCGGTGTTTCATCAACACTCTGATAGTCCACAGATTACACAATGCCTCCAGATGTGCATCGGAAACTACTACTGGTCTACCAGGAAACGATCAAAGCGTAGACTGTTTGAGACATTACTATCATGGAGGAAAGTGCGCATGGTGACTGTTGTATTCAATCCCGATGAAAATTCTGTGCTTAATCAACACTCTGATAGTCCACAGATTACAGAATGCCTCCAGATGTGCATCGGAAACTACTACTGGTCTTCCAGGGAACGATCAAAGCGTAGACTGTTTGTGACATTACTCCCATGGAGGTAAGTGCGCATGGTGACTGTTGTATTCAATCCCGATGCAATTTTGGTTTCATCTACACTCTGATAGTCCACAGATTACAGAATGCCTCCAGATGTGCAATGGAAACTACCACTGGTCTTCCAATAAACGATCAAAGCGTAGACTGTTTGAGGCATTACTCCCATGGAGGAATGTGCGCATGGTGACTGTTGTATTCAATCCCCATTCGATTTCTGTGTACCATCAACACTCTGATAGTCCACAGATTACAGAATTAATCCAGATGTGCATCGGAAACTTCTACTGGTCTTCCAGGGAACGATCAAAGCGTAAACTGTTTGAGACATTACTCCCATGGAGGAAAGTACGCATGGTGACTGTTTAATTCAATCCCGAAGCAATTTCTGTGTTTCATCACTTCTCTGATGGTCCACAGATTACAGAATGCCTCCAGATATGCATCGGAAACTGCTAGTGGTCTTCCAGGGAACGATCAAAGCGTAGACTGTTTGAGACATTACTCCCATGGAGGAAAGTGCGCATGCGGACTGTTGTATTCAATCCCAATGCAATTTTGGTTTCACCTACACTCTGATAGTCCACATATTACAGAATGCCTGCAGATGTGCATCGGAAACTACTACGGGTCTTCCAGGGAACGATCAAAGCGTAAACTCTTTGACAAATAACTCCCATGCAGGGAAGTGCGCATGGTGACTGTTGAATTCAATCCCGATGCAATTTCGGTGTTTCATCAACACTCTGATAGTCCACAGGTTACAGAATGCCTCCAGATGAGCATCGGAAACTACTACTGGTCTACCAGGAAACGATCAAACCGTAGACTGTTTGAGACATTACTCCCATGGAGGTAACTGCGCATGGTGACTGTTGTATTCAATCCCGATGCAATTTCTGTGTTTCATCAACACTCTGATAGTCCACAGATTACAGAATGCCTCCAGATGTGCATCGGAAACTACTACTGGTCTTCCAGGGAACGATCAAAGCGTAAACTCTTTGACACATTACTCCCATGCAGGGATGTGCGCATGGTGACTGTTGTACTCAATCCCGATGCAATTTCGGTGTTTCATCAACACTCTGATAGTCCACAGATTACAGAATGCCTCCAGATGTGCATCGGAAACTACTACTGGTCTACCAGGAAACGATCAAAGCGTAGACTGTTTGAGACATTACTATCATGGAGGAAAGTGCGCATGGTGACTGTTGTATTCAATCCCGATGCAAATTCTGAGCTTAATCAACACTCTGATAGTCCACAGATTACAGAATGCCTCCAGATGTGCAATGGAATCTACCACTGGTCTTCTAGGAAACGACGAAAGCGTAGACTGTTTGAGACATTACTCCCATGGAGGAAACTGCGCATGGTGACTGTTGTATTCAATCCCGATGCAATTTCTGTGTTTCATCAACACTCTGATAGTCCACAGATTACAGAATGCCTCCAGATGTGCATCGGAAACTACTACTGGTCTTCCAGGGAACGATCAAAGCGTAAACTCTTTGACACATTACTCCCATGCAGGGAAGTGCGCATGGTGACTGTTGTATTCAATCCCGATGCAATTTCGGTGTTTCATCAACACTCTGATAGTCCACAGATTACACAATGCCTCCAGATGTGCATCGGAAACTACTACTGGTCTAATAGGAATCGATCAAAGCGTAGACTGTTTGAGACATTACTATCATGGAGGAAAGTGCGCATGGTGACTGTTGTATTCAATCCCGATGAAAATTCTGTGCTTAATCAACACTCTGATAGTCCACAGATTACAGAATGCCTCCAGATGTGCATCGGAAACTACTACTGGTCTTCCAGGGAACGATCAAAGCGTAGACTGTTTGTGACATTACTCCCATGGAGGTAAGTGCGCATGGTGACTGTTGTATTCAATCCCGATGCAATTTTGGTTTCATCTACACTCTGATAGTCCACAGATTACAGAATGCCTCCAGATGTGCAATGGAAACTACCACTGGTCTTCCAATAAACGATCAAAGCGTAGACTGTTTGAGGCATTACTCCCATGGAGGAATGTGCGCATGGTGACTGTTGTATTCAATCCCCATTCGATTTCTGTGTACCATCAACACTCTGATAGTCCACAGATTACAGAATTAATCCAGATGTGCATCGGAAACTTCTACTGGTCTTCCAGGGAACGATCAAAGCGTAAACTGTTTGAGACATTACTCCCATGGAGGAAAGTACGCATGGTGACTGTTTAATTCAATCCCGAAGCAATTTCTGTGTTTCATCAATTCTCTGATGGTCCACAGATTACAGAATGCCTCCAGATATGCATCGGAAACTGCTAGTGGTCTTCCAGGGAACGATCAAAGCGTAGACTGTTTGAGACATTACTCCCATGGAGGAAAGTGCGCATGCGGACTGTTGTATTCAATCCCAATGCAATTTTGGTTTCACCTACACTCTGATAGTCCACATATTACAGAATGCCTGCAGATGTGCATCGGAAACTACTACGGGTCTTCCAGGGAACGATCAAAGCGTAAACTCTTTGACAAATAACTCCCATGCAGGGAAGTGCGCATGGTGACTGTTGAATTCAATCCCGATGCAATTTCGGTGTTTCATCAACACTCTGATAGTCCACAGATTACAGAATGCCTCCAGATGAGCATCGGAAACTACTACTGGTCTACCAGGAAACGATCAAACCGTAGACTGTTTGAGACATTACTCCCATGGAGGTAACTGCGCATGGTGACTGTTGTATTCAATCCCGATGCAATTTCTGTGTTTCATCAACACTCTGATAGTCCACAGATTACAGAATGCCTCCAGATGTGCATCGGAAACTACTACTGGTCTTCCAGGGAACGATCAAAGCGTAAACTCTTTGACACATTACTCCCATGCAGGGATGTGCGCATGGTGACTGTTGTACTCAATCCCGATGCAATTTCGGTGTTTCATCAACACTCTGATAGTCCACAGATTACAGAATGCCTCCAGATGTGCATCGGAAACTACTACTGGTCTACCAGGAAACGATCAAAGCGTAGACTGTTTGAGACATTACTATCATGGAGGAAAGTGCGCATGGTGACTGTTGTATTCAATCCCGATGCAAATTCTGAGCTTAATCAACACTCTGATAGTCCACAGATTACAGAATGCCTCCAGATGTGCAATGGAATCTACCACTGGTCTTCTAGGAAACGACGAAAGCGTAGACTGTTTGAGACATTACTCCCATGGAGGAAAGTGAGCATGGCGACTGTTGTATTTAATCCCGATTCGATTTCTGTGTTTCATCAACACCATGATAGTCCACAAATTACAGAATTCCTACAGATGTGCATCGGAAACTACTATTGGTCTTCCAGGGAACGATCAAAGCGTAAACTGTTTGCGACATTACTCCCGTGGAGGAAAGTGGGCATGGTGATTGTTGTATTCAATCCCGAAGAAATTTCTGAGTTTCATCAACACTCTGATAGTCCAGAGATTACAGAATGCCTCCAGATGTGCATCGGAATCTACTACTGGTCTTCCAGAGAACCATCAAAGCGTAAACTGTTTGAGTCATTACTCCCATGGAGGAATGTGCGCATGGTGACTGTTGTATTCAATCCCGATGCAATTTTTGTGTATCATCAACACTCTGATAGACCACAGATTACAGAATGCCTCCAGATGTGCATCGGAAACTATTACAACGTCTTCCAGAGAACCATCAAAGCGTAGACAGTTTGAGACATTACTCTCATGGAGAAAAGTGCAAATGGTGACGGTTGTATTCAATCCCGATGCAATTTCTGTTTTTCATCAACACTCAGATAGTCCACAGATTACAGAATGCCTCCAGATGTGCATCGGAAACTACTACTGGTCTTCCAGGAAACGATCAAAGCGTAGACTGTTTGAGACATTACTCCCATGGAGGTAAGTGCGCATGGTGACTGTTGCATTCAATCCCGATCCACTTTCTGTGTTTCATCAACACTCTGATAATCCACAGATTACAGAATGCCTCCAGATGTGCATCGGATACAACTATTGGTCTTCCAGGGAACATTCAAACCGTAGACTGTTTGAGACATTACTCCCATGGAGGTAAGTGCGCATGGTGACAGTTGTAGTCAATCCCAATGCAAATTCTGTGTTTAATCAACACTCTGATAGTCCACAGATTACAGAATGCCTCCAGATGTGCAATGGAAACTACCACTGGTCTTCAAGGAAACGATCGAAGCGTAGACTGTTTGAGACATTACTCCCATGGAATAAAGTGCGCATTGTGACTGTTGTATTCAATCCCGATGCAATTTCTGTGTTTAATCAACACACTGATAGTCCACAGATTACAGAATGCCTCCAGATGTGCAATGGAAAGTACAACTGGTCTTCCAGGAAACGATCAAAGCGTAGACTGTTTGAGACATTACTCCCATGGATTAAAGTGCGCATGGTGACTGTTGTATTCAATCCCGATTCGATTTCTGTGTTTCATCAACACTATGATAGTACACAGATTACAGAATTCATCCAGATGTGCATCGGAAACTACAACTGGTCTTCCAGGGAACGATCAAAGCGTAAACTGTTTGAGACATTACTCCCATGGGGGAAAGTGCGCATGGTGACTGTTGCATTCAAACCCGATGCAAATTCTGTGTTTAATCAACCCTCTGATAGTCCACAGATTACAGAATGCCTCCAGATGTGCAATGGAAACTACCACTGGTCTTCCAGGAAATGATCAAAGCGTAGACTGTTTGAGACATTACTCCCATGGAGGAAAGTGCGCATGGTGACTGTTGTATTTAATCCCGATTCGATTTCTGTGTTTCATCAACACTCTGATAGTCCACAGATTACAGAATTCCTTCAGATGTGCATCGGAAGCTACTATTGGTCTTCCAGGGAACGATCAAAGCGTAAACTGTTTGAGACATTACTCCCATGGAGGAAAGTTCGCATGGTGACTGTTGTATTCAATCCCGAAGCAATATCTGTGTTTCATCAACACTCTGATAGTCCACAGATTACAGAATGCGTCCAGATGTGCATCGGAATCAGCTAGTGGTCTTCCAGGGAACGATCAAAGCGTAGACTGTTTGAGACCTTACTCCCATGGAGGAAAGTGCTCATGCGGACTGTTGTATTCAATCCGAATGCAATTTTGCTTTCATCTACACTCTGATAGTCCACAGATTACAGAATGCCTCCAGATGTGCATCGGAAACTACTACTGGTCTTCCAGGGAACGATCAAAGCGTAAACTCTTTGAGATATTACTCCTATGCAGGGAAGTGCGCATGGTGACTGTTGTATTCAATCCCGATGCAATTTCGGTGTTTCATCAACACTCTGATAGTCCACAGATTACAGAATGCCTCCCGATGTGCATCGGAAACTACTACTGGTTTACCAGGAAACGATCAAAGCGTAGACTGTTTGAGACATTACTCCCATGGAGGTAACTGCGCATGGTGATTTTTGTATTCAATCTTGATGCAATTTCTGTGTTTCATCAACACTCTGATAGTCCACAGATTATAGAATGCCTCCAGATGTGCATCGGAAACTACTACTGGCCTTCCAGGGAACGATCAAAGCGTAAACTCTTTGAGACATTACTCCCATGCAGGGAAGTGGGCATGGTGACTGTTGTACTCAATCCCGATGCAATTTCGGTGTTTCATCAACGCACTGATAGTACACAGATTACAGAATGCCTCCAGATATGCATCAGAAACTGCTACTGGTCTTCCAGGAAACGATCAAAGCGTAGACTGATTGAGAAATTACTCCCATGGAGGAAAGTGCGCATGGTGACTGTTGTATTCAATCCCGATGCAATTTCTGTGTTTAATCAACACACTGATAGTCCACAGATTACAGAATGCCTCCAGATGTGCAATGGAAAGTACAACTTGTCTTCCAGGAAACGATCAAAGCGTAGACTGTTTGAGACATTACTCCCATGCAGGGAAGTGGGCATGGTGACTGTTGTACTCAATCCCGATGCAATTTCGGTGTTTCATCAACGCACTGATAGTACACAGATTACAGAATGCCTCCAGATATGCATCAGAAACTGCTACTGGTCTTCCAGGAAACGATCAAAGCGTAGACTGATTGAGAAATTACTCCCATGGTGGAAAGTGCGCATGGTGACTGTTGTATTCAATCCCGATGCAATTTCTGTGTTTAATCAACACACTGATAGTCCACAGATTACAGAATGCCTCCAGATGTGCAATGGAATCTACCACTGGTCTTCTAGGAACGACGAAAGCGTAGACTGTTTGAGACATTACTCCCATGGAGGAAAGTGAGCATGGCGACTGTTGTATTTAATCCCGATTCGATTTCTGTGTTTCATCAACACCCTGATAGTCCACAGATTACAGAATTCCTACAGATGTGCATCGGAAACTACTATTGGTCTTCCAGGGAACGATCAAAGCGTAAACTGTTTGCGACATTACTCCCATGGAGGAAAGTGGGCATGGTGATTGTTGTATTCAATCCCGAAGAAATTTCTGAGTTTCATCAACACTCTGATAGTCCAGAGATTACAGAATGCCTCCAGATGTGCATCGGAATCTACTACTGGTCTCCAGGGAACGATCAAAGCGTAAACTCTTTGACACATTACTCCCATGCAGGGAAGTGCGCATGGTGACTGTTGTACTCAATCCCGATGCAATTTCGGTGTTTCATCAACACTCTGATAGTCCACAGATTACAGAATGCCTCCAGATGTGCAATGGAAACTACCACTGGTCTTCCAGGAAATGATCAAAGCGTAGACTGTTTGAGACATTACTCCCATGGAGGAAAGTGCGCATGGTGACTGTTGTATTTAATCCCGATTCGATTTCTGTGTTTCATCAACACTCTGATAGTCCACAGATTACAGAATTCCTTCAGATGTGCATCGGAAGCTACTATTGGTCTTCCAGGGAACGATCAAATCGTAAACTGTTTGAGACATTACTCCCATGGAGGAAAGTTCGCATGGTGACTGTTGTATTCAATCCCGAAGCAATATCTGTGTTTCATCAACACTCTGATAGTCCACAGATTACAGAATGCGTCCAGATGTGCATCGGAATCAGCTAGTGGTCTTCCAGGGAACGATCAAAGCGTAGACTGTTTGAGACCTTACTCCCATGGAGGAAAGTGCTCATGCGGACTGTTGTATTCAATCCGAATGCAATTTTGCTTTCATCTACACTCTGATAGTCCACAGATTACAGAATGCCTCCAGATGTGCATCGGAAACTACTACTGGTCTTCCAGGGAACGATCAAAGCGTAAACTCTTTGAGATATTACTCCTATGCAGGGAAGTGCGCATGGTGACTGTTGTATTCAATCCCGATGCAATTTCGGTGTTTCATCAACACTCTGATAGTCCACAGATTACAGAATGCCTCCCGATGTGCATCGGAAACTACTACTGGTTTACCAGGAAACGATCAAAGCGTAGACTGTTTGAGACATTACTCCCATGGAGGTAACTGCGCATGGTGACTTTTGTATTCAATCTTGATGCAATTTCTGTGTTTCATCAACACTCTGATAGTCCACAGATTATAGAATGCCTCCAGATGTGCATCGGAAACTACTACTGGCCTTCCAGGGAACGATCAAAGCGTAAACTCTTTGAGACATTACTCCCATGCAGGGAAGTGGGCATGGTGACTGTTGTACTCAATCCCGATGCAATTTCGGTGTTTCATCAACGCACTGATAGTACACAGATTACAGAATGCCTCCAGATATGCATCAGAAACTGCTACTGGTCTTCCAGGAAACGATCAAAGCGTAGACTGATTGAGAAATTACTCCCATGGAGGAAAGTGCGCATGGTGACTGTTGTATTCAATCCCGATGCAATTTCTGTGTTTAATCAACACACTGATAGTCCACAGATTACAGAATGCCTCCAGATGTGCAATGGAAAGTACAACTTGTCTTCCAGGAAACGATCAAAGCGTAGACTGTTTGAGACATTACTCCCATGCAGGGAAGTGGGCATGGTGACTGTTGTACTCAATCCCGATGCAATTTCGGTGTTTCATCAACGCACTGATAGTACACAGATTACAGAATGCCTCCAGATATGCATCAGAAACTGCTACTGGTCTTCCAGGAAACGATCAAAGCGTAGACTGATTGAGAAATTACTCCCATGGTGGAAAGTGCGCATGGTGACTGTTGTATTCAATCCCGATGCAATTTCTGTGTTTAATCAACACACTGATAGTCCACAGATTACAGAATGCCTCCAGATGTGCAATGGAATCTACCACTGGTCTTCTAGGAAACGACGAAAGCGTAGACTGTTTGAGACATTACTCCCATGGAGGAAAGTGAGCATGGCGACTGTTGTATTTAATCCCGATTCGATTTCTGTGTTTCATCAACACCCTGATAGTCCACAGATTACAGAATTCCTACAGATGTGCATCGGAAACTACTATTGGTCTTCCAGGGAACGATCAAAGCGTAAACTGTTTGCGACATTACTCCCATGGAGGAAAGTGGGCATGGTGATTGTTGTATTCAATCCCGAAGAAATTTCTGAGTTTCATCAACACTCTGATAGTCCAGAGAATACAGAATGCCTCCAGATGTGCATCGGAATCTACTACTGGTCTCCAGGGAACGATCAAAGCGTAAACTGTTTGAGTCATTACGCCCATGGAGGAAAGTGCGCATGGTGATTGCTGTATTCAATCCCGAAGCAATTTCGGTGTTTCCTCAACAATCTGATAGTCCACAGATCACAGAATGCCTCCAGATGTGCATCGGAAACTACTACTGGTCTTCCTGGGAACGATCAAAGCGTAGACTGTATGAAACATTACTCCCATGGAGGAAAGTGCGCATGGTGACTGTTGTATTCAATCCCGAGGCAATTTCTGTGTTTCATCAACACTCTGATGGTCCACAGATTGCAGAATGCCTCCAGATGTGCATCGCAAACTACCACTGGTCTTCCAGTGAACGATCAAAGCGTAGACTGTTTGAGACACTACTCCCATGGAGGAATGTGCGCATGGTGACTGTTGTATTCAATCCCGATGCAATTTCTGTGTTTCGTCATCACTCTGATAGTCCACAGATTGCAGAATGCCTCCAGATGTGCATCGGAAACTATTACAACGACTTCCAGGGAACGATCAAAGCGTAGACTCTTTGAGACTTTACTCCCATGGAGGAAAGTGCGCATGGTGACTGTTGTATTCAATCCCGATGCAATTTCTGTGTTTCATCAACACTCTAATAGTCCACTGATTACAGAATGCCTAGAGATGTGAATCAGAAACTACAACTGGACTTCCAGAGAACCATCAAAGCGTAGACTGTTTGAGACATTACTGTCATGGAGAAAAGTGCAAATGGTGACGGTTGTATTCAATCCCGATGCAATTTCTGTGTTTCATCAACACTCAGATAGTCCACAGATTACAGAATGCCTCCAGATGTGCATCGGAACTACTACTGGTCTTCCAGGAAACGATCAAAGCGTAGACTGTTTGAGACATTACTCCCATGGAGGTAACTGCGCATGGTGACTGTTGCATTCAATCCCGATCCACTTTCTGTGTTTCATCAACACTCTGATAATCCACAGATTACAGAATGCCTCCAGATGTGCATCGGAAACTACTACTGGTCTTCCAGGGAACGATCAAAGCGTAAACTCTTTGACACATTACTCCCATGCAGGGAAGTGCGCATGGTGACTGTTGTATTCAATCCCGATGCAATTTCGGTGTTTCATCAACACTCTGATAGTCCACAGATTACAGAATGCCTCCAGATGTGCATCGGAAACTACTACTGGTCTACCAGGAAACGATCAAACCGTAGACTGTTTGAGACATTACTCCCATGGAGGAAACTGCGCATGGTGACTGTTGTATTCAATCCCGATGCAATTTCTGTGTTTCATCAACACTCTGATAGTCCACAGATTACAGAATGCCTCCAGATGTGCATCGGAAACTACTACTGGTCTTCCAGGGAACGATCAAAGCGTAAACTCTTTGACACATTACTCCCATGCAGGGAAGTGCGCATGGTGACTGTTGTATTCAATCCCGATGCAATTTCGGTGTTTCATCAACACTCTGATAGTCCACAGATTACACAATGCCTCCAGATGTGCATCGGAAACTACTACTGGTCTACCAGGAAACGATCAAAGCGTAGACTGTTTGAGACATTACTATCATGGAGGAAAGTGTGCATGGTGACTGTTGTATTCAATCCCGATGCAAATTCTGTGCTTAATCAACACTCTGATAGTCCACAGATTACAGAATGCCTCCAGATGTGCATCGGAAACTACTACTGGTCTTCCAGGGAACGATCAAAGCGTAGACTGTTTGTGACATTACTCCCATGGAGGTAAGTGCGCATGGTGACTGTTGTATTCAATCCCGATGCAATTTTGGTTTCATCTACACTCTGATAGTCCACAGATTACAGAATGCCTCCAGATGTGCAATGGAAACTACCACTGGTCTTCCAATAAACGATCAAAGCGTAGACTGTTTGAGGCATTACTCCCATGGAGGAATGTGCGCATGGTGACTGTTGTATTCAATCCCCATTCGATTTCTGTGTACCATCAACACTCTGATAGTCCACAGATTACAGAATTAATCCAGATGTGCATCGGAAACTTCTACTGGTCTTCCAGGGAACGATCAAAGCGTAGACTGTTTGAGACATTACTCCCATGGAGGAAAGTGCGCATGCGGACTGTTGTATTCAATCCCAATGCAATTTTGGTTTCACCTACACTCTGATAGTCCACATATTACAGAATGCCTGCAGATGTGCATCGGAAACTACTACGGGTCTTCCAGGGAACGATCAAAGCGTAAACTCTTTGACAAATAACTCCCATGCAGGGAAGTGCGCATGGTGACTGTTGAATTCAATCCCGATGCAATTTCGGTGTTTCATCAACACTCTGATAGTCCACAGATTACAGAATGCCTCCAGATGAGCATCGGAAACTACTACTGGTCTACCAGGAAACGATCAAACCGTAGACTGTTTGAGACATTACTCCCATGGAGGTAACTGCGCATGGTGACTGTTGTATTCAATCCCGATGCAATTTCTGTGTTTCATCAACACTCTGATAGTCCACAGATTACAGAATGCCTCCAGATGTGCATCGGAAACTACTACTGGTCTTCCAGGGAACGATCAAAGCGTAAACTCTTTGACACATTACTCCCATGCAGGGAAGTGCGCATGGTGACTGTTGTACTCAATCCCGATGCAATTTCGGTGTTTCATCAACACTCTGATAGTCCACAGATTACAGAATGCCTCCAGATGTGCATCGGAAACTACTACTGGTCTACCAGGAAACGATCAAAGCGTAGACTGTTTGAGACATTACTATCATGGAGGAAAGTGCGCATGGTGACTGTTGTATTCAATCCCGATGCAAATTCTGAGCTTAATCAACACTCTGATAGTCCACAGATTACAGAATGCCTCCAGATGTGCATCGGAAACTACTACTGGTCTTCCAGGGAACGATCAAAGCGTAGACTGTTTGTGACATTACTCCCATGGAGGTAAGTGCGCATGGTGACTGTTGTATTCAATCCCGATGCAATTTTGGTTTCATCTACACTCTGATAGTGCACAGATTACAGAATGCCTCCAGATGTGCAATGGAAACTACCACTGGCCTTCCAGGAAACGATCAAAGCGTAGACTGTTTGAGACATTACTCCCATGGAGGAAAGTGCGCATGGTGACTGTTGTATTCAATCCCGAAGCAATTTCTGTGTTTCATCAACACTCTGATAGTCCACAGATTACAGAATGCCTCCAGATGTGCATCGGAAACTACTACTGGTCTTCCAGGGAGCGATCAAAGCGTAGACTGTTTGCGACATTACTCCCATGGAGGAAAGTGGGCATGGTGATTGTTGTATTCAATCCCGAAGCAATTTCTGTGTTTCATCAACACTCTGATAGTCCACAGATTACAGAATGCCTCCAGATGTGCATCGGAAACTACTACTGGTCTTCCAGGGAACGATCAAAGCGTAGACTGTTTGAGACATTACTCCCATGGAGGTAAGTGCGCATGGTGACTGTTGTATTCAATCCCGATGCAATTTCTGTGTTTCATCAACACTCAGATAATCCACAGATTACAGAATGCCTCCAGATGTGCATCGGAAACTACTACTGGTCTTCCAGGGAACGATCAAAGCGTAGACTGTTTGAGACATTACTCCCATGCAGGGAAGTGCGCATGGTGACTGTTGTACTCAATCCCGATGCAATTTCGGTGTTTCATCAACGCACTGATAGTACACAGATTACAGAATGCCTCCAGAAGTGCATCGGAAACTGCTACTGGTCTTCCATGAAACGATCAAAGCGTAGATTGTTTGAGACATTACTCCCATCGAGGAAAGTGCGCATGGTGACTGTTGTATTCAATCCCGATGCAATTTCTGTGTTTCATCAACACTCTTATAGTCCACAGATTACAGAATGCCTCCAGATGTGCATCGGAAACAACTACTGGTCTTCCAGGAAACGATCACAGCGCAGACTGTTTGAGACATTACTCCCATGGAGGTAAGTGCGCATGGTGAATGTTGTATTCAATCCCGATGCAATTTCTGTGTTTCATCAACACTCTAATAATCCACAGATTACAGAATGCCTCCAGATGTGCATCGGAAACTACTACTGGTCTTCCAGGGAACGATCAAACCGTAGACTGTTTGAGACATTACTCCCATGCAGGGAAGTGCGCATGGTGACTGGTGTATTCAATCCCGATGCTATTTCGGTGTTTTATCGACACTCTGATAGTCCACATATTACAGAATGCCTCCAGATGTGCATCGGAAACTACTACTGGTCTACCAGGAAACGATCAAAGCGTAGACTGTTTGAGACATTACTCCCATGGAGGTAACTGCGCATGGTGACTTTTGTATTCAATCTTGATGCAATTTCTGTGTTTCATCAACACTCTGATAGTCCACAGATTACAGAATGCCTCCAGATGTGCATCGGAAACTACTACTGGCCTTCCAGGGAACGATCAAAGCGTAAACTCTTTGAGACATTACTCCCATGCAGGGAAGTGCGCATGGTGACTGTTGTACTCAATCCCGATGCAATTTCGGTGTTTCATCAACGCTCTGATAGTACACAGATTACAGAATGCCTCCAGATATGCATCAGAAACTGCTACTGGTCTTCCAGGAAACGATCAAAGCGTAGACTGTTTGAGACATTACTCCCATGGAATAAAGTGCGCATGGTGACTGTTGTATTCAATCCCGATGCAATTTCTGTGTTTAATCAACACACTGATGGTCCACAGATTACAGAATGCCTCCAGATGTGCAATGGAAAGTACAACTGGTCTTCCAGGAAACGATCAAACCGTAGACTGTTTGAGACATTACTCCCATGGATTAAAGTGCGCATGGTGACTGTTGTATTCAATCCCGATTCGATTTCTGTGTTTCATCAACACTATGATAGTACACAGATTACAGAATTCATCCAGATGTGCATCGGAAACTACAACTGGTCTTCCAGGGAACGATCAAAGCGTAAACTGTTTGAGACATTACTCCCATGGAGGAAAGAGCGCATGGTGACTGTTGTATTCAAACCCGATGCAAATTCTGTGTTTAATCAACACTCTGATAGTCCACAGATTACAGAATGCCTCCAGATGTGCAATGGAAACTACCACTGGTCTTCCAGGAAATGATCAAAGCGTAGACTGTTTGAGACATTACTTCCATGGAGGAAAGTGCGCATGGTGACTGTTGTATTTAATCCCGATTCGATTTCTGTAATTCATCAACACTCTGATAGTCCACAGATTACAGAATTCCTCCAGATGTGCATCGGAAGCTACTATTGGCCTTCCAGGGAACGATCAAAGCGTAAACTGTTTGAGACATTACTCCCATGGAGGAAAGTGCACCTGGTGACAGTTGTACTCAATCCCGATTAAATTTCTGTGTTTCATCAAAATTCGGATATTCCACAGACTACAGAATGCCTCCTGATGTGCAACGGAAACTACTACTGGTCTACAGGGAACGATCAAAGCGTAAACTGTTTGAGTCATTACTCCCATGGAAGAAAGTGAGCATGGTGAATGTTGTATTCAATCCCGAAGCAATTTCGATGTTTCCTCAACACTCTGATAGTCCACAGATTACAGAATGCCTCCAGATGTGCATCGGAAACTGCTACTGGTCTTCCTGAGAACGATCAAACCGTAGACTGTATGAGACATTACTCCTATGGAGGAAAGTGTGCATGGTGACTGTTGTATTCAATCCCGATTCAATTTCTGTGTTTCATCAACACTCTTATAGTCCACAGACTACAGAATGACTCCAGATGTGCATCGGAAGCTACTACTGGTCTTCCAGGGAACGATGAAAGCTTATACTGTTTGAGACATTACTCCCATGGAGGTAAGGGCTCAAGGTGACTGTTCTATTCAATCCCGATGCAATTTTGGTTTCATCAACACTCTGATAGTCCACAGATTACAGAATGCCTCCAGATGTGCATCGGAAACTACTACTGGTCTTCCAGGAAGCGATCTAAGCGTAGACTGTTTGAGACATTACTCCCATGGAGGTAAGTGCGAATGGTGACTGTTGTATTCAATCCCGATGCAATTTCTGTGTTTCATCAACACTCTGATAATCGACAGATTACAGAATGCCTCCAGATGTGCATCGGAACAAAACTACTGGTCTTCCAGGGAACAATCAAAGCGTAGACTGTTTGAGACATTACTCCCATGGAGGTAAGTGCGCATGGTGGCAGTTGTAGTCAATCCCAATGCAAATTCTGTGTTTAATCAACACTCTGATAGTCCACAGATTACAGAATGCCTCCTGATGTGCAATGGAATCTACCACTGGTCTTCTAGGAAACGACGAAAGCGTAGACTGTTTGAGACATTACTCCCATGGAGGAAAGTGAGCATGGCGACTGTTGTATTTAATCCCGATTCGATTTCTGTGTTTCATCAACACCCTGATAGTCCACAGATTACAGAATTCCTACAGATGTGCATCGGAAACTACTATTGGTCTTCCAGGGAACGATCAAAGCGTAAACTGTTTGAGACATTACTCCCATGGAGGAAAGTGCACCTGGTGACAGTTGTATTCAATCCCGATTAAATTTCTGTGTTTCATCAACACTCTGATAGTCCACAGACTACAGAATGCCTCCAGATGTGCATCGGAATCTACTACTGGTCTTCCAGAGAACCATCAAAGCGTAAACTGTTTGAGTCATTACTCCCATGGAGGAAAGTGCGCATGGTGACTGTTGTATTCAATCCCGAAACAATTTCTGTGTTTCATCAACTCTCTAATGGTCCACAGATTGCAGAATGCCTCCAGATGTGCATCGGAAACTACCACTGGTCTTCCACGGAACGATCAAAGCGTAGACTGTTTGAGACACTACTCCCATGGAGGAATGTGCGCATGGTGACTGTTGTATTCAATCCCGATGCAATTTTTGTGTTTCATCAACACTCTGATAGTCCACAGATTACAGAATGCCTCCAGATGTGCATCGGAAACTATTACAACGTCTTCCAGAGAACCATCAAAGCGTAGACAGTTTGAGACATTACTCTCATGGAGAAAAGTGCAAATGGTGACGGTTGTATTCAATCCCGATGCAATTTCTGTTTTTCATCAACACTCAGATAGTCCACAGATTACAGAATGCCTCCAGATGTGCATCGGAAACTACTACTGGTCTTCCAGGAAACGATCAAAGCGTAGACTGTTTGAGACATTACTACCATGGAGGTAAGTGCGCATGGTGACTGTTGCATTCAATCCCGATCCACTTTCTGTGTTTCATCAACACTCTGATAATCCACAGATTACAGAATGCCTCCAGATGTGCATCGGATACAACTATTGGTCTTCCAGGGAACAATCAAACCGTAGACTGTTTGAGACATTACTCCCATGGAGGTAAGTGCGCATGGTGACAGTTGTAGTCAATCCCAATGCAAATTCTGTGTTTAATCAACACTCTGATAGTCCACAGATTACAGAATGCCTCCAGATGTGCAATGGAAACTACCACTGGTCTTCAAGGAAACGATCGAAGCGTAGACTGTTTGAGGCATTACTCCCATGGAGGAATGTGCGCATGGTGACTGTTGTATTCAATCCCAATTCGATTTCTGTGTTTCATCAACACTCTGATAGTCCACAGATTACAGAATGCCTCCAGATGTGCATCGGAAACTGCTAGTGGTCTTCCAGGGAACGATCAAAGCGTAGACTGTTTGAGACATTACTCCTATGGAGGAAAGTGCGCATGCGGACTGTTGTATTCAATCCCAATGCAATTTTCGTTTCATCTACACTCTGATAGTCCACATATTACAGAATGCCTGCAGATGTGCATCGGAAACTACTACTGGTCTTCCAGGGAACGATCAAAGCGTAAACTCTTTGAGACATTACTCCCATGCAGGGAAGTGCGCATGGTAACTGTTGTATTCAATCCCGATGCAATTTCGGTGTTTCATCAACACTCTGATAGTCCACAGATTACAGAATGCCTCCAGATGTGCATCGGAAACTATTACAACGTCTTCCAGAGAACCATCAAAGCGTAGACAGTTTGAGACATTACTCCCATGGAGAAAAGTGCAAATGGTGACGGTTGTATTCAATCCCGATGCAATTTCTGTTTTTCATCAACACTCAGATAGTCCACAGATTACAGAATGCCTCCAGATGTGCATCGGAAACTACTACTGGTCTTCCAGGAAACGATCAAAGCGTAGACTGTTTGAGACATTACTCCCATGGAGGTAAGTGCGCATGGTGACTGTTGCATTCAATCCCGATCCACTTTCTGTGTTTCATCAACACTCTGATAATCCACAGATTACAGAATGCCTGCTGATGTGCATCGGATACAACTATTGGTCTTCCAGGGAACAATCAAACCGTAGACTGTTTGAGACATTACTCCCATGGAGGTAAGTGCGCATGGTGACAGTTGTAGTCAATCCCAATGCAAATTCTGTGTTTAATCAACACTCTGATAGTCCACAGATTACAGAATGCCTCCAGATGTGCAATGGAAACTACCACTGGTCTTCAAGGAAACGATCGAAGCGTAGACTGTTTGAGGCATTACTCCCATGGAGGAATGTGCGCATGGTGACTGTTGTATTCAATCCCAATTCGATTTCTTTGTTTCATCAACACTCTGATAGTCCACAGATTACAGAATGCCTCCAGATGTGCATCGGAAACTGCTAGTGGTCCTCCAGGGAACGATCAAAGCGTAGACTGTTTGAGACATTACTCCTATGGAGGAAAGTGCGCATGCGGACTGTTGTATTCAATCCCAATGCAATTTTCGTTTCATCTACACTCTGATAGTCCACATATTACAGAATGCCTGCAGATGTGCATCGGAAACTACTACTGGTCTTCCAGGGAACGATCAAAGCGTAAACTCTTTGAGACATTACTCCCATGCAGGGAAGTGCGCATGGTAACTGTTGTATTCAATCCCGATGCAATTTCGGTGTTTGATCAACACTCTGATAGTCCACAGATTACAGAATGCCTCCAGATGTGCATCTAAAACTACTACTGGTCTTCCAGGAAACGACCAAACCGTAGACTGTTTGAGACATTACTCCCATGGAGGTAACTGCGCATGGTGACTGTTGTATACAATCCCGATGCAATTTCTGTGTTTCATCAACACTCTGATAGTCCACAGATTACAGAATGCCTCCAGATGTGCAATGGAAAGTACAACTGGTCTTCCAGGAAACGATCAAAGCGTAGACTGTTTGAGACATTACTCCCATGGATTAAAGTGCGCATGGTGACTGTTGTATTCAATCCCGATTCGATTTCTGTGTTTCATCAACACTATGATAGTACACAGATTACAGAATTCATCCAGATGTGCATCGGAAACTACAACTGGTCTTCCAGGGAACGATCAAAGCGTAAACTGTTTGAGACATTACTCCCATGGAGGAAAGTGCGCATGGTGACTGTTGTATTCAATCCCGAAGCAATTACTGTGTTTCATCAACACTCTGATGGTCCACAGATTACAGAATGCCTCCAGATGTGCATCGGAAACTACTACTGGCCTTCCAGGGAACGATCAAAGCGTAAACTCTTTGTGACATTACTCCCATGCAGGGAAGTGCGCATGGTGACAGTTGTACTCAATCCCGATGCAATTTCGGTGTTTCATCAACGCTCTGATAGTACACAGATTACAGAATGCCTCCAGATGTGCATCAGAAACTGCTACTGGTCTTCCAGGAAACGATCAAAGCGTAGACTGTTTGAGACATTACTCCCATGGATTAAAGTGCGCATGGTGACTGTTGTATTCAATCCCGATTCGATTTCTGTGTTTCATCAACACTATGATAGTACACAGATTACAGAATTCATCCAGATGTGCATCGGAAGCTACTATTGGTCTTCCAGGGAACGATCAAAGCGTAAACTGTTTGAGTCATTACTCCCATGGTGGAAAGTGAGCATGGTGAATGTTGTATTCAATCCCGAAGCAATTTCGATGTTTCCTCAACACTCTGATAGTCCACAGATTACAGAATGCCTCCAGATGTGCATCGGAAACTGCTACTGGTCTTCCTGAGAACGATCAAACCGTAGACTGTATGAGACATTACTCCTATGGAGGAAAGTGCGCATGGTGGCTGTTGTATTCAATCCCGATTCAATTTCTGTGTTTCATCAACACTCTGATAGTCCACAGACTACAGAATGACTCCAGATGTGCATCGGAAACTACTACTGGTCTTCCAGAGAACGATGAAAGCTTATACTGTTTGAGACATTACTCCCATGGAGGTAAGGGCTCAAGGTGACTGTTCTATTCAATCCCGATGCAATTTTGGTTTCATCAACACTCTGATAGTCCACAGATTACAGAATGCCTCCAGATGTGCATCGGAAACTACTACTGGTCTTCCAGGAAGCGATCTAAGCGTAGACTGTTTGAGACATTACTCCCATGGAGGTAAGTGCGAATGGTGACTGTTGTATTCAATCCCGATGCAATTTCTGTGTTTCATCTACACTCTGATAATCCACAGATTACAGAATGCCTCCAGATGTGCATCGGAAAAAAACTACTGGTCTTCCAGGGAACAATCAAAGCGTAGACTGTTTGAGACATTACTCCCATGGAGGTAAGTGCGCATGGTGGCAGTTGTAGTCAATCCCAATGCAAATTCTGTGTTTAATCAACACTCTGATAGTCCACAGATTACAGAATGCATCCAGATGTGCAATGGAATCTACCACTGGTCTTCTAGGAAACGACGAAAGCGTAGACTGTTTGAGACATTACTCCCATGGAGGAAAGTGAGCATGGCGACTGTTGTATTTAATCCCGATTCGATTTCTGTGTTTCATCAACACCCTGATAGTCCACAGATTACAGAATTCCTACAGATGTGCATCGGAAACTACTATTGGTCTTCCAGGGAACGATCAAATCGTAAACTGTTTGAGACATTACTCCCATGGAGGAAAGTGCACCTGGTGACAGTTGTATTCAATCCCGATTAAATTTCTGTGTTTCATCAACACTCTGATAGTCCACAGACTACAGAATGCCTCCAGATGTGCATCGGAATCTACTACTGGTCTTCCAGAGAACCATCAAAGCGTAAACTGTTTGAGTCATTACTCCCATGGAGGAAAGTGCGCATGGTGACTGTTGTATTCAATCCCGAAACAATTTCTGTGTTTCATCAACTCTCTGATGGTCCACAGATTGCAGAATGCCTCCAGATGTGCATCGGAAACTACCACTGGTCTTCCACGGAACGATCAATGCGTAGACTGTTTGAGACACTACTCCCATGGAGGAATGTGCGAATGGTAACTGTTGTATTCAATCCCGATGCAATTTTTGTGTTTCATCAACACTCTGATAGTCCACAGATTACAGAATGCCTCCAGATGTGCATCGGAAACTATTACAACGACTTCCAGGGAACAATCAAAGCGTAGACTCTTTGAGACATTACTCCCATGGAGGAAAGTGCGCATGGTGACTGTTGTATTCAATCCCGATGCAATTTCTGTGTTTCATCAACACTCTGATAGTCATCTGATTACAGAATGCCTAGAGATGTGAATCAGAAACTACAACTGGTCTTCCAGAGAACCATCAAAGCGTAGACTGTTTGAGACATTACTCTCATGGAGAAAAGTGCAAATGGTGACGGTTGTATTCAATCCCGATGCAATTTCTGTTTTTCATCAACACTCAGATAGTCCACAGATTACAGAATGCCTCCAGATGTGCATCGGAAACTACTACTGGTCTTCCAGGAAACGATCAAAGCGTAGACTGTTTGAGACATTACTCCCATGGAGGTAAGTGCGCATGGTGACAGTTGTAGTCAATCCCAATGCAAATTCTGTGCTTAATCAACACTCTGATAGTCCACAGATTACAGAATGCCTCCAGATGTGCAATGGAAACTACCACTGGTCTTCCAGGAAACGATCAAAGCGTAGACTGTTTGAGGCATTACTCCCATGGAGGAAATAGCGCCTGGTGACTGTTGTATTAAATCCCGAAGCAATTTCTGTGTTTCATCAATTCTCTGATAGTCCACAGAATACAGAATGCCTCCAGATGTGCATCGGAAACTGCTAGTGGTCTTCCAGGGAACGATCAAAGCGTAGACTGTTTGAGACATTACTCCCATGGAGGAAAGTGCGCATGCGGACTGTTGTATTCAATCCCAATGCATTTTTGGTTTCATCTACACTCTGATAGTCAACATATTACAGAATGCCTGCAGATGTGCATCGGAAACTACTACTGGTCTTCCAGGGAACGATCAAAGCGTAAACTCTTTGAGACATTACTCCCATGCAGGGAAGTGCGCATGGTGACTGTTGTATTCAATCCCGATGCAATTTCGGTGTTTCATCAACACTCTGATAGTCCACAGATTACAGAATGCCTCCAGATGTGCATTGGAAACTAATACAGGTCTACCAGGAAACGATCAAACCTTAGACTGTTTGAGACATTACTCCCATGGAGGTAACTGCGCATGGTGACTGTTGTATTCAATCCCGATGCAATTTCTGTGTTCCATCAACACTCTGATAGTCCACTGATTACAGAATGCCTCCAGATGTGCATCGGAAACTACTACTGGTCTTCCAGGGAACGATCAAAGCGTAAACTCTTTGAGACACTACTCCCATGCAGGGATGTGCGCATGGTGACTGTTGTATTCAATCCCGATGCAATTTCGGTGTTTCATCAACACTCTGATTGTCCACAGATTACAGAATGCCTCCAGATGTGCTTCGGAAACTGCTACTGGTCTTCCAGGAAACGATCAAAGCGTAGACTGTTTGAGACATTACTATCATGGAGGAAAGTGCGCATGGTGACTGTTGTATTCAATCCCGATGAAAATTCTGTGCTTAATCAACACTCTGATAGTCCACAGATTACAGAATGCCTCCAGATGTGCATCGGAAACTACTACTGGTCTTCCAGGGAACGATCAAAGCGTAGACTGTTTGTGACATTACTCCCATTGAGGTAAGTGCGCATGGTGACTGTTGTATTCAATCCCGATGCAATTTTGGTTTCATCTACACTCTGATAGTGCACAGATTACAGAATGCCTCCAGATGTGCAATGGAAACTACCACTGGTCTTCCAGGAAACGATCAAAGCGTAGACTGTTTGAGGCATTACTCCCATGGAGGAATGTGCGCATGGTGACTGTTGTATTCAATCCCCATTCGATTTCTGTGTTTCATCAACACTCTGATAGTCCACAGATTACAGAATTAATCCAGATGTGCACCGGAAACTTCTACTGGTCTTCCAGGAAACGATCAAAGCGTAAACTGTTTGAGACATTACACCCATGGAGGAAAGTGCGCATGGTTACTGTTGTATTAAATCCCGAAGCAATTTCTGTGTTTCATCAATTCTCTGATAGTCCACAGAATACAGAATGCCTCCAGATGTGCATCGGAAACTGCTAGTGGTCTTCCAGGGAACGATCAAAGCGTAGACTGTTTGAGACATTACTCCCATGGAGGAAAGTGCGCATGCGGACTGTTGTATTCAATCCCAATGCAATTTTGGTTTCATCTACACTCTGATAGTCAACATATTACAGAATGCCTGCAGATGTGCATCGGAAACTACTACTGGTCTTCCAGGGAACGATCAAAGCGTAAACTCTTTGAGACATTACTCCCATGCAGGGAAGTGCGCATGGTGACTGTTGTATTCAATCCCGATGCAATTTCGGAGTTTCATCAACACTCTGATAGTCCACAGATTACAGAACAAAACATCCACCCTGATGTGCCTGAGGTCATGTTGCACATCCACAGACACGCAACCAACTCATAGTTTCAGTACACAACAGCAAACTGTGTAGACACGCTCACTACTCGTATCTGTCTCGCGTGTGTTCTGTGTTCCATCAACACTCTGACAGTCCACTGATTACAGAATGCCTCCAGATGTGCATCGGAAACTACTACTGGTCTTCCAGGGAACGATCAAAGCGTAAACTCTTTGAGACACTACTCCCATGCAGGGATGTGCGCATGGTGACTGTTGTATTCAATCCCGATGCAATTTCGGTGTTTCATCAACACTCTGATAGTCCACAGATTACAGAATGCCTCCAGATGTGCTTCGGAAACTGCTACTGGTCTTCCAGGAAACGATCAAAGCGTAGACTGTTTGAGACATTACTATCATGGAGGAAAGTGCGCATGGTGACTGTTGTATTCAATCCCGATGCAAATTCTGTGCTTAATCAACACTCTGATAGTCCACAGATTACAGAATGCCTCCAGATGTGCATCGGAAACTACTACTGGTCTTCCAGGGAACGATCAAAGCGTAGACTGTTTGTGACATTACTCCCATGGAGGTAAGTGCGCACGGTGACTGTTGTATTCAATCCCGATGCAATTTTGGTTTCATCTACACTCTGATAGTGCACAGATTACAGAATGCCTCCAGATGTGCAATGGAAACTACCACTGGCCTTCCAGGAAACGATCAAAGCGTAGACTGTTTGAGACATTACTCCCATGGAGGAAAGTGCGCATGGTGACTGTTGTATTCAATCCCGAAGCAATATCTGTGTTTCATCAACACTCTGATAGTCCACAGATTACAGAATGCCTCCAGATGTGCATCGGAAACTACTACTGGTCTTCCAGGGAACGATCAAAGCGTAGACTGTTTGAGACATTACTCCCATGGAGGTAAGTGCGCATGGTGACTGTTGTATTCAATCAGGATGCAAATTCTGTGCTTAATCAACACTCTGATAGTCCACGGATTACAGAATGCCTCAAGATGTGCAATGGAATCTACCACTAGTCTTCCAGGAAACGATCCAAGCGTAGACTGTTTGAGACATTACTCCCATGGAGGAAAGTGCGCATTGTGACTGTTGTATTCAATCCCGATGCAAATTCTGTGCTTAATCAACACTCTGATAGTCCACAGATTACAGAATGCCTCCAGATGTGCATCGGAAACTACTACTGGTCTTCCAGGGAACGATCAAAGCGTAGACTGTTTGTGACATTACTCCCATGGAGGTAAGTGCGCATGGTGACTGTTGTATTCAATCCCGATGCAATTTTGGTTTCATCTACACTCTGATAGTGCACAGATTACAGAATGCCTCCAGATGTGCAATGGAAACTACCACTGGCCTTCCAGGAAACGATCAAAGCGTAGACTGTTTGAGACATTACTCCCATTGAGGAAAGTGCGCATGGTGACTGTTGTATTCAATCCCGAAGCAATTACTGTGTTTCATCAACACTCTGATGGTCCACAGATTACAGAATGCCTCCAGATGTGCATCGGAAACTACTACTGGCCTTCCAGGGAACGATCAAAGCGTAAACTCTTTGAGACATTACTCCCATGCAGCGAAGTGCGCATGGTGACTGTTGTACTCAATCCCGATGCAATTTCGGTGTTTCATCAACGCTCTGATAGTACACAGATTACCGAATGCCTCCAGATGTGCATCTGAAACTGCTACTGGTCTTCCAGGAAACGATCAAAGCGTAGACTGTTTGAGACATTACTCCCATGGAATAAAGTGCGCATGGTGACTGTTGTATTCAATCCCGATGCAATTTCTGTGTTTAATCAACACACTGATAGTCCACAGATTACAGAATGCCTCCAGATGTGCAATGGAAAGTACAACTGGTATTCCAGGAAACGATCAAAGCCTAGACTGTTTGAGACATTACTCCCATGGAGGAAAGTGCGCATGGTGGCTGTTGTATTCAAACCCGATGCAAATTCTGTGTTTAATCAACACTCTGATAGTCCACAGATTACAGAATGCCTCCAGGTGTGCAATGGAAACTACCACTGGTCTTCCAGGAAATGATCAAAGCGTAGACTGTTTGAGACATTACTCCCATGGAGGAAAGTGCGCATGGTGGCTGTTGTATTTAATCCCGATTCGATTTCTGTGTTTCATCAACACTCTGATAGTCCACAGATTACAGAATTCCTTCAGATGTGCATCGGAAACTGCTACTGGTCTTCCTGAGAACGATCAAACCGTAGACTGTATGAGACATTACTCCTATGGAGGAAAGTGCGCCTGGTGACAGTTGTACTCAATCCCGATTAAATTTCTGTGTTTCATCAAAACTCGGATATTCCACAGACTACAGAATGCCTCCAGATGTGCATCGCAAACTACTACTGGTCTACAGGGAACGATCAAAGCGTAAACTGTTTGAGTCATTACTCCCATGGTGGAAAGTGAGCATGGTGAATGTTGTATTCAATCCCGAAGCAATTTCGATGTTTCCTCAACACTCTGATAGTCCACAGATTACAGAATGCCTCCAGATGTGCATCGGAAACTGCTACTGGTCTTCCTGAGAACGATCAAACCGTAGACTGTATGAGACATTTCTCCTATGGAGGAAAGTGCGCATGGTGACTGTTGTATTCAATCCCGATTCAATTTCTGTGTTTCATCAACACTCTGATAGTCCACAGACTACAGAATGACTTCAGATGTGCATCGGAAACTACTACTGGTCTTCCAGGGAACGATGAAAGCTTATACTGTTTGAGACATTACTCCAATGGAGGTAAGGGCTCAAGGTGACTGTTCTATTCAATCCCGATGCAATTTTGGTTTCATCAACACTCTGATAGTCCACAGATTACAGAATGCCTCCAGATGTGCATCGGAAACTACTACTGGTCTTCCAGGAAGCGATCTAAGCGTAGACTGTTTGAGACATTACTCCCATGGAGGTAAGTGCGAATGGTGACTGTTGTATTCAATCCCGATGCAATTTCTGTGTTTCATCTACACTCTGATAATCCACAGATTACAGAATGCCTCCAGATGTGCATCGGAAAAAAACTACTGGTCTTCCAGGGAACAATCAAAGCGTAGACTGTTTGAGACATTACTCCCATGGAGGTAAGTGCGCATGGTGGCAGTTGTAGTCAATCCCAATGCATATTCTGTGTTTAATCAACACTCTGATAGTCCACAGATTACAGAATGCATCCAGATGTGCAATGGAATCTACCACTGGTCTTCTAGGAAACGACGAAAGCGTAGACTGTTTGAGACATTACGAACATGGAGGAAAGTGAGCATGGCGACTGTTGTATTTAATCCCGATTCGATTTCTGTGTTTCATCAACACCCTGATAGTCCACAGATTACAGAATTCCTACAGATGTGCATCGGAAACTACTATTGGTCTTCCAGGGAACGATCAAATCGTAAACTGTTTGAGACATTACTCCCATGGAGGAAAGTGCACCTGGTGACAGTTGTATTCAATCCCGATTAAATTTCTGTGTTTCATCAACACTCTGATAGTCCACAGACTACAGAATGCCTCCAGATGTGCATCGGAATCTACTACTGGTCTTCCAGAGAACCATCAAAGCGTAAACTGTTTGAGTCATTACTCCCATGGAGGAAAGTGCGCATGGTGACTGTTGTATTCAATCCCGATGCAATTTCTGTGTTTCATCAACACTCTGATAGTCATCTGATTACAGAATGCCTAGAGATGTGAATCAGAAACTACAACTGGTCTTCCAGAGAACCATCAAAGCGTAGACTGTTTAAGACATTACTCTCATGGAGAAAAGTGCAAATGGTGACGGTTGTATTCAATCCCGATGCAATTTCTGTTTTTCATCAACACTCAGATAGTCCACAGATTACAGAATGCCTCCAGATGTGCATCGGAAACTACTACTGGTCTTCCAGGAAACGATCAAAGCGTAGACAGTTTGAGACATTACTCCCATGGAGGTAAGTGCGCATGGTGACAGTTGTAGTCAATCCCAATGCAAATTCTGTGTTTAATCAACACTCTGATAGTCCACAGATTACAGAATGCCTCCAGATGTGCAATGGAAACTACCACTGGTCTTCCAGGAAACGATCAAAGCGTAGACTGTTTGAGGCATTACTCCCATGGAGGAATGTGCGCATGGTGACTGTTGTATTCAATCCCCATTCGATTTCTGTGTTTCATCAACACTCTGATAGTCCACAGATTACAGAATTAATCCAGATGTGCATCGGAAACTTCTACTGGTCTTCCAGGGAACGATCAAAGCGTAAACTGTTTGAGACATTACACCCATGGAGGAAAGTGCGCATGGTGACTGTTGTATTAAATCCCGAAGCAATTTCTGTGTTTCATCAATTCTCTGATAGTCCACAGAATACAGAATGCCTCCAGATGTGCATCGGAAACTGCTAGTGGTCTTCCAGGGAACGATCAAAGCGTAGACTGTTTGAGACATTACTCCCATGGAGGAAAGTGCGCATGCGGACTGTTGTATTCAATCCCAATGCAATTTTGGTTTCATCTACACTCTGATAGTCAACATATTACAGAATGCCTGCAGATGTGCATCGGAAACTACTACTGGTCTTCCAGGGAACGATCAAAGCGTAAACTCCTTGAGACATTACTCCCATGCAGGGAAGTGCGCATGGTGACTGTTGTATTCAATCCCGATGCAATTTCGGTGTTTCATCAACACTCTGATAGTCCACAGATTACAGAATGCCTCCAGATGTGCATTGGAAACTAATACAGGTCTACCAGGAAACGATCAAACCGTAGACTGTTTGAGACATTACTCCCATGGAGGTAACTGCGCATGGTGACTGTTGTATTCAATCCCGATGCAATTTCTGTGTTCCATCAACACTCTGATAGTCCACTGATTACAGAATGCCTCCAGATGTGCATCGGAAACTACTACTGGTCTTCCAGGGAACGATCAAAGCGTAAACTCTTTGAGACACTACTCCCATGCAGGGATGTGCGCATGGTGACTGTTGTATTCAATCCCGATGCAATTTCGGTGTTTCATGAACACTCTGATAGTCCACAGATTACAGAATGCCTCCAGATGTGCTTCGGAAACTGCTACTGGTCTTCCAGGAAACGATCAAAGCGTAGACTGTTTGAGACATTACTATCATGGAGGAAAATGCGCATGGTGACTGTTGTATTCAATCCCGATGCAAATTCTGTGCTTAATCAACACTCTGATAGTCCACAGATTACAGAATGCCTCCAGATGTGCATCGGAAACTACTACTGGTCTTCCAGGGAACGATCAAAGCGTAGACAGTTTTTGACATTACTCCCATGGAGGTAAGTGCGCATGGTGACTGTTGTATTCAATCCCGATGCAATTTTGGTTTCATCTACACTCTGATAGTGCACAGATTACAGAATGCCTCCAGATGTGCAATGGAAACTACCACTGGTCATCCAGGAAACGATCAAAGCGTAGACTGTTTGAGGCATTACTCCCATGGAGGAATGTGCGCATGGTGACTGTTGTATTCAATCCCCATTCGATTTCTGTGTTTCATCAACACTCTGATAGTCCACGGATTACAGAATTAATCCAGATGTGCATCGGAAACTTCTACTGGTCTTCCAGGGAACGATCAAAACGTAAACTGTTTGAGACATTACACCCATGGAGGAAAGTGCGCATGGTTACTGTTGTATTAAATCCCGAAGCAATTTCTGTGTTTCATCAATTCTCTGATAGTCCACAGAATACAGAATGCCTCCAGATGTGCATCGGAAACTGCTAGTGGTCTTCCAGGGAACGATCAAAGCGTAGACTGTTTGAGACATTACTCCCATGGAGGAAAGTGCGCATGCGGACTGTTGTATTCAATCCCAATGCAATTTTGGTTTCATCTACACTCTGATAGTCAACATATTACAGAATGCCTGCAGATGTGCATCGGAAACTACTACTGGTCTTCCAGGGAACGATCAAAGCGTAAACTCTTTGAGACATTACTCCCATGCAGGGAAGTGCGCATGGTGACTGTTGTATTCAATCCCGATGCAATTTCGGTGTTTCATCAACACTCTGATAGTCCACAGATTACAGAATGCCTCCAGATGTGCATTGGAAACTAATACAGGTCTACCAGGAAACGATCAAACCGTAGACTGTTTGAGATATTACTCCCATGGAGGTAACTGCGCATGGTGACTGTTGTATTCAATCCCGATGCAATTTCTGTGTTCCATCAACACTCTGATAGTCCACTGATTACAGAATGCCTCCAGATGTGCATCGGAAACTACTACTGGTCTTCCAGGGAACGATCAAAGCGTAAACTCTTTGAGACACTACTCCCATGCAGGGATGTGCGCATGGTGACTGTTGTATTCAATCCCGATGCAATTTCGGTGTTTCATCAACACTCTGATAGTCCACAGATTACAGAATGCCTCCAGATGTGCTTCGGAAACTGCTACTGGTCTTCCAGGAAACGATCAAAGCGTAGACTGTTTGAGACATTATTATCATGGAGGAAAGTGCGCATGGTGACTGTTGTATTCAATCCCGATGCAAATTCTGTGCTTAATCAACACTCCGATAGTCCACAGATTACAGAATGCCTCCAGATGTGCATCGGAAACTACTACTGGTCTTCCAGGGAACGATCAAACCGTAGACTGTTTGTGACATTACTCCCATGGAGGTAAGTGCGCATGGTGACTGTTGTATTCAATCCCGATGCAATTTTGGTTTCATCTACACTCTGATAGTGCACAGATAACAGAATGCCTCCAGATGTGCAATGGAAACTACCACTGGCCTTCCAGGAAACGATCAAAGCGTAGACAGTTTGAGACATTACTCCCATGGAGGAAAGTGCGCATGGTGACTGTTGTATTCAATCCCGAAGCAATTTCTGTGTTTCATCAACACTCTGATAGTCCACAGAGTACAGAATGCCTCCAGATGTGCATCGGAAACTACTACTGGTCTTCCAGGGAACGATCAAAGCGTAGACTGTTTGAGACATTACTCCCATGGAGGTAAGTGCGCATGGTGACTGTTGTATTCAATCAGGATGCAAATTCTGTGCTTAATCAACACTCTGATAGTCCACAGATTACAGAATGCCTCAAGATGTGCAATGGAATCTACCACTAGTCTTCCAGGAAACGATCCAAGCGTAGACTGTTTGAGACATTACTCCCATGGAGGAAAGTGCGCATGGTGACTGTTGTATTCAATCCCGAAGCAATTTCTGTGTTTCATCAATTCTCTGATAGTCCACAGAATACAGAATGCCTCCAGATGTGCATCGGAAACTGCTAGTGGTCTTCCAGGGAACGATCAAAGCGTAAACTGTTTGAGTCATTACTCCCATGGAGGAAAGTGCGCATGGAGACTGTTGTATTCAATCCCGAAACAATTTCTGTGTTTCATCAACTCTCTGATGGTCCACAGATTGCAGAATGCCTCCAGATGTGCATCGGAAACTACCACTGGTCTTCCAGGGAACGATCAAAGCGTAGACTGTTTGAGACACTAATCCCATGGAGGAATGTGCGCATGGTGACTGTTGTATTCAATCCCGATGCAATTTTTGTGTTTCATCAACACTCTGATAGTCCACAGATTACAGAATGCCTCCAGATGTGCATCGGAAACTATTACAACGACTTCCAGGGAACAATCAAAGCGTAGACTCTTAGAGACACTACTCCCATGGAGGAAAGTGCGCATGGTGACTGTTGTATTCAATGCCGATGCAATTTCTGTGTTTCATCAATACTCTGATAGTCATCTGATTACAGAATGCCTAGAGATGTGAATCAGAAACTACAACTGGTCTTCCAGAGAACCATCAAAGCGTAGACTGTTTGAGACATTACTCTCATGGAGAAAAGTGCAAATGGTGACGGTTGTATTCAATCCCGATGCAATTACTGTTTTCCATCAACACTCAGATAGTCCATAGATTACGGAATGCCTCCAGATGTGCATCGGATACAACTACTGGTCTTGCAGGGAACAATCAAAGCGTAGACTGTTTGAGACACTACTCCCATGGAGGTAAATGCGCATGGTGACAGTTGTAGTCAATCCCAATGCAAATTCTGTGTTTAATCAACACTCTGATAGTCCACAGATTACAGAATGCCTCCAGATGTGCAATGGAAACTACCACTGGTCTTCCAGGAAACGATCAAAGCGTAGACTGTTTGAGGCATTACTCCCATGGAGGAATGTGCGCATGGTGACTGTTGTATTCAATCCCCATTCGATATCTGTGTTTCATCAACACTCTGATAGTCCACAGATTACAGAATGCCTCCAGATGTGCATCGGAAACTGCTAGTGGTCTTCCAGGGAACGATCAAAGCGTAGACTGTTTGAGACATTACTCCCATGGAGGAAAGTGCGCATGTGGACTGTTGTATTCAATCCCAATGCAATTTTCGTTTCATCTACACTCTGATAGTCCACATATTACAGAATGCCTTGCAGATGTGCATCGGAAACTACTACTGGTCTTCCAGGGAACGATTAAAGCGTAAACTCTTTGAGACATTACTCCCATGCAAAGAAGTGCGCATGGTGATTGTTGTATTCAATCCCGATGCAATTTCTGTGTTTCATCAATTCTCTGATAGTCCACAGAATACAGAATGCCTCCAGATGTGCATCGGAAACTGCTAGTGGTCTTCCAGGGAACGATCAAAGCGTAGACTGTTTGAGACATTACTCCCATGGAGGAAAGTGCGCATGCGGACTGTTGTATTCAATCCCAATGCAATTTTGGTTTCATCTACACTCTGATAGTCAACATATTACAGAATGCCTGCAGATGTGCATCGGAAACTACTACTGGTCTTCCAGGGAACGATCAAAGCGTAAACTCCTTGAGACATTACTCCCATGCAGGGAAGTGCGCATGGTGACTGTTGTATTCAATCCCGATGCAATTTCGGTGTTTCATCCACACTCTGATAGTCCACAGATTACAGAATGCCTCCAGATGTGCATTGGAAACTAATACAGGTCTACCAGGAAACGATCAAACCGTAGACTGTTTGAGACATTACTCCCATGGAGGTAACTGCGCATGGTGACTGTTGTATTCAATCCCGATGCAATTTCTGTGTTCCATCAACACTCTGATAGTCCACTGATTACAGAATGCCTCCAGATGTGCATCGGAAACTACTACTGGTCTTCCAGGGAACGATCAAAGCGTAAACTCTTTGAGACACTACTCCCATGCAGGGATGTGCGCATGGTGACTGTTGTATTCAATCCCGATGCAATTTCGGTGTTTCATCAACACTCTGATAGTCCACAGATTACAGAATGCCTCCAGATGTGCTTCGGAAACTGCTACTGGTCTTCCAGGAAACGATCAAAGCGTAGACTGTTTGAGACATTACTATCATGGAGGAAAATGCGCATGGTGACTGTTGTATTCAATCCCGATGCAAATTCTGTGCTTAATCAACACTCTGATAGTCCACAGATTACAGAATGCCTCCAGATGTGCATCGGAAACTACTACTGGTCTTCCAGGGAACGATCAAAGCGTAGACAGTTTTTGACATTACTCCCATGGAGGTAAGTGCGCATGGTGACTGTTGTATTCAATCCCGATGCAATTTTGGTTTCATCTACACTCTGATAGTGCACAGATTACAGAATGCCTCCAGATGTGCAATGGAAACTACCACTGGTCATCCAGGAAACGATCAAAGCGTAGACTGTTTGAGGCATTACTCCCATGGAGGAATGTGCGCATGGTGACTGTTGTATTCAATCCCCATTCGATTTCTGTGTTTCATCAACACTCTGATAGTCCACAGATTACAGAATTAATCCAGATGTGCATCGGAAACTTCTACTGGTCTTCCAGGGAACGATCAAAACGTAAACTGTTTGAGACATTACACCCATGGAGGAAAGTGCGCATGGTTACTGTTGTATTAAATCCCGAAGCAATTTCTGTGTTTCATCAATTCTCTGATAGTCCACAGAATACAGAATGCCTCCAGATGTGCATCGGAAACTGCTAGTGGTCTTCCAGGGAACGATCAAAGCGTAGACTGTTTGAGACATTACTCCCATGGAGGAAAGTGCGCATGCGGACTGTTGTATTCAATCCCAATGCAATTTTGGTTTCATCTACACTCTGATAGTCAACATATTACAGAATGCCTGCAGATGTGCATCGGAAACTACTACTGGTCTTCCAGGGAACGATCAAAGCGTAAACTCTTTGAGACATTACTCCCATGCAGGGAAGTGCGCATGGTGACTGTTGTATTCAATCCCGATGCAATTTCGGTGTTTCATCAACACTCTGATAGTCCACAGATTACAGAATGCCTCCAGATGTGCATTGGAAACTAATACAGGTCTACCAGGAAACGATCAAACCGTAGACTGTTTGAGATATTACTCCCATGGAGGTAACTGCGCATGGTGACTGTTGTATTCAATCCCGATGCAATTTCTGTGTTCCATCAACACTCTGATAGTCCACTGATTACAGAATGCCTCCAGATGTGCATCGGAAACTACTACTGGTCTTCCAGGGAACGATCAAAGCGTAAACTCTTTGAGACACTACTCCCATGCAGGGATGTGCGCATGGTGACTGATGTATTCAATCCCGATGCAATTTCGGTGTTTCATCAACACTCTGATAGTCCACAGATTACAGAATGCCTCCAGATGTGCTTCGGAAACTGCTACTGGTCTTCCAGGAAACGATCAAAGCGTAGACTGTTTGAGACATTATTATCATGGAGGAAAGTGCGCATGGTGACTGTTGTATTCAATCCCGATGCAAATTCTGTGCTTAATCAACACTCCGATAGTCCACAGATTACAGAATGCCTCCAGATGTGCATCGGAAACTACTACTGGTCTTCCAGGGAACGATCAAACCGTAGACTGTTTGTGACATTACTCCCATGGAGGTAAGTGCGCATGGTGACTGTTGTATTCAATCCCGATGCAATTTTGGTTTCATCTACACTCTGATAGTGCACAGATAACAGAATGCCTCCAGATGTGCAATGGAAACTACCACTGGCCTTCCAGGAAACGATCAAAGCGTAGACAGTTTGAGACATTACTCCCATGGAGGAAAGTGCGCATGGTGACTGTTGTATTCAATCCCGAAGCAATTTCTGTGTTTCATCAACACTCTGATAGTCCACAGAGTACAGAATGCCTCCAGATGTGCATCGGAAACTACTACTGGTCTTCCAGGGAACGATCAAAGCGTAGACTGTTTGAGACATTACTCCCATGGAGGTAAGTGCGCATGGTGACTGTTGTATTCAATCAGGATGCAAATTCTGTGCTTAATCAACACTCTGATAGTCCACAGATTACAGAATGCCTCAAGATGTGCAATGGAATCTACCACTAGTCTTCCAGGAAACGATCCAAGCGTAGACTGTTTGAGACATTACTCCCATGGAGGAAAGTGCGCATGGTGACTGTTGTATTCAATCCCGAAGCAATTTCTGTGTTTCATCAATTCTCTGATAGTCCACAGAATACAGAATGCCTCCAGATGTGCATCGGAAACTGCTAGTGGTCTTCCAGGGAACGATCAAAGCGTAAACTGTTTGAGTCATTACTCCCATGGAGGAAAGTGCGCATGGAGACTGTTGTATTCAATCCCGAAACAATTTCTGTGTTTCATCAACTCTCTGATGGTCCACAGATTGCAGAATGCCTCCAGATGTGCATCGGAAACTACCACTGGTCTTCCAGGGAACGATCAAAGCGTAGACTGTTTGAGACACTAATCCCATGGAGGAATGTGCGCATGGTGACTGTTGTATTCAATCCCGATGCAATTTTTGTGTTTCATCAACACTCTGATAGTCCACAGATTACAGAATGCCTCCAGATGTGCATCGGAAACTATTACAACGACTTCCAGGGAACAATCAAAGCGTAGACTCTTAGAGACACTACTCCCATGGAGGAAAGTGCGCATGGTGACTGTTGTATTCAATGCCGATGCAATTTCTGTGTTTCATCAATACTCTGATAGTCATCTGATTACAGAATGCCTAGAGATGTGAATCAGAAACTACAACTGGTCTTCCAGAGAACCATCAAAGCGTAGACTGTTTGAGACATTACTCTCATGGAGAAAAGTGCAAATGGTGACGGTTGTATTCAATCCCGATGCAATTACTGTTTTCCATCAACACTCAGATAGTCCATAGATTACGGAATGCCTCCAGATGTGCATCGGATACAACTACTGGTCTTGCAGGGAACAATCAAAGCGTAGACTGTTTGAGACACTACTCCCATGGAGGTAAGTGCGCATGGTGACAGTTGTAGTCAATCCCAATGCAAATTCTGTGTTTAATCAACACTCTGATAGTCCACAGATTACAGAATGCCTCCAGATGTGCAATGGAAACTACCACTGGTCTTCCAGGAAACGATCAAAGCGTAGACTGTTTGAGGCATTACTCCCATGGAGGAATGTGCGCATGGTGACTGTTGTATTCAATCCCCATTCGATATCTGTGTTTCATCAACACTCTGATAGTCCACAGATTACAGAATGCCTCCAGATGTGCATCGGAAACTGCTAGTGGTCTTCCAGGGAACGATCAAAGCGTAGACTGTTTGAGACATTACTCCCATGGAGGAAAGTGCGCATGTGGACTGTTGTATTCAATCCCAATGCAATTTTCGTTTCATCTACACTCTGATAGTCCACATATTACAGAATGCCTTGCAGATGTGCATCGGAAACTACTACTGGTCTTCCAGGGAACGATTAAAGCGTAAACTCTTTGAGACATTACTCCCATGCAAAGAAGTGCGCATGGTGATTGTTGTATTCAATCCCGATGCAATTTCGGTGTTTCATCAACACTCTGATAGTCCACAGATTACAGAATGCCTCCAGATGTGCATCGGAAACTACTACTGGTCAACCAGGAAACGATCAAACCGTAGACTGTTTGAGACATTACTCCCATGGAGGTAACTGCGCATGGTAACTGTTGTATTCAATCCCGATGCAATTTCTGTGTTTCATCAACACTCTGATAGTCCACAGATTACAGAATGCCTCCAGATGTGCATCGGAAACTACTACTGGTCTTCCAGGGAACGATCAAAGCGTAAACCCTTTGAGACACTACTCCAGTGCAGGGATGTGCGCATGGTGACTGTTGTATTCAATCCCGATGCAATTTCGGTGTTTCATCAACACTCTGATAGTCCACAGATTACAGAATGCCTCCAGATGTGCTTCGGAAACTGCTACTGGTCTTCCAGGAAACGATCAAAGCGTAGACTGTTTGAGACATTACTGTCATGGAGGAAAGTGCGCATGGTGACTGTTGTATTCAATCCCGTTGCAAATTCTGTGCTTAATCAACACTCTGATAGTCCACAGATTACAGAATGCCTCCAGATGTGCATCGGAAACTACTACTGGTCTTCCAGGGAACGATCAAAGCGTAGACTGTTTGTGACATTACTCCCATGGAGGTAAGTGCGTATGGTGACTGTTGTATTCAATCCCGATGCAATTTTGGTTTCATATACACTCTGATTTTGCACAGATTACAGAATGCCTCCAGATGTGCAATGGAAACTACCACTGGCCTTCCAGGAAACGATCAAAGCCTAGACTGTTTGAGACATTACTCCCATGGAGGAAAGTGCGCATGGTGACTGTTGTATTCAATCCCCAAGCAATTTCTGTGTTTCATCAACACTCTGATGGTCCACAGATTACAGAATGCCTCCAGATGTGCATCGGAAACTACTACTCGTCTTCCAGGGAGCGATCAAAGCGTAGACTGTTTGTGACATTACTCCCATGGAGGAAAGTGGGCATGGTGACTGTTGTATTCAATCCCGAAGCAATTTCTGTGTTTCATCAACACTCTGATAGTCCACAGATTACAGAATGCCTCCAGATGTGCATCGGAAACTACTACTGGTCTTCCAGCGAACGATCAAAGCGTAGACTGTTTGAGACATTGCTCCCATGGAGGTAAGTGCGCATGGTGACTGTTGTATTCAATCAGGATGCAAATTCTGTGCTTAATCAACACTCTGATAGTCCACAGATTACAGAATGCCTCCAGATGTGCAATGGAAACTACCACTAGTCTTCCAGGAAACGATCCAAGCGTAGACTGTTTGAGACATTACTCCCATGGAGGAAAGTGCGCATGGTGACTGTTGTATTCAATCCCGAGGCAATTTCAGTGTTTCATCAACTCTCTGATGGTCCACAGATTGCAGAATGCCTCCAGATGTGCATCGGAAACTACCACTGGTCTTCCAGGGAACAATCAAAGCGTAGATTGTTTGAGACATTACTCCCATGGAGGTAAGTGCGCATGGTGACAGTTGTAGTCAATCCCAATGCAAATTCTGTGTTTAATCAACACTCTGATAGTCCACAGATTACAGAATGCCTCCAGATGTGCAATGGAAACTACCACTGGTCTTCCAGGAAACGATCGAAGCGTAGACTGTTTGAGGCATTACTCCCATGGAGGAATGTGCGCATGGTGACTGTTGTATTCAATCCCCATTCGATTTCTGTGTTTCATCAACACTCTGATAGTCCACAGATTACAGAATTAATCCAGATGTGCATCGGAAACTTCTACTGGTCTTCCAGGGAACGATCAAAGCGTAAACTGTTTGAGACATTACACCCATGGAGGAAAGTGCGCATGGTGACTGTTGTATTCAATCCCGAAGCAATTTCTGTGTTTCATCAATTCTCTGATAGTCCACAGAATACAGAATGCCTCCAGATGTGCATCGGAAACTGCTAGTGGTCATCCAGGGAACGATCAAAGCGTATACTGTTTGAGACATTACTCCCATGGAGGAAAGTGCGCATGCGGACTGTTGTATTCAATCCCAATGCAATTTTGGTTTCATCTACACTCTGATAGTCAACATATTACAGAATGCCTGCAGATGTGCATCGGAAACTACTACTGGTCTTCCAGGGAACGATCAAAGCGTAAACTCTTTGAGACATTACTCCCATGCAGGGAAGTGCGCATGGTGACTGTTGTATTCAATCCCGATGCAATTGCGGTGTTTCATCAACACTCTGATAGTCCACAGATTACAGAATGCCTCCAGATGTGCATCGGAAACTACTACTGGTCTACCAGGAAACGATCAAACCGTAGACTGTTTGAGACATTACTCCCATGGAGGTAACTGCGCATGGTGACTGTTGTATTCAATCCCGATGCAATTTCTGTGTTCCATCAACACTCTGATAGTCCACTGATTACAGAATGCCTCCAGATGTGCAATGGAAACTACCACTGGCCTTCCAGGAAACGATCAAAGCGTAGACTGTTTGAGACATTACTCCCATGGAGGTAAGTGCGCATGGTGACTGTTGTATTCAATCCCGAAGCAATTTCTGTGTTTCATCAACACTCTGATAGTCCACAGATTACAGAATGCCTCCAGATGTGCATCGGAAACTACTACTCGTCTTCCAGGGAGCGATCAAAGCGTAGACTGTTTGCGACATTACTCCCATGGAGGAAAGTGGGCATGGTGACTGTTGTATTCAATCACGAAGCAATTTCAGTGTTTCATCAACACTCTGATAGTCCACAGATTACAGAATGCCTCCAGATGTGCATCGGAGACTACTACTGGTCTTCCAGGGAACGATCAAAGCGTAGACTGTTTGAGACATTACTCCCATGGAGGTAAGTGCGCATGGTGACTGTTGTATTCAATCAGGATGCAAATTCTGTGCTTAATCAACACTCTGATAGTCCACAGATTACAGAATGCCTCCAGATGTGCAATGGAAACTACCACTGGTCTTCCAGGAAACGATCCAAGCGTAGACTGTTTGAGACATTACTCCCATGGAGGAAAGTGCGCATGGTGACTGTTGTATTCAATCCCGAGGCAATTTCTGTGTTTCATCAACACTCTGATGGGCCACAGATTGCAGAATGCCTCCAGATGTGCATAGGAAACTACCACAGGTCTTCCAGGGAACGATCAAAGCGTAGACTGTTTGAGACACTACTCCCATGGAGGAATGTGCGCATGGTGACTGTTGTATTCAATCCCGATGCAATTTTTGTGTTTCATCAACACTCTGATAGTCCACAGATTACAGAATGCCTCCAGAAGTGCATCGGAAACTATTACAACGACTGCCAGGGAACGATCAAAGCGTAGACGCTTTGAGACATTACTCCCATGGAGGAAAGTGCGCATGGTGACTGTTGTATTCAATCCCGATGCAATATCTGTGTTTCATCAACACTCTGATAGTCCACAGATTACAGAATGCCTCCAGATGTGCAATGGAAACTACCACTGGTCTTCCAGGAAACGATCGAAGCGTAGACTGTTTGAGGCATTACTCCCATGGAGGAATGTGCGCATGGTGACTGTTGTATTCAATCCCCATTCGATTTCTGTGTTTCATCAACACTCTGATAGTCCACAGATTACAGAATTAATCCAGATGTGCATCGGAAACTTCTACTGGTCTTCCAGGGAACGATCAAAACGTAAACTGTTTGAGACATTACACCCATGGAGGAAAGTGCGCATGGTGACTGTTGTATTCAATCCCGAAGCAATTTCTGTGTTTCATCAATTCTCTGATAGTCCACAGAATACAGAATGCCTCCAGATGTGCATCGGAAACTGCTAGTGGTCATCCAGGGAACGATCAAAGCGTATACTGTTTGAGACATTACTCCCATGGAGGAAAGTGCGCATGGTGACTGTTGTATTCAATCCCAATGCAATTTTGGTTTCATCTACACTCTGATAGTCAACATATTACAGAATGCCTGCAGATGTGCATCGGAAACTACTACTGGTCTTCCAGGGAACGATCAAAGCGTAAACTCTTTGAGACATTACTCCCATGCAGGGAAGTGCGCATGGTGACTGTTGTATTCAATCCCGATGCAATTGCGGTGTTTCATCAACACTCTGATAGTCCACAGATTACAGAATGCCTCCAGATGTGCATCGGAAACTACTACTGGTCTACCAGGAAACGATCAAACCGTAGACTGTTTGAGACATTACTCCCATGGAGGTAACTGCGCATGGTGACTGTTGTATTCAATCCCGATGCAATTTCTGTGTTCCATCAACACTCTGATAGTCCACTGATTACAGAATGCCTCCAGATGTGCATCGGAAACTACTACTGGTCTTCCAGGGAACGATCAAAGCGTAAACTCTTTGAGACACTACTCCCATGCAGGGATGTGCGCATGGTGACTGTTGTATTCAATCCCGATGCAATTTCGGTGTTTCATCAACACTCTGATAGTCCACAGATTACAGAATGCCTCCAGATGTGCTTCGGAAACTGCTACTGGTCTTCCAGGAAACGATCAAAGCGTAGACTGTTTGAGACATTACTATCATGGAGGAAAGTGCGCATGGTGACTGTTGTATTCAATCCCGATGCAAATTCTGTGCTTAATCAACACTCTGATAGTCCACAGATAACAGAATGCCTCCAGATGTGCATCGGAAACTACTACTGGTCTTCCAGGGAACGATCAAAGCGTAGACTGTTTGTGACATTACTCCCATGGAGGTACGTGCGCATGGTGACTGTTGTATTCAATCCCGATGCAATTTTGGTTTCATCTACACTCTGATAGTGCACAGATTACAGAATGCCTCCAGATGTGCAATGGAAACTACCGCTGGCCTTCCAGGAAACGATCAAAGCGTAGACTGTTTGAGACATTACTCCCATGGAGGAAAGTGCGCATGGTGACTGTTGTATTCAATCCCGAAGCAATTTCTGTGTTTCATCAACACTCTGATAGTCCACAGATTACAGAATGCCTCCAGATGTGCATCGGAAACTACTACTCGTCTTCCAGGGAGCGATCAAAGCGTAGACTGTTTGCGACATTACTCCCATGGAGGAAAGTGGGCATGGTGACTGTTGTATTCAATCACGAAGCAATTTCAGTGTTTCATCAACACTCTGATAGTCCACAGATTACAGAATGCCTCCAGATGTGCATCGGAAACTACTACTGGTCTTCCAGGGAACGATCAAAGCGTAGACTGTTTGAGACATCACTCCCATGGAGGTAAGTGCGCATGGTGACTGTTGTATTCAATCAGGATGCAAATTCTGTGCTTAATCAACACTCTGATAGTCCACAGATTACAGAATGCCTCCAGATGTGCAATGGAAACTACCACTGGTCTTCCAGGAAACGATCCAAGCGTAGACTGTTTGAGACATTACTCCCATGGAGGAAAGTGCGCATGGTGACTGTTGTATTCAATCCCGAGGCAATTTCTGTGTTTCATCAACACTCTGATGGTCCACAAATTGCAGAATGCCTCCAGATGTGCATAGGAAACTACCACTGGTCTTCCAGGGAACGATCAAAGCGTAGACTGTTTGAGACACTACTCCCATGGAGGAATGTGCGCATGGTGACTGTTGTATTCAATCCCGATGCAATTTTTGTGTTTCATCAACACTCTGATAGTCCACAGATTACAGAATGCCTCCAGAAGTGCAACGGAAACTATTACAACGACTGCCAGGGAACGATCAAACCGTAGACGCTTTGAGACATTACTCCCATGGAGGAAAGTGCGCATGGTGACTGTTGTATTCAATCCCGATGCAATATCTGTGTTTCATCAACACTCTGATAGTCCACAGATTACAGAATGCCTCCAGATGTGCAATGGAAACTACCACTGGTCTTCCAGGAAACGATCAAAGCGTAGACTGTTTGAGGCATTACTCCCATGGAGGAATGTGCGCATGGTGACTGTTGTATTCAATCCCCATTCGATTTATGTGTTTCATCAACACTCTGATAGTCCACAGATTACAGAATTAATCCAAATGTGCATCGGAAACTTCTACTGGTCTTCAAGGGAACGATCAAAGCGTAAACTGTTGGAGACATTACTCCCATGGAGGAAAGTGCGCATGGTGACTGTTGTATTCAATCCCGAAGCAATATCTGTGTTTCATCAATTCTCTGATAGTCCACAGATTACAGAATGCCTCCAGATGTGCATCGGAAACTGCTAGTGGTCTTCCAGGGAACGATCAAAGCGTAGACAGTTTGAGACATTACACCCATGGAGGAAAGTGCGCATGCGGACTGTTGTATTCATTCCCAATGCAATTTTGGTTTCATCTACACTCTGATAGTCCACATATTACAGAATGCCTGCAGATGTGCATCGGAAACTACTACTGGCCTTCCAGGGAACGATCAAAGCGTAAACTCTTTGAGACATTACTCCCATGCAGGGAAGTGCGCAAGGTGACTGTTGTATTCAATCCCGATGCAATTTCGGTGTTTCATCAACATTATGATAGTCCACAGATTACAGAATGCCTCCAGATGTGCATCGGAAACTACTACTGGTCTACCAGGAAACTATCAAACCGTAGACTGTTTGAGACATTACTCCCAAGGAGGAAAGTGCGCATGGTGACTGTTGTATTCAATCCCGAAGCAATTTCTGTGTTTCATCAATTCTCTGATAGTCCACATATTACAGAATGCCTCCAGATGTGCATCGGAAACTGCTAGTGGTCTTCCAGGGAAAGACCAAAGCGTAGACTGTTTGAGACATTACTCCCATGGAGGAAAGTGCACATGCGGACTAATGTATTCAATCCCAATGCAATTTTGGTTTCATCTACACTCTGATAGTCCACATATTACAGAATGCCTGCAGATGTGCATCGGAAACTACTACTGGTCTTCCAGGGATCGATCAAAGCGTAAACTCTTTGAGACATTACTCCCATGCAGGGAAGTGCGCATGGTGACTGTTGTATTCAATCCCGATGCAATTTCGGTGTTTCATCAACACTCTGATAGTCCACAGATTACAGAATGCCTCCAGATGTGCATCGGAAACTACTACTGGTCTACCAGGAAACGATCAAACCGTAGACTGTTTGAGACATTACTCCCATGGAGGTAACTGCGCATGGTGACTGTTGTATTCAATCCCGATGCAATTTATGTGTTTCATCAACACTCTGATAGTCCACAGAATACAGAACGCCTCCAGATGTGCATCGGAAACTACTACTGGTCTTCCAGGGAACGATCAAAGCGTAAACTTTTTGAGACACTACTCCCATGCAGGGATGTGCGCATGGTGACTGTTGTATTCAATCCCGATGCAATTTCGGTGTTTCATCAACACTCCGATAGTCCACAGATTACAGAATGCCTCCAGATGTGCATCGGAAACTGCTACTGGTCTTCCAGGAAACGATCAAAGCGTAGACAGTTTGAGACATTACTCCCATGGAGGAAAGTGCGCATGGTGACTATTGTATTCAATCCCGATTCGATTTCTGTGTTTCATCAACACTCTGATAGTCCACAGATTACTGAATTCCTCCAGATGTGCATCGGAAACTACTACTGGTCTTCCGGGGAACGATCAAAGCGTAAACCGTTTGAGACATTACTCCCATGGAGGAAAGTGCGCATGGTGACTGTTGTTTTCAATCCTGAAGCAATTTCTGTGTTTCATTAACAATCTGATAGTCCGCAGATTACAGAATGCCTCCAGATGTGCATCGGAAACTACAACTGGTCTTCCAGGGGACGATCAAAGCGTAGACTGTTTGAGACATTACTCCCATGGAGGAAAGTGCGCATGGTGACTGTTGTATTCAATCCCGATGCAATTTGGGTTTCATCTACACTCTGATATTCCACAGATTACAGAAATCCTCCAGATGTGCATCGGAAACTACTACTGGTCTTCCAGGGAACGATCAAAGCGTAACCTGTTTGAGACATTACTCCCATGGGGGACAGTGCGCATGGTGACTGTTGTATTCAATCCCGAAGCAATTTCTGTGTTTCATCAACACTCTGATAGTCCACAGATTACAGAATGCCTCCAGATGTGCATCGGTAACTACTACTGGTCTTCCAGGGAACAATCAAAGCGTAGACTGTTTGAGACATTACTCCCATGGAGGTAAGAACGCATGGTGACTGTTGTATTCAATCCCGATGCAAATTCTGTGCTTAATCAACACTCTGATAGTCCACAGATTGCAGAATGCCTCCAGATGTGTAATGGTAACTACCACTGTTCTTCCAGGAATCGATCCAAGCGTAGACTGTTTGAGACATTACTCCCATGGAGGAAAGTGCACATGGTGACTGTTGTATTCAATCCCGACTCGATTTCTGTGTTTCATCAACACTCTGATAGTCCACAGATTACTGAATTCCTCCAGATGTGCATCCGAAACTACTACTGGTCTTCCGGGGAACGATCAAAGCGTAAACTGTTTGAGACATTACTCCCATGGAGGAAAGTGCGCATGGTGACTGTTGTAATCAATCCTGAAGCAATTTCTGTGTTTCATTCACAATCTGATAGTCCGCAGGTTACAGAATGCCTCCAGATGTGCATCGGAAACTACTAATGGTCTTCCGGGGAACGATCAAAGCGTAAACTGTTTGAGACATTACTCCCATGGAGGAAAGTGCGCATGGTGACTGTTGTATTCAATCCTGAAGCAATTTCTGTGTTTCATTAACAATCTGATAGTCCACAGATAAACGAATGCCTCCAGATGTGCAATGGAAACTACCACTGGCCTTCCAGGAAACGATCAAAGCGTAGACTGTTTGAGACCTTACTCCCGTGGAGGAAAGTGCGTATGGTGACTGTTGTATTCAATCCCGATTCGATTACTGTGTTACATCAACACTCTGATAGTCCACAGATTACAGAAATCCTACAGATGTGCATCGGAAACTACTACTGGTCTTCCAGGGAACGATCAAAGCGTAACCTGTTTGAGACATTACTCCCATGGGGGAAAGTGCGCCTGGTGACTGTTGTATTCAATCCCGAAGCAATTTCTGTGTTTCATCAACACTCTGATAGTCCACAGATTACAGAATGCCTCCAGATGTGCATCGGAAACTACTACTGGTCTTCCAGGGAACAATCAAAGCGTAGACTGTTTGAGACATTACTCCCATGGAGGTAAGAGCGCATGGTGACTGTTGTATTCAATCCCGATGCAAATTCTGTGCTTAATCAACACTCTGATAGTCCACAGATTACAGAATACCTCCAGATGTGCATCGGAAACTACTACTGGTCTTCCAGGGAACGATCGAAGCGTAGACTGTTTCTGACATTACTCCCATGGAGGTAAGTGCGCATGGTGACTGTTGTATTCAATCCCCATGCGATTTTGATTTCATGTACACTCTGACAGTCCACAGATTACAGAATGCCTCCAGATGTGCAATGGAAACTACCACTGGCCTTCCAGGAAACGATCAAAGCGCAGACTGTTTGAGACATTACACCCATGGAGGAAAGTGCGCATGGTGACTGTTGTATTCAATCCCGACTCGATTTCTGTGTTTCATCAACACTCTGATAGTCCACAGATTACTGAATTCCTCCAGATGTGCATCGGAAACTACTACTGGTCTTCCAGGGAACGATCAAAGCGTAAACTGTTTGAGACATTACTCCCATGGAGGAAAGTGCGCATGGTGACTGTTGTAATCAATCCTGAAGCAATTTCTGTGTTTCATTCACAATCTGATAGTCCGCAGGTTACAGAATGCCTCCAGATGTGCATCGGAAACTACTAATGGTCTTCCGGGGAACGATCAAAGCGTAAACTGTTTGAGACATTACTCCCATGGAGGAAAGTGCGCATGGTGACTGTTGTATTCAATCCTGAAGCAATTTCTGTGTTTCATTAACAATCTGATAGTCCACAGATAAACGAATGCCTCCAGATGTGCAATGGAAACTACCACTGGCCTTCCAGGAAACGATCAAAGCGTAGACTGTTTGAGACCTTACTCCCGTGGAGGAAAGTGCGCATGGTGACTGTTGTATTCAATCCCGATTCGATTACTGTGTTACATCAACACTCTGATAGTCCACAGATTACAGAAATCCTACAGATGTGCATCGGAAACTACTACTGGTCTTCCAGGGAACGATCAAAGCGTAACCTGTTTGAGACATTACTCCCATGGGGGAAAGTGCGCCTGGTGACTGTTGTATTCAATCCCGAAGCAATTTCTGTGTTTCATAAACACTCTGATAGTCCACAGATTACAGAATGCCTCCAGATGTGCATCGGAAACTACTACTGGTCTTCCAGGGAACAATCAAAGCGTAGACTGTTTGAGACATTACTCCCATGGAGGTAAGAGCGCATGGTGACTGTTGTATTCAATCCCGATGCAAATTCTGTGCTTAATCAACACTCTGATAGTCCACAGATTGCAGAATGCCTCCAGATGTGTAATGGAAACTACCACTGTTCTCCCAGGAAACGATCCAAGCGTAGACTGTTTGAGACATTACTCCCATGGGGGAAAGTGCGCCTGGTGACTGTTGTATTCAATCCTGAAGCAATTTCTGTGTTTCATTAACAATCTGATAGTCCGCAGATTACAGAATGCCTCCAGATGTGCATCGGAAACTACTACTGGTCTTCCAGGGATCGATCAAAGCGTAGACTGTTTGAGACATTACTCCCATGGAGGGAAGTGCGCATGGTGACTGTTGTATTCAATCCCGATGCAATTTGGGTTTCATCTACACTCTGATAGTCAACAGATTACAGAATGCCTCCAGATGTGCAACGGAAACTGCCACTGGCCTTCCAGGAAACGATCAAAGCGTAGACTGTTTGAGACATTACTCCCAAGGAGGAAAGTGCGCATGGTGACTGTTGTATTCAATCCCGATTCGATTTCTGTGTTTCATCAACACTCTGATAGTCCACAGATTACAGAAATCGTCCAGATGTGCATCGGAAACTACTACTGGTCTTCCAAGGAACGATCAAAGCGTAACCTGTTTGAGATATTATTCCCATATGGGAAAGTGCGCATGGTGACTGTTGTATTCAATCCCGAAGCAATTTCTGTGTTTCATCAACACTCCGATAGTCCACAGATTACAGAATGCCTCCAGATGTGCATCGGAAACTACTACTGGTCTTCCAGGGAACGATCAAAGCGTAGACTGTTTGAGACATTACTCCCATGGAGGTAAGTGCGCATGGTGACTGTTGTATTCAATCCCGATGCAAATTCTGTGCTTAATCAACACTCTGATAGTCCACAGATTACAGAATGCCTCCAGATGTGCAATGGAAACTACCACTGGTCTTCCAGGAAACGATCAAAGCGTAGACTCTTTGAGACATTATTCCCATGGTGGAAAGTGCGCATGGTGACTGTTGTATTCAATCCCGAGTCGATTTCTGTGTTTCATCATCACTCTGATAGTCCACAGATTACAGAAATCCTCTAGATGTGCATCGGAATCTACTACTGGTCTTCCAGGGAACGATCAAAGCGTAAACTCTTTGAGACACTACTCCCATGCAGGGATGTGCTCATGGTGACTGTTGTATGCAATCCCGATGCAATTTCAGTGTTTCATCAACACTCCGATAGTCCACAGACTACAGAATGCCTCCAGATGTGCATCGGAAACTGCTACTGGTCTTCCAGGAAACGATCAAAGCGTAGACTGTTTGAGACATTACTCCCATGGAGGAAAGTGCGCATGGTGACTGTTGTATTCAATCCCGATTCGATTTCTGTGTTTCATCAACACTCTGATAGTCCACAGATTACAGAAATCGTCCAGATGTGCATCGGAAACTACTACTGGTCTTCCAAGGAACGATCAAAGCGTAACCTGTTTGAGATATTATTCCCATATGGGAAAGTGCGCATGGTGACTGTTGTATTCAATCCCGAAGCAATTTCTGTGTTTCATCAACACTCCGATAGCCCACAGATTACAGAATGCCTCCAGATGTGCATCGGAAACTACTACTGGTCTTCCAGGGAACGATCAAAGCGTAGACTGTTTGAGACATTACTCCCATGGAGGTAAGTGCGCATGGTGACTGTTGTATTCAATCCCGATGCAAATTCTGTGCTTAATCAACACTCTGATAGTCCACAGATTACAGAATGCCTCCAGATGTGCAATGGAAACTACCACTGGTCTTCCAGGAAACGATCAAAGCGTAGACTCTTTGAGACATTATTCCCATGGTGGAAAGTGCGCATGGTGACTGTTGTATTCAATCCCGAGTCGATTTCTGTGTTTCATCATCACTCTGATAGTCCACAGATTACAGAAATCCTCCAGATGTGCATCGGAAACTACTACTGGTCTTCCAGGGAACGATCAAAGCGTAAACTCTTTGAGACACTACTCCCATGCAGGGATGTGCTCATGGTGACTGTTGTATGCAATCCCGATGCAATTTCAGTGTTTCATCAACACTCCGATAGTCCACAGATTACAGAATGCCTCCAGATGTGCATCGGAAACTGCTACTGGTCTTCCAGGAAACGATCAAAGCGTAGACTGTTTGAGACATTACTCCCATGGAGGAAAGTGCGCATGGTGACTGTTGTATTCAATCCCGATGCAATTTGGGTTTCATCTACACTCTGATAGTCCACAGATTACAGAATGCCTCCAGATGTGCATCGGAAACTACTACTGGTCTTCCAGGGAACAATCAAAGCGTAGACTGTTTGAGACATTACTCCCATGGAGGTAAGAGCGCATGGTGACTGTTGTATTCAATCCCGATGCAAATTCTGTGCTTAATCAACACTCTGATAGTCCACAGATTGCAGAATGCCTCCAGATGTGTAATGGAAACTACCACTGTTCTTCCAGGAAACGATCCAAGCGTAGACTGTTTGAGACCTTACTCCCGTGGAGGAAAGTGCGCATGGTGACTGTTGTATTCAATCCCGATTAAATTACTGTGTTACATCAACACTCTGATAGTCCACAGATTACAGAAATCCTACAGATGTGCATCGGAAACTACTAATGGTCTTCCAGGGAACGATCAAAGCGTAACCTGTTTTAGACATTACTCCCATGGGGGAAAGTGCGCCTGGTGACTGTTGTATTCAATCCCGAAACAATTTCTGTGTTTCATCAACACTCTGATAGTCCACAGATTACAGAATACCTCCAGATGTGAATCGGAAACTACTACTGGTCTTCCAGGGAACGATCGAAGCGTAGACTGTTTGTGACATTACTCCCATGGAGGTAAGTGCGCATGGTGACTGTTGTATTCAATCCCCATGCGATTTTGATTTCATCTACAACCTGATAGTCCACAGATTACAGAATGCCTCCAGATGTGCAATGGACACTACCACTGGCCTTCCAGGAAACGATCAGAGCGCAGACTGTTTGAGACATTACACCCATGGAGGAAAGTGCGCATGGTGACAGTTGTATTCAATCCCTTTTCGATTTCTGTGTTTCATCAACACTATGATAGTCCACAGATTACAGAAATCCTCCAGATGTGCAAGGGAAACTACTACTGGTCTTCCAGGGAACGATCAAAGCGTAACCTGTTTGAGACATTACTCTCATGGGGGAAAGTGCGCATGGTGACTGTTGTATTCAATCCCAAAGCAATTTCTGTGTTTCATCAACACTCTGATAGTCCACAGATTACAGAATGCCTCCAGATGTGCATCGGAAACTACTATTGGTCTTCCAGGGAACGATCAAAGCGTAGACTGTTAGAGACATTACTCCCATGGAGGTAAGTGCGCATGGTGACTGTTGTATTCAATCCTGAAGCAATTTCTGTGTTTCATTAACAATCTGATAGTCCGCAGATTACAGAATGCCTCCAGATGTGCATCGGAAACTACTACTGGTCTTCCAGGGAACGATCAGAGCGTAGACTGTTTGAGACATTACTCCCATGAAGGGAAGTGCGCATGGTGACTGTTGTATTCAATCCCGATGCAATTTGGGTTTCATCTACACTCTGATAGTCAACAGATTACAGAATGCCTCCAGATGTGCAACGGAAACTGCCACTGGCCTTCCAGGAAACGATCAAAGCGTAGACTGTTTGAGACATTACTCCCAAGGAGGAAAGTGCGCATGGTGACTGTTGTATTCAATCCCGATTCGATTTCTGTGTTTCATCAACACTCTGATAGTCCACAGATTACAGAAATCCTCCAGATGTGCATCGGAAACTACTACTGGTCTTCCAAGGAACGATCAAAGCGTAACCTGTTTGAGATATTATTCCCATATGGGAAAGTGCGCATGGTGACTGTTGTATTCAATCCCGAAGCAATTTCTGTGTTTCATCAACACTCCGATAGTCCACAGATTACAGAATGCCTCCAGATGTGCAACGGAAACTACTACTGGTCTTCCAGGGAACGATCAAAGCGTAGACTGTTTGAGACATTACTCCCATGGAGGTAAGTGCGCATGGTTACTGTTGTATTCAATCCCGATGCAAATTCTGTGCTTAATCAACACTCTGATAGTCCACAGATTACAGAATGCCTCCAGATGTGCAATGGAAACTACCACTTGTCTTCCAGGAAACGATCAGAGCGTAGACTGTTTGAGACATTATTCCCATGGTGGAAAGTGCGCATGGTGACTGTTGTATTCAATCCCGATTCGATTTCTGTGTTTCATCATCACTCCGATAGTCCACAGATTACAGAATTCCTCGAGATGTGCATCGGAAACTACTACTGGTCTTCCAGGGAACGATCAAAGCGTAAACTCTTTGAGACACTACTCCCATGCAGGGATGTGCTCATGGTGACTGTTGTATGCAATCCCGATGCAATTTCAGTGTTTCATCAACACTCCGATAGTCCACAGATTACAGAATGCCTCCAGATGTGCATCGGAAACTGCTACTGGACTTCCAGGAAAGGATCAAAGCGTAGACTGTTTGAGACATTACTCCCATGGAGGAAAGTGCGCATGGTGACTGTTGTATTCAATCCCGATTCGATTTCTGTGTTTCATCAACACTCTGATAGTCCACAGATTACTGAATTTCTCCAGATGTACTTCGGAAACTACTACTGGTTTTCCGGGGAACGATCAAAGCGTAAACTGTTTGAGACATTACTCCCATGGAGGAAAGTGCGCATGGTGACTGTTGTATTCAATCCTGAAGCAATTTCTGTGTTTCATCAACAATCTGATAGTCCGCAGATTACAGAATGCCTCCAGATGTGCATCGGAAACTACAACTGGTCTTCCAGGGGACGATCAAAGCGTAGACTGTTTGAGACATTACTCCCATGGAGGAAAGTGCGCATGGTGACTGTTGTATTCAATCCCGATGCAATTTGGGTTTCATCTACACTCTGATAGTCCACAGATTACAGAAATCCTCCAGATGTGCATCGGAAACTACTACTGGTCTTCCAGGGAACGATCAAAGTGTAACCTGTTTGAGACATTACTCCCATGGGGGACAGTGCGCATGGTGACTGTTGTATTCAATCCCGAAGCAATTTCTGTGTTTCATCAACACTCTGATAGTCCACAGATTACAGAATGCCTCCAGATGTGCATCGGAAACTACTACTGGTCTTCCAGGGAACAATCAAAGCGTAGACTGTTTGACACATTACTCCCATGGAGGTAAGAGCGCATGGTGACTGTTGTATTCAATCCCGATGCAAATTCTGTGCTTAATCAACACTCTGATAGTCCACAGATTACAGAATACCTCCAGATGTGCATCGGAAACTACTACTGGTCTTCCAGGGAACGATCGAAGCGTAGACTGTTTGTGCCATTACTCCCATGGAGGTAAGTGCGCATGGTGACTGTTGTATTCAATCCCCATGCGATTTTGATTTCATCTACACTCTGATAGTCCACAGATTACAGAATGCCTCCAGATGTGCAATGGACACTACCACTGGTCTTCCAGGAAACGATCAAAGCGTAGACTGTTTGAGACATTATTCCCATGGTGGAAAGTGCGCATGGTGACTGTTGTATTCAATCCCGATTCGATTTCTGTGTTTCATCATCACTCTGATAGTCCACAGATTACAGAATTCCTCGAGATGTGCATCGGAAGCTACTACTGGTCTTCCAGGGAACGATCAAAGCGTAAACTCTTTGAGACACTACTCCCATGCAGGGATGTGCTCATGGTGACTGTTGTATACAATCCCGATGCAATTTCAGTGTTTCATCAACACTCCGATAGTCCACAGATTACAGAATGCCTCCAGATGTGCATCGGAAACTGCTACTGGTCTTCCAGGAAACGATCAAAGCGTAGACTGTTTGAGACATTACTCCCATGGAGGAAAGTGCGCATGGTGACTGTTGTATTCAATCCCGATTCGATTTCTGTGTTTCATCAACACTCTGATAGTCCACAGATTACTGAATTCCTCCAGATGTACATCGGAAACTACTACTGGTTTTCCGGGGAACGATCAAAGCGTAAACTGTTTGAGACATTACTCCCATGGAGGAAAGTGCGCATGGTGACTGTTGTATTCAATCCTGAAGCAATTTCTGTGTTTCATCAACAATCTGATAGTCCGCAGATTACAGAATGCCTCCAGATGTGCATCGGAAACTACAACTGGTCTTCCAGGGGACGATCAAAGCGTAGACAGTTTGAGACATTACTCCCATGGAGGAAAGTGCGCATGGTGACTGTTGTATTCAATCCCGATGCAATTTGGGTTTTATCTACACTCTGATAGTCCACAGATTACAGAAATCCTCCAGATGTGCATCGGAAACTACTACTGGTCTTCCAGGGAACGATCAAAGCGTAACCTGTTTGAGACATTACTCCCATGGGGGACAGTGCGCATGGTGACTGTTGTATTCAATCCCGAAGCAATTTCTGTGTTTGATCAACACTCTGATAGTCCACAGATTACAGAATGCCTACAGATGTGCATCGGAAACTACTACTGGTCTTCCAGGGAACAATCAAAGCGTAGACTGTTTGAGACATTACTCCCATGGAGGTAAGAGCGCATGGTGACTGTTGTATTCAATCCCGATGCAAATTCTGTGCTTAATCAACACTCTGATAGTCCACAGATTGCAGAATGCCTCCAGATGTGTAATGGAAACTACCACTGTTCTTCCAGGAAACGATCCAAGCGTAGACTGTTTGAGACATTACTCCCATGGAGGAAAGTGCGCATGGTGACTGTTGTATTCAATCCCGACTGGATTTCTGTGTTTCATCAACACTCTGATAGTCCACAGATTACTGAATTCCTCTAGATGTGCATCGGAAACTACTACTGCTCTTCCGGGGAACGATCAAAGCGTAAACTGTTTGAGACATTACTCCCATGGAGGAAATTGCGCATGGTGACTGTTGTAATCAATCCTGAAGCAATTTGTGTGTTTCATTCACAATCTGATAGTCCGCAGATTACAGAATGCCTCCAGATGTGCATCGGAAACTACTAATGGTCTTCCGGGGAACGATCAAAGCGTAAACTGTTTAAGACATTACTCCCATGGAGGAAAGTGCGCATGGTGACTGTTGTATTGAATCCCGATTCGATTACTGTGTTTCATCAACACTTTGATAGTCCACAGATTACAGAAATCCTCCAGATGTGCATCGGAAACTACTACTGGTCTTCCAGGGAACGATCAAAGCGTAACCTGTTTGAGACATTACTCCCATGGGGGAAAGTGCGCCTGGTGACTGTTGTATTCAATCCCGAAGCAATTTCTGTGTTTCATCAACACTCTGATAGTCCACAGATTACAGAATGCCTCCAGATGTACATCGGAAACTACTACTGGTCTTCCAGGGAACAATCAAAGCGTAGACTGTTTGAGACATTACTCCCATGGAGGTAAGAGCGCATGGTGACTGTTGTATTGAATCCCGATGCAAATTCTGTGCTTAATCAACACTCTCATAATCCACAGATTACAGAATACCTGCAGATGTGCATCGGAAACTACTACTGGTCTTCCAGGGAACGATCGAAGCGTAGACTGTTTGTGACATTACTCCCATGGAGGTAAGTGCGCATGGTGACTGTTGTATTCAATCCCCATGCGATTTTGATTTCATCTACACTCTGATAGTCCACAGATTACAGAATGCCTCCAGATGTGCGATGGAAACTACCACTGGCCTTCCCGGAAACGATCAAAGCGCAGACTGTTTCAGACATTACACCCATGGAGGAAAGTGCGCATGGTGACAGTTGTATTCAATCCCTTTTCGATTTCTGTGTTTCATCAACACTCTGATAGTCCACAGATTACAGAAAACCTCCAGATGTGCAAGGGAAACTACTACTGGTCTTCCAGGGAACGATCAAAGCGTAATCTGTTTGAGACATTACTCAAATGGGGGAAAGTGCGCATGGTGACTGTTGTATTCAATCCCGAAGCAAATTCTGTGTTTCATCATCACTCTGATAGTCCACAGATTACAGAATGCCTCCAGATGTGCATCGGAAACTACTATTGGTCTTCCAGGGAACGATCAAAGCGTAGACTGTTGGAGACATTACTCCCATGGAGGTAAGTGCGCATGGTGACTGTTGTATTCAATCCCGATGCATATTCTGTGCTTAATCAGCACTCTGATAGTCCACAGATTACAGAATGCCTCCAGATGTGTAATGGAAACTACCATTGGTCTTCCAGGAAACGATCAAAGCGTAGCCTGTTTGAGACATTACTCCCATGGTGGAAAGTGCGCATGGTGACTGTTGTATTCAATCCCGATTCGATTTCTGTGTTTCATCAACACTCTGATAGTCCACAGATTACTGAATTCCTCCAGATGTGCATCGGAAACTACTACTGCTCTTCCGGGGAACGATGAAAGAGTAAACTGTTTGAGACGTTACTCCCATGGAGGAAAGTGCGCATGGTGACTGTTGTATTCAATCCTGAAGCAATTTCTGTGTTTCATTAACAATCTGATAGTCCGCAGATTACAGAATGCCTCCAGATGTGCATCGGAAACTACTACTGGTCTTCCAGGGAACGATCAAAGCGTAGACTGTTTGAGACATTACTCCCATGGAGGAAAGTGCGCATGGTGACTGTTGTATTCAATCCCGATGCAATTTGGGTTTCATCTACACTCTGATAGTCCACTGATTACAGAATGCCTCCAGATGTGCAACGGAAACTACCACTGGCCTTCCAGGAAACGATCAAAGCGTAGACTGAATGAGACATTACTCCCAAGGAGGAAAGTGCGCATGGTGACTGTTGAATTCAATCCCGATTCGATTTCTGTGTTTCATCAACACTCTGATAGTCCACAGATTACAGAAATCCTCCAGATGTGTATTGGAAACTACTACTGGTCTTCCAAGGAACGATCAAAGCGTAACCTGTTTGAGATATTACTCCCATTTGGGAAAGTGCGCATGGTTACTGTTGTATTCAATCCCGAAGCAATTTCTGTGTTTCATCAACACTCCGATAGTCCACAGATTACAGAATGCCTCCAGATGTGCATCGGAAACTACTACTGGTCTTCCAGGGAACGATCAAAGCGTAGACTGTTTGAGACATTACTCCCATGGAGGTACGTGCGCATGGTGACTGTTGTATTCAATCCCGATGCAAATTCTGTGCTTAATCAACACTCTGATAGTCCACAGATTGCAGAATGCCTCCAGATGTGCAATGGAAACTACCACTGGTCTTCCAGGAAACGATAAATGCGTAGACTGTTTGAGACATTATTCCCATGGAGGAAAGTGCGCATGGTGATTGTTGTATTCAATCCCGATTCGATTTCTGTGTTTCATCATCACTCTGATAGTCCACAGATTACTGAATTCCTCCAGATGTACATCGGAAACTACTACTGGTCTTCCGGGGAACGATCAAAGCGTAAACTGTTTGAGACATTACTCCCATGGAGGAAAGTGCGCATGGTGACTGTTGTATTCAATCCTGAAGCAATTTCTGTGTTTCATCAACAATCTGATAGTCCGCAGATTACAGAATGCCTCCAGATGTGCATCGGAAACTATTACTGGCCTTCCAGGAAACGATCAAAGCGTAGACTGAATGAGACATTACTCCCAAGGAGGAAAGTGCGCATGGTGACTCTTGTATTCAATCCCGATGCAGTTTGGGTTTCATCTACACTCTGATAGTCCACAGACTACATAATGACTCCAGATGTGCATTGGAAACTACTACTGGTCTTCCAGGGAACGATGAAGGCGTATACTGTTTGAGACATTACTCCCATGGACGTAAGGGCGCATGGTGACAGTTGTATTCAATCCCGATTCAATTTCTGTGTTTCATCAAAACTCTGATAGTCCACAGATTACAGAATGCCTCCAGATGTGCATCGGAAACTACTACTGGTCTACAGGGTTCGATCAAAGCGTAAACTGTTTGAGTCATTACTCCCATGGAGGAAAATGCGCATGGTGACTGTTGTATTCAATACTGAAGCAATTTCTCTGTTTTATTAACAATCTGATAGTCCACATATTACAGAATGCCTCCAGATGTGCATCGGAAACTACTACTGGTCTTCCAGGGAACAATCACAGCGTAGACTGTTTGAGACATTACTCCCATGGAGGAAAGTGGGCATGGTGACTGTTGTATTCAATCACGATGCAATTTGGGTTTCATCTACACTCTGATAGTCCACAGATTACAGAATGCCTCCAGATGTGCATCGGAAACTACTACTGGTCTACCAGGAAACGATAAAAGCGTAGACTGTTTGAGACATTACTCCCATGGAGGTAAGTGCGCATGGTGACTGTAGTATTCAATCCCGGTGCAAATTCTGTGTTTCATCAACACGCTGATAGTCCAGAGATTGCAGAAATCCTCCAGATTTGCATCGGAAACAACTACTGGTCTTGCAGGGAACGATCAAAGCGTAACCTGTTTGAGACATTACTCCTATTGGGGAAAGTACGCATGGTGACTGTTGTATTCAATCCCGATGCAAATTCTGTGCTTAATCAACACTCTGATAGTCCACAGATTGCAGAATGACTCCAGATGTGTAATGGAAACTACCACTGTTCTTCCAGGAAACGATCCAAGCGTAGACTGTTTGAGACATTACTCCCATAGAGGAAAGTGCGCATGGTGACTGTTGTATTCAATCCCGACTCGATTTCTGTGTTTCATCAACAATCTGATAGTCCACAGATTACTGAATTCCTCCAGATGTGCATCGGAAACTACTACTGGTCTTCCGGGGAACGATCAAAGCGTAAACTGTTTGAGACATTACTATCATGGAGGAAAGTGCGCATGGTGACTGTTGTAATCAATCCTGAAGCAATTTCTGTGTTTCATTCACAATCTGATAGACCGCAGATTACAGAATGCCTCCAGATGTGCATCGGAAACTACTAATGGTCTTCCGGGGAACGATCAAAGCATAAACTGTTTGAGACATTACTCCCATGGAGAAAAGTGCGCATGGTGACTGTTGTATTCAATCCCGACTCGATTTCTGTGTTTCATCAACACTCTGATAGTCCACAGATTCCTCCAGATGTGCATCGGAAACTACTACTGGTTTTCCGGGGAACGATCAAAGCGTAAACTGTTTGAGACATTACTCCCATGGAGGAAAGTGCGCATGGTGACTGTTGTAATCAATCCTGAAGCAATATCTGTGTTTCATTCACAATCTGATAGTCCACATATTACAGAATGCCTCCAGATGTGCATCGGAAACTACTACTGGTCTTCCAGGGAACAATCACAGCGTAGACTGTTTGAGACATTACTCCCATGGAGGAAAGTGCGCATGGTGACCGTTGTATTCAATCCCCAATCGATTTCTGTGTTTCATCAACACTCTGATAGTCCACAGATTACAGAATTAATCCAGATGTGCATCGGAAACTTCTACTGGTCTTCCAGGGAACGATCAAAGCGTAAACTGTTTGAGACATTACTCTCATGGAGGAAAGTGCGCATGGTGACTGTTGTATTCAATCCCGAAGCAATTTCTGTGTTTCATCAATTCTCTGATAGTCCACATATTACAGAATGCCTCCAGATGTGCATCGGAAACTGCTAGTGGTCTTCCAGGGAACGATCAAAGCGTAGACTGTTTGAGACATTACTCCCATGGAGGTAACTGCGCATGGTGACTGTTGTATTCAATCCCGATGCAATTTCTGTGTTTCATCAACACTCTGATAGTCCACAGATTACAGAATGCCTCCAGATGTGCATCGGAAACTACTACTGGTCTTCCAGGGAACGATCAAAGCGTAAACTCTTTGAGACACTACTCCCATGCAGGGATGTGCGCATGGTGACTGTTGTATTCAATCCCGATGCAATTTCGGTGTTTCATCAACACTCCGATAGTCCACAGATTACAGAATGCCTTCAGATGTGCATCAGAAACTACTACTGGTCTTCCAGGGAACGATCAAAGCGTAGACTGTTTGAGACATTATTCCCATGGAGGAAAGTGCGCATGGTGACTGTTGTATTCAATCCCGATTCGATTTCTGTGTTTCATCATCACTCTGATAGTCCACACATTACAGAATTCCTCCACATGTGCATCGGAAACTACTACTGGTCTTCCAGGGAACGGTCAAAGCGTAGACTGTTTGTGACTTTACTCACATGGAGATAAGTGGGCATGGTGACTGTTGTGTTCAATCCCGAAACAATTTCTGAGTTTCATCAACACTCTGATAGTCCACAGATTACAGAATGCCTCCAGATGTGCAATGGAAACTACCACTGGTCTTCCAGGAAAAGATCAAAGCGTAGACTGTTTCAGACATTACTCCCATGGAGGAAGGTGCGCATGGTGACTGTTGTATTCAATCCCGATTCGATTTCTGTGTTTCATCAACACTCTGATAGTCCACAGATTACAGAAATCCTCCAGATGTGCAAGGCAAACTACTACTGGTCTTCCAGGGAACGATCAAAGCGTAACCTGTTTGAGACATTACTCCCATGGGGGAAATTGCGCATGGTGACTGTTGTATTCAATCCCGAAGCAATTTCTGTGTTTCATCAACACTCTGATAGTCCACAGATTACAGAATGCCTCCAGATGTGCATCGGAAACTACTATTGGTCTTCCAGGGAACGATCAAAGCGTAGACTGTTAGAGACATTACTCCCATGGAGGTAAGTGCGCATGGTGACTGTTGTATTCAATCCCGATGCATATTCTGTGCTTAATCAGCAATCTGATAGTCCACAGATTACAGAATGCCTCCAGATGTGTAATGGAAACTACCATTGGTCTTCCAGGAAACGATCAAAGCGTAGCCTGTTTGAGACATTACTCCCATGGAGGAAAGTGCGCATGGAGACTGTTGTATTCAATCCCGATTCGATTTCTGTGTTTCATCAACACTCTGATAGTCCACAGATTACTGAATTCCTCCAGATGTGCATCGCAAACTACTACTGCTCTTCCGGGGAACGATCAAAGAGTAAACTGTTTGAGACATTACTCCCATGGAGGAAAGTGCGCATGGTGACTGTTGTATTCAATCCTGAAGCAATTTCTGTGTTTCATTAACAATCTGATAGTCCGCAGATTACAGAATGCCTCCAGATGTGCATCGGAAACTACTACTGGTCTTCCAGGGAACGATCAAAGCGTAGACTGTTTAAGACATTACTCCCATGGAGGGAAGTGCGCATGGTGACTGTTGTATTCAATCCCGATGCAATTTGGGTTTCATCTACACTCTGATAGTCAGCAGATTACAGAATGCCTCCAGATGTGCAACGGAAACTACCACTGGCCTTCCAGGAAACGATCAAAGCGTAGACTGTTTGAGACATTACTCCCAAGGAGGAAAGTGCGCATGGTGACTGTTGTATTCAATCCCGATTCGATTTCTGTGTTTCATCAACACTCTGATAGTCCACAGATTACAGAAATCCTCCAGATGTGCATCGGAAACTACTACTGGTCTTCCAAGGAACGATCAAAGCGTAACCTGTTTGAGATATTACTCCCATATGGGAAAGTGCGCATGGTGACTGTTGTATTCAATCCCGAAGCAATTTCTGTGTTTCATCAACACTCTGATAGTCCATAGATTACAAATGCCTCCAGATGTGCAATGGAAACTACCACTGGTCTTCCAGGAAACGATCAAAGCGTAGACTGTTTGAGACATTACTCCCATGGAGGAAAGTGCGCATGGTGACTGTTGTATTCAATCCCCAATCGATTTCTGTGTTTCATCAACACTCTGATAGTCCACAGATTACAGAATTAATCCAGATGTGCATCGGAAACTTCTACTGGTCTTCCAGGGAACGATCAAAGCGTAAACTGTTTGAGACATTACTCCCATGGAGGAAAGTGCGCATGGTGACTGTTGTATTCAATCCCGAAGCAATTTCTGTGTTTCATCAATTCTCTGATAGTCCACAGATTACAGAATGCCTCCAGATGTGCATCGGAAACTACTACTGGTCTACCAGGAAACGATCAAACCGTAGACTGTTTGAGACATTACTCCCATGGAGGTAACTGCGCATGGTGACTGTTGTATTCAATCCCGATGCAATTTCTGTGTTTCATCAACACTCTGATAATCCACAGATTACAGAATGCCTCCAGATGTGCATCGGAAACTACGACTGGTATTCCAGGGAACGATCAAAGCGTAAACTCTTTGAGACACTACTCCCATGCAGGGATGTGCGCATGGTGACTGTTGTATTCAATCCCGATGCAATTTCGGTGTTTCATCAACACTCCGATAGTCCACAGATTACAGAATGCCTCCAGATGTGCATCGGAAACTACTACTGGTCTTCCAGGGAACGATCAAAGCGTAGACTGTTTGAGACATTACTCCCATGGAGGTAAGTGCGCATGGTGACTGTTGTATTCAATCCCGATGCAAATTCTGTGCTTAATCAACACTCTGATAGTCCACAGATTACAGAATGCCTCCTGATGAGCAATGGAAACTACCACTGGTCTTCCAGGAAACGATCAAAGCGTAGACTGTTTGAGACATTATTCCCATGGAGGAAAGTGCGCATGGTGACTGTTGTATTCAATCCCGATTCGATTTCTGTGTTTCATCATCACTCTGATAGTCCACACATTACAGATTTCCTCCAGATGTGCATCGGAAACTACTACTGGTCTTCCAGGGAACGGTCAAAGCGTAGACTGTTTGTGACTTTACTCACATGGAGATAAGTGCGCATGGTGACTGTTGCATTCAATCCCGAAACAATTTCTGAGTTTCATCAACACTCTGATAGTCCACAGATTACAGAATGCCTCCAGATGTGCAATGGAAACTACCACTGGTCTTCCAGGAAAAGATCAAAGCGTAGACTGTTTCAGACATTACTCCCATGGAGGAAGGTGCGCATGGTGACTGTTGTATTCAATCCCGATTCGATTTCTGTGTTTCATCAACACCCTGATAGTCCACAGATTACTGAATTCCTCCAGATGTACATCGGAAACTACTACTGGTCTTCCGGGGAACGATCAAAGCGTAAACTGTTTGAGACATTACTCCCATGGAGGAAAGTGCGCATGGTGACTGTTGTATTCAATCCTGAAGCAATTTCTGTGTTTCATCAACAATCAGATAGTCCGCAGATTACAGAATGCCTCCAGATATGCATCGGAAACTATTACTGGTCTTCCAGGGAACGATCAAAGCGTAGACTGTTTGAGACATTACTCCCATGGAGGAAAGTGCGCATGGTGACTCTTGTATTCAATCCCGATGCAGTTTGGGTTTCTTCTACACTCTGATAGTCCACAGACTACAGAATGCCTCCAGATGTGCATCGGAAACTACTACTGGTCTTCCAGGGACAATCAAAGCGTAGACTGTTTGAGACATTACTCCCATGGAGGTAAGAGCGCATGGTGACTGTTGTATTCAATCCCGATGCAAATTCTCTGCTTAATCAACACTCTGATAGTCCACAGATTGCAGAATGCCTCCAGATGTGCATCGGAAACTACTACTGCTCTTCCGGGGAACGATCAAAGCGTAAACTGTTTGAGACATTACTCCCATGGAGGAAAGTGCGCATGGTGACTGTTGTAATCAATCCTGAAGCAATTTGTGTGTTTCATTCACAATCTGATAGTCCGCAGATTACAGAATGCCTCCAGATGTGCATCGGAAACTACTAATGGTCTTCCGGGGAACGATCAAAGCGTAAACTGTTGAGACATTACTCCCATGGAGGAAAGAGCGCATGGTGACTGTTGTATTCAATCCCGATTCGATTACTGTGTTTCATCAACACTCTGATAGTCCACAGATTACAGAATTAATCCAGATGTGCATCGGAAACTTCTACTGGTCTTCCAGGGAACGATCAAAGCGTAAACTGTTTGAGACATTACTCCCATGGAGGAAAGTGCGCATGGTGACTGTTGTATTCAATCCCGAAGCAATTTCTGTGTTTCATCAATTCTCTGATAGTCCACATATTACAGAATGCCTCCAGATGTGCATCGGAAACTGCTAGTGGTCTACCAGGGAACGATCAAAGCGTAGACTGTTTGAGACATTACTCCCATGGAGGAAAGTGCACATGCGGACTGTTGTATTCAATCCCAATGCAATTTTGGTTTCATCTACACTCTGATAGTCCACATATTACAGAATGCCTGCAGATGTGCATCGGAAACTACTACTGGTCTTCCAGGGAACGATCAGAGCGTAAACTCTTTGAGACATTACTCCCATGCAGGGAAGTGCGCATGGTGACTGTTGTATTCAATCCCGATGCAATTTCGGTGTTTCATCAACACTCTGATAGTCCATAGATTACAGAATGCCTCCAGATGTGCATCGGAAACTACTACTGGTCTTCCAGGGAACGATCAAAGCGTAGACTGTTTGAGACATTACTCCCATGGAGGTAAGTGCGCATGGTGACTGTTGTATTCAATCCCGATGCAAATTCTGTGCTTAATCAACACTCTGATAGTCCACAGATTACAGAATGCCTCCTGATGTGCAATGGAAACTACCACTGGTCTTCCAGGAAAAGATCAAAGCGTGGACTGTTTGAGACATTATTCCCATGGTAGAAAGTGCGCATGGTGACTGTTGTATTCAATCCCGATTCGATTTCTGTGTTTCATCATCACTCTGATAGTCCACACATTACAGATTTCCTCCAGATGTGCATCGGAAACTACTACTGGTCTTCCAGGGAACGGTCAAAGCGTAGACTGTTTGTGACTTTACTCACTTGGAGATAAGTGCGCATGGTGACTGTTGTATTCAATCCCGAAACAATTTCTGAGTTTCATCAACACTCTGATAGTCCACAGATTACAGAATGCCTCCAGATGTGCAATGGAAACTACCACTGGTCTTCCAGGAAAAGATCAAAGCGTAGACTGTTTCAGACATTACTCCCATGGAGGAAGGTGCGCATGGTGACTGTTGTATTCAATCCCGATTCGATTTCTGTGTTTCATCAACACCCTAATGGTCCACAGATTACTGAATTCCTCCAGATGTACATCGGAAACTACTACTGGTCTTCCGGGGAACGATCAAAGCGTAAACTGTTTGAGACATTACTCCCACGGAGGAAAGTGCGCATGGTGACTGTTGTATTCAATCCTGAAGCAATTTCTGTGTTTCATCAACAATCAGATAGTCCGCAGATTACAGAATGCCTCCAGATGTGCATCGGAAACTATTACTGGTCTTCCAGGGAACGATCAAAGCGTAGACTGTTTGAGACATTACTCCCATGGAGGAAAGTGCGCATGGTGACTCTTGTATTCAATCCCGATGCAGTTTGGGTTTCATCTACACTCTGATAGTCCACAGACTACAGAATGCCTCCAGATGTGCATCGGAAACTACTACTGGTCTTCCAGGGACAATCAAAGCGTTGACTGTTTGAGACATTACTCCCATGGAGGTAAGAGCGCATGGTGACTGTTGTATTCAATCCCGATGCAAATTCTCTGCTTAATCAACACTCTGATAGTCCACAGATTGCAGAATGCCTCCAGATGTGCATCGGAAACTACTACTGCTCTTCCGGGGAACGATCAAAGCGTAAACTGTTTGAGACATTACTCCCATGGAGGAAAGTGCGCATGGTGACTGTTGTAATCAATCCTGAAGCAATTTGTGTGTTTCATTCACAATCTGATAGTCCGCAGATTACAGAATGCCTCCAGATGTGCATCGGAAACTACTAATGGTCTTCCGGGGAACGATCAAAGCGTAAACTGTTTGAGACATTACTCCCATGGAGGAAAGAGCGCATGGTGACTGTTGTATTCAATCCCGATTCGATTACTGTGTTTCATCAACACTCTGATAGTCCACAGATTACAGAATTAATCCAGATGTGCATCGGAAACTTCTACAGGTCTTCCAGGGAACGATCAAAGCGTAAACTGTTTGAGACATTACTCCCATGGAGGAAAGTGCGCATGGTGACTGTTGTATTCAATCCCGAAGCAATTTCTGTGTTTCATCAATTCTCTGATAGTCCACATATTACAGAATGCCTCCAGATGTGCATCGGAAACTGCTAGTGGTCTACCAGGGAACGATCAAAGCGTAGACTGTTTGAGACATTACTCCCATGGAGGAAAGTGCACATGCGGACTGTTGTATTCAATCCCAATGCAATTTTGGTTTCATCTACACTCTGATAGTCCACATATTACAGAATGCCTGCAGATGTGCATCGGAAACTACTACTGGTCTTCCAGGGAACGATCAAAGCGTAAACTCTTTGAGACATTACTCCCATGCAGGGAAGTGCGCATGGTGACTGTTGTATTCAATCCCGATGCAATTTCGGTGTTTCATCAACAATCTGATAGTCCATAGATTACAGAATACCTCCAGATGTGCATCGGAAACTACTACTGGTCTACCAGGAAACGATCAAACCGTAGACTGTTTGAGACATTACTCCCATGGAGGTAACTGCGCATGGTGACTGTTGTATTCAATCCCGATGCAATTTCTGTGTTTCATCAACACTCTGATAGTCCACAGATTACAGAATGCCTCCAGATGTGCATCGGAAACTACTACTGGTCTTCCAGGGAACGATCAAAGCGTAAACTGTTTGAGACACTACTCCCATGCAGGGATGTGCGCATGGTGAATGTTGTATTCAATCCCGATGCAATTTCGGTGTTTCATCAACACTCCGATAGTCCACAGATTACAGAATGCCTCCAGATGTGCATCGGAAACTACTACTGGTCTTCCAGGGAACGATCAAAGCGTAGACTGTTTGAGACATTACTCCCATGGAGGTAAGTGCGCATGGTGACTGTTGTATTCAATCCCGATGCAAATTCTGTGCTTAATCAACACTCTGATAGTCCACAGATTACAGAATGCCTCCTGATGTGCAATGGAAACTACCACTGGTCTTCCAGGAAACGATCAAAGCGTAGACTGTTTGAGACATTATTCCCATGGAGGAAAGTGCGCATGGTGACTGTTGTATTCAATCTCGATTCGATTTCTGTGTTTCATCATCACTCTGATAGTCCACACATTACAGATTTCCTCCAGATGTGCATCGGAAACTACTACTGGTCTTCCAGGGAACGGTCAAAGCGTAGACTGTTTGTGACTTTACTCACATGGAGATAAGTGCGCATGGTGACTGTTGTATTCAATCCCGAAACAATTTCTGAGTTTCATCAACACTCTGATAGTCCACAGATTACAGAATGCCTCCAGATGTGCAATGGAAACTACCACTGGTCTTCCAAAAAAAGATCAAAGCGTAGACTGTTTCAGACATTACTCCCATGGAGGAAGGTGCGCATGGTGACTGTTGTATTCAATCCCGATTCGATTTCTGTGTTTCATCAACACCCTGATAGTCCACAGATTACAGAATTCCTCCAGATGTACATCGGAAACTACTACTGGTCTTCCGGGGAACGATCAAAGCGTAAACTGTTTGAGACATTACTCCCATGGAGGAAAGTGCGCATGGTGACTGTTGTATTCAATCCTGAAGCAATTTCTGTGTTTCATCAACAATCTGATAGTCCGCAGATTACAGAATGCCTCCAGATGTGCATCGGAAACTATTACTGGTCTTCCAGGGAACGATCAAAGCGTAGACTGTTTGAGACATTACTCCCATGGAGGAAAGTGCGCATGGTGACTCTTGTATTCAATCCCGATGCAGTTTGGGTTTCATCTACACTCTGATAGTCCACAGACTACAGAATGCCTCCAGATGTGCATCGGAAACTACTACTGGTCTTCCAGGGACAATCAAAGCGTAGACTGTTTGAGACATTACTCCCATGGAGGTAAGAGCGCATGGTGACTGTTGTATTCAATCCCGATGCAAATTCTCTGCTTAATCAACACTCTGATAGTCCACAGATTGCAGAATGCCTCCAGATGTGCATCGGAAACTACTACTGCTCTTCCGGGGAACGATCAAAGCGTAAACTGTTTGAGACATTACTCCCATGGGGGAAAGTGCGCATGGTGACTGTTGTAATCAATCCTGAAGCAATTTGTGTGTTTCATTCACAATCTGATAGTCCGCAGATTACAGAATGCCTCCAGATGTGCATCGGAAACTACTAATGGTCTTCCGGGGAACGATCAAAGCGTAAACTGTTTGAGACATTACTCCCATGGAGGAAAGAGCGCATGGTGACTGTTGTATTCACTCCCGATTCGATTACTGTGTTTCATCAACATTCTGATAGTCCACAGATTACAGAAATCCTACAGATGTGCATCGGAAACTACTACTGGTCTTCCAGGGAACGATCAAAGCGTAACCTGTTTGAGACATTACTCCCATGGGGGAAAGTGCGCCTGGTGACTGTTGTATTCAATCCCGAAGCAATTTCTGTGTTTCATCAACACTCTGATAGTCCACAGATTACAGAATGCCTCCAGATGTGCATCGGAAACTACTACTGGTCTTCCAGGGAACAATCAAAGCGTAGACTGTTTGAGACATTACTCCCATGGAGGTAAGAGCACATGGTGACTGTTGTATTCAATCCCGATGCAAATTCTGTGCTTAATCAACACTCTGATAGTCCACAGATTACAGAATACCTGCAGATGTGCATCGGAAACTACTACTGGTCTTCCAGGGAACGATCGAAGCGTAGACTGTTTGTGACATTACTCCCATGGAGGTAAGTGCGCATGGTGACTGTTGTATTCAATCCCCATGCGATTTTGATTTCATCTACACTCTGATAGTCCACAGATTACAGAATGCCTCCAGATGTGCAATGGAAACTACCACTGGCCTTCCAGGAAACGATCAAAGCGCAGACTGTTTGAGACATTACACCCATGGAGGAAAGTGCGCATGGTGACAGTTGTATTCAATCCCTTTTCGATTTCTGTGTTTCATCAACACTCTGATAGTCCACAGATTACAGAAATCCTCCAGATGTGCAAGGCAAACTACTACTGGTCTTCCAGGGAACGATCAAAGCGTAACCTGTTTGAGACATTACTCCCATGGGGGAAAGTGCGCATGGTGACTGTTGTATTCAATCCCGAAGCAATTTCTGTGTTTCATCAACACTCTGATAGTCCACAGATTACAGAATGCGTCCAGATGTGCATCGAAAAGTACTATTGGTCTTCCAGGGAACGATCAAAGCGTAGACTGTTAGAGACATTACTCCCATGGAGGTAAGTGCGCATGGTGACTGTTGTATTCAATCCTGAAGCAATTTCTGTGTTTCATTAACAATCTGATAGTCCGCAGATTACAGAATGCCTCCAGATGTGCATCGGAAACTACTACTGGTCTTCCAGGGAACGATCAAAGCGTAGACTGTTTGAGACATTACTCCCATGGAGGGAAGTGCGCATGGTGACTGTTGTATTCAATCCCGATGCAATTTGGGTTTCATCTACACTCTGATAGTCAACAGATTACAGAATGCCTCCAGATGTGCAACGGAAACTACCACTGGCCTTCCAGGAAACGATCAAAGCGTAGACTGTTTGAGACATTACTCCCAAGGAGGAAAGTGCGCATGGTGACTGTTGTATTCAATCCCGATTCGATTTCTGTGTTTCATCAACACTCTGATAGTCCACAGATTACAGAAATCCTCCAGATGTGCATCGGAAACTACTACTGGTCTTCCAAGGAACGACGAAAGCGTAACCTGTTTGAGATATTACTCCCATATGGGAAAGTGCGCATGGTGACTGTTGTATTCAATCCCGAAGCAATTTCTGTGTTTCATCAACACTCCGATAGTCCACAGATTACAGAATGCCTCCAGATGTGCATCGGAAACTACTACTGGTCTTCCAGGGAACGATCAAAGCGTAGACTGTTTGAGACATTACTCCCATGGAGGTAAGTGCGCATGGTGACTGTTGTATTCAATCCCGATGCAAATTCTGTGCTTAATCAACACTCTGATTGTCCACAGATTACAGAATGCCTCCAGATGTGCAATGGAAACTACCACTGGTCTCCCAGGAAACGATCAAAGCGTAGGCTGTTTGAGACATTATTCCCATGTTGGAAAGTGCGCATGGTGACTGTTGTATTCAATCCCGATTCGATTTCTGTGTTTCATCATCACTCTGATAGTCCACAGATTACAGAATTCCTCCAGATGTGCATCGGAAACTACTACTGGTCTTCCAGGGAACGATCAAAGCGTAAACTCTTTGAGACACTACTCCCATGCAGGGATGTGCGCATGGTGACTGTTGTATGCAATCCCGATGCAATTTCGGTGTTTCATCAACACTCCGATAGTCCACAGATTACAGAATGCCTCCAGATGTGCATCGGAAACTGCTACTGGTCTTCCAGGAAACGATCAAAGCGTAGACTGTTTGAGACATTACTCCAATGGAGGAAAGTGCGCATGGTGACTGTTGTATTCAATCCCGATTCGATTTCTGTGTTTCATCAACACTCTGATAGTCCACATATTACAGAATGCCTGCAGATGTGCATCGGAAACTACTACTGGTCTTCCAGGGAACGATCAAAGCGTAAACTCTTTGAGACATTACTCCCATGCAGGGAAGTGCGCATGGTGACTGTTGTATTCAATACCGATGCAATTTCGGTGTTTCATCAACACTCTGATAGTCCACAGATTACAGAATGCCTCCAGATGTGCATCGGAAACTACTACTGTTCTACCAGGAAACGATCAAACCGTAGACTGTTTGAGACATTACTCCCATGGAGGTAACTGCGCACGGTGACTGTTGTATTCAATCCCGATGCAATTTCTGTGTTTCATCAACACTCTGATAGTCCACAGATTACACAATGCCTCCAGATGTGCATCGTAAACTACGACTGGTCTTCCAGGGAACGATCAAAGCGTAAACTCTTTGAGACACTACTCCCATGCAGGGATGTGCGCATGGTGACTGTTGTATTCAATCCCGATGCAATTTCGGTGTTTCATCAACACTCCGATAGTCCACAGATTACAGAATGCCTCCAGATGTGCATCGGAAACTACTACTGGTCTTCCAGGGAACGATCAAAGCGTAGACTGTTTGAGAAATTACTCCCATGGAAGTAAGTGCGCATGGTGACTGTTGTATTCAATCCCGATGCAAATTCTGTGCTTAATCAACAATCTGATAGTCCACAGATTACAGAATGCTCCTGATGTGCAATGGAAACTACCACTGGTCTTCCAGGAAAAGATCAAAGCGTAGACTGTTTGAGACATTATTCCCATGGAGGAAAGTGCGCATGGTGACTGTTGTATTCAATCCCGATTCGATTTCTGTGTTTCATCATCACTCTGATAGTCCACACATTACAGATTTCCTCCAGATGTGCATCGGAAACTGCTATTGGTCTTCCAGGGAACGGTCAAAGCGTAGACTGTTTGTGACTTTACTCACATGGAGATAAGTGCGCATGGTGACTGTTGTATTCAATCCCGAAACAATTTCTGAGTTTCATCAACACTCTGATAGTCCACAGATTACAGAATGCCTCCAGATGTGCAATGGAAACTACCACTGGTCTTCCAGGAAAAGATCAAAGCGTAGACTGTTTCAGACATTACTCCCATGGAGGAAGGTGCGCATGGTGACTGTTGTATTCAATCCCGATTCGATTTCTGTGTTTCATCAACACCCTGATAGTCCACAGATTACTGAATTCCTCCAGATGTACATCGGAAACTACTACTGGTCTTCCGGGGAACGATCAAAGCGTAAACTGTTTGAGACATTACTCCCATGGAGGAAAGTGCGCATGGTGACTGTTGTATTCAATCCTGAAGCAATTTCTGTGTTTCATCAACAATCAGATAGTCCGCAGATTACAGAATGCCTCCAGATGTGCATCGGAAACTATTACTGGTCTTCCAGGGAACGATCAAAGCGTAGACTGTTTGAGACATTACTCCCATGGAGGAAAGTGCGCATGGTGACTCTTGTATTCAATCCCGATGCAGTTTGGGTTTCATGTACACTCTGATAGTCCACAGACTACAGAATGCCTCCAGATGTGCATCGGAAACTACTACTGGTCTTCCAGGGACAATCAAAGCGTAGACTGTTTGAGACATTACTCCCATGGAGGTAAGAGCGCATGGTGACTGTTGTATTCAATCCCGATGCAAATTCTCTGCTTAATCAACACTCTGATAGTCCACAGATTGCAGAATGCCTCCAGATGTGCATCGGAAACTACTACTGCTCTTCCGGGGAACGATCAAAGCGTAAACTGTTTGAGACATTACTCCCATGGAGGAAAGTGCGCATGGTGACTGTTGTAATCAATCCTGAAGCAATTTGTGTGTTTCATTCACAATCTGATAGTCCGCAGATTACAGAATGCCTCCAGATGTGCATCGGAAACTACTAATGGTCTTCCGGGGAACGATCAAAGCGTAAACTGTTTGAGACATTACTCCCATGGAGGAAAGAGCGCATGGTGACTGTTGTATACAATCCCGATTCGATTACTGTGTTTCATCAACACTCTGATAGTCCACAGATTACAGAATTAATCCAGATGTGCATCGGAAACTTCTACAGGTCTTCCAGGGAACGATCAAAGCGTAAACTGTTTGAGACATTACTCCCATGGAGGAAAGTGCGCATGGTGACTCTTGTATTCAATCCCGATGCAGTTTGGGTTTCATCTACACTCTGATAGTCCACAGACTACAGAATGCCTCCAGATGTGCATCGGAAACTACTACTGGTCTTCCAGGGACAATCAAAGCGTAGACTGTTTAAGACATTACTCCCATGGAGGTAAGAGCGCATGGTGACTGTTGTATTCAATCCCGATGCAAATTCTCTGCTTAATCAACACTCTGATAGTCCACAGATTGCTGAATGCCTCCAGATGTGCATCGGAAACTACTACTGCTCTTCCGGGGAACGATCAAAGCGTAAACTGTTTGAGACATTACTCCCATGGAGGAAAGTGCGCATGGTGACTGTTGTAATCAATCCTGAAGCAATTTGTGTGTTTCATTCACAATCTGATAGTCCGCAGATTACAGAATGCCTCCAGATGTGCATCGGAAACTACTAATGGTCTTCCGGGGAACGATCAAAGCGTAAACTGTTTGAGACATTACTCCCATGGAGGAAAGAGCGCATGGTGACTGTTGTATTCAATCCCGATTCGATTACTGTGTTTCATCAACACTCTGATAGTCCACAGATTACAGAAATCCTACAGATGTGCATCGGAAACTACTACTGGTCTTCCAGGGAACGAACAAAGCGTAACCTGTTTGAGACATTACTCCCGTGGGGGAAAGTGCGCCTGGTGACTGTTGTATTCAATCCCGAAGCAATTTCTGTGTTTCATCAACACTCTGATAGTCCACAGATTACAGAATGCCTCCAGATGTGCATCGGAAACTACTACTGGTCTTCCAGGGAACAATCAAAGCGTAGACTGTTTGAGACATTACTCCCATGGAGGTAAGAGCGCATGGTGACTGTTGTATTCAATCCCGATGCAAATTCTGTGCTTAATCAACACTCTGATAGTCCACAGATTACAGAATACCTGCAGATGTGCATCGGAAACTACTACTGGTCTTCCAGGGAACGATCGAAGCGTAGACTGTTTGTGACATTACTCCCATGGAGGTAAGTGCGCATGGTGACTGTTGTATTCAATCCCCATGCGATTTTGATTTCATCTACACTCTGATAGTCCACAGATTACAGAATGCCTCCAGATGTGCAATGGAAACTACCACTGGCCTTCCAGGAAACGATCAAAGCGCAGACTGTTTGAGACATTACACCCATGGAGGAAAGTGCGCATGGTGACAGTTGTATTCAATCCCTTTTCGATTTCTGTGTTTCATCAACACTCTGATAGTCCACAGATTACAGAAATCCTCCAGATGTGCAAGGCACACTACTACTGGTCTTCCAGGGAACGATCAAAGCGTAACCTGTTTGAGACAATACTCCCATGGGGGAAAGTGCGCATGGTGACTGTTGTATTCAATCCCGAAGCAATTTCTGTGTTTCATCAACACTCTGATAGTCCACAGATTACAGAATGCCTCCAGATGTGCATCGGAAAGTACTATTGGTCTTCCAGGGAACGATCAAAGCGTAGACTGTTAGAGACATTACTCCCATGGAGGTAAGTGCGCATGGTGACTGTTGTATTCAATCCTGAAGCAATTTCTGTGTTTCATTAACAATCTGATAGTCCGCAGATTACAGAATGCCTCCAGATGTGCATCGGAAACTACTACTGGTCTTCCAGGGAACGATCAAAGCGTAGACTGTTTGAGACATTACTCCCATGGAGGGAAGTGCGCATGGTGACTGTTGTATTCAATCCCGATGCAATTTGGGTTTCATCTACACTCTGATAGTCAACAGATTACAGAATGCCTCCAGATGTGCAACGGAAACTACCACTGGCCTTCCAGGAAACGATCAAAGCGTCGACTGTTTGAGACATTACTCCCAAGGAGGAGAGTGCGCATGGTGACTGTTGTATTCAATCCCGATTCGATTTCTGTGTTTCATCAACACTCTGATAGTCCACAGATTACAGAAATCCTCCAGATGTGCATCGGAAACTACTACTGGTCTTCCAAGGAACGACGAAAGCGTAACCTGTTTGACATATTACTCCCATATGGGAAAGTGCGCATGGTGACTGTTGTATTCAATCCCGAAGCAATTTCTGTGTTTCATCAACACTCCGATAGTCCACAGATTACAGAATGCCTCCAGATGTGCATCGGAAACTACTACTGGTCTTCCAGGGAACGATCAAAGCGTAGACTGTTTGAGACATTACTCCCATGGAGGTAAGTGCGCATGGTGACTGTTGTATTCAATCCCGATGCAAATTCTGTGCTTAATCAACACTCTGATAGTCCACAGATTACAGAATGCCTCCAGATGTGCAATGGAAACTACCACTGGTCTTCCAGGAAACGATCAAAGCGTAGCCTGTTTGAGACATTATTCCCATGGTGGAAAGTGCGCATGGTGACTGTTGTATTCAATCCCGATTCGATTTCTGTGTTTCATCATCACTCTGATAGTCCACAGATTACAGAATTCCTCCAGATGTGCATCGGAAACTACTACTGGTCTTCCAGGGAACGATCAAAGCGTAAACTCTTTGAGACACTACTCCCATGCAGGGATGTGCGCATGGTGACTGTTGTATGCAATCCCGATGCAATTTCGGTGTTTCATCAACACTCCGATAGTCCACAGATTACAGAATGCCTCCAGATGTGCATCGGAAACTGCTACTGGTCTTCCAGGAAACGATCAAAGCGTAGACTGTTTGAGACATTACTCCCATGGAGGAAAGTGCGCATGGTGACTGTTGTATTCAATCCCGATTCGATTTCTGTGTTTCATCAACACTCTGATAGTCCACAGATTACTGAATTCCTCCAGATGTACATCGGAAACTACTACTGGTTTTTCGGGGAACGATCAAAGCGTAAACTGTTTGAGACATTACTCCCATGGAGGAAAGTGCGCATGGTGACTGTTGTATTCAATCCTGAAGCAATTTCTGTATTTCATCAACAATCTGATAGTCCGCAGATTACAGAATGCCTCCAGATGTGCATCGGAAACTACAACTGGTCTTCCAGGGGACGATCAAAGCGTAGACTGTTTGAGACATTACTCCCATGGAGGAAAGTGCGCATGGTGACTGTTGTATTCAATCCCGATGCAATTTGGGTTTCATCTACACTCTGATAGTCCACAGATTACAGAAATCCTCCAGATGTGCATCGGAAACTACTACTGGTCTTCCAGGGAACGATCAAAGCGTAACCTGTTTGAGACATTACTCCCATGGGGGACAGTGCGCATGGTGACTGTTGTATTCAATCCCGAAGCATTTTCTGTGTTTCATCAACACTCTGATGGTCCACAGATTACAGAATGCCTCCAGATGTGCATCGGAAACTACTACTGGTCTTCCAGGGAACAATCAAAGCGTAGACTGTTTGAGACATTACTCCCATGGAGGTAAGAGCGCATGGTGACTGTTGTATTCAATCCCGATGCAAATTCTGTGCTTAATCAACACTCTGATAGTCCACAGATTGCAGAATGCCTCCAGATGTGTAATGGAAACTACCACTGTTCTTCCAGGAAACGATCCAAGCGTAGACTGTTTGAGACATTACTCCCATAAAGGAAAGTGCGCATGGTGACTGTTGTATTCAATCCCGACTCGATTTCTGTGTTTCATCAACACTCTGATAGTCCACAGATTACTGAATTCCTCCAGATGTGCATCGGAAACTACTACTGCTCTTCCGGGGAACGATCAAAGCGTAAACTGTTTGAGACATTACTCCCATGGAGGAAAGTGCGCCTGGTGACTGTTGTAATCAATCCTGAAGCAATTTGTGTGTTTCATTCACAATCTGATAGTCCGCAGATTACAGAATGCCTCCAGAGGTGCATCGGAAACTACTAATGGTCTTCCGGGGAACGATCAAAGCGTAAACTGTTTGAGACATTACTCCCATGGAGGAAAGTGCGCATGGTGACTGTTGTATTCAATCCCGATTCGATTACTGTGTTTCATCAACACTCTGATAGTCCACAGATTACAGAAATCCTACAGATGTGCATCGGAAACTACTACTGGTCTTCCAGGGAACGATCAAAGCGTAAGCTGTTTGAGACATTACTCCCATGGGGGAAAGTGCGCCTGGTGACTGTTGTATTCAATCCCGAAGCAATTTCTGTGTTTCATCAACACTCTGATAGTCCACAGATTACAGAATGCCTCCAGATGTGCATCGGAAACTACTACTGGTCTTCCAGGGAACAATCAAAGCGTAGACTGTTTGAGACATTACTCCCATGGAGGTAAGAGCGCATGGTGACTGTTGTATTCAATCCCGATGCAAATTCTGTGCTTAATCAACACTCTGATAGTCCACAGATTACAGAATACCTGCAGATGTGCATCGGAAACTACTACTGGTCTTCCAGGGAACGATCGAAGCGTAGACTGTTTGTGACATTACTCCCATGGAGGTAAGTGCGCATGGTGACTGTTGTATTCAATCCCCATGCGATTTTGATTTCATCTACACTCTGATAGTCCACAGATTACAGAATGCCTCCAGATGTGCAATGGAAACTACCACTGGCCTTCCAGGAAACGATCAAAGCGCAGACTGTATGAGACATTACTCCCAAGGAGGAAAGTGCGCATGGTGACTGTTGTATTCAATCCCTTTTCGATTTCTGTGTTTCATCAACACTCTGATAGTCCACAGATTACAGAAATCCTCCAGATGTGCAAGGGAATCTACTACTGGTCTTCCAGGGAACGATCAAAGCGTAACCTGTTTGAGACATTACTCCCATTGGGGAAAGTGCGCATGGTGACTGTTGTATTCAATCCTGAAGCAATTTCTGTGTTTCATCAACACTCTGATAGTCCACAGATTACAGAATACCTCCAGATGTGCATCGGAAACTACTATTGGTCTTCCAGGGAACGATCAAAGCGTAGACTGTTGGAGACATTACTCCCATGGAGGTAAGTGCGCATGGTGACTGTTGTATTCAATCCCGATGCATATTCTGTGCTTAATCAGCACTCTGATAGTCCACAGATTACAGAATGCCTCCATATGTGTAAAGGAAACTACCATTGGTCTCTCAGGAAACGATCAAAGCGTAGCCTGTTTGAAACATTACTCCCATGGAGGAAAGTGCGCTTGGTGACTGTTGTATTCAATCCCGATTCGATTTCTGTGTTTCATAAACACTCTGATAGTCCACAGATTACTGAATTCCTCCAGATGTGCATCGGAAACTACTACTGCTTTTCCGGGGAACGATCAAAGAGTAAACTGTTTGAGACATTACTCCCATGGAGGAAAGTGCGCATGGTGACTGTTGTATTCAATCCTGAAGCAATTTCTGTGTTTCATTAACAATCTGATAGTCCGCAGATTACAGAATGCCTCCAGATGTGCATCGGAAACTACTACTGGTCTTCCAGGGAACGATCAAAGCGTAGACTGTTTGAGACATTACTCCCATGGAGGAAAGTGCGCATGGTGACTGTTGTAATCAATCCTGAAGCAATTTGTGTGTTTCATTCACAATCTGATAGTCCGCAGATTACAGAATGCCTCCAGATGTGCATCGGAAACTACTAATGGTCTTCCGGGGAACGATCAAAGCGTAAACTGTTTGAGACATTACTCCCATGGAGGAAAGAGCGCATGGTGACTGTTGTATACAATCCCGATTCGATTACTGTGTTTCATCAACACTCTGATAGTCCACAGATTACAGAATTAATCCAGATGTGCATCGGAAACTTCTACAGGTCTTCCAGGGAACGATCAAAGCGTAAACTGTTTGAGACATTACTCCCATGGAGGAAAGTGCGCATGGTGACTCTTGTATTCAATCCCGATGCAGTTTGGGTTTCATCTACACTCTGATAGTCCACAGACTACAGAATGCCTCCAGATGTGCATCGGAAACTACTACTGGTCTTCCAGGGACAATCAAAGCGTAGACTGTTTAAGACATTACTCCCATGGAGGTAAGAGCGCATGGTGACTGTTGTATTCAATCCCGATGCAAATTCTCTGCTTAATCAACACTCTGATAGTCCACAGATTGCAGAATGCCTCCAGATGTGCATCGGAAACTACTACTGCTCTTCCGGGGAACGATCAAAGCGTAAACTGTTTGAGACATTACTCCCATGGAGGAAAGTGCGCATGGTGACTGTTGTAATCAATCCTGAAGCAATTTGTGTGTTTCATTCACAATCTGATAGTCCGCAGATTACAGAATGCCTCCAGATGTGCATCGGAAACTACTAATGGTCTTCCGGGGAACGATCAAAGCGTAAACTGTTTGAGACATTACTCCCATGGAGGAAAGAGCGCATGGTGACTGTTGTATTCAATCCCGATTCGATTACTGTGTTTCATCAACACTCTGATAGTCCACAGATTACAGAAATCCTACAGATGTGCATCGGAAACTACTACTGGTCTTCCAGGGAACGAACAAAGCGTAACCTGTTTGAGACATTACTCCCGTGGGGGAAAGTGCGCCTGGTGACTGTTGTATTCAATCCCGAAGCAATTTCTGTGTTTCATCAACACTCTGATAGTCCACAGATTACAGAATGCCTCCAGATGTGCATCGGAAACTACTACTGGTCTTCCAGGGAACAATCAAAGCGTAGACTGTTTGAGACATTACTCCCATGGAGGTAAGAGCGCATGGTGACTGTTGTATTCAATCCCGATGCAAATTCTGTGCTTAATCAACACTCTGATAGTCCACAGATTACAGAATACCTGCAGATGTGCATCGGAAACTACTACTGGTCTTCCAGGGAACGATCGAAGCGTAGACTGTTTGTGACATTACTCCCATGGAGGTAAGTGCGCATGGTGACTGTTGTATTCAATCCCCATGCGATTTTGATTTCATCTACACTCTGATAGTCCACAGATTACAGAATGCCTCCAGATGTGCAATGGAAACTACCACTGGCCTTCCAGGAAACGATCAAAGCGCAGACTGTTTGAGACATTACACCCATGGAGGAAAGTGCGCATGGTGACAGTTGTATTCAATCCCTTTTCGATTTCTGTGTTTCATCAACACTCTGATAGTCCACAGATTACAGAAATCCTCCAGATGTGCAAGGCACACTACTACTGGTCTTCCAGGGAACGATCAAAGCGTAACCTGTTTGAGACAATACTCCCATGGGGGAAAGTGCGCATGGTGACTGTTGTATTCAATCCCGAAGCAATTTCTGTGTTTCATCAACACTCTGATAGTCCACAGATTACAGAATGCCTCCAGATGTGCATCGGAAAGTACTATTGGTCTTCCAGGGAACGATCAAAGCGTAGACTGTTAGAGACATTACTCCCATGGAGGTAAGTGCGCATGGTGACTGTTGTATTCAATCCTGAAGCAATTTCTGTGTTTCATTAACAATCTGATAGTCCGCAGATTACAGAATGCCTCCAGATGTGCATCGGAAACTACTACTGGTCTTCCAGGGAACGATCAAAGCGTAGACTGTTTGAGACATTACTCCCATGGAGGGAAGTGCGCATGGTGACTGTTGTATTCAATCCCGATGCAATTTGGGTTTCATCTACACTCTGATAGTCAACAGATTACAGAATGCCTCCAGATGTGCAACGGAAACTACCACTGGCCTTCCAGGAAACGATCAAAGCGTCGACTGTTTGAGACATTACTCCCAAGGAGGAGAGTGCGCATGGTGACTGTTGTATTCAATCCCGATTCGATTTCTGTGTTTCATCAACACTCTGATAGTCCACAGATTACAGAAATCCTCCAGATGTGCATCGGAAACTACTACTGGTCTTCCAAGGAACGACGAAAGCGTAACCTGTTTGACATATTACTCCCATATGGGAAAGTGCGCATGGTGACTGTTGTATTCAATCCCGAAGCAATTTCTGTGTTTCATCAACACTCCGATAGTCCACAGATTACAGAATGCCTCCAGATGTGCATCGGAAACTACTACTGGTCTTCCAGGGAACGATCAAAGCGTAGACTGTTTGAGACATTACTCCCATGGAGGTAAGTGCGCATGGTGACTGTTGTATTCAATCCCGATGCAAATTCTGTGCTTAATCAACACTCTGATAGTCCACAGATTACAGAATGCCTCCAGATGTGCAATGGAAACTACCACTGGTCTTCCAGGAAACGATCAAAGCGTAGCCTGTTTGAGACATTATTCCCATGGTGGAAAGTGCGCATGGTGACTGTTGTATTCAATCCCGATTCGATTTCTGTGTTTCATCATCACTCTGATAGTCCACAGATTACAGAATTCCTCCAGATGTGCATCGGAAACTACTACTGGTCTTCCAGGGAACGATCAAAGCGTAAACTCTTTGAGACACTACTCCCATGCAGGGATGTGCGCATGGTGACTGTTGTATGCAATCCCGATGCAATTTCGGTGTTTCATCAACACTCCGATAGTCCACAGATTACAGAATGCCTCCAGATGTGCATCGGAAACTGCTACTGGTCTTCCAGGAAACGATCAAAGCGTAGACTGTTTGAGACATTACTCCCATGGAGGAAAGTGCGCATGGTGACTGTTGTATTCAATCCCGATTCGATTTCTGTGTTTCATCAACACTCTGATAGTCCACAGATTACTGAATTCCTCCAGATGTACATCGGAAACTACTACTGGTTTTTCGGGGAACGATCAAAGCGTAAACTGTTTGAGACATTACTCCCATGGAGGAAAGTGCGCATGGTGACTGTTGTATTCAATCCTGAAGCAATTTCTGTATTTCATCAACAATCTGATAGTCCGCAGATTACAGAATGCCTCCAGATGTGCATCGGAAACTACAACTGGTCTTCCAGGGGACGATCAAAGCGTAGACTGTTTGAGACATTACTCCCATGGAGGAAAGTGCGCATGGTGACTGTTGTATTCAATCCCGATGCAATTTGGGTTTCATCTACACTCTGATAGTCCACAGATTACAGAAATCCTCCAGATGTGCATCGGAAACTACTACTGGTCTTCCAGGGAACGATCAAAGCGTAACCTGTTTGAGACATTACTCCCATGGGGGACAGTGCGCATGGTGACTGTTGTATTCAATCCCGAAGCAATTTCTGTGTTTCATCAACACTCTGATGGTCCACAGATTACAGAATGCCTCCAGATGTGCATCGGAAACTACTACTGGTCTTCCAGGGAACAATCAAAGCGTAGACTGTTTGAGACATTACTCCCATGGAGGTAAGAGCGCATGGTGACTGTTGTATTCAATCCCGATGCAAATTCTGTGCTTAATCAACACTCTGATAGTCCACAGATTGCAGAATGCCTCCAGATGTGTAATGGAAACTACCACTGTTCTTCCAGGAAACGATCCAAGCGTAGACTGTTTGAGACATTACTCCCATAAAGGAAAGTGCGCATGGTGACTGTTGTATTCAATCCCGACTCGATTTCTGTGTTTCATCAACACTCTGATAGTCCACAGATTACTGAATTCCTCCAGATGTGCATCGGAAACTACTACTGCTCTTCCGGGGAACGATCAAAGCGTAAACTGTTTGAGACATTACTCCCATGGAGGAAAGTGCGCCTGGTGACTGTTGTAATCAATCCTGAAGCAATTTGTGTGTTTCATTCACAATCTGATAGTCCGCAGATTACAGAATGCCTCCAGAGGTGCATCGGAAACTACTAATGGTCTTCCGGGGAACGATCAAAGCGTAAACTGTTTGAGACATTACTCCCATGGAGGAAAGTGCGCATGGTGACTGTTGTATTCAATCCCGATTCGATTACTGTGTTTCATCAACACTCTGATAGTCCACAGATTACAGAAATCCTACAGATGTGCATCGGAAACTACTACTGGTCTTCCAGGGAACGATCAAAGCGTAAGCTGTTTGAGACATTACTCCCATGGGGGAAAGTGCGCCTGGTGACTGTTGTATTCAATCCCGAAGCAATTTCTGTGTTTCATCAACACTCTGATAGTCCACAGATTACAGAATGCCTCCAGATGTGCATCGGAAACTACTACTGGTCTTCCAGGGAACAATCAAAGCGTAGACTGTTTGAGACATTACTCCCATGGAGGTAAGAGCGCATGGTGACTGTTGTATTCAATCCCGATGCAAATTCTGTGCTTAATCAACACTCTGATAGTCCACAGATTACAGAATACCTGCAGATGTGCATCGGAAACTACTACTGGTCTTCCAGGGAACGATCGAAGCGTAGACTGTTTGTGACATTACTCCCATGGAGGTAAGTGCGCATGGTGACTGTTGTATTCAATCCCCATGCGATTTTGATTTCATCTACACTCTGATAGTCCACAGATTACAGAATGCCTCCAGATGTGCAATGGAAACTACCACTGGCCTTCCAGGAAACGATCAAAGCGCAGACTGTATGAGACATTACTCCCAAGGAGGAAAGTGCGCATGGTGACTGTTGTATTCAATCCCTTTTCGATTTCTGTGTTTCATCAACACTCTGATAGTCCACAGATTACAGAAATCCTCCAGATGTGCAAGGGAATCTACTACTGGTCTTCCAGGGAACGATCAAAGCGTAACCTGTTTGAGACATTACTCCCATTGGGGAAAGTGCGCATGGTGACTGTTGTATTCAATCCTGAAGCAATTTCTGTGTTTCATCAACACTCTGATAGTCCACAGATTACAGAATACCTCCAGATGTGCATCGGAAACTACTATTGGTCTTCCAGGGAACGATCAAAGCGTAGACTGTTGGAGACATTACTCCCATGGAGGTAAGTGCGCATGGTGACTGTTGTATTCAATCCCGATGCATATTCTGTGCTTAATCAGCACTCTGATAGTCCACAGATTACAGAATGCCTCCATATGTGTAAAGGAAACTACCATTGGTCTCTCAGGAAACGATCAAAGCGTAGCCTGTTTGAAACATTACTCCCATGGAGGAAAGTGCGCTTGGTGACTGTTGTATTCAATCCCGATTCGATTTCTGTGTTTCATAAACACTCTGATAGTCCACAGATTACTGAATTCCTCCAGATGTGCATCGGAAACTACTACTGCTCTTCCGGGGAACGATCAAAGAGTAAACTGTTTGAGACATTACTCCCATGGAGGAAAGTGCGCATGGTGACTGTTGTATTCAATCCTGAAGCAATTTCTGTGTTTCATTAACAATCTGATAGTCCGCAGATTACAGAATGCCTCCAGATGTGCATCGGAAACTACTACTGGTCTTCCAGGGAACGATCAAAGCGTAGACTGTTTGAGACATTACTCCCATGGAGGAAAGTGCGCATGGTGACTGTTGTATTCAATCCCGATGCAATTTGGGTTTCATCTACACTCTGATAGTCCACAGATTACAGAATGCCTCCAGATGTGCAACGGAAACTACCACTGGCCTTCCAGGAAACGATCAAAGCGTAGACTGTATGAGACATTACTCCCAAGGAGGAAAGTGCGCATGGTGACTGTTGTATTCAATCCCGATTCGATTTCTGTGTTTCATCAACACTCTGATAGTCCACAGATTGCAGAAATCCTCCAGATGTGCATCGGAAACTACTACTGGTCTTCCAAGGAACGATCAAAGCGTAACCTGTTTGAGATATTACTCCCATATGGGAAAGTGCGCATGGTGACTGTTGTATTCAATGCCGAAGCAATTTCTGTGTTTCATCAACACTCCGATAGTCCACAGATTACAGAATGCCTCCAGATGTGCATCGGAAACTACTACTGGTCTTCCAGGGAACGATCAAAGCGTAGACTGTTTGAGACATTACTCCCATGGAGGTAAGTGCGCATGGTGACTGTTGTATTCAATCCCGGTGCAAATTCTGTGTTTCATCAACACGCTGATAGTCCAGAGATTACAGAAATCCTCCAGATGTGCATCGGAAACAACTACTGGTCTTGCAGGGAACGATCAAAGCGTAACCTATTTGAGACATTACTCCTATTGGGGAAAGTGCGCATGGTGACTGTTGTATTCAATCCCGATGCAAATTCTGTGCTTAATCAACACTCTGATAGTCCACAGATTGCAGAATGCCTCCAGATGTGTAATGGAAACTACTAATGGTCTTCCGGGGAACGATCAAAGCGTAAACTCTTTGAGACATTACTCCCATGCAGGGAAGTGCGCATGGTGACTGTTGTATTGAATTCCGATGCAATTACGGTGTTTCATCAACACTCTGATAGTCCACAGATTACAGAATGCCTCCAGATGTGCATCGGAAACTACTACTGGTCTTCCAGGAAACGATCAAAGCGTAGACTGTTTGAGACATTACTCTCATGGAGAAAAGTGCAAATGGTGACGGTTGTATTCAATCCCGATGCAAATTCTGTGTTTAATCAACACTCTGATAGTCCATAGATTACAAATGCCTCCAGTTGTGCAATGGAAACTACCACTGGTCTTCCAGGAAACGATCAAAGCGTAGACTGTTTGAGACATTACTCCTATGGAGGAAAGTGCGCATGGTGACTGTTGTATTCAATCCCCAATCGATTTCTGTGTTTCATCAACACTCTGATAGTCCACAGATTACAGAATTAATCCAGATGTGCATCGGAAACTTCTACTGGTCTTCCAGGGAACGATCAAAGCGTAAATTGTTTGAGACATTACTCCCATGGAGGAAAGTGCGCATGGTGACTGTTGTATTCAATCCCGATGCAATTTCTGTGTTTCATCAACACTCTGATAGTCCACAGATTACAGAATGCCTCCAGATGTGCATCGGAAACTACTACTGGTCTTCCAGGGAACGATCAAAGCGTAAACTCTTTGAGACACTACTCCCATGCAGGGATGTGCGCATGGTGACTGTTGTATTCAATCCCGATGCAATTTCGGTGTTTCATCAACACTCCGATAGTCCACAGATTACAGAATGCCTCCAGATGTGCATCGGAAACTACTACTGGTCTTCCAGGGAACGATCAAAGCGTAGACTGTTTGAGACATTACTCCCCTGAAGGTAAGTGCGCATGGTGACTGTTGTATTCAATCCCGATGCAAATTCTGTGCTTAATCAACACTCCGATAGTCCACAGATTACAGAATTCCTCCAGATGTGCATCGGAAACTACTACTGGTCTTCCAGGGAACGGTCAAAGCGTAGACTGTTTGTGACTTTACTCACATGGAGATAAGTGCGCATGGTGACTGTTGTATTCAATCCCGAAACAATTTCTGAGTTTCATCAACACTCTGATAGTCCACAGATTACAGAATGCCTCCAGATGTGCAATGGAAACTACCACTGGTCTTCCAGGAAAAGGTCAAAGCGTAGACTGTTTCAGACATTACACCCATGGAGGAAGGTGCGCATGGTGACTGTTGTATTCAATCCCGATTCGATTACTGTGTTTCATCAACACTCTGATAGTCCACAGATTACAGAAATCCTACAGATGTGCATCGGAAACTACTACTGGTCTTCCAGGGAACGATCAAAACGTAGACTGTTTGAGACATTACTCCCATGGAGGTAAGAGCGCATGGTGACTGTTGTATTCAATCCCGATGCAAATTCTGTGCTTAATCAACACTCTGATAGTCCACAGATTACAGAAATCCTACAGATGTGCATCGGAAACTACTACTGGTCTTCCAGGGAACGATCAAAGCGTAACCTGTTTGAGACATTACTCCCATGGGGGAAAGTGCGCCTGGTGACTGTTGTATTCAATCCTGAAGCAATTTCTGTGCTTAATCAACACTCTGATACTCCACAGATTACAGAAATCCTACAGATGTGCATCGGAAACTACTACTGGTCTTCCAGGGAACGATCAAAGCGTAGACTGTTTGAGACATTACTCCCATGGAGGAAAGTGCGCATGGTGACTGTTGTATTCAATCCCGACTCGATTTCTGTGTTTCATCAACACTCTGATAGTCCACAGATTACAGAAATCCTACAGATGTGCATCGGAAACTATTACTGGTCTTCCAGGGAACGATCAAAGCGTAGCCTGTTTGAGACATTACTCCTATGGAGGAAAGTGCGCATGGTGACTCTTGTATTCAATCCCGATGCAGTTTGGGTTTCATCTACACTCTGATAGTCCACAGACTACAGAATGCCTCCAGATGTGCATCGGAAACTACTACTGGTCTTCCAGGGAACAATCAAAGCGTAGACTGTTTGAGACATTACTCCCATGGAGGTAAGAGCAGATGGTGACTGTTGTATTCAATCCCGGTGCAAATTCTGTGCTTAATCGACACTCTGATGGTCCACAGATTGCAGAATGCCTCCAGATGTGTAATGGAAACTACCACTGTTCTTCCAGGAAACGATCCAAGCGTAGACTGTTTGAGACATTACTCCCATGGAGGAAAGTGCGCATGGTGACTGTTGTATTCAATCCCGACTCGATTTCTGTGTTTCATCAACACTCTGATAGTCCACAGATTACTGAATTCCTCCAGATGTGCATCGGAAACTACTACTGCTCTTCCGGGGAACGATCAAAGCATAAACTGTTTGAGACATTACTCCCATGGAGGAAAGTGCGCATGGTGACTGTTGTAATCAATCCTGAAGCAATTTGTGTGTTTCATTCACAATCTGATAGTCCGCAGATTACAGAATGCCTCCAGATGTGCATCGGAAACTACTAATGGTCTTCCGGGGAACGATCAAAGCGTAAACTGTTTGAGACATTACTCCCATGGAGGAAAGTGCGCATGGTGACTGTTGTATTCAATCCCGATTCGATTACTGTGTTTCATCAACACTCTGATAGTCCACAGATTACAGAAATCCTACAGATGTGCATCGGAAACTACTACTGGTCTTCCAGGGAACAATCAAAGCGTAGACTGTTTGAGACATTACTCCCATGGAGGTAAGAGCGCATGGTGACTGTTGTATTCAATCCCGATGCAAATTCTGTGCTTAATCAACACTCTGATAGTCCACAGATTACAGAATACCTGCAGATGTGCATCGGAAAGTACTACTGGTCTACAGGGTTCGATCAAAGCGTAAACAGCTTGAGTCATTACTCCCATGGAGGAAAATGCCCATGGTGACTGTTGTATTCAATACTGAAGCAATTTCTGTGTTTCATTAACAATCTGATAGTCCGCAGATTACAGAATGCCTCCAGATGTGCATCGGAAACTACTACTGGTCTTCCAGGGAACAATCACAGCGTAGACTGTTTGAGACATTACTCCCATGGAGGAAAGTGCACATGGTGACTGTTGTATTCAATCCCGATGCAATTTGGGTTTCATCTACACTCTGACAGTCCACAGATTACAGAATGCCTCCAGATGTGCATCGGAAACTACTACTGGTCTACCAGGAAACGATAAAAGCGTAGACTGTTTGAGACATTACTCCCATGGAGGTAAGTGCGCATGGTGACTGTTGTATTCAATCCCGGTGCAAATTCTGTGTTTCATCAACACGCTGATAGTCCAGAGATTACAGAAATCCTCCAGATGTGCATCGGAAACAACCACTGGTCTTGCAGGGAACGATCAAAGCGTAACCTGTTTGAGACATTACTCCTATTGGGGAAAGTGCGCATGGTGACTGTTGTATTCAATCCCGATGCAAATTCTGTGCTTAATCAACACTCTGATAGTCCACAGATTGCAGAATGCCTCCAGATGTGTAATGGAAACTACCACTGTTCTTCCAGGAAACGATCCAAGCGTAGACTGTTTGAGACATTACTCCCATAGAGGAAAGTGCGCATGGTGACTGTTGTATTCAATCCCGACTCGATTTCTGTGTTTCATCAACATTCTGATAGTCCACAGATTACTGAATTCCTCCAGATGTGCATCGGAAACTACTACTGGTCTTCCGGGGAACACTCAAAGCGTAAACTGTTTGAGACATTACTCCCATGGAGGAAAGTGCGCATGGTGACTGTTGTAATCAATCCTGAAGCAATTTCTGTGTTTCATTCACAATCTGATAGTCCGCAGATTACAGAATGCCTCCAGATGTGCATCGGAAACAACTAATGGTCTTCCGGGGAACGATCAAAGCGTAAACTGTTTGAGACATTACTCCCATGGAGGAAAGTGCGCATGGTGACTGTTGTATTCAATCCCGACTCGATTTCTGAGTTTCATCAACACTCTGATAGTCCACAGATTACTGAATTCCTCCAGATGTGCATCGGAAACTACTACTGGTCTTCCGGGGAACGATCAAAGCGTAAACTGTTTGAGACATTACTCCCATGGAGGAAAGTGCGCATGGTGACTGTTGTAATCAATCCTGAAGCAATTTCTGTGTTTCATTTACAATCTGATAGTCCGCAGATTACAGAATGCCTCCAGATGTGCATCGGAAACTACTAATGGTCTTCCGGGGAACGATCAAAGCGTAACCTGTTTGAGACATTACGCCTATTGGGGAAAGTGCGCATGGTGACTGTTGTATTGAATTCCGATGCAATTACGGTGTTTCATCAACACTCTGATAGTCCACAGATTACAGAATGCCTCCAGATGTGCATCGGAAACTACTACTGGTCTTCCAGGAAACGATCAAAGCGTAGACTGTTTGAGACATTACTCTCATGGAGAAAAGTGCAAATGGTGACGGCTGTATTCAATCCCGATGCAAATTCTGTGTTTAATCAACACTCTGATAGCCCATAGATTACAAATGCCTCCAGATGTGCAATGGAAACTACCACTGGTCTTCCAGGAACGATCAAAGCGTAGACTGTTTGAGACATTACTCCCATGGAGGAAAGTGCGCATGGTGACTGTTGTATTCAATCCCCATTCGATTTCTGTGTTTCATCAACACTCTGATAGTCCACAGATTACAGAATTAATCCAGATGTGCATCGGAAACTTCTACTGGTCTTCCAGGGAACGATCAAAGCGTAGACTGTTTGAGACATTACTCCCATGGAGGAAAGTGCACATGCGGACTGATGTAATCAATCCCAATGCAATTTTGGTTTCATCTACACTCTGATAGTCCACATATTACAGAATGCCTGCAGATGTGCATCGGAAACTACTACTGGTCTTCCAGGGAACGATCAAAGCGTAAACTCTTTGAGACATTACTCCCATGCAGGGAAGTGCGCATGGTGACTGTTGTATTCAATCCCGATGCAATTTCGGTGTTTCATCAACACTCTGATAGTCCACAGATTACAGAATGCCTCCAGATATGCATCGGAAACTACTACTGGTCTACCAGGAAACGATAAAAGCGTAGACTGTTTGAGACATTACTCCCATGGAGGTAAGTGCGCATGGTGACTGTTGTATTCAATCCCGGTGCAAATTCTGTGTTTCATCAACACGCTGATAGTCCAGAGATTACAGAAATCCTCCAGATGTGCATCGGAAACAACCACTGGTCTTGCAGGGAACGATCAAAGCGTAACCTGTTTGAGACATTACTCCTATTGGGGAAAGTGCGCATGGTGACTGTTGTATTCAATCCCGATGCAAATTCTGTGCTAAATCAACACTCTGATATTCCACAGATTGCAGAATGCCTCCAGATGTGTAATGGAAACTACCACTGTTCTTCCAGGAAACGATCCAAGCGTAGACTGTTTGAGACATTACTCCCATAGAGGAAAGTGCGCATGGTGACTGTTGTATTCAATCCCGACTCGATTTCTGTGTTTCATCAACATTCTGATAGTCCACAGATTACTGAATTCCTCCAGATGTGCATCGGAAATTCTACTGGTCTTCCGGGGAACACTCAAAGCGTAAACTGCTTGAGACATTACTCCCATGGAGGAAAGTGCGCATGGTGACTGTTGTAATCAATCCTGAAGCAATTTCTGTGTTTCATTCACAATCTGATAGTCCGCAGATTACAGAATGCCTCCAGATGTGCATCGGAAACAACTAATGGTCTTCCGGGGAACGATCAAAGCGTAAACTGTTTGAGACATTACTCCCATGGAGGAAAGTGCGCATGGTGACTGTTGTATTCAATCCCGACTCGATTTCTGAGTTTCATCAACACTCTGATAGTCCACAGATTACTGAATTCCTCCAGATGTGCATCGGAAACTACTACTGGTCTTCCGGGGAACGATCAAAGCGTAAACTGTTTGAGACATTACTCCCATGGAGGAAAGTGCGCATGGTGACTGTTGTAATCAATCCTGAAGCAATTTCTGTGTTTCATTTACAATCTGATAGTCCGCAGATTACAGAATGCCTCCAGATGTGCATCGGAAACTACTAATGGTCTTCCGGGGAACGATCAAAGCGTAACCTGTTTGAGACATTACTCCTATTGGGGAAAGTGCGCATGGTGACTGTTGTATTGATTTCCGATGCAATTACGGTGTTTCATCAACACTCTGATAGTCCACAGATTACAGAATGCCTCCAGATGTGCATCGGAAACTACTACTGGTCTTCCAGGAAACGATCAAAGCGTAGACTGTTTGAGACATTACTCTCATGGAGAAAAGTGCAAATGGTGACGGCTGTATTCAATCCCGATGCAAATTCTGTGTTTAATCAACACTCTGATAGTCCATAGATTACAAATGCCTCCAGATGTGCAATGGAAACTACCACTGGTCTTCCAGGAACGATCAAAGCGTAGACTGTTTGAGACATTACTCCCATGGAGGAAAGTGCGCATGGTGACTGTTGTATTCAATCCCCATTCGATTTCTGTGTTTCATCAACACTCTGATAGTCCACAGATTACAGAATTAATCCAGATGTGCATCGGAAACTTCTACTGGTCTTCCAGGGAACGATCAAAGCGTAGACTGTTTGAGACATTACTCCCATGGAGGAAAGTGCACATGCGGACTGATGTAATCAATCCCAATGCAATTTTGGTTTCATCTACACTCTGATAGTCCACATATTACAGAATGCCTGCAGATGTGCATCGGAAACTACTACTGGTCTTCCAGGGAACGATCAAAGCGTAAACTCTTTGAGACATTACTCCCATGCAGGGAAGTGCGCATGGTGACTGTTGTATTCAATCCCGATGCAATTTCGGTGTTTCATCAACACTCTGATAGTCCACAGATTACAGAATGCCTCCAGATATGCATCGGAAACTACTACTGGTCTACCAGGAAACGATCAAACCGTAGACTGTTTGAGACATTACTCCCATGGAGGTAACTGCGCATGGTGACTGTTGTATTCAATCCCGATGCAATTTCTGTGTTTCATCAACACTCTGATAGTCCACAGATTACAGAATGCCTCCAGATGTGCATCGGAAACTACTACTGGTCTTCCAGGGAACGATCAAAGCGTAAACTCTTTGAGACACTACTCCCATGCAGGGATGTGCGCATGGTGACTGTTGTATTCAATCCCGATGCAATTTCGGTGTTTCATCAACACTCCGATAGTCCACAGATTACAGAATGCCTCCAGATGGGCATCGGAAACTACTACTGGTCTTCCAGGAAACGATCAAAGCGTAGACTGTTTGAGACATTACTCCCATGGAGGTAAGTGCGCATGGTGACTGTTGTATTCAATCCCGATGCAAAATCTGTGCTTAATCAACACTCTGATAGTCCCCAGATTACAGAATGCCTCCAGAAGTGCAATGGAAACTACCACTGGTCTTCCAGGAAAAGATCAAAGCGTAGACTGTTTGAGACATTACTCCCATGGAGGAAAGTGCGCATGGTGACTGTTGTATTCAATCCTGAAGCAATTTCTGTGTTTCATCAACAATCTGATAGTCCGCAGATTACAGAATGCCTCCAGATGTGCATCGGAAACTATTACTGGTCTTCTAGGGAACGATCAAAGCGTAGACTGTTTGAGACATTACTCCCATGGAGGAAAGTGCGCATGGTGACTCTTGTATTCAATCCCGATGCAGTTTGGGTTTCATCTACACTCTAATAGTCCACAGACTACAGAATGACTCCAGATGTGCATCGGAAACTACTACTGGTCTTCCAGGGAACGATGAAAGAGTAGACTGTTTGAGACATTACTCCCATGGAGGTAAGGGCGCATGGTGACAGTTGTGTTCAATCCCGATTCAATTTCTGTGTTTCATCAAAACTCTGATAGTCCACAGATTACAGAATGCCTCCAGATGTGCATCGGAAACTACTACTGGTCTACAGGGTTCGATCAAAGCGTAAACTGTTTGAGTCATTACTCCCATGGAGGAAAGAGCGCATGGTGACTGTTGTATTCAATACTGAAGCAATTTCAGTGTTTCATTAACAATCTGATAGTCCGCAGATTACAGAATGCCTCCAGATGTGCATCGGAAACTACTACTGGTCTATCAGGAAACAATCACAGCGTAGACTGTTTGAGACATTACTCCCATGGAGGAAAGTGCGCATGGTGACTGTTGTATTCAATCCCGATGCAATTTGGGTTTCATCTACACTCTGATAGTCCACAGATTACAGAATGCCTCCAGATGTGCATCGGAAACTACTACTGGTCTACCAGGAAACGATAAAAGCGTAGACTGTTTGAGACATTACTCCCATGGAGGTAAGTGCGCATGGTGACTGTTGTATTCAATCCCGGTGCAAATTCTGTGTTTCATCAACACGCTGATAGTCCAGAGATTACAGAAATCCTCCAGATGTTCATCGGAAACAACTACTGGTCTTGCAGGGAACGATCAAAGCGTAACCTGTTTGAGACATTACTCCTATTGGGGAAAGTGCGCATGGTGACTGTTGTATTCAATCCCGATGCAAATTCTGTGCTTAATCAACACTCTGATAGTCCACAGATTGCAGAATGCCTTCAGATGTGTATGGAAACTACCACTGTTCTTCCAGGAAACGATCCAAGCGTAGACTGTTTGAGACATTACTCCCATAGAGGAAAGTGCGCATGGTGACTGTTGTATTCAATCACGACTCGATTTCTGTGTTTCATCAACACTCTGATAGTCCACAGATTACTGAATTCCTCCAGATGTGCATCGGAAACTACTACTGGTCTTCCGGGGAACGATCAAAGCGTAAACTGTTTGAGACATTACTCCCATGGAGGAAAGTGCGCATGGTGACTGTTGTAATCAATCCTGAAGCAATTTCTGTGTTTCATTCACAATCTGATAGTCCGCAGATTACAGAATGCCTCCAGATGTGCATCGGAAACTACTAATCGTCTTCCGGGGAACGATCAAAGCGTAAACTGTTTGGGACATTACTCCCATGGAGGAAAGTGCGCATGGTGACTGTTGTATTCAATCCCGACTCGATTTCTGTGTTTCATCAACACTCTGATAGTCCACAGATTACTGAATTCCTCCAGATGTGCATCGGAAACTACTACTGGTCTTCCGGGGAACGATCAAAGCGTAAACTGTTTAGACATTACTCCCATGGAGGAAAGTGCGCATGGTGACTGTTGTAATCAATCCTGAAGCAATTTCTGTGTTTCATTCACAATCTGATGGTCCGCAGATTACAGAATGCCTCCAGATGTGCATCGGAAACTACTAATGGTCTTCCGGGGAACGATCAAAGCGTAAACTCTTTGAGACATTACTCCCATGCAGGGAAGTGCGCATGGTGACTGTTGTATTGAATTCCGATGCAATTACGGTGTTTCATCAACACTCTGATAGTCCACAGATTACAGAATGCCTCCAGATGTGCATCGGAAACTACTACTGGGCTTCCAGGACACGATCAAAGCGTAGACTGTTTGAGACATTACTCTCATGGAGAAAAGTGCAAATGGTGACGGTTGTATTCAATCCCGATGCAAATTCTGTGTTTAATCAACACTCTGATAGTCCATAGATTACAAATGCCTCCAGATGTGCAATGGAAACTACCACTGGTCTTCCAGGAAACGATCAAAGCGTAGACTGTTTGAGACATTACTCCCATGGAGGAAAGTGCGCATGGTGACTGTTGTATTCAATCCCCATTCGATTTCTGTGTTTCATCAACACTCTGATAGTCCACAGATTACAGAATTAATCCACATGTGCATCGGAAACTTCTACTGGTCTTCCAGGGAACGATCAAAGCGTAAACTGTTTGAGACATTACTCCCATGGAGGAAAGTGCGCATGGTGACTGTTGTATTCAATCCCGAAGCAATTTCTGTGTTTCATCAATTCTCTGATAGTCCACAGATTACAGAATGCCTCCAGATGTGCATCGGAAACTACTACTGGTCTTCCAGGGAACGATCAAAGCGTAAACTCTTTGAGACACTACCCCCATGCAGGGATGTGCGCATGGTGACTGTTGTATTCAATCCCGATGCAATTTCGGTTTTTCATCAACACTCCGATAGTCCACAGATTACAGAATGCCTCCAGATGTGCATCGGAAACTACTACTGGTCTTCCAGGGAACGATCAAAGCGTAGACTGTTTGAGACATTACTCCCATGGAGGTAAGTGCGCATGGTGACTGTTGTATTCAACCCGATGCAAATTCTGTGCTTAATCAACACTCTGATAGTCCACAGATTACAGAATGCCTCCAGATGTGCAATGGAAACTACCACTGGTCTTCCAGGAAACGATCAAAGTGTAGACTGTTTGAGACATTATTCCCATGGAGGAAAGTGCGCATGGTGACTGTTGTATTCAATCCCGATTCGATTTCTGCGTTTCATCATCACTCTGATAGTCCACAGATTACAGAATTCCTCCAGATGTGCATCGGAAACTACTACTGGTCTTCCAGGGAACGGTCAAAGCGTAGACTGTTTGTGACTTTACTCCCATGGAGATAAGTGCGCATGGTGACTGTTGTATTCAATCCCGAAACAATGTCTGAGTTTCATCAACACTCTGATAGTCCACAGATTACAGAATGCCTCCAGATTGGCATCGGAAACTACTACTGGTCTTCCAGGAAACGATCAAAGCGTAGACTGTTTGAGACATTACTCTCATGGAGAAAAGTGCAAATGGTGACGGTTGTATTCAATCCCGATGCAAATTCTGTGTTTAATCAACACTCTGATAGTCCACAGATTACAAATGCCTCCAGATGTGCAATGGAAACTACCACTGGTCTTCCAGGAAACGATCAAAGCGTAGACTGTTTGAGGCATTACTCCCATGGAGGAAAGTGCGCATGGTGACTGTTGTATTCAATCCCCATTCGATTTCTGTGTTTCATCAACACTCTGATAGTCCACAGATTACAGAATTAATCCAGATGTGCATCGGAAACTTCTACTGGTCTTCCAGGGAACGATCAAAGCGTAAACTGTTTGAGACATTACTCCCATGGAGGAAAGTGCGCATGGTGACTGTTGTATTCAATCCCGAAGCAATTTCTGTGTTTCATCAATTCTCTGATAGTCCACATATTACAGAATGCCTCCAGATGTGCATCGGAAACTGCTAGTGGTCTTCCAGGGAACGATCAAAGCGTAGACTGTTTGAGACATTACTCCCATGGAGGAAAGTGCACATGCGGACTGATGTATTCAATCCCAATGCAATTTTGGTTTCATCTACACTCTGATAGTCCACATATTACAGAATGCCTGCAGATGTGCATCGGAAACTACTACTGGTCTTCCAGGGAACGATCAAAGCGTAAATTCGTTGAGACGTTACTCCCATGCAGGGAAGTGCGCATGGTGACTGTTGTATTCAATCCCGATGCAATTTCGGTGTTTCATCAACACTCTGATAGTCCACAGATTACAGAATGCCTCCAGATGTGCATCGGAAACTACTACTGGTCTACCAGGAAACGATCAAACCGTAGACTGTTTGAGACATTACTCCCATGGAGGTAACTGCGCATGGTGACTGTTGTATTCAATCCCGATGCAATTTCTGTGTTTCATCAACACTCTGATAGTCCACAGATTACAGAATGCCTCCAGATGTGCATCAGAAACTACTACTGGTCTTCCAGGGAACGATCAAAGCGTAAACTCTTTGAGACACTACTCGCATGCAGGGATGTGCGCATGGTGACTGTTGTATTCAATCCCGATGCAATTTCGGTGTTTCATCAACACTCCGATAGTCCACAGATTACAGAATGCCTCCAGATGTGCATCGGAAACTGCTACTGGTCTTCCAGGAAACGATCAAAGCGTAGACTGTTTGAGACATTACTCCCATGGAGGAAAGTGCGCATGGTGACTGTTGTATTCAATCCCGACTCGATTTCTGTGTTTCATCAACACTCTGATAGTCCACAGATTACTGAATTTCTCCAGATGTGCATCGGAAACTACTACTGGTCTTCCGGGGAACGATCAAAGCGTAAACTGTTTGAGACATTACTCCCATGGAGGAAAGTGCGCATGGTGACTGTTGTAATCAATCCTGAAGCAATTTCTGTGTTTCATGCACAATCTGATAGTCCGCAGATTACAGAATGCCTCCAGATGTGCATCGGAAACTACTAATGGTCTTCCGGGGAACGATCAAAGCGTAAACTGTTTGAGACATTACTCCCATGGAGGAAAGTGCGCATGGTGACTGTTGTAATCAATCCTGAAGCAATTTCTGTGTTTCATGCACAATCTGATAGTCCGCAGATTACAGAATGCCTCCAGATGTGCATCGGAAACTACTAATGGTCTTCCGGGGAACGATCAAAGCGTAAACTGTTTGAGACCTTACTCCCGTGGAGGAAAGTGCGCATGGTGACTGTTGTATTCAATCCCGATTCGATTACTGTGTTTCATCAACACTCTGATAGTCCACAGATTACAGAAATTCTACAGATGTGCATCGGAAACTACTACTGGTCTTCAAGGGAACGATCAAAGCGTAACCTGTTTGAGACATTACTCCCATGGGGGAAAGTGCGCCTGGTGACTGTTGTATTCAATCCCGAAGCAATTTCTGTGTTTCATCAACACTCTGATAGTCCACAGATTACAGAATGCCTCCAGATGTGCATCGGAAACTACTACTGGTCTTCCAGGGAACAATCAAAGCGTAGACTGTTTGAGACATTACTCCCATCGAGGTAAGAGCGCATGGTGACTGTTGTATTCAATCCCGATGCAAATTCTGTGCTTAATCAACACTCTGATAGTCCACAGATTACAGAATACCTCCAGATGTGCATCGGAAACTACTACTGGTCTTCCAGGGAACGATCAAAGCGTAGACTGTTTGTGACATTACTCCCATGGAGGTAAGTGCGCATGGTGACTGTTGTATTCAATCCCCATGCGATTTTCATTTCATCTACACTCTGACAGTCCACAGATTACAGAATGCCTCCAGATGTGCAATGGAAACTACCACTGGCCTTCCAGGAAACGATCAAAGCGCAGACTGTTTGAGACATTACACCCATGGAGGAAAGTGCGCATGGTGACAGTTGTATTCAATCCCTTTTCGATTTCTGTGTTTCATCAAAACTCTGATAGTCCACAGATTTCAGAAATCCTCCAGATGTGCAAGGGAAACTACTACTGGTCTTCCAGGGAACGATCAAAGCGTAACCTGTTTGAGACATTACTCCCATGGGGGAAAGTGCGCATGGTGACTGTTGTATTCAATCCCGAAGCAATTTCTGTGTTTCATCAACACTCTGATAGTCCACAGATTACAGAATGCCTCCAGATGTGTAATGGAAACTACCATTGGTCTTCCAGGAAACGATCAAAGCGTAGCCTGTTTGAGACATTACTCCCATGGAGGAAAGTGCACATGGTGACTGTTCTATTCAATCCTGAAGCAATTTCTGTGTTTCATCAACAATCTGATAGTCCACAGATTACAGAAAACCTCCAGATGTGCATCGGAAACTACTACTGGTCTTCCAAGGAACGATCAAAGCGTAACCTGTTTGAGATATTACTCCCATATGGGAGAGTGCGCATGGTGAATGTTGTATTCACTCCCGAAGCAATTTCTGTGTTTCATCAACACTCCGATAGTCCACAGATTACAGAATGCCTCCAGATGTGCATCGGAAACTACTACTGGTCTTCCAGGGAACGATCAAAGCGTAGACTGTTTGAGACATTACTCCCATGGAGGTAAGTGCGCATGGTGACTGTTGTATTCAATCCCGATGCAAATTCTGTGCTTAATCAACACTCTGATAGTCCACAGATTACAGAATGCCTCCAGATGTGCAATGGATACTACCACTGGTCTTCCAGGAAACGATCAAAGCGTAGACTGTTTGAGACATTATTCCCATGGAGGAAAGTGCGAATGGTGACTGTTGTATTCAATCCCGATTCGATTTCTGTGTTTCATCATTACTCTGATAGTCCACAGATTACAGAATTCCTCTAGATGTGCATCGGAAACTGCTACTGGTCTTCCAGGGAACGGTCAAAGCGTAGACTGTTTGTGACTTTACTCCCATGGAGGTAAGTGAGCATGGTGACTGTTGTATTCAATCCCGAAACAATTTCTGAGTTTCATCAACACTCTGATAGTCCACAGATTACAGAATGCCTCCAGATGTGCAATGGAAACTACCACTGGTCTTCTAGGAAAAGATCAAATCGTAGACTGTTTCAGACATTACTCCCATGGAGGAAAGTGCGCATGGTGACTGTTGTATTCAATCCCGATTCGATTTCTGTGTTTCATCAACACCCTGATAGTCCACAGATTACTGAATTCCTCCAGATGTACATCGGAAACTACTACTGGCCTTCCAGGGAACGATCAAAGCGTAAACTGTTTGAGACATTACTCCCATGGAGGAAAGTGCGCATGGTGACTGTTGTATTCAATCCTGAAGCAATTTCTGTGTTTCATCAACAATCTGATAGTCCGCAGATTACAGAATGCCTCCAGATGTGCATCGGAAGCTATTACTGGTCTTCCAGGGAACGATCAAAGCGTAGACTGTTTGAGACATTACTCCCATGGAGGAAAGTGCGCATGGTGACTCTTGTATTCAATCCCGATGCAGTTTGTGTTTCATCTACACTCTGATAGTCCACAGACCACAGAATGACTCCAGATGTGCATCGGAAACTACTACTGGTCTTCCAGGGAACGATGAAAGCGTATTCTGTTTGAGACATTACTCCCATGGAGGTAAGGGCGCATGGTGACAGTTGTATTCAATCCCGATTCAATTTCTCTGTTTCATTAACAATCTGATTGTCCGCAGATTACAGAATGCCTCCAGATGTGCATCGGAAACTACTACTGGTCTTCCAGGGAACAATCACAGCGTAGACTGTTTGAGACATTACTCCCATGGAGGAAAGTGCGCATGGTGACTGTTGTATTCAATCGCAAGCAATTTGGGTTTCATCTACACTCTGACAGTCCACAGATTACAGAATGCCTCCAGATGTGCATCGGAAACTACTACTGGTCTACCAGGAAACGATAAAAGCGTAGACTGTTTGAGACATTACTCCCATGGAGGTAAGTGCGCATGGTGACTGTTGTATTCAATCCCGATGCAAATTCTGTGCTTAATCAACACTCTGATAGTCCACAGATTACAGAATGCCTCCAGATGTGCAATGGATACTACCACTGGTCTTCCAGCAAACGATCAAAGCGTAGACTGTTTGAGACATTATTCCCATGGAGGTAAGAGCGCATGGTGACTGTTGTATTCAATCCCGATGCAAATTCTGTGCTTAATCAACACTCTGATAGTCCACAGATTACAGAATACCTCCAGATGTGCATCGGAAACTACTACTGGTCTTCCAGGGAACGATCAAAGCGTAGACTGTTTGTGACATTACTCCCATGGAGGTAAGTGCGCATGGTGACTGTTGTATTCAATCCCCATGCGATTTTCATTTCATCTACACTCTGACAGTCCACAGATTACAGAATGCCTCCAGATGTGCAATGGAAACTACCACTGGCCTTCCAGGAAACCATCAAAGCGCGGACTGTTTGAGACATTACACCCATGGAGGAAAGTGCGGATGGTGACAGTTGTATTCAATCCCTTTTCGATTTCTGTGTTTCATCAACACTCTGATAGTCCACAGATTTCAGAAATCCTCCAGATGTGCAAGGGAAACTACTACTGGTCTACCAGGGAACGATCAAAGCGTATTCTGTTTGAGACATTACTCCCATGGAGGTAAGGGCGCATGGTGACAGTTGTATTCAATCCCGATTCAATTTCTCTGTTTCATCAAACTCTGATAGTCCACAGATTACAGAATGTCTCCAGATGTGCATCGGAAACTACTACTGGTCTACAGGGTTCGATCAAAGCGTAAACTGTTTGAGTCATTACTCCCATGGAGGAAAGAGCGCATGGTGACTGTTGTATTCAATACTGAAGCAATTTCTGTGTTTCATTAACAATCTGATTGTCCGCAGATTACAGAATGCCTCCAGATGTGCATCGGAAACTACTACTGGTCTTCCAGGGAACAATCACAGCGTAGACTGTTTGAGACATTACTCCCATGGAGGAAAGTGCGCATGGTGACTGTTGTATTCAATCGCAAGCAATTTGGGTTTCATCTACACTCTGATAGTCCACAGATTACAGAATGCCTCCAGATGTGCATCGGAAACTACTACTGGTCTACCAGGAAACGATAAAAGCGTAGACTGTTTGAGACATTACTCCCATGGAGGTAAGTGCGCATGGTGACTGTTGTATTCAATCCCGGTGCAAATTCTGTGTTTCATCAACACGCTGATAGTCCAGAGATTACAGAAATCCTCCAGATGTGCATCGGAAACAACTACTGGTCTTGCAGGGAACGATCAAAGCGTAACCTGTTTGAGAAATTACTCCTATTGGGGAAAGTGCGCATGGTGACTGTTGTATTCAATCCCGAAGCAATTTCTGTGTTTCATCAACACTCTGATAGTCCACAGATTACACAATGCCTCCTGATGTGCATCGGAAACTACTACTGGTCTTCCAGGGAACGATCAAAGCGTAGACTGTTTGAGACATTACTCCCATGGAGGTAAGAGCGCATGGTGACTGTTGTATTCAATCCCGATGCAAATTCTGTGCTCAATCAACACTCTGATAGTCCACAGATTACAGAATGCCTCCAGATGTGCATCGGAAACTACTACTGGTCTTCCAGGGAACGATCAAAGCGTAGACTGTTTGTGACATTACTCCCATGGAGGTAAGTGCGCATGGTGACTGTTGTATTCAATCCCGATGTAATTTTGGTTTCATCTACACTCTGATAGTCCACAGATTACAGAATGCCTCCAGATGTGCAATGGAAACTACCACTGGCCTTCCAGGAAACGATCAAAGCGTAGACTGTGTGAGACATTACTCCCATGGAGGAAAGTGCGCAAGGTGACTGTTGTATTCAATCCCGATGCAATTTCGGTGTTTCATCAACACTCTGATAGTCCACAGATTACAGAAATCCTCCAGATGTGCATCGGAAACTACTGCCGGTCTTCCAGGGAACGATCAAAGCGTAACCCGTTTGAGACATTACTTCCATGGGGGAAAGTGCGCATGGTGACTGTTGTATTCAATCCCGAAGCAATTTCTGTGTTTCATCAACACCTTGATAGTCCACAGGTTACAGAATGCCTCCAGATGTGCATCGGAAACTACTACTGGTCTTCCAGGAAACGATCAAAGCGTAGACTGTTTGAGACATTATTCCCATGGAGGAAAGTGCGCATGGTGACTGTTGTATTCAATCCCGATTCGATTTCTGTGTTTCATCAACACTCAGATAGTCCACAGATTACAGAATTCCTCCAGATGTGCATCGGAAATTACTACTGGTCTTCCAGGGAACGATCAAAGCGTAGACTGTTTGTGACATTACTCCCATGGAGGTAAGTGCGCATGGTGACTGTTGTATTCAATCCCGATGCAAATTCTGTGTTTAATCTACACTCTGATAGTCCACAGACTACAGAATGCCTCCAGATGTGCAATGGAAACTACCACTGGTCTTCCAAGAAACGATCAAAGCGTAGACTGTTTGAGACATTACTCCCATGGAGGAAAGTGAGCATGGTGACTGTTGTATTCAATCCCGACTCGATTTCTGTGTTTCATCAACAATCTGATAGTCCACAGATTACTGAATTCCTCCAGATATGCATCGGAAACTACTACTGGTCTTCCGGGGAACGATAAAAGCGTAAACTGTTTGAGACATTACTCCCATGGAGGAAAGTGCGCATGGTGACTGTTGTATTCAATCCTGAAGCAATTTCTGTGTTTCATTAACAATCTGATAGTCCGCAGATTACAGAATGCCTCCATATATGCATCGTAAACTACTACTGGTCTTCCAGGGAACGATCAAAGCGTAGACTGTTTGAGACATTACTCCCATGGAGGAAAGTGCGCATGGTGACTGTTGTATTCAATCCCGATGCAATTTGGGTTTCATCTACACTCTGATAGTCCACAGATTACAGAATGCCTCCAGATGTGCATCGGAAACTACTACTGGTCTACCAGGAAACGATAAAAGCGTAGACTGTTTGAGACATTACTCCCATGGAGTAAGTGCGCATGGTGACTGTTGTATTCAATCCCGATGCAAATTCTGTGTTTAATCAACACTCTGATAGTCCACAGATTACAGAATGCCTCCACAAGTGCAATGGAAACTACCACTGGCCTTCCAGGAAACGATCAAAACGTAGACTGTTTGAGACATTACTCCCATGGAGGAAAGTGCGCATGGTGACTGTTGTATTCAATGCCGACTCGATTTCTGTGTTTCATCAGCACTCTGATAGTCCACAGATTACAGAAATCCTCCAGATGTGCATCGGAAACTACTACTGGTCTTCCAGGGAACGATCAAAGCGTAAACTCTTTGAGACACTACCCCCATGCAGGGATGTGCGCATGGTGACTGTTGTATTCAATCCCGATGCAATTTCGGTGTTTCATCAACACTCCGATAGTCCACAGATTACAGAATGCCTCCAGATGTGCATCGGAAACTACTACTGGTCTTCCAGGGAACGATCAAAGCGTAGACTGTTTGAGACATTACTCCCACGGAGGTAAGTGCGCATGGTGACTGTTGTATTCAATCCCGATGCAAATTCTGTGCTTAATCAACACTCTGATAGTCCACAGATTACAGAATGCCTCCAGATGTGCAATGGAAACTACCACTGGTCTTCCAGGAAACGATCAAAGTGTAGACTGTTTGAGACATTATTCCCATGGAGGAAAGTGCGCATGGTGACTGTTGTATTCAATCCCGATTCGATTTCTGTGTTTCATCATCACTCTGATAGTCCACAGATTACAGAATTCCTCCAGATGTGCATCGGAAACTACTACTGGTCTTCCAGGGAGCGGTCAAAGCGTAGACTGTTTGTGACTTTACTCCCATGGAGATAAGTGCGCATGGTGACTGTTGTATTCAATCCCGAAACAATTTCTGAGTTTCATCAACACTCTGATAGTCCACAGATTACAGAATGCCTCCAGATGGGCATCGGAAACTACTACTGGTCTTCCAGGAAACGATCAAAGCGTAGACTGTTTGAGACATTACTCTCATGGAGAAAAGTGCAAATGGTGACGGTTGTATTCAATCCCGATGCAAATTCTGTGTTTAATCAACACTCTGATAGTCCACAGTTACAAATGCCTCCAGATGTGCAATGGAAACTACCACTGGTCTTCCAGGAAACGATCAAAGCGTAGACTGTTTGAGGCTTACTCCCATGGAGGAAAGTGCGCATGGTGACTGTTGTATTCAATCCCCATTCGATTTCTGTGTTTCATCAACACTCTGATAGTCCACAGATTACAGAATGCCTCCAGATGTGCATCAGAAACTACTACTGGTCTTCCAGGGAACGATCAAAGCGTAAACTGTTTGAGACATTACTCCCATGGAGGAAAGTGCGCATGGTGACTGTTGTATTCAATCCCGAAGCAATTTCTGTGTTTCATCAATTCTCTGATAGTCCACATATTACAGAATGCCTCCAGATGTGCATCGGAAACTGCTAGTGGTCTTCCAGGGAACGATCAAAGCGTAGACTGTTTGAGACATTACTCCCATGGAGGAAAGTGCACATGCGGACTGATGTATTCAATCCCAATGCAATTTTGGTTTCATCTACACTCTGATAGTCCACATATTACAGAATGCCTGCAGATGTGCATCGGAAACTACTACTGGTCTTCCAGGGAACGATCAAAGCGTAAACTCTTTGAGACATTACTCCCATGCAGGGAAGTGCGCATGGTGACTGTTGTATTCAATCCCGATGCAATTTCGGTGTTTCATCAACACTCTGATAGTCCACAGATTACAGAATGCCTCCAGATGTGCATCGGAAACTACTACTGGTCTACCAGGAAACGATCAAACCGTAGACTGTTTGAGACATTACTCCCATGGAGGTAACTGCGCATGGTGACTGTTGTATTCAATCCCGATGCAATTTCTGTGTTTCATCAACACTCTGATAGTCCACAGATTACAGAATGCCTCCAGATGTGCATCAGAAACTACTACTGGTCTTCCAGGGAACGATCAAAGCGTAAACTCTTTGAGACACTACTCGCATGCAGGGATGTGCGCATGGTGACTGTTGTATTCAATCCCGATGCAATTTCGGTGTTTCATCAACACTCCGATAGTCCACAGATTACAGAATGCCTCCAGATGTGCATCGGAAACTGCTACTGGTCTTCCAGGAAACGATCAAAGCGTAGACTGTTTGAGACATTACTCCCATGGAGGGAAGTGCGCATTATGACTGTTGTATTCAATCCCGACTCGATTTCTGTGTTTCATCAACACTCTGATAGTCCACAGATTACAGAGTGCCTCCAGATGTGCATCGGAAACTACTAATGGTCTTCCGGGGAACGATCAAAGCGTAAACTGTTTGAGACATTACTCCCATGGAGGAAAGTGCGCATGGTGACTGTTGTATTCAATCCTGAAGCGATTTCTGTGTTTCATTAACAATCTGATAGTCCGCAGATTACAGAATGCCTCCAGATGTGCAATGAAAACTACCACTGGCCTTCCAGGAAACGATCAAAGCGTAGACTGTTTGAGACCTTACTCCCGTGGAGGAAAGTGCGCATGGTGACTGTTGTATTCAGTCCCGATTCGATTACTGTGTTTCATCAACACTCTGATAGTCCACAGATTACAGAAATCCTACAGATGTGCATCGGAAACTACTACTGGTCTTCAAGGGAACGATCAAAGCGTAACCTGTTTGAGACGTTACTCCCATGGGGGAAAGTGCGCCTGGTGACTGTTGTATTCAATCCCGAAGCAATTTCTGTGTTTCATCAACACTCTGATAGTCCACAGATTACAGAATGCCTCCAGATGTGCATCGGAAACTACTACTGGTCTTCCAGGGAACAATCAAAGCGAAGACTGTTTGAGACATTACTCCCATGGAGGTAAGAGCGCATGGTGACTGTTGTATTCAATCCCGATGCAAATTCTGTGCTTAATCAACACTCTGATAGTCCACAGATTACAGAATACCTCCAGATGTGCATCGGAAACTACTACTGGTCTTCCAGGGAACGATCAAAGCGTAGACTGTTTGTGACATTACTCCCTTGGAGGTAAGTGCGCATGGTGACTGTTGTATTCAATCCCCATGCGATTTTGATTTCATCTACACTCTGACAGTCCACAGATTACAGAATGCCTCCAGATGTGCAATGGAAACTACCACTGGCCTTCCAGGAAACGATCAAAGCGCAGACTGTTTGAGACATTACACCCATGGAGGAAAGTGCGCATGGTGACAGTTGTATTCAATCCCTTTTCGATTTCTGTGTTTCATCAACACTCTGATAGTCCACAGATTTCAGAAATCCTCCAGATGTGCAAGGGAAACTACTACTGGTCTTCCAGGGAACGATCAAAGCGTAACCTGTTTGAGACATTACTCCCATGGGGGAAAGTGCGCATGGTGACTGTTGTATTCAATCCCGAAGCAATTTCTGTGTTTCATCAACACTCTGATAGTCCACAAATTACAGAATGCCTCCAGATGTGTAATGGAAACTACCATTGGTCTTCCAGGAAACGATCAAAGCGTAGCCTGTTTGAGACATTACTCCCATGGGGGAAAGTGCGCATGGTGACTGTTGTATTCAATCCCGATTCGATTTCTGTGTTTCATCAACACTCTGATAGTCCACAGATTACAGAATTCCTCCAGATGTGCATCGGAAACTACTACTGGTCTTCCGGGGAACGATCAAAGAGTAAACTGTTTGAGACATTACTCCCATGGAGGAAAGTGCGCATGGTGACTGTTGTATTCAATCCTGAAGCAATTTCTGTGTTTCATTAACAATCTGATAGTCCGCAGATTACAGAATGCCTCCAGATGTGCATCGGAAACTACTACTGGTCTTCCAGGGAACGATCAAAGAGTAGACTGTTTGAGACATTACTCCCAAGGAGGAAAGTGTGCATGGTGACTGTTGTATTCAATCCCGATGCAATTTGGGTTTCATCTACACTCTGATAGTCCACAGATTACAGAATGCCTCCAGATGTGCAACGGAAACTACTACTGGCCTTCCAGGAAACGATCAAAGCGTAGACTGTTTGAGACATTGCTCCCAAGGAGGAAAGTGCGCATGGTGACTGTTGTATTCAATCCCGATTCGATTTCTGTGTTTCATCAACACTCTGATAGTCCACAGATTACAGTAATCTTCCAGATGTGCATCGGAAACTACTACTGGTCTTCCAAGGAACGATCAAAGCGTAACCTGTTTGAGATATTACTCCCATATGGGAGAGTGCGCATGGTGAATGTTGTATTCACTCCCGAAGCAATTTCTGTGTTTCATCAACACTCCGATAGTCCACAGATTACAGAATGCCTCCAGATGTGCATCGGAAACTACTACTGGTCTTCCAGGGAACGATCAAAGCGTAGACTGTTTGAGACATTACTCCCATGGAGGTAAGTGCGCATGGTGACTGTTGTATTCAATCCCGATGCAAATTCTGTGCTTAATCAACACTCTGATAGTCCACAGATTACAGAATGCCTCCAGATGTGCAATGGATACTACCACTGGTCTTCCAGGAAACGATCAAAGCGTAGACTGTTTGAGACATTATTCCCATGGAGGAAAGTGCGCATGGTGACTGTTGTATTTAATCCCGATTCGATTTCTGTGTTTCATCATTACTCTGATAGTCCACAGATTACAGAATTCCTCTAGATGTGCATCGGAAACTGCTACTGGTCTTCCAGGGAACGGTCAAAGCGTAGACTGTTTGTGACTTTACTCCCATGGAGGTAAGTGCGCATGGTGACTGTTGTATTCAATCCCGAAACAATTTCTGAGTTTCATCAACACTCTGATAGTCCACAGATTACAGAATGCCTCCAGATGTGCAATGGAAACTACCACTGGTCTTCCAGGAAAAGATCAAGTCGTAGACTGTTTCAGACATTACTCCCATGGAGGAAAGTGCGCATGGTGACTGTTGTATTCAATCCCGATTCGATTTCTGTGTTTCATCAACACCCTGATAGTCCACAGATTACTGAATTCCTCCAGATGTACATCGGAAACTACTACTGGTCTTCCAGGGAACGATCAAGGCGTAAACTGTTTGAGACATTACTCCCATGGAGGAAAGTGCGCATGGTGACTGTTGTATTCAATCCTGAAGCAATTTCTGTGTTTCATCAACAATCTGATAGTCCGCAGATTACAGAATGCCTCCAGATGTGCATCGGAAGCTATTACTGGTCTTCCAGGGAACGATCAAAGCGTAGACTGTTTGAGACATTACTCCCATGGAGGAAAGTGCGCATGGTGACTCTTGTATTCAATCCCGATGCAGTTTGTGTTTCATCTACACTCTGATAGTCCACAGACTACAGAATGACTCCAGATGTGCATCGGAAACTACTACTGGTCTTCCAGGGAACTATGAAAGCGTATTCTGTTTGAGACATTACTCCCATGGAGGTAAGGGCGCATGGTGACAGTTGTATTCAATCCCGATTCAATTTCTCTGTTTCATCAAAACTCTGATAGTCCACAGATTACAGAATGCCTCCAGATGTGCATCGGAAACTACTACTGGTCTACAGGGTTCGATCAAAGCGTAAACTGTTTGAGTCATTACTCCCATGGAGGAAAGAGCGCATGGTGACTGTTGTATTCAATACTGAAGCAATTTCTGTGTTTCATTAACAATCTGATTGTCCGCAGATTACAGAATGCCTCCAGATGTGCATCGGAAACTACTACTGGTCTTCCAGGGAACAATCACAGCGTAGACTGTTTGAGACATTACTCCCATGGAGGAAAGTGCACATGGTGACTGTTGTATTCAATCGCAAGCAATTTGGGTTTCATCTACACTCTGATAGTCCACAGATTACAGAATGCCTCCAGATGTGCATCGGAAACTACTACTGGTCTACCAGGAAACGATAAAAGCGTAGACTGTTTGAGACATTACTCCCATGGAGGTAAGTGCGCATGGTGACTGTTGTATTCAATCCCGGTGCAAATTCTGTGTTTCATCAACACGCTGATAGTCCAGAGATTACAGAAATCCTCCAGATGTTCATCGGAAACAACTACTGGTCTTGCAGGGAACGATCAAAGCGTAACCTGTTTGAGACATTACTCCTATTGGGGAAAGTGCGCATGGTGACTGTTGTATTCAATCCCGAAGCAATTTCTGTGTTTCATCAACACTCTGATAGTCCACAGATTACACAATAACTCCAGATGTGCATCGGAAACTACTACTGGTCTTCCAGGGAACGATCAAAGCGTAGACTGTTTGAGACATTACTCCCATGGAGGTAAGAGCGCATGGTGACTGTTGTATTCAATCCCGATGCAAATTCTGTGCTTAACCAACACTCTGATAGTCCACAGATTACAGAATGCCTCCAGATGTGCATCGGAAACTACTACTGGTCTTCCAGGGAACGATCAAAGCGTAGACTGTTTGTGACATTACTCCCATGGAGGTAAGTGCGCATGGTGACTGTTGTATTCAATCCCGATGTAATTTTGGTTTCATCTACACTCTGATAGTCCACAGATTACAGAATGCCTCCAGATGTGCAATCGAAACTACCACTGGCCTTCCAGGAAACGATCAAAGCGTAGACTGTGTGAGACATTACTCCCATGGAGGAAAGTGCGCAAGGTGACTGTTGTATTCAATCCCGATGCAATTTCGGTGTTTCATCAACACTCTGATAGTCCACAGATTACATAAATCCTCCAGATGTGCATCGGAAACTACTGCCGGTCTTCCAGGGAACGATCAAAGCGTAACCTGTTTGAGACATTACTTCCATGGGGGAAAGTGCGCATGGTGACTGTTGTATTCAATCCCGAAGCAATTTCTGTGTTTCATCAACACCTTGATAGTCCACAGGTTACAGAATGCCTCCAGATGTGCATCGGAAACTACTACTGGTCTTTCAGGAAACGATCAAAGCGTAGACTGTTTGAGACATTATTCCCATGGAGGAAAGTGCGCATGGTGACTGTTGTATTCAATCCCGATTCGATTTCTGTGTTTCATCAACACTCAGATAGTCCACAGATTACAGAATTCCTCCAGATGTGCATCGGAAATTACTACTGGTCTTCCAGGGAACGATCAAAGCGTAGACTGTTTGTGACATTACTCCCATGGAGGTAAGTGCGCATGGTGACTGTTGTATTCAATCCCGATGCAAATTCTGTGTTTAATCTACACTCTGATAGTCCACAGATTACAGAATGCCTCCAGATGTGCAATGGAAACTACCACTGGTCTTCCAAGAAACGATCAAAGCGTAGACTGTTTGAGACATTACTCCCATGGAGGAAAGTGAGCATGGTGACTGTTGTATTCAATCCCGACTCGATTTCTGTGTTTCATCAACAATCTGATAGTCCACAGATTACTGAATTCCTCCAGATATGCATCGGAAACTACTACTGGTCTTCCGGGGAACGATCAAAGCGTAAACTGTTTGAGACATTACTCCCATGGAGGAAAGTGCGCATGGTGACTGTTGTATTCAATCCTGAAGCAATTTCTGTGTTTCATTAACAATCTGATAGTCCGAAGATTACAGAATGCCTCCATATATGCATCGTAAACTACTACTGGTCTTCCAGGGAACGATCAAAGCGTAGACTGTTTGAGACATTACTCCCATGGAGGAAAGTGCGCATGGTGACTGTTGTATTCAATCCCGATGCAATTTGGGTTTCATCTACACTCTGATAGTCCACAGATTACAGAATGCCTCCAGATGTGCATCGGAAACTACTACTGGTCTACCAGGAAACGATAAAAGCGTAGACTGTTTGAGACATTACTCCCATGGAGTAAGTGCGCATGGTGACTGTTGTATTCAATCCCGATGCAAATTCTGTGTTTAATCAACACTCTGATAGTCCACAGATTACAGAATGCCTCCACAAGTGCAATGGAAACAACCACTGGCCTTCCAGGAAACGATCAAAACGTAGACTGTTTGAGACATTACTCCCATGGAGGAAAGTGCGCATGGTGACTGTTGTATTCAATGCCGATTCGATTTCTGTGTTTCATCAACACTCTGATAGTCCACAGATTTAAGAAATCCTCCCGATGTGCAAGGGAAACTACTACTGGTCTTCCTGGGAACGATCAAAGCGTAACCTGTTTGAGACATCACTCCCATGGGGGAAAGTGCGCATGGTGACAGTTGTATTCAATCCCGAAGCAATATCTGTGTTTCATCAACACTCTGATAGTCCACAGATTACAGAATGCCTCCAGATGTGAATCGGAAACTACTATTGGTCTTCCAGGGAACGATCAAAGCGTAGACTGTTAGAGACATTACTCCCATGGAGGTAAGTGCGCATGGTGACTGTTGTATTCAATCCCGATGCATATTCTGTGCTTAATCAGCACTCTGATATTCCACGGATTACAGAATGCCTCCAGATGTGTAATGGAAACTACCATTGGTCTTCCAGGAAACGATCAAAGCGTAGCCTGTTTGAGACATTACTCCCATGGAGGAAAGTGCGCATGGTGACTGTTGTATTCAATCCCGATTCGATTTCTGTGTTTCATCAACACTCTGATAGTCCACAGATTACAGAATTCCTCCAGATGTGCATCGGAAACTACTACTGGTCTTCCGGGGAACGATCAAAGAGTAAACTGTTTCAGACATTGTGCACATGGTGACTGTTGTATTCAATCCTGAAGCAATTTCTGTGTTTCATTTACAATCTGATAGTCCGCAGATTACAGAATGCCTCCAGATGTGCATCGGAAACTACTACTGGTCTTCCAGGGAACGATCAAAGCGTAGACTGTTTGAGACATTACTCCCAAGGAGGAAAGTGTGCATGGTGACTGTTGTATTCAATCCCGATGCAATTTGGGTTTCATCTACACTCTGATAGTCCACAGATTACAGAATGCCTCCAGATGTGCAACGGAAACTACCACTGGCCTTCCAGGAAACGATCAAAGCGTAGACTGTTTGAGACATTGCTCCCAAGGAGGAAAGTGCGCATGGTGACTGTTGTATTCAATCCCGATTCGATTTCTGTGTTTCATCAACACTCTGATAGTCCACAGATTACAGAAATCCTCCAGATGTGCATCGGAAACTACTACTGGTCTTCCAAGGAACGATCAAAGCGTAACCTGTTTGAGATATTACTCCCATATGGGAAAGTGGGCATGGTGAATGTTGTATTCAATCCTGAAGCAATTTCTGTGTTTCATCAACACTCCGATAGTTCACAGATTACAGAATGCCTCCAGATGTGCATCGGAAACTACTACTGGTCTTCCAGGGAACGATCAAAGCGTAGACTATTTGAGACATTACTCCCATGGAGGTAAGTGCGCATGGTGACTGTTGTATTCAATCCCGATGCAAATTCTGTGCTTAATCAACACTCTGATAGTCCACAGATTACAGAATGCCTCCAGATGTGCAATGGATACTACCACTGGTCTTCCAGGAAACGATCAAAGCGTAGACTGTTTGAGACATTATTCCCATGGAGGAAAGTGCGCATGGTGATTGTTGTATTCAATCCCGATTCGATTTCTGTGTTTCATCATCACTCTGATAGTCCACAGATTACAGAATTCCTCCAGATGTGCATCGGAAACTACTACTGGTCTTCCAGGGAACGGTCAAAGCGTAGACTGTTTGTGACTTTACTCCCATGGAGGTAAGTGCGCATGGTGACTGTTGTATTCAATCCCGAAACAATTTCTGAGTTTCATCAACACTCTGATAGTCCACAGATTACAGAATGCCTCCAGATGAGCAATGGAAACTACCACTGGTCTTCCAGGAAAAGATCAAATCGTAGACTGTTTCAGACATTACTCCCATGGAGGAAAGTGCGCATGGTGACTGTTGTATTCAATCCCGATTCGATTTCTGTGTTTCATCAACACCCTGATAGTCCACAGATTACTGAATTCCTCCAGATGTACATCGGAAACTACTACTGGTCTTCCGGGGAACGATCAAAGCGTAAACTGTTTGAGACATTACTCCCATGGAGGAAAGTGCGCATGGTGACTGTTGTATTCAATCCTGAAGCAATTTCTGTGTTTCATCAACAATCTGATAGTCCGCAGATTACATAATGCCTCCAGATGTGCATCGGAAACTATTATTGGACTTCCAGGGAACGATCAAAGCGTAGACTGTTTGAGACATTACTCCCATGGAGGAAAGTGCGCATGGTGACTCTTGTATTCAATCCCGATGCAGTTTGTGTTTCATCTACACTCTGATAGTCCACAGACTACAGAATGACTCCAGATGTGCATCGGAAACTACTACTGGTCTTCCAGGGAACGATGAACCGTATTCTGTTTGAGACATTAATCCCATGGAGGTAAGGGCGCATGGTGACAGTTGTATTCAATCCCGATTCAATTTCTCTGTTTCATCAAAACTCTGATAGTCCACAGATTACAGAATGCCTCCAGATGTGCATCGGAAACTACTACTGGTCTACAGGGTTCGATCAAAGCGTAAACTGTTTGAGTCATTACTCCCATGGAGGAAAGAGAGCATGGTGCCTGTTGTATTCAATACCGAAGCAATTTCTGTGTTTCATTAACAATCTGATAGTCCGCAGATTACAGAATGCCTCCAGATGTGCATCGGAAACTACTACTGGTCTTCCAGGGAACATTCACAGCGTAGACTGTTTGAGACATTACTCCCATGGAGGAAAGTACGTATGGTGACTGTTGTATTCAATCCCAAGCAATTTGGGTTTCATCTACACTCTAATAGTCCACAGATCACAGAATGCCTCCAGATGTGCATCGGAAACTACTACTGGTCTACCAGGAAACGATAAAAGCGTAGACTGTTTGAAACATTACTCCCATGGAGGTAAGTGCGCATGGTGACTGTTGTATTCAATCCCGGTGCAAATTCTGTGTTTCATCAACACGCTGATAGTCCAGAGATTACAGAAATCCTCCAGATGTGCATCGGAAACAACTACTGGTCTTGCAGGGAACGGTTAAAGCGTAACCTGTTTGAGACATTACTCCTATTGGGGAAAGTGCGCATGGTGACTGTTGTATTCAATCCCGAAGCAATTTCTGTGTTTCATCAACACTCTGATAGTCCACAGATTACACAATGCCTCCAGATGTGCATCGGAAACTACTACTGGTCTTCCAGGGAACGATCAAAGCGTAGACTGTTTGAGACATTACTCCCATGGAGGTAAGAGCGCATGGTGACTGTTGTATACAATCCCGATGCTAATTCTGTGCTTAATCAACACTCTGATAGTCCACAGATTACAGAATGCCTCCAGATGTGCATCGGAAACTACCACTGGTCTTCCAGGAAAAGATCAAATCGTAGACTGTTTCAGACATTACTCCCATGGAGGAAAGTGCGCATGGTGACTGTTGTATTCAATCCCGATTCGATTTCTGTGTTTCATCAACACCCTGATAGTCCACAGATTACTGAATTCCTCCAGATGTACATCGGAAACTACTACTGGTCTTCCGGGGAACGATCAAAACGTAAACTGTTTGAGACATTACTCCCATGGAGGAAAGTGCGCATGGTGACTGTTGTATTCAATCCTGAAGCAATTTCTGTGTTTCATCAACAATCTGATAGTCCGCAGATTACATAATGCCTCCAGATGTGCATCGGAAACTATTATTGGTCTTCCAGGGAACGATCAAAGCGTAGACTGTTTGAGACATTACTCCCATGGAGGAAAGTGCGCATGGTGACTCTTGTATTCAATCCCGATGCAGTTTGTGTTTCATCTACACTCTGATAGTCCACAGACTACAGAATGACTCCAGATGTGCATCGGAAACTACTACTGGTCTTCCAGGGAACGATGAACCGTATTCTGTTTGAGACATTAATCCCATGGAGGTAAGGGCGCATGGTGACAGTTGTATTCAATCCCGATTCAATTTCTCTGTTTCATCAAAACTGTGATAGTCCACAGATTACAGAATGCCTCCAGATGTGCATCGGAAACTACTACTGGTCTACAGGGTTCGATCAAAGCGTAAACTGTTTGAGTCATTACTCCCATGGAGGAAAGAGAGCATGGTGTCTGTTGTATTCAATACCGAAGCAATTTCTGTGTTTCATTAACAATCTGATAGTCCGCAGATTACAGAATGCCTCCAGATGTGCATCGGAAACTACTACTGGTCTTCCAGGGAACATTCACAGCGTAGACTGTTTGAGACATTACTCCCATGGAGGAAAGTGCGTATGGTGACTGTTGTATTCAATCCCAAGCAATTTGGGTTTCATCTACACTCTAATAGTCCACAGATCACAGAATGCCTCCAGATGTGCATCGGAAACTACTACTGGTCTACCAGGAAACGATAAAAGCGTAGACTGTTTGAGACATTACTCCCATGGAGGTAAGTGCGCATGGTGACTGTTGTATTGAATCCCGGTGCAAATTCTGTGTTTCATCAACACGCTGATAGTCCAGAGATTACAGAAATCCTCCAGATGTGCATCGGAAACAACTACTGGTCTTGCAGGGAACGATTAAAGCGTAACCTGTTTGAGACATTACTCCTACTGGGGAAAGTGCGCATGGTGACTGTTGTATTCAATCCCGAAGCAATTTCTGTGTTTCATCAACACTCTGATAGTCCACAGATTACACAATGCCTCCAGATGTGCATCGGAAACTACTACTGGTCTTCCAGGGAACGATCAAAGCGTAGACTGTTTGAGACATTACTCCCATGAGGTAAGAGCGCATGGTGACTGTTGTATTCAATCCCGATGCAAATTCTGTGCTTAATCAACACTCTGATAGTCCACAGATTACAGAATGCCTCCAGATGTGCATCGGAAACTACTACTGGTCTTCCAGGGAACGATCAAAGCGTAGACTGTTTGTGACATTACTCTCATGGAGGTAAGTGCGCATGGTGACTGTTGTATTCAATCCCGATGTAATTTTGGTTTCATCTACACTCTGATAGTCCACAGATTACAGAATGCCTCCAGATGTGCATCGGAAACTACCACTGGCCTTCCAGGAAACGATCAAAGCGTAGACTGTGTGAGACATTACTCCCATGGAGGAGAGTGCGCAAGATGACTGTTGTATTCAATCCCGATGCAATTTCGGTGTTTCATCAACACTCTGATAGTCCACAGATTACAGAAATCCTCCAGATGTGCATCGGAAACTACTGCCGGTCTTCCAGGTAACGATCAAAGCGTAACCTGTTTGAGACATTACTTGCATGGGGGAAAGTGCGCATGGTGACTGTTGTATTCAATCCCGAAGCAATTTCTGTGTTTCATCAACACCTTGATAGTCCACAGGTTACAGAATGCCTCCAGATGTGCATCTTAAACTACTACTGGTCTTCCAGGGAACGATCAAAGCGTTGACTGTTTGAGACATTACTCCCATGGAGGTAAGTGCGCATGGTGACTGTTGTATTCAATCCCGATGCAAATTCTGTGCTTAATCAACACTCTGATAGTCCACAGATTACAGAATGCCACCAGATGTGCAATGGAAACTACCACTGGTCTTCCAGGAAACGATCAAAGCGTAGACTGTTTGAGACATTATTCCCATGGAGGAAAGTACGCATGGTGACTGTTGTATTCAATCCCGATTCGATTTCTGTGTTTCATCAACACTCAGATAGTCCACAGATTACAGAATTCCTCCAGATGTGCATCGGAAATTACTACTGGTCTTCCAGGGAACGATCAAAGCGTTGACTGTTTGAGACATTACTCCCATGGAGGTAAGTGCGCATGGTGACTGTTGTATTCAATCCCGATGCAAATTCTGTGCTTAATCAACACTCTGATAGTCCACAGATTACAGAATGCCACCAGATGTGCAATGGAAACTACCACTGGTCTTCCAGGAAACGATCAAAGCGTAGACTGTTTGAGACATTATTCCCATGGAGGAAAGTACGCATGGTGACTGTTGTATTCAATCCCGATTCGATTTCTGTGTTTCATCAACACTCAGATAGTCCACAGATTACTGAATTCCTCCAGATAAGCATCGGAAACTACTACTGGTCTTCCGGGGAACGATCAAAGCGTAAACTGTTTGAGACATTACTCCCATGGAGGAAAGTGCACATGGTGACTGTTGTATTCAATCCTGAAGCAATTTCTGTATTTCATTAACAATCTGATAGTCCGCAGATTACAGAATGCCTCCAGATATGCATCGTAAACTACTACTGGTCTTCCAGGGAACGATCAAAGCGTAGACTGTTTGAGACATTACTCCCATGGAGGAAAGTGCGCATGGTGACTGTTGTATTCAATCCCGATGCAATTTGGGTTTCATCTACACTCTGATGGTCCACAGATTACAGAATGCCTCCAGATGTGCATCGGAAACTACTACTGGTCTACCAGGAAACGATAAAAGCGTAAACTGTTTGAGACATTACTCCCATGGAGTAAGTGCGCATGGTGACTGTTGTATACAATCCCGATGCAAATTCTGTGTTTAATCAACACTCTGATAGTCCACAGATTACAGAATGCCTCCACAAGTGCAATGGAAACTACCACTGGCCTTCCAGGAAACGATCAAAACGTAGACTGTTTGAGACATTACTCCCATGGATGAAAGTGCGCATGGTGACTGTTGTATTCAATGCCGATTCGATTTCTGTGTTTCATCAACACCCTGATAGTCCACAGGTTACAGAATGCCTCCAGATGTGCATCGGAAACTACTACTGGTCTTCCAGGGAACGATCAAAGCGTAGACTATTTGAGACATTACTCCCATGGAGGTAAGTGCGCATGGTGACTGTTGTATTCAATCCCGATGCAAATTCTGTGCTTAATCAACACTCTGATAGTCCACAGATTACAGAATGCCTCCAGATGTGCAATGGATACTACCACTGGTCTTCCAGGAAACGATCAAAGCGTAGACTGTTTGAGACATTATTCCCATGGAGGAAAGTGCGCATGGTGATTGTTGTATTCAATCCCGATTCGATTTCTGTGTTTCATCATCACTCTGATAGTCCACAGATTACAGAATTCCTCCAGATGTGCATCGGAAACTACTACTGGTCTTCCAGGGAACGGTCAAAGCGTAGACTGTTTGTGACTTTACTCCCATGGAGGTAAGTGCGCATGGTGACTGTTGTATTCAATCCCGAAACAATTTCTGAGTTTCATCAACACTCTGATAGTCCACAGATTACAGAATGCCTCCAGATGTGCATCGGAAACTATTATTGGTCTTCCAGGGAACGATCAAAGCGTAGACTGTTTGAGACATTACTCCCATGGAGGAAAGTGCGCATGGTGACTCTTGTATTCAATCCCGATGCAGTTTGTGTTTCATCTACACTCTGATAGTCCACAGACTACAGAATGACTCCAGATGTGCATCGGAAACTACTACTGGTCTTCCAGGGAACGATGAACCGTATTCTGTTTGAGACATTAATCCCATGGAGGTAAGGGCGCATGGTGACAGTTGTATTCAATCCCGATTCAATTTCTCTGTTTCATCAAAACTCTGATAGTCCACAGATTACAGAATGCCTCCAGATGTGCATCGGAAACTACTACTGGTCTACAGGGTTCGATCAAAGCGTAAACTGTTTGAGTCATTACTCCCATGGAGGAAAGAGAGCATGGTGCCCGTTGTATTCAATACCGAAGCAATTTCTGTGTTTCATTAACAATCTGATAGTCCGCAGATTACAGAATGCCTCCAGATGTGCATCGGAAACTACTACTGGTCTTCCAGGGAACATTCACAGCGTAGACTGTTTGAGACATTACTCCCATGGAGGAAAGTACGTATGGTGACTGTTGTATTCAATCCCAAGCAATTTGGGTTTCATCTACACTCTAATAGTCCACAGATCACAGAATGCCTCCAGATGTGCATCGGAAACTACTACTGGTCTACCAGGAAACGATAAAAGCGTAGACTGTTTGAAACATTACTCCCATGGAGGTAAGTGCGCATGGTGACTGTTGTATTCAATCCCGGTGCAAATTCTGTGTTTCATCAACACGCTGATAGTCCAGAGATTACAGAAATCCTCCAGATGTGCATCGGAAACAACTACTGGTCTTGCAGGGAACGGTTAAAGCGTAACCTGTTTGAGACATTACTCCTATTGGGGAAAGTGCGCATGGTGACTGTTGTATTCAATCCCGAAGCAATTTCTGTGTTTCATCAACACTCTGATAGTCCACAGATTACACAATGCCTCCAGATGTGCATCGGAAACTACTACTGGTCTTCCAGGGAACGATCAAAGCGTAGACTGTTTGAGACATTACTCCCATGGAGGTAAGAGCGCATGGTGACTGTTGTATACAATCCCGATGCTAATTCTGTGCTTAATCAACACTCTGATAGTCCACAGATTACAGAATGCCTCCAGATGTGCATCGGAAACTACCACTGGTCTTCCAGGAAAAGATCAAATCGTAGACTGTTTCAGACATTACTCCCATGGAGGAAAGTGCGCATGGTGACTGTTGTATTCAATCCCGATTCGATTTCTGTGTTTCATCAACACCCTGATAGTCCACAGATTACTGAATTCCTCCAGATGTACATCGGAAACTACTACTGGTCTTCCGGGGAACGATCAAAGCGTAAACTGTTTGAGACATTACTCCCATGGAGGAAAGTGCGCATGGTGACTGTTGTATTCAATCCTGAAGCAATTTCTGTGTTTCATCAACAATCTGATAGTCCGCAGATTACATAATGCCTCCAGATGTGCATCGGAAACTATTATTGGTCTTCCAGGGAACGATCAAAGCGTAGACTGTTTGAGACATTACTCCCATGGAGGAAAGTGCGCATGGTGACTCTTGTATTCAATCCCGATGCAGTTTGTGTTTCATCTACACTCTGATAGTCCACAGACTACAGAATGACTCCAGATGTGCATCGGAAACTACTACTGGTCTTCCAGGGAACGATGAACCGTATTCTGTTTGAGACATTAATCCCATGGAGGTAAGGGCGCATGGTGACAGTTGTATTCAATCCCGATTCAATTTCTCTGTTTCATCAAAACTGTGATAGTCCACAGATTACAGAATGCCTCCAGATGTGCATCGGAAACTACTACTGGTCTACAGGGTTCGATCAAAGCGTAAACTGTTTGAGTCATTACTCCCATGGAGGAAAGAGAGCATGGTGCCTGTTGTATTCAATACCGAAGCAATTTCTGTGTTTCATTAACAATCTGATAGTCCGCAGATTACAGAATGCCTCCAGATGTGCATCGGAAACTACTACTGGTCTTCCAGGGAACATTCACAGCGTAGACTGTTTGAGACATTACTCCCATGGAGGAAAGTGCGTATGGTGACTGTTGTATTCAATCCCAAGCAATTTGGGTTTCATCTACACTCTAATAGTCCACAGATCACAGAATGCCTCCAGATGTGCATCGGAAACTACTACTGGTCTACCAGGAAACGATAAAAGCGTAGACTGTTTGAGACATTACTCCCATGGAGGTAAGTGCGCATGGTGACTGTTGTATTGAATCCCGGTGCAAATTCTGTGTTTCATCAACACGCTGATAGTCCAGAGATTACAGAAATCCTCCAGATGTGCATCGGAAACAACTACTGGTCTTGCAGGGAACGATTAAAGCGTAACCTGTTTGAGACATTACTCCTACTGGGGAAAGTGCGCATGGTGACTGTTGTATTCAATCCCGAAGCAATTTCTGTGTTTCATCAACACTCTGATAGTCCACAGATTACACAATGCCTCCAGATGTGCATCGGAAACTACTACTGGTCTTCCAGGGAACGATCAAAGCGTAGACTGTTTGAGACATTACTCCCATGAGGTAAGAGCGCATGGTGACCGTTGTATTCAATCCCGATGCAAATTCTGTGCTTAATCAACACTCTGATAGTCCACAGATTACAGAATGCCTCCAGATGTGCATCGGAAACTACTACTGGTCTTCCAGGGAACGATCAAAGCGTAGACTGTTTGTGACATTACTCTCATGGAGGTAAGTGCGCATGGTGACTGTTGTATTCAATCCCGATGTAATTTTGGTTTCATCTACACTCTGATAGTCCACAGATTACAGAATGCCTCCAGATGTGCATCGGAAACTACCACTGGCCTTCCAGGAAACGATCAAAGCGTAGACTGTGTGAGACATTACTCCCATGGGGGAGAGTGCGCAAGATGACTGTTGTATTCAATCCCGATGCAATTTCGGTGTTTCATCAACACTCTGATAGTCCACAGATTACAGAAATCCTCCAGATGTGCATCGGAAACTACTGCCGGTCTTCCAGGTAACGATCAAAGCGTAACCTGTTTGAGACATTACTTGCATGGGGGAAAGTGCGCATGGTGACTGTTGTATTCAATCCCGAAGCAATTTCTGTGTTTCATCAACACCTTGATAGTCCACAGGTTACAGAATGCCTCCAGATGTGCATCTTAAACTACTACTGGTCTTCCAGGGAACGATCAAAGCGTTGACTGTTTGAGACATTACTCCCATGGAGGTAAGTGCGCATGGTGACTGTTGTATTCAATCCCGATGCAAATTCTGTGCTTAATCAACACTCTGATAGTCCACAGATTACAGAATGCCACCAGATGTGCAATGGAAACTACCACTGGTCTTCCAGGAAACGATCAAAGCGTAGACTGTTTGAGACATTATTCCCATGGAGGAAAGTACGCATGGTGACTGTTGTATTCAATCCCGATTCGATTTCTGTGTTTCATCAACACTCAGATAGTCCACAGATTACAGAATTCCTCCAGATGTGCATCGGAAATTACTACTGGTCTTCCAGGGAACGATCAAAGCGTTGACTGTTTGAGACATTACTCCCATGGAGGTAAGTGCGCATGGTGACTGTTGTATTCAATCCCGATGCAAATTCTGTGCTTAATCAACACTCTGATAGTCCACAGATTACAGAATGCCACCAGATGTGCAATGGAAACTACCACTGGTCTTCCAGGAAACGATCAAAGCGTAGACTGTTTGAGACATTATTCCCATGGAGGAAAGTACGCATGGTGACTGTTGTATTCAATCCCGATTCGATTTCTGTGTTTCATCAACACTCAGATAGTCCACAGATTACTGAATTCCTCCAGATAAGCATCGGAAACTACTACTGGTCTTCCGGGGAACGATCAAAGTGTAAACTGTTTGAGACATTACTCCCATGGAGGAAAGTGCACATGGTGACTGTTGTATTCAATCCTGAAGCAATTTCTGTATTTCATTAACAATCTGATAGTCCGCAGATTACAGAATGCCTCCAGATATGCATCGTAAACTACTACTGGTCTTCCAGGGAACGATCAAAGCGTAGACTGTTTGAGACATTACTCCCATGGAGGAAAGTGCGCATGGTGACTGTTGTATTCAATCCCGATGCAATTTGGGTTTCATCTACACTCTGATGGTCCACAGATTACAGAATGCCTCCAGATGTGCATCGGAAACTACTACTGGTCTACCAGGAAACGATAAAAGCGTAGACTGTTTGAGACATTACTCCCATGGAGTAAGTGCGCATGGTGACTGTTGTATACAATCCGGATGCAAATTCTGTGTTTAATCAACACTCTGATAGTCCACAGATTACAGAATGCCTCCACAAGTGCAATGGAAACTACCACTGGCCTTCCAGGAAACGATCAAAACGTAGACTGTTTGAGACATTACTCCCATGGATGAAAGTGCGCATGGTGACTGTTGTATTCAATGCCGATTCGATTTGTGTGTTTCATCAACACTCTGATAGTCCACAGATTACAGAAATCCTCCAGATGTGCATCGGAAACTACTACTGGTCTTCCAGGGAACGATCAAAGCGTAGACTGTTTGTGACATTACTCCCATGGAGGTAAGTGCGCATGGTGACTGTTGTATTCAATCCCGATGCAATTTTGGTTTCATCTACACTCTGATAGTCCACAGATTACAGAATGCCTCCAGATGTGCAATGGAAACTACCACTGGCCTTCCAGGAAACGATCAAAACGTAGACTGTTTGAGACATTACTCCCATGGAGGAAAGTGCGCATGTTGACTGTTGTATTCAATGCCGATTCGATTTCTGTGTTTCATCAACACTCTGACAGTCCACAGATTACAGAAATCCTCCAGATGTGCATCGGAAACTACTACCGGACTTTCCAGGGACGATCAAAGCGTAACCTGTTCGAGACATTACTCTTATGGGGGAAAGTGCGCATGGTGACTGTTGTATTCAATCCCGAAGCAATTTCGGTGTTTCATCAACACTCTGATAGTCCACAGATTACAGAATGCCTCCAGATGTGCATCGGAAACTACTACTGGTCTTCCAGGGAACGATCAAAGCGTAGACTGTTTGAGACATTACTCCCATGGAGGTAAGTGCGCATGGTGACTGTTGTATTCAATCCCGATGCAAATTCTGTGCTTAATCAACACTCTGATACTCCACAGATTACAGGATGCCTCCAGATGTGCAATGGAAACTACCACTGGTCTTCCAGGAAACGATCAAAGCGTAGACGGTTTGAGGCATTATTCCTATGGAGGAAAGTGCGCATGGTGACTGTTGTAATCAATCCCGATTCGATTTCTGTGTTTCATCAACACTCTGATAGTCCACAGATTATAGAATTCCTCCAGATGTGCATCGGAAACTACTACTGGTCTTCCAGGGAACGATCAAAGCGTAGACTGTTTGTGACATTACTCCCATGGAGGTAAGTGCGCATGGTGACTGTTGTATTCAATCCCGATGCAAATTCTGTGTTTAATCAGCACTCTGATAGTCCACAGATTACAGAATGCCTCCAGATGTGTAATGGAAACTACCACTGGTCTTCCAGGAAACGATCAAAGCGTAGACTGTTTGAGACATTACTCCCATGGAGGAAAGTGCGCATGGTGACTGTTGTATTCAATCCCGATTCGATTTCTGTGTTTCATTAACTCTCTGATAGTCCACAGTTTACTGAATTCCTCCAGATGTGCATCGGAAACTACTACTGGTCTTCCGGGGAACGCTCAAAGCGTAGACTGTTTGAGACATTACTCCCATGGAGGAAAGTGCGCATGGTGACTGTTGTATTCAATCCTGAAGCAATTTCTGTGTTTCATTAACAATCTGATAGTCCGCAGATTACAGAATAATTCAAGATGTGCATCGGAAACTACCACTGGCCTTCCAGGAAACGATCAAAGCGTAGACTATTGAGGACATTACTCCCATGGAGGAAAGTGCGCATGGTGACTGTTGTATTCAATCCCGATTCGATTTCTGTGTTTCATCAACACTCTGATAGTCCACAGATTACAGAATGCCTCCAGATGTGCATCGGAAACTACTACAGGTCTTCCAGGGAACGATCAAAGCGTAGACTGTTTTAGACATTACTCCCATGGAGGTAAGAGCGCATGGTGACTGTTGTATTCAATACTGATGCAAATTCTGTGCCTAATCAACACTCTGATAGTCCACAGATTACGGAATGCCTCCAGAAGTGCATCGGAAACTACTACTGGTCTTCCAGGGAACGATCAAAGCGTAGACTCTTTGTGACATTACTCCCATGGAGGTAAGTGCGCATGGTGACTCTTGTATTCAATCCCGAAGCAATTTCTGTGTTTCATCAACACTCTGATAGTCCACAGATTACAGAATGCCTCCAGATGTGCAATGGAAACTACCACTGGCCTTCCAGGAAACGCTCAAAGCGTAACCTGTTTGAGACGTTACTCCCATGGGGGAATGTGCTCATGGTGACTGTTGTATTCAATCCCGAAGCAATTTCTGTGTTTCATCAACACTCTGATAGTCCACAGATTACAGAATGCCTCCAGATGTGCATCGGAAACTACTACTGGTCTTCCTGGGAACGATCAAAGCGTAGATGTTTGAGACATTACTCCCATTGAGGTATGTGCGCATGGTGACTGTTGTCTTCAATCCCCATGCAAATTCTGTGCTTAATCAACACTCTGATAGTCCACAGATTACAGAATGCCTCCAGATGTGCATTGGAAACTACTACTGGTCTTCCAGGAAACGATCAAAGCGTAGACTGTTTGAGACATTATTCCCATGGAGGAAAGTGCGCATGGTGACTGTTGTATTCAATCCCGATTCGATTTCTGTGTTTCATCAACACTCTGATAGTCCACAGATTACAGAATTCCTCCAGATGTCCATCGGAAACTACTACAGGTCTTCCAGGGAACGATCAAATCGTAGACTGTTTGTGCCTTTACTCCCATGGAGGAAAGTGCGCTTGGTGACTGTTGTATTCAATCCCGAAGCAATTTCTGTGTTTCATCAACACTCTGATAGTCCACCGATTACATAATGCCTCCAGATGTCCATCGGAAACTACTACTGGTCTTCCAGGGGACGATCAAAGCGTATACTGTTTGAGACGTTACTCCCACGGAGGTAAGTGCGCATGGTGACTGTTTTATTCAATACTGATGCAAATTCTGTGTTTAATCAACACTCTGATAGTCCACAGATTACAGAATGCCTCCAGATGTGCAATGGAAACTACCACTGGTCTTCCAGGAAACGATCAAACGGTAGACTGTTTGAGACATTACTCCCATGGAGGAAAGTGCGCATGGTGACAGTTGTATTCAGTCCCGATTCGATTTCCATGTTTCATCAACACTCTGATAGTCCACAGATTACTGAATTCATAAAGATGTGCATCGGAAACTACTACTGGTCTTCCGGGGAACGATCAAAACGTAAACGGTTTGAGACATTACTCCCACGGAGGAAAGTGCGCATGGTGACTGTTGCATTCATTCCAGAAGCAATTTCTATGTTTCATCAACATTCTGATAGTCCGCAGATAACAGAATGCCTCCAGATGTGCATCGGAAACTACTACTGGTCTTCCAGGGAACGATCAAAGCGTAGACTGTTTCAGACATTACTCCCATGGAGGAAAGTGCGATTGGTGACTGTTGTATTCAATCCCGATGCAGGTTGGGTTTCATCTACACCCTGATAGTCCACAGATTACAGAATGCCTCCAGATGTGCATCGGAAACTACTACTGGTCTTCCAGGGAACGATCAAAGCGTAGACTTTTTGAGACATTACTCCCATGGAGGTAAGTGCGAATGGTGACTGTTGTATTCAATCCCGAAGCAAATTCTTTGCTTAATCAACACTCTGATAGTCCACAGATTACAGAAAGCCTCCAGATGTGCAATGGAAACTACCACTGGTCTTCCAGGAAACGATCAAAGCGTAGACTGTTTGAGACATTACTCCCATGGAGGAAAGTGCGCATGGTGACTGTTGTATTCAATCCCGATTCGATTTCTGTGTTTCATCAACACTCTGATAGTCCACAGATTACAGAATTCCTCCAGATGTGCATCGGAAACTACTACTGGTCTTCCAGGGAACGATCAAATCGTAGACTGTTTGTGACATTACTATCACGGAGGTAAGTGCGCATGGTGACTGTTGTAATCAATCCCGAAGCAATTTCTGTGTTTCATAAACACTCTGATAGTCCACAGATTACAGAATGCCTCCAGATGTGCATAGGAAACTACTACTGGTCTTCCAGGGAACGATCAAAGCGTAGACTGTTTTAGACATTACTCCCATGGAGGTAAGAGCGCATGGTGACTGTTGTATTCAATCCCTATGCAAATTCTGTGCCTATTCAACACTCTGATAGTCCACAGATTACAGAATGCCTCCAGAAGTGCATCGGAAACTACTACTGGTCTTCCAGGGAACGATCAAAGCGTAGACTGTTTGTGACATTACTCCCATGGAGGTAAGTGCGCATGGTGACTCTTGTATTCAATCCCGAAGCAATTTCTGTGTTTCATCAACACTCTGATAGTCCACAGATTACAGAATGCCTCCAGATGTGCAATGGAAACTACCACTGGCCTTCCAGGAAACGCTCAAAGCGTAACCTGTTTGAGACGTTACTCCCATGGGGGAATGTGCGCATGGTGACTGTTGTATTCAATCCCGAAGCAATTTCTGTGTTTCATCAACACTCTGATAGTCCACAGATTACAGAATGCCTCCAGATGTTCATCGGAAACTACTACTGGTCTTCCTGGGAACGATCAAAGCGTAGATGTTTGAGACATTACTCCCATTGAGGTATGTGCGCATGGTGACTGTTGTATTCAATCCCGATTCGATTTCTGTGTTTCATCAATACTCTGATAGTCCACAGATTACAGAATTCCTCCAGATGTCCATCGGAAACTACTACAGGTCTTCCAGGGAACGATCAAAGCGTAGACTGTTTGTGCCTTTACTCCCATGGAGGAAAGTGCGCATGGTGACTGTTGTATTCAATCCCGAAGCAATTTCTGTGTTTCATCAACACTCTGATAGTCCACCGATTACAGAATGCCTCCAGATGTCCATCGGAAACTACTACTGGTCTTCCAGGGGACGATCAAAGCGTATACTGTTTGAGACATTACTCCCACGGAGGTAAGTGCGCATGGTGACTGTTTTATTCAATACTGATGCAAATTCTGTGTTTAATCAACACTCTGATAGTCCACAGATTACAGAATGCCTCCAGATGTGCAATGGAAACTACCACTGGTCTTCCAGGAAACGATCAAAGGGTAGACTGTTTGAGACATTACTCCCATGGAGGAAAGTGCGCATGGTGACTGTTGTATTCAATCCCGATTCGATTTCCATGTTTCATCAACACTCTGATAGTCCACAGATTACTGAATTCATAAAGATGTGCATCGGAAACTACTACTGGTCTTCCGGGGAACGATCAAAACGTAAACGGTTTGAGACATTACTCCCACGGAGGAAAGTGCGCATGGTAACTGTTGCATTCATTCCAGAAGCAATTTCTATGTTTCATCAACAATCTGATAGTCCGCAGATAACAGAATGCCTCCAGATGTGCATCGGAAACTACTACTGGTCTTCCAGGGAACGATCAAAGCGTAGACTGTTTGAGACATTACTCCCATGGAGGAAAGTGCGCATGGTGACTGTTGTATTCAATCCCGATGCAGGTTGGGTTTCATCTACACCCTGATAGTCCACAGATTACAGAATGCCTCCAGATGTGCATCGGAAACTACTACTGGTCTTCCAGGGAACGATCAAAGCGTAGACTTTTTGAGACATTACTCCCATGGAGGTAATTGCGAATGGTGACTGTTGTATTCAATCCCGAAGCAAATTCTTTGCTTAATCAACACTCTGATAGTCCACAGATTACAGAATGCCTCCAGATGTGCAATGGAAACTACCACTGGTCTTCCAGGAAACGATCAAAGCGTAGACTGTTTGAGACATTACTCCCATGGAGGAAAGTGCGCTTGGTGACTGTTGTATTCAATCCCGATTCGATTTCTGTGTTTCATCAACACTCTGATAGTCCACAGGTTACAGAATTCCTCCAGATGTGCATTGGAAACTACTACTGGTCTTCCAGGGAACGATCAAATCGTAGACTGTTTGTGACATTACTATCACGGAGGTAAGTGCGCATGGTGACTGTTGTAATCAATCCCGAAGCAATTTCTGTGTTTCATAAACACTCTGATAGTCCACAGATTACAGAATGCCTCCAGATGTCCATCGGAAACTAATACTGGTCTTCCAGGGGAAGATCAAAGCGTAGACTGTTTGAGACATTACTCTCATGGAGGAAAGTGCGCATGGTGACCGTTGCATTCAATCCCGATGCAATTTTGGTTTCATCTACACGCTGATAGTCCACAGATTACAGAATGCTTCCAGATGTGCATCGGAAACTACTACTGGTCTTCCAGGGAACGATCAAAGCGTAGACTGTTTGAGACATTTCTCCCATGGAAGAAAGTGCGCATGGTGACTGTTGAATTCAATCCCGATGCAATTTTGGTTTTATCAACACTCTGATAGTCCACAGATTACAGAATGCCTCCAGATGTGCATCGGAAACTACTACTGGTCTACCAGGAAACGATCAAAGCGTAGAGTGTTTGAGGCATTAATCCCATGGAGGTAACTGCGCATAAAGACTGTTGTATTCAATCCCGATACAAATTCTCTGTTTCATCAACACTCTGATAGTCCACAGACTACAGATTGCCTCCACATGGGCATCGGAACCTACTACTGGTCTTCCAGGGAACGGTCAACACATAAATTCTTTGAGACATACTCCCATGGAGAGAAGTGCGCATGGTGACTGTTGTATTCAATCCCGATGCAATTTCTGTGTTTCATCAACACTCTGATAGTCCAGAGATAACAGAATGCCTCCAGATGGGCATCGGAAACTACTACTGGTCTTCCAGGGAACGATCAAAGCGTAAACTCTTTCAGACATTACTCCCATGGAGGAAAGTGCGCATGGTGACTGTTATATTCAATCCCGATGCAATTTCTGTGTTTCATCAACACTCTGATGGTCCACAGATTACAGAATGCCTCCAGATGTGCATCGGAAACTACTACTGGTCATCCAGGGAACGATCAAAGCGTAGACTGTTTGAGACACTACTCCCATTGAGGAATTTGCGCATGGTGACTGTTGTATTCAATCCCGATGCAATTTCTGTGTTTCATCAACACTCTGATAGTCCACAGATTACGGAATGCCTCCAGATTTGCATCGGAAAATATTACAATGACTTCAAGGGAGCGATCAAAACGTAGACTGTTTGAGACATTACTCCCATAGGGGGAAGTGTGCATGGTGACAGTTGTATTCTATCCCGATGCAATTGCTGTGTTTCATCAACACTCTGATAGACCACAGATTACAGAATTCCTCCAAATGTGAATCGGAAACTACTACTGGTCTTCCAGGGAACCATCAAAGCGTAGACTGTTTGAGACAATACTCCCATGGAGGAAACTGCACATGGTGACTGTTGTATTCAATCCCGATGCAATTTCTGTCTTTCATCAACACTCAGATAATCCACAGATTACAGAATGCCTCCAGATGTGCATCGGAAACTACTACTGGTCTTCCAGGGAACGATCAAAGCGTAGACTGTTTGTGACATTACTCCCATGGAGGTAAGTGCGCATGGTGACTGTTGTAATCAATCCCGAAGCAATTTCTGTGTTTCATAAACACTCTGATAGTCCACAGATTACAGAATGCCTCCAGATGTCCATCGGAATGTAATACTGCTCTTCCAGGCAACCATCAAAGCGTAGACTGTTTGAGACAATACTCCCATAGAGGGAAGTGTGCATGGTGACTGTTGTATTCTATCCCGATGCAAATTCTGTGTTTCATCAACACTCTGATAGTCCACAGATTACAGAATTCCTCCAAATGTGAATCGGAAACTACTACTGGTCTTCCAGGGAACGATCAAATCGTAAACTCTTTGAGACATTACTCCCATGGAGGTAAGGGCGCATGGAGACTGTTGTATTCAATCCCGATGCAATTTTGGTTTCATCACCACTCTGATAGTCCACAGATTACAGAATGCCTCCAGATGTGCAATGGAAACTACCACTGGTCTTCCAGGAAACGATCAAAGCGTTGACTGTTTGAGACATTACTCCATTGGAGGAAAGTGCGCATGGTGACTGTTGTATTCAATCCCGATGCAATTTTGGTTTTATCAACACTCTGATAGTCTAAGGATTACAGAATGCCTCCAGATGTGCATCGGAAACTACTACTGGTCTACCAGGAAACTATCAAAGCGTAGAGTGTTTGAGGCATTAATCCCATGGAGGTAACTGCGCATAAAGACTGTTGTATTCAATCCCGATGCAATTTCTGTGTTTCATCAACACTTTGATAGTCCACAGATTACGGCATGCCTCCAGATGTGCATCGGAAACTATTACAATGACTTCCAGGGAACGATCAAAGCGTAGACTGTTTGAGACATTACTCCCATAGAGGGAAGTGTGCATGGTGACTGTTGTATTCTATCCCGATGCAATTTCTGTGTTTCATCAACACTCTGATAGTCCACAGATTACAGAATTCCTCCAAATGTGAATCGGAAACTACTACTGGTCTTCCAGGGAACCATCAAAACATAGACTGTTTGAGACAATACTCCCATGGAGGAAACTGCACATGGTGACTGTTGTATTCAATCCCGATGCAATTTCTGTCTTTCATCAACACTCAGATAGTCCACAGATTACAGAATGCCTCCAGATGTGCATCGGAAACTACTACTGGTCTACCAGGGAACGATCAAAGCGTAAACTGTTTGAGACATTACACCCATGGAGGAAAGTGCGCATGGTGACTGTTGTATTCAATCCCGATGCAATTTCTGTGTTTCATAAACACACTGAAGGACCACAGATTACAGAATGCCTCCATATGTGCATAGGAAACTACTACTGGTCTTCCAGGGAACGATCAATGCGTATACTGTTTGAGACATTACTCCAATGGAGGAAAGTGCGCATGGTGACTGTTGTATTCCATCCCAATGCAAATTCTGTGTTTCATCAAGTCTCCGATAGTCCACAGATTACAGAATGCCTCCAGATGGGCATCGGAAAGTACTACTGGTCTTCCAGGGAACGATCAAAGCGTAAACTCTTTGTGACGTTACTCCCATGGAGGAAAGTGCGCATGGTGACTGTTGTATTCAATCCCGATGCAATTTTGGTTTCATCAACACTCAGATAGTCGACAGATTACAGAATGCCTCCAGATGTGCATCGGAAACCACTAATGGTCTACCAGGAAACGATCAAACCGTAGACTGTTTGAGAAATTACTCCCATGGAGGTAACTGCGCATGGTGACTGTTTTATTCAATACCGATGCAATTTCTGTCTTTCATCAAAATTCTGATAGTCCACAGATTACAGAATGCCTCCAGATGTGCATCGGAAACTACTACTTGTCTTCCAGGGAACGATCAAATCGTAAACACTTTTTGACATTACTCCCATGGAGGGAAGTGCGCATGGAGGGTGTTGTATTCAATCCCGATGCAATTTTGGTTTCATCAACACTCTGATAGTCCACAGATTACAGAAATCCTCCAGATGTGCAATGGAAACTAACACTGGCCTTCCAGGAAACGATCAAAGCGTTGACTGTTTAAGACATTACTCCCATGGAGGAAAGTGCGCATGATGACAGTTGTATTCAATACCGATTCGATTTCTGTGTTTCATCAACACTATGATAGTCCACAGATTACAGAATTCCAACAGATGTGCATCGGAAACTACTACTGGTCTTCCAGGGAACGATCAAAGCGTAAACTGTTTGAGACATTACTCAAATGGTTTAAGTGCGCATGGTGACTGTTGTATTAAATCCCGATGCAATTTCTGTGTTTCATCAACACTCTGATAATCCACAGATTACACAATGCCTCCAGATGTGCATCGGAAACTACTACTGGTCTTCCACGGAACGATCAAAGTGTAGACTGTTTGAGACATTAGTCCAGCAGAGGTAAGTGCTTATGGTGACTGTTGTATTCAAACCCGATGCAAATTCTGTGTTTCATCAACACTCTGATAGTCCAGAGATTACAGAATGGCTCCAGATGTGCAATGGAAACTACCACTGGTCTTCCAGGAAACGATCAAAGCGTAGACTGTTTGAGACATTACTAACATGGAGCAAAGTGCGCATGGTGACTGTTGTATTCAATCCTAATTCGATCTCTGTGTTTCATCAACACTCTGATAGTCCACAGATTACAGAATTCCTCCAGATGTGCATCGGAAACAACTACTGGTCTTCCAGGGAACGATCAAAGCGTAAACTGTTTGAGACATTACTCCCATGGAGGAAAGTGCGCATGGTGACTGTTGTATTCAATACCGAAGCAATTTCTGTGTTTCATCAACACTATGATAGTCCACAGATTACAGAATGCCTCCAGATGTGCATCGGAAACTACTACTGGTCTTCCAGGAAACGATCAAAGCGTAGACTGTTTGAGACATTACACCCATGGAGGAAAGTGTGCATGTTGACGGTTGTATTCAATCCAGATGCAATTACTGTGTTTCATTAACACACTGATAATCCACAGATTAAAGAATGCCTCCAGATGTGCATCGGAAACTGCTACTGGTCTTCCAGGAAACGATCAAAGCGTAGACTGTTTGAGACATTACTCCCATGGAGGTAACTGCGCATGGTGACTGTTGTATTTAATCCCGATGCAATTTCTGTGTTTCATCAACACTCTGATAGTCGACAGGTTACAGAATGCCTCCAGATGTGCATCGGAAACTACTACTGGTCCTCCATGAAACGATCAAAGAGTAGACTGTTTGAGACATTACTCCCATGGTGGTAAGTGCGCATGGTGACTGTTGTATTCAATCCCGATCCAATTTCTGTGTTTCATCAACACTCTGGTAATCCACAGATTACAGAATGCCTCCAGATGTGCATCGGAAACAACTACTGGTCTTCCAGGGAACAATCAAAGCGTAGAGTGTTTGAGACATTACTCCCATGGAGGTAAGTGCGCATGGTGACAGTTGTAGTCAATCCCATTGAAAATTCTGTGTTTAATCAACACTCTGATAGTCCACAGATTACAGAATGCCTCCAGATCTGCAATGGAAACTACCACTGGTCTTCCAGGAAACGATCAAAGCGTAGACTGTTTGAGACATTACTCCCATGGAGGAAAGTGCGCATGGTGACTGTTGTAGTCAATCCCCATTCGATTTCAGTGTTTCATCAACACTCTGATAGTCCACAGATTAGAGAATTAATCCAGATGTGCATCGGAAATTTCTACTGGTCTTCCAGGGAACGATCAAAGCGTGAACTGTTTGAGACATTACTCCCATGGGGGAAAGTGCGCATGGTGACTGTTGTATTCAATCCCGAAGTAATTTCTGTGTTTCATCAACACTCTGATAGTCCACAGATTACAGAATGCCTCCAGATGTGCATCGGAAACTGCTAGTGGTCTTCCAGGGAATGATCAAAGCGTAGACTGTTTGAGACATTACTCCCATGGAGGAAAGTGCGCATGCGGACTGTTGTATTCAATCCCAATGCAATTTTGGTTTCATCTACACTCTGATAGTCCACAGATTACAGAATGCCTCCAGAAGTGCTTCGGAAACTACTACTGGTCTACCAGGAAGCGATCAAAGCGTAAACTGTTTGAGACATTACTCCCATGGAGGTAAGAGTGCATGGTGACTGATGTATTCTATCCCGATGCAATTTCTGTGTTTCATCAACACTCAGATAATCCACATATTACAGAATGCCTCCAGATGTGCATCGGAAACTACTACTGGTCTTACAGGGAACGATCAAAGCGTAGAGTGTTTGAGACATTACTCCCACGGAGGTAAGTGCTTATGGTGACTGTTGTATTCAAACCCGATGCAAATTCTGTGTTTCATCAACACTCTGATAGTCAGGAGTTTACAGAATGGCTCCAGATGTGCAATGGAAACTACCACTGGTCTTCAAGGAAACGATCAAAGCGTAGACTGTTTGAGACATTACTCCCATGGAGGAAAGTGCGCATGGTGACTGTTGTATTCTATCCCGATGCAAATTCTGTGTTTCATCAACACTCTGATAGTCCACAGATTACAGAATTCCTCCAAATGTGAATCGGAAACTACTACTGGTCTTCCAGGGAACGATCAAATCGTAAACTCTTTGAGACATTACTCCCATGGAGGTAAGGGCGCATGGAGACTGTTGTATTCAATCCCGATGCAATTTTGGTTTCATCACCACTCTGATAGTCCACAGATTACAGAATGCCTCCAGATGTGCAATGGAAACTACCACTGGTCTTCCAGGAAACGATCAAAGCGTTGACTGTTTGAGACATTACTCCATTGGAGGAAAGTGCGCATGGTGACTGTTGTATTCAATCCCGATGCAATTTTGGTTTTATCAACACTCTGATAGTCTAAGGATTACAGAATGCCTCCAGATGTGCATCGGAAACTACTACTGGTCTACCAGGAAACTATCAAAGCGTAGAGTGTTTGAGGCATTAATCCCATGGAGGTAACTGCGCATAAAGACTGTTGTATTCAATCCCGATGCAATTTCTGTGTTTCATCAACACTTTGATAGTCCACAGATTACGGCATGCCTCCAGATGTGCATCGGAAACTATTACAATGACTTCCAGGGAACGATCAAAGCGTAGACTGTTTGAGACATTACTCCCATAGAGGGAAGTGTGCATGGTGACTGTTGTATTCTATCCCGATGCAATTTCTGTGTTTCATCAACACTCTGATAGTCCACAGATTACAGAATTCCTCCAAATGTGAATCGGAAACTACTACTGGTCTTCCAGGGAACCATCAAAACATAGACTGTTTGAGACAATACTCCCATGGAGGAAACTGCACATGGTGACTGTTGTATTCAATCCCGATGCAATTTCTGTCTTTCATCAACACTCAGATAGTCCACAGATTACAGAATGCCTCCAGATGTGCATCGGAAACTACTACTGGTCTACCAGGGAACGATCAAAGCGTAAACTGTTTGAGACATTACACCCATGGAGGAAAGTGCGCATGGTGACTGTTGTATTCAATCCCGATGCAATTTCTGTGTTTCATAAACACACTGAAGGACCACAGATTACAGAATGCCTCCATATGTGCATAGGAAACTACTACTGGTCTTCCAGGGAACGATCAATGCGTATACTGTTTGAGACATTACTCCAATGGAGGAAAGTGCGCATGGTGACTGTTGTATTCCATCCCAATGCAAATTCTGTGTTTCATCAAGTCTCCGATAGTCCACAGATTACAGAATGCCTCCAGATGGGCATCGGAAAGTACTACTGGTCTTCCAGGGAACGATCAAAGCGTAAACTCTTTGTGACGTTACTCCCATGGAGGAAAGTGCGCATGGTGACTGTTGTATTCAATCCCGATGCAATTTTGGTTTCATCAACACTCAGATAGTCGACAGATTACAGAATGCCTCCAGATGTGCATCGGAAACCACTAATGGTCTACCAGGAAACGATCAAACCGTAGACTGTTTGAGAAATTACTCCCATGGAGGTAACTGCGCATGGTGACTGTTTTATTCAATACCGATGCAATTTCTGTCTTTCATCAAAATTCTGATAGTCCACAGATTACAGAATGCCTCCAGATGTGCATCGGAAACTACTACTTGTCTTCCAGGGAACGATCAAATCGTAAACACTTTTTGACATTACTCCCATGGAGGGAAGTGCGCATGGAGGGTGTTGTATTCAATCCCGATGCAATTTTGGTTTCATCAACACTCTGATAGTCCACAGATTACAGAAATCCTCCAGATGTGCAATGGAAACTAACACTGGCCTTCCAGGAAACGATCAAAGCGTTGACTGTTTAAGACATTACTCCCATGGAGGAAAGTGCGCATGATGACAGTTGTATTCAATACCGATTCGATTTCTGTGTTTCATCAACACTATGATAGTCCACAGATTACAGAATTCCAACAGATGTGCATCGGAAACTACTACTGGTCTTCCAGGGAACGATCAAAGCGTAAACTGTTTGAGACATTACTCAAATGGTTTAAGTGCGCATGGTGACTGTTGTATTAAATCCCGATGCAATTTCTGTGTTTCATCAACACTCTGATAATCCACAGATTACACAATGCCTCCAGATGTGCATCGGAAACTACTACTGGTCTTCCACGGAACGATCAAAGTGTAGACTGTTTGAGACATTAGTCCAGCAGAGGTAAGTGCTTATGGTGACTGTTGTATTCAAACCCGATGCAAATTCTGTGTTTCATCAACACTCTGATAGTCCAGAGATTACAGAATGGCTCCAGATGTGCAATGGAAACTACCACTGGTCTTCCAGGAAACGATCAAAGCGTAGACTGTTTGAGACATTACTAACATGGAGCAAAGTGCGCATGGTGACTGTTGTATTCAATCCTAATTCGATCTCTGTGTTTCATCAACACTCTGATAGTCCACAGATTACAGAATTCCTCCAGATGTGCATCGGAAACAACTACTGGTCTTCCAGGGAACGATCAAAGCGTAAACTGTTTGAGACATTACTCCCATGGAGGAAAGTGCGCATGGTGACTGTTGTATTCAATACCGAAGCAATTTCTGTGTTTCATCAACACTATGATAGTCCACAGATTACAGAATGCCTCCAGATGTGCATCGGAAACTACTACTGGTCTTCCAGGGAACGATCAAAGCGTAGACTGTTTGAGACATTACACCCATGGAGGAAAGTGTGCATGTTGACGGTTGTATTCAATCCAGATGCAATTACTGTGTTTCATTAACACACTGATAATCCACAGATTAAAGAATGCCTCCAGATGTGCATCGGAAACTGCTACTGGTCTTCCAGGAAACGATCAAAGCGTAGACTGTTTGAGACATTACTCCCATGGAGGTAACTGCGCATGGTGACTGTTGTATTTAATCCCGATGCAATTTCTGTGTTTCATCAACACTCTGATAGTCGACAGGTTACAGAATGCCTCCAGATGTGCATCGGAAACTACTACTGGTCCTCCATGAAACGATCAAAGAGTAGACTGTTTGAGACATTACTCCCATGGTGGTAAGTGCGCATGGTGACTGTTGTATTCAATCCCGATCCAATTTCTGTGTTTCATCAACACTCTGGTAATCCACAGATTACAGAATGCCTCCAGATGTGCATCGGAAACAACTACTGGTCTTCCAGGGAACAATCAAAGCGTAGAGTGTTTGAGACATTACTCCCATGGAGGTAAGTGCGCATGGTGACAGTTGTAGTCAATCCCATTGAAAATTCTGTGTTTAATCAACACTCTGATAGTCCACAGATTACAGAATGCCTCCAGATCTGCAATGGAAACTACCACTGGTCTTCCAGGAAACGATCAAAGCGTAGACTGTTTGAGACATTACTCCCATGGAGGAAAGTGCGCATGGTGACTGTTGTAGTCAATCCCCATTCGATTTCAGTGTTTCATCAACACTCTGATAGTCCACAGATTAGAGAATTAATCCAGATGTGCATCGGAAATTTCTACTGGTCTTCCAGGGAACGATCAAAGCGTGAACTGTTTGAGACATTACTCCCATGGGGGAAAGTGCGCATGGTGACTGTTGTATTCAATCCCGAAGTAATTTCTGTGTTTCATCAACACTCTGATAGTCCACAGATTACAGAATGCCTCCAGATGTGCATCGGAAACTGCTAGTGGTCTTCCAGGGAATGATCAAAGCGTAGACTGTTTGAGACATTACTCCCATGGAGGAAAGTGCGCATGCGGACTGTTGTATTCAATCCCAATGCAATTTTGGTTTCATCTACACTCTGATAGTCCACAGATTACAGAATGCCTCCAGAAGTGCTTCGGAAACTACTACTGGTCTACCAGGAAGCGATCAAAGCGTAAACTGTTTGAGACATTACTCCCATGGAGGTAAGAGTGCATGGTGACTGATGTATTCTATCCCGATGCAATTTCTGTGTTTCATCAACACTCAGATAATCCACATATTACAGAATGCCTCCAGATGTGCATCGGAAACTACTACTGGTCTTACAGGGAACGATCAAAGCGTAGAGTGTTTGAGACATTACTCCCACGGAGGTAAGTGCTTATGGTGACTGTTGTATTCAAACCCGATGCAAATTCTGTGTTTCATCAACACTCTGATAGTCAGGAGTTTACAGAATGGCTCCAGATGTGCAATGGAAACTACCACTGGTCTTCAAGGAAACGATCAAAGCGTAGACTGTTTGAGACATTACTCCCATGGAGGAAAGTGCGCATGGTGACTGTTGCATTCAATCCTGATTCGATTTCTGTGTTTCATCAACACTCTGATAGTCCACAGATTACAGAATTCCTCCAGATGTGCATCGGAAACAACTACTGGTCTTCCAGGGAGCGATCAAAGCGTAAAGTGTTTGAGACATTACTCCCATGGAGGAAAGTGCGCATGGTGACTGTTGTATTCAATCCCGAAGCAATTTCTGTGTTTCATCAACACTCTGATAGTCCACAGATTACAGAATGCCTTCAGATGTGCATCGGAAACTACTACTGGTCTTCCAGGGAATAATCAATGCGTAGACAGTTTGAGACATTACTCCCATGGAGGAAAGTGCGCATGGTGACTGTTGTATTCAATCCCGATGCAATTTCTGTGTTTCATCAACACTCTGATAGCCCACACATTACAGAATTCCTCCAGATGTGCATCGGGAACTACTACTGGTCTTTTTGGGAACCATCAGAGCGTAGACAGTATGAGACATTACTCCCATGGAGGAAAGTGAGCATGGTGACTATTGTATTCAATCCCAACGCAATTTCTGTGCTTCTTCAAGACTCCGATAGTCCACAGATTACAGAATGCCTCCAGATGGGCATCGGAAAGTACTACTGGTCTTCCAGGGAACGATCAAATAGTAAACTCTTTGTGACATTACTCCCATGGAGGAAAGTGCGCATGGTGACAGTTGTAGTCAATCCCATTGAAAATTCTGTGTTTAATCAACACTCTGATAGTCCACAGATTACAGAATGCCTCCAGATCTGCAATGGAAACTACCACTGGTCTTCCAGGAAACGATCAAAGCGTAGACTGTTTGAGACATTACTCCCATGGTGGAAAGTGCGCATGGTGACTGTTGTAGTCAATCCCCATTCGATTTCTGTGTTTCATCAACACTCTGATAGTCCACAGATTAGAGAATTAATCCAGATGTGCATCGGAAATTTCTACTGGTCTTCCAGGGAACGATCAAAGCGTGAACTGTTTGAGACATTACTCCCATGGAGGAAAGTGCGCATGGTGACTGTTGTATTCAATCCCGAAGCACTTTCTGTGTTTCATCAACACTCTGATAGTCCACGGATTACAGAATGTCTCCAGATGTGCATCGGAAACTACTACTGGTCTTCCAGGGAACGATCAAAGTGTTGACTGTTTGAGACATTACTCCCACGGAGGAAAGTGCGCATGATGACTGTTGTATTCAATCCCGATTCGATTTCTGTGTTTCATCAACACTATGATAGACCACAGATTACAGAATTCCTCCAGATGTGCATCGGAAACTATTACTGGTGTTCCAGGGAACGATCAAAGCGTAAACTGTTTGAGACATTACTCCCATGGATTAAAGTGCGCATGGTGACTGTTGTATTCAATCCCGAAGCAATTTCTGTGTTTCATCAACACTCTGATAGTCCACAGATTACAGAATGCCTTCAGATGTGCATCGGAAACTACTACTGGTCTTCCAGGGAACGATCAATGCGTAGACAGTTTGAGACATTACTCCCATTGAGGAAAGTGCGCATGTTGACGGTTGTTTTCAATCCCGTTGCAATTTCTGTGTTTTATTAACACTCTGATAGTCCACAGATTACAGAATGCCTCCAAATGTGAATCGGATACTACTACTGGTCTTCCAGGGAACCAGCAAAGCGTAGTCTGTTAGAGAAAATACTCCCATGGAGGTAACTGCACATGGTGACTCTTGTATTCAATCCCGATGCAATTTCTGTGTTTCATCAACACTCAGATAATCCACAGATTACAGAATGCCTCCAGATGTGCATCGGAAACTACTACTGGTCTTCAAGGGAGCGATCAAAGCGTAGACTGTTTGAGCCATTACTCCCATGGAGGAAAGAGCGCATGGTGACTGTTGTATTCAACCCCGATGCAATTTCTGTGTTTCATCAACACTCTGATAGTCCACAGATTACAGAATGCCTCCAGATGTGCATCGGAAACTACTACTGGTCTACCAGGGAACGATCAAAGCGTAAACTGTATGAGACATTACACCCATAGAGGAAAGTGCGCAATTTGACTGTTGTATTCAATCCCGATGCAATTTCTGTGTTTCATCAACACTCTCATAGTCCACAGATTACAGAATGCCTCCAGATGTGCATCGGAAACTACTACTGGTCTTCTTGGGAACCATCACAGCGTAGACTCTTTGAGACATTACTCCCATGGTGGAAAGTGCGCATGGTTACTGTTGTATTCAATCCCAACGCAATTTCTGTGTTTCTTCAAGACTCCGTTAGTCCACAGATTACAGAATGCCTCCAGATGGGCATCGTAAAGTACTACTGGTCTCCAGGGAACGATCAAAGCGTAAACTCTTTGTGACATTACTCCCATGGAGGAAAGTGCGCATGGTGACTGTTGTATTCAATCCCGATTCGATTTCTGTGTTTCATCAACACTCTGATAGTCCACAGATTACACAATTCCTCCAGATGTGCATCGGAAACAACTACTGGTCTTCCAGGGAACGATCAAAGCGTAAACTGTTTGAGACATTACTCCCATGGAGGAAATTGCGCATGTTGAGGGTTGTATTCAATCCCGATGCAATTTCTGTGTTTCATCAACAATCTGATAGTACACAGATTACAGAATGCCTCCAAATGTGAATCGGATACTACTACTGGTATTCCAGGGAACCATCAAAGCGTAGACTGTTTGAGACAATACTCCCATGGAGGTAACTGCACATGGTGACTGTTGTATTCAATCCCGATGCAATTTCTGTGTTTCATCAACACTCAGATAGTCCACAGATTACAGAATGCCTCCAGATGTGCATCGGAAACTACTACTGGTCTTCCAGGGAGCGATCAAAGCGTAGACTGTTTGCGACATTACTCCCATGGAGGAAAGTGGGCATGGTGACTGTTGTATTCAACCCCGAAGCAATTTCTGTGCTTCATCAACACTCTGAAAGTCCACAGATTACAGAATGCCTCCAGATGTGCATCGGAAACTACTACTGGTCTACCAAGGAACGATCAAAGCGTAGACTGTTTGAGACATTACACCCATGGAGGAAAGTGCGCATGGTGACTGTTGTATTCAATCCCGATGCAATTTCTGTGTTTCATCAACACTCTGATAGTCCACAGATTACAGAATGCCTCCAGATGTGCATCGGAAACTGCTACTGGTCTTTCAGGACACGATAAAAGCGTAGACTGTTTGAGACATTACTCCAATGGAGGAAAGTGCGCATGGTGACTGTTGTATTCAATCCCGATGCAATTTCTGTGTTTCACCAACACTCAGATAGTCCACAGATTACAGAATGCCTCCAGATGTGCATCGGAAACTACTACTGGTCTTCCAGGGAGCGATCAAAGCGTAGACTGTTTGCGACATTACTCTCATGGAGAAAAGTGCGCATGGTGACTGTTGTATTCAACCCCGATGCAATTTCTGTGTTTCATCAACATTCTGATAGTCCACAGATTACAGAATGCCTCCAGATGTGCATCGGAAAATACTACTGGTCTACCAGGGAACGATCAAAGCGTAAACTGTTTGAGACATTACACCCATTGAGGAAAGTGCGCATGGTGACTGTTGTATTCAATCCCGATGCAATTTCTGTGTTTCATCAACACTCTCATAGTCCACAGATTACAGAATGCCTCCAGATGTGCATCGGAAACTACTACTGGTCTTCTTGGGAACCATCAGAGCGTAGACTGTTTGAGACATTACTCCCATGGAGGAAAGTGCGCATGGTGACTGTTGTATTCAATCCGAACGCAATTTCTGTTTTTCTTCAAGACTCCGATAGTCCACAGATTACAGAATGCCTCCAGATGGGCATCGGAAAGTACTACTGGTCTTCAAGGGAACGATCAAAGCGTAAACTCTTTGTGACATTACTCCCATGGAGGAAAGTGCGCATGTTGACGGTTGTATTCAATCCCGATGCAATTTCTGTGTTTCATCAACACTCTGATAGTCCACAGATTACAGAATGCCTCCAAATGTGAATCGAATACTACTACTGGTCATCCTGGGAACCATGAAAGCGTAGACTGTTTGAGACAATACTCCCATGGAGGTAACTGCACATGGTGACTGTTGTATTCAATCCCGATGCAATTTCTGTGTTTCATCAACACTGAGATAGTCCACAGATTACAGAATGCTTCCACATGTGCATCGGAAACTACTACTGGTCTTCCAGGGAGCGATCAAAGCGTAGACTGTTTGCGACATTACTCCCATGGAGGAAAGTGGGCATGGTCACTGTTGTATTCAACCCCGATGCAATTTCTGTGTTTCATCAACACTCTGATAGCCCACAGATTACAGAATGCCTCCAGATGTGCATCGGAAACTACTACTGGTCTTCTTGGGAACCATCAGAGCGTAGACTGTTTGAGACATTACTCCCATGGAGGAAAGTGAGCATGGTGACTATAGTATTCAATCCATACGCAATTTCTGTGTTTCTTCAAGACTCCGATTGTCTACAGATTACAGAATGCCTCCAGATGGGCATCGGAAAGTACTACTAGTCTTTCAGGACACGATAAAACGTAGACTGTTTGAGACATTACTCCCATGGAGGAAAGTGCGCATGGTGACTGTTGTATTCAATCCCGATGCAATTTCTGTGTTTCATCAACACTCAGATAGTCCACAGATTACAGAATGCCTCCAGATGTGCATCGGAAACTGATACTGGTCTTCCAGGGAGCGATCAAAGCGTAGACTGTTTGCGACATTACTCCCACGGAGGAAAGTGGGCATGGTGACTTTTGTATTCAACCCCGATGCAATTTCTGTGTTTCATCAACACTCTGATAGTCCACAGATTACAGAATGCCTCCAGATGTGCATCGGAAACTACTACTGGTCTACCAGGGAACGATCAAAGCGTATACTGTTTGAGACATTACACCCATGGAGGAAAGTGCGCATGGTGAGTGTTGTATTCAATACCGATGCAATTTCTGTGTTTCATCAACACTCTGATAGTCCACAGATTACAGAGTGCCTCCAGATGTGCTTCGGAAACTGCTACTGGTCTTTCAGGACACGATAAAAGCGTAGACTGTTTGAGACATTACTCCCATGGAGGAAAGTGCGCATGGTGACTGTTGTATTCAATCCCGATGCAATTTCTGTGTTTCACCAACACTCTGATAGTCCACAGATTACAGAATGCCTCCAGATGTGCATCGGAAACTACTACTGGTCTTCCAGCAGTTGTTTTCAATCCCGATGCAATTTCTGTGTTTCATCAACACTCAGATAGTCCACAGATTACAGAATGCCTCCAGATGTGCATCGGAAGCTACTACTGGTCTACCAGGGAACGATCAAAGCGTAAACTGTTTGAGACATTACACCCATGGAGGAAAGTGCGCATGGTGACTGTTGTATTCAAACCCGATGCAATTTCTGTGTTTCTTCAAGACTCCGATAGTCCACAGATTACAGAATGCCTCCAGATGGGCATCGGAAAGTACTATTGGTCTTCCAGGGAACGATCAAAACGTAAAGTCTTTGTGACATAACTCCCATTGATGAAAGTGCGCATGGTGACTGTTGTATTCAATCCCGATGCAATTTCTGTGCTTCATCAACACTCTGATGGTCCACAGATTACAGAGTGCCTCCAGATGTTCATCGAAAACTGCTACTGGTCTTCCAGTGAGCGATCAAAGCGTAGACTGTTTGCAACATTACCCTCATGGAGGAAAGTGCGCATGGTGACTGTTGTATTCAACCCCGATGCACTTTCTGTGTTTCATCAACACTCTGATAGACCACAGATTACAGAATGCCTCCAGATGTGCATCGGAAGCTACTACTGGTCTACCAGGGAACGATCAAAGCGTAAACTGTTTGAGACATTACACCCATGGAGGAAAGTGCGCATGGTGACTGTTGTATTCAATCCCGATGCAATTTCTGTGCTTCATCAACACTCTGATGGGTCACAGATTACAGAGTGCCTCCAGATGGGCATCGGAAACTGCAACTGGTCTTCCAGGGAACGATCAAAGCGTAAACTGTTTGAGACATTACTCCCATGGGGGAAAGTGCGCATGGTGACTGTTGTATTCAATCCCGATGCAATTTCTGTGTTTCATCAACACTCTGATAGTCCACATATTACAGAATGCCTCCAGATGGGCATCGGAAACTACTACTGGTCTTCTTGGGAACCATCAGAGCGTAGACTGTTTGAGACATTTCTCCCATGGAGGAAAGTGTGCATGGTGACTGTTGTATTCAATCCCAACGCAATTTCTGTGTTTCTTCAAGACTCCGTTAGTCCACAGATTACAGAATGCCTCCAGATGGGCATCGGAAAGTTCTACTGGTCTTCCAGGGAACGATCAAAGCGTAGACTGTTTGAGACATTACTCCCATGGAGGAAAGTGCGCATGGTGACTGTTGTATTCAATCCCGATGCAATTTCTGTGTTTCACTAACACTCTGATAGTCCACAGATTACAGAATGCCTCCAGATGTGCATCGGAAACTACTACTGGTCTTCCAGTAGTTGTTTTCAATCCCGATGCAATTTCTGTGTTTCATCAACACTCAGATAGTCCACAGATTACAGAATGCCTAGAGATGTGCATCGGAAACTACTACTGGTCTTCCAGGTAGCGATCAAAGCGTAGACTGTTTGCGACATTACCCTCATGGAGGAAAGTGCGCATGGTGACTGTTGTATTCAACCCCGATGCAATTTCTGTGTTTCACTAACACTCTGATAGACCACAGATTACAGAATGCCTCCAGATGTGCATCGGAAACTACTACTGGTCTTCCAGTAGTTGTTTTCAATCCCGATGCAATTTCTGTGTTTCATCAACACTCTGATAGCCCACACATTACAGAATGCCTCCAGATGTGCATCGGGAACTACTACTGGTCTTTTTGGGAAACATCAGAGCGTAGACAGTATGAGACATTACTCCCATGGAGGAAAGTGAGCATGGTGACTATTGTATTCAATCCCAACGCAATTTCTGTGCTTCTTCAAGACTCCGATAGTCCACAGATTACAGAATGCCTCCAGATGGGCATCGGAAAGTACTACTGGTCTTCTAGGGAACGATCAAATCGTAAACTCTTTGTGACATTACTCCCATGGAGGAAAGTGCGCATGGTGACTGTTGTATTCAATCCCGATGCAATTTCTGTGTTTCATCAACACTCTGATAGTCCACAGTTTACAGAATGCCTCCAGATGTGCATCGGAAACTGCTACTGCTCTCTCAGGACACGATCAAAGCGTAGACTGTTTGAGACATTACTCCCATGGAGGAAAGTGCGCATGGTGACTGTTGTATTGAATCCCGATGCAATTTCTGTGTTTCATCAACACTCTGATAGTCCACAGATGACAGAATGCCTCCAGATGTGCATCGGATACTACTACTGGTCTTCCAGGGAACCAGCAAAGCGTAGTCTGTTAGAGAAAATACTCCCATGGAGGTAACTGCACATGGTGACTCTTGTATTCAATCCCGATGCAATTTCTGTGTTTCATCAACACTCAGATAATCCACAGATTACAGAATGCCTCCAGATGTGCATCGGAAACTACTACTGGTCTTCAAGGGAGCGATCAAAGCGTAGACTGTTTGAGCCATTACTCCCATGGAGGAAAGAGCGCATGGTGACTGTTGTATTCAACCCCGATGCAATTTCTGTGTTTCATCAACACTCTGATAGTCCACAGATTACAGAATGCCTCCAGATGTGCATCGGAAACTACTACTGGTCTACCAGGGAACGATCAAAGCGTAAACTGTATGAGACATTACACCCATAGAGGAAAGTGCGCAATTTGACTGTTGTATTCAATCCCGATGCAATTTCTGTGTTTCATCAACACTCTCATAGTCCACAGATTACAGAATGCCTCCAGATGTGCATCGGAAACTACTACTGGTCTTCTTGGGAACCATCACAGCGTAGACTCTTTGAGACATTACTCCCATGGTGGAAAGTGCGCATGGTTACTGTTGTATTCAATCCCAACGCAATTTCTGTGTTTCTTCAAGACTCCGTTAGTCCACAGATTACAGAATGCCTCCAGATGGGCATCGTAAAGTACTACTGGTCTCCAGGGAACGATCAAAGCGTAAACTCTTTGTGACATTACTCCCATGGAGGAAAGTGCGCATGGTGACTGTTGTATTCAATCCCGATTCGATTTCTGTGTTTCATCAACACTCTGATAGTCCACAGATTACACAATTCCTCCAGATGTGCATCGGAAACAACTACTGGTCTTCCAGGGAACGATCAAAGCGTAAACTGTTTGAGACATTACTCCCATGGAGGAAATTGCGCATGTTGAGGGTTGTATTCAATCCCGATGCAATTTCTGTGTTTCATCAACAATCTGATAGTACACAGATTACAGAATGCCTCCAAATGTGAATCGGATACTACTACTGGTATTCCAGGGAACCATCAAAGCGTAGACTGTTTGGGACAATACTCCCATGGAGGTAACTGCACATGGTGACTGTTGTATTCAATCCCGATGCAATTTCTGTGTTTCATCAACACTCAGATAGTCCACAGATTACAGAATGCCTCCAGATGTGCATCGGAAACTACTACTGGTCTTCCAGGGAGCGATCAAAGCGTAGACTGTTTGCGACATTACTCCCATGGAGGAAAGTGGGCATGGTGACTGTTGTATTCAACCCCGAAGCAATTTCTGTGCTTCATCAACACTCTGAAAGTCCACAGATTACAGAATGCCTCCAGATGTGCATCGGAAACTACTACTGGTCTACCAAGGAACGATCAAAGCGTAGACTGTTTGAGACATTACACCCATGGAGGAAAGTGCGCATGGTGACTGTTGTATTCAATCCCGATGCAATTTCTGTGTTTCATCAACACTCTGATAGTCCACAGATTACAGAATGCCTCCAGATGTGCATCGGAAACTGCTACTGGTCTTTCAGGACACGATAAAAGCGTAGACTGTTTGAGACATTACTCCAATGGAGGAAAGTGCGCATGGTGACTGTTGTATTCAATCCCGATGCAATTTCTGTGTTTCACCAACACTCAGATAGTCCACAGATTACAGAATGCCTCCAGATGTGCATCGGAAACTACTACTGGTCTTCCAGGGAGCGATCAAAGCGTAGACTGTTTGCGACATTACTCTCATGGAGAAAAGTGCGCATGGTGACTGTTGTATTCAACCCCGATGCAATTTCTGTGTTTCATCAACATTCTGATAGTCCACAGATTACAGAATGCCTCCAGATGTGCATCGGAAAATACTACTGGTCTACCAAGGAACGATCAAAGCGTAAACTGTTTGAGACATTACACCCATTGAGGAAAGTGCGCATGGTGACTGTTGTATTCAATCCCGATGCAATTTCTGTGTTTCATCAACACTCTCATAGTCCACAGATTACAGAATGCCTCCAGATGTGCATCGGAAACTACTACTGGTCTTCTTGGGAACCATCAGAGCGTAGACTGTTTGAGACATTACTCCCATGGAGGAAAGTGCGCATGGTGACTGTTGTATTCAATCCGAACGCAATTTCTGTTTTTCTTCAAGACTCCGATAGTCCACAGATTACAGAATGCCTCCAGATGGGCATCGGAAAGTACTACTGGTCTTCAAGGGAACGATCAAAGCGTAAACTCTTTGTGACATTACTCCCATGGAGGAAAGTGCGCATGTTGACGGTTGTATTCAATCCCGATGCAATTTCTGTGTTTCATCAACACTCTGATAGTCCACAGATTACAGAATGCCTCCAAATGTGAATCGAATACTACTACTGGTCATCCTGGGAACCATGAAAGCGTAGACTGTTTGAGACAATACTCCCATGGAGGTAACTGCACATGGTGACTGTTGTATTCAATCCCGATGCAATTTCTGTGTTTCATCAACACTGAGATAGTCCACAGATTACAGAATGCTTCCACATGTGCATCGGAAACTACTACTGGTCTTCCAGGGAGCGATCAAAGCGTAGACTGTTTGCGACATTACTCCCATGGAGGAAAGTGGGCATGGTCACTGTTGTATTCAACCCCGATGCAATTTCTGTGTTTCATCAACACTCTGATAGCCCACAGATTACAGAATGCCTCCAGATGTGCATCGGAAACTACTACTGGTCTTCTTGGGAACCATCAGAGCGTAGACTGTTTGAGACATTACTCCCATGGAGGAAAGTGAGCATGGTGACTATAGTATTCAATCCCTACGCAATTTCTGTGTTTCTTCAAGACTCCGATTGTCTACAGATTACAGAATGCCTCCAGATGGGCATCGGAAAGTACTACTAGTCTTTCAGGACACGATAAAACGTAGACTGTTTGAGACATTACTCCCATGGAGGAAAGTGCGCATGGTGACTGTTGTATTCAATCCCGATGCAATTTCTGTGTTTCATCAACACTCAGATAGTCCACAGATTACAGAATGCCTCCAGATGTGCATCGGAAACTGATACTGGTCTTCCAGGGAGCGATCAAAGCGTAGACTGTTTGCGACATTACTCCCACGGAGGAAAGTGGGCATGGTGACTTTTGTATTCAACCCCGATGCAATTTCTGTGTTTCATCAACACTCTGATAGTCCACAGATTACAGAATGCCTCCAGATGTGCATCGGAAACTACTACTGGTCTACCAGGGAACGATCAAAGCGTATACTGTTTGAGACATTACACCCATGGAGGAAAGTGCGCATGGTGAGTGTTGTATTCAATACCGATGCAATTTCTGTGTTTCATCAACACTCTGATAGTCCACAGATTACAGAGTGCCTCCAGATGTGCTTCGGAAACTGCTACTGGTCTTTCAGGACACGATAAAAGCGTAGACTGTTTGAGACATTACTCCCATGGAGGAAAGTGCGCATGGTGACTGTTGTATTCAATCCCGATGCAATTTCTGTGTTTCACCAACACTCTGATAGTCCACAGGTTACAGAATGCCTCCAGATGTGCATCGGAAACTACTACTGGTCTTCCAGCAGTTGTTTTCAATCCCGATGCAATTTCTGTGTTTCATCAACACTCAGATAGTCCACAGATTACAGAATGCCTCCAGATGTGCATCGGAAGCTACTACTGGTCTACCAGGGAACGATCAAAGCGTAAACTGTTTGAGACATTACACCCATGGAGGAAAGTGCGCATGGTGACTGTTGTATTCAAACCCGATGCAATTTCTGTGTTTCTTCAAGACTCCGATAGTCCACAGATTACAGAATGCCTCCAGATGGGCATCGGAAAGTACTATTGGTCTTCCAGGGAACGATCAAAACGTAAAGTCTTTGTGACTTAACTCCCATTGATGAAAGTGCGCATGGTGACTGTTGTATTCAATCCCGATGCAATTTCTGTGCTTCATCAACACTCTGATGGTCCACAGATTACAGAGTGCCTCCAGATGTGCATCGGAAACTGCTACTGGTCTTCCAGTGAGCGATCAAAGCGTAGACTGTTTGCAACATTACCCTCATGGAGGAAAGTGCGCATGGTGACTGTTGTATTCAACCCCGATGCACTTTCTGTGTTTCATCAACACTCTGATAGACCACAGATTACAGAATGCCTCCAGATGTGCATCGGAAGCTACTACTGGTCTACCAGGGAACGATCAAAGCGTAAACTGTTTGAGACATTACACCCATGGAGGAAAGTGCGCATGGTGACTGTTGTATTCAATCCCGATGCAATTTCTGTGCTTCATCAACACTCTGATGGGTCACAGATTACAGAGTGCCTCCAGATGGGCATCGGAAACTGCAACTGGTCTTCCAGGGAACGATCAAAGCGTAAACTGTTTGAGACATTACACCCATGGGGGAAAGTGCGCATGGTGACTGTTGTATTCAATCCCGATGCAATTTCTGTGTTTCATCAACACTCTGATAGTCCACATATTACAGAATGCCTCCAGATGGGCATCGGAAACTACTACTGGTCTTCTTGGGAACCATCAGAGCGTAGACTGTTTGAGACATTTCTCCCATGGAGGAAAGTGTGCATGGTGACTGTTGTATTCAATCCCAACGCAATTTCTGTGTTTCCTCAAGACTCCGTTAGTCCACAGATTACAGAATGCCTCCAGATGGGCATCGGAAAGTTCTACTGGTCTTCCAGGGAACGATCAAAGCGTAGACTGTTTGAGACATTACTCCCATGGAGGAAAGTGCGCATGGTGACTGTTGTATTCAATCCCGATGCAATTTCTGTGTTTCACTAACACTCTGATAGTCCACAGATTACAGAATGCCTCCAGATGTGCATCGGAAACTACTACTGGTCTTCCAGTAGTTGTTTTCAATCCCGATGCAATTTCTGTGTTTCATCAACACTCAGATAGTCCACAGATTACAGAATGCCTAGAGATGTGCATCGGAAACTACTACTGGTCTTCCAGGTAGCGATCAAAGCGTAGACTGTTTGCGACATTACCCTCATGGAGGAAAGTGCGCATGGTGACTGTTGTATTCAACCCCGATGCAATTTCTGTGTTTCACTAACACTCTGATAGACCACAGATTACAGAATGCCTCCAGATGTGCATCGGAAACTACTACTGGTCTTCCAGTAGTTGTTTTCAATCCCGATGCAATTTCTGTGTTTCATCAACACTCTGATAGCCCACACATTACAGAATGCCTCCAGATGTGCATCGGGAACTACTACTGGTCTTTTTGGGAAACATCAGAGCGTAGACAGTATGAGACATTACTCCCATGGAGGAAAGTGAGCATGGTGACTATTGTATTCAATCCCAACGCAATTTCTGTGCTTCTTCAAGACTCCGATAGTCCACAGATTACAGAATGCCTCCAGATGGGCATCGGAAAGTACTACTGGTCTTCTAGGGAACGATCAAATCGTAAACTCTTTGTGACATTACTCCCATGGAGGAAAGTGCGCATGGTGACTGTTGTATTCAATCCCGATGCAATTTCTGTGTTTCATCAACACTCTGATAGTCCACAGTTTACAGAATGCCTCCAGATGTGCATCGGAAACTGCTACTGCTCTCTCAGGACACGATCAAAGCGTAGACTGTTTGAGACATTACTCCCATGGAGGAAAGTGCGCATGGTGACTGTTGTATTGAATCCCGATGCAATTTCTGTGTTTCATCAACACTCTGATAGTCCACAGATGACAGAATGCCTCCAGATGTGCATCGGAAACTACTACTGGTCTTCCAGGGAACGATCAAAGCGTAAACTCTTTGTGACATTACTCCCATGGAGGAAAGTGCGCATGGTGACAGTTGTAGTCAATCCCATTGAAAATTCTGTGTTTAATCAACACTCTGATAGTCCACAGATTACAGAATGCCTCCAGATCTGCAATGGAAACTACCACTGGTCTTCCAGGAAACGATCAAAGCGTAGACTGTTTGAGACATTACTCCCATGGAGGAAAGTGCGCATGGTGACTGTTGTAGTCAATCCCCATTCGATTTCTGTGTTTCATCAACACTCTGATAGTCCACAGATTAGAGAATTAATCCAGATGTGCATCGAAAATTTCTACTGGTCTTCCAGGGAACGATCAAAGCGTGAACTGTTTGAGACATTACTCCCATGGAGGAAAGTGCGCATGGTGACTGTTGTATTCAATCCCGAAGTAATTTCTGTGTTTCATCAACACTCTGATAGTCCACAGATTACAGAATGCCTCCAGATGTGCATCGGAAACTGCTAGTGGTCTTCCAGGGAATGATCAAAGCGTAGACTGTTTGAGACATTACTCCCATGGAGGAAAGTGCGCATGCGGACTGTTGTATTCAATCCCAATACAATTTTGGTTTCATCTACACTCTGATAGTCCACAGATTACAGAATGCCTCCAGAAGTGCATCGGAAACTACTACTGGTCTACCAGGAAGCGATCAAAGCGTAAACTGTTTGAGACATTACTCCCATGGAGGTAAGTGTGCATGGTGACTGTTGTATTCTATCCCGATGCAATTTCTGTGTTTCATCAACACTCAGATAATCCACAGATTACAGAATGCCTCCAGATGTGCATCGGAAACTGCTAGTGGTCTTCCAGGGAATGATCAAAGCGTAGACTGTTTGAGACATTACTCCCATGGAGGAAAGTGCGCATGCGGACTGTTGTATTCAATCCCAATGCAATTTTGGTTTCATCTACACTCTGATAGTCCACAGATTACAGAATGGCTCCAGATGTGCATCGGAAACTACTACTGGTCTACCAGGAAGCGATCAAAGCGTAAACTGTTTGAGACGTTACTCCCATGGAGGTAAGTGTGCATGGTGACTGTTGTATTCAATCCCGAAGTAATTTCTGTGTTTCATCAACACTCTGATAGTCCACAGATTACAGAATGCCTTCAGATGTGCATCGGAAACTACTACTGGTCTTCCAGGGAACGATCAATGCGTAGACAGTTTGAGACATTACTCCCATGGAGGAAAGTGCGCATGTTGACGGTTGTTTTCAATCCCGTTGCAATTTCTGTGTTTTATTAACACTCTGATAGTCCACAGATTACAGAATGCCTCCAAATGTGAATCGGATACTACTACTGGTCTTCCAGGGAACCATCAAAGCGTAGTCTGTTAGAGAAAATACTCCTATGGAGGTAACTGCACATGGTGACTCTTGTATTCAATCCCGATGCAATTTCGGTGTTTCATCAACACTCAGATAATCCACAGATTACAGAATGCCTCCAGATGTGCATCGGAAACTACTACTGGTCTTCAAGGGAGCGATCAAAGCGTAGACTGTTTGCGACATTACTCTCATGGAGGAAAGTGGGCATGGTGACTGTTGTATTCAACCCCGATGCAATTTCTGTGTTTCATCAACACTCTGATAGTCCACAGATTACAGAATGCCTCCAGATGTGCATCGGAAACTACTACTGGTCTACCAGGGAACGATCAAAGCGTAAACTGTTTGAGACATTACACCCATAGAGGAAAGTGCGCATGGTGACTGTTGTATTCAATCCCGATGCAATTTCTGTGTTTCATCAACACTCTCATAGTCCACAGATTACAGAATGCCTCCAAATGTGAATCGGATACTACTACTGGTCTTCCAGGGAACCATCAAAGCGTAGACTGTTTGAGACAATACTCCCATGGAGGTAACTGCACATGGTGACTGTTGTATTCAATCCCGATGCAATTTCTGTGTTTCATCAACACTCAGATAGTCCACAGATTACAGAATGCCTCCAGATGTGCATCGGAAACTACTACTGGTCTTCCAGGGAGCGATCAAAGCGTAGACTGTTTGCGACATTACTCCCATGGAGGAAAGTGGGCATGGTGACTGTTGTATTCAACCCCGAAGCAATTTCTGTGTTTCATCAACACTCTGAAAGTCCACAGATTACAGAATGCCTCCAGATGTGCATCGGAAACTGCTACTGGTCTTTCAGGACACGATAAAAGCGTAGACTGTTTGAGACATTACTCCAATGGAGGAAAGTGCGCATGGTGACTGTTGTATTCAATCCCGATGCAATTTCTGTGTTTCACCAACACTCAGATAGTCCACAGATTACAGAATGCCTCCAGATGTGCATCGGAAACTACAATTGGTCTTCCAGGGAGCGATCAAAGCGTAGACTGTTTGCGACATTACTCTCATGGAGAAAAGTGCGCATGGTGACTGTTGTATTCAACCCCGATGCAATTTCTGTGTTTCATCAACACTCTGATAGTCCACAGATTACAGAATGCCTCCAGATGTGCATCGGAAAATACTACTGGTCTACCAGGGAACGATCAAAGCGTAAACTGTTTGAGACATTACACCCATTGAGGAAAGTGCGCATGGTGACTGTTGTATTCAATCCCGATGCAATTTCTGTGTTTCATCAACACTCTCATAGTCCACAGATTACAGAATGCCTCCAGATGTGCATCGGAAACTACTACTGGCCTTCTTGGGAACCATCAGAGCGTAGACTGTTTGAGACATTACTCCCATGGAGGAAAGTGCGCATGGTGACTGTTGTATTCAATCCGAACGCAATTTCTGTTTTTCTTCAAGACTCCGATAGTCCACAGATTACAGAATGCCTCCAGATGGGCATCGGAAAGTACTACCGGTCTTCAAGGGAACGATCAAAGCGTAAACTCTTTGTGACATTACTCCCATGGAGGAAAGTGCGCATGTTGACGGTTGTATTCAATCCCGATGCAATTTCTGTGTTTCATCAACACTCTGATAGTCCACAGATTACAGAATGCCTCCAAATGTGAATCGGATACTACTACTGGTCATCCAGGGAACCATGAAAGCGTAGACTGTTTGAGACAATACTCCCATGGAGGTAACTGCACATGGTGACTGTTGTATTCAATCCCGATGCAATTTCTGTGTTTCATCAACACTGAGATAGTCCACAGATTACAGAATGCTTCCACATGTGCATCGGAAACTACTACTGGTCTTCCAGGGAGCGATCAAAGCGTAGACTGTTTGCGACATTACTCCCATGGAGGAAAGTGGGCATGGTCACTGTTGTATTCAACCCCGATGCAATTTCTGTGTTTCATCAACACTCTGATAGCCCACAGATTACAGAATGCCTCCAGATGTGCATCGGAAACTACTACTGGTCTTCTTGGGAACCATCAGAGCGTAGACTGTTTGAGACATTACTCCCATGGAGGAAAGTGAGCATGGTGACTATAGTATTCATTCCCTACGCAATTTCTGTGTTTCTTCAAGACTCCGATTGTCCATAGATTACAGAATGCCTCCAGATGGGCATCGGAAAGTACTACTAGTCTTTCAGGACACGATAAAACGTAGACTGTTTGAGACATTACTCCCATGGAGGAAAGTGCGCATGGTGACTGTTGTATACAATCCCGATGCAATTTCTGTGTTTCATCAACACTCAGATAGTCCACAGATTACAGAATGCCTCCAGACGTGCATCGGAAACTAATACTGGTCTTCCAGGGAGCGATCAAAGCGTAGACTTTTTGCGACATTACTCCCATGGAGGAAAGTGGGCATGGTGACTTTTGTATTCAACCCCGATGCAATTTCTGTGTTTCATCAACACTCTGATAGTCCACAGATTACAGAATGCCTCCAGATGTGCATCGGAAACTACTACTGGTCTACCAGGGAACGATCAAAGCGTATACTGTTTGAGACATTACACCCATGGAGGAAAGTGCGCATGGTGACTGTTGTATTCAATACCGATGCAATTTCTGTGTTTCATTAACACTCTGATAGTCCACAGATTACAGAATGCCTCCAGATGTGCATCGGAAACTACTACTGGTCATCTTGGGAACCATCAGAGCGTAGACTGTTTGAGACATTACTCCCATGGAGGAATGTGCGCATGGTGAAGGTTGTATTCAATCCCAACGCAATTTCTGTGTTTCTTGAAGACTCCGATAGTCCACAGATTACAGAATGCCTCCAGATGTGCAATGGAAACTACCAGTGGTCTTCCAGGAAACGATCAAAGCGTGGACTGTTTGCGACATTACTCCCATGGAGGAAAGTGGGCATAGTGACTGTTGTATTCAACCCCGATGCAATTTCTGTGTTTCATCAACACTCTGATAGTCCACAGATTACTGAATGCCTCCAGATGTGCATCGGAAACTACTACTGGTCTACCAAGGAAAGATTAAAGCGTAAACTGTTTGAGACATTACACCCATTGTGGAAAGTGCGAATGGTGACTGTTGTATTCAATCCCGATGCAATTTCTGTGTTTCATCAACACTCTGTTAGTCCACAGATTACAGAATGCCTCCAGATGTGCATCGGAAACAACTACTGGTCTTCTTGGGAACCATCAGAGCGTAGACTGTTTGAGACATTACTCCCATGGAGGAAAGTGTGCATGGTGACTGTTGTATTCAATCCCAACGCAATTTCTGTGTTTCTTCAAGACTCCGTTAGTCCACAGATTACAGAATGCCTCCAGATGGGCATCGGAAAGTACTACTGGTCTTCCAGGGAACGATCAAAGCGTAAACTTTTTGTGACATTACTCCCATGGAGGAAAGTGCGCATGGTGACTGTTGTATTCAATCCCGATGCAATTTCTGTGTTTCATCAACACTCTGATAGTCCACAGATTACAGAGTGCCTCCAGATGTGCTTCGGAAACTGCTACTGGTCTTTCAGGACACGATAAAAGCGTAGACTGTTTGAGACATTACTCCCATGGAGGAAAGTGCGCATGGTGACTGTTGTATTCAATCCCGATGCAATCTCTGTGTTTCACCAACACTCTGATAGTCCACAGATTACAGAATGCCTCCAGATGTGCATCGGAAACTACTACTGGTCTTCCAGTAGTTGTTTTCAATCCCGATGCAATTTCTGTGTTTCATCAACACTCAGATAGTCCACAGATTACAGAATGCCTCCAGATGTGCATCGGAAACTACTACTGGTCTTCCAGGGAGCGATTAAAGCGTAGACTGTTTGCGACATTACCCTCATGGAGGAAAGTGCGCATGGTGACTGTTGTATTCAACCCCGATGCAATTTCTGTGTTTCATCAACACTCTGATAGACCACAGATTACAGAATGCCTCCAGATGTGCATCGGAAACTACTACTGGTCTACCAGGGAATGATCAAAGCGTAAACTGTTTGAGACATAACACCCATGGAGGAAAGTGCGCATGGTGACTGTTGTATTCAATCCCGATGCAATTTCTGTGTTTCATCAACACTCTGATAGCCCAAACATTACAGAATGCCTCCAGATGTGCATCGGGAACTACTACTGGTCTTTTTGGGAACCATCAGAGCGTAGACTGTATGAGACATTACTCCCATAGAGGAAAGTGAGCATGGCGACTATTGTATTCAATCCCAACGCAATTTCTGTGTTTCTTCAAGACTCCGATAGTCCACAGATTACAGAATGCCTCCAGATGGGCATCGGAAAGTACTACTGGTCTTCCAGGGAACGATCAAAGCGTAAACTCTTTGTGACATTACTCCCATGGAGGAAAGTGAGCATGGTCACTGTTGTATTCAAACCCGATGCAATTTCTGTGTTTCTTCAAGACTCCGATAGTCCACAGATTACAGAATGCCTCCAGATGGGCATCGGAAAGTACTATTGGTCTTCCAGGGAACGATCAAAGAGTAAACTCTTTGTGACATTACTCCCATTGATGAAAGTGCGCATGGTGACTGTTGTATTCAATCCCGATGCAATTTCTGTGCTTCATCAACACTCTGATGGTCCACAGATTACAGAGTGCCTCCAGATGTGCATCGGAAACTGCTACTGGTCTTCCAGTGAGCTATCAAAGCGTAGACTGTTTGCAACATTACCCTCATGGAGGAAAGTGCGCATGGTGACTGTTGTATTCAACCCCGATGCACTTTCTGTGTTTCATCAACACTCTGATAGTCCACAGATTACAGAATGCCTCCAGATGTGCATCGGAAACTGCAACTGGTCTTCCAGGGAACGATCAAAGCGTAAACTGTTTGAGACATTACACCCATGGGGGAAAGTGCACATGGTGACTGTTGTATTCAATCCCGATGCAATTTCTGTGTTTCATCAACACTCTGATAGTCCACATATTACAGAATGCCTCCAGATGGGCATCGGAAACTACTACTGGTCTTCTTGGGAACCATCAGAGCGTAGACTGTTTGAGACATTACTCCCATGGAGGAAAGTGAGCATGGTGACTGTTGTATTCAATCCCAACGCAATTTCTGTGTTTCTTCAAGACTCCGTTAGTCCACGGATTACAGAATGCCTCCAGATGGGCATCGGAAAGTACTACTGGTCTTCCAGGGAACGATCAAAGCGTAGACTGTTTGAGACATTACCCTCATAGAGGAAAGTGCGCATGGTGACTGTTGTATTCAACCCCGATGCAATTTCTGTGTTTCATCAACACTCTGATAGACCACAGATTACAGAATGCCTCCAGATGTGCATCGGAAACTACTACTGGTCTACCAGGGAACGATCAAAGCGTAAACTGTTTGAGACATTACACCCATGGAGGAAAGTGCGCATGGTGACTGTTGTATTCAATCCCGATGCAATTTCTGTGTTTCATCAACACTCTGATAGCCCACACATTACAGAATGCCTCCAGATGTGCATCGGGAACTACTACTGGTCTTTTTGGGAACCATCAGAGCGTAGACAGTATGAGACATTACTCCCATGGAGGAAAGTGAGCATGGTGACTATTGTATTCAATCCCAACGCAATTTCTGTGCTTCTTCAAGACTCCGATAGTCCACAGATTACAGAATGCCTCCAGATGGGCATCGGAAAGTACTACTGGTCTTCCAGGGAACGATCAAAGCGTAAACTCTTTGTGACATTACTCCCATGGAGGAAAGTGCGCATGGTGACTGTTGTATTCAATCCCGATGCAATTTCTGTGTTTCATCGACACTCTGATAGTCCACAGTTTACAGAATGCCTCCAGATGTGCATCGGAAACTGCTACTGCTCTTTCAGGACACGATCAAAGCGTAGACTGTTTGAGACATTACTCCCATGGAGGAAAGTGCGCATGGTGACTGTTGTATTGAATCCCGATGCAATTTTGGTTTCATCAACACTCTGATAGTCCACAGATTACAGAATGCCTAGAGATGTGCATCGGAAACTACTACTGGTCTTCCAGGGAGCGATCAAAGCGTAGACTGTTTGCGACATTACCCTCATGGAGGAAAGTGCGCATGGTGACTGTTGTATTCAACCCCGATGCAATTTCTGTGTTTCTTCAAGACTCCGATAGTCCACAGATTACAGAATGCCTCCAGATGGGCATCGGAAAGTACTACTGGTCTTCCAGGGAACGATCAAAGCGTAAACTCTTTGTGACATTACTCCCATGGAGGAAAGTGCGCATGGTGACTGTTGTATTCAAACCCGATGCAATTTCTGTGTTTCTTCAAGACTCCGATAGTCCACAGATTACAGAATGCCTCCAGATGGGCATCGAAAAGTACTATTGGTCTTCCAGGGAACGATCAAAGCGTAAACTCTTTGTGACATTACTCCCATTGATGAAAGTGCGCATGGTGACTGTTGTATTCAATCCCGATGCAATTTCTGTGCTTCATCAACACTCTGAGTGTCCACAGATTACAGAGTGCCTCCAGATGTGCATCGGAAACTGCTACTGGTCTTTCAGGACACGATAAAAGCGTAGACTGTTTGAGACATTACTCCTATGGAGGAAAGTGCGCATGGTGACTGTTGTATTCAATCCCGAAGCAATTTCTGTGTTTCACCAACACTCTGATAGTCCACAGATTACAGAATGCCTCCAGATGTGCATCGGAAACTACTACTGGTCTACCAGGGAACGATCAAAGCGTAAACTGTTTGAGACATTACACCCATGGAGGAAAGTGCGCATGGTGACTGTTGTATTCAATCCCGATGCAATTTCTGTGTTTCATCAACACTCTGATAGTCCACAAATTACAGAATGCCTCCAGATGTGCATCGGAAACTACTACTGGTCATCCAGGGAGCGATCAAAGCGTAGACTGTTTGCGACATTACTCTCATGGAGGAAAGTGGGCATGGTGACTGTTGTATTCAACCCCGATGCAATTTCTGTGTTTCATCAACACTCTGATAGTCCACAGATTACAGAATGCCTCCAGATGTGCATCGGAAAATACTACTGGTCTACCAGGGAACGATCAAAGCGTAAACTGTTTGAGACATTACACCCACTGAGGAAAGTGCGCATGGTGACTGTTGTATTCAATCCCGATGCAATTTCAGTGTTTCATCAGCACTCTCATAGTCCACTGATTACAGAATGCCTCCAGATGTGCATCGGAAACTACTACTGGTCTTCTTGGGAACCATCAGAGAGTAGACTGTTTGAGACATTACTCCCATTGAGGAAAGTGCGCATGGTGACTGTTGTATTCAATCCCAACGCAATTTCTGTGTTTCTTCAAGACTCAGATAGTCCACAGATTACAGAATGCCTCCAGATGGGCATCGGAAAGTACTACTGGTCTTCCAGGGAACGATCAAAGCGTAAACTCTTTGTGACATTACTCCCATGGAGGAAAGTGCGCATGGTGACTATTGTAATCAAACCCGATGCAAATTCTGTGTTTAATCAACACTCTGATAGTCCACAGATTACAGAATGCCTCCAGAAGTGCAATTCAAACTACTAGTGGTCTTCCAGGAAACGATCAAAGCGTAGACTGTTTGAGACATTACTCCCATGGAGGAAAGTTCGCATGGTGACTGTTGTATTCAATCCCGATTCGATTTCTGAGTTTCATCAACACTCTGATAGTCCACAGATTACAGAATGCCTCCAGATGTGCATCGGAAACTACTACTGGTCTTCCAGGGAACGATCAAAGCGTAGACTGTTTGAGACATTACTCCCATGGAGGAAAGTGCGCAGGTTGACGGTTGCATTCAATCCCGATGCAATTTCTGTGTTTCATCAACACTCTGATAGACCACAGATTACAGAATGCCTCCAAATGTGAATCGGATACTACTACTGGTCTTCCAGGGAACCATCAAAGCGTAGACTGTTTGAGACAATACTCCCATGGAGGTAACTGCACATGGCGACTGTTGTATTCAATCCCGATGCAAATTCTGTGTTTCATCAACACTCAGATAGTCCACAGATTACAGAATGCCTCCAGATGTGCATCGGAAACTACTACTGGTCTTCCAGGGAACGATCAAAGCGTAGACTGTTTGCGACATTACCCTCATGGAGGAAACTGCGCATGGTGACTGTTGTGTTCAACCCCGATGCAATGTCTGTGTTTCATCAACACTCTGATAGACCACAGATTACAGAATGCCTCCAGATGTGCATCGGAAACTACTACTGGTCTACCAGGGAACGATCAAAGCGTAAACTGTTTGAGACATTACACCCATGGAGGAAAGAGCGCATGGTGACTGTTGTATTCAAGCCCGATGCAATTTCTGTGCTTCATCAACACTCTGATGGTCCACAGATTACACAGTGCCTCCAGATGTGCATCGGAAACTGCTACTGGTCTTCCAGGGAACGATCAAAGCGTAAACTGTTTGAGACATTACACCCATGGGGGAAAGTGCGCATGGTGACTGTTGTATTCAATCCCGATGCAATTTCTGTGTTTCATCAACACTCTGATAGTCCACAGATTACAGAATGCCTCCAGATGTGCATCGGAAACTACTACTGGTCTTCTTGGGAACCATCAGAGCGTAGACTGTTTGAGACATTACTCCCATGGAGGAAAGTGAGCATGGTGACTGTTGTATTCAATCCCAACACAATTTCTGTGTTTCTTCAAGACTCCGTTAGTCCACAGTTTACAGAATGCCTCCAGATGGGCATCGGAAAGTACTACTGGTCTTCCAGGGAACGATCAAAGCGTAGACTGTTTGAGACATTACTCCCATGGAGGAAAGTGCGCATGGTGACTGTTGTATTCAATCCCGATGCAATTTCCGTGTTTCACCAACACTCTGATAGTCCACAGATTACAGAATGCCTCCAGATGTGCATCGGAAACTACTACTGGTCTTCCAGTAGTTGTTTTCAATCCCGATGCAATTTCTGTGTTTCATCAACACTCAGATAGTCCACAGATTACAGAATGCCTCCAGATGTGCATCGGAAACTACTACTGGTCTTCCAGGGAGCGATCAAAGCGTAGACTGTTTGCGACATTACCCTCATGGAGGAAAGTGCGCATGGTGACTGTTGTATTCAACCCCGATGCAATTTCTGTGTTTCATCAACACTCTGATAGACCACAGATTACAGAATGCCTCCAGATGTGCATCGGAAACTACTACTGGTCTACCAGGGAACGATCAAAGCGTAAACTGTTTGAGACATTACACCCATGGAGGAAAGTGCGCATGGTGACTGTTGTATTCAATCCCGATGCAATTTCTGTGTTTCATCAACACTCTGATAGCCCACACATTACAGAATGCCTCCAGATGTGCATCGGGAACTACTACTGGTCTTTTTGGGAACCATCAGAGCGTAGACTGTATGAGACATTACGCCCATGGCGGAAAGTGAGCATGGTGACTATTGTATTCAATCCCAACGCAATTTCTGTGTTTCTTCAAGACTCCGATAGTCCACAGAATACAGAATGCCTCCAGATGGGCATCGGAAAGTACTACTGGTCTTCCAGGGAACGATCAAAGCGTAAACTCTATGTGACATTACTCCCATGGAGGAAAGTGCGCATGGTTACTGTTGTATTCAAACCCGATGCAATTTCTGTGTCTCTTCAAGACTCCGATAGTCCACAGATTACAGAATGCCTCCAGATGGGCATCGGAAAGTACTATTGGTCTTCCAGGGAACGATCAAAGCGTAAACTCTTTGTGACATTACTCCCATTGATGAAAGTGCGCAGTGGTGACTGTTGTATTCAATCCCGATGCAAATTCTGTGCTTCATCAACACTCTGAGTGTCCACAGATTACAGAGTGCCTCCAGATGTGCATCGGAAACTGCTACTGGTCTTTCAGGACACGATAAAAGCGTAGACTGATTGATACATTACTCCCATGGAGGAAAGTGCGCATGGTGACTGTTGTATTCAATCCCGATGCAATTTCTGTGTTTCACCAACACTCTGATAGTCCACAGATTACAGAATGCCTCCAGATGTGCATCGGAAACTACTACTGGTCTACCAGGGAACGATCAAAGCGTAAACTGTTTGAGACATTACACCCATGGAGGAAAGTGCGCATGGTGACTGTTGTATTCAATCCCGATTCGATTTCTGAGTTTCATCAACACTCTCATAGTCCACAGATTACAGAATGCCTCCAGATGTGCATCGGAAACTACTACTGGTCTTCTTGGGAACCATCAGAGCGTAGACTGTTTGAGACATTACTCCCATGGAGGAAAGTGCGCATGGTGACTGTTGTATTCAATCCCAACGCAATTTCTGTGTTTCTTCAAGACTCCGATAGTCCACAGATTACAGAATGCCTCCAGATGGGCATCGGGAAGTACTACTGGTCTTCCAGGGAACGATCAAAGCGTAAACTCTTTGTGACATTACTCCCATGGAGGAAAGTGCGCATGGTGACTATTGTAATCAAACCCGATGCAAATTCTGTGTTTAATCAACACTCTGATAGTCCACAGATTACAGAATGCCTCCAGAAGTGCAATGGAAACTACTAGTGGTCTTCCAGGAAACGATCAAAGCGTAGACTGTTTGAGACATTACTCCCATGGAGGAAAGTGCGCATGGTGACTGTTGTATTCAATCCCGATTCGATTTCTGAGTTTCATTAACACTTTGATAGTCCACAGATTACAGAATGCCTCCAGATGTGCATCGGAAACTACTACTGGTCTTCCAGGGAACGATCAAAGCGTAGACTGTTTGAGACATTACTCCCATGGAGGAAAGTGCGCATGGTGACTGTTGTATTCAATCCCGATTCGATTTCTGAGTTTCATTAACACTCTGATAGTCCACAGATTACAGAATGCCTCCAGAAGTGCAATGGAAACTACTAGTGGTCTTCCAGGAAACGATCAAAGCGTAGACTGTTCGAGACATTACTCCCATGGAGGAAAGTGCGCATGGTGACTGTTGTATTCAATCCCGATGCAATTTCTGTGTTTCACCAACACTCTGATAGTCCACAGATTATAGAATGCCTCCAGTTATGCATCGGAAACTACTACTGGTCTTCCAGTAGTTGTTTTCAATCCCGATGCAATTTCTGTGTTTCATCAACACTCAGATAGTCCACAGATTACAGAATGCCTCCAGATGTGCATCGGAAACTAGTACTGGTCTTCCAGGGAGCGATCAAAGCGTAGACTGTTTGCGACATTACCCTCATGGAGAAAAGTGCGCATGGTGACTGTAGTATTCAACCCCGATGCAATTTCTGTGTTTCATCAACACTCTGATAGTCCACAGATTACAGAATGCCTCCAGATGTGCATCGGGAACTACTACTGGTCTTTTTGGGAACCATCAGAGCGTAGACTGTATGAGACATTACTCCCATGGAGGAAAGTGAGCATGGTGACTATTTTATTCAATCCCAACGCAATTTCTGTGTTTCTTCAAGACTCCGATAGTCCACAGATTACAGAATGCCTCCAGATGGGCATCGGAAAGTACTACTGGTCTTCCAGGGAACGATCAAAGCGTAAACTCTTTGTGACATTACTCCCATGGAGGAATGTGCGCATGGTGACTGTTGTATTCAAACCCGATGCAATTTCTGTGTTTCTTCAAGACTCCGATAGTCCACAGATTACAGAATGTTTCCAGATGGGCATCGGAAAGTACTATTGGTCTTCCAGGGAACGATCAAAGCGTAAACTCTTTGTGACATTACTCCCATTGATGAAAGTGCGCATGGTGACTGTTGTATTCAATCCCGATGCAATTTCTGTGCTTCATCAACACTCTGAGTGTCCACAGATTACAGAGTGCCTCCAGATGTGCATCGGAAACTGCTACTGGTCTTTCAGGACACGATAAAAGCGTAGACTGTTTGAGACATTACTCCCATGGAGGAAAGTGCGCATGGTGACTGTTGTATTCAACCCCGATGCAATTTCTGTGTTTCATCAACACTCTGATAGTCCACAGATTACAGAATGCCTCCAGATGTGCATCGGAAACTACTACTGGTCTACCAGGGAACGATCAAAGCGTAAACTGTTTGAGACATTACACCCATGGAGGAAAGTGCGCATGGTGACTGTTGTATTCAATCCCGATGCAATTTCTGTGTTTCATCAACACTCTGATAGCCCACACATTACAGAATGCCTCCAGATGTGCATCGGGAACTACTACTGGTCTTTTTGGGAACCATCAGAGCGTAGACAGTATGAGACATTACTCCCATGGAGGAAAGTGAGCATGGTGACTATTGTATTCAATCCCAACGCAATTTCTGTGCTTCTTCAAGACTCCGATAGTCCACAGATTACAGAATGCCTCCAGATGGGCATCGGAAAGTACTACTGGTCTTCCAGGGAACGATCAAAGCGTAAACTCTTTGTGACATTACTCCCATGGAGGAAAGTGCGCATGGTGACTGTTGTATTCAATCCCGATGCAATTTCTGTGTTTCATCGACACTCTGATAGTCCACAGTTTACAGAATGCCTCCAGATGTGCATCGGAAACTGCTACTGGTCTTCCAGGGAGCGATCAAAGCGTAGACTGTTTGCGACATTACCCTCATGGAGGAAAGTGCGCATGGTGACTGTTGTATTCAACCCCGATGCAATTTCTGTGTTTCATCAACACTCTGATAGACCACAGATTACAGAATGCCTCCATATGTGCATCGGAAACTACTACTGGTCTACCAGGGAACGATCAAAGCGTAACCTGTTTGAGACATTACACCCATGGAGGAAAGTGCGCATGGTGACTGTTGTATTCAATCCCGATGCAATTTCTGTGTTTCTTCAAGACTCCGATAGACCACAGATTACAGAATGCCTCCAGATGGGCATCGGAAAGTACTATTGGTCTCCCAGGGAACGATCAAAGCGTAAACTCTTTGTGACATTACTCCCATTGATGAAAGTGCGCATGGTGACTGTTGTATTCAATCCCGATGCAATTTCTGTGCTTCATCAACACTCTGATGGTCCACAGATTACAGAGTGCCTCCAGATGTGCATCGGAAACTGCTACTGGTCTTTCAGGACACGATAAAAGCGTAGACTGTTTGAGACATTACTCCCATGGAGGAAAGTGCGCATGGTGACTGTTGTATTCAATCCCGATGCAATTTCTGTGTTTCACCAACACTCTGATAGTCCACAGATTACAGAATGCCTCCAGATGTGCATCGGAAACTACTACTGGTCTACCAGGGAACGATCAAAGCGTAAACTGTTTGAGACATTACACCCATGGAGGAAAGTGCGCATGGTGACTGTTGTATTCAATCCCGATGCAATTTCTGTGTTTCATCAACACTCTGATAGTCCACAGATTACAGAATGCCTCCAGATGTGCATCGGAAACTACTACTGGTCTTTCAGGGAGCGATCAAAGCGTAGACTGTTTGCGACATTACTCTCATGGAGGAAAGTGGGCATGGTGACTGTTGTATTCAACCCCGATGCAATTTCTGTGTTTCATCAACACTCTGATAGTCCACAGATTACAGAATGCCTCCAGATGTGCATCGGAAAATACTACTGGTCTACCAGGGAACGATCAAAGCGTAAACTGTTTGAGACATTACACCCATTGAGGAAAGTGCGCATGGTGACTGTTGTATTCAATTCCGATGCAATTTCAGTGTTTCATCAACACTCTCATAGTCCACAGATTACAGAATGCCACCAGATGTGCATCGGAAACTACTACTGGTCTTCTTGGGAACCATCAGAGAGTAGACTGTTTGAGACATTACTCCCATGGAGGAAAGTGCGCATGGTGACTGTTGTATTCAATCCCAACGCAATTTCTGTGTTTCTTCAAGACTCCGATAGTCCACGGATTACAGAATGCCTCCAGATGGGCATCGGAATGTACTACTGGTCTTCCAGGGAACGATCAAAGCGTAAACTCTTTGTGACATTACTCCCATGGAGGAAAGTGCGCATGGTGATTATCGTAATCAAACCCGATGCAAATTCTGTGTTTAATCAACACTCTGATAGTCCACAGATTACAGAATGCCTCCAGAAGTGCAATGGAAACTACTAGTGGTCTTCCAGGAAACGATCAAAGCGTAGACTGTTTGAGACATTACTCCCATGGAGGAAAGTGCGCATGGTGACTGTTGTATTCAATCCAGATGCAATTTCTGTGTTTCACCAACACTCTGATAGTCCACAGATTACAGAATGCCTCCAGATATGCATCGGAAACTACTACTGGTCTTCCAGTAGTTGTTTTCAATCCCGATGCAATTTCTGTGTTTCATCAACACTCAGATAGTCCACAGATTACAGAATGCCTCCAGATGTGCATCGGAAACTAGTACTGGTCTTCCAGGGAGCGATCAAAGCGTAGACTGTTTGCGACATTACCCTCATGGAGAAAAGTGCGCATGGTGACTGTTGTATTCAACCCCGATGCAATTTCTGTGTTTCATCAACACTCTGATAGTCCACAGATTACAGAATGCCTCCAGATGTGCATCGGGAACTACTACTGGTCTTTTTGGGAACCATCAGAGCGTAGACTGTATGAGACATTACTCCCATGGAGGAAAGTGAGCATGGTGACTATTGTATTCAATCCCAACGCAATTTCTGTGTTTCTTCAAGACTCCGATAGTCCACAGATTACAGAATGCCTCCAGATGGGCATCGGAAAGTACTACTGGTCTTCCAGGGAACGATCAAAGCGTAAACTCTTTGTGACATTACTCCCATGGAGGAAAGTGCGCATGGTGACTGTTGTATTCAAACCCGATGCAATTTCTGTGTTTCTTCAAGACTCCGATAGTCCACAGATTACAGAATGCCTCCAGATGGGCATCGGAAAGTACTATTGGTCTTCCAGGGAACGATCAAAGCGTAAACTCTTTGTGACATTACTCCCATTGATGAAAGTGCGCATGGTGACTGTTGTATTCAATCCCGATGCAATTTCTGTGCTTCATCAACACTCTGAGTGTCCACAGATTACAGAGTGCCTCCAGATGTGCATCGGAAACTGCTACTGGTCTTTCAGGACACGATAAAAGCGTAGACTGTTTGAGACATTACTCCTATGGAGGAAAGTGCGCATGGTGACTGTTGTATTCAATCCCGAAGCAATTTCTGTGTTTCACCAACACTCTGATAGTCCACAGATTACAGAATGCCTCCAGATGTGCATCGGAAACTACTACTGGTCTACCAGGGAACGATCAAAGCGTAAACTGTTTGAGACATTACACCCATGGAGGAAAGTGCGCATGGTGACTGTTGTATTCAATCCCGATGCAATTTCTGTGTTTCATCAACACTCTGATAGTCCACAGATTACAGAATGCCTCCAGATGTGCATCGGAAACTACTACTGGTCATCCAGGGAGCGATCAAAGCGTAGACTGTTTGCGACATTACTCTCATGGAGGAAAGTGGGCATGGTGACTGTTGTATTCAACCCCGATGCAATTTCTGTGTTTCATCAACACTCTGATAGTCCACAGATTACAGAATGCCTCCAGATGTGCATCGGAAAATACTACTGGTCTACCAGGGAACGATCAAAGCGTAAACTGTTTGAGACATTACACCCACTGAGGAAAGTGCGCATGGTGACTGTTGTATTCAATCCCGATGCAATTTCAGTGTTTCATCAGCACTCTCATAGTCCACTGATTACAGAATGCCTCCAGATGTGCATCGGAAACTACTACTGGTCTTCTTGGGAACCATCAGAGCGTAGACTGTTTGAGACATTACTCCCATTGAGGAAAGTGCGCATGGTGACTGTTGTATTCAATCCCAACGCAATTTCTGTGTTTCTTCAAGACTCAGATAGTCCACAGATTACAGAATGCCTCCAGATGGGCATCGGAAAGTACTACTGGTCTTCCAGGGAACGATCAAAGCGTAAACTCTTTGTGACATTACTCCCATGGAGGAAAGTGCGCATGGTGACTATTGTAATCAAACCCGATGCAAATTCTGTGTTTAATCAACACTCTGATAGTCCACAGATTACAGAATGCCTCCAGAAGTGCAATTCAAACTACTAGTGGTCTTCCAGGAAACGATCAAAGCGTAGACTGTTTGAGACATTACTCCCATGGAGGAAAGTTCGCATGGTGACTGTTGTATTCAATCCCGATTCGATTTCTGAGTTTCATCAACACTCTGATAGTCCACAGATTACAGAATGCCTCCAGATGTGCATCGGAAACTACTACTGGTCTTCCAGGGAACGATCAAAGCGTAGACTGTTTGAGACATTACTCCCATGGAGGAAAGTGCGCAGGTTGACGGTTGCATTCAATCCCGATGCAATTTCTGTGTTTCATCAACACTCTGATAGACCACAGATTACAGAATGCCTCCAAATGTGAATCGGATACTACTACTGGTCTTCCAGGGAACCATCAAAGCGTAGACTGTTTGAGACAATACTCCCATGGAGGTAACTGCACATGGCGACTGTTGTATTCAATCCCGATGCAAATTCTGTGTTTCATCAACACTCAGATAGTCCACAGATTACAGAATGCCTCCAGATGTGCATCGGAAACTACTACTGGTCTTCCAGGGAACGATCAAAGCGTAGACTGTTTGCGACATTACCCTCATGGAGGAAACTGCGCATGGTGACTGTTGTGTTCAACCCCGATGCAATGTCTGTGTTTCATCAACACTCTGATAGACCACAGATTACAGAATGCCTCCAGATGTGCATCGGAAACTACTACTGGTCTACCAGGGAACGATCAAAGCGTAAACTGTTTGAGACATTACACCCATGGAGGAAAGAGCGCATGGTGACTGTTGTATTCAAGCCCGATGCAATTTCTGTGCTTCATCAACACTCTGATGGTCCACAGATTACACAGTGCCTCCAGATGTGCATCGGAAACTGCTACTGGTCTTCCAGGGAACGATCAAAGCGTAAACTGTTTGAGACATTACACCCATGGGGGAAAGTGCGCATGGTGACTGTTGTATTCAATCCCGATGCAATTTCTGTGTTTCATCAACACTCTGATAGTCCACAGATTACAGAATGCCTCCAGATGTGCATCGGAAACTACTACTGGTCTTCTTGGGAACCATCAGAGCGTAGACTGTTTCAGACATTACTCCCATGGAGGAAAGTGAGCATGGTGACTGTTGTATTCAATCCCAACACAATTTCTGTGTTTCTTCAAGACTCCGTTAGTCCACAGTTTACAGAATGCCTCCAGATGGGCATCGGAAAGTACTACTGGTCTTCCAGGGAACGATCAAAGTGTAGACTGTTTGAGACATTACTCCCATGGAGGAAAGTGCGCATGGTGACTGTTGTATTCAATCCCGATGCAATTTCCGTGTTTCACCAACACTCTGATAGTCCACAGATTACAGAATGCCTCCAGATGTGCATCGGAAACTACTACTGGTCTTCCAGTAGTTGTTTTCAATCCCGATGCAATTTCTGTGTTTCATCAACACTCAGATAGTCCACAGATTACAGAATGCCTCCAGATGTGCATCGGAAACTACTACTGGTCTTCCAGGGAGCGATCAAAGCGTAGACTGCTTGCGACATTACCCTCATGGAGGAAAGTGCGCATGGTGACTGTTGTATTCAACCCCGATGCAATTTCTGTGTTTCATCAACACTCTGATAGACCACAGATTACAGAATGCCTCCAGATGTGCATCGGAAACTACTACTGGTCTACCAGGGAACGATCAAAGCGTAAACTGTTTGAGACATTACACCCATGGAGGAAAGTGCGCATGGTGACTGTTGTATTCAATCCCGATGCAATTTCTGTGTTTCATCAACACTCTGATAGCCCACACATTACAGAATGCCTCCAGATGTGCATCGGGAACTACTACTGGTCTTTTTGGGAACCATCAGAGCGTAGACTGTATGAGACATTACGCCCATGGCGGAAAGTGAGCATGGTGACTATTGTATTCAATCCCAACGCAATTTCTGTGTTTCTTCAAGACTCCGATAGTCCACAGATTACAGAATGCCTCCAGATGGGCATCGGAAAGTACTACTGGTCTTCCAGGGAACGATCAAAGCGTAAACTCTATGTGACATTACTCCCATGGAGGAAAGTGCGCATGGTGACTGTTGTATTCAAACCCGATGCAATTTCTGTGTCTCTTCAAGACTCCGATAGTCCACAGATTACAGAATGCCTCCAGATGGGCATCGGAAAGTACTATTGGTCTTCCAGGGAACGATCAAAGCGTAAACTCTTTGTGACATTACTCCCATTGATGAAAGTGCGCAGTGGTGACTGTTGTATTCAATCCCGATGCAAATTCTGTGCTTCATCAACACTCTGAGTGTCCACAGATTACAGAGTGCCTCCAGATGTGCATCGGAAACTGCTACTGGTCTTTCAGGACACGATAAAAGCGTAGACTGATTGATACATTACTCCCATGGAGGAAAGTGCGCATGGTGACTGTTGTATTCAATCCCGATGCAATTTCTGTGTTTCACCAACACTCTGATAGTCCACAGATTACAGAATGCCTCCAGATGTGCATCGGAAACTACTACTGGTCTACCAGGGAACGATCAAAGCGTAAACTGTTTGAGACATTACACCCATGGAGGAAAGTGCGCATGGTGACTGTTGTATTCAATCCCGATTCGATTTCTGAGTTTCATCAACACTCTCATAGTCCACAGATTACAGAATGCCTCCAGATGTGCATCGGAAATTACTACTGGTCTTCTTGGGAACCATCAGAGCGTAGACTGTTTGAGACATTACTCCCATGGAGGAAAGTGCGCATGGTGACTGTTGTATTCAATCCCAACGCAATTTCTGTGTTTCTTCAAGACTCCGATAGTCCACAGATTACAGAATGCCTCCAGATGGGCATCGGGAAGTACTACTGGTCTTCCAGGGAACGATCAAAGCGTAAACTCTTTGTGACATTACTCCCATGGAGGAAAGTGCGCATGGTGACTATTGTAATCAAACCCGATGCAAATTCTGTGTTTAATCAACACTCTGATAGTCCACAGATTACAGAATGCCTCCAGAAGTGCAATGGAAACTACTAGTGGTCTTCCAGGAAACGATCAAAGCGTAGACTGTTTGAGACATTACTCCCATGGAGGAAAGTGCGCATGGTGACTGTTGTATTCAATCCCGATTCGATTTCTGAGTTTCATTAACACTTTGATAGTCCACAGATTACAGAATGCCTCCAGATGTGCATCGGAAACTACTACTGGTCTTCCAGGGAACGATCAAAGCGTAGACTGTTTGAGACATTACTCCCATGGAGGAAAGTGCGCATGGTGACTGTTGTATTCAATCCCGATTCGATTTCTGAGTTTCACTAACACTCTGATAGTCCACAGATTACAGAATGCCTCCAGAAGTGCAATGGAAACTACTAGTGGTCTTCCAGGAAACGATCAAAGCGTAGACTGTTCGAGACATTACTCCCATGGAGGAAAGTGCGCATGGTGACTGTTGTATTCAATCCCGATGCAATTTCTGTGTTTCACCAACACTCTGATAGTCCACAGATTATAGAATGCCTCCAGTTATGCATCGGAAACTACTACTGGTCTTCCAGTAGTTGTTTTCAATCCCGATGCAATTTCTGTGTTTCATCAACACTCAGATAGTCCACAGATTACAGAATGCCTCCAGATGTGCATCGGAAACTAGTACTGGTCTTCCAGGGAGCGATCAAAGCGTAGACTGTTTGCGACATTACCCTCATGGAGAAAAGTGCGCATGGTGACTGTAGTATTCAACCCCGATGCAATTTCTGTGTTTCATCAACACTCTGATAGTCCACAGATTACAGAATGCCTCCAGATGTGCATCGGGAACTACTACTGGTCTTTTTGGGAACCATCAGAGCGTAGACTGTATGAGACATTACTCCCATGGAGGAAAGTGAGCATGGTGACTATTTTATTCAATCCCAACGCAATTTCTGTGTTTCTTCAAGACTCCGATAGTCCACAGATTACAGAATGCCTCCAGATGGGCATCGGAAAGTACTACTGGTCTTCCAGGGAACGATCAAAGCGTAAACTCTTTGTGACATTACTCCCATGGAGGAAAGTGCGCATGGTGACTGTTGTATTCAAACCCGATGCAATTTCTGTGTTTCTTCAAGACTCCGATAGTCCACAGATTACAGAATGTTTCCAGATGGGCATCGGAAAGTACTATTGGTCTTCCAGGGAACGATCAAAGCGTAAACTCTTTGTGACATTACTCCCATTGATGAAAGTGCGCATGGTGACTGTTGTATTCAATCCCGATGCAATTTCTGTGCTTCATCAACACTCTGAGTGTCCACAGATTACAGAGTGATTCCAGATGTGCATCGGAAACTGCTACTGGTCTTTCAGGACACGATAAAAGCGTAGACTGTTTGAGACATTACTCCCATGGAGGAAAGTGCGCATGGTGACTGTTGTATTCAACCCCGATGCAATTTCTGTGTTTCATCAACACTCTGATAGTCCACAGATTACAGAATGCCTCCAGATGTGCATCGGAAACTACTACTGGTCTTCCAGGGAACGATCAAAGCGTAGACTGTTTGAGACATTACTCCCATGGAGGAAAGTGCGCATGGTGACTGTTGTATTCAATCCCGATTCGATTTCTGAGTTTCATTAACACTCTGATAGTCCACAGATTACAGAATGCCTCCAGAAGTGCAATGGAAACTACTAGTGGTCTTCCAGGAAACGATCAAAGCGTGGACTGTTCGAGACATTACTCCCATGGAGGAAAGTGCGCATGGTGACTGTTGTATTCAATCCCGATGCAATTTCTGTGTTTCACCAACACTCTGATAGTCCACAGATTATAGAATGCCTCCAGTTGTGCATCGGAAACTACTACTGGTCTTCCAGTAGTTGTTTTCAATCCCGATGCAATTTCTGTGTTTCATCAACACTCAGATAGTCCACAGATTACAGAATGCCTCCAGATGTGCATCGGAAACTAGTACTGGTCTTCCAGGGAGCGATCAAAGCGTAGACTGTTTGCGACATTACCCTCATGGAGAAAAGTGCGCATGGTGACTGTTGTATTCAACCCCGATGCAATTTCTGTGTTTCATCAACACTCTGATAGTCCACAGATTACAGAATGCCTCCAGATGTGCATCGGGAACTACTACTGGTCTTTTTGGGAACCATCAGGGCGTAGACTGTATGAGACATTACTCCCATGGAGGAAAGTGAGCATGGTGACTATTTTATTCAATCCCAACGCAATTTCTGTGTTTCTTCAAGACTCCGATAGTCCACAGATTACAGAATGCCTCCAGATGGGCATCGGAAAGTACTACTGGTCTTCCAGGGAACGATCAAAGCGTAAACTCTTTGTGACATTACTCCCATGGAGGAAAGTGCGCATGGTGACTGTTGTATTCAAACCCGATGCAATTTCTGTGTTTCTTCAAGACTCCGATAGTCCACAGATTACAGAATGTTTCCAGATGGGCATCGGAAAGTACTATTGGTCTTCCAGGGAACGATCAAAGCGTAAACTCTTTGTGACATTACTCCCATTGATGAAAGTGCGCATGGTGACTGTTGTATTCAATCCCGATGCAATTTCTGTGCTTCATCAACACTCTGAGTGTCCACAGATTACAGAGTGCCTCCAGATGTGCATCGGAAACTGCTACTGGTCTTTCAGGACACGATAAAAGCGTAGACTGTTTGAGACATTACTCCCATGGAGGAAAGTGCGCATGGTGACTGTTGTATTCAACCCCGATGCAATTTCTGTGTTTCATCAACACTCTGATAGTCCACAGATTACAGAATGCCTCCAGATGTGCATCGGAAAATACTACTGGTCTACCAGGGAACGATCAAATCGTAAACTGTTTGAGACATTACACCCATTGAGGAAAGTGCGCATGGTGACTGTTGTATTCAATCCCGATGCAATTTCAGTGTTTCATCAGCACTCTCATAGGCCACTGATTACAGAATGCCTCCAGATGTGCATCGGAAACTACTACTGGTCTTCTTGGGAACCATCAGAGCGTAGACTGTTTGAGACATTACTCCCATGGAGGAAAGTGCGCATGGTGACTGTTGTTTTCAATCCCAACGCAATTTCTGTGTTTCTTCAAGACTCAGATAGTCCACAGATTACAGAATGCCTCCAGATGGGCATCGGAAAGTACTACTGGTGTTCCAGGGAACGATCAAAGCGTAAACTCTTTGTGACATTACTCCCATGGAGGAAAGTGCGCATGGTGACTATTGTAATCAAACCCGATGCAAATTCTGTGTTTAATCAACACTCTGATAGTCCACAGATTACAGAATGCCTCCAGAAGTGCAATTCAAACTGCTACTGGTCTTTCAGGACACGATAAAAGCGTAGACTGTTTGCGACATTACCCTCATGGAGGAAAGTGCGCATGGTGACTGTTGTATTCAACCCCGATGCAATTTCTGTGTTTCATCAACACTCTGATAGACCACAGATTACAGAATGCCTCCAGATGTGCATCGGAAACTACTACTGGTCTACCAGGGAACGATCAAAGCGTAAACTGTTTGAGACATTACACCCATGGAGGAAAGTGCGCATGGTGACTGTTGTATTCAATCCCGATGCAATTTCTGTGCTTCATCAACACTCTGATGGTCCACAGATTACAGAGTGCCTCCAGATGTGCATCGGAAACTGCTACTGGTCTTCCAGGGAACGATCAAAGCGTAAACTGTTTGAGACAATACACCCATGGGGGAAAGTGCGCATGGTGACTGTTGTATTCAATCCCGATGCAATTTCTGTGTTTCATCAACACTCTGATAGTCCACAGATTACAGAATGCCTCCAGATGTGCATCGGAAACTACTACTGGTCTTCCAGTAGTTGTTTTCAATCCCGATGCAATTTCTGTGTTTCATCAACACTCAGATAGTCCACAGATTACAGAATGCCTCCAGATGTGCATCGGAAACTACTACTGGTCTTCCAGGGAGCGATCAAAGCGTAGACTGTTTGCGACATTACCCTCATGGAGGAAAGTGGGCATGGTGACTGTTGTATTCAACCCCGATGCAATTTCTGTGTTTCATCAACACACTGATAGACCACAGATTACAGAATGCCTCCAGATGTGCATCGGAAACTACTACAGGTCTGCCAGGGAACGATCAAAGCGTAAACTGTTTGAGACATTACACCCATGGAGGAAAGTGCGCATGGTGACTGTTGTATTCAATCCCGATGCAATTTCTGTGTTTCAGCAACACTCTGATAGCCCACACATTACAGAATGCCTCCAGATGTGGATCGGGAACTACTACTGGTCTTTTTGGGAACCATCAGAGCGTAGACTGTATGAGACATTACTCCCATGGAGGAAAGTGAGCATGGTGACTATTGTATTCAATCCCAACGCAATTTCTGTGTTTCGTCAAGACTCCGATAGTCCACAGATTACAGAATGCCTCCAGATGGGCATCGGAAAGTACTACTGGTCTTCCAGGGAACGATCAAAGCGTAAACTCTTTGTGACATTACTAGCATGGAGGAAAGTGCGCATGGTGACTGTTGTATTCAAACCCGATGCAATTTCTGTGTTTCTTCAAGACTCCGATAGTCCACAGATTACAGAATGCCTCCAGATGGGCATCGGAAAGTACTATTGGTCTTCCAGGGAACGATCAAAGCGTAAACTCTTTGTGACATTACTCCCATTGATGAAAGTGCGCATGGTGACTGTTGTATTCAATCCCGATGCATATTCTGTGCTTCATCAACACTCTGAGTGTCCACAGATTACAGAGTGCCTCCAGATGTGCATCGGAAACTGCTACTGGTCTTTCAGGACACGATAAAAGCGTAGACTGTTTGAGACATTACTCCCATGGAGGAAAGTGCGCATGGTGACTGTTGTATTCAATCCCGATGCAATTTCTGTGTTTCACCAACACTCTGATAGTCCACAGATTACAGAATGCCTCCAGATGTGCATCGGAAACTACTACTGGTCTACCAGGGAACGATCAAAGCGTAAACTGTTTGAGACATTACACCCATGGAGGAAAGTGCGCATGGTGACTGTTGTATTCAATCCCGATGCAATTTCTGTGTTTCATCAACACTCTGATAGTCCACAGATTACAGAATGCCTCCAGATGGGCATCGGAAACTACTACTGGTCTTCCAGGGAGCGATCAAAGCGTAGACTGTTTGCGACATTACTCTCATGGAGGAAAGTGGTCATGGTGACTGTTGTATTCAACCCCGATGCAATTTCTGTGTTTCATCAACACTCTGATAGTCCACAGATTACAGAATGCCTCCAATTGTGCATCGGGAAATACTACTGGTCTACCAGGGAACGATCAAAGCGTAAACTGTTTGAGACATTACACCCATTGAGGAAAGTGCTCATGGTGACTGTTGTATTCAATCCCGATGCAATTTCAGCGTTTCATCAACACTCTCATAGTCCACAGATTACAGAATGCCTCCAGATGTGCATCGGAAACTACTACTGGTCTTCTTGGGAACCATCAGAGCGTAGACTGTTTGAGACATTACTCCCATGGAGGAAAGTGCGCATGGTGACTGTTGTATTCAATCCCAACGCAATTTCTGTGTTTCTTCAAGACTCCGATAGTCCACAGATTACAGAATGCCTCCAGATGGGCATCGGGAAGTACTACTGGTCTTCCAGGGAATGATCAAAGCGTAAACTCTTTGTGACATTACTCCTATGGAGGAAAGTGCGCATGGTGACTATTGTAATCAAACCCGATGCAAATTCTGTGTTTAATCAACACTCTGATAGTCCACAGATTACAGAATGCCTCCAGAAGTGCAATGGAAACTACAAGTGGTCTTCCAGGAAACGATCAAAGCGTAGACTGTTTGAGACATTACTCCCATGGAGGAAAGTGCGCATGGTGACTGTTGTATTCAATCCCGATTCGATTTCTGAGTTTCATTAACACTCTGATAGTCCACAGATTACAGAATGCCTCCAGATGTGCATCGGAAACTACTACTGGTCTTCCAGGGAACGATCAAAGCGTAGACTGTTTGAGACATTACTCCCATGGAGGAAAGTGCGCAGGTTGACGGTTGTATTCAATCCCGATGCAATTTCTGTGTTTCATCAACACTCTGATAGACCACAGATTACAGAATGCCTCCAAATGTGAATCGGATACTACTACTGGTCTTCCAGTGAACCTTCAAATCTATGACTGTTTGAGACAATACTCCCATGGAGGTAACTGCACATGGCGACTGTTGTATTCAATCCCGATGCAAATTCTGTGTTTCATCAACACTCAGATAGTCCACAGATTACAGACTGCCTCCAGATGTGCATCGGAAACTACTACTGGCCTTCCAGGGAGCGATCAAAGCGTAGACTGTTTGCGACATTACTCCCATGGAGGAAAGTGGGCATGGTGACTGTTGTATTCAACCCCGATGCAATTTCTGTGTTTCATCAACACTCTGATAGTCCACAGATTACAGAATGCCTCCAGATGTGCATCGGAAACTACTACTGGTCTACCATGGAACGATCAAAGCGTTAACTGTTTGAGACATTACACCCACGGAGGAAAGTGCGCATGGTGACTGTTGTATTCAATCCCCATGCAATTTCTGTGTTTCATTAACACTCTGATAGTCCACAGATTACAGAATGCCTCCAGAAGTGCATCGGAAACTACTACTGGTCTTCTTGGGAACCATCAGAGCGTAGACTGTTTGAGACATTACTCCCATGGAGGAAAGTGCGCATGGTGACTGTTGTATTCAATCCCAAAGCAAGTTCTGTGTTTCATCAACACTCTGATAGTCCACAGATTACAGAATGCCTCCAGATGTGCATCGGAAACTACTACTGGTCTTCCAGGGAACGATCAAAGCGTAGACTGTTTGATACATTACTCCCATGGAGGAAAGTGCGCATGTTGACGGTTGTATTCAATCCCGATGCAATTTCTGTGTTTCATCAACACTCTGATAGTCCACAGATTACAGAATGCTCCAAATGTGAATCGGATACTACTACTGGTCTTCCAGGGAACCATCAAAGCATAGACTGTTTGAGACAATACTCCCATGGAGGTAACTGCACATGGTGACTGTTGTATTCAATCCCGATGCAATTTCTGTGTTTCATCAACACTCAGATAGTCCACAGATTACAGAATGCCTCCAGATGTGCATCGGAAACTACTACTGGTCTTCCAGGGAGCGATCAAAGCGTAGACTGTTTGAGACATTACTCCCATGGAGGAAAGTGTGCATGGTGACTGTTGTATTCTATCCCGATGCAATTTCTGTGTTTCATCAACACTCTGATAGTCCACAGTTTACAGAATGCCTCCAGATGTGCATCGGAAACTGCTACTGCTCTTTCAGGACACGATCAAAGCGTAGACTGTTTGAGACATTACTCCCATGGAGGAAAGTGCGCATGGTGACTGTTGTATTGAATCCCGATGCAATTTTGGTTTCATCAACACTCTGATAGCCCACAGATTACAGAATGCCTCCAGATGTGCATCGGAAACAACAACTGGTCTTCCAGGAAACGATCAAAGCGTAGACTGTTTGAGACATTACTCCCATGGAGGTAAGTGCGCATGGTGACTGTTTTATTCAATCCCGATGCAATTTCTGTGTTTCATCAACACTCAGATAATCCACAGATTACAGAATGCCTCCTGATGTGCATCGGAAATTACTACTGGTCTTCCAGGGAACGATCAAAGCGTAGACTGTTTGAGACATTACTCCCATGGAGGTAAGTGCGCATGGTGACTGTTGTATTAAATCCCGATGCAATTTCTGTGTTTCACCAACACTCTGATAGTCCACAGATTACAGAATGCCTCCAGATGTGCATCGGGAACTACTACTGGTCTTTTTGGGAACCATCAGAGCGTAGACTGTATGAGACATTACTCCCATGGAGGAAAGTGAGCATGGTGACTATTGTATTCAATCCCGATGCAATTTCTGTGTTTCTTCAAGACTCCGATAGTCCACAGATTACAGAATGCCTCCAGATGGGCATCGGAAAGTACTACTGGTCTTCCAGGGAACGATCAAAGCGTAAACTCTTTGTGACATTACTCCCATGGTGGAAAGTGCGCATGGTGACTGTTGTATTCAAACCCGATGCAATTTCTGTGTTTCTTCAAGACTCCGATAGTCCACAGATTACAGAATGCCTCCAGATGGGCATCGGAAAGTACTATTGGTCTTCCAGGGAACGATCAAAGCGTAAACTCTTTGTGACATTACTCCCATTGATGAAAGTGCGCATGGTGACTGTTGTATTCAATCCCGATGCAATTTCTGTGCTTCATCAACACTCTGAGTGTCCACAGACTACAGAGTGCCTCCAGATGTGCATCGGAAACTGCTACTGGTCTTTCAGGACACGATAAAAGCGTAGACTGTTTGAGACATTACTCCCATGGAGGAAAGTGCGCATGGTGACTGTTGTATTCAATCCCGATGCAATTTCTGTGTTTCACCAACACTCTGATAGTCCACAGATTACAGAATGCCTCCAGATGTGCATCGGAAACTACTACTGGTCTACCAGGGAACGATCAAAGCGTAAACTGTTTGAGACATTACACCCATGGAGGAAAGTGCGCATGGTGACTGTTGTATTCAATCCCGATGCAATTTCTGTGTTTCATCAACACTCTGATAGTCCACAGATTACAGAATGCCTCCAGATGTGCATCGGAAACTACTACTGGTCTTCCAGGGAGCGATCAAAGCGTAGACTGTTTGCGACATTACTCTCATGGAGGAAAGTGGGCATGGTGACTGTTGTATTCAACCCCGATGCAATTTCTGTGTTTCATCAACACTCTGATAGTCCACAGATTACAGAATGCCTCCAGATGTGCATCGGAAAATACTACTGGTCTACCAGGGAACGATCAACGCGTAAACTGTTTGAGACATTACACCCATTGAGGAAAGTGCGCATGGTGACTGTTGTATTCAATCCCGATGCAATTTCAGTGTTTCATCAACACTCTCATAGTCCACAGATTACAGAATGCCTCCAGATGTGCATCGGAAACTACTACTGGTCTTCTTGGGAACCATCAGAGCGTAGACTGTTTGAGACATTACTCCCATTGAGGAAAGTGCGCATGGTGACTGTTGTATTCAATCCCAACGCAATTTCTGTGTTTCTTCAAGACTCCGATAGTCCACAGATTACAGAATGCCTCCAGATGGGCAGCGGGAAGTACTACTGGTCTTCCAGGGAACGATCAAAGCGTAAACTCTTTGTGACATTACTCCCATGGAGGAAAGTGCGCATGGTGACTATTGTAATCAAACCCGATGCATATTCTGTGTTTAATCAACACTCTGATAGTCCACAGATTACAGAATGCCTCCAGAAGTGCAATGGAAACTACTAGTGGTCTTCCAGGAAACGATCAAAGCGTAGACTGTTTGAGACATTACTCCCATGGAGGAAAGTGCGCATGGTGACTGTTGTATTCAATCCCGATTCGATTTCTGAGTTTCATTAACACTCTGATAGTCCACAGATTACAGAATGCCTCCAGATGTGCATCGGAAACTACTACTGGTCTTCCAGGGAACGATCAAAGCGTAGACTGTTTGAGACATTACTCCCATGGAGGAAAGTGCGCAGGTTGACGGTTGCATTCAATCCCGATGCAATTTCTGTGTTTCATCAACACTCTGATAGACCACAGATTACAGAATGCCTCCAAATGTGAATCGGATACTACTACTGGTCTTCCAGGCAACCATCAAAGCGTAGACTGTTTGAGACAATACTCCCATGGAGGTAACTGCACATGGCGACTGTTGTATTCAATCCCGATGCAAATTCTGTGTTTCATCAACACTCATATAGCCCACAGATTACAGAATGCCTCCAGATGTGCATCGGAAACTACTACTGGTCTTCCAGGGAGCGATCAAAGCGTAGACTGTTAGCGACATAACTCCCATGGAGGAAAGTGGGCATGGTGACTGTTGTATTCAATCCCGACGCAATTTCTGTGTTTCATCAACACTCAGATAGTCCACAGATTACAGAATGCCTCCAGATGGGCATCGGAAACTACTACTGGTCTTCCAGGGAGCGATCAAAGCGTAGACTGTTTGCGACTTTACTCCCATGGAGGAAAGTGGGCATGTTGACTGTTGTATTCAACCCCGATGCAATTTCTGTGTTTCATCTACACTCTGATAGTAGACAGATTACAGAATGCCTCCAGATGTGCATCGGAAACTACTACTGGTCTACCAGGGAACGATCAAAGCGTAGACTGTTTGATACATTACTCCCATGGAGGAAAGTGCGCATGTTGACGGTTGTATTCAATCCCGATGCAATTTCTGTGTTTCATCAAAACTCTGATAGTCCACAGATTACAGAATGCTCCAAATGTGAATCGGATACTACTACTGGTCTTCCAGGGAACCTTCAAAGCGTAGACTGTTTGAGACAATACTCCCATGGAGGTAACTGCAAATGGTGACTGTTGTATTCAATCCCGATGCAATTTTTGTGTTTCATGAACACTCAGATAGTCCACAGATTACAGAATGCCTCCAGATGTGCATCGGAAACTACTACTGGCCTTCCAGGGAGCGATCAAAGCGTAGACTGTTTGCGACATTACTCCCATGGAGGAAAGTGGGCATGGTGACTGTTGTATTCAATCCCCATGCAATTTCTGTGTTTCATTAACACTCTGATAGTCCACAGATTACAGAATGCCTCCAGATGTGCATCGGAAACTACTACTGGTCTTCTTGGGAACCATCAGAGCGTAGACTGTTTGAGACATTACTCCCATGGAGGAAAGTGCGCATGGTGACTGTTGTATTCAATCCCGAAGCAATTTCTGTGTTTCTTCAACACTCTGATAGTCCACAGATTACAGAATGCCTCCAGATGTGCATCGGAAACTACTACTGGTCTTCCAATGAACGATCAAAGCGTATACTGTTTGATACATTACTCCCATGGAGGAAAGTGCGCATGTTGACGATTGTATTCAATCCCGATGCAATTTCTGTGTTTCATCAACACTCTGATAGTCCACAGATTACAGAATGCTCCAAATGTGAATCGGATACTACTACTGGTCTTCCAGGGACCCATCAAAGCGTAGACTGTTTGAGACAATACTCCCATGGAGGTAACTGCACATGGTGACTGTTGTATTCAATCCCGATGCAATTTCTGTGTATCATCAACACTCAGATAGTCCACAGATTACATAATGACTCCAGATGTGCATCGGAAACTTCTACTGGTCTTCCAGGGAGCGATCAAAGCGTAGACTGTTCGAGACATTACTCCCATGGAGGAAAGTGCGCATGGTGACTGTTGTATTCAATCCCAACGCAATTTCTGTGTTTCTTCAAGACCCCGATAGTCCACAGATTACAGAATGCCTCCAGATGGGCATCGGAAAGTACTACTGGTCTTCCAGGGAACGATCAAAGCGTAAACTCTTTGTGACATTACTCCCATGGAGGAAAGTGCGCATGGTGACTATTGTAATCAAACCCGATGCATATTCTGTGTTTAATCAACACTCTGATAGTCCACAGATTACAGAATGCCTCCAGAAGTGCAATGGAAACTACTAGTGGTCTTCCAGGAAACGATCAAAGCGTAGACTGTTTGAGACATTACTCCCATGGAGGAAAGTGCGCATGGTGACTGTTGTATTCAATCCCGATTCGATTTCTGAGTTTCATTAACACTCTGATAGTCCACAGATTACAGAATGCCTCCAGATGTGCATCGGAAACTACTACTGGTCTTCCAGGGAACGATCAAAGCGTAGACTGTTTGAGACATTACTCCCATGGAGGAAAGTGCGCAGGTTGACGGTTGCATTCAATCCCGATGCAATTTCTGTGTTTCATCAACACTCTGATAGACCACAGATTACAGAATGCCTCCAAATGTGAATCGGATACTACTACTGGTCTTCCAGGCAACCATCAAAGCGTAGACTGTTTGAGACAATACTCCCATGGAGGTAACTGCACATGGCGACTGTTGTATTCAATCCCGATGCAAATTCTGTGTTTCATCAACACTCATATAGCCCACAGATTACAGAATGCCTCCAGATGTGCATCGGAAACTACTACTGGTCTTCCAGGGAGCGATCAAAGCGTAGACTGTTAGCGACATAACTCCCATGGAGGAAAGTGGGCATGGTGACTGTTGTATTCAATCCCGACGCAATTTCTGTGTTTCATCAACACTCAGATAGTCCACAGATTACAGAATGCCTCCAGATGGGCATCGGAAACTACTACTGGTCTTCCAGGGAGCGATCAAAGCGTAGACTGTTTGCGACTTTACTCCCATGGAGGAAAGTGGGCATGTTGACTGTTGTATTCAACCCCGATGCAATTTCTGTGTTTCATCTACACTCTGATAGTAGACAGATTACAGAATGCCTCCAGATGTGCATCGGAAACTACTACTGGTCTACCAGGGAACGATCAAAGCGTAGACTGTTTGATACATTACTCCCATGGAGGAAAGTGCGCATGTTGACGGTTGTATTCAATCCCGATGCAATTTCTGTGTTTCATCAAAACTCTGATAGTCCACAGATTACAGAATGCTCCAAATGTGAATCGGATACTACTACTGGTCTTCCAGGGAACCTTCAAAGCGTAGACTGTTTGAGACAATACTCCCATGGAGGTAACTGCAAATGGTGACTGTTGTATTCAATCCCGATGCAATTTTTGTGTTTCATGAACACTCAGATAGTCCACAGATTACAGAATGCCTCCAGATGTGCATCGGAAACTACTACTGGCCTTCCAGGGAGCGATCAAAGCGTAGACTGTTTGCGACATTACTCCCATGGAGGAAAGTGGGCATGGTGACTGTTGTATTCAATCCCCATGCAATTTCTGTGTTTCATTAACACTCTGATAGTCCACAGATTACAGAATGCCTCCAGATGTGCATCGGAAACTACTACTGGTCTTCTTGGGAACCATCAGAGCGTAGACTGTTTGAGACATTACTCCCATGGAGGAAAGTGCGCATGGTGACTGTTGTATTCAATCCCGAAGCAATTTCTGTGTTTCTTCAACACTCTGATAGTCCACAGATTACAGAATGCCTCCAGATGTGCATCGGAAACTACTACTGGTCTTCCAATGAACGATCAAAGCGTAGACTGTTTGATACATTACTCCCATGGAGGAAAGTGCGCATGTTGACGATTGTATTCAATCCCGATGCAATTTCTGTGTTTCATCAACACTCTGATAGTCCACAGATTACAGAATGCTCCAAATGTGAATCGGATACTACTACTGGTCTTCCAGGGACCCATCAAAGCGTAGACTGTTTGAGACAATACTCCCATGGAGGTAACTGCACATGGTGACTGTTGTATTCAATCCCGATGCAATTTCTGTGTATCATCAACACTCAGATAGTCCACAGATTACATAATGACTCCAGATGTGCATCGGAAACTTCTACTGGTCTTCCAGGGAGCGATCAAAGCGTAGACTGTTCGAGACATTACTCCCATGGAGGAAAGTGCGCATGGTGACTGTTGTATTCAATCCCAACGCAATTTCTGTGTTTCTTCAAGACCCCGATAGTCCACAGATTACAGAATGCCTCCAGATGGGCATCGGAAAGTACTACTGGTCTTCCAGGGAACGATCAAAGCGTAAACTCTTTGTGACATTACTCACATGGAGGAAAGTGTGCATGGTGACTGTTGTATTCAATCCCGATGCAATTTCTGTGTTTCATCAACACTCTGATAGTCCACAGTTTACAGAATGCCTCCAGATGTGCATCGGAAACTGCTACTGCTCTTTCAGGACACGATCAAAGCGTAGACTGTTTGAGACATTACTCCCATGGAGGAAAGTGCGCATGGTGACTGTTGTATCGAATCCCAATGCAATTTTGGTTTCATCAACACTCTGATAGTCCACAGATAACAGAATGCCTCCAGATGTGCATCGGAAACAACAACTGGTCTTCCAGGAATCAATCAAAGCGTAGACTGTTTGAGACATTACTCCCATGGAGGTAAGTGCGCATGGTGACTGTTTTATTCAATCCCGATGCAATTTCTGTGTTTCATCAACACTCAGATAATCCACAGATTACAGAATGCCTCCTGATGTGCATCGGAAATTACTACTGGTCTTCCAGGGAACGATCAAAGCGTAGACTGTTTGAGACATTACTCCCATGGAGGTAAGTGCGCATGGTGACTGTTGTATTAAATCCCGATGCAAATTCTGTGTTTAATCAACACTCTGATAGTCCACAGATTACAGAATGCCTCAAGATGTGCAATGGAAGCTACTATTGGTCTTCCAGGGAGCGATCAAAGCGTAGACTGTTTGCGATATTACTCTCATGGAGGAAAGTGCGCATGGTGACTGTTGTAGTCAACCCCGATGCAATTTCTGTGTTTCATCAACACTCTGATAGTCCACAGATTACAGAATGCCTCCAGATGTGCATCTCAAACTACTACTGGTCTTCTTGGGAACCATCAGAGCGTAGACTGTTTGAGACATTACTCCCATGGAGGAAAGTGAGCATGGTGACTGTTGTATTCAATCCCAACACAATTTCTGTGTTTCTTTAAGACTCCGTTAGTCCACAGATTACACAATGCCTCCAGATGGGCATCGGAAAGTACTACTGGTCTTCCAGGGAACGATCAAAGCGTAGACTGTTTGAGACATTACTCCCATGGAGGAAAGTGCGCATGGTGACTGTTGTATTCAATCCCGATGCAATTTCTGTGTTTCACCAACACTCTGATAGTCCACAGATTACAGAATGGCTCCAGATGTGCATCGGAAACTACTACTGGTCTTCCAGTAGTTGTTTTCAATCCCGATGCAATTTCTGTGTTTCATCAACACTCAGATAGTCCACAGATTATAGAATGCCTCCAGATGTGCATCGAAAACTACTACTGGTCTTCCAGGGAGCGATCAAAGCGTAGACTGTTTGTGACATTAACCTCATGGAGGAAAGTGCGCATGGTGACTGTTGTATTCAACCACGATGCAATTTCTGTGTTTCATCAACACTCTGATAGACCACAGATTACAGAATGCCTCCAGATGTGCATCGGAAACTACTACTGGTCTACCAGGGAACGATCAAAGCGTAAACTGTTTGAGACATTACACCCATGGAGGAAAGTGCGCATGGTGACTGTTGTATTCAATCCCGATGCAATTTCTGTGTTTCATCAACACTCTGATAGCCCACACATTACAGAATGCCTCCAGATGTGCATCGGGAACTACTACTGGTCTTTTTGGGAACCATCAGAGCGTAGACTGTATGAGACATTACTCCCATGGAGGAAAGTGAGCATGGTGACTATTGTACTCAATCCCAACGCAATTTCTGTGTTTCTTCAAGACTCCGATAGTCCACAGATTACAGAATGCCTCCAGATGGGCATCGGAAAGTACTACTGGTCTTCCAGGTAACGATCAAAGCGTAAACTCTTTGTGACATTACTCCCATGGAGGAAAGTGCGCATGGTGACTGTTGTATTCAAACCCGATGCAATTTCTGTGTTTCTTCAAGACTCCGATAGTCCACAGATTACAGAATGCCTCCAGATGGGCATCGGAAAGTCTTACTGGTCTTCCAGGGAACGATCAAAGCGTAAACTCTTTGTGACATTACTCCCATGGAGGAAAGTGCGCATGGTGACTATTGTAATCAAACCCGATGCAATTTCTGTGTTTAATCAACACTCTGATAGTCCACAGATTACAGAATGCCTCCAGAAGTGCAATGGAAACTACTAGTGGTCTTCCAGGAAACTATCAAAGCGTAGACTGTTTGAGACATTACTCCCATGGAGGAAAGTGCGCAGGTTGACGGTTGCATTCAATCCCGATGCAATTTCTGTGTTTCATCAACACTCTGATAGACCACAGATTACAGAATGCCTCCAAATGTGAATCGGATACTACTACTGGTCTTCCAGGGAACCATCAAAGCGTAGACTGTTTGAGACAATACTCCCATTGAGGTAACTGCACATGGCGACTGTTGTATTCAATCCCGATGCAAATTCTGTGTTTCATCAACACTCAAATAGTCCACTGATTACAGAATGCCTCCAGATGTGCATCGGAAACTACTACAGGTCTTCCAGGGAACGATCAAAGCGTAGACTGTTTCAGACATTACTCCCATGGATGAAAGTGGGCAGGTTGACGGTTGCATTAAATCCCGATGCTATTTCTGTGTTTCATCAACACTCTGATAGACCACAGATTACAGAATGCCTCCAAATGTGCATCGGAAACTACTACTGGTATTCTTGGGAACCATCAGAGCGTAGACTGTTTGAGACATTACTCCCATGGAGGAAAGTGAGCATGGTGACTATTGTATTCAATCCCAACGCAATTTCTGTGTTTCTTCAAGACTCCGATAGTCCACAGATTACAGAACGCCTCCAGATGGGCATCGGAAAGTACTACTGGCCTTCCAGGGAACGATCAAAGCGTAAACTCTTTGTGACATTACCCCCAGGGAGGAAAGTGCACATGGTGACTGTTGTATTCCATCCCGATGCAATTTCTGTGTTTCATCAACACTCTGATAGTCCACAGATTACAGAATGCCTCAAGATGTGCATCGGAAACTGCTACTGGACTTTCAGGACACGATAAAAGCGTAGACTGTTTGAGACATTACTCCCATGGAGGAAAGTGCGCATGGTGACTGTTGTATTCAATCCCGATGCAATATCTGTGTTTCATCAACACTCAGATAGTCCACAGATTACAGAATGCCTCCAGATGTGCATCGGAAACTACTACTGGTCTTCCAGGGAGCGATCAAAGCGTAGACTGTTTGCGACATTACTCCCATGGAGGAAAGTGGGCATGTTGACTGTTGTATTCAACCCCGATGCAATTTCTGTGTTTCATCAACACTCTGATAGTAGACAGATTACAGAATGCCTCCAGATGTGCATCGGAAACTACTACTGGTCTACCAGGGAACGATCAAAGCGTAGACTGTTTGATACATTACTCCCATGGAGGAAAGTGCGCATGTTGACGGTTGTATTCAATCCCGATGCAATTTCTGTGTTTCATCAACACTCTGATAGCCCACAGATTACAGAATGCTCCCAATGTGAATCGGATACTACTACTGGTCTTGCAGGGAACCATCAAAGCGTAGACTGTTTGAGACAATACTCCCATGGAGGTAACTGCACATGGTGACTGTTGTATTCAATCCCGATGCAATTTTTGTGTTTCATCAACACTCAGATAGTCCACAGATTACAGAATGCCTCCAGATGTGCATCGGAAACTACTACTGGCCTTCCAGGGAGCGATCAAAGCGTAGACTGTTTGCGACATTACTCCCATGGAGGAAAGTGGGCATGGTGACTGTTGTATTCAACCCCGATGCAATTTCTGTGTTTCATCAACACTCTGATAGTCCACAGATTACAGAATGCCTCCAGATGTGCATCGGAAACTACTACTGGTCTACCAAGGAACGATCAAAGCGTTAATTGTTTGAGACATTACACCCACGGAGGAAAGTGCGCATGTTGACGGTTGTATTCAATCCCGATGCAATTTCTGTGTTTCACCAACACTCTGATAGTCCACAGATTACAGAATGGCTCCAGATGTGCATCGGAAACTACTACTGGTCTTCCAGTAGTTGTTTTCAATCCCGATGCAATTTCTGTGTTTCATCAACACTCAGATAGTCCACAGATTATAGAATGCCTCCAGATGTGCATCGAAAACTACTACTGGTCTTCCAGGGAGCGATCAAAGCGTAGACTGTTTGTGACATTAACCTCATGGAGGAAAGTGCGCATGGTGACTGTTGTATTCAACCACGATGCAATTTCTGTGTTTCATCAACACTCTGATAGACCACAGATTACAGAATGCCTCCAGATGTGCATCGGAAACTACTACTGGTCTACCAGGGAACGATCAAAGCGTAAACTCTTTGTGACATTACCCCCAGGGAGGAAAGTGCACATGGTGACTGTTGTATTCCATCCCGATGCAATTTCTGTGTTTCTTCAAGACTCCGTTAGTCCACAGATTACAGAATGCCTCCAGATGTGCATCGGAAGCTACTACTGGACTTCTTGGGAACCATCAGAGCGTAGACTGTTTGAGACATTACTCCCATGGAGGAAAGTGCGTATGGTGACTGTTGTATTCAATCCCGAAGCAATTTCTGTGTTTCATCAACACTCTGATAGTCCACAGATTACAGAATGCCTCCAGATGTGCATCGGAAACTACTACTGGTCTTCCAGGGAACGATCAAAGCGTAGACTGTTTGATACATTACTCCCATGGAGGAAAGTGCGCATGTTGACGGTTGTATTCAATCCCGATGCAATTTCTGTGTTTCATCAACACTCTGATAGTCCACAGTTTACAGAATGCCTCCAGATGTGCATCGGAAACTGCTACTGCTCTTTCAGGACACGATCAAAGCGTAGACTGTTTGAGACATTACTCCCATGGAGGAAAGTGCGCATGGTGACTGTTGTATCGAATCCCAATGCAATTTTGGTTTCATCAACACTCTGATAGTCCACAGATAACAGAATGCCTCCAGATGTGCATCGGAAACAACAACTGGTCTTCCAGGAATCGATCAAAGCGTAGACTGTTTGAGACATTACTCCCATGGAGGTAAGTGCGCATGGTGACTGTTTTATTCAATCCCGATGCAATTTCTGTGTTTCATCAACACTCAGATAATCCACAGATTACAGAATGCCTCCTGATGTGCATCGGAAATTACTACTGGTCTTCCAGGGAACGATCAAAGCGTAGACTGTTTGAGACATTACTCCCATGGAGGTAAGTGCGCATGGTGACTGTTGTATTAAATCCCGATGCAAATTCTGTGTTTAATCAACACTCTGATAGTCCACAGATTACAGAATGCCTCAAGATGTGCAATGGAAGCTACTACTGGTCTTCCAGGGAGCGATCAAAGCGTAGACTGTTTGCGATATTACTCTCATGGAGGAAAGTGCGCATGGTGACTGTTGTAGTCAACCCCGATGCAATTTCTGTGTTTCATCAACACTCTGATAGTCCACAGATTACAGAATGCCTCCAGATGTGCATCTCAAACTACTACTGGTCTTCTTGGGAACCATCAGAGCGTAGACTGTTTGAGACATTACTCCCATGGAGGAAAGTGAGCATGGTGACTGTTGTATTCAATCCCAACACAATTTCTGTGTTTCTTTAAGACTCCGTTAGTCCACAGATTACACAATGCCTCCAGATGGGCATCGGAAAGTACTACTGGTCTTCCAGGGAACGATCAAAGCGTAGACTGTTTGAGACATTACTCCCATGGAGGAAAGTGCGCATGGTGACTGTTGTATTCAATCCCGATGCAATTTCTGTGTTTCACCAACACTCTGATAGTCCACAGATTACAGAATGCCTCCAGATGTGCATCGGAAACTACTACTGGTCTTCCAGTAGTTGTTTTCAATCCCGATGCAATTTCTGTGTTTCATCAACACTCAGATAGTCCACAGATTACAGAATGCCTCCAGATGTGCATCGAAAACTACTACTGGTCTTCCAGGGAGTGATCAAAGCGTAGACTGTTTGTGACATTAACCTCATGGAGGAAAGTGCGCATGGTGACTGTTGTATTCAACCACGATGCAATTTCTGTGTTTCATCAACACTCTGATAGACCACAGATTACAGAATGCCTCCAGATGTGCATCGGAAACTACTACTGGTCTACCAGGGAACGATCAAAGCGTAAACTGTTTGAGACATTACACCCATGGAGGAAAGTGCGCATGGTGACTGTTGTATTCAATCCCGATGCAATTTCTGTGTTTCATCAACACTCTGATAGCCCACACATTACAGAATGCCTCCAGATGTGCATCGGGAACTACTACTGGTCTTTTTGGGAACCATCAGAGCGTAGACTGTATGAGACATTACTCCCATGGAGGAAAGTGAGCATGGTGACTATTGTACTCAATCCCAACGCAATTTCTGTGTTTCTTCAAGACTCCGATAGTCCACAGATTACAGAATGCCTCCAGATGGGCATCGGAAAGTACTACTGGTCTTCCAGGTAACGATCAAAGCGTAAACTCTTTGTGACATTACTCCCATGGAGGAAAGTGCGCATGGTGACTGTTGTATTCAAACCCGATGCAATTTCTGTGTTTCTTCAAGACTCCGATAGTCCACAGATTACAGAATGCCTCCAGATGGGCATCGGAAAGTCTTACTGGTCTTCCAGGGAACGATCAAAGCGTAAACTCTTTGTGACATTACTCCCATGGAGGAAAGTGCGCATGGTGACTATTGTAATCAAACCCGATGCAATTTCTGTGTTTAATCATCACACTGATAGTCCACAGATTACAGAATGCCTCCAGAAGTGCAATGGAAACTACTAGTGGTCTTCCAGGAAACTATCAAAGCGTAGACTGTTTGAGACATTACTCCCATGGAGGAAAGTGCGCAGGTTGACGGTTGCATTCAATCCCGATGCAATTTCTGTGTTTCATCAACACTCTGATAGACCACAGATTACAGAATGCCTCCAAATGTGAATCGGATACTACTACTGGTCTTCCAGGGAACCATCAAAGCGTAGACTGTTTGAGACAATACTCCCATTGAGGTAACTGCACATGGCGACTGTTGTATTCAATCCCGATGCAAATTCTGTGTTTCATCAACACTCAAATAGTCCACTGATTACAGAATGCCTCCAGATGTGCATCGGAAACTACTACAGGTCTTCCAGGGAACGATCAAAGCGTAGACTGTTTCAGACATTACTCCCATGGAGGAAAGTGGGCAGGTTGACGGTTGCATTAAATCCCGATGCAATTTCTGTGTTTCATCAACACTCTGATAGACCACAGATTACAGAATGCCTCCAAATGTGAATCGGATACTACTACTGGTCTTCCAGGGAACCATCAAAGCGTAGACTGTTTGAGACAATACTCCCATGGAGGTAACTGCACATGGCGACTGTTGTATTCAATCCCGATGCAAATTCTGTGTTTCATCAACACTCAGATAGTCCACTGATTACAGAATGCCTCCAGATGTGCATCGGAAACTACTACTGGTCTTCCAGGGAGCGATCAAAGCGTAGACTGTTCGCGACATTACTCCCATGGAGGAAAGTGGGCATGGTGACTGTTGTATTCAACCCCGATGCAATTTCTGTGTTTCATCAACACTCTGATAGTCCACAGATTACAGAATGCCTCCAGATGTGCATCGGAAACTACTACTGGTCTACCAGGGAACGATCAAAGCGTAAACTGTTTGAGACATAACACCCATGGAGGAAAGTGCGCATGGTGACTGTTGTATTCAATCCCGATGCAATTTCTGTGTTTCATCAACACTCTGATAGCCCACAGATTACAGAATGCCTCCAGATGTGCATCGGAAACTACTACTGGTATTCTTGGGAACCATCAGAGCGTAGACTGTTTGAGACATTACTCCCATGGAGGAAAGTGAGCATGGTGACTATTGTATTCAATCCCAACGCAATTTCTGTGTTTCTTCAAGACTCCGATAGTCCACAGATTACAGAACGCCTCCAGATGGGCATCGGAAAGTACTACTGGCCTTCCAGGGAACGATCAAAGCGTAAACTCTTTGTGACATTACCCCCAGGGAGGAAAGTGCACATGGTGACTGTTGTATTCCATCCCGATGCAATTTCTGTGTTTCATCAACACTCTGATAGTCCACAGATTACGGAATGCCTCAAGATGTGCATCGGAAACTGCTACTGGACTTTCAGGACACGATAAAAGCGTAGACTGTTTGAGACATTACTCCCATGGAGGAAAGTGCGCATGGTGACTGTTGTATTCAATCCCGATGCAATATCTGTGTTTCATCAACACTCAGATAGTCCACAGATTACAGAATGCCTCCAGATGTGCATCGGAAACTACTACTGGTCTTCCAGGGAGCGATCAAAGCGTAGACTGTTTGCGACATTACTCCCATGGAGGAAAGTGGGCATGTTGACTGTTGTATTCAACCCCGATGCAATTTCTGTGTTTCATCAACACTCTGATAGTAGACAGATTACAGAATGCCTCCAGATGTGCATCGGAAACTACTACTGGTCTACCAGGGAACGATCAAAGCGTAGACTGTTTGATACATTACTCCCATGGAGGAAAGTGCGCATGTTGACGGTTGTATTCAATCCCGATGCAATTTCTGTGTTTCATCAACACTCTGATAGCCCACAGATTACAGAATGCTCCCAATGTGAATCGGATACTACTACTGGTCTTGCAGGGAACCATCAAAGCGTAGACTGTTTGAGACAATACTCCCATAGAGGTAACTGCACATGGTGACTGTTGTATTCAATCCCGATGCAATTTTTGTGTTTCATCAACACTCAGATAGTCCACAGATTACAGAATGCCTCCAGATGTGCATCGGAAACTACTACTGGCCTTCCAGGGAGCGATCAAAGCGTAGACTGTTTGCGACATTACTCCCATGGAGGAAAGTGGGCATGGTGACTGTTGTATTCAACCCCGATGCAATTTCTGTGTTTCATCAACACTCTGATAGTCCACAGATTACAGAATGCCTCCAGATGTGCATCGGAAACTACTACTGGTCTACCAAGGAACGATCAAAGCGTTAACTGTTTGAGACATTACACCCACGGAGGAAAGTGCGCATGGTGACTGTTGTATTCAATCCCAACGCAATTTCTGTGTTTCTTCAAGACTCCGTTAGTCCACAGATTACAGAATGCCTCCAGATGTGCATCGGAAGCTACTACTGGACTTCTTGGGAACCATCAGAGCGTAGACTGTTTGAGACATTACTCCCATGGAGGAAAGTGCGTATGGTGACTGTTGTATTCAATCCCGAAGCAATTTCTGTGTTTCATCAACACTCTGATAGTCCACAGATTACAGAATGCCTCCAGATGTGCATCGGAAACTACTACTGGTCTTCCAGGGAACGATCAAAGCGTAGACTGTTTGATACATTACTCCCATGGAGGAAAGTGCGCATGTTGACGGTTGTATTCAATCCCGATGCAATTTCTGTGTTTCATCAACACTCTGATAGTCCACAGTTTACAGAATGCCTCCAGATGTGCATCGGAAACTGCTACTGCTCTTTCAGGACACGATCAAAGCGTAGACTGTTTGAGACATTACTCCCATGGAGGAAAGTGCGCATGGTGACTGTTGTATTGAATCCCGATGCAATTTTGGTTTCATCAACACTCTGATAGTCCACAGATTACAGAATGCCTCCAGATGTGCATCGGAAACAACAACTGGTCTTCCAGGATACGATCAAAGCGTAGACTGTTTGAGACATTACTCCCATGGAGGTAAGTGCGCATGGTGACTGTTTTATTCAATCCCGATGCAATTTCTGTGTTTCATCAACACTCAGATAATCCACAGATTACAGAATGCCTCCTGATGTGCATCGGAAATTACTACTGGTCTTCCAGGGAACGATCAAAGCGTAGACTGTTTGAGACATTACTCCCATGGAGGTAAGTGCGCATGGTGACTGTTGTATTAAATCCCGATGCAAATTCTGTGTTTAATCAACACTCTGATAGTCCACAGATTACAGAATGCCTCAAGATGTGCAATGGAAACTACTACTGGTCTTCCAGGGAGCGATCAAAGCGTAGACTGTTTGCGATATTACTCTCATGGAGGAAAGTGCGCATGGTGACTGTTGTAGTCAACCCCGATGCAATTTCTGTGTTTCATCAACACTCTGATAGTCCACAGATTACAGAATGCCTCCAGATGTGCATCGGAAACTACTACTGGTCTTCTTGGGAACCATCAGAGCGTAGACTGTTTGAGACATTATTCCCATGGAAGAAAGTGAGCATGGTGACTATTGTATTCAATCCCAACGCAATTTCTGTGTTTCTTCAAGACTCCGATAGTCCACAGATTACAGAATGCCTCCAGATGGGCATCGGAAAGTACTACTGGTCTTCCAGGGAACGATCAAAGCGTAAACTCTTTGTGACATTACTCCCATGGAGGAAAGTGCGCATGGTGACTGTTGTATTCCATCCCGATGCAATTTCTGTGTTTCATCAACACTCTGATAGTCCACAGATTACAGAATGCCTCAAGATGTGCATCGGAAACTGCTACTGGTCTTTCAGGGAACGATCAAAGCGTAAACTCTTTGTGACATTACTCCCATGGAGGAAAGTGCACATGGTGACTGTTGTATTCCATCCCGATGCAATTTCTGTGTTTCATCAACACTCTGATAGTCCACAGATTACAGAATGCCTCAAGATGTGCATCGGAAACTGCTACTGGACTTTCAGGACACGATAAAAGCGTAGACTGTTTGAGACATTACTCCCATGGAGGTAAGTGCGCATGGTGACTGTGTTATTCAATCCCGATGCAATTTCTGTGTTTCATCAACACTCTGATAGTCCACAGATTACAGAATGCTCCAAATGTGAATCGGATACTACTACTGGTCTTCCAGGGAACCATCAAAGCGTAGACTGTTTGAAACAATACTCCCATGGAGGTAACTGCACATGGTGACTGTTGTATTCAATCCCGATTCAATTTTTGTGTTTCATCAACACTCAGATAGTCCACAGATTACGGAATGCCTCCAGATGTGCATCGGAAACTACTACTGGCCTTCCAGGGAGCGATCAAAGCGTAGACTGTTTGCGACATTACTCCCATGGAGGAAAGTGGGCATGGTGACTGTTGTATTCAACCCCGATGCAATTTCTGTGTTTCATCAACACTCTGATAGTCCACAGATTACAGAATGCCTCCAGATGTGCATCGGAAACTACTACTGGTCTACCATGGAACGATCAAAGCGTTAACTGTTTGAGACATTACACCCACGGAGGAAAGTGCGCTTGGTGACTGTTGTATTCAATCCCCATGCAATTTCTGTGTTTCATCAACACTCTGATAGTCCACAGATTACAGAATGCCTCCAGATGTGCATCGGAAACTACTACTGGTCTTCTTGGGAACCATCAGAGCGTAGACTGTTTGAGACATTACTCCCATGGAGGAAAGTGCGCATGGTGACTGTTGTATTCAATCCCGAAGCAATTTCTGTGTTTCATCAACACTCTGATAGTCCAATGATTACAGAATGCCTCCAGATGTGCATCGGAAACTAGTACTGGTCTTCCAGGGAACGATCAAAGCGTAGACTGTTTGATACATTACTCCCATGGAGGAAAGTGCGCATGTTGACGGTTGTATTCAATCCCGATGCAATTTCTGTGTTTCATCAACACTCTGATAGTCCACAGATTACAGAATGCTCCAAATGTGAATCGGATACTACTACTGGTCTTCCAGGGAACCATCAAAGCGTAGACTGTTAGAGACAATACTCCCATGGAGGTAACTGCACATGGTGACTGTTGTATTCAATCCCGATGCAATTGCTGTGTTTCATCAACACTCAGATAGTCCACAGATTACAGAATGCCTCCAGATGTGCATCGGAAACTACTACTGGTCTTCCAGGGAGCGATCAAAGCGTAGACTGTTTGAGACATTACTCCCATGGAGGAAAGTGCGCATGGTGACTGTTGTATTCAATCCCAACGCAATTTCTGTGTTTCTTCAAGACCCCGATAGTCCACAGATTACAGAATGCCTCCAGATGGGCATCGGAAAGTACTACTGGTCTTCCAGGGAACGATCAAAGCGTAAACTCTTTGTGACAATACTCCCATGGAGGAAAGTGTGCATGGTGACTGTTGTATTCAATCCCGATGCAATTTCTGTGTTTCATCAACACTCTGATAGTCCACAGTTTACAGAATGCCTCCAGATGTGCATCGGAAACTGCTACTGCTCTTTCAGGACACGATCAAAGCGTAGACTGTTTGAGACATTACTCCCATGGTGGAAAGTGCGCATGGTGACTGTTGTATTGAATCCCGATGCAATTTTGGTTTCATCAACACTCTGATAGTCCACAGATTACAGAATGCCTCCAGATGTGCATCGGAAACAGCAACTGGTCTTCCAGGAAACGATCAAAGCGTAGACTGTTTGAGACATTACTCCCATCTAGGTAAGTGCGCATGGTGACTGTTTTATTCAATCCCGATGCAATTTCTGTGTTTCATCAACACTCAGATAATCCACAGATTACAGAATGCCTCTTGATGTGCATCGGAAATTACTACTGGTCTTCCAGGGAACGATCAAAGCGTAGACTGTTTCAGACATTCCTCCCATGGAGGTAAGTGCGCATGGTGACTGTTGTATTAAATCCCGATGCAAATTCTGTGTTTAATCAACACTCTGATAGTCCACAGATTTCAGAATGCCTCAAGATGTGCAATGGAAACTATTACTGGTCTTCCAGGGAGCGATCAAAGCGTAGACTGTTTGCGATATTACTCTCATGGAGGAAAGTGCGCATGGTGACTGTTGTAGTCAACCCCGATGCAATTTCTGTGTTTCATCAACACTCTGATAGTCCACAGTTTACAGAATGCCTCAAGATGTGCATCGGAAACTGCTACTGGTCTTTCAGGACACGATAAAACTTAGACTGTTTGAGACATTACTCCCATGGCGGAAAGTGCGCATGGTGACTATTGTATTCAATCCCGATGCAATTTCTGTGTTTCATCAACACTTAGATAGTCCACAGATTACAGAATGCCTCCAGATGTCCATCGGAAACTACTACTGGTCTTCCAGGGAGCGATCAAAGCGTAGACTGTTTGCGACATTACTCCCATGGATGAAAGGGGGCATGGTGACTGTTGTATTCAATCCCGATTCGATTTCTATGTTTCATCAACACTCTGATAGTCCACAGATTACAGAATTCCTCCAGATGTGCAATGGAAACTACCAGTGGTCTTCCAGGAAACGATCAAAGCGTAGACTGTTTGAGACATTACTCCCATGGAGGAAAGTGCGCATGGTGACTGTTGTATTCAATCCCGATTCGATTTCTATGTTTCATCAACACTCTGATAGTCCACAGATTACAGAATTCCTCCAGATGTGCATCGGAAACAACTACTGGTCTTCCAGGTAACGATCAAAGCTTAAACTGTTTGAGACATTACTCCCATGGAGGAAAGTGCGCATTGTGACTGTTGTATTCAATCCCGAAGCAATTTCTGTGTTTCATCAACACTCTGATAGTCCACAGATTACAGAATGCCTCCAGATGTGCATCGGAAACTACTAGTGGTCTTCCAGGGAACGATCAAAGCGTAGACTGTTTGAGACATTACTCCCACGGAGGAAAGCGCGCATGTTGACGTTTGTATTCAATCCCGATGCAATTTCTGTGTTTCATCAACACTCAGATAGTCCACAGATTACAGAATGCCTCCAGATGTGCATCGGAAAATACTACTGGTCTACCAGGGAACGATCAAAGCGTAAACTGTTTGAGACATTACACCCATTGAGGCAAGTGCGCATGGTGACTGTTGTATTCAATCCCGATGCAATTTCTGTGTTTCATCAACACTCTGATAGTCCACAGATTACAGAATGCCTCCAGAAGTGCATTGGAAACTACTAGTGGTCTTCCAAGAAACGATCAAAGCGTAGACTGTTTGAGACATTACTCCCATGGAGGAAAGTGCGCATTTGGACTGTTGTATTCAATCCCGATTCGATTTCTGTGTTTCATCAACACTCTGATAGTCCACAGATTACAGAATGCCTCCAGATGTGCATCGGAAACTACTACTGGTCTTCCAGGGAACGATCAAAGCGTAGACTATTTGAGACATTACTCCCATGGAGGAAAGTGCGCATGTTGACGGTTGCATTCAATCCCGATGCAATTTCTGTGTTTCATCAACACTCTGATAGACCACAGATTACAGAATGCCTCCAAATGTGAATCGGATACTACTACTGGTCTTCCAGGGAACCATCAAAGCGTAGACTGTTTGAGACAATACTCCCATGGAGGTAACTGCACATGGCGACTGTTGTATTCAATCCCGATGCAATTTCTGTGTTTCATCAACACTCAGATAGTCCACAGATTACAGAATGCCTCCAGATGTGCATCGGAAACTACTACTGGCCTTCCAGGGAGCAATCAAAGCGTAGACTGTTTGCGACATTACTCCCATGGAGGAAAGTGGGCATGGTGACTGTTGTATACAACCCCGATGCAATTTCTGTGTTTCATCAACACTCTCATAGTCCACAGATTACAGAATGCCTCCAGATGTGCATCGGAAACTACTAGTGGTCTACCAGGGAACGATCAAAGCGTAAACTGTTTGAGACATTACACCCATGGAGGAAAGTGCGCGTGGTGACTGTTGTATTCAATCCCGATGCAATTTCTGTGTTTCATCAACACTCTGATAGCCCACAGATTACAGAATGCCTCCAGATGTGCATCGGAAACTACTACTGGTCTTCTTGGGAACCATCAGAGCGTAGACTGTTTGAGACATTACTCCCATGGAGGAAAGTGAGCATGGTGACTGTTGTATTCAATCCCAACGCAATTTCTGTGTTTCTTCAAGACTCCGATAGTCCACAGATTACAGAATGCCTCCAGATGGGCATCGGAAAGTACTACTGGTCTTCCAGGGAACGATCAAAGCGTAAACTCTTTGTGACATTACTCCCATGGAGGAAAGTGCACATGGTGACTGTTGTATTCCATCCCGATGCAATTTCTGTGTTTCATCAACACTCTGATAGTCCACAGATTACAGAATGCCTCAAGATGTGCATCGGAAACTGCTACTGGACTGTCAGGACACGATAAAAGCGTAGACTGTTTGAGACATTACTCCCATGGAGGAAAGTGCGCATGGTGACTGTTGTATTCAATCCCGATGCAATTTCTGTGTTTCATCAACACTCAGATAGTCCACAGATTACAGAATGCCTCCAGATGTGCATCGGAAACTACTACTGGTCGTCAAGGGAGCGATCAAAGCGTAGACTGTTTGCGACATTACTCCCATGGAGGAAAGTGGGCATGTTGACTGTTGTATTCAACCCCGATGCAATTTCTGTGTTTCATCAACACTCTGATAGTAGACAGATTACAGAATGCCTCCAGATGTGCATCGGAAACTACTACTGGTCTACCAGGGAACGATCAAAGCGTAGACTGTTTGATACATTACTCCCATGGAGGAAAGTGCGCATGTTGACGGTTGTATTCAATCCCGATGCAATTTCTGTGTTTCATCAACACTCTGATAGTCCACAGATTACAGAATGCCTCCAGATGTGCATCGGAAACAACAACTGGTCTTCCAGGAAACGATCAAAGCGTAGACTGTTTGAGACATTACTCCCATGGAGGTAAGTGCGCATGGTGACTGTTTTATTCAATCCCGATGCAATTTCTGTGTTTCATCAACACTCAGATAATCCACAGATTACAGAATGCTTCTTGATGTGCATCGGAAATTACTACTGGTCTTCCAGGGAACGATCAAAGCGTAGACTGTTTGAGACATTACTCCCATGGAGGTAAGTGCGCATGGTGACTGTTGTATTAAATCCCGATGCAAATTCTGTGTTTAATCAACACTCTGATAGTCCACAGATTACAGAATGCCTCAAGATGTGCAATGGAAACTACTACTGGTCTTCCAGGGAGCGATCAAAGCGTAGACTGTTTGCGATATTACTCTCATGGAGGAAAGTGCGCATGGTGACTGTTGTAGTCAACCCCGATGCAATTTCTGTGTTTCATCAACACTCTGATAGTCCACAGATTACAGAATGCCTCAAGATGTGCATCGCAAACTGCTACTGGTCTTTCAGGACACGATAAAACTTAGACTGTTTGAGACATTACTCCCATGGCGGAAAGTGCGCATGGTGACTATTGTATTCAATCCCGATGCAATTTCTGTGTTTCATCAACACTTAGATAGTCCACAGATTACAGAATGCCTCCAGATGTCCATCGGAAACTACTACTGGTCTTCCAGGGAGCGATCAAAGCGTAGACTGTTTGCGACATTACTCCCATGGATGAAAGTGGGCATGGTGACCGTTGTATTCAACCCCGATGCAATTTCTGTGTTTCTTCAAGAGTCCGATAGTCCACAGATTACAGAATGCCTCCAGATGTGCAATGGAAACTACCAGTGGTCTTTCAGGAAACGATCAAAGCGTAGACTGTTTGAGACATTACTCCCATGGAGGAAAGTGCGCATGGTGACTGTTGTATTCAATCCCGATTCGATTTCTATGTTTCATCAACACTCTGATAGTCCACAGATTACAGAATTCCTCCAGATGTGCATCGGAAACAACTACTGGTCTTCCAGGTAACGATCAAAGCGTAAACTGTTTGAGACATTACTCCCATGGAGGAAAGTGCGCATTGTGACTGTTGTATTCAATCCCGAAGCAATTTCTGTGTTTCATCAACACTCTGATAGTCCACAGATTACAGAATGCCTCCAGATGTGCATCGGAAACTACTAGTGGTCTTCCAGGGAACGATCAAAGCGTAGACTGTTTGAGACATTACTCCCACGGAGGAAAGCGCGCATGGTGACTGTTGTATTCAATCCCAACGCAATATCTGTGTTTCTTCAAGACTCCGATAGTCCACAGATTACAGAATGCCTCCAGATGGGCATCGGAAAGTACTACTGGTCTTCCAGGGAACGATCAAAGCGTAAACTCTTTGTGACATTACTCCCATAGAGGAAAGTGCGCATGGTGAATATTGTAATCAAACCCGATGCAAATTCTGTGTTTAATCAACACTCTGATAGTCCACAGATTACAGAATGCCTCCAGAAGTGCAATGGAAACTACTAGTGGTCTTCCAGGAAACGATCAAAGCGTAGACTGTTTGAGACATTACTCCCATGGAGGAAAGTGCGCATTTTGACTGTTGTATTCAATCCCGATCCGATTTCCGTGTTTCATCAACACTCTGATAGTCCACAGATTACAGAATGCCTCCAGATATGCATCGGAAACTACTACTGGTCTTCCAGGGAACGATCAAAGCGTAGACTGTTTGAGACATTACTCCCATGGAGGAAAGTGCGCATGTTGACGGTTGCATTCAATCCCGATGCAATTTCTGTGTTTCATCAACACTCTGATAGACCACAGATTACAGAATGCCTCCAAATGTGAATCGGATACTACTACTGGTCTTCCAGGGAACCATCAAAGCGTAGACTGTTTGAGACAATACTCCCATGGAGGTAACTGCACATGGCGACTGTTGTATTCAATCCCGATGCAATTTCTGTGTTTCATCAACACTCAGATAGTCCACAGATTACAGAATGCCTCCAGATGTGCATCGGAAACTACTACTGGCCTTCCAGGGAGCAATCAAAGCGTAGACTGTTTGCGACATTACTCCCATGGAGGAAAGTGGGCATGGTGACTGTTGTATACAACCCCGATGCAATTTCTGTGTTTCATCAACACTCTGATAGTCCACAGATTTCAGAATGCCTCCAGATGTGCATCGGAAACTACTAGTGGTCTACCAGGGAACGATCAAAGCGTAAACTGTTTGAGACATTACACCCATGGAGGAAAGTGCGCATGGTGACTGTTGTATTCAATCCCGATGCAATTTCTGTGTTTCATCAACACTCTGATAGCCCACAGATTACAGAATGCCTCCAGATGTGCATCGGAAACTACTACTGGTCTTCTTGGGAACCATCAGAGCGTAGACTGTTTGAGACATTACTCCCATGGAGGAAAGTGAGCATGGTGACTGTTGTATTCAATCCCAACGCAATTTCTGTGTTTCTTCAAGACTCCGATAGTCCACAGATTACAGAATGCCTCCAGATGGGCATCGGAAAGTACTACTGGTCTTCCAGGGAACGATCAAAGCGTAAACTCTTTGTGACATTACTCCCATGGAGGAAAGTGCACATGGTGATTGTTGTATTCCATCCCGATGCAATTTCTGTATTTCATCAACACTCTGATAGTCCACAGATTACAGAATGCCTCAAGATGTGCATCGGAAACTGCTACTGGACTTTCAGGACACGATAAAAGCGTAGACTGTTTGAGACATTACTCCCATGGAGGAAAGTGCGCATGGTGACTGTTGTATTCAATCCCAAAGCAATTTCTGTGTTTCATCAACACTCAGATAATCCACAGATTACAGAATGCCTCCTGATGTGCATCGGAAATTACTACTGGTCTTCCAGGGAACGATCAAAGCGTAGACTGTTTGAGACATTACTCCCATGGAGGTAAGTGCGCATGGTGACTGTTGTATTAAATCCCGATGCAAATTCTGTGTTTAATCAACACTCTGATAATCCACAGATTACAGAATGCCTCAAGATGATCAATGGAAACTGCCACTGGTCTTCCAGGAAACGATCAAAGCGTAGACTGTTTGAGACATTACTCCCATGGAGGAAAGTGCGCATGGTGACTGTTGTATTCAATCCCGATTAGATTTCTGTGTTTCATCAACACTACGATAGTCCACAGATTGCAGAATTCCTCCAGATGTGCATCGGAAAGTACTACTAGTCTTCCAGGGAACGATCAAAGCGTAAACTGTTTGAGACATTAATCCTATGGAGGAAAGTGCGCATGGTGACTGTTGTATTCAATCCCGATGCAATTTCTGTGTTTCATCAACACTCAGATAGTCCACAGATTACAGAATGCCTCCAGATGTGCAATGGAAAATACCACTGGTCTTCCAGGAAACGATCAAAGCGTAGACTGTTTGAGACATTTCTCCCATGGAGGAAAGTGCGCATGGTGACTGTTGTATTCAATCCCGATTCGATTTCTGTGTTTCATCAACACTCTGATAGTCCACAGATTACAGAATGCCTCCAGATGTGCATCGGAAACTACTACTGGTCTTCCAGGGAACGATCAAAGAGTAAACTGTTTGAGACATTACTCTCATGGAGGAAAGTGCGCATAATGACTGTTGTGTTCAATCCCGAAGCAATTTCTGTGTTTCATCAACACTCTGATAGTCCACAGATTATATAATGCCTCCAGATGTGCATCGGAAACTACTACTGGTCTTACAGGGAACGATCAAAGCGTGGACAATTTGAGACATTAATCCCATGGAGGAAAGTGCGCATGGTGACTGTTGTATTCAATCCCGAAGCAATTTCTGTGTTTCATCAACACTCTGATAGTCCACAGATTACAGAATGCCTCCAGATGTGCATCGGAAACTACTACTGGTCCCCCAGGGAACGATCAAAGCATAGACTGTTTGAGACATTACTCCCATGTTGGAAAATGCGCATGGTGACTGTTGTATTCAATCCCGATTAGATTTCTGTGTTTCATCAACACTCTGATAGTCCGCAGATTACAGAATTCTTCCAGATGTGCATCGGAAACTACTACTGGTCTTCCAGGGAACGATCAAAGCGTAAACTGTTTGAGACATTACTCCCATGGAGGAAAGTGCGCATGGTGACTGTTGTATTCAATCCCGAAGCAATTTCTGTGTTTCGTCAACACTCTGATAGTCCACAGATTAAAGAAAGCTCCAGATGAGCATCGGAAACTACTACTGGTCTTCCAGGGAACGATCAAAGCGTAGACTGTTTGAGACATTACTCCCTTGGAGGAAAGTGCGCATGGTGACTGTTGTATTCAATCCCGATGCAAATTCTGTTCTTGAACAACACTCTGATAGTCCACAGATTACAGAATGGCTCCAGATGTGCAATGGAAACTACCACTGGTCTTCTAGGAAACGATCAAAGCGTAGACTGTTTGAGACATTACTCCCATGGAGGAAAGTGCGCATGGTGACTGTTGTATTCAATCCCGATTCGATTTCTGTGTTTCATCAACACTCTGATAGTCCACAGATTACACAATTCCTTCAGATGTGCATCGGAAACTACTACTTGTCTTCCAGGGAACGATCAAAGCGTAAACTCTTTGAGACATTACTCCCATGGAGGTAAGTGCGCATGGTGACTTTTGTATTCAATCTTGATGCAATTTCTGTGTTTCATCAACAATCTGATAGTCAACAGATTACAGAATGCCCCCAGATGTGCATCGGAAACTGCTACTGGTCTTCCAGGAAACGATCAAAGCGTAGACTGTTTGAGACATTACTCCCATGGAGGAAAGTGCGCATGGTGACTGTTGTATTCAATCCCGATGCAATTTCTGTGTTTCATCAACACTATGGTAGTCGACAGACTACAGAATGCCTCCAGAGGTGCATCGGAGGCTACTACTGGTCTTCCAGGGAACGATCAAAGCGTAGACTGTTTGAGACATTACTCCCTTGGAGGAAAGTGCGCATGGTGACTGTTGTATTCAATCCCGATGCAAATTCTGTTCTTGAACAACACTCTGATAGTGCACAGATTACAGAATGGCTCCAGATGTGCAATGGAAACTACCACTGGTCTTCTAGGAGACGATCAAAGCGTAGACTGTTTGAGACATTACTCCCATGGAGGAAAGTGCGCATGGTGACTGTTGTATTCAATCCCGATTCGATTTCTGTGTTTCATCAACACTCTGATAGTCCACAGATTACACAATTCCTTCAGATGTGCATCGGAAACTACTACTTGTCTTCCAGGGAACGATCAAAGCGTAAACTCTTTGAGACATTACTCCCATGGAGGGAAGTGCGCATGGTGACTTTTGTATTCAATCTTGATGCAATTTCTGTGTTTCATCAACAATCTGATAGTCAACAGATTACAGAATGCCCCCAGATGTGCATCGGAAACTGCTACTGGTCTTCCAGGAAACGATCAAAGCGTAGACTGTTTGAGACATTACTCCCATGGAGGAAAGTGCGCATGGTGACTGTTGTATTCAATCCCGATGCAATTTCTGTGTTTCATCAACACTATGGTAGTCGACAGACTACAGAATGCCTCCAGATGTGCATCGGAGACTACTACTGGTCTTCCAGGAAACGATCAAAGCGTAAACTCTTTGTGACATTACTCCCATGGAGGAAAGTGCACATGGTGACTGTTGTATTCCATCCCGATGCAATTTCTGTGTTTCATCAACACTCTGATAGTCCACAGATTACAGAATGCCTCAAGATGTGCATCGGAAACTGCTACTGGACTGTCAGGACACGATAAAAGCGTAGACTGTTTGAGACATTACTCCCATGGAGGAAAGTGCGCATGGTGACTGTTGTATTCAATCCCGATGCAATTTCTGTGTTTCATCAACACTCAGATAGTCCACAGATTACAGAATGCCTCCAGATGTGCATCGGAAACTACTACTGGTCGTCCAGGGAGCGATCAAAGCGTAGACTGTTTGCGACATTACTCCCATGGAGGAAAGTGGGCATGTTGACTGTTGTATTCAACCCCGATGCAATTTCTGTGTTTCATCAACACTCTGATAGTAGACAGATTACAGAATGCCTCCAGATGTGCATCGGAAACTACTACTGGTCTACCAGGGAACGATCAAAGCGTAGACTGTTTGATACATTACTCCCATGGAGGAAAGTGCGCATGTTGACGGTTGTATTCAATCCCGATGCAATTTCTGTGTTTCATCAACACTCTGATAGTCCACAGATTACAGAATGCTTCTTGATGTGCATCGGAAATTACTACTGGTCTTCCAGGGAACGATCAAAGCGTAGACTGTTTGAGACATTACTCCCATGGAGGTAAGTGCGCATGGTGACTGTTGTATTAAATCCCGATGCAAATTCTGTGTTTAATCAACACTCTGATAGTCCACAGATTACAGAAAGCCTCAAGATGTGCAATGGAAACTACTACTGGTCTTCCAGGGAGCGATCAAAGCGTAGACTGTTTGCGATATTACTCTCATGGAGGAAAGTGCGCATGGTGACTGTTGTAGTCAACCCCGATGCAATTTCTGTGTTTCATCAACACTCTGATAGTCCACAGATTACAGAATGCTTCAAGATGTGCATCGCAAACTGCTACTGGTCTTTCAGGACACGATAAAACTTAGACTGTTTGAGACATTACTCCCATGGCGGAAAGTGCGCATGGTGACTATTGTATTCAATCCCGATGCAATTTCTGTGTTTCATCAACACTTAGATAGTCCACAGATTACAGAATGCCTCCAGATGTCCATCGGAAACTACTACTGGTCTTCCAGGGAGCGATCAAAGCGTAGACTGTTTGCGACATTACTCCCATGGATGAAAGTGGGCATGGTGACCGTTGTATTCAACCCCGATGCAATTTCTGTGTTTCTTCAAGAGTCCGATGGTCCACAGATTACAGAATGCCTCCAGATGTGCAATGGAAACTACCAGTGGTCTTTCAGGAAACGATCAAAGCGTAGACTGTTTGAGACATTACTCCCATGGAGGAAAGTGCGCATGGTGACTGTTGTATTCAATCCCGATTCGATTTCTATGTTTCATCAACACTCTGATAGTCCACAGATTACAGAATGCCTCCAGATGTGCATCGGAAACTACTACTGGTCTTCCAGTAGTTGTTTTCAATCCCGATGCATTTTCTGTGTTTCATCAACACTCAGATAGTCCACAGATTACAGAATGCCTCCAGATGTGCATCGGAAACTACTACTGGTCTTCCAGGGAGCGAACAAAGCGTAGACTGTTTGCGGCATTACTCTCATGGAGGAAAGTGGGCATGGTGACTGTTGTATTCAACCCCGATGCAATTTCTGTGTTTCATCAACACTCTGATAGTCCACAGATTACAGAATGCCTCCACATGTGCATCGGAAAATACTACTGGTCTACCAGGGAACGATCAAAGCGTAAACTGTTTGAGACATTACACCCATTGAGGAAAGTGCGCATGGTGACTGTTGTATTCAATCCCGATGCAATTTCTGTGTTTCATCAACACTCTCATAGTCCACAGATTTCAGAATGCCTCCAGATGTGCATCGGAAACTACTACTGGTCTTCTTGGGAACCATCAGAGCGTAGACTGTTTGAGACATTACTCCCATGGAGGAAAGTGCGCATGGTGACTGTTGTATTCAATCCCAACGCAATTTCTGTGTTTCTTCAAGACTCCGATAGTCCACAGATTACAGAATGCCTCCAGATGGGCATCGGAAAGTACTACTGGTCTTCCAGGGAACGATCAAAGCGTAAACTCTTTGTGACATTACTCCCATAGAGGAAAGTGCGCATGGTGAATATTGTAATCAAACCCGATGCAAATTCTGTGTTTAATCAACACTCTGATAGTCCACAGATTACAGAATGCCTCCAGAAGTGCAATGGAAACTACTAGTGGTCTTCCAGGAAACGATCAAAGCGTAGACTGTTTGAGACATTACTCCCATGGAGGAAAGTGCGCATTTTGACTGTTGTATTCAATCCCGATCCGATTTCTGTGTTTCATCAACACTCTGATAGTCCACAGATTACAGAATGCCTCCAGATATGCATCGGAAACTACTACTGGTCTTCCAGGGAACGATCAAAGCGTAGACTGTTTGAGACATTACTCCCATGGAGGAAAGTGCGCATGTTGACGGTTGCATTCAATCCCGATGCAATTTCTGTGTTTCATCAACACTCTGATAGACCACAGATTACAGAATGCCTCCAAATGTGAATCGGATACTACTACTGGTCTTCCAGGGAACCATCAAAGCGTAGACTGTTTGAAACAATACTCCCATGGAGGTAACTGCACATGGCGACTGTTGTATTCAATCCCGATGCAATTTCTGTGTTTCATCAACACTCAGATAGTCCACAGATTACAGAATGCCTCCAGATGTGCATCGGAAACTACTACTGGCCTTCCAGGGAGCAATCAAAGCGTAGACTGTTTGCGACATTACTCCCATGGAGGAAAGTGGGCATGGTGACTGTTGTATACAACCCCGATGCAATTTCTGTGTTTCATCAACACTCTGATAGTCCACAGATTTCAGAATGCCTCCAGATGTGCATCGGAAACTACTAGTGGTCTACCAGGGAACGATCAAAGCGTAAACTGTTTGAGACATTACACCCATGAAGGAAAGTGCGCATGGTGACTGTTGTATTCAATCCCGATGCAATTTCTGTGTTTCATCAACACTCTGATAGCCCACAGATTACAGAATGCCTCCAGATGTGCATCGGAAACTACTACTGGTCTTCTTGGGAACCATCAGAGCGTAGACTGTTTGAGACATTACTCCCATGGAGGAAAGTGAGCATGGTGACTGTTGTATTCAATCCCAAAGCAATTTCTGTGTTTCATCAACACTCAGATAATCCACAGATTACAGAATGCCTCCTGATGTGCATCGGAAATTACTACTGGTCTTACAGGGAACGATCAAAGCGTGGACAATTTGAGACATTAATCCCATGGAGGAAAGTGCGCATGGTGACTGTTGTATTCAATCCCGAAGCAATTTCTGTGTTTCATCAACACTCTGATAGTCCACAGATTACAGAATGCCTCCAGATGTGCATCGGAAACTACTACTGGTCCCCCAGGGAACGATCAAAGCATAGACTGTTTGAGACATTACTCCCATGTTGGAAAATGCGCATGGTGACTGTTGTATTCAATCCCGATTAGATTTCTGTGTTTCATCAACACTCTGATAGTCCGCAGATTACAGAATTCTTCCAGATGTGCATCGGAAACTACTACTGGTCTTCCAGGGAACGATCAAAGCGTAAACTGTTTGAGACATTACTCCCATGGAGGAAAGTGCGCATGGTGACTGTTGTATTCAATCCCGAAGCAATTTCTGTGTTTCGTCAACACTCTGATAGTCCGCAGATTACAGAATTCTTCCAGATGTGCATCGGAAACTACTACTGGTCTTCCAGGGAACGATCAAAGCGTAAACTGTTTGAGACATTACACCCATGGAGGAAAGTGAGCATGGTGACTGTTGTATTCAATCCCGATGCAATTTCTGTGTTTCATCAACACTCTGATAGTCCACAGATTACAGAATGCCTCAAGATGTGCATCGGAAACTGCTACTGGACTTTCAGGACACGATAAAAGCGTAGACTGTTTGAGACATTACTCCCATGGAGGAAAGTGCGCATGGTGACTGTTGTATTCAATCCCAAAGCAATTTCTGTGTTTCATCAACACTCAGATAATCCACAGATTACAGAATGCCTCCTGATGTGCATCGGAAATTACTACTGGTCTTCCAGGGAACGATCAAAGCGTAGACTGTTTGAGACATTACTCCCATGGAGGTAAGTGCGCATGGTGACTGTTGTATTAAATCCCGATGCAAATTCTGTGTTTAATCAACACTCTGATAATCCACAGATTACAGAATGCCTCAAGATGATCAATGGAAACTGCCACTGGTCTTCCAGGAAACGATCAAAGCGTAGACTGTTTGAGACATTACTCCCATGGAGGAAAGTGCGCATGGTGACTGTTGTATTCAATCCCGATTAGATTTCTGTGTTTCATCAACACTACGATAGTCCACAGATTGCAGAATTCCTCCAGATGTGCATCGGAAAGTACTACTAGTCTTCCAGGGAACGATCAAAGCGTAAACTGTTTGAGACATTAATCCTATGGAGGAAAGTGCGCATGGTGACTGTTGTATTCAATCCCGATGCAATTTCTGTGTTTCATCAACACTCAGATAGTCCACAGATTACAGAATGCCTCCAGATGTGCAATGGAAAATACCACTGGTCTTCCAGGAAACGATCAAAGCGTAGACTGTTTGAGACATTTCTCCCATGGAGGAAAGTGCGCATGGTGACTGTTGTATTCAATCCCGATTCGATTTCTGTGTTTCATCAACACTCTGATAGTCCACAGATTACAGAATGCCTCCAGATGTGCATCGGAAACTACTACTGGTCTTCCAGGGAACGATCAAAGAGTAAAGTGTTTGAGACATTACTCCCATGGAGGAAAGTGCGCATAATGACTGTTGTGTTCAATCCCGAAGCAATTTCTGTGTTTCATCAACACTCTGATAGTCCACAGATTATATAATGCCTCCAGATGTGCATCGGAAACTACTACTGGTCTTACAGGGAACGATCAAAGCGTGGACAATTTGAGACATTAATCCCATGGAGGAAAGTGCGCATGGTGACTGTTGTATTCAATCCCGAAGCAATTTCTGTGTTTCATCAACACTCTGATAGTCCACAGATTACAGAATGCCTCCAGATGTGCATCGGAAACTACTACTGGTCCCCCAGGGAACGATCAAAGCATAGACTGTTTGAGACATTACTCCCATGTTGGAAAATGCGCATGGTGACTGTTGTATTCAATCCCGATTAGATATCTGTGTTTCATCAACACTCTGATAGTCCGCAGATTACAGAATTCTTCCAGATGTGCATCGGAAACTACTACTGGTCTTCCAGGGAACGATCAAAGCGTAAACTGTTTGAGACATTACTCCCATGGAGGAAAGTGCGCATGGTGACTGTTGTATTCAATCCCGAAGCAATTTCTGTGTTTCGTCAACACTCTGATAGTCCACAGATTAAAGAAAGCTCCAGATGAGCATCGGAAACTACTACTGGTCTTCCAGGGAACGATCAAAGCGTAGACTGTTTGAGACATTACTCCCTTGGAGGAAAGTGCGCATGGTGACTGTTGTATTCAATCCCGATGCAAATTCTGTTCTTGAACAACACTCTGATAGTCCACAGATTACAGAATGGCTCCAGATGTGCAATGGAAACTACCACTGGTCTTCTAGGAAACGATCAAAGCGTAGACTGTTTGAGACATTACTCCCATGGAGGAAAGTGCGCATGGTGACTGTTGTATTCAATCCCGATTCGATTTCTGTGTTTCATCAACACTCTGATAGTCCACAGATTACACAATTCCTTCAGATGTGCATCGGAAACTACTACTTGTCTTCCAGGGAACGATCAAAGCGTAAACTCTTTGAGACATTACTCCCATGGAGGGAAGTGCGCATGGTGACTTTTGTATTCAATCTTGATGCAATTTCTGTGTTTCATCAACAATCTGATAGTCAACAGATTACAGAATGCCCCCAGATGTGCATCGGAAACTGCTACTGGTCTTCCAGGAAACGATCAAAGCGTAGACTGTTTGAGACATTACTCCCATGGAGGAAAGTGCGCATGGTGACTGTTGTATTCAATCCCGATGCAATTTCTGTGTTTCATCAACACTATGGTAGTCGACAGACTACAGAATGCCTCCAGAGGTGCATCGGAGGCTACTACTGGTCTTCCAGGAAACGATCAAAGCGTAGACTGTATGAGACATTACTCCCACGGAGGAATGTGCGCATGGTGACTGTTGTATTCAATCGCGATGCAATTTCTGTGTTTCATCAACACTCTGATAGTCCACAGACTACAGAATGACTCCAGATGTGCATCAGAAACTACTACTGGTCTTCCAGGGAACGATGAAAGCGTATACTGTTTGAGACATTACTCCCATGGAGGTAAGGGCGCATGGTGACTGTTGTATTCAATCCCGATGCAATTTTGTTTTCATCAACACTCTGATAGTCCACAGATTACAGAATGCCTCCAGATGTGCATCGGAAACTACTACTGGTCTTTCAGGAAACGACCAAAGCGTAAACTGTTTGAGACATTACTCCCATGGAGGAAAGTGCGCATGGTGACTGTTGTATTCAATCCCGATGCAATTTCGGTGTTTCATCAACACTCTGATAGTCCACAGATTACAGAATGCCACCAGATGTGCATCGGAAACTACTACTGGTCTTCCAGGGAACGATCAAAGCGTAAACTCTTTGAGACATTACTCCCATGCAGGGAAGTGCGCATAGTGACTGTTGTATTCAATCCCGATTCGATTTCTGTGTTTCATCAACACTCTGATAGTCCACAGATTACAGAATGCCTCCAGATGTGCATCGGAAACTACTACTGGTCTTCCAGGGAACGATCAAAGGGTAAAGTGTTTGAGACATTACTTTCATGGAGGAAAGTGCGCATAATGACTGTTGTGTTCAATCCCGAAGCAATTTCTGTGTTTCATCAACACTCTGATAGTCCACAGATTATATAATGCCTCCAGATGTGCATCGGAAACTACTACTGGTCTTACAGGGAACGATCAAAGCGTGGACAATTAGAGACATTAATCCCATGGAGGAAAGTGCGCATGGTGACTGTTGTATTCAATCCCGAAGCAATTTCTGTGTTTCATCAACACTCTGATAGTCCACAGATTACAGAATGCCTCCAGATGTGCATCGGAAACTACTACTGGTCCCCCAGGGAACGATCAAAGCATAGACTGTTTGAGACATTACTCCCATGTTGGAAAATGCGCATGGTGACTGTTGTATTCAATCCCGATTAGATTTCTGTGTTTCATCAACACTCTGATAGTCCGCAGATTACAGAATTCTTCCAGATGTGCATCGGAAACTACTACTGGTCTTCCAGGGAACGATCAAAGCGTAAACTGTTTGAGACATTACTCCCATGGAGGAAAGTGCGCATGGTGACTGTTGTATTCAATCCCGAAGCAATTTCTGTGTTTCGTCAACACTCTGATAGTCCACAGATTAAAGAAATCTCCAGATGAGCATCGGAAACTACTACTGGCCTTCCAGGGAACGATCAAAGCGTAGACTGTTTGAGACATTACTCCCTTGGAGGAAAGTGCGCATGGTGACTGTTGTATTCAATCCCGATGCAAATTCTGTTCTTGAACAACACTCTGATAGTCCACAGATTACAGAATGGCTCCAGATGTGCAATGGAAACTACCACTGGTCTTCTAGGAAACGATCAAAGCGTAGACTGTTTGAGACATTACTCCCATGGAGGAAAGTGCGCATGGTGACTGTTGTATTCAATCCCGATTCGATTTCTGTGTTTCATCAACACTCTGATAGTCCACAGATTACACAATTCCTTCAGATGTGCATCGGAAACTACTACTTGTCTTCCAGGGAACGATCAAAGCGTAAACTCTTTGAGACATTACTCCCATGGAGGGAAGTGCGCATGGTGACTTTTGTATTCAATCTTGATGCAATTTCTGTGTTTCATCAACAATCTGATAGTCAACAGATTACAGAATGCCCCCAGATGTGCATCGGAAACTGCTACTGGTCTTCCAGGAAACGATCAAAGCGTAGACTGTTTGAGACATTACTCCCATGGAGGAAAGTGCGCATGGTGACTGTTGTATTCAATCCCGATGCAATTTCTGTGTTTCATCAACACTATGGTAGTCGACAGACTACAGAATGCCTCCAGAGGTGCATCGGAGACTACTACTGGTCTTCCAGGAAACGATCAAAGCGTAGACTGTATGAGACATTCCTCCCACGGAGGAATGTGCGCATGGTGACTTGTATTCAATCGCGATGCAATTTCTGTGTTTCATCAACACTCTGATAGTCCACAGACTACAGAATGACTCCAGATGTGCATCGGAAACTACTACTGGTCTTCCAGGGAACGATGAAAGCGTATACTGTTTGAGACATTACTCCCATGGAGGTAAGGGCGCATGGTGACTGTTGTATTCAATCCCGATGCAATTTTGTTTTCATCAACACTCTGATAGTCCACAGATTACAGAATGACTCCAGATGTGCATCGGAAACTACTACTGGTCTTTCAGGAAACGACCAAAGCGTAAACTGTTTGAGACATTACTCCCATGGAGGAAAGTGCGCATGGTGACTGTTGTATTCAATCCCGATGCAATTTCGGTGTTTCATCAACACTCTGATAGTCCACAGATTACAGAATGCCACCAGATGTGCATCGGAAACTACTACTGGTCTTCCAGGGAACGATCAAAGCGTAAACTCTTTGAGACATTACTCCCATGCAGGGAAGTGCGCATAGTGACTGTTGTATTCAATCCCGATTCGATTTCTGTGTTTCATCAACACTCTGATAGCCCACAGATTACAGAATGCCTCCAGATGTGCATCGGAAACTACTACTGGTCTTCCAGGGAACGATCAAAGAGTAAAGTGTTTGAGACATTACTTTCATGGAGGAAAGTGCGCATAATGACTGTTGTGTTCAATCCCGAAGCAATTTCTGTGTTTCATCAACACTCTGATAGTCCACAGATTATATAATGCCTCCAGATGTGCATCGGAAACTACTACTGGTCTTACAGGGAACGATCAAAGCGTGGACAATTAGAGACATTAATCCCATGGAGGAAAGTGCGCATGGTGACTGTTGTATTCAATCCCGAAGCAATTTCTGTGTTTCATCAACACTCTGATAGTCCACAGATTACAGAATGCCTCCAGATGTGCATCGGAAACTACTACTGGTCCCCCAGGGAACGATCAAAGCATAGACTGTTTGAGACATTACTCCCATGTTGGAAAATGCGCATGGTGACTGTTGTATTCAATCCCGATTAGATTTCTGTGTTTCATCAACACTCTGATAGTCCGCAGATTACAGAATTCTTCCAGATGTGCATCGGAAACTACTACTGGTCTTCCAGGGAACGATCAAAGCGTAAACTGTTTGAGACATTACTCCCATGGAGGAAAGTGCGCATGGTGACTGTTGTATTCAATCCCGAAGCAATTTCTGTGTTTCGTCAACACTCTGATAGTCCACAGATTAAAGAAAGCTCCAGATGAGCATCGGAAACTACTACTGGTCTTCCAGGGAACGATCAAAGCGTAGACTGTTTGAGACATTACTCCCTTGGAGGAAAGTGCGCATGGTGACTGTTGTATTCAATCCCGATGCAAATTCTGTTCTTGAACAACACTCTGATAGTCCACAGATTACAGAATGGCTCCAGATGTGCAATGGAAACTACCACTGGTCTTCTAGGAAACGATCAAAGCGTAGACTGTTTGAGACATTACTCCCATGGAGGAAAGTGCGCATGGTGACTGTTGTATTCAATCCCGATTCGATTTCTGTGTTTCATCAACACTCTGATAGTCCACAGATTACACAATTCCTTCAGATGTGCATCGGAAACTACTACTTGTCTTCCAGGGAACGATCAAAGCGTAAACTCTTTGAGACATTACTCCCATGGAGGGAAGTGCGCATGGTGACTTTTGTATCCAATCTTGATGCAATTTCTGTGTTTCATCAACAATCTGATAGTCAACAGATTACAGAATGCCCCCAGATGTGCATCGGAAACTGCTACTGGTCTTCCAGGAAACGATCAAAGCGTAGACTGTTTGAGACATTACTCCCATGGAGGAAAGTGCGCATGGTGACTGTTGTATTCAATCCCGATGCAATTTCTGTGTTTCATCAACACTATGGTAGTCGACAGACTACAGAATGCCTCCAGATGTGCATCGGAGACTACTACTGGTCTTCCAGGAAACGATCAAAGCGTAGACTGTATGAGACATTACTCCCACGGAGGAATGTGCGCATGGTGACTGTTGTATTCAATCGCGATCCAATTTCTGTGTTTCATCAACACTCTGATAGTCCACAGACTACAGAATGACTCCAGATGTGCATCGGAAACTACTACTGGTCTTCCAGGGAACGATGAAAGCGTATACTGTTTGAGACATTACTCCCATGGAGGTAAGGGCGCATGGTGACTGTTGTATTCAATCCCGATGCAATTTTGTTTTCATCAACACTCTGATAGTCCACAGATTACAGAATGCCTCCAGATGTGCATCGGAAACTACTACTGGTCTTTCAGGAAACGACCAAAGCGTAAACTGTTTGAGACATTACTCCCATGGAGGAAAGTGCGCATGGTGACTGTTGTATTCAATCCCGATGCAATTTCGGTGTTTCATCAACACTCTGATAGTCCACAGATTACAGAATGCCACCAGATGTGCATCGGAAACTACTACTGGTCTTCCAGGGAACGATCAAAGCGTAAACTCTTTGAGACATTACCCCCATGCAGGGAAGTGCGCATAGTGACTGTTGTATTCAATCCCGATGCAATTTCGGTGTTTCATCAACACTCTGATAGTCCACAGATTACAGAATGACTCCAGATGTGCATCGGAAACTACTACTGGTCTTCTTGGGAACCATCAGAGCGTAGACTGTTTGAGACATTACTCCCATGGAGGAAAGTGAGCATGGTGACTGTTGTATTCAATCCCAACGCAATATCTGTGTTTCTTCAAGACTCCGATACTCCACAGATTACAGAATGCCTCCAGATGGGCATCGGAACGTACTACTGGTCTTCCAGGGAACGATCAAAGCGTAAACTCTTTGTGACATTACTCCCATGGAGGAAAGTGCATATGGTGACTGTTGTATTCCATCCCGATGCAATTTCTGTGTTTCATCAACACTCTGATAGTCCACAGATTACAGAATGCCTCAAGATGTGCATCGGAAACTGCTACTGGACTTTCAGGACACGATAAAAGCGTAGACTGTTTGAGACATTACTCCCATGGAGGAAAGTGCGCATGGTGACTGTTGTATTCAATCCCGATGCAATTTCTGTGTTTCATCAACCCTCAGATAGTCCACAGATTACAGAATGCCTCCAGATGTGCATCGGAAACTACTACTGGTCTTCCAGGGAGCGATCAAAGCGTAGACTGTTTGCGACATTACTCCCATGGAGGAAAGTGGGCATGTTGACTGTTGTATTCAACCCCGATGCAATTTCTGTGTTTCATCAACACTCTGATAGTAGACAGATTACAGAATGCCTTCAGATGTGCATCGGAAACTACTACTGGTCTACCAGGGAACGATCAAAGCGTAGACTGTTTGATACATTACTCCCATGGAGGAAAGTGCGCATGTTGACGGTTGTATTCAATCCCGATGCAATTTCTGTGTTTCATGAACACTCTGATAGTCCACAGTTTACAGAATGCTCCAAATGTGAATCGGATCCTACTACTGGTCTTCCAGGGAACCATCAAAGCGTAGACTTTTTGAGACAATACTCCCATGGAGGTAACTGCACATGGTGACTCTTGTATTCAATCCCAATGCAATTTTTGTGTTTCATCAACACTCAGATAGTCCACAGATTACAGAATGCCTCCAGATGTGCATCGGAAACTACTACTGGCCTTCCAGGAAGCGATCAAAGCGTAGACTGTTTGCGACATTACTCCCATGGAGGAAAGTGGGCATGATGACTGTTGTATTCAACCCCGATGCAATTTCTGTGTTTCATCAACACTCTGATAGTCCACAGATTACAGAATGCCTCCAGATGTGCATCGGAAACTACTACTGGTATTCTTGGGAACCATCAGAGCGTAGACTGTTTGAGACATTACTCCCATGGAGGAAAGTGCGCATGGTGACTGTTGTATTCAATCCCGAAGCAATTTCTGTGTTTCATCAACACTCTGATAGTCCACAGATTACAGAATGCCTCCAGATGTGCATCGGAAATTACTACTGGTCTTCCAGGGAACGATCAAAGCGTAGACTGTTTGATACATTACTCCCATGGAGGAAAGTGTGCATGTTGACGGTTGTATTCAATCCCGATGCAATTTCTGTGTTTCATCAACACTCTGATAGTCCACAGATTACAGAATGCTCCAAATGTGAATCGGATACTACTACTGGTCTTCCAGGGAACCATCAAAGCGTAGACTGTTTGAGACAATACTCCCATGGAGGTAACTGCACATGGTGACTGTTGTATTCAATCCCAACGCAATTTCTGTGTTTCTTCAAGACCCCGATAGTCCACAGATTACAGAATGAATCCAGATGGGCATCGGAAAGTACTACTGGTCTTCCAGGGAACGATCAAAGCGTAAACTCTTTGTGACATTACTCCCATGGAGGAAAGTGTGCATGGTGACTGTTGTATTCAATCCCGATGCAATTTCTGTGTTTCATCAACACTCTGATAGTCCACAGTTTACAGAATGCCTCCAGATGTGCATCGGAAACTGCTACTGCTCTTTCAGGACACGATCAAAGCGTAGACTCTTTGAGACATTACTCCCATGGAGGAAAGTGCGCATGGTGACTGTTGTATTGAATCCCGATGCAATTTTGGTTTCATCAACACTCTGATAGTCCACAGATTACAGAATGCCTCCAGATGTGCATCGGAAACAACTACTGGTCTTCCAGGAAACGATCAAAGCGTAGACTGTTTGAGACATTACTCCCATGGAGGTAAGTGCGTATGGTGACTGTTTTATTCAATCCCGATGCAGTTTCTGTGTTTCATCCACACTCAGATAATCCACAGATAACAGAATGCCTCCTGATGTGCATCGGAAATTACTACTGGTCTTCCAGGGAACGATCAAAGCGTAGACTGTTTGAGACATTACTCCCATGGAGGTAAGTGCGCATGGTGACTGTTGTATTAAATCCCGATGCAAATTCTGTGTTTAATCAACACTCTGATAATCCACAGACTACAGAATGCCTCCAGATGTGCATCGGAGACTACTACTGGTCTTCCAGGAAACGATCAAAGCGTAGACTGTATGAGACATTACTCCCACGGAGGAATGTGCGCATGGTGACTGTTTTATTCAATCCCGATGCAATTTCTGTGTTTCATCAACACTCAGATAATCCACAGACTACAGAATGACTCCAGATGTGCATCGGAAACTACTACTGGTCTTCCAGGGAACGATGAAAGCGTATACTGTTTGAGACATTACTCCCATGGAGGTAAGGGAGCATGGTGACTGTTGTATTCAATCCCGATGCAATTTTGTTTTCATCAACACTCTGATAGTCCACAGATTACAGAATGCCTCCAGATGTGCATCGGAAACTACTACTGGTCTTCCAGGAAACGACCAAAGCGTAAACTGTTTGAGACATTACTCCCATGGAGGAAAGTGCGCATGGTGACTGTTGTATTCAATCCCGATGCAATTTCGGTGTTTCATCAACACTCTGATAGTCCGCAGATTACAGAATGCCACCAGATGTGCATCGGAAACTACTACTGGTCTTCCAGGGAACGATCAAAGCGTAAACTCTTTGAGACATTACTCCCATGCAGGGAAGTGCGCATAGTGACTGTTGTATTCAATCCCGATGCAATTTCGGTGTTTCATCAACGCTCTGATAGTCCACAGATTACAGAATGCCTCAAGATGTGCATCGGAAACTGCTACTGGAGTTTCAGGACACGAGAAAAGCGTAGACTCTTTGAGACATTACTCCCATGGAGGAAAGTGCGCATGGTGACTGTTGTATTCAATCCCGATGCAATTTCTGTGTTTCATCAACACTCAGATAGTCCACAGATTACAGAATGCCTCCAGATGTGCATCGGAAACTACTACTGGTCTTCCAGGGAGCGATCAAAGCGTAGACTGTTTGCGACATTACTCCCATGGAGGAAAGTGGGCATGTTGACTGTTGTATTCAACCCCGATGCAATTTCTGTGTTTCATCAACACTCTGATAGTAGACAGATTACAGAATGCCTCCAGATGTGCATCGGAAACTACTACTGGTCTACCAGGGAACGATCAAAGCGTAGACTGTTTGATACATTACTCCCATGGAGGAAAGTGCGCATGTTGACGGTTGTATTCAATCCCGATGCAATTTCTGTGTTTCATCAACACTCTGATAGTCCACAGATTACAGAATGCTCCAAATGTGAATCGGATCCTACTACTGGTCTTCCAGGGAACCATCAAAGCGTAGACATTTGAGACAATACTCCCATGGAGGTAACTGCACATGGTGACTCTTGTATTCAATCCCGATGCAATTTTTGTGTTTCATCAACACTCAGATAGTCCACAGATTACAGAATGCCTCCAGATGTGCATCGGAAACTCCTACTGGCCTTCCAGGAAGCGATCAAAGCGTAGACTGTTTGCGACATTACTCCCATGGAGGAAAGTGGGCATGATGACTGTTGTATTCAACCCCGATGCAATTTCTGTGTTTCATCAACACTCTGATAGTCCACAGATTACAGAATGCCTCCAGATGCGCATCGGAAACTACTACTGGTATTCTTGGGAACCATCAGAGCGTAGACTGTTTGAGACATTACTCCCATGGAGGAAAGTGCGCATGGTGACTGTTGTATTCAATCCCGAAGCAATTTCTGTGTTTCATCAACACTCTGATAGTCCACAGATTACAGAATGCCTCCAGATGTGCATCGGAAACTACTACTGGTCTTCCAGGGAACGATCAAAGCGTAGACTGTTTGATACATTACTCCCATGGAGGAAAGTGCGCATGTTGACGGTTGTATTCAATCCCGATGCAATTTCTGTGTTTCATCAACACTCTGATAGTCCACAGATTACAGAATGCTCCAAATGTGAATCGGATACTACTACTGGTCTTCCAGGGAACCATCAAAGCGTAGACTGTTTGAGACAATACTCCCATGGAGGTAACTGCATATGGTGACTGTTGTATTCAATCCCAACGCAATTTCTGTGTTTCTTCAAGACCCCGATAGTCCACAGATTACGGAATGCCTCCAGATGGGCATCGGAAAGTACTACTGGTCTTCCAGGGAACGATCAAAGCGTAAACTCTTTGTGACATTACTCCCATGGAGGAAAGTGTGCATGGTGACTGTTGTATTCAATCCCGATGCAAATTCTGTTCTTGAACAACACTCTGATAGTCCACAGATTACAGAATGGCTCCAGATGTGCAATGGAAACTACCACTGGTCTTCCAGGGAACGATCAAAGCGTAGACTGTTTGAGACATTACTCCCTTGGAGGAAAGTGCGCATGGTGACTGTTGTATTCAATCCCGATGCAAATTCTGTTCTTGAACAACACTCTGATAGTCCACAGATTACAGAATGGCTCCAGATGTGCAATGGAAACTACCACTGGTCTTCCTGGAAACGATCAAAGCGTAGACTGTTTGAGACATTACTCCCATGGAGGAAAGTGCGCATGGTGACTGTTGTATTCAATCCCGATTCGATTTCTGTGTTTCATCAACACTCTGATAGTCCACAGATTACACAATTCCTTCAGATGTGCATCGGAAACTACTACTTGTCTTCCAGGGAACGATCAAAGCGTAAACTCTTTGAGACATTACTCCCATGGAGGGAAGTGCGCATGGTGACTTTTGTATTCAATCTTGATGCAATTTCTGTGTTTCATCAACACTCTGATAGTCAACAGATTACAGAATGCCCCCAGATGTGCATCGGAAACTGCTACTGGTCTTCCAGGAAACGATCAAAGCGTAGACTGTTTGAGACATTACTCCCATGGAGGAAAGTGCGCATGGTGACTGTTGTATTCAATCCCGATGCAATTTCTGTGTTTCAACAACACTCTGGTAGTCGACAGATTACAGAATGCCTCCAGATGTGCATCGGAGACTACTACTGGTCTTCCAGGAAACGATCAAAGCGTAGACTGTATGAGACATTACTCCCACGGAGGAATGTGCGCATGGTGACTGTTGTATTAAATCGCGATGCAATTTCTGTGTTTCATCAACACTCTGATAGTCCACAGACTACAGAATGACTCCAGATGTGCATCGGAAACTACTACTGGTCTTCCAGGGAACGATGAAAGCGTATACTGTTTGAGACATTACTCCCATGGAGGTAAGGGCGCATGGTGACTGTTGTATTCAATCCCGATGCAATTTTGTTTTCATCAACACTCTGATAGTCCACAGATTTCAGAATGCCTCCAGATGTGCATCGGAAACTACTACTGGTCTTCCAGGAAACGACCAAAGCGTAAACTGTTTGAGACATTACTCCCATGGAGGAAAGTGCGCATGGTGACTGTTGTATTCAATCCCGATGCAATTTCGGTGTTTCATCAACACTCTGATAGTCCACAGATTACAGAATGCCACCAGATGTGCATCGGAAACTACTACTGGTCTTCCAGGGAACGATCAAAGCGTAAACTCTTTGAGACATTACTCCCATGCAGGGAAGTGCGCATAGTGACTGTTGTATTCAATCCCGATGCAATTTCGGTGTTTCATCAACATTCTGATAGTCCACAGATTACAGAATGACTCCAGATGTGCATCGGAAACTACTACTGGTCTACCAGGAAGCGATCAAAGCATAACTCTTTGAGACATTACTCCCATGCAGGGAAGTGCGCATGGTGACTGTTGTATTCAATCCCGATGCAATTTCGGTGTTTCATCAACACTCTGATAGTCCACAGATTACGGAATGCCTCCAGATTTGCATCGGAAACTGCTACTGGTCTTCCAGGAAACGATCAAAGCGTAGACTGTTTGAGACATTACTCCCATGGAGGAAAGTGCGCATGGTGACTGTTGTATTCAATCCCGATGCAATTTTGGTTTCATCAACACTCTGATAGTCCACAGATTACAGAATGCCTCCAGATGTGCATCGGAAACTACTACTGGTCTTCCAGGAAACGATCAAAGCGTAGACTGTTTGAGACATTACTCCCATGGAGGAAAGTGCGCATGGTGACTGTTGTATTCAATCCCGATGCAATTTCGGTGTTTCATCAACACTCTGATAGTCCACAGATTACAGAATGCCACCAGATGTGCATCGGAAACTACTACTGGTCTTCCAGGGAACGATCAAAGCGTAAACTCTTTGAGACATTACTCCCATGCAGGGAAGTGCGCATACTGACTGTTGTATTCAATCCCGATGCAATTTCGGTGTTTCATCAACACTCTGATAGTCCACAGATTACAGAATGCCTCAAGATGTGCATCGGAAACTGCTAATGGACTTTCAGGACACGATAAAAGCGTAGACTGTTTGAGACATTACTCCCATGGAGGAAAGTGCGCATAGTGACTGTTGTATTCAATCCCGATGCAATTTCTGTGTTTCATCAACACTCAGATAGTCCACAGATTACAGAATGCCTCCAGATGTGCATCGGAAACTACTACTGGTCTTCCAGGGAGCGATCAAAGCGTAGACTGTTTGCGACATTACTCCCATGGAGGAAAGTGGGCATGTTGACTGTTGTATTCAACCCCGATGCAATTTCTGTGTTTCATCAACACTCTGATAGTAGACAGATTACAGAATGCCTCCAGATGTGCATCGGAAACTACTACTGGTCTACCAGGGAACGATCAAAGCGTAGACTGTTTGATACATTACTCCCATGGAGGAAAGTGCGCATGTTGACGGTTGTATTCAATCCCGATGCAATTTCTGTGTTTCATCAACACTCTGATAGTCCACAGATTACAGAATGCTCCAAATGTGAATCGGATCCTACTACTGGTCTTCCAGGGAACCATCAAAGCGTAGACTTTTTGAGACAATACTCCCATGGAGGTAACTGCACATGGTGACTCTTGTATTCAATCCCGATGCAATTTTTGTGTTTCATCAACACTCAGATAGTCCACAGATTACAGAATGCCTCCAGATGTGCATCGGAAACTCCTACTGGCCTTCCAGGAAGCGATCAAAGCGTAGACTGTTTGCGACATTACTCCCATGGAGGAAAGTGGGCATGATGACTGTTGTATTCAACCCCGATGCAATTTCTGTGTTTCAACAACACTCTGATAGTCCACAGATTACAGAATGCCTCCAGATGTGCATCGGAATCTACTACTGGTATTCTTGGGAACCATCAGAGCGTAGACTGTTTGAGACATTACTCCCATGGAGGAAAGTGCGCATGGTGACTGTTGTATTCAATCCCGATGCAATTTCGGTGTTTCATCAACACTCTGATAGTCCACAGATTAGAGAATGCCACCAGATGTGCATCGGAAACTACTACTGGTCTTCCAGGGTACGATCAAAGCGTAAACTCTTTGAGACATTACTCCCATGCAGGGAAGTGCGCATAGTGACTGTTGTATTCAATCCCGATGCAATTTCGGTGTTTCATCAACATTCTGATAGTCCACAGATTACAGAATGACTCCAGATGTGCATCGGAAACTACTACTGGTCTACCAGGAAGCGATCAAAGCATAACTCTTTGAGACATTACTCCCATGCAGGGAAGTGCGCATGGTGACTGTTGTATTCAATCCCGATGCAATTTCGGTGTTTCATCAACACTCTGATAGTCCACAGATTACGGAATGCCTCCAGATTTGCATCGGAAACTGCTACTGGTCTTCCAGGAAACGATCAAAGCGTAGACTGTTTGAGACATTACTCCCATGGAGGAAAGTGCGCATGGTGACTGTTGTATTCAATCCCGATGCAATTTTGGTTTCATCAACACTCTGATAGTCCACAGATTACAGAATGCCTCCAGATGTGCATCGGAAACTACTACTGGTCTTCCAGGAAACGATCAAAGCGTAGACTGTTTGAGACATTACTCCCATGGAGGAAAGTGCGCATGGTGACTGTTGTATTCAATCCCGATGCAATTTCGGTGTTTCATCAACACTCTGATAGTCCACAGATTACAGAATGCCACCAGATGTGCATCGGAAACTACTACTGGTCTTCCAGGGAACGATCAAAGCGTAAACTCTTTGAGACATTACTCCCATGCAGGGAAGTGCGCATAGTGACTGTTGTATTCAATCCCGATGCAATTTCGGTGTTTCATCAACACTCTGATAGTCCACAGATTACAGAATGCCTCAAGATGTGCATCGGAAACTGCTAATGGACTTTCAGGACACGATAAAAGCGTAGACTGTTTGAGACATTACTCCCATGGAGGAAAGTGCGCATGGTGACTGTTGTATTCAATCCCGATGCAATTTCTGTGTTTCATCAACACTCAGATAGTCCACAGATTACAGAATGCCTCCAGATGTGCATCGGAAACTACTACTGGTCTTCCAGGGAGCGATCAAAGCGTAGACTGTTTGCGACATTACTCCCATGGAGGAAAGTGGGCATGTTGACTGTTGTATTCAACCCCGATGCAATTTCTGTGTTTCATCAACACTCTGATAGTAGACAGATTACAGAATGCCTCCAGATGTGCATCGGAAACTACTACTGGTCTACCAGGGAACGATCAAAGCGTAGACTGTTTGATACATTACTCCCATGGAGGAAAGTGCGCATGTTGACGGTTGTATTCAATCCCGATGCAATTTCTGTGTTTCATCAACACTCTGATAGTCCACAGAATACAGAATGCTCCAAATGTGAATCGGATCCTACTACTGGTCTTCCAGGGAACCATCAAAGCGTAGACTTTTTGAGACAATACTCCCATGGAGGTAACTGCACATGGTGACTCTTGTATTCAATCCCGATGCAATTTTTGTGTTTCATCAACACTCAGATAGTCCACAGATTACAGAATGCCTCAAGATGTGCATCGGAAACTCCTACTGGCCTTCCAGGAAGCGATCAAAGCGTAGACTGTTTGCGACATTACTCCCATGGAGGAAAGTGGGCATGATGACTGTTGTATTCAACCCCGATGCAATTTCTGTGTTTCAACAACACTCTGATAGTCCACAGATTACAGAATGCCTCCAGATGTGCATCGGAATCTACTACTGGTATTCTTGGGAACCATCAGAGCGTAGACTGTTTGAGACATTACTCCCATGGAGGAAAGTGCGCATGGTGACTGTTGTATTCAATCCCGATGCAATTTCGGTGTTTCATCAACACTCTGATAGTCCACAGATTAGAGAATGCCACCAGATGTGCATCGGAAACTACTACTGGTCTTCCAGGGAACGATCAAAGCGTAAACTCTTTGAGACATTACTCCCATGCAGGGAAGTGCGCATAGTGACTGTTGTATTCAATCCCGATGCAATTTCGGTGTTTCATCGACACTCTGATAGTCCACAGAGTACAGAATGCCTCAAGATGTGCATCGGAAACTGCTAATGGACTTTCAGGACACGATAAAAGCGTAGACTGTTTGAGACATTACTCCCATGGAGGAAAGTGCGCATGGTGACTGTTGTATTCAATCCCGATGCAATTTCTGTGTTTCATCAACACTCAGATAGTCCACAGATTACAGAATGCCTCCAGATGTGCATCGGAAACTACTACTGGTCTTCCAGGGAGCGATCAAAGCGTAGACTGTTTGCGACATTACTCCCATGGAGGAAAGTGGGCATGTTGACTGTTGTAATCAACCCCGATGCAATTTCTGTGTTTCATCAACACTCTGATAGTAGACAGATTACAGAATGCCTCCAGATGTGCATCGGAAACTACTACTGGTCTACCAGGGAACGATCAAAGAGTAGACTGTTTGATACATTACTCCCATGGAGGAAAGTGCGCATGTTGACGGTTGTATTCAATCCCGATGCAATTTCTGTGTTTCATCAACACTCTGATAGTCCACAGTTTACAGAATGCTCCAAATGTGAATCGGATCCTACTACTGGTCTTCCAGGGAACCATCAAAGCGTAGACTTTTTGAGACTATACTCCCATGGAGGTAACTGCACATGGTGACTCTTGTATTCAATCCCGATGCAACTTTTGTGTTTCATCAACACTCAGATAGTCCACAGATTACAGAATGCCTCCAGATGTGCATCGGAAACTCCTACTGGCCCTCCAGGAAGCGATCAAAGCGTAGACTGTTTGCGACATTACTCCCATGGAGGAAAGTGGGCATGACGACTGTTGTATTCAACCCCGATGCAATTTCTGTGTTTCATCAACACTCTGATAGTCCACAGATTACAGAATGCCTCCAGATGTGCATCGGAAACTACTACTGGTATTCTTGGGAACCATCAGAGCGTAGACTGTTTGAGACATTACTCCCATGGAGGAAAGTGCGCATGGTGACTGTTGTATTCAATCCCGAAGCAATTTCTGTGTTTCATCAACACTCTGATAGTCCACAGATTACAGAATGCCTCCAGATGTGAATCGGAAACTACTACTGGTCTTCCAGGGAACGATCAAAGCGTAGATTGTTTGATACATTACTCCCATGGAGGAAAGTGCGCATGTTGACGGTTGTATTCAATCCCGATGCAATTTCTGTGTTTCATCAACACTCTGATAGTCCACAGATTACAGAATGCTCCAAATGTGAATCGGATACTACTACTGGTCTTCCAGGGAACCATCAAAGCGTAGACTGTTTGAGACAATACTCCCATGGAGGTAACTGCACATGGTGACTGTTGTATTCAATCCCAACGCAATTTCTGTGTTTCTTCAAGACCCCGATAGTCCACAGATTACAGAATGCCTCCAGATGGGCATCGGAAAGTACTACTGGTCTTCCAGGGAACGATCAAAGCGTAAACTCTTTGTGACATTACTCCCATGGAGGAAAGTGTGCATGGTGACTGTTGTATTCAATCCCGATGCAATTTCTGTGTTTCATCAACACTCTGATAGTCCACAGTTTACAGAATGCCTCCAGATGTGCATCGGAAACTGCTACTGCTCTTTCAGGACACGATCAAAGCGTAGACTGTTTGAGACATTACTCCCATGGAGGAAAGTGCGCATGGTGACTGTTGTATTCAATCCCGAAGCAATTTCTGTGTTTCGTCAACACTCTGATAGTCCACAGATTAAAGAATGCTCCAGATGTGCATCGGAAACTACTACAGGTCTTCCAGGGAACGATCAAAGCGTAGACTGTTTGAGACATTACTCCCTTGGAGGAAAGTGCGCATGGTGACTGTTGTATTCAATCCCGATGCAAATTCTGTTCTTGAACAACACTCTGATAGTCCACAGATTACAGAATGGCTCCAGATGTGCAATGGAAACTACCACTGGTCTTCCAGGAAAAGATCAAAGCGTAGACTGTTTGAGACATTACTCCCATGGAGGAAAGTGCACATGGTGACTGTTGTATTCAATCCCGATTCGATTTCTGTGTTTCATCAACACTCTGATAGTCCACAGATTACACAATTCCTTCAGATGTGCATCGGAAACTACTACTTGTCTTCCAGGGAACGATCAAAGCGTAAACTCTTTGAGACATTACTCCCATGGAGGGAAGTGCGCATGGTGACTTTTGTATTCAATCTTGATGCAATTTCTGTGTTTCATCAACACTCTGATAGTCAACAGATTACAGAATGCCCCCAGATGTGCATCGGAAACTGCTACTGGTCTTCCAGGAAACGATCAAAGCGTAGACTGTTTGAGACATTACTCCCATGGAGGAAAGTGCGCATGGTGACTGTTGTATTCAATCCCGATGCAATTTCTGTGTTTCATCAACACTCTGGTAGTCGACAGATTACAGAATGCCTCCAGATGTGCATCGGAGACTACTACTGGTCTTCCAGGAAACGATCAAAGCGTAGACTGTATGAGACATTACTCCCACGGAGGAATGTGCGCATGGTGACTGTTGTATTCAATCGCGATGCAATTTCTGTGTTTCATCAACACTCTGATAGTCCACAGACTACAGAATGACTCCAGATGTGCATCGGAAACTACTACTGGTCTTCCAGGGAACGATGAAAGCGTATACTGTTTGAGACATTACTCCCATGGAGGTAAGGGCGCATGGTGACTGTTGTATTCAATCCCGATGCAATTTTGTTTTCATCAACACTCTGATAGTCCACAGATTACAGAATGCCTCCAGATGTGCATCGGAAACTACTACTGGTCTTCCAGGAAACGACCAAAGCGTAAACTGTTTGAGACATTACTCCCATGGAGGAAAGTGCGCATGGTGACTGTTGTATTCAATCCCGATGCAATTTCGGTGTTTCAACAACACTCTGATAGTCCACAGATTACAGAATGCCACCAGATGTGCATCGGAAACTACTACTGGTCTTCCAGGGAACGATCAAAGCGTAAACTCTTTGAGACATTACTCCCATGCAGGGAAGTGCGAATAGTGACTGTTGTATTCAATCCCGATGCAATTTCGGGGTTTCATCAACACTCTGATAGTCCACAGATTACAGAATGACTCCAGATGTGCATCGGAAACTACTACTGGTCTACCAGGAAGCGATCAAAGTGTAACTCTTTGAGACATTACTCCCATGCAGGGAAGTGCGCATGGTGACTGTTGTATTCAATCCCGATGCAATTTCGGTGTTTCATCAACACTCTGATAGTCCACAGATTACGGAATGCCTCCAGATTTGCATCGGAAACTGCTACTGGTCTTCCAGGAAACGATCAAAGCGTAGACTGTTTGAGACATTACTCCCATGGAGGAAAGTGCGCATGGTGACTGTTGTATTCAATCCCGATGCAATTTTGGTTTCATCAACACTCTGATAGTCCACAGATTACAGAATGCCTCCAGATGTGCATCGGAAACTACTACTGGTCTTCCAGGAAACGATCAAAGCGTAGACTGTTTGAGACATTACTCCCATGGAGGTAAGTGCACATGGTGACTGTTGTATTCAATCCCGATGCAAATTCTGTGTTTAATCAACACTCTGATAGTCCACAGATTACAGAATGTTTTCAGATGTGCAATGGAAACTGCCACTGGTCTTCCAGGAAACGATCAAAGCGTAGACTGTTTGAGACATTACTCCCATGGAGGAAAGTGCGCATGGTGACTGTAGTATTCAATCCCGATTCGATTTCTGTGTTTCATCAACACTATGATAGTCCACAGATTAGAGAATTCCTCCAGATGTGCATCGGAAACTACTACTGGTCTTCCAGGGAACGATCAAAGCGTAAAGTGTTTGAGACATTAATCCCATGGAGGAAAGTGCGCATGGTGACTGTTGTGTTCAATCCTGATGCAATTTCTGTGTTTCATCAACACTCTGACAGTCCGCAGATTACAGAAAGCCTCCAGATGTGCATCGGAAACTACTACTGGTCCCCCAGGGAACGATCAAAGCATAGACTGTTTGAGACATTACTCCCATGTTGGAAAATGCGCATGGTGACTGTTGTATTCAATCCCGATTCGATTTCTGTGTTTCATCAACACTCTGATAGTCCGCAGATTAAAGAATTCTTCCAGATGTGCATCGGAAACTACTACTGGTCTTCCAGGGAACGATCAAAGCGTAAACTGTTTGAGACATTACTCCCATGGAGGAAAGTGCGCATGGTGACTGTTGTATTCAATCCCGAAGCAATTTCTGTGTTTCGTCAACACTCTGATAGTCCACAGATTACAGAATGCTCCAGATGTGCATCGGAAACTACTACTGGTCTTCCAGGGAACGATCAAAGCGTAGACTGTTTGAGACATTACTCCCTTGGAGGAAAGTGTGCATGGTGACTGTTGTATTCAATCCCGATGCAAATTCTGTTTTTGAACAACACTCTGATAGTCCACAGATTACAGAATGGCTCCAGATGTGCAATGGAAACTACCACTGGTCTTCCAGGAAACGATCAAAGCGTAGAGTGTTTGAGACAGTACTCCCATGGAGGAAAAAGCGCATGGTGACTGTTGTATTCAATCCCGATTCGATTTCTGTGTTTCATCAACACTCTGATAGTCCACAGATTAGACAATTCCTTCAGATGTGCATCGGAAACTACTACTTGTCTTCCAGGGAACGATCAAAGCGTAAACTCTTTGAGACATTACTCCCATTTAGGGAAGTGCGCATGGTGACTGTTGTATTCAATCCCGATGCAATTTCGGTGTTTCATCAACACTCTGATAGTCCACAGATTACAGAATGCCACCAGATGTGCATCGGAAACAACTACTGGTCATCCAGGGAACGATCAAAGCGTAAACTCTTTGAGACATTACTCCCATGCAGGGAAGTGCGCATAGTGACTGTTGTATTCAATCTTGATGCAATATCTGTGTTTCATCAACACTCTGATAGTCAACAGATTACAGAATGCCCCCAGATGTGCATCGAAAACTGCTACTGGTCTTCCAGGAAACGATCAAAGCGTAGACTGTTTGAGACATTACTCCCATGGAGGAAAGTGCGCATGGTGACTGTTGTATTCAATCCCGATTCCATTTCTGTGTTTCATCAACACTCGGATAGTCCGCAGATTACAGAATTCTTCCAGATGTGCATCGGAAACTACTACTGGTTTTCCAGGGAACGATCAAAGCGTAAACTGTTTGAGACATTACTCCCATGGAGGAAAGTGCGCATGGTGACTGTTGTATTCAATCCCGAAGCAATTTCTGTGTTTCGTCAACACTCTGATAGTCCGCAGATTACAGAATGCTCCAGATGTGCATCGGAAACTACTACTGGTCTTCCAGGGAACGATCAAAGCGTTGACTGTTTCAGACATTACTCCCATGGAGGAAAGTGCGCATGGTGACTTTTCTATTCAATCCCGATGCAAATTCTGTTTTTGAACAACACTCTGATAGTCCACAGATTACTGAATGGCTCCAGGGGTGCAATGGAAACTACCACTGGTCTTCCAGGAAAAGATCAAAGCGTAGACTGTTTGAGACATTACTCCCATGGAGGAAAGTGCGCATGGTGACTGTTGTATTCAATCCCGATGCAATTTCTGTGTTTCATCAACACTCTGGTAGTCGACAGATTACAGAATGCCTCCAGATGTGCATCGGAAACTACTACTGGTCTTCCAGGAAACGGTCAAAGCGTAGACTGTATGAGACATTACTCCCACGGAGGAATGTGCGCATGGTGACTGTTGTATTCAATCGCGATGCAATTTCTGTGTTTCATCAACACTCTGATAGTCCACAGACTACAGAATGACTCCAGATGTGCATCGGAAACTACTACTGGTCTTCCAGGGAACGATGAAAGCGAATACTGTTTGAGACATTACTCCCATGGATGTAAGGGCGCATGGTGACTGTTGTATTCAATCCCGATGCAATTTTGGTTTCATCAACACTCTGATAGTCCACAGATTACAGAATGTCACCAGATGTGCATCGGAAACTACTACTGGTCTTCCAGGGAACGATCAAAGCGTAAACTCTTTGAGACATTACTCCCATGCACGGAAGTGCGCATGGTGAATGTTGTATTCAATCCCGATGCAATTTCGGTGATTCATCAACACTCTGATAGTCCACAGATTACAGAATGCCTCCAGATTTGCATCGGAAAACTGCTACTGGTCTTCCAGGAAACGATCAAAGCGTAGACTGTTTGAGACATTACTCCCTTGGAGGAAAGTGCGCATGGTGACTGTTGTATTCAATCCCGATGCAATTTTGGTTTCATCAACACTCTGATAGTCCACAGATTACAGAATGCCTCCAGATGTGCATCTGAAACAACTACTGGTCTTCCAGGAAACGATCAAAGCGTAGACTGTTTGAGACATTACTCCCATGGAGGAAAGTGCGCATGGTGACTGTTGTATTCAATCCCGAAGCAATTTCTGTGTTTCGTCAACACTCTGATAGTCCGCAGATTACAGAATGCTCCAGATGTGCATCGGAAACTACTACTGGTCTTCCAGGGAACGATCAAAGCGTTGACTGTTTCAGACATTACTCCCATGGAGGAAAGTGCGCATGGTGACTTTTCTATTCAATCCCGATGCAAATTCTGTTTTTGAACAACACTCTGATAGTCCACAGATTACTGAATGGCTCCAGGGGTGCAATGGGAACTACCACTGGTCTTCCAGGAAAAGATCAAAGCGTAGACTGTTTGAGACATTACTCCCATGGAGGAAAGTGCGCATGGTGACTGTTGTATTCAATCCCGATGCAATTTCTGTGTTTCATCAACACTCTGGTAGTCGACAGATTACAGAATGCCTCCAGATGTGCATCGGAAACTACTACTGGTCTTCCAGGAAACGGTCAAAGCGTAGACTGTATGAGACATTACTCCCACGGAGGAATGTGCGCATGGTGACTGTTGTATTCAATCGCGATGCAATTTCTGTGTTTCATCAACACTCTGATAGTCCACAGACTACAGAATGACTCCAGATGTGCATCGGAAACTACTACTGGTCATCCAGGGAACGATGAAAGCGAATACTGTTTGAGACATTACTCCCATGGATGTAAGGGCGCATGGTGACTGTTGTATTCAATCCCGATGCAATTTTGGTTTCATCAACACTCTGATAGTCCACAGATTACAGAATGTCACCAGATGTGCATCGGAAACTACTACTGGTCTTCCAGGGAACGATCAAAGCGTAAACTCTTTGAGACATTACTCCCATGCACGGAAGTGCGCATGGTGAATGTTGTATTCAATCCCGATGCAATTTCGGTGATTCATCAACACTCTGATAGTCCACAGATTACAGAATGCCTCCAGATTTGCATCGGAAAACTGCTACTGGTCTTCCAGGAAACGATCAAAGCGTAGACTGTTTGAGACATTACCCCCTTGGAGGAAAGTGCGCATGGTGACTGTTGTATTCAATCCCGATGCAATTTTGGTTTCATCAACACTCTGATAGTCCACAGATTACAGAATGCCTCCAGATGTGCATCTGAAACAACTACTGGTCTTCCAGGAAACGATCAAAGCGTAGACTGTTTGAGACATTACTCCCATGGAGGTAAGTGCGCATGGTGACTGTTGTATTCAATCCCGATGCAATTTCTGTGTTTCATCAACACTATGGTAGTCGACAGACTACAGAATGCCTCCAGAGGTGCATCGGAGACTACTACTGGTCTTCCAGGAAACGATCAAAGCGTAGACTGTATGAGACATTACTCCCACGGAGGAATGTGCGCATGGTGACTGTTGTATTCAATCGCGATGCAATTTCTGTGTTTCATCAACACTCTGATAGTCCACAGACTACAGAATGACTCCAGATGTGCATCGGAAACTACTACTGGTCTTCCAGGGAACGATGAAAGCGTATACTGTTTGAGACATTACTCCCATGGAGGTAAGGGCGCATGGTGACTGTTGTATTCAATCCCGATGCAATTTTGTTTTCATCAACACTCTGATAGTCCACAGATTACAGAATGCCTCCAGATGTGCATCGGAAACTACTACTGGTCTTCCAGGAAACGACCAAAGCGTAAACTGTTTGAGACATTACTCCCATGGAGGAAAGTGCGCATGGTGACTGTTGTATTCAATCCCGATGCAATTTCGGTGTTTCAACAACACTCTGATAGTCCACAGATTACAGAATGCCACCAGATGTGCATCGGAAACTACTACTGGTCTTCTAGGGAACGATCAAAGCGTAAACTCTTTGAGACATTACTCCCATGCAGGGAAGTGCGCATAGTGACTGTTGTATTCAATCCCGATGCAATTTCGGGGTTTCATCAACACTCTGATAGTCCACAGATTACAGAATGACTCCAGATGTGCATCGGAAACTACTACTGGTCTACCAGGAAGCGATCAAAGTGTAACTCTTTGAGACATTACTCCCATGCAGGGAAGTGCGCATGGTGACTGTTGTATTCAATCCCGATGCAATTTCGGTGTTTCATCAACACTCTGATAGTCCACAGATTACGGAATGCCTCCAGATTTGCATCGGAAACTGCTACTGGTCTTCCAGGAAACGATCAAAGCGTAGACTGTTTGAGACATTACTCCCATGGAGGAAAGTGCGCATGGTGACTGTTGTATTCAATCCCGATGCAATTTTGGTTTCATCAACACTCTGATAGTCCACAGATTACAGAATGCCTCCAGATGTGCATCGGAAACTACTACTGGTCTTCCAGGAAACGATCAAAGCGTAGACTGTTTGAGACATTACTCCCATGGAGGTAAGTGCACATGGTGACTGTTGTATTCAATCCCGATGCAAATTCTGTGTTTAATCAACACTCTGATAGTCCACAGATTACAGAATGTTTTCAGATGTGCAATGGAAACTGCCACTGGTCTTCCAGGAAACGATCAAAGCGTAGACTGTTTGAGACATTACTCCCATGGAGGAAAGTGCGCATGGTGACTCTAGTATTCAATCCCGATTCGATTTCTGTGTTTCATCAACACTATGATAGTCCACAGATTAGAGAATTCCTCCAGATGTGCATCGGAAACTACTACTGGTCTTCCAGGGAACGATCAAAGCGTAAAGTGTTTGAGACATTAATCCCATGGCGGAAAGTGCGCATGGTGACTGTTGTGTTCAATCCTGATGCAATTTCTGTGTTTCATCAACACTCTGACAGTCCGCAGATTACAGAATGCCTCCAGATGTGCATCGGAAACTACTACTGGTCCCCCAGGGAACGATCAAAGCATAGACTGTTTGAGACATTACTCCCATGTTGGAAAATGCGCATGGTGACTGTTGTATTCAATCCCGATTCGATTTCTGTGTTTCATCAACACTCTGATAGTCCACAGACTACAGAATGACTCCAGATGTGCATCGGAAACTACTACTGGTCTCCCAGGGAACGATGAAAGCGAATACTGTTTGAGACATTACTCCCATGGATGTAAGGGCGCATGGTTTCTGTTGTATTCAATCCCGATGCAATTTTGGTTTCATCAACACTCTGATAGTCCACAGATTACAGAATGTCACCAGATGTGCATCGGAAACTACTACTGGTCTTCCAGGGAACGATCAAAGCGTAAACTCTTTGAGACATTACTCCCATGCACGGAAGTGCGCATGGTGAATGTTGTATTCAATCCCGATGCAATTTCGGTGATTCATCAACACTCTGATAGTCCACAGATTACAGAATGCCTCCAGATTTGCATCGGAAAACTGCTACTGGTCTTCCAGGAAACGATCAAAGTGTAGACTGTTTGAGACATTACTCCCTTGGAGGAAAGTGCGCATGGTGACTGTTGTATTCAATCCCGATGCAATTTTGGTTTCATCAACACTCTGATAGTCCACAGATTACAGAATGCCTCCAGATGTGCATCTGAAACAACTACTGGTCTTCCAGGAAACGATCAAAGCGTAGACTGTTTGAGACATTACTCCCATGGAGGTAAGTGCGCATGGTGACTGTTGTATTCAATCCCGATGCAATTTCTGTGTTTCATCAACACTCAGATAATCCACAGATTACAGAATGCCTCCAGATGTGCAACGGAAATTACTACTGGTCTTCCAGGGAACGATCAAAGCGTAGACTGTTTGAGACATTACTCCCATGGAGGTAAGTGCGCATGGTGACTGTTGTATTAAATCCCGATGCAAATTCTGTGTTTAATCAACACTCTGATAGTCCACAGATTACAGAATGCCTTCAGATGTGTAATGGAAACTGCCACTGGTCTTGCAGGAAACGATCAAAGCGTTGACTGTTTAAGACATTACTCCCATGGAGGAAAGCGCGCATGGTGACTGTTGTATTCATTCCCGATTCGATTTCAGTGTTTCATCAACACTATGATAGTCCACAAATTACAGAATTCCTCGAGATGTGCATCGGAAACTACTACTGGTCTTCCAGGGAACGATCAAAGCGTAAACTGTTTGAGACATTAAACCCATGGAGGAAAGTGCGCATGGTGACTGTTGTGTTCAATCCCGATGCAATTTCTGTGTTTCATCAACACTCTGATAGTCCGGAGATTACAGAATGCCTCCAGATGTGCATCGGAAACTACTACTGGTCCCCCAGGGAACGATCAAAGCGTAAACTCTTTGAGACATTACTCCCATGGAGGGAAGTGCGCATGGTGACTTTTGTATTCAATCTTGATGCAATTTCTGTGTTTCATCAACACTCTGATAGTCAACAGATTACAGAATGCCCCCAGATGTGCATCGGAAACTGCTACTGGTCTTCCAGGAAACGATCAAAGCGTAGACTGTTTGAGACATTACTCCCATGGAGGAAAGTGCGCATGGTGACTGTTGTATTCAATCCCGATGCAATTTCTGTGTTTCATCAACACTCTGGTAGTCGACAGATTACAGAATGCCTCCAGATGTGCATCGGAGACTACTACTGGTCTTCCAGGAAACGATCAAAGCGTAGACTGTATGAGACATTACTCCCACGGAGGAATGTGCGCATGGTGACTGTTGTATTCAATCGCGATGCAATTTCTGTGTTTCATCAACACTCTGATAGTCCACAGACTACAGAATGACTCCAGATGTGCATCGGAAACTACTACTGGTCTTCCAGGGAACGATGAAAGCGTATACTGTTTGAGACATTACTCCCATGGAGGTAAGGGCGCATGGTGACTGTTGTATTCAATCCCGATGCAATTTTGTTTTCATCAACACTCTGATAGTCCACAGATTACAGAATGCCTCCAGATGTGCATCGGAAACTACTACTGGTCTTCCAGGAAACGACCAAAGCGTAAACTGTTTGAGACATTACTCCCATGGAGGAAAGTGCGCATGGTGACTGTTGTATTCAATCCCGATGCAATTTCGGTGTTTCAACAACACTCTGATAGTCCACAGATTACAGAATGCCACCAGATGTGCATCGGAAACTACTACTGGTCTTCCAGGGAACGATCAAAGCGTAAACTCTTTGAGACATTACTCCCATGCAGGGAAGTGCGCATAGTGACTGTTGTATTCAATCCCGATGCAATTTCGGGGTTTCATCAACACTCTGATAGTCCACAGATTACAGAATGACTCCAGATGTGCATCGGAAACTACTACTGGTCTACCAGGAAGCGATCAAAGTGTAACTCTTTGAGACATTACTCCCATGCAGGGAAGTGCGCATGGTGACTGTTGTATTCAATCCCGATGCAATTTCGGTGTTTCATCAACACTCTGATAGTCCACAGATTACGGAATGCCTCCAGATTTGCATCGGAAACTGCTACTGGTCTTCCAGGAAACGATCAAAGCGTAGACTGTTTGAGACATTACTCCCATGGAGGAAAGTGCGCATGGTGACTGTTGTATTCAATCCCGATGCAATTTTGGTTTCATCAACACTCTGATAGTCCACAGATTACAGAATGCCTCCAGATGTGCATCGGAAACTACTACTGGTCTTCCAGGAAACGATCAAAGCGTAGACTGTTTGAGACATTACTCCCATGGAGGTAAGTGCACATGGTGACTGTTGTATTCAATCCCGATGCAAATTCTGTGTTTAATCAACACTCTGATAGTCCACAGATTACAGAATGTTTTCAGATGTGCAATGGAAACTGCCACTGGTCTTCCAGGAAACGATCAAAGCGTAGACTGTTTGAGACATTACTCCCATGGAGGAAAGTGCGCATGGTGACTGTAGTATTCAATCCCGATTCGATTTCTGTGTTTCATCAACACTATGATAGTCCACAGATTAGAGAATTCCTCCAGATGTGCATCGGAAACTACTACTGGTCTTCCAGGGAACGATCAAAGCGTAAAGTGTTTGAGACATTAATCCCATGGAGGAAAGTGCGCATGGTGACTGTTGTGTTCAATCCTGATGCAATTTCTGTGTTTCATCAACACTCTGACAGTCCGCAGATTACAGAAAGCCTCCAGATGTGCATCGGAAACTACTACTGGTCCCCCAGGGAACGATCAAAGCATAGACTGTTTGAGACATTACTCCCATGTTGGAAAATGCGCATGGTGACTGTTGTATTCAATCCCGATTCGATTTCTGTGTTTCATCAACACTCTGATAGTCCGCAGATTAAAGAATTCTTCCAGATGTGCATCGGAAACTACTACTGGTCTTCCAGGGAACGATCAAAGCGTAAACTGTTTGAGACATTACTCCCATGGAGGAAAGTGCGCATGGTGACTGTTGTATTCAATCCCGAAGCAATTTCTGTGTTTCGTCAACACTCTGATAGTCCACAGATTACAGAATGCTCCAGATGTGCATCGGAAACTACTACTGGTCTTCCAGGGAACGATCAAAGCGTAGACTGTTTGAGACATTACTCCCTTGGAGGAAAGTGTGCATGGTGACTGTTGTATTCAATCCCGATGCAAATTCTGTTTTTGAACAACACTCTGATAGTCCACAGATTACAGAATGGCTCCAGATGTGCAATGGAAACTACCACTGGTCTTCCAGGAAACGATCAAAGCGTAGAGTGTTTGAGACAGTACTCCCATGGAGGAAAAAGCGCATGGTGACTGTTGTATTCAATCCCGATTCGATTTCTGTGTTTCATCAACACTCTGATAGTCCACAGATTAGACAATTCCTTCAGATGTGCATCGGAAACTACTACTTGTCTTCCAGGGAACGATCAAAGCGTAAACTCTTTGAGACATTACTCCCATTTAGGGAAGTGCGCATGGTGACTGTTGTATTCAATCCCGATGCAATTTCGGTGTTTCATCAACACTCTGATAGTCCACAGATTACAGAATGCCACCAGATGTGCATCGGAAACAACTACTGGTCATCCAGGGAACGATCAAAGCGTAAACTCTTTGAGACATTACTCCCATGCAGGGAAGTGCGCATAGTGACTGTTGTATTCAATCTTGATGCAATATCTGTGTTTCATCAACACTCTGATAGTCAACAGATTACAGAATGCCCCCAGATGTGCATCGAAAACTGCTACTGGTCTTCCAGGAAACGATCAAAGCGTAGACTGTTTGAGACATTACTCCCATGGAGGAAAGTGCGCATGGTGACTGTTGTATTCAATCCCGATTCCATTTCTGTGTTTCATCAACACTCGGATAGTCCGCAGATTACAGAATTCTTCCAGATGTGCATCGGAAACTACTACTGGTTTTCCAGGGAACGATCAAAGCGTAAACTGTTTGAGACATTACTCCCATGGAGGAAAGTGCGCATGGTGACTGTTGTATTCAATCCCGAAGCAATTTCTGTGTTTCGTCAACACTCTGATAGTCCGCAGATTACAGAATGCTCCAGATGTGCATCGGAAACTACTACTGGTCTTCCAGGGAACGATCAAAGCGTTGACTGTTTCAGACATTACTCCCATGGAGGAAAGTGCGCATGGTGACTTTTCTATTCAATCCCGATGCAAATTCTGTTTTTGAACAACACTCTGATAGTCCACAGATTACTGAATGGCTCCAGGGGTGCAATGGAAACTACCACTGGTCTTCCAGGAAAAGATCAAAGCGTAGACTGTTTGAGACATTACTCCCATGGAGGAAAGTGCGCATGGTGACTGTTGTATTCAATCCCGATGCAATTTCTGTGTTTCATCAACACTCTGGTAGTCGACAGATTACAGAATGCCTCCAGATGTGCATCGGAAACTACTACTGGTCTTCCAGGAAACGGTCAAAGCGTAGACTGTATGAGACATTACTCCCACGGAGGAATGTGCGCATGGTGACTGTTGTATTCAATCGCGATGCAATTTCTGTGTTTCATCAACACTCTGATAGTCCACAGACTACAGAATGACTCCAGATGTGCATCGGAAACTACTACTGGTCTTCCAGGGAACGATGAAAGCGAATACTGTTTGAGACATTACTCCCATGGATGTAAGGGCGCATGGTGACTGTTGTATTCAATCCCGATGCAATTTTGGTTTCATCAACACTCTGATAGTCCACAGATTACAGAATGTCACCAGATGTGCATCGGAAACTACTACTGGTCTTCCAGGGAACGATCAAAGCGTAAACTCTTTGAGACATTACTCCCATGCACGGAAGTGCGCATGGTGAATGTTGTATTCAATCCCGATGCAATTTCGGTGATTCATCAACACTCTGATAGTCCACAGATTACAGAATGCCTCCAGATTTGCATCGGAAAACTGCTACTGGTCTTCCAGGAAACGATCAAAGCGTAGACTGTTTGAGACATTACTCCCTTGGAGGAAAGTGCGCATGGTGACTGTTGTATTCAATCCCGATGCAATTTTGGTTTCATCAACACTCTGATAGTCCACAGATTACAGAATGCCTCCAGATGTGCATCTGAAACAACTACTGGTCTTCCAGGAAACGATCAAAGCGTAGACTGTTTGAGACATTACTCCCATGGAGGAAAGTGCGCATGGTGACTGTTGTATTCAATCCCGAAGCAATTTCTGTGTTTCGTCAACACTCTGATAGTCCGCAGATTACAGAATGCTCCAGATGTGCATCGGAAACTACTACTGGTCTTCCAGGGAACGATCAAAGCGTTGACTGTTTCAGACATTACTCCCATGGAGGAAAGTGCGCATGGTGACTTTTCTATTCAATCCCGATGCAAATTCTGTTTTTGAACAACACTCTGATAGTCCACAGATTACTGAATGGCTCCAGGGGTGCAATGGAAACTACCACTGGTCTTCCAGGAAAAGATCAAAGCGTAGACTGTTTGAGACATTACTCCCATGGAGGAAAGTGCGCATGGTGACTGTTGTATTCAATCCCGATGCAATTTCTGTGTTTCATCAACACTCTGGTAGTCGACAGATTACAGAATGCCTCCAGATGTGCATCGGAAACTACTACTGGTCTTCCAGGAAACGGTCAAAGCGTAGACTGTATGAGACATTACTCCCACGGAGGAATGTGCGCATGGTGACTGTTGTATTCAATCGCGATGCAATTTCTGTGTTTCATCAACACTCTGATAGTCCACAGACTACAGAATGACTCCAGATGTGCATCGGAAACTACTACTGGTCATCCAGGGAACGATGAAAGCGAATACTGTTTGAGACATTACTCCCATGGATGTAAGGGCGCATGGTGACTGTTGTATTCAATCCCGATGCAATTTTGGTTTCATCAACACTCTGATAGTCCACAGATTACAGAATGTCACCAGATGTGCATCGGAAACTACTACTGGTCTTCCAGGGAACGATCAAAGCGTAAACTCTTTGAGACATTACTCCCATGCACGGAAGTGCGCATGGTGAATGTTGTATTCAATCCCGATGCAATTTCGGTGATTCATCAACACTCTGATAGTCCACAGATTACAGAATGCCTCCAGATTTGCATCGGAAAACTGCTACTGGTCTTCCAGGAAACGATCAAAGCGTAGACTGTTTGAGACATTACCCCCTTGGAGGAAAGTGCGCATGGTGACTGTTGTATTCAATCCCGATGCAATTTTGGTTTCATCAACACTCTGATAGTCCACAGATTACAGAATGCCTCCAGATGTGCATCTGAAACAACTACTGGTCTTCCAGGAAACGATCAAAGCGTAGACTGTTTGAGACATTACTCCCATGGAGGTAAGTGCGCATGGTGACTGTTGTATTCAATCCCGATGCAATTTCTGTGTTTCATCAACACTATGGTAGTCGACAGACTACAGAATGCCTCCAGAGGTGCATCGGAGACTACTACTGGTCTTCCAGGAAACGATCAAAGCGTAGACTGTATGAGACATTACTCCCACGGAGGAATGTGCGCATGGTGACTGTTGTATTCAATCGCGATGCAATTTCTGTGTTTCATCAACACTCTGATAGTCCACAGACTACAGAATGACTCCAGATGTGCATCGGAAACTACTACTGGTCTTCCAGGGAACGATGAAAGCGTATACTGTTTGAGACATTACTCCCATGGAGGTAAGGGCGCATGGTGACTGTTGTATTCAATCCCGATGCAATTTTGTTTTCATCAACACTCTGATAGTCCACAGATTACAGAATGCCTCCAGATGTGCATCGGAAACTACTACTGGTCTTCCAGGAAACGACCAAAGCGTAAACTGTTTGAGACATTACTCCCATGGAGGAAAGTGCGCATGGTGACTGTTGTATTCAATCCCGATGCAATTTCGGTGTTTCAACAACACTCTGATAGTCCACAGATTACAGAATGCCACCAGATGTGCATCGGAAACTACTACTGGTCTTCTAGGGAACGATCAAAGCGTAAACTCTTTGAGACATTACTCCCATGCAGGGAAGTGCGCATAGTGACTGTTGTATTCAATCCCGATGCAATTTCGGGGTTTCATCAACACTCTGATAGTCCACAGATTACAGAATGACTCCAGATGTGCATCGGAAACTACTACTGGTCTACCAGGAAGCGATCAAAGTGTAACTCTTTGAGACATTACTCCCATGCAGGGAAGTGCGCATGGTGACTGTTGTATTCAATCCCGATGCAATTTCGGTGTTTCATCAACACTCTGATAGTCCACAGATTACGGAATGCCTCCAGATTTGCATCGGAAACTGCTACTGGTCTTCCAGGAAACGATCAAAGCGTAGACTGTTTGAGACATTACTCCCATGGAGGAAAGTGCGCATGGTGACTGTTGTATTCAATCCCGATGCAATTTTGGTTTCATCAACACTCTGATAGTCCACAGATTACAGAATGCCTCCAGATGTGCATCGGAAACTACTACTGGTCTTCCAGGAAACGATCAAAGCGTAGACTGTTTGAGACATTACTCCCATGGAGGTAAGTGCACATGGTGACTGTTGTATTCAATCCCGATGCAAATTCTGTGTTTAATCAACACTCTGATAGTCCACAGATTACAGAATGTTTTCAGATGTGCAATGGAAACTGCCACTGGTCTTCCAGGAAACGATCAAAGCGTAGACTGTTTGAGACATTACTCCCATGGAGGAAAGTGCGCATGGTGACTCTAGTATTCAATCCCGATTCGATTTCTGTGTTTCATCAACACTATGATAGTCCACAGATTAGAGAATTCCTCCAGATGTGCATCGGAAACTACTACTGGTCTTCCAGGGAACGATCAAAGCGTAAAGTGTTTGAGACATTAATCCCATGGAGGAAAGTGCGCATGGTGACTGTTGTGTTCAATCCTGATGCAATTTCTGTGTTTCATCAACACTCTGACAGTCCGCAGATTACAGAATGCCTCCAGATGTGCATCGGAAACTACTACTGGTCCCCCAGGGAACGATCAAAGCATAGACTGTTTGAGACATTACTCCCATGTTGGAAAATGCGCATGGTGACTGTTGTATTCAATCCCGATTCGATTTCTGTGTTTCATCAACACTCTGATAGTCCACAGACTACAGAATGACTCCAGATGTGCATCGGAAACTACTACTGGTCTCCCAGGGAACGATGAAAGCGAATACTGTTTGAGACATTACTCCCATGGATGTAAGGGCGCATGGTTTCTGTTGTATTCAATCCCGATGCAATTTTGGTTTCATCAACACTCTGATAGTCCACAGATTACAGAATGTCACCAGATGTGCATCGGAAACTACTACTGGTCTTCCAGGGAACGATCAAAGCGTAAACTCTTTGAGACATTACTCCCATGCACGGAAGTGCGCATGGTGAATGTTGTATTCAATCCCGATGCAATTTCGGTGATTCATCAACACTCTGATAGTCCACAGATTACAGAATGCCTCCAGATTTGCATCGGAAAACTGCTACTGGTCTTCCAGGAAACGATCAAAGTGTAGACTGTTTGAGACATTACTCCCTTGGAGGAAAGTGCGCATGGTGACTGTTGTATTCAATCCCGATGCAATTTTGGTTTCATCAACACTCTGATAGTCCACAGATTACAGAATGCCTCCAGATGTGCATCTGAAACAACTACTGGTCTTCCAGGAAACGATCAAATCGTAGACTGTTTGAGACATTACTCCCATGGAGGTAAGTGCGCATGGTGACTGTTGTATTCAATCCCGATGCAATTTCTGTGTTTCATCAACACTCAGATAATCCACAGATTACAGAATGCCTCCAGATGTGCAACGGAAATTACTACTGGTCTTCCAGGGAACGATCAAAGCGTAGACTGTTTGAGACATTACTCCCATGGAGGTAAGTGCGCATGGTGACTGTTGTATTAAATCCCGATGCAAATTCTGTGTTTAATCAACACTCTGATAGTCCACAGATTACAGAATGCCTTCAGATGTGTAATGGAAACTGCCACTGGTCTTGCAGGAAACGATCAAAGCGTTGACTGTTTAAGACATTACTCCCATGGAGGAAAGCGCGCATGGTGACTGTTGTATTCATTCCCGATTCGATTTCAGTGTTTCATCAACACTATGATAGTCCACAAATTACAGAATTCCTCGAGATGTGCATCGGAAACTACTACTGGTCTTCCAGGGAACGATCAAAGCGTAAACTGTTTGAGACATTAAACCCATGGAGGAAAGTGCGCATGGTGACTGTTGTGTTCAATCCCGATGCAATTTCTGTGTTTCATCAACACTCTGATAGTCCGGAGATTACAGAATGCCTCCAGATGTGCATCGGAAACTACTACTGGTCCCCCAGGGAACGATCAAAGCATAGACTGTTTGAGACATTACTCCCATGTTGGAAAATGCGCATGGTGACTGTTGTATACAATCCCGATTCGATTTCTGTGTTTCATCAACACTCTGATAGTCCGCAGATTACAGAATTCTTCCAGATGTGCATCGGAAACTACTGCTGGTCTTCCAGGGAACGATCAAAGCGTAAACTGTTTGAGACATTACTCCCATGGAGGAAAGTGCGCATGGTGACTGTTGTATTCAATCCTGAAGCAATTTCTATGTTTCGTCAACACTCTGATAGTCCACAGATTACAGAATGCTCCAGATGTGCATCGGAAACTACTACTGGTCTTCCAGGGAACGATCAGAGCGTAGACTGTCTGAGACATTACTCCCTTGGAGGAAAGTGCGCATGGTGACTGTTGTATTCAATCCCGATGCAAATTCTGTTTTTGAACAACACTCTGATAGTCCACAGATTACAGTATGGCTCCAGATGTGCAATGGAAACTACCACTGGTCTTCCAGGAAACGATCAAAGCGTAGACTGTTTGAGACATTACTCCCATGGAGGAAAGTGCGCATGGTGACTGATGTATTCAATCCCGATTCGATTTCTGTGTTTCATCAACACTCTGATAGTCCACAGATTACACAATTCCTTCAGATGTGCATCGGAAACTACTACTTGTCTTCCAGGGAACGATCAAAGCGTAAACTCTTTGAGACATTACTCCCATTTAGGGAAGTGCGCATGGTGACTTTTGTATTCAATCCCGATGCAATTTCTGTGTTTCATCAACACTCTGATAGTCAACAGATTACAGAAGGCCCCCAGATGTGCATCGGAAACTGCTACTGGTCTTCCAGGAAACGATCAAAGCGTAGACTGTTTGAGACATTACTCCCATGGAAGAAAGTATGCATGGTGACAGTTGTATTCAATCCCGATGCAATTTCTGTGTTTCATCAACACTCTGGTAGTCGACAGATTACAGAACGCCTCCAGATGTGCATCGGAAACTACTACTGTTCTTCCAGGAAACGATCAAAGGGTAGACTGTATGAGACATTACTCCCACGGAGGAATGTGCGCATGGTGACTGTTGTATTCATTCGCGATGCAATTTCTGTGTTTCATCAACACTCTGATAGTCCACAGACTACAGAATGACTCCAGATGTGCATCGGAAACTACTACTGGTCTTCCAGGGAACGATGAAAGCGTATACTGTTTGAGACATTACTCCCATGGAGGAAAGTGCGCATGGTGACTGTTGTATTCAATCCCGATTCGATTTCTGTGTTTCATCAACACTCGGATAGTCCGCAGATTACAGAATTCTTCCAGATGTGCATCGGAAACTAGTACTGGTCTTCCAGGGAACGATCAAAGCGTAAACTGTTTGAGACATTACTCCCATGGAGGAAAGTGCGCATGGTGACTGTTGTATTCAATCCCGAAGCAATTTCTGTGTTTCGTCAACACTCTGATAGTCCACAGATTACAGAATGCTCCAGATGTGCATCGGAAACTACTACTGGTCTTCCAGGGAACGATCAAAGCGTTGACTGTGTGAGACATTACTCCCATGGAGGAAAATGCGCATGGTTACTGTTCTATTCTATCCCGATGCAAATTCTGTTTTTGAACAACACTCTGATAGTCCACAGATTACTGAATGGCTCCAGATGTGCTATGGAAACTACCACTGGTCTTCCAGGAAAAGATCAAAGCGTAGACTATTTGAGACATTACTCCCATGGAGGAAAGTGCGCATGGTGACTGTTGTATTCAATCCCGATTCGATTTCTGTGTTTCATCAACACTCTGATAGTCCACAGATTACACAATTCCTTCAGATGTGCATCGGAAACTACTACTTGTCTTCCAGGTAACGATCAAAGCGTAAACTCTTTGAAACATTACTCCCATGGTGGGAAGTGCGCATGGTGACTTTTGTATTCAATCTTGATGCAATTTCAGTGTTTCATCAACACTCTGATAGTCAACAGATTACAGAATGCCACCAGATGTGCATCGGAAACTTCTACTGGTCTTCCAGGAAACGATCAAAGCGTAGACTTTTTGAGACATTACTCCCATGGAGGAAAGTGCGCATGGTGACTGTTGTATTCAATCCCGATGCAATTTCTGTGTTTCATCAACACTCTGGTAGTCGACAGATTACAGAATGCCTCCAGATGTGCATCGGAAACTACTACTGGTCTTCCAGGAAACGATCAAAGCGTAGACTGTATGACACATTAGTCCCACGGAGGAATGTGCGCATGGTGACTGTTGTATTCAATCGCGATGCAATTTCTGTGTTTCATCAACACTCTGATAGTCCACAGACTACAGAATGACTCCAGATGTGCATCGGAAACATCTACTGGTCTTCCAGGGAACGATGAAAGCGTATACTGTTTGAGACATTACTCCCATGGTGGTAAGGGCGCATGGTGACTGTTGTATTCAATCCCGATGCAATTTTGGTTTCATCAACACTCTGATAGTCCACAGATTACAGAATGCCTCCAGATGTGCATCGGAAACTACTACTGGTCTTCCAGGAAACGACCAAAGCGTAAACTGTTTGAGACATTACTCCCATGGAGGAAAGTGCGCATGGTGACTGTTGTATTCAATCCCGATGCAATTTCGGTGTTTCATCAACACTCTGATAGTCCACAGATTACAGAATGCCACCAGATGTGCATCGGAAACTACTACTGGTCTTCCAGGGAACGATCAAAGCGTAAACTCTTTGAGACATTACTCCCATGCAGGGAAGTGCGCATGGTGACTGTTGTATTCAATCCCGATGCAATTTCGGTGTTTCATCAACACTGTGATAGTCCACAGATTACAGAATGCATCCAGATTTGCATCGGAAACTGCTACTGGTCTTCCAGGAAACGATCAAAGCGTAGACTGTTTGAGACATTACTCCCTTGGAGGAAAGTGCGCATGGTGACTGTTGTATTCAATCCCGATGCAATTTTGGTTTCATCAACACTCTGATAGTCCAAAGATTACAGAATGCCTCCAGATGTGCATCGGAAAAAACTACTGGTCTTCCAGGAAACGATCAAAGCGTAGACTGTTTGAGACATTACTCCCATGGAGGTAAGTGCGCATGGTGACTGTTATATTCAATCCCGATGCAATTTCTGTGTTTCATCAACACTCAGATAATCCACAGATTACAGAATGCCTCCAGATGTGCAACGGAAATTACTACTGGTCTTCCAGGGAACGATCAAAGCGTAGACTGTTTGAGACATTACTCCCATTGAGGTAAGTGCGCATGGTGACTGTTGTGTTCAATCCCGATGCAATTTCTGTGTTTCATCAACACTCTGATAGTCCGCAGATTACAGAATGCTCCAGATGTGCATCGGAAACTACTACTGGTCTTCCAGGGAACGATCAGAGCGTAGACTGTTTGAGACATTACTCCCTTGGAGGAAAGTGCGCATGATGACTGTTGTATTCAATCCCGATGCAAATTCTGTTTTTGAACAACACTCTGATAGTCCGCAGATTACAGAATTCTTCCAGATGTGCATCGGAAACTACTACTTGTCTTCCAGGGAACGATCAAAGCGTAAACTCTTTGAGACATTACTCCCATTTAGGGAAGTGCGCATGGTGACTTTTGTATTAAATCCCGATGCAATTTCTGTGTTTCATCAACACTCTGATAGTCAACAGATTACAGAAGGCCCCCAGATGTGCATCGGAAACTGCTACTGGTCTTCCAGGAAACGATCAAAGCGTAGACTGTTTGAGACATTACTCCCATGGAGGAAAGTGCGCATGGTGACTGTTGTAATCAATCCCGATGCAATTTCTGTGTTTCATCAACACTCTGGTAGTCGACAGATTACAGAATGCCTCCAGATGTGCATCGGAAACTACTACTGTTCTTCCAGGAATCGATCAAAGGGTAGACTGTATGAGACATTACTCCCACGGAGGAATGTGCGCATGGTGACTGTTATATTCATTCGCGATGCAATTTCTGTGTTTCATCAACACTCTGATAGTCCACAGACTACAGAATGACTCCAGATGTGCATCGGAAACTACTACTGGTCTTCCAGGGAACGATGAATGCGTATACTGTTTGAGACATTACTCCCATGGAGGTAAGGGCGCATGGTGACTGTTGTATTCAATCCCGATGCAATTTTGGTTTCATCAACACTCTGATAGTCCACAGATTACAGAATGACTCCAGATGTGCATCAGAAACTACTACTGGTCTTCCAGGAAACGACCAAAGCGTAAACTGTTTGAGACATTACTCCCATGGAGGAAAGTGCGCATGGTGACTGTTGTATTCAATCCCGATGCAATTTCGGTGTTTCATCAACACTCTGATAGTCCACAGATTACAGAATGCCACCAGTTGTGCATCGGAAACTACTACTGGTCTTCCAGGGAACGATCAAAGCGTAAACTCTTTGAGACATTACTCCCATGCAGGGAAGTGCGCATATTGACTGTTGTATTCAATCCCGATGCAATTTCGGTGTTTCATCAACACTCTGATAGTCCACAGATTACAGAATGACTCCAGATGTGCATCGGAAACCACTACTGGTCTACCAGGAAACGATCAAAGCGTAAACCCTTTGAGACATTACTCCCATGCTGGGAAGTGCGCATGGTGACTGTTGTATTCAATCCCGATGCAATTTCGGTGTTTCATCAACTCTCTGATAGTCCACAGATTACAGAATGCCTCCAGATTTGCATCGGAAACTGCTACTGGTCTTCCAGGAAACGATCAAAGCGTAGACTGTTTGAGACATTACTCCCAAGGAGGAAAGTGCGCATGGTGACTGTTGTATTCAATCAGGATGCAGTTTTGGTTCCATCAACACTCTGATAGTCCACAGATTACAGAATGCCTCCAGATGTGCATCGGAAACTACTACTGGTCTTCCAGAAAACGATCAAAGCGTAGACTGTTTGAGACATAAATCCCATGGAGGAAAGTGCGCATGGTGACTGTTGTATTCAATAGCGATGCAATTTCTGTGTTTCATCAACACTCAGATAATCCACAGATTACAGAATGCCTCCAGATGTGCAACGGAAATTACTACTGGTCTTCCAGGGAACGATCAAAGCGTAGACTGTTTGAGACATTACTCCCATTGAGGTAAGTGCGCATGGTGACTGTTGTATTAAATCCCGATGCAAATTCTGTGTTTAATCATCACTCTGATAGTCCACAGATTACAGAATGCCTTCAGATGTGCAATGGAAACTGCCACTGGTCTTCCAGGAAACGATCAAAGCGTTGACTGTTTAAGACATTACTCCCATGGAGGAAAGCGCGCATGGTGACTGTTGTATTCATTCCCGATTCGATTTCTGTGTTTCATCAACACTATGATAGTCCACATATTACAGAATTCCTCCAGATGTGCATCGGAAACTACTACTGGTCTTCCAGGGAACGATCAAAGCGTAAACTGTTTGAGACATTAATCCCATGGAGGAAAGTGCGCATGGGGACTGTTGTGTTCAATCCCGATGCAATTTCTGTGTTTCATCAACACTCTGATAGTCCGCAGATTACAGAATGCCTCCAGATGTGCATCGGAAACTACTACTGTTCTTCCAGGAAACGATCAAAGGGTAGACTGTATGAGACATTACTCCCACGGAGGAATGTGCGCATGGTGACTGTTGTATTCATTCGCGATGCAATTTCTGTGTTTCATCAACACTCTGATAGTCCACAGACTACAGAATGACTCCAGATGTGCATCGGAAACTACTACTGGTCTTAAAGGGAACGATGAAAGCGTATACTGTTTGAGACATTACTCCCATGGAGGAAAGTGCGCATGGTGACTGTTGTATTCAATCCCGATTCGATTTCTGTGTTTCATCAACACTCGGATAGTCCGCAGATTACAGAATTCTTCCAGATGTGCATCGGAAACTACCACTGGTCTTCCAGGGAACGATCAAAGCGTAAACTGTTTGAGACATTACTCCCATGGAGGAAAGTGCGCATGGTGACTGTTGTATTCAATCCCGAAGCAATTTCTGTGTTTCGTCAACACTCTGGTAGTCGACAGATTACAGAATGCCTCCAGATGTGCATCGGAAACTACTACTGGTCTTCCAGGAAACGATCAAAGCGTAGACTGTTTGAGACATTACTCCCATTGAGGTAAGTGCGCATGGTGACTGTTGTATTAAATCCCGATGCAAATTCTGTGTTTAATCATCACTCTGATAGTCCACAGATTACAGAATGCTCCAGATGTGCATCGGAAACTACTACTGGTCTTCCAGGGAACGATCAAAGCGTTGACTGTTTGAGACATTACTCCCATGGAGGATAGTGCGCATGGTGACTGTTCTATTCAATCCCGATGCAAATTCTGTTTTTGAACAACACTCTGATAGTCCACAGATTACTGAATGGCTCCAGATGTGCAATGGAAACTACCACTGGTCTTCCAGGAAAAGATCAAAGCGTAGACTGTTTGAGACATTACTCCCATGGAGGAAAGTGCGCATGGTGACTGTTGTATTCAATCCCGATTCGTTTTCTGTGTTTCATCAACACTCTGATAGTCCACAGATTACACAATTCCTTCAGATGTGCATCGGAAACTACTACTTGTCTTCCAGGGAACGATCAAAGCGTAAACTCTTTGAGACATTACTCCCATGGAGGGAAGTGCGCATGGTGACTTTTGTATTCAACCTTGATGCAATTTCTGTGTTTCATCAACACTCTGATAGTCAACAGATTACAGAATGCCATCAGATGTGCATCGGAAACTGCTACTGGTCTTCCAGGAAACGATCAAAGCGTAGACTGTTTGAGACATTACTCCCATGGAGGAAAGTGCGCATGGTGACTGTTGTATTCAATCCCGATGCAATTTCTGTGTTTTATCAACACTCTGGTAGTCGACAGATTACAGAATGCCTCCAGATGTGCATCGGAAACTACTACTGGTCTTCCAGGAAACGATCAAAGCGTAGACTGTATGAGACATTACTCCCACGGAGGAATTTGCGCATGGTGACTGTTGTATTCAATCGCGATGCAATTTCTGTGTTTCATCAACACTCTGATAGTCCACAGACTACAGAATGACTCCAGATGTGCATCGGAAACTACTACTGGTCTTCCAGGGAACGATGAAAGCGTATACTGTTTGAGACATTACTCCCATGGAGGTAAGGGCGCATGGTGACTGTTGTATTCAATCCCTTTGCAATTTTGGTTTCATCAACACTCTGATAGTCCACAGATTACAGAATGCCTCCAGATGTGCATCGGAAACTACTACTGGTCTTCCAGGGAACGATCAAAGCGTAAACTCTTTGAGACATTACTCCCATGCAGGGAAGTGCGCATGGTGACTGTTGTATTCAATCCCGATGCAATTTCGGTGTTTCATCAACACTCTGATAGTCCACAGATTACAGAATGCATCCAGATTTGCATCGGAAACTGCTACTGGTCTTCCAGGAAACGATCAAAGCGTAGACTGTTTGAGACATTACTCCCTTGGAGGAAAGTGCGCATGGTGACTGTTGTATTCAATCCCGATGCATTTTTGGTTTCATCAACACTCTGATAGTCCACAGATTACAGAATGCCTCCAGATGTGCATCGGAAACAACTACTGGTCTTCCAGGAAACGATCAAAGCGTAGACTGTTTGAGACATTACTCCCATGGAGGTAAGTGCGCATGGTGACTGTTGTATTCAATCCCGATGCAATTTCTGTGTTTCATCAACACTCAGATAATCCACAGATTACAGAATGCCTCCAGATGTGCAACGGAAATTACTACTGGTCTTCCAGGGAACGATCAAAGCGTAGACTGTTTGAGACATTACTCCCATTGAGGTACGTGCGCATGGTGACTGTTGTATTAAATCCCGATGCAAATTCAGTGTTTAATCAACACTCTGATAGTCCACAGATTACAGAATGCCTTCAGATGTGCAATGGAAACTGCCACTGGTCTTCCAGGAAACGATCAAAGCGTTGACTGTTTAAGACATTACTCCCATGGAGGAAAGCGCGCATGGTGACTGTTGTATTCATTCCCGATTCGATTTCTGTGTTTCATCAACTCTATGATAGTCCACAAATTACAGAATTCTTCCAGATGTGCATCGGAAACTACTACTGGTCTTCCAGGGAACGATCAAAGCGTATACTGTTTGAGACATTACTCCCATGGAGGAAAGTGCGCATGGTGACTGTTGTATTCAATCCCGAAGCAATTTCTGTGTTTCGTCAACACTCTGATAGTCCACAGATTACAGAATGCTCCAGATGTGCATCGGAAACTACTACTGGTCTTCCAGGGAACGATCAGAGCGTAGACTGTTTGAGACATTACTCCCTTGGAGGAAAGTGCGCATGGTGACTGTTGTATTCAATCCCGATGCAAATTCTGTTTTTGAACAACACACTGATAGTCCACAGATTACAGAATGGCTCCAGATGTGCAATGGAAACTACCACTGGTCTTCCAGGAAACGATAAAAGCGTAGACTGTTTGAGACATTACTCCCATGGAGGAAAGTGCGCATGGTGACTGTTGTATTCAATCCCGATTCGATTTCTGTGTTTCATCAACACTCTGATAGTCCACAGATTACACAATTCCTTCAGATGTGCATCGGAAACTACTACTTGTCTTCCAGGGAACGATCAAAGCGTAAACTCTTTGAGACATTACTCCCATTTAGGGAAGTGCGCATGGTGACTTTTGTATTCAATCCCGATGCAATTTCTGTGTTTCATCAACACTCTGATAGTCAACAGATTACAGAAGGCCCCCAGATGTGCATCGGAAACTGCTACTGGTCTTCCAGGAAACGATCAAAGCGTAGACTGTTTGAGACATTACTCCCATGGAGGAAAGTGCGCATGGTGACTGTTGTATTCAATCCCGATGCAATTTCTGTGTTTCATCAACACTCTGGTAGTCGACAGATTACAGAATGCCTCCAGATGTGCATCGGAAACTACTACTGTTCTTCCAGGAAACGATCAAAGGGTAGACTGTATGAGACATTACTCCCACGGAGGAATGTGCGCATGGTGACTGTTGTATTCATTCGCGATGCAATTTCTGTGTTTCATCAACACTCTGATAGTTTACAGACTTCAGAATGACTCCAGATGTGCATCGGAAACTACTACTGGTCTTCCAGGGAACGATGAAAGCGTATACTGTTTGAGACATTACTCCCATGGAGGTAAGGGCGCATGGTGACTGTTGTATTCAATCCCGATGCAATTTTGGTTTCATCAACACTCTGATTGTCCACAGATTACAGAATGACTCCAGATGTGCATCGGAAACTACTACTGGTCTTCCAGGAAACGACCAAAGCGTAAACTGTTTGAGACATTACTCCCATGCAGGGAAGTGCGCATAGTGACTGTTGTATTCAATCCCGATGCAATTTCGGTGTTTCATCAACACTCTGATAGTCCACAGATTACAGAATGACTCCAGATGTGCATCGGAAACCACTACTGGTCTACCAGGAAACGATCAAAGCGTAAACTCTTTGAGACATTACTCCCATGCTGGGAAGTGCGCATGTTGACTGTTGTATTCAATCCCGATGCAATTTCGGTGTTTCATCAACACTCTGATAGTCCACAGATTACAGAATGCCTCCAGATTTGCATCGGAAACTGCTACTGGTCTTCCAGGAAACGATCAAAGCGTAGACTGTTTGAGACATTACTCCCAAGGAGGAAAGTGCGCATGGTGACTGTTGTATTCAATCAGGATGCAAATTTGGTTTCATCAACACTCTGATAGTCCACAGATTACAGAATGCCTCCAGATGTGCATCGGAAACTACTACTGGTCTTCCAGAAAACGATCAAAGCGTAGACTGTTTGAGACATAAATCCCATGGAGGAAAGTGCGCATTTTGACTGTTGTATTCAATCCCGATGCAATTTCTGTGTTTCATCAACACTCTGATAATCCACAGATTACAGAATGCCTCCAGATGTGCATCGGAAACTACTACTGGTCTTCCAGGGAAAGATCAAAGTGTAGACTGTTTGAGACATTACTCCCACGGAGGTAATTGCGCATGGTGACTGTTGTATTCAAACCCGATGCAAATTCTCTGTTTAATCAACACTCTGATAGTCCACAGATTACAGAATGCCTCCAGATGTGCAATGGAAAATACCACTGGTCTTCCAGGAATCGATCAAAGCGTAGACAGTTTGAGACATTTCTCCCATGGAGGAAAGTGCGCATGGTGACTGTTAGATTCAATCAGGATGCAATTTTGGTTTCATCAACACTCTGATAGTCCACAGATTACAGAATGCCTCCAGATGTGCATCGGAAACTACTACTGGTCTTCCAGAAAACGATCAAAGCGTAGACTGTTTGAGACATAAATCCCATGGAGGAAAGTGCGCATGGTGACTGTTGTATTCAATCCCGATTCGATTTCTGTGTTTCATCAACACTCTGATAGTCCACAGATTACAGAATTCTTCCAGATGTGCATCGGAAACTACTACTGGTGTTCCAGGGATCGATCAAAGCGTAAACTGTTTGAGACATTACTCCCATGGAGGAAAGTGCGCATGGTGACTGTTGTATTCAATCGCGATGCAATTTCTGTGTTTCATCAACACTCTGATAGTCCACAGATTACAGAATGCCTCCAGATGTGCATCGGAAACTACTACTGGTCTTCCAGGGAACGATCAAAGCGTAGACTGTTTGAGACATTACTCCCATGGAGGAAAGTGCGCATGGTGACTGTTGTATTCAATCCCGATTCGATTTCTGTGTTTCATCAACACTCTGATAGTCCACAGATTACAGAATTCCTCCAGATATGCATCTGAAACTACTACTGGTCTTCCAGGGAACGATCAAAGCGTAAACTGTTTGATACATTACTCCCATGAAGGAAAGTGCGTATGGTGACTGTTGTATTCAATCCCGAAGCAATTTCTGTGTTTCATCAACACTCTGATAGTCCACAGATTACAGAATTGCTCCAGATGTGCATCGGAAACTACTACTTGTCTTCCAGGGAACGATCAAAGCGTAAACTCTTTGAGACATTACTCCCATGGAGGGAAGTGCGCATTCTGACTGTTGTATTCAATCCCGATGCAATTTCTGTGTTTCATCAACACTCTGATAGTCAACAGATTACAGAAGGCCCCCAGATGTGCATCGGAAACTGCTACTGGTCTTCCAGGAAACGATCAAAGCGTAGACTGTTTGAGACATTACTCCCATGGAGGAAAGTGCGCATGGTGACTGTTGTATTCAATCCCGATGCAATTTCTGTGTTTCATCAACACTCTGGTAGTCGACAGATTACAGAATGCCTCCAGATGTGCATCGGAAACTACTACTGTTCTTCCAGGAAACGATCAAAGGGTAGACTGTATGAGACATTACTCCCACGGAGGAATGTGCGCATGGTGACTGTTGTATTCATTCGCGATGCAATTTCTGTGTTTCATCAACACTCTGATAGTTTACAGACTTCAGAATGACTCCAGATGTGCATCGGAAACTACTACTGGTCTTCCAGGGAACGATGAAAGCGTATACTGTTTGAGACATTACTCCCATGGAGGTAAGGGCGCATGGTGACTGTTGTATTCAATCCCGATGCAATTTTGGTTTCATCAACACTCTGATTGTCCACAGATTACAGAATGACTCCAGATGTGCATCGGAAACTACTACTGGTCTTCCAGGAAACGACCAAAGCGTAAACTGTTTGAGACATTACTCCCATGCAGGGAAGTGCGCATAGTGACTGTTGTATTCAATCCCGATGCAATTTCGGTGTTTCATCAACACTCTGATAGTCCACAGATTACAGAATGACTCCAGATGTGCATCGGAAACCACTACTGGTCTACCAGGAAACGATCAAAGCGTAAACTCTTTGAGACATTACTCCCATGCTGGGAAGTGCGCATGTTGACTGTTGTATTCAATCCCGATGCAATTTCGGTGTTTCATCAACACTCTGATAGTCCACAGATTACAGAATGCCTCCAGATTTGCATCGGAAACTGCTACTGGTCTTCCAGGAAACGATCAAAGCGTAGACTGTTTGAGACATTACTCCCAAGGAGGAAAGTGCGCATGGTGACTGTTGTATTCAATCAGGATGCAAATTTGGTTTCATCAACACTCTGATAGTCCACAGATTACAGAATGCCTCCAGATGTGCATCGGAAACTACTACTGGTCTTCCAGAAAACGATCAAAGCGTAGACTGTTTGAGACATAAATCCCATGGAGGAAAGTGCGCATTTTGACTGTTGTATTCAATCCCGATGCAATTTCTGTGTTTCATCAACACTCTGATAATCCACAGATTACAGAATGCCTCCAGATGTGCATCGGAAACTACTACTGGTCTTCCAGGGAAAGATCAAAGTGTAGACTGTTTGAGACATTACTCCCACGGAGGTAATTGCGCATGGTGACTGTTGTATTCAAACCCGATGCAAATTCTCTGTTTAATCAACACTCTGATAGTCCACAGATTACAGAATGCCTCCAGATGTGCAATGGAAAATACCACTGGTCTTCCAGGAATCGATCAAAGCGTAGACAGTTTGAGACATTTCTCCCATGGAGGAAAGTGCGCATGGTGACTGTTAGATTCAATCAGGATGCAATTTTGGTTTCATCAACACTCTGATAGTCCACAGATTACAGAATGCCTCCAGATGTGCATCGGAAACTACTACTGGTCTTCCAGAAAACGATCAAAGCGTAGACTGTTTGAGACATAAATCCCATGGAGGAAAGTGCGCATGGTGACTGTTGTATTCAATCCCGATTCGATTTCTGTGTTTCATCAACACTCTGATAGTCCACAGATTACAGAATTCTTCCAGATGTGCATCGGAAACTACTACTGGTGTTCCAGGGAACGATCAAAGCGTAAACTGTTTGAGACATTACTCCCATGGAGGAAAGTGCGCATGGTGACTGTTGTATTCAATCGCGATGCAATTTCTGTGTTTCATCAACACTCTGATAGTCCACAGATTACAGAATGCCTCCAGATGTGCATCGGAAACTACTACTGGTCTTCCAGGGAACGATCAAAGCGTAGACTGTTTGAGACATTACTCCCATGGAGGAAAGTGCGCATGGTGACTGTTGTATTCAATCCCGATTCGATTTCTGTGTTTCATCAACACTCTGATAGTCCACAGATTACAGAATTCCTCCAGATATGCATCTGAAACTACTACTGGTCTTCCAGGGAACGATCAAAGCGTAAACTGTTTGAGACATTACTCCCATGAAGGAAAGTGCGTATGGTGACTGTTGTATTCAATCCCGAAGCAATTTCTGTGTTTCATCAACACTCTGATAGTCCACAGATTACAGAATTGCTCCAGATGTGCATCGGAAACTACTACTTGTCTTCCAGGGAACGATCAAAGCGTAAACTCTTTGAGACATTACTCCCATGGAGGGAAGTGCGCATTCTGACTGTTGTATTCAATCGCGATGCAATTTCTGTGTTTCATCAACACTCTGATAGTCAACAGATTACAGAATGCCTCCAGATGTGCATCGGAAATTGCTACTGGTCTTCCAGGAAACGATCAAAGCGTAGACTGTATGAGACATTACTCGCACGGAGGAATTTGCGCATGGTGACTGTTGTATTCAATCGCGATGCAATTAATGTGTTTTATCAACACTCTGATAGTCCACAGACGACAGAATGACTCCAGATGTGCATCGGAAACTACTACTGGTCTTCCAGGGAACGATGAAAGCGTATACTGTTTGAGACATTACTCCCATGGAGGTAAGTGCGCATGGTGACTGTTGTATTCAATCCCGATGCATTTTTGGTTTCATCAACACTCTGATAGTCCACAGATTACAGAATGCCTCCAGATGTGCATCGGAAACTACTACTGGTCTTCCAGGAAACTACCAAAGCGTAAACTGTTTGAGACATTACTCCCATGGAGGAAAGTGCGCATGGTGACTGTTGTATTCAATCCCGAAGCAATTTCTGTGTTTCGTCAACACTCTGATAGTCCACAGATTACAGAATGCTCCAGATGTGCATCGGAAACTACTACTGGTCTTCCAGGGAACGATCAGAGCGTAGACTGTTTGAGACATTACTCCCTTGGAGGAAAGTGCGCATGGTGACTGTTGTATTCAATCCCGATGCAAATTCTGTTTTTGAACAACACTCTGATAGTCCACAGATTACAGAATGGCTCCAGATGTGCAATGGAAACTACCACTGGTCTTCCAGGAAACGATCAAAGCGTAGACTGTTTGAGACATTACTCCCATGGAGGAAAGTGCGCATGGTGACTGTTGTATTCAATCCCGATGCAATTTCGGTGTTTCATCAACACTCTGATAGTCCACAGATTACAGAATGACACCAGATGTGCAACGGAAATTACTACTGGTCTTCCAGGGAACGATCAAAGCGTAGACTGTTTGAGACATTACTCCCAATGAGGTACGTGCGCATGGTGACTGTTGTATTAAATCCCGATGCAAATTCAGTGTTTAATCAACACTCTGATAGTCCACAGATTACAGAATGCCATCAGATGTGCAATGGAAACTGCCACTGGTCTTCCAGGAAACGATCAAAGCGTTGACTGTTTAAGACATTACTCCCATGGAGGAAAGCGCGCATGGTGACTGTTGTATTCATTCCCGATTCGATTTCTGTGTTTCATCAACTCTATGATAGTCCACAAATTACAGAATTCTTCCAGATGTGCATCGGAAACTACTACTGGTCTTCCAGGGAACGATCAAAGCGTATACTGTTTGAGACATTACTCCCATGGAGGAAAGTGCGCATGGTGACTGTTGTATTCAATCCCGAAGCAATTTGTGTGTTTCGTCAACACTCTGATAGTCCACAGATTACAGAATGCTCCAGATGTGCATCGGAAACTACTACTGGTCTTCCAGGGAACGATCAGAGCGTAGACTGTTTGAGACATTACTCCCTTGGAGGAAAGTGCGCATGGTGACTGTTGTATTCAATCCCGATGCAAATTCTGTTTTTGAACAACACACTGATAGTCCACAGATTACAGAATGGCTCCAGATGTGCAATGGAAACTACCACTGGTCTTCCAGGAAACGATAAAAGCGTAGACTGTTTGAGACATTACTCCCATGGAGGAAAGTGCGCATGGTGACTGTTGTATTCAATCCCGATTCGATTTCTGTGTTTCATCAACACTCTGATAGTTTACAGACTTCAGAGTGACTCCAGATGTGCATCGGAAACTACTACTGGTCTTCCAGGGAACGATGAAAGCGTATACTGTTTGAGACATTACTCCCATGGAGGTAAGGGCGCATGGTGACTGTTGTATTCAATCCCGATGCAATTTTGGTTTCATCAACACTCTGATTGTCCACAGATTACAGAATGACTCCAGATGTGCATCGGAAACTACTACTGGTCTTCCAGGAAACGACCAAAGCGTAAACTGTTTGAGACATTACTCCCATGGAGGAAAGTGCGCATGGTGACTGTTGTATTCAATCCCGATGCAATTTCGGTGTTTCATCAACACTCTGATAGTCCACAGATTACAGAATGCCACCAGATGTTCATCGGAAACTACTACTGGTCTTCCAGTGAACGATCAAAGCGTAAACTCTTTGAGACATTACTCCCATGCAGGGAAGTGCGCATAGTGACTGTTGTATTCAATCCCGATGCAATTTCGGTGTTTCATCAACACTCTGATAGTCCACAGATTACAGAATGACTCCAGATGTGCATCGGAAACCACTACTGGTCTACCAAGAAACGATCAAAGCGTAAACTCTTTGAGACATTACTCCCATGCTGGGAAGTGCGCATGTTGACTGTTGTATTCAATCCCGATGCAATTTCGGTGTTTCATCAACACTCTGATAGTCCACAGATTACAGAATGCCTCCAGATTTGCATCGGAAACTGCTACTGGTCTTCCAGGAAACGATCAAAGCGTAGACTGTTTGAGACATTACTCCCAAGGAGGAAAGTGCGCATGGTGACTGTTGTATTCAATCAGGATGCAAATTTGGTTTCATCAACACTCTGATAGTCCACAGATTACAGAATGCCTCCAGATGTGCATCGGAAACTACTACTGGTCTTCCAGAAAACGATCAAAGCGTAGACTGTTTGAGACATAAATCCCATGGAGGAAAGTGCGCATGGTGACTGTTGTATTCAATCCCGATGCAATTTCTGTGTTTCATCAACACTCTGATAATCCACAGATTACAGAATGCCTCCAGATGTGCATCGGAAACTACTACTGGTCTTCCAGGGAAAGATCAAAGTGTAGACTGTTTGAGACATTACTCCCACGGAGGTAAGTGCGCATGGTGACTGTTGTATTCAAACCCGATGCAAATTCTCTGTTTAATCAACACTCTGATAGTCCACAGATTACAGAATGCCTCCAGATGTGCAATGGAAAATACCACTGGTCTTCCAGGAATCGATCAAAGCGTAGACAGTTTGAGACATTTCTCCCATGGAGGAAAGTGCGCATGGTGACTGTTGTATTCAATCAGGATGCAATTTTGGTTTCATCAACACTCTGATAGTCCACAGATTACAGAATGCCTCCAGATGTGCATCGGAAACTACTACTGGTCTTCCAGAAAACGATCAAAGCGTAGACTGTTTGAGACATAAATCCCATGGAGGAAAGTGCGCATGGTGACTGTTGTATTCAATCCCGATTCGATTTCTGTGTTTCATCAACACTCTGATAGTCCACAGATTACAGAATTCTTCCAGATGTGCATCGGAAACTACTACTGGTGTTCCAGGGAACGATCAAAGCGTAAACTGTTTGAGACATTACTCCCATGGAGGAATGTGCGCATGTTGACTGTTGTATTCAATCGCGATGCAATTTCTGTGTTTCATCAACACTCTGATAGTCCACAGATTACAGAATGCCTCCAGATGTGCATCGGAAACTACTACTGGTCTTCCAGGGAACGATCAAAGCGTAGACTGTTTGAGACATTACTCCCATGGAGGAAAGTGCGCATGGTGACTGTTGTATTCAATCCCGATTCGATTTCTGTGTTTCATCAACACTCTGATAGTCCACAGATTACAGAATTCCTCCAGATATGCATCTGAAACTACTACTGGTCTTCCAGGGAACGATCAAAGCGTAAACTGTTTGAGACATTACTCCCATGAAGGAAAGTGCGTATGGTGACTGTTGTATTCAATCCCGAAGCAATTTCTGTGTTTCATCAACACTCTGATAGTCCACAGATTACAGAATTGCTCCAGATGTGCATCGGAAACTACTACTTGTCTTCCAGGGAACGATCAAAGCGTAAACTCTTTGAGACATTACTCCCATGGAGGGAAGTGCGCATTCTGACTGTTGTATTCAATCGCGATGCAATTTCTGTGTTTCATCAACACTCTGATAGTCAACAGATTACAGAATGCCTCCAGATGTGCATCGGAAATTGCTACTGGTCTTCCAGGAAACGATCAAAGCGTAGACTGTATGAGACATTACTCCCATGGAGGTAAGTGCGCATGGTGACTGTTGTATTCATTCCCGATGCAATTTTGGTTTCATCAACACTCTGATAGTCCACAGATTACAGAATGCCTCCAGATGTGCATCGGAAACTACTACTGGTCTTCCAGGAAACTACCAAAGCGTAAACTGTTTGAGACATTACTCCCATGGAGGAAAGTGCGCATGGTGACTGTTGTATTCAATCCCGAAGCAATTTCTGTGTTTCGTCAACACTCTGATAGTCCACAGATTACAGAATGCTCCAGATGTGCATCGGAAACTACTACTGGTCTTCCAGGGAACGATCAGAGCGTAGACTGTTTGAGACATTACTCCCTTGGAGGAAAGTGCGCATGGTGACTGTTGTATTCAATCCCGATGCAAATTCTGTTTTTGAACAACACTCTGATAGTCCACAGATTACAGAATGGCTCCAGATGTGCAATGGAAACTACCACTGGTCTTCCAGGAAACGATCAAAGCGTAGACTGTTTGAGACATTACTCCCATGGAGGAAAGTGCGCATGGTGACTGTTGTATTCAATCCCGATGCAATTTCGGTGTTTCATCAACACTCTGATAGTCCACAGATTACAGAATGACACCAGATGCGCATCGGAAACTACTACTGGTCTTCCAGGGAACGATCAAAGCGTAAACTCTTTGAGACATTACTCCCATGCAGGGAAGTGCGCATGGTGACTGTTGTATTCAATCCCGATGCAATTTCGGTGTTTCATCAACACTCTGATAGTCCACAGATTACAGAATGCATCCAGATTTGCATCGGAAACTGCTACTGGTCTTCCAGGAAACGATCAAAGCGTAGACTGTTTGAGACATTACTCCCTTGGAGGAAAGTGCGCATGGTGACTGTTGTATTCAATCCCGATGCATTTTTGGTTTCATCAACACTCTGATAGTCCACAGATTACAGAATGCCTCCAGATGTGCATCGGAAACAACTACTGGTCTTCCAGGAAACGATCAAAGCGTAGACTGTTTGAGACATTACTCCCATGGAGGTAAGTGCGCATGGTGACTGTTGTATTCAATCCCGATGCAATTTCTGTGTTTCATCAACACTCAGATAATCCACAGATTACAGAATGCCTCCAGATGTGCAACGGAAATTACTACTGGTCTTCCAGGGAACGATCAAAGCGTAGACTGTTTGAGACATTACTCCCATTGAGGTACGTGCGCATGGTGACTGTTGTATTAAATCCCGATGCAAATTCAGTGTTTAATCAACACTCTGATAGTCCACAGATTACAGAATGCCTTCAGATGTGCAATGGAAACTGCCACTGGTCTTCCAGGAAACGATCAAAGCGTTGACTGTTTAAGACATTACTCCCATGGAGGAAAGCGCGCATGGTGACTGTTGTATTCATTCCCGATTCGATTTCTGTGTTTCATCAACTCTATGATAGTCCACAAATTACAGAATTCTTCCAGATGTGCATCGGAAACTACTACTGGTCTTCCAGGGAACGATCAAAGCGTATACTGTTTGAGACATTACTCCCATGGAGGAAAGTGCGCATGGTGACTGTTGTATTCAATCCCGAAGCAATTTCTGTGTTTCGTCAACACTCTGATAGTCCACAGATTACAGAATGCTCCAGATGTGCATCGGAAACTACTACTGGTCTTCCAGGGAACGATCAGAGCGTAGACTGTTTGAGACATTACTCCCTTGGAGGAAAGTGCGCATGGTGACTGTTGTATTCAATCCCGATGCAAATTCTGTTTTTGAACAACACACTGATAGTCCACAGATTACAGAATGGCTCCAGATGTGCAATGGAAACTACCACTGGTCTTCCAGGAAACGATAAAAGCGTAGACTGTTTGAGACATTACTCCCATGGAGGAAAGTGCGCATGGTGACTGTTGTATTCAATCCCGATTCGATTTCTGTGTTTCATCAACACTCTGATAGTTTACAGACTTCAGAATGACTCCAGATGTGCATCGGAAACTACTACTGGTCTTCCAGGGAACGATGAAAGCGTATACTGTTTGAGACATTACTCCCATGGAGGTAAGGGCGCATGGTGACTGTTGTATTCAATCCCGATGCAATTTTGGTTTCATCAACACTCTGATTGTCCACAGATTACAGAATGACTCCAGATGTGCATCGGAAACTACTACTGGTCTTCCAGGAAACGACCAAAGCGTAAACTGTTTGAGACATTACTCCCATGGAGGAAAGTGCGCATGGTGACTGTTGTATTCAATCCCGATGCAATTTCGGTGTTTCATCAACACTCTGATAGTCCACAGATTACAGAATGCCACCAGATGTTCATCGGAAACTACTACTGGTCTTCCAGTGAACGATCAAAGCGTAGACTGTTTGAGACATAAATGCCATGGAGGAAAGTGCGCATGGTGACTGTTGTATTCAATCCCGATGCAATTTCTGTGTTTCATCAACACTCTGATAATCCACAGATTACAGAATGCCTCCAGATGTGCATCGGAAACTACTACTGGTCTTCCAGGGAAAGATCAAAGTGTAGACTGTTTGAGACATTACTCCCACGGAGGTAAGTGCGCATGGTGACTGTTGTATTCAAACCCGATGCAAATTCTCTGTTTAATCAACACTCTGATAGTCCACAGATTACAGAATGCCTCCAGATGTGCAATGGAAAATACCACTGGTCTTCCAGGAATCGATCAAAGCGTAGACTGTTTGAGACATTTCTCCCATGGAGGAAAGTGCGCATGGTGACTGTTGTATTCAATCGCGATGCAATTTCTGTGTTTCATCAACACTCTGATAGTCCACAGATTACAGAATGCCTCCAGATGTGCATCGGAAACTACTACTGGTCTTCCAGGGAACGATCAAAGCGTAGACTGTTTGAGACATTACTCCCATGGAGGAAAGTGCGCATGGTGACTGTTGTATTCAATCCCGATTCGATTTCTGTGTTTCATCAACACTCTGATAGTCCACAGATTACAGAATTCCTCCAGATATGCATCTGAAACTACTACTGGTCTTCCAGGGAACGATCAAAGCGTAAACTGTTTGAGACATTACTCCCATGAAGGAAAGTGCGTATGGTGACTGTTGTATTCAATCCCGAAGCAATTTCTGTGTTTCATCAACACTCTGATAGTCCACAGATTACAGAATTGCTCCAGATGTGCATCGGAAACTACTACTTGTCTTCCAGGGAACGATCAAAGCGTAAACTCTTTGAGACATTACTCCCATGGAGGGAAGTGAGCATTCTGACTGTTGTATTCAATCGCGATGCAATTTCTGTGTTTCATCAACACTCTGATAGTCAACAGATTACAGAATGCCTCCAGATGTGCATCGGAAATTGCTACTGGTCTTCCAGGAAACGATCAAAGCGTAGACTGTATGAGACATTACTCGCACGGAGGAATTTGCGCATGGTGACTGTTGTATTCAATCGCGATGCAATTAATGTGTTTTATCAACACTCTGATAGTCCACAGACGACAGAATGACTCCAGATGTGCATCGGAAACTACTACTGGTCTTCCAGGGAACGATGAAAGCGTATACTGTTTGAGACATTACTCCCATGGAGGTAAGTGCGCATGGTGACTGTTGTATTCAATCCCGATGCAATTTTGGTTTCATCAACACTCTGATAGTCCACAGATTACAGAATGCCTCCAGATGTGCATCGGAAACTACTACTGGTCTTCCAGGAAACTACCAAAGCGTAAACTGTTTGAGACATTACTCCCATGGAGGAAAGTGCGCATGGTGACTGTTGTATTCAATCCCGAAGCAATTTCTGTGTTTCGTCAACACTCTGATAGTCCACAGATTACAGAATGCTCCAGATGTGCATCGGAAACTACTACTGGTCTTCCAGGGAACGATCAAAGCGTAGACTGTTTGAGACATTACTCCCATGGAGGAAAGTGCGCATGGTGACTGTTGTATTCAATCCCGATTCGATTTCTGTGTTTCATCAACACTCTGATAGTCCACAGATTACACAATTCCTTCAGATGTGCATCGGAAACTACTACTTGTCTTCCAGGGAACGATCAAAGCGTAAACTCTTTGAGACATTACTCCCATTTAGGGAAGTGCGCATGGTGACTTTTGTATTCAATCCCGATGCAATTTCTGTGTTTCATCAACACTCTGATAGTCAACAGATTACAGAAGGCCCCCAGATGTGCATCGGAAACTGCTACTGGTCTTCCAGGAAACGATCAAAGCGTAGACTGTTTGAGACATTACTCCCTTGGAGGAAAGTTCGCATGGTGACTGTTGTATTCAATCCCGATGCAATTTTGGTTTCATCAACACTCTGATAGTCCACAGATTACAGAATGCCTCCAGATGTGCATCGGAAACAACTACTGGTCTTCCAGGAAACGATCAAAGCGTAGACTGTTTGAGACATTACTCCCATGGAGGTAAGTGCGCATGGTGACTGTTGTATTCAATCCCGATGCAATTTCTGTGTTTCATCAACACTCAGATAATCCACAGATTACAGAATGACTCCAGATGTGCAACGGAAATTACTACTGGACTTACAGGGAACGATCAAAGCGTAGACTGTTTGAGACATTACTCCCATTGAGGTAAGTGCGCATGGTGACTGTTGTATTAAATCCCGATGCAAATTCTGTGTTTAATCAACACTCTGATAGTCCACAGATTACAGAATGCCTTCAGATGTGCAATGGAAACTGCCACTGGTCTTCCAGGAAACTATCAAAGCGTTGACTGTTTAAGACATTACTCCCATGGAGGAAAGCGCGCATGGTGACTGTTGTATTCATTCCCGATTCGATTTCTGTGTTTCATCAACACTATGATAGTCCACAAATTACAGAATTCCTCCAGATGTGCATCGGAAACTACTACTGGTCTTCCAGGGAACGATCAAAGCGTAAACTGTTTGAGACATTAATCCCATGGAGGAAAGTGCGCATGGTGACTGTTGTGTTCAATCCCGATGCAATTTCTGTGTTTCATCAACACTCTGATAGTCCGCAGATTACAGAATGCCTCCAGATGTGCATCGGAAACTACTACTGGTCCCCCAGGGAACGATCAAAGCATAGACTGTTTGAGACATTACTCCCATGTTGGAAAATGCGCATGGTGACTGTTGTATACAATCCCGATTCGATTTCTGTGTTTCATCAACACTCTGATAGTCCGCAGATTACAGAATGCTTCCAGATGTGCATCGGAAACTACTACTGGTCTTCCAGGGAACGATCAAAGCGTAAAATGTTTGAGACATTATTCCCATGGAGGAAAGTGCGCATGGTGACTGTTGTATTCAATCCCGATGCAAATTCTGTTTTTGAACAACACTCTGATAGTCCACAGATTACAGAATGGCTCCAGATGTGCAATGGAAACTACCACTGGTCTTCCAGGAAACGATAAAAGCGTAGACTGTTTGAGACATTACTCCCATGGAGGAAAGTGCGCATGGTGACTGTTGTATTCAATCCCGATTCGATTTCTGTGTTTCATCAACACTCTGATAGTCCACAGATCACACATTTCCTTCAGATGTGCATCGGAAACTACTACTGTTCTTCCAGGAAACGATCAAAGGGTAGACTGTATGAGACATTACTCCCACGGAGGAATGTGCGCATGGTGATTGTTGTATTCATTCGCGATGCAATTTCTGTGTTTCATCAACACTCTGATAGTCGACAGATTACAGAATGACTCCAGATGTGCATCGGAAACCACTACTGGTCTACCAGGAAACGATCAAAGCGTAAACTCTTTGAGACATTACTCCCATGCTGGGAAGTGCGCATAGTGACTGTTGTATTCAATCCCGATGCAATTTCGGTGTTTCATCAACACTCTGATAGTCCACAGATTACAGAATGCCTCCAGATGTGCATCGGAAACTACTACTGGTCTTCCAGGGAAAGATCAAAGTGTAGACTGTTTGAGACATTACTCCCACGGAGGTAAGTGCGCATGGTGACTGTTGTATTCAAACCCGATGCAAATTCTCTGTTTAATCAACACTCCGATAGTCCAGAGATTACAGAATGCCTCCAGATGTGCAATGGAAAATACCACTGGTCTTCCAGGTATCGATCAAAGCGTAGACTGTTTGAGACATTTCTCCCATGGAGGAAAGTGCGCATGGTGACTGTTGTATTCAATCAGGATGCAATTTCTGTGTTTCGTCAACACTCTGATAGTCCACAGATTACAGAATGCTCCAGATGTGCATCGGAAACTACTACTGGTCTTCCAGGGAACGATCAGAGCGTAGACTGTTTGAGACATTACTCCCTTGGAGGAAAGTGCGCATGGTGACTGTTGTATTCAATCCCGATGCAAATTCTGTTTTTGAACAACACACTGATAGTCCACAGATTACAGAATGGCTCCAGATGTGCAATGGAAACTACCACTGGTCTTCCAGGAAACGATAAAAGCGTAGACTGTTTGAGACATTACTCCCATGGAGGAAAGTGCGCATGGTGACTGTTGTATTCAATCCCGATTCGATTTCTGTGTTTCATCAACACTCTGATAGTTTACAGACTTCAGAATGACTCCAGATGTGCATCGGAAACTACTACTGGTCTTCCAGGGAACGATGAAAGCGTAAACTCTTTGAGACATTACTCCCATGGAGGGAAGTGAGCATTCTGACTGTTGTATTCAATCGCGATGCAATTTCTGTGTTTCATCAACACTCTGATAGTCAACAGATTACAGAATGCCTCCAGATGTGCATCGGAAATTGCTACTGGTCTTCCAGGAAACGATCAAAGCGTAGACTGTATGAGACATTACTCGCACGGAGGAATTTGCGCATGGTGACTGTTGTATTCAATCGCGATGCAATTAATGTGTTTTATCAACACTCTGATAGTCCACAGACGACAGAATGACTCCAGATGTGCATCGGAAACTACTACTGGTCTTCCAGGGAACGATGAAAGCGTATACTGTTTGAGACATTACTCCCATGGAGGTAAGTGCGCATGGTGACTGTTGTATTCAATCCCGATGCAATTTTGGTTTCATCAACACTCTGATAGTCCACAGATTACAGAATGCCTCCAGATGTGCATCGGAAACTACTACTGGTCTTCCAGGAAACTACCAAAGCGTAAACTGTTTGAGACATTACTCCCATGGAGGAAAGTGCGCATGGTGACTGTTGTATTCAATCCCGAAGCAATTTCTGTGTTTCGTCAACACTCTGATAGTCCACAGATTACAGAATGCTCCAGATGTGCATCGGAAACTACTACTGGTCTTCCAGGGAACGATCAGAGCGTAGACTGTTTGAGACATTACTCCCTTGGAGGAAAGTGCGCATGGTGACTGTTGTATTCAATCCCGATGCAAATTCTGTTTTTGAACAACACTCTGATAGTCCACAGATTACAGAATGGCTCCAGATGTGCAATGGAAACTACCACTGGTCTTCCAGGAAACGATCAAAGCGTAGACTGTTTGAGACATTACTCCCATGGAGGAAAGTGCGCATGGTGACTGTTGTATTCAATCCCGATTCGATTTCTGTGTTTCATCAACACTCTGATAGTCCACAGATTACACAATTCCTTCAGATGTGCATCGGAAACTACTACTTGTCTTCCAGGGAACGATCAAAGCGTAAACTCTTTGAGACATTACTCCCATTTAGGGAAGTGCGCATGGTGACTTTTGTATTCAATCCCGATGCAATTTCTGTGTTTCATCAACACTCTGATAGTCAACAGATTACAGAAGGCCCCCAGATGTGCATCGGAAACTGCTACTGGTCTTCCAGGAAACGATCAAAGCGTAGACTGTTTGAGACATTACTCCCTTGGAGGAAAGTTCGCATGGTGACTGTTGTATTCAATCCCGATGCAATTTTGGTTTCATCAACACTCTGATAGTCCACAGATTACAGAATGCCTCCAGATGTGCATCGGAAACAACTACTGGTCTTCCAGGAAACGATCAAAGCGTAGACTGTTTGAGACATTACTCCCATGGAGGTAAGTGCGCATGGTGACTGTTGTATTCAATCCCGATGCAATTTCTGTGTTTCATCAACACTCAGATAATCCACAGATTACAGAATGACTCCAGATGTGCAACGGAAATTACTACTGGACTTACAGGGAACGATCAAAGCGTAGACTGTTTGAGACATTACTCCCATTGAGGTAAGTGCGCATGGTGACTGTTGTATTAAATCCCGATGCAAATTCTGTGTTTAATCAACACTCTGATAGTCCACAGATTACAGAATGCCTTCAGATGTGCAATGGAAACTGCCACTGGTCTTCCAGGAAACTATCAAAGCGTTGACTGTTTAAGACATTACTCCCATGGAGGAAAGCGCGCATGGTGACTGTTGTATTCATTCCCGATTCGATTTCTGTGTTTCATCAACACTATGATAGTCCACAAATTACAGAATTCCTCCAGATGTGCATCGGAAACTACTACTGGTCTTCCAGGGAACGATCAAAGCGTAAACTGTTTGAGACATTAATCCCATGGAGGAAAGTGCGCATGGTGACTGTTGTGTTCAATCCCGATGCAATTTCTGTGTTTCATCAACACTCTGATAGTCCGCAGATTACAGAATGCCTCCAGATGTGCATCGGAAACTACTACTGGTCCCCCAGGGAACGATCAAAGCATAGACTGTTTGAGACATTACTCCCATGTTGGAAAATGCGCATGGTGACTGTTGTATACAATCCCGATTCGATTTCTGTGTTTCATCAACACTCTGATAGTCCGCAGATTACAGAATGCTTCCAGATGTGCATCGGAAACTACTACTGGTCTTCCAGGGAACGATCAAAGCGTAAAATGTTTGAGACATTATTCCCATGGAGGAAAGTGCGCATGGTGACTGTTGTATTCAATCCCGATGCAAATTCTGTTTTTGAACAACACTCTGATAGTCCACAGATTACAGAATGGCTCCAGATGTGCAATGGAAACTACCACTGGTCTTCCAGGAAACGATAAAAGCGTAGACTGTTTGAGACATTACTCCCATGGAGGAAAGTGCGCATGGTGACTGTTGTATTCAATCCCGATTCGATTTCTGTGTTTCATCAACACTCTGATAGTCCACAGATCACACATTTCCTTCAGATGTGCATCGGAAACTACTACTGTTCTTCCAGGAAACGATCAAAGGGTAGACTGTATGAGACATTACTCCCACGGAGGAATGTGCGCATGGTGATTGTTGTATTCATTCGCGATGCAATTTCTGTGTTTCATCAACACTCTGATAGTCGACAGATTACAGAATGACTCCAGATGTGCATCGGAAACCACTACTGGTCTACCAGGAAACGATCAAAGCGTAAACTCTTTGAGACATTACTCCCATGCTGGGAAGTGCGCATAGTGACTGTTGTATTCAATCCCGATGCAATTTCGGTGTTTCATCAACACTCTGATAGTCCACAGATTACAGAATGCCTCCAGATGTGCATCGGAAACTACTACTGGTCTTCCAGGGAAAGATCAAAGTGTAGACTGTTTGAGACATTACTCCCACGGAGGTAAGTGCGCATGGTGACTGTTGTATTCAAACCCGATGCAAATTCTCTGTTTAATCAACACTCCGATAGTCCAGAGATTACAGAATGCCTCCAGATGTGCAATGGAAAATACCACTGGTCTTCCAGGTATCGATCAAAGCGTAGACTGTTTGAGACATTTCTCCCATGGAGGAAAGTGCGCATGGTGACTGTTGTATTCAATCAGGATGCAAATTTGGTTTCATCAACACTCTGATAGTCCACAGATTACAGAATGCCTAAAGATGTGCATCGGAAACTACTACTGGTCTTCCAGAAAACGATCAAAGCGTAGACTGTTTGAGACATAAATCCCATGGAGGAAAGTGCGCATGGTGACTGTTGTATTCAATCCCGATTCGATTTCTGTGTTTCATCAACACTCTGATAGTCCACAGATTACAGAATTCTTCCAGATGTGCATCGGAAACTAATACTGGTCTTCCAGGGAACGATCAAAGCGTAAACAGTTTGAGACATTACTCCCATGGAGGAAAGTGCGCATGGTGACTGTTGTATTCAATCGCGATGCAATTTCTGTGTTTCATCAACACTCTGATAGTCCACAGATTACAGAATGCCTCCAGATGTGCATCGGAAACTACTACTGGTCTTCCAGGGAACGATCAAAGCGTAGACTGTTTGAGACATTACTCCCATGGAGGAAAGTGCGCATGGTGACTGTTGTATTCAATCCCGATTCGATTTCTGTGTTTCATCAACACTCTGATAGTCCACAGATTACAGAATTCCTCCAGATATGCATCTGAAACTACTACTGGTCTTCCAGGGAACGATCAAAGCGTAAACAGTTTGAGACATTACTCCCATGAAGGAAAGTGCGTATGGTGACTGTTGTATTCAAGCCCGAAGCAATTTCTGTGTTTCATCAACACTCTGATAGTCCACAGATTACAGAATTGCTCCAGATGTGCATCGGAAACTACTACTTGTCTTCCAGGGAACGATCAAAGCGTAAACTCTTTGAGACATTACTCCCATGGAGGGAAGTGCGCATTCTGACTGTTGTATTCAATCGCGATGCAATTTCTGTGTTTCATCAACACTCTGATAGTCAACAGATTACAGAATGCCTCCAGATGTGCATCGGAAACTGCTACTGGTCTTCCAGGAAACGATCAAAGCGTAGACTGTATGAGACATTACTCCCACGGAGGAATGTGCGCATGGTGACTGTTGTATTCAATCGCGATGCAATTAATGTGTTTCATCAACACTCTGATAGTCCACAGACTACAGAATGACTCCAGATGTGCATCGGAAACTACTACTGGTCTTCCAGGGAACGATGAAAGCGTATACTGTTTGAGACATTACTCCCATGGAGGTAAGTGCGCATGGTGACTGTTGTATTCAATCCCGATGCAATTTTGGTTTCATCAACACTCTGATAGTCCACAGATTACAGAATGCCTCCAGATGTGCATCGGAAACTACTACTGGTCTTCCAGGAAACGACCAAAGCGTAAACTGTTTGAGACATTACTCCCATGGAGGAAAGTGCGCATGGTGACTGTTGTATTCAATCCCGAAGCAATTTCTGTGTTTCGTCAACACTCTGATAGTCCACAGATTACAGAATGCTCCAGATGTGCATCGGAAACTACTACTGGTCTTCCAGGGAACGATCAGAGCGTAGACTGTTTGAGACATTACTCCCTTGGAGGAAAGTGCGCATGGTGACTGTTGTATTCAATCCCGATGCAAATTCTGTTTTTGAACAACACTCTGATAGTCCACAGATTACAGAATGCTCCAGATGTGCAATGGAAACTACCACTGGTCTTCCAGGAAACGATCAAAGCGTAGACTGTTTGAGACATTACTCCCATGGAGGAAAGTGCGCATGGTGACTGTTGTATTCAATCCCGATTCGATTTCTGTGTTTCATCAACACTCTGATAGTCCACAGATTACACAATTCCTTCAGATGTGCATCGGAAACTACTACTTGTCTTCCAGGGAACGATAAAAGCGTAAACTCTTTGAGACATTACTCCCATGGAGGAAAGTGCGCATGGTGACTGTTGTATACAATCCCGATGCAATTTCTGTGTTTCATCAACACTCTGATAGTCCGCAGATTACAGAATGCCTCCAGATGTGCATCGGAAACTACTACTGGTCCCCCAGGGAACGATCAAAGCATAGACTGTTTGAGACATTACTCCCATGTTGGAAAATGCGCATGGTGACTGTTGTATACAGTCCCGATTCGATTTCTGTGTTTCATCAACACTCTGATAGTCCGCAGATTACAGAATTCTTCCAGATGTGCATCGGAAACTACTACTGGTCTTCCAGGGAACGATCAAAGCGTAAACTATTTGAGAAATTACTCCCATGGAGGAAAGTGCGCATGGTGACTGTTGTATTCAATCCCGAAGCAATTTCTGTGTTTCGTCAACACTCTGACAGTCCACAGACTACAGAATGCTCCAGATGTGCATCGGAAACTACTACTGGTCTTCCAGGGAACGATCAGAGCGTAGACTGTTTGAGACATTACTCCCTTGGAGGAAAGTGCGCATGGTGACTGTTGTATTCAATCCCGATGCAAATTCTGTTTTTTAACAATACTCTGATTGTCCACAGATTACAGAATGGCTCCAGATGTGCAATGGAAACTACCACTGGTCTTCCAGGAAACGATCAAAGCGTAGACTGTTTGAGACATTACTCCCATGGAGGGAAGTGCGCATTCTGACTGTTGTATTCAATCGCGATGCAATTTCTGTGTTTCATCAACACTCTGATAGTCAACAGATTACACAATGCCTCCAGATGTGCATCGGAAACTGCTACTGGTCTTCCAGGAAACGATCAAAGCGTAGACTGTATGAGACATTACTCCCACGGAGGAATGTGCGCATGGTGACTGTTGTATTCAATCGCGATGCAATTAATGTGTTTCATCAACACTCTGATAGTCCACAGACTACAGAATGACTCCAGATGTGCATCGGAAACTACTACTGGTCTTCCAGGGAACGATGAAAGCGTATACTGTTTGAGACATCACTCCCATGGAGGTGAGTGCGCATGGTGACTGTTGTATTCAATCCCGATGGAATTTTGGTTTCATCAACACTCTGATAGTCCACAGATTACAGAATGCCTCCAGATGTGCATCGGAAACTACTACTGGTCTTCCAGGAAACGACCAAAGCGTAAACTGTTTGAGACATTACTCCCATGGAGGAAAGTGCGCATGGTGACTGTTGTATTCAATCCCGAAGCAATTTCTGTGTTTCGTCAACACTCTGATAGTCCACTGATTACAGAATGCTCCAGATGTGCATCGGAAACTACTACTGGTCTTCCAGGGAACGATCAGAGCGTAGACTGTTTGAGACATTACTCCCTTGGAGGAAAGTGCGCATGGTGACTGTTGTATTCAATCCCGATGCAAATTCTGTTTTTGAACAACACTCTGATAGTCCACAGATTACAGAATGGCTCCAGATGTGCAATGGAAACTACCACTGGTCTTCCAGGAAACGATCAAAGCGTAGACTGTTTGAGACATTACTCCCATGGAGGAAAGTGCGCATGGTGACTGTTGTATTCAATCCCGATTCGATTTCTGTGTTTCATCAACACTCTGATAGTCCACAGATTACACAATTCCTTCAGATGTGCATCGGAAACTACTACTTGTCTTCCAGGGAACGATCAAAGCGTAAACTCTTTGAGACATTACTCCCATGGAGGAAAGTGCGCATGGTGACTGTTGTATTCAATCCCGATGCAATTTCTGTGTTTCATCAACACTCTGATAGTCCGCAGATTACAGAATGCCTCCAGATGTGCATCGGAAACTACTACTGGTCCCCCAGGGAACGATCAAAGCATAGACTGTTTGAGACATTACTCCCATGTTGGAAAATGCGCATGGTGACTGTTGTATACAATCCCGATTCGATTTCTGTGTTTCATCAACACTCTGATAGTCTGCAGATTACAGAATTCTTCCATATGTGCATCGGAAACTACTACTGGTCTTCCAGGGAACGATCAAAGCGTAAACTGTTTGAGATATTACTCCCATGGAGGAAAGTGCGCATGGTGTCTGTTGTATTCAATCCCGATTCGATTTCTGTGTTTCATCAACACTCTGATAGTCCACAGATTACACAATTGCTTCAGATGTGCATCGGAAACTACTACTTGTCTTCCAGGGAACGAGCAAAGCATAAACTCTTTGAGACATTACTCCCATTTAGGGAAGTGCGCATGGTGACTTTTGTATTCAATCCCGATGCAATTTCTGTGTTTCATCAACACTCGGATAGTCAACAGATTACAGAAGGCCCCCAGATGTGCATCGGAAATTGCTACTGGTCTTCCAGGAAACGATCAAAGCGTAGACTGTTTGAGACATTACTCCCATGGAGGAAAGTGCGCATGGTGACTGTTGTATTCAATCCCGATGCAATTTCTATGTTTCATCAACACTCTGGTAGTCGACAGATTACAGAATGTCTCCAGATGTGCATCGGAAACTACTACTGTTCTTCCAGGAAACGATCAAAGCGTAGACTGTATGAGACATTACTCCCACGGAGGAATGTGCGCATGGTGACTGTTGTATTCAATCGCGATGCAATTTCTGTGTTTCTTCAACACTCTGATAGTCCACAGACTACAGAATGACTCCAGATGTGCATCGGAAACTACTACTGGTCTTCCAGGGAACGATGAAAGCGTATACTGTTTGAGACATTACTCCCATGGAGGTAAGGGCGCATGGTGACTGTTGTATTCAATCCCGATGCAAATTCTGTTTTTGAACAACACTCTGATAGTCCACAGATTACAGAATGGCTCCAGATGTGCAATGGAAACTACCACTGGTCTTCCAGGAAACGATCAAAGCGTAGACTGTTTGAGACATTACTCCCATGGAGGAAAGTGCGCATGGTGACTGTTGTATTCAATCCCGATTCGATTTCTGTGTTTCATCAACACTCTGATAGTCCACAGATTACACAATTCCTTCAGATGTGCATCGGAAACTACTACTTGTCTTCCAGGGAACGATCAAACCGTAAACTCTTTGAGACATTACTCCCATGGAGGAAAGTGCGCATGGTGACTGTTGTATTCAATCCCGATGCAATTTCTGTGTTTCATCAACACTCTGATAGTCCGCAGATTACAGAATGCCTCCAGATGTGCATCGGAAACTACTACTGGTCCCCCAGGGAACGATCAAAGCATAGACTGTTTGAGACATTACTCCCATGTTGGAAAATGCGCATGGTGACTGTTGTATACAATCCCGATTCGATTTCTGTGTTTCATCAACACTCTGATAGTCTGCAGATTACAGAATTCTTCCAGATGTGCATCGGAAACTACTACTGGTCTTCCAGGGAACGATCAAAGCGTAAACTGTTTGAGATATTACTCCCATGGAGGAAAGTGCGCATGGTGTCTGTTGTATTCAATCCCGAAGCAATTTCTGTGTTTCGTCAACACTCTGACAGTCCACAGACTACAGAATGCTCCAGATGTGCATCGGAAACTACTACTGGTCTTCCAGGGAACGATCAGAGCGTAGACTATTTGAGACATTACTCCCTTGGAGGAAAGTGCGAATGGTGACTGTTGTATTCAATCCCGATGCAAATTCTGTTTTTGAACAATACTCTGATAGTCCACAGATTACAGAATGGCTCCAGATGTGCAATGGAAACTACCACTGGTCTTCCAGGAAACGATCAAAGCGTAGACTGTTTGAGACATTACTCCCATGGAGGAAAGTGCGCATGGTGACTGTTGTATTCAATCCCGATTCGATTTCTGTGTTTCATCAACACTCTGATAGTCCACAGTTTACACAATTGCTTCAGATGTGCATCGGAAACTACTACTTGTCTTCCAGGGAACGAGCAAAGCATAAACTCTTTGAGACATTACTCCCATTTAGGGAAGTGCGCATGGTGACTTTTGTATTCAATCCCGATGCAATTTCTGTGTTTCATCAACACTCGGATAGTCAACAGATTACAGAAGGCCCCCAGATGTGCATCGGAAATTGCTACTGGTCTTCCAGGAAACGATCAAAGCGTAGACTGTTTGAGACATTACTCCCATGGAGGAAAGTGCGCATGGTGACTGTTGTATTCAATCCCGATGCAATTTCTATGTTTCATCAACACTCTGGTAGTCGACAGATTACAGAATGTCTCCAGATGTGCATCGGAAACTACTACTGTTCTTCCAGGAAACGATCAAAGCGTAGACTGTATGAGACATTACTCCCACGGAGGAATGTGCGCATGGTGACTGTTGTATTCAATCGCGATGCAATTTCTGTGTTTCTTCAACACTCTGATAGTCCACAGATTACAGAATGGCTCCAGATGTGCAATGGAAACTACCACTGGTCTTCCAGGAAACGATCAAAGCGTAGACTGTTTGAGACATTACTCCCATGGAGGAAAAAGCGCATGGTGACTGTTGTATTCAATCCCGATTCGATTTCTGTGTTTCATCAACACTCTGATAGTCCACAGATTAGACAATTCCTTCAGATGTGCATCGGAAACTACTACTTGTCTTCCAGGGAACGATCAAAGCGTAAACTCTTTGAGACATTACTCCCATTTAGGGAAGTGCGCATGGTGACTGTTGTATTGAATCCCGATGCAATTTAGGTGTTTCATCAACACTCTGATAGTCCACAGATTACAGAATGCCACCAGATGTGCATCGGAAACTACTACTGGTCTTCCAGGGAACGATCAAAGCGTAAACTCTTTGAGACATTACTCCCATGCAGGGAAGTGCGCATAGTGACTGTTGTATTCAATCCCGATGCAATTATGGTTTCATCAAAACTCTGATAGTCCACAGATTACAGAATGCCTCCAGATGTGCATCGAAAAGAACTACTGGTCTTCCATGAAACGATCAAAACGAAGACTGTTTGAGACATTACTCCCATGGAGGTAAGTGCGCATGGTGACTGTTGTATTCCATCACGATTCGATTTCTGTGTTTCATCAACACTCTGATAATCCACAGATTACAGAATTCTTCCAGATGTGCATCGGAAACTACTACTGGTCTTCCAGGGAACGATCAAAGCGTAAACTGTTTGAGACATTACTCCCATGGAGGAAAGTGCGCATGGTGACTGTTGTATTCAATCGCGATGCAATTTCTGTTTTTCATCAACACTCTGATAGTCCACAGATTACAGAATGCCTCCAGATGTGCATCGGAAACTACTACTGGTCTTCCAGGGAACGATCAAAGCGTAGACTGTTTGAGACATTACTCCCATGGAGGAAAGTGCGCATGGTGACTGTTGTATTCAATCCCGATTCGATTTCTGTGTTTCATCAACACTCTGATAGTCCACAGATTACAGAATTCCTCCAGATATGCATCTGAAACTACTACTGGTCTTCCAGGGAACGATCAAAGCGTAAACTGTTTGAGACGTTACTCCCATGAAGGAAAGTGCGTATGGTGACTGTTGTATTCAATCCCGAAGCAATTTCTGTGTTTCATTAACACTCTGATAGTCCACAGATTACAGAATTGCTCCAGATGTGCATCGGAAACTACTACTTGTCTTCCAGGGAACGATCAAAGCGTAAACTCTTTGAGACATTACTCCCATGGAGGGAAGTGCGCATTCTGACTGTTGTATTCAATCGCGATGCAATTTCTGTGTTTCATCAACACTCTGATAGTCAACAGATTACAGAATGCCTCCAGATGTGCATCGGAAACTGCTACTGGTCTTCCAGGAAACTATCAAAGCGTAGACTGTATGAGACATTACTCCCACGGAGGAATGTGCGCATGGTGACTGTTGTATTCAATCGCGATGCAATTAATGTGTTTCATCAACACTCTGATAGTCCACAGACTACAGAATGACTCCAGATGTGCATCGGAAACTACTACTGGTCTTCCAGGGAACGATGAAAGCGTATACTGTTTGAGACATTACTCCCATGGAGGTAAGTGCGCATGGTGACTGTTGTATTCAATCCCGATGCAATTTTGGTTTCATCAACACTCTGATAGTCCACAGATTACAGAATGCCTCCAGATGTGCATCGAAAACTACTACTGGTCTTCCAGGAAACGACCAAAGCGTAAACTGTTTGAGACATTACTCCCATGGAGGAAAGTGCGCATGGTGACTGTTGTATTCAATCCCGAAGCAATTTCTGTGTTTCGTCAACACTCTGATAGTCCACAGATTACAGAATGCTCCAGATGTGCATCGGAAACTACTACTGGTCTTCCAAAGAACGATCAGAGCGTAGACTGTTTGAGACATTACTCCCTTGGAGGAAAGTGCGCATGGTGACCGTTGTATTCAATCCCGATGCAAATTCTGTTTTTGAACAACACTCTGATAGTCCACGGATTACAGAATGGCTCCAGATGTGCAATGGAAACTACCACTGGTCTTCCAGGAAACGATCAAACCGTAGACTGTTTGAGACATTACTCCCATGGAGGAAAGTGCGCATGGTGACTGTTGTATTCAATCCCGATTCGATTTCTGTGTTTCATCAACACTCTGATAGTCCACAGATTACACAATTCCTTCAGATGTGCATCGGAAACTACTACTTGTCTTCCAGGGAACGATCAAAGCGTAAACTCTTTGAGACATTACTCCCATTTAGGGAAGTGCACATGGTGACTTTTGTATTCAATCCCGATGCAATTTCTGTGTTTCATCAACACTCTGATAGTCAACAGATTACAGAAGGCCCCCAGATCTGCATCGGAAACTGCTACTGGTCTTCCAGGAAACGATCAAAGCGTAGACTGTTTGAGACATTACTCCCATGGAGGAAAGTGCGCATGGTGACTGTTGTATTCAATCCCGATGCAATATCTGTGTTTCATCAACACTCTGGTAGTCGACAGATTACAGAATGCCTCCAGATGTGCATCGGAAACTACTACTGTTCTTCCAGGAAACGATCAAAGCGTAGACTGTATGAGACATTACTCTTACGGAGGAATGTGCGCATGGTGACTGTTGTATTCATTCGCGATGCAATTTCTGTGTTTCATCAACACTCTGATAGTCCACAGACTACAGAATGACTCCAGATGTGCATCGGAAACTACTACTGTTCTTCCAGGGAACGATGGAAGCGTATACTGTTTGAGACATTACTCCCATGGAGGTAAGGGCGCATGGTGACTGTTGTGTTCAATCCCGATGCAATTTTGATTTCATCAACACTCTGATAGTCCACAGATTACAGAATGACTCCAGATGTGCATCGGAAACTACTACTGGTCTTCCAGGAAACGACCAAAGCGTAAACTGTTTGAGACATTACTCTTATGGAGGAAAGTGCGCATGGTGACTGTTGTATTCAATCCCGATGCAATTTCGGTGTTTCATCAACACTCTGATAGTCCACAGATTGCAGAATGCCACCAGATGTGCATCGGAAACTACTACTGGTCTTCCAGGGAACGATCAAAGCGTAAACTCTTTGAGACATTACTCCCATGCAGGGAAGTGCGCATAGTGACTGTTGTATTCAATCCCGATGCAATTTCGGTGTTTCATCAACACTCTGATAGTCCACAGATTACAGAATGACTCCAGATGTGCATCGGAAACCACTACTGGTCTACCAGGAAACGATCAAAGCGTAAACTCCTTGAGACATTACTCCCATGCTGGGAAGTGCGCATGGTGACTGTTGTATTCAATCCCGATGCAATTTCGGTGTTTCATCAACACTCTGATAGTCCACAGATTACAGAATGCCTCCAGATTTGCATCGGAAACTGCTACTGGTCTTCCAGGAAACGATCAAAGCGTAGACTGTTTGAGACATTACTCCCATGGAGGAAAGTGCGCATGGTGACTGTTGTATTCAATCAGGATGCAATTTTGGTTTCATCAACACTCTGATAGTCCACAGATTACAGAATGCCTCCAGATGTGCATCGGAAACTACTACTGGTCTTCCAGAAAACGATCAAAGCGTAGACTGTTTGAGACATAAATCCCATGGAGAAAAGTGCGCATGGTGACTGTTGTATTCAATCCCGATGCAATTTCTGTGTTTCATCAACACTCTGATAATCCACAGATTACAGAATGCCTCCAGATGTGCATCGGAATCTACTACTGGTCTTCCAGGGAAAGATCAAAGTGTAGACTGTTTGAGACATTACTCCCACGGAGGTAAGTGCGCATGGTGACTGTTGTATTCAAACCCGATGCAAATTCTCTGTTTAATCAACACTCTGATAGTCCACAGATTACAGAATGCCTCCAGATGTGCAATGGAAAATACCACTGGTCTTCTAGGAATCGATCAAAGCGTAGACTGTTTGAGACATTACTCCCATGAAGGAAAGTGCGTATGGTGACTGTTGTATTCAATCCCGAAGCAATTTCTGTGTTTCATCAACACTCTGATAGTCCACAGATTACAGATTTGCTCCAGATGTGCATCGGAAACTACTACTTGTCTTCCAGGGAACGATCAAAGCGTACACTCTTTGAGACATTACTCCCATGGAGGGAAGTGCGCATTCTGACTGTTGTATTCAATCGCGATGCAATTTCTGTGTTTCATCAACACTCTGATAGTCAACAGGTTACAGAATGCCTCCAGATGTGCATCTGAAACTGCTACTGGTCTTCCAGGAAACGATCAGAGCGTAGACTGTTTGAGACATTACTCCCTTGGAGGAAAGTGCGCATGGTAACTGTTGTATTCAATCCCGATGCAATTTCTGTGTTTCATCAACACTCTGGTAGTCGACAGATTACAAAATGCCTCCAGATGTGCATCGGAAACTACTACTGGTCTTCCAGGAAACGATCAAAGCGTAGACTGTATGAGACATTACTCCCACGGAGGAATGTGCGCATGGTGACTGTTGTATTCAATCGCGATGCAATTTCTGTGTTTCATCAACACTCTGATAGTCCACAGACTACAGAATGACTCCAGATGTGCATCGGAAACTACTACTGGTCTTCCAGGGAACGATGAAAGCGTATACTGTTTGAGACATTAATCCCATGGAGGTAAGGGCGCATGGTGACTGTTGTATTCAATCCCGATGCAATTTTGGTTTCATCAACACTCTGATAGTCCACAGATTACAGAATGCCTCCAGATGTGCATCGGAAACTACTACTGGTCTTCCAGGAAACGACCAAAGCGTAAACTGTTTGAGACATTACTCCCATGGAGGAAAGTGGGCATGGTGACTGTTGTATTCAATCCCGATTCGATTTCTGTGTTTCATCAACACTCTGATAGTCCACAGATTAGACAATTCCTTCAGATGTGCATCGGAAACTACTACTTGTCTTCCAGGGAACGATCAAAGCGTAAACTCTTTGAGACATTACTCCCATTTAGGGAAGTGCGCATGGTGACTGTTGTATTGAATCCCGATGCAATTTAGGTGTTTCATCAACACTCTGATAGTCCACAGATTACAGAATGCCACCAGATGTGCATCGGAAACTACTACTGGTCTTCCAGGGAACGATCAAAGCGTAAACTCTTTGAGACATTAGTCCCATGCAGGGAAGTGCGCATAGTGACTGTTGTATTCAATCCCGATGCAATTATGGTTTCATCAAAACTCTGATAGTCCACAGATTACAGAATGCCTCCAGATGTGCATCGAAAAGAACTACTGGTCTTCCATGAAACGATCAAAACGAAGACTGTTTGAGACATTACTCCCATGGAGGTAAGTGCGCATGGTGACTGTTGTATTCCATCACGATTCGATTTCTGTGTTTCATCAACACTCTGATAATCCACAGATTACAGAATTCTTCCAGATGTGCATCGGAAACTACTACTGGTCTTCCAGGGAACGATCAAAGCGTAAACTGTTTGAGACATTACTCCCATGGAGGAAAGTGCGCATGGTGACTGTTGTATTCAATCGCGATGCAATTTCTGTTTTTCATCAACACTCTGATAGTCCACAGATTACAGAATGCCTCCAGATGTGCATCGGAAACTACTACTGGTCTTCCAGGGAACGATCAAAGCGTAGACTGTTTGAGACATTACTCCCATGGAGGAAAGTGCGCATGGTGACTGTTGTATTCAATCCCGATTCGATTTCTGTGTTTCATCAACACTCTGATAGTCCACAGATTACAGAATTCCTCCAGATATGCATCTGAAACTACTACTGGTCTTCCAGGGAACGATCAAAGCGTAAACTGTTTGAGACGTTACTCCCATGAAGGAAAGTGCGTATGGTGACTGTTGTATTCAATCCCGAAGCAATTTCTGTGTTTCATTAACACTCTGATAGTCCACAGATTACAGAATTGCTCCAGATGTGCATCGGAAACTACTACTTGTCTTCCAGGGAACGATCAAAGCGTAAACTCTTTGAGACATTACTCCCATGGAGGGAAGTGCGCATTCTGACTGTTGTATTCAATCGCGATGCAATTTCTGTGTTTCATCAACACTCTGATAGTCAACAGATTACAGAATGCCTCCAGATGTGCATCGGAAACTGCTACTGGTCTTCCAGGAAACTATCAAAGCGTAGACTGTATGAGACATTACTCCCACGGAGGAATGTGCGCATGGTGACTGTTGTATTCAATCGCGATGCAATTAATGTGTTTCATCAACACTCTGATAGTCCACAGACTACAGAATGACTCCAGATGTGCATCGGAAACTACTACTGGTCTTCCAGGGAACGATGAAAGCGTATACTGTTTGAGACATTACTCCCATGGAGGTAAGTGCGCATGGTGACTGTTGTATTCAATCCCGATGCAATTTTGGTTTCATCAACACTCTGATAGTCCACAGATTACAGAATGCCTCCAGATGTGCATCGAAAACTACTACTGGTCTTCCAGGAAACGACCAAAGCGTAAACTGTTTGAGACATTACTCCCATGGAGGAAAGTGCGCATGGTGACTGTTGTATTCAATCCCGAAGCAATTTCTGTGTTTCGTCAACACTCTGATAGTCCACAGATTACAGAATGCTCCAGATGTGCATCGGAAACTACTACTGGTCTTCCAAAGAACGATCAGAGCGTAGACTGTTTGAGACATTACTCCCTTGGAGGAAAGTGCGCATGGTGACCGTTGTATTCAATCCCGATGCAAATTCTGTTTTTGAACAACACTCTGATAGTCCACGGATTACAGAATGGCTCCAGATGTGCAATGGAAACTACCACTGGTCTTCCAGGAAACGATCAAACCGTTGACTGTTTGAGACATTACTCCCATGGAGGAAAGTGCGCATGGTGACTGTTGTATTCAATCCCGATTCGATTTCTGTGTTTCATCAACACTCTGATAGTCCACAGATTACACAATTCCTTCAGATGTGCATCGGAAACTACTACTTGTCTTCCAGGGAACGATCAAAGCGTAAACTCTTTGAGACATTACTCCCATTTAGGGAAGTGCACATGGTGACTTTTGTATTCAATCCCGATGCAATTTCTGTGTTTCATCAACACTCTGATAGTCAACAGATTACAGAAGGCCCCCAGATCTGCATCGGAAACTGCTACTGGTCTTCCAGGAAACGATCAAAGCGTAGACTGTTTGAGACATTACTCCCATGGAGGAAAGTGCGCATGGTGACTGTTGTATTCAATCCCGATGCAATATCTGTGTTTCATCAACACTCTGGTAGTCGACAGATTACAGAATGCCTCCAGATGTGCATCGGAAACTACTACTGTTCTTCCAGGAAACGATCAAAGCGTAGACTGTATGAGACATTACTCTTACGGAGGAATGTGCGCATGGTGACTGTTGTATTCATTCGCGATGCAATTTCTGTGTTTCATCAACACTCTGATAGTCCACAGACTACAGAATGACTCCAGATGTGCATCGGAAACTACTACTGGTCTTCCAGGGAACGATGGAAGCGTATACTGTTTGAGACATTACTCCCATGGAGGTAAGGGCGCATGGTGACTGTTGTGTTCAATCCCGATGCAATTTTGATTTCATCAACACTCTGATAGTCCACAGATTACAGAATGACTCCAGATGTGCATCGGAAACTACTACTGGTCTTCCAGGAAACGACCAAAGCGTAAACTGTTTGAGACATTACTCTTATGGAGGAAAGTGCGCATGGTGACTGTTGTATTCAATCCCGATGCAATTTCGGTGTTTCATCAACACTCTGATAGTCCACAGATTGCAGAATGCCACCAGATGTGCATCGGAAACTACTACTGGTCTTCCAGGGAACGATCAAAGCGTAAACTCTTTGAGACATTACTCCCATGCAGGGAAGTGCGCATAGTGACTGTTGTATTCAATCCCGATGCAATTTCGGTGTTTCATCAACACTCTGATAGTCCACAGATTACAGAATGACTCCAGATGTGCATCGGAAACCACTACTGGTCTACCAGGAAACGATCAAAGCGTAAACTCCTTGAGACATTACTCCCATGCTGGGAAGTGCGCATGGTGACTGTTGTATTCAATCCCGATGCAATTTCGGTGTTTCATCAACACTCTGATAGTCCACAGATTACAGAATGCCTCCAGATTTGCATCGGAAACTGCTACTGGTCTTCCAGGAAACGATCAAAGCGTAGACTGTTTGAGACATTACTCCCATGGAGGAAAGTGCGCATGGTGACTGTTGTATTCAATCAGGATGCAATTTTGGTTTCATCAACACTCTGATAGTCCACAGATTACAGAATGCCTCCAGATGTGCATCGGAAACTACTACTGGTCTTCCAGAAAACGATCAAAGCGTAGACTGTTTGAGACATAAATCCCATGGAGAAAAGTGCGCATGGTGACTGTTGTATTCAATCCCGATGCAATTTCTGTGTTTCATCAACACTCTGATAATCCACAGATTACAGAATGCCTCCAGATGTGCATCGGAATCTACTACTGGTCTTCCAGGGAAAGATCAAAGTGTAGACTGTTTGAGACATTACTCCCACGGAGGTAAGTGCGCATGGTGACTGTTGTATTCAAACCCGATGCAAATTCTCTGTTTAATCAACACTCTGATAGTCCACAGATTACAGAATGCCTCCAGATGTGCAATGGAAAATACCACTGGTCTTCTAGGAATCGATCAAAGCGTAGACTGTTTGAGACATTACTCCCATGAAGGAAAGTGCGTATGGTGACTGTTGTATTCAATCCCGAAGCAATTTCTGTGTTTCATCAACACTCTGATAGTCCACAGATTACAGATTTGCTCCAGATGTGCATCGGAAACTACTACTTGTCTTCCAGGGAACGATCAAAGCGTACACTCTTTGAGACATTACTCCCATGGAGGGAAGTGCGCATTCTGACTGTTGTATTCAATCGCGATGCAATTTCTGTGTTTCATCAACACTCTGATAGTCAACAGGTTACAGAATGCCTCCAGATGTGCATCTGAAACTGCTACTGGTCTTCCAGGAAACGATCAGAGCGTAGACTGTTTGAGACATTACTCCCTTGGAGGAAAGTGCGCATGGTAACTGTTGTATTCAATCCCGATGCAATTTCTGTGTTTCATCAACACTCTGGTAGTCGACAGATTACAAAATGCCTCCAGATGTGCATCGGAAACTACTACTGGTCTTCCAGGAAACGATCAAAGCGTAGACTGTATGAGACATTACTCCCACGGAGGAATGTGCGCATGGTGACTGTTGTATTCAATCGCGATGCAATTTCTGTGTTTCATCAACACTCTGATAGTCCACAGACTACAGAATGACTCCAGATGTGCATCGGAAACTACTACTTTTCTTCCAGGGAACGATGAAAGCGTATACTGTTTGAGACATTAATCCCATGGAGGTAAGGGCGCATGGTGACTGTTGTATTCAATCCCGATGCAATTTTGGTTTCATCAACACTCTGATAGTCCACAGATTACAGAATGCCTCCAGATGTGCATCGGAAACTACTACTGGTCTTCCAGGAAACGACCAAAGCGTAAACTGTTTGAGACATTACTCCCATGGAGGAAAGTGCGCATGGTGACTGTTGTATTCAATCCCGATGCAATTTCGGTGTTTCATCAACACTCTGATAGTCCACAGATTACAGAATGCCACCAGATGTGCATCGGAAACTACTACTGGTCTTCCAGGGAACGATCAAAGCGTAAACTCTTAGAGACATTACTCCCATGCAGGGAAGTGCGCATGGTGACTGTTGTATTCAATCCCGATGCAATTTCGGTGTTTCATCAACACTCTGATAGTCCACAGATTACAGAATGCCTCCAGATTTGCATCGGAAACTGCTACTGGTCTTCCAGGAAACGATCAAAGCGTAGACTGTTTGAGACATTACTCCCTTGGAGGAAAGTGCGCATGGTGACTGTTGTATTCAATCCCGATGCAATTTTGGTTTCATCAACACTCTGATAGTCCACAGATTACAGAATGCCTCCAGATGTGCATCGGAAACAACTACTGGTCTTCCAGGAAACGATCAAAGCGTAGACTGTTTGAGACATTACTCCCATGTAGGTAAGTGCGCATGATGACTGTTGTATTCAATCCGGATGCAATTTCTGTGTTTCATCAACACTCAGATAATCCACAGATTACAGAATGCCTCCAGATGTGCAACGGAAAAATACTACTGGTCTTCCAGGGAACGATCAAAGCGTAAACTGTTTGAGACATTAATCCCATGGAGGAAAGTGCGCATGGTGACTGTTGTGTTCAATCCCGATGCAAATTCTGTGTTTCATCAACACTCTGATAGTCCGCAGATTACAGAATGCCTCCAGATGTGCATCGGAAACTACTACTGGTCCCCCAGGGAACGATCAAAGCATAGACTGTTTGAGACATTACTCCCATGTTGGAAAATGCGCATGGTGACTGTTGTATACAATCCCGATTCGATTTCTGTGTTTCATCAACACTCTGATAGTCCGCAGATTACAGAATTCTTCCAGATGTGCATCGGAAACTACTACTGGTCTTCCAGGGAACGATCAAAGCGTAAACTGTTTGAGACATTACTCCCATGGAGGAAAGTGCGCATGGTGACTGTTGTATTCAATCCCGAAGCAATTTCTGTGTTTCGTCAACACTCTGACAGTCCACAGACTACAGAATGCTCCAGATGTGCATCGGAAACTACTACTGGTCTTCCAGGGAACGATCAGAGCGTAGACTGTTTGAGACATTACTGCCTTGGAGGAAAGTGCGCATGGTGGCTGTTGTATTCAATCCCGATGCAAATTCTGTTTTTGAACAATACTCTGATAGTCCACAGATTACAGAATGGCTCCAGATGTGCAATGGAAACTACCACTGGTCTTCCAGGAAACGATCAAAGCGTAGACTGTTTGAGACATTACTCCCATGGAGGAAAGTGCGCATGGTGACTGTTGTATTCAATCCCGATTCGATTTCTGTGTTTCATCAACACTCTGATAGTCCACAGATTACACAATTGCTTCAGATGTGCATCGGAAACTACTACTTGTCTTCCAGGGAACGATCAAAGCATAAACTCTTTGAGACATTACTCCCATTTAGTTAAGTGCGCATGGTGACTTTTGTATTCAATCCCGATGCAATTTCTGTGTTTCATCAATACTCTGATAGTCAACAGATTACAGAAGGCCCCCAGATGTGCATCGGAAATTGCTACTGGTCTTCCAGGAAACGATCAAAGCGTAGACTGTTTGAGACATTACTCCCATGGAGGAAAGTGCGCATGGTGACTGTTGTATTCAATCCCTATGCAATTTCTGTGTTTCATCAACACTCTGGTAGTCGACAGATTACAGAATGTCTCCAGATGTGCATCGGAAACTACTACTGTTCTTCCAGGAAACGATCAAAGCGTAGACTGTATGAGACATTACTCCCACGGAGGAATGTGCGCATGGTGACTGTTGTATTCAATCGCGATGCAATTTCTGTGTTTCATCAACACTCTGATAGTCCACAGACTACAGAATGACTCCAGATGTGCATCGGAAACTACTACTGGTCTTCCAGGGAACGATGAAAGCGTATACTGTTTGAGACATTACTCCCATGGAGGTAAGGGCGCATGGTGACTGTTGTATTCAATCAGGATGCAATTTTGGTTTCATCAACACTCTGATAGTCCACAGATTACAGAATGCCTCCAGATGTGTATCGGAAACTACTACTGGTCTTCCAGAAAACGATCAAAGCGTAGACTGTTTGAGACATAAATCCCATGGAGGAAAGTGCGCATGGTGACTGTTGTATTCAATCCCGATGCAATTTCTGTGTTTCATCAACACTCTGATAATCCACAGATTACAGAATGCCTGCAGATGTGCATTGGAAACTACTACTGGTCTTCCAGGGAAAGATCAAAGTGTAATCTGTTTGAGACATTACTCCCACGGAGGTAAGTGCGCATGGTGACTGTTGTATTCAATCCCGATTCGATTTCTGTGTTTCATCAACACTCTGATAGTCCACAGATTACAGAATTCTTCCAGATGTGCATCGGAAATTACTACTGGTCTTCCAGGGAACGATCAAAGCGTAAACTGTTTGAGACATTACTCCCATGGAGGAAAGTGCGCATGGTGACTGTTGTATTCAATCGCGATGCAATTTCTGTGTTTCATAAACACTCTGATAGTCCACAGATTACAGAATGCCTCCAGATGTGCATCGGAAACTACTACTGGTCTTCCAGGGAACGATCAAAGCGTAGACTGTTTGAGACATTACTCCCATGGAGGAAAGTGCGCATGGTGACTGTTGTATTCAATCCCGATTCGATTTCTGTGTTTCATCAACACTCTGATAGTCCACAGATTACAGAATTCCTCCAGATATGCATCTGAAACTACTACTGGTCTTCCAGGGAACGATCAAAGCGTAAACTGTTTGAGACACTACTCCCATGAAGGAAAGTGCGTATGGTGACTGTTGTATTCAATCCCGAAGCAATTTCTGTGTTTCATCAACACTCTGATAGTCAACAGATTACAGAATGCCTCCAGATGTGCATCGGAAACTGCTACTGGTCTTCCAGGAAACGATCAGAGCGTAGACTGTTTGAGACATTACTCTCATGGAGGAAAGTGCGCATGGTGACAGTTGTAGTCAATCCCAATGCAAATTCTGTGTTTAATCAACACTCTGATAGTCCACAGATTACAGAATTAATCCAGATGTGTATCGGAAACTACTACTGGTCTTCCAGGAAACTATCAAAGCAAAGACTGTTTGAGACATTACTCCCACGGAATAATGTGCGCATGGTGACGGTTGTATTCAATCGCGATGCAATTTCTGTGTTTCATCAACACTCTGATAGTCCACAGACTACAGAATGACTCCAGATGTGCATCGGAAACTACTACTGGTCTTCCAGGGAACGATGAAAGCGTATACTCTTTGAGACATTACTCCCACGGAGGTAAGGGCGCATGGTGACTGTTGTATTCAATCCCGATGCAATTTTGGTTTCATCAACACTCTGATAGTCCACAGATTACAGAATGCCTCCAGATGTGCATCGGGAACTACTACTGGTCTTCCAGGAAGCGATCAAAGCGTAGACTGTTTGAAACATTCCTCCCATGGAGGTATGTGCGCATGGTGACTGTTGTATTCAATCCCGATCCAATTTCTGTGTTTCATCAACACTCTGATAATCCACAGATTACAGAATGCCTCTAAATGTGCATCGGAAACTAATACTTGTCTACCAGGGAACGATCAAAGCGTAAACTCTTTGAGACATTACTCCCATGCAGGGAAGTGCGCATGGTGACTATTGTATTCAATCCCGATCCAATTTCTGTGTTTCATCAACACTCAGAAAATCCACAGATTACAGAATGCCTCCAGATGTGCATCGGAAACAACTACTGGCCTTCCAGGGACCAATCAAAGCGTAGACTGTTTGAGACATTACTCCCATGGAGGTAAGTGCGCATGGTGACAGTTGTAGTCAATCCCAATGCAAATTCTGTGTTTAATCAACACTCTGATAGTACACAGATTACAGACTGCCTCCAGATGTGAATCGGAAACCACTACTGGTCTTCCAGGGTACGATCAAAGCGTAGACTGTTTGCGACATTACTCCCATGGAGGAATGTGGGCATGTTGACTGTTGTATTCAATCCCCATTCGATTTCTGTGTTTCATCAACACTCTGATAGTCCACAGATTACAGAATTCCTCCAGATGTGCATCGGAAACTACTACTTGTCTTCCAGGGAACGATCAAAGCGTAAACTCTTTGAGACAGTACTCCCATGGAGGGAAGTGCGCATGGTGACTTTTGTATTCAATTCCAATGCAATTTTGGTTTCATCTACACTCTGATAGTCCACAGATTACAGAATGCCTGTAGATGTGAATCGGAAACTACTACTGGTCTTCCAGGGAACGATCAATGCGTAAACTCTTTGAGACATTACTCCCATGCAGGGAAGTGCGCATGGTGACTGTTGTATTCAATCCCGATGCAATTTCGGTGTTTCATCAAAACACTGATAGTCCACAGATTACAGAATGCCTCCAGATGTTCATCGGAAACTAATACTTGTCTTCCAGGGAACGATCAAAGCGTAAACTCTTTGAGACATTACTCCCATGCAGGGAAGTGCGCATGGTGACTATTGTATTCAATCCCGATGCAATTTCTGTGTTTCATCAACACTCAGATAATCCACAGATTACAGAATGCCTAAAGATGTGCATCGGAAATTACTACTGGTTGTCCAGGGAACGATGAAGGCGTAGACTGTTTGGGACATTACTCCCATGGAGTTAAGTGCGCATGGTGACTGTTGTATTCAATCCCGATGCAATTTCTGTGTTTAATCAACACTCTGATAGTCCACAGATTACGGACTGCCTCCAGATGTGTATCGGAAACTACTACTGGTCCTCCAGGGTCCGATCAAAGCGTAGACTGTTTGCGACATTACTCCCATGGAGGAAAGTGGGCATGGTGACTGTTGTATTCAGTCCCCATTCGATTTCTGTGTTTCATCAACACTCTGATAGTCCACAGATTACAGAATGCCTCCAGATGTGCAACGGAAAAATACTACTGGTCTTCCAGGGAACGATCAAAGCGTAGACTGTTTGAGACATTACTCCCATGGAGGTAAGTGCGCATGGTGACTGTTGTATTAAATCCCGATGCAAATTCTGTGTTTAATTAACACTCTGATAGTCCACAGATTACAGAATGCCTTCAGATGTGCATCGGAAACTACTACTGGTCTTCCAGGGAACGATCAAAGCGTAAACTGTTTGAGACATTAATCCCATGGAGGAAAGTGCGCATGGTGACTGTTGTGTTCAATCCCGATGCAATTTCTGTGTTTCATCAACACTCTGATAGTCCGCAGATTACAGAATGCCTTCAGATGTGCATCGGAAACTACTACTGGTCCCCCAGGGAACGATCAAAGCATAGACTGTTTGAGACATTACTCCCATGTTGGAAAATGCGCATGGTGACTGTTGTATACAATCCCGATTCGATTTCTGTGTTTCATCAACACTCTGATAGTCCGCAGATTACAGAATTCTTCCAGATGTGCATCGGAAACTACTACTGGTCTTCCAGGGAACGATCAAAGCGTAAACTGTTTGAGACATTACTCCCATGGAGGAAAGTGCGCATGGTGACTGTTGTATTCAATCCCGAAGCAATTTCTGTGTTTCGTCAACACTCTGACAGTCCACAGACTACAGAATGCTCCAGATGTGCATCGGAAACTACTACTGGTCTTCCAGGGAACGATCAGAGCGTAGACTGTTTGAGACATTACTGCCTTGGAGGAAAGTGCGCATGGTGGCTGTTGTATTCAATCCCGATGCAAATTCTGTTTTTGAACAATACTCTGATAGTCCACAGATTACAGAATGGCTCCAGATGTGCAATGGAAACTACCACTGGTCTTCCAGGAAACGATCAAAGCGTAGACTGTTTGAGACATTACTCCCATGGAGGAAAGTGCGCATGGTGACTGTTGTATTCAATCCCGATTCGATTTCTGTGTTTCATCAACACTCTGATAGTCCACAGATTACACAATTGCTTCAGATGTGCATCGGAAACTACTACTTGTCTTCCAGGGAACGATCAAAGCATAAACTCTTTGAGACATTACTCCCATTTAGTTAAGTGCGCATGGTGACTTTTGTATTCAATCCCGATGCAATTTCTGTGTTTCATCAATACTCTGATAGTCAACAGATTACAGAAGGCCCCCAGATGTGCATCGGAAATTGCTACTGGTCTTCCAGGAAACGATCAAAGCGTAGACTGTTTGAGACATTACTCCCATGGAGGAAAGTGCGCATGGTGACTGTTGTATTCAATCCCTATGCAATTTCTGTGTTTCATCAACACTCTGGTAGTCGACAGATTACAGAATGTCTCCAGATGTGCATCGGAAACTACTACTGTTCTTCCAGGAAACGATCAAAGCGTAGACTGTATGAGACATTACTCCCACGGAGGAATGTGCGCATGGTGACTGTTGTATTCAATCGCGATGCAATTTCTGTGTTTCATCAACACTCTGATAGTCCACAGACTACAGAATGACTCCAGATGTGCATCGGAAACTACTACTGGTCTTCCAGGGAACGATGAAAGCGTATACTGTTTGAGACATTACTCCCATGGAGGTAAGGGCGCATGGTGACTGTTGTATTCAATCAGGATGCAATTTTGGTTTCATCAACACTCTGATAGTCCACAGATTACAGAATGCCTCCAGATGTGTATCGGAAACTACTACTGGTCTTCCAGAAAACGATCAAAGCGTAGACTGTTTGAGACATAAATCCCATGGAGGAAAGTGCGCATGGTGACTGTTGTATTCAATCCCGATGCAATTTCTGTGTTTCATAAACACTCTGATAGTCCACAGATTACAGAATGCCTCCAGATGTGCATCGGAAACTACTACTGGTCTTCCAGGGAACGATCAAAGCGTAGACTGTTTGAGACATTACTCCCATGGAGGAAAGTGCGCATGGTGACTGTTGTATTCAATCCCGATTCGATTTCTGTGTTTCATCAACACTCTGATAGTCCACAGATTACAGAATTCCTCCAGATATGCATCTGAAACTACTACTGGTCTTCCAGGGAACGATCAAAGCGTAAACTGTTTGAGACACTACTCCCATGAAGGAAAGTGCGTATGGTGACTGTTGTATTCAATCCCGAAGCAATTTCTGTGTTTCATCAACACTCTGATAGTCAACAGATTACAGAATGCCTCCAGATGTGCATCGGAAACTGCTACTGGTCTTCCAGGAAACGATCAGAGCGTAGACTGTTTGAGACATTACTCTCATGGAGGAAAGTGCGCATGGTGACAGTTGTAGTCAATCCCAATGCAAATTCTGTGTTTAATCAACACTCTGATAGTCCACAGATTACAGAATTAATCCAGATGTGTATCGGAAACTACTACTGGTCTTCCAGGAAACTATCAAAGCAAAGACTGTTTGAGACATTACTCCCACGGAATAATGTGCGCATGGTGACGGTTGTATTCAATCGCGATGCAATTTCTGTGTTTCATCAACACTCTGATAGTCCACAGACTACAGAATGACTCCAGATGTGCATCGGAAACTACTACTGGTCTTCCAGGGAACGATGAAAGCGTATACTCTTTGAGACATTACTCCCACGGAGGTAAGGGCGCATGGTGACTGTTGTATTCAATCCCGATGCAATTTTGGTTTCATCAACACTCTGATAGTCCACAGATTACAGAATGCCTCCAGATGTGCATCGGGAACTACTACTGGTCTTCCAGGAAGCGATCAAAGCGTAGACTGTTTGAAACATTCCTCCCATGGAGGTATGTGCGCATGGTGACTGTTGTATTCAATCCCGATCCAATTTCTGTGTTTCATCAACACTCTGATAATCCACAGATTACAGAATGCCTCTAAATGTGCATCGGAAACTAATACTTGTCTACCAGGGAACGATCAAAGCGTAAACTCTTTGAGACATTACTCCCATGCAGGGAAGTGCGCATGGTGACTATTGTATTCAATCCCGATCCAATTTCTGTGTTTCATCAACACTCAGAAAATCCACAGATTACAGAATGCCTCCAGATGTGCATCGGAAACAACTACTGGCCTTCCAGGGACCAATCAAAGCGTAGACTGTTTGAGACATTACTCCCATGGAGGTAAGTGCGCATGGTGACAGTTGTAGTCAATCCCAATGCAAATTCTGTGTTTAATCAACACTCTGATAGTACACAGATTACAGACTGCCTCCAGATGTGAATCGGAAACCACTACTGGTCTTCCAGGGTACGATCAAAGCGTAGACTGTTTGCGACATTACTCCCATGGAGGAATGTGGGCATGTTGACTGTTGTATTCAATCCCCATTCGATTTCTGTGTTTCATCAACACTCTGATAGTCCACAGATTACAGAATTCCTCCAGATGTGCATCGGAAACTACTACTTGTCTTCCAGGGAACGATCAAAGCGTAAACTCTTTGAGACAGTACTCCCATGGAGGGAAGTGCGCATGGTGACTTTTGTATTCAATTCCAATGCAATTTTGGTTTCATCTACACTCTGATAGTCCACAGATTACAGAATGCCTGTAGATGTGAATCGGAAACTACTACTGGTCTTCCAGGGAACGATCAATGCGTAAACTCTTTGAGACATTACTCCCATGCAGGGAAGTGCGCATGGTGACTGTTGTATTCAATCCCGATGCAATTTCGGTGTTTCATCAAAACACTGATAGTCCACAGATTACAGAATGCCTCCAGATGTTCATCGGAAACTAATACTTGTCTTCCAGGGAACGATCAAAGCGTAAACTCTTTGAGACATTACTCCCATGCAGGGAAGTGCGCATGGTGACTATTGTATTCAATCCCGATGCAATTTCTGTGTTTCATCAACACTCAGATAATCCACAGATTACAGAATGCCTAAAGATGTGCATCGGAAATTACTACTGGTTGTCCAGGGAACGATGAAGGCGTAGACTGTTTGGGACATTACTCCCATGGAGTTAAGTGCGCATGGTGACTGTTGTATTCAATCCCGATGCAATTTCTGTGTTTAATCAACACTCTGATAGTCCACAGATTACGGACTGCCTCCAGATGTGTATCGGAAACTACTACTGGTCCTCCAGGGTCCGATCAAAGCGTAGACTGTTTGCGACATTACTCCCATGGAGGAAAGTGGGCATGGTGACTGTTGTATTCAGTCCCCATTCGATTTCTGTGTTTCATCAACACTCTGATAGTCCACAGATTACAGAATGCCTCCAGATGTGCATTGGAAACTACTACTGGTCTTCCAGGAAACGATCAAAGCGTAGACGGTTTGAGACATTACTCCCATCTAGGTAAGTGCGCATGGTGACAGTTGTAGTCAATCCCAATGCTAATTCTGTGTTTAATCAACACTCTGATAGTCCACAGATTACAGAATGCCTCCAGATGTGAATCGGAAACTACTACTGGTCTTCCAGGGTACGATCAAATCGTTGACTGTTTGCGACATTACTCCCATGGAGGAAAGTGGGCATGGTGACTGTTGTATTCATTCCCGTTGCGATTTCTGTGTTTCATCAACACTTTGATAGTCCACAAATTACCGAATGCTACCAGATGTGCATCGAAAACTGCTAGTGGTCTTCCAGGGAACGATCAAAGCGTAGACTGTTTGAGACATTACTCCCATGGAGGAAAGTGCGCATGGTGACAGTTGGAGTAATCCCAATGCAAATTCTGTGTTTAATCAACACTCTGATAGTCCACAGATTACAGAATGAATCCAGATGTGTATCGGAAACTACTACTGTTCTTCCAGGAAACTATCAAAGCAAAGACTGTTTGAGATATTACTCCCACGGAATAATGTGCGCATGGTGACGGTTGTATTCAATCGCGATGCAATTTCTGTGTTTCATCAACACTCTGATAGTCCACAGACTACAGAATGACTCCAGATGTGCATCGGAAAGTACTACTGGTCTTCCAGGGAACGATGAAAGCGTATACTCTTTGAGACATTACTCCCACGTAGGTAAGGGCGCATGGTGACTGTTGTATTCAATCCCGATGCAATTTTGGTTTCATCAACACTCTGACAGTCCACAGATTACAGAATGCCTCCAGATGTGCATCGGAAACTACTACTGGTCTTCCAGGAAGCGATCAAAGCGTAGACTGTTTGAAACATTACTCCCATGGAGGTATGTGCGCATGGTGACTGTTGTATTCAATCCCGATCCAATTTCTGTGTTTCATAAACACTCTGATAATCCACAGATTACAGAATGCCTCCAGATGTGCATCGGAAACAACTACTGGCCTTCCAGGGACCAATCAAAGCGTAGACTGTTTGATACATTACTTCCATGGAGGTAAGTGCGCATGGTGACAGTTGTAGTCAATCCCAATGCAAATTCTGTGTTTAATCAACACTCTGATAGTACACAGATTACAGACTGCCTCCAGATGTGAATCGGAAACCACTACTGGTCTTCCAGGGTACGATCAAAGCGTAGACTGTTTGCGACATTACTCCCATGGAGGAATGTGGGCATGTTGACTGTTGTATTCAATCCCCATTCGATTTCTGTGTTTCATCAACACTCTGAAAGTCCACAGATTACAGAATTCCTCCAGATGTGCATCGGAAACTACTACTTGTCTTCCAGGGAACGATCAAAGCGTAAACTCTTTGAGACAGTACTCCCATGGAGGTAAGGGCGCATGGTGACTGTTGTATTCAATCCCGATGCAATTTTGGTTTCATCAACACTCTGATAGTCCACAGATTACAGAATGCCTCCAGATGTGCATCGGGAACTACTACTGGTCTTCCAGGAAGCGATCAAAGCGTAGACTGTTTGAAACATTACTCCCATGGAGGTATGTGCGCATGGTGACTGTTGTATTCAATCCCGATCCAATTTCTGTGTTTCATCAACACTCTGATAATCCACAGATTACAGAATGCCTCTAGATGTGCATCGGAAACTAATACTTGTCTACCAGGGAACGATCAAAGCGTAAACTCTTTGAGACATTACTCCCATGCAGGGAAGTGCGCATGGTGACTATTGTATTCAATCCCGATCCAATTTCTGTGTTTCATCAACACTCAGATAATCCACAGATTACAGAATGCCTCCAGATGTGCATCGGAAACAACTACTGGCCTTCCAGGGACCAATCAAAGCGTAGACTGTTTGAGACATTACTCCCATGGAGGTAAGTGCGCATGGTGACAGTTGTAGTCAATCCCAATGCAAATTCTGTGTTTAATCAACACTCTGATAGTACACAGATTACAGACTGCCTCCAGATGTGAATCGGAAACCACTACTGGTCTTCCAGGGTACGATCAAAGCGTAGACTGTTTGCGACATTACTCCCATGGAGGAATGTGGGCATGTTGACTGTTGTATTCAATCCCCATTCGATTTCTGTGTTTCATCAACACTCTGATAGTCCACAGATTACAGAATTCCTCCAGATGTGCATCGGAAACTACTACTTGTCTTCCAGGGAACGATCAAAGCGTAAACTCTTTGAGACATTACTCCCATGCAGGGAAGTGTGCATGGTGACTGTTGTATTCAATCCCGATGCAATTTCGGTGTTTCATCAAAACACTGATAGTCCACAGATTACAGAATGCCTCCAGATGTTCATCGGAAACTAATACTTGTCTTCCAGGGAACGATCAAAGCGTAAACTCTTTGAGACATTACTCCCATGCAGGGAAGTGCGCATGGTGACTATTGTATTCAATCCCGATGCAATTTCTGTGTTTCATCAACACTCAGATAATCCACAGATTACAGAATGCCTAAAGATGTGCATCGGAAATTACTACTGGTTGTCCAGGGAACGATGAAAGCGTAGACTGTTTGGGACATTACTCCCATGGAGTTAAGTGCGCATGGTGACTGTTGTATTCAATCCCGATGCAATTTCTGTGTTTAATCAACACTCTGATAGTCCACAGATTACGGACTGCCTCCAGATGTGTATCGGAAACTACTACTGGTCCTCCAGGGTCCGATCAAAGCGTAGACTGTTTGCGACATTACTCCCATGGAGGAAAGTGGGCATGGTGACTGTTGTATTCAGTCCCCATTCGATTTCTGTGTTTCATCAACACTCTGATAGTCCACAGATTACAGAATGCCTCCAGATGTGCATTGGAAACTACTACTGGTCTTCCAGGAAACGATCAAAGCGTAGACGGTTTGAGACATTACTCCCATGGAGGTATGTGCGCATGGTGACAGTTGTAGTCAATCCCAATGCTAATTCTGTGTTTAATCAACACTCTGATAGTCCACAGATTACAGAATGCCTCCAGATGTGCATCGGAAACTACTACTGGTCTTCCAGGGTACGATCAAATCGTTGACTGTTTGCGACATTACTCCCATGGAGGAAAGTGGGCATGGTGACTGTTGTATTCATTCCCGTTGCGATTTCTGTGTTTCATCAACACTTTGATAGTCCACAAATTACCGAATGCTACCAGATGTGCATCGAAAACTGCTAGTGGTCTTCCAGGGAACGATCAAAGCGTAGACTGTTTGAGACATTACTCCCATGGAGGAAAGTGCGCATGGTGACAGTTGGAGTAATCCCAATGCAAATTCTGTGTTTAATCAACACTCTGATAGTCCACAGATTACAGAATGAATCCAGATGTGTATCGGAAACTACTACTGGTCTTCCAGGAAACTATCAAAGCAAAGACTGTTTGAGATATTACTCCCACGGAATAATGTGCGCATGGTGACGGTTGTATTCAATCGCGATGCAATTTCTGTGTTTCATCAACACTCTGATAGTCCACAGACTACAGAATGACTCCAGATGTGCATCGGAAAGTACTACTGGTCTTCCAGGGAACGATGAAAGCGTATACTCTTTGAGACATTACTCCCACGTAGGTAAGGGCGCATGGTGACTGTTGTATTCAATCCCGATGCAATTTTGGTTTCATCAACACTCTGACAGTCCACAGATTACAGAATGCCTCCAGATGTGCATCGGAAACTACTACTGGTCTTCCAGGAAGCGATCAAAGCGTAGACTGTTTGAAACATTACTCCCATGGCGGTATGTGCGCATGGTGACTGTTGTATTCAATCCCGATCCAATTTCTGTGTTTCATAAACACTCTGATAATCCACAGATTACAGAATGCCTCCAGATGTGCATCGGAAACAACTACTGGCCTTCCAGGGACCAATCAAAGCGTAGACTGTTTGATACATTACTTCCATGGAGGTAAGTGCGCATGGTGACAGTTGTAGTCAATCCCAATGCAAATTCTGTGTTTAATCAACACTCTGATAGTCCACAGATTACAGAATGCCTCCAGATGTGCATCGGAAACTACTACTTGTCTTCCAGGGAACGATCAAAGCGTAAACTCTTTGAGACAGTACTCCCATGGAGGGAAGTGCGCATGGTGACTTTTGTATTCAATTCCAATGCAATTTTGGTTTCATCTACACTCTGGTAGTCCACAGATTACAGAATGCCTGTAGATGTGCAACGGAAACTACTACTGGTCTTCCAGGGAACGATCAATGCGTAAACTCTTTGAGACATTACTCCCATGCAGGGAAGTGCGCATGGTGACTGTTGTATTCAATCCCGATGCAATTTCGGTGTTTCATCAACACTCTGATAGTCAACAGATTACAGAATGCCTCCAGATGTGCATCGGAAACTACCACTGGTCTACCAAGAACCGATCAAAGCGTAGACTGTTTGAGACATTACTCCCATGGAGGTAAGTGCGCATGGTGACTGTTGTATTCAATCCCGATGCAAACTCTGTGTTTAATCAACACTCTGATAGTCCACAGATTACAGAATGCCTCCAGATGTGCAATGGAAACTGCCACTGGTCTTCCAGGAAACGATCAAAGCGTAGACTGTTTGAAACATTACTCCCATGGAGGTATGTGCGCATGGTGACTGTTGTATTCAATCCCGATCCAATTTCTGTGTTTCATCAACACTCTGATAATCCACAGATTACAGAATGCCTCCAGATGTGCATCGGAAACAACTACTGGCCTTCCAGGGACCAATCAAAGCGTAGACTGTTTGAGACATTACTTCCATGGAGATAAGTGCGCATGGTGACAGTTGTAGTCAATCCCAATGCATATTCTGTGTTTAATCAACACTCTGATAGTACACAGATTACAGACTGCCTCCAGATGTGAATCGGAAACCACTACTGGTCTTCCAGGGTACGATCAAAGCGTAGACTGTTTGCGACATTACTCCCATGGAGGAATGTGGGCATGTTGACTGTTGTATTCAATCCCCATTCGATTTCTGTGTTTCATCAACACTCTGATAGTCCACAGACTACAGAATTCCTCCAGATGTGCATCGGAAACTACTACTTGTCTTCCAGGGAACGATCAAAGCGTAAACTCTTTGAGACAGTACTCCCATGGAGGGAAGTGCGCATGGTGACTTTTGTATTCAATTCCAATGCAATTTTGGTTTCATCTACACTCTGATAGTCCACAGATTACAGAATGCCTGTAGATGTGCATCGGAAACTACTACTGGTCTTCCAGGGAACGATCAATGCGTAAACTCTTTGAGACATTACTCCCATGCAGGGAAGTGCGCATGGTGACTGTTGTATTCAATCCCGATGCAATTTCTGTGTTTCATCAAAACTCTGAAAGTCCACAGATTACAGAATGCCTCCAGATGTGCATCGGAAACTACTACTTGTCTTCCAGGGAACGATCAAAGCGTAAACTCTTTGAGACATTACTCCCATGCAGGGAAGTGCGCATGGTGACTATTGTATTCAATCCCGATGCAATTTCTGTGTTTCATCAACACTCAGATAATCCACAGATTACAGAATGCCTAAAGATGTGAATCGGAAATTACTTCTGGATGTCCAGGGAACGATGAAAGCGTAGACTGTTTGGGACATTACTCCCATGGAGGTAAGTGCGCATGGTGACTGTTGTATTCAATCCCGATGCAAATTCTGTGTTTAATCAACACTCTGATAGTCCACAGATTACAGAATGCCTCCAGATGTGCAATGAAAACTGCCACTGGACTTCCAGGAAACGATCAAAGCGTAGATTGTTTGAGACATTACTCCCATGCAGGAAAGTGCGCATGGTGACTGTTGTATTCATTCCCGATTCGATTTCTGTGTTTAATCATCACTCTGATAGTCCACAGATTACAGAATGGCTCCAGATGTGCAATGGAAACTACCACTGGTCTTCCAGGAAACGATCAAAGCGTAGACTGTTTGAGACATTACTCCCAATGAGGAAAGTGCGCATGGTGACTGTTGTATTCAATCCCGATTCGATTTCTGTGTTTCATCAACACTCTAATAGTCCACAGATTACAGAATTCCTCCAGATGTGCATCTGAAACTACAACTGGTGTTCCAGGGAACGATTAAAGCTTATAGTGTTTGAGACATTACTCCCACGGAGGTAAGGGCGCATGGTGACTGTTGTATTCAATCCCGATCCAATTTCTGTGTTTCATCAACACTCTGATAATCCACAGATTACAGAATGCCTCCAGAAGTGCATCGGAAAAATCCACTGGTCTTCCAGGGACCAATCAAAGCGTAGACTGTTTGAGACATTACTCCCATAGAGGTAAGTGCGCATGGTGACAGTTGTAGTCAATCCCCATTCGATTTCTGTGTTTCATCAACACTCTGATAGTCCACAGATTACAGAATTAATCCAGATGTGCATCTGAAACTACTACTGGTCTTCCAGGGTACGATCAAAGCGTAGACTGTTTGAGACATTACTCCCATGGAGGAAAGTGCGCATGGTGACTGTTGTATTCAATCCCGATGCAATTTTGGTTTCATCAAAACTCTGATAGTCCACAGATTACAGAATGCCTCCAGATGTGCATCGGAAACAACTACTGGTCTTCCAGGAAACGATCAAAACGAAGACTGTTATAGACATTACTCCCATGGAGGTAAGTGCGCATGGTGACTGTTGTGTTCAATCCCGATGCAATTTCTGTGTTTCATCAACACTCAGATAATCCACAGATTACAGAATGCCTCCAGATGTGCATCGGAAATTACTACTAGTCTTCCAGGGAACTATCAATGCGTAGACTGTTTGAGACATTACTCCCATGGAGGTAAGTGCGCATGGTGACTGTTGTATTAAATCCTGATGCAAATTCTGTGTTTAATCAACACTCTGATAGTCCACAGATTGCAGAATGCTTCCAGATGTGCAATGGAAACTGCCACTGGTCTTCCAGGAAACGATCAAAGCGTAGACTGTTTGAAACATTACTCCCATGGAGGAAAGTGCGAATGGTGACTGTTGTATTCAATCCCGATTCGATTTCTGTATTTCATCAACACTATGACAGTCCACAGATTACAGAATTCCTCCAGATGTTAAGCGGAAACTACTACTGGTCTTCCAGGAAACGATCAAAGCGTAAACTGTTTGAGACATTAATCACATGGACTAAAGTGCGCATGGTGTCTGTTGTATTCAATCCCGATGCAATTTCTGTGTTTAATCAACACTCTGATAGTCCACAGATTACGGACTGCCTCCAGATGTGAATCGGAAACTAATACTGGTCCTCCAGGGTCCGATCAAAGCGTAGACTGTTTGCGACATTACTCCCATGGAGGAAAGTGGGCATGGTGACTGTTGTATTCAGTCCCCATTCGATTTCTGTGTTTCATCAACACTCTGATAGTCCACAGATTACGGAATTATTCCAGATGTGCATCGGAAACTTCTACTGGTCTTCCAGGGAACGATCAAAGCGTAGACTGTTTGAGACATTACTCTCATGGAGGTAAGTGCGCATGGTGACTGTTGTATTAAATCCCGATGCAAATTCTGTGTTTAATCAACACTCTGATAGTCCACAGATTACAGAATGCTTCCAGATGTGCAATGGAAACTGCCACTGGTCTTCCAGGAAACGATCAAAGCGTAGACTGTTTGAGACATTACTCCCATGGAGGAAAGTGCGCATGGTGACTGTTGTATTCAATCCCGATTCGATTTCTGTGTTTCATCAACACTGTGATAGTCCACAGATTACAGAATTCCTCCAGATGTGCATCGGAAACTACCACTGGACTTCCAGGAAACGATCAAAGCGTAAACTGTTTGAGACATCAATCCCATGGAGGAAAGTGCGCATGGTGACTGTCGTATTCAATCCCGATGCAATTTCTGTGTTTCATCAACACTCTGATAATCCACAGATTACAGAATGTTTCCAGATGTGCATCGGAAACTACTACTAGTCATCCAGGGAAAGATCAAAGTGTAGACTGTTTGAGACATTACTCCCACGGAGGTAAGTGCGCATGGTGACTGTTGTATTCAAATCCGATGCAAATTCTGTGTTTCATCAACACTCTGATAATCCACAGATTACAGAATGGCTCCAGATGTGCAATGGAAACTACCACTGGTCTTCCAGGAAACGATCAAAGCGTAGACTGTTTGAGACATTACTCCCATGGAGGAAAGTGTGCATGGTGTCTGTAGTATTCAATCCCGAAGCAATTTCTGTGTTTCATCAACATTCTGATAGTCCACAGATTACAGAATGCCTCCAGATGTTCATCGGAAACTGCCACTGGTCTTCCAGGGAACGATCAAGTGTAGACTGTTTGAGACATTACTCCCTTGGAGCAAAGTGCGCATGGTGATTGTTGTATTCAATCCCGATGCAAATTCTGTGCTTAAACAACACTCTGACAGTCCACAGATTACAGAATGCCTCCAGATGTGCAATGGAAACTACCTCTGGTCTTCCAGGAAACGATCAAAGCTTAGACTGGTTGAGACATTACTCCCATGGAGGAAAGTGCGCATGGTGACTGTTGTATTCAATCCCGATGCAATATCTGTGTTTCATCAACACTCTGGTAGTCGACAGAATACAGAATGCCTCCAGATGTGCATCGGAAACTACTACTGGTCTTCCAGGAAACGATCAAAGCGTAGACGGTTTGAGACATTACTCCCACGGAGGAATGTGGGCATTGATACTGTTGTATTCAATCGCGATGCAATTTCTGTGTTTCATCAACACTCTCATAGTCCACAGACTACAGAATGACTCCAGATGTGCATCGGAAACTACTACCGGTCTTCCAGGGAACGATGAAAGCGTATACTGTTTGAGACATTACTCCCATGGAGGTAAGGGCGCATGGTGACTGTTGTATTCAATCCCGATGCAATTTTTGTTTCATCAACACTCTGATAGTCCACAGATTACAGAATGCCTGTAGATGTGCATCGGAAACTACTACTGGTCTTCCAGGGAACGATCAATGCGTAAACTCTTTGAGACATTACTCCCATGCAGGGAAGTGCGCATGGTGACTGTTGTATTCAATCCCGATGCAATTTCGGTGTTTCATCAACACTCTGATAGTCCACAGATTACAGAATGCCTCCAGATGTGCATCGGAAACTACCACTGGTCTACCAAGAACCGATCAAAGCGTAGAGTGTTTGAGACATTACTCCCATGGAGGTAACTGCGCATGGTGACTGTTGTATTCAATCCCGATGCAATTTCTGTGTTTCATCAAAACTCTGATAGTCCACAGATTACAGAATGCCTCCAGATGTGCATCGGAAACTACTACTTGTCTTCCAGGGAACGATCAAAGCGTAAACTCTTTGAGACATTACTCCCATGCAGGGAAGTGCGCATGGTGACTATTGTATTCAATCCCGATGCAATTTCTGTGTTTCATCAACACTCAGATAATCCACAGATTACAGAATGCCTAAAGATGTGAATCGGAAATTACTACAGGTTGTCCAGGGAACGATGAAAGCGTAGACTGTTTGGGACATTACTCCCATGGAGGTAAGTGCGCATGGTGACTGTTGTATTCAATCCCGATGCAAATTCTGTGTTTAATCAACACTCTGATAGTCCACAGATTACAGAATGCCTCCAGATGTGCAATGAAAACTGCCACTGGTCTTCCAGGAAACGATCAAAGCGTAGATTGTTTGAGACATTACTCCCATGCAGGAAAGTGCGCATGGTGACTGTTGTATTCAATTCCAATGCAATTTTGGTTTCATCTACACTCTGATAGTCCACAGATTACAGAATACCTGTAGATGTGCATCGGAAACTACTACTGGTCTTCCAGGGAACGATCAATGCGTAAACTCTTTGAGACATTACTCCCATGCAGGGAAGTGCGCATGGTGACTGTTGTATTCAATCCCGATGCAATTTCTGTGTTTCATCAAAACTCTGATAGTCCACAGATTACAGAATGCCTCCAGATGTGCATCGGAAACTACTACTTGTCTTCCAGGGAACGAACAAAACGTAAACTCTTTGAGACAGTACTCCCATGGAGGGAAGTGCGCATGGTGACTTTTGTATTCAATTCCAATGCAATTTTGGTTTCATCTACACTCTGATAGTCCACAGATTACAGAATGCCTGTAGATGTGCATCGGAAACTACTACTGGTCTTCCAGGGAACGATCAATGCGTAAACTCTTTGAGACATTACTCCCATGGAGGTAAGTGCGCATGGTGACTGTTGTATTAAATCCCGATGCAAATTCTGTGTTTAATCAACACTCTGATAGTCCACAGATTACAGAATGCTTCCAGATGTGCAATGGAAACTACCACTGGACTTCCAGGAAACGATCAAAGCGTAAACTGTTTGAGACATCAATCCCATGGAGGAAAGTGCGCATGGTGACTGTCGTATTCAATCCCGATGCAATTTCTGTGTTTCATCAACACTCTGATAATCCACAGATTACAGAATGTTTCCAGATGTGCATCGGAAACTACTACTGGTCATCCAGGGAAAGATCAAAGTGTAGACTGTTTGAGACATTACTCCCATGGAGGTAAGTGCGCATGGTGACTGTTGTATTCAAATCCGATGCAAATTCTGTGTTTCATCAACACTCTGATAATCCACAGATTACAGAATGGCTCCAGATGTGCAATGGAAACTACCACTGGTCTTCCAGGAAACGATCAAAGCGTAGACTGTTTGAGACATTACTCCCATGGAGGAAAGTGTGAATGATGTCTGTAGTATTCAATCCCGAAGCAATTTCTGTGTTTCATCAACATTCTGATAGTCCACAGATTACAGAATGCCTCCAGATGTTCATCGGAAACTGCCACTGGTCTTCCAGGGAACGATCAAGTGTAGACTGTTTGAGACATTACTCCCATGGAGGAAAGTGCGCATGGTGACTGTTGTATTCAATCCCGATGCAATTTCTGTGTTTCATCAACACTCTGGTAGTCGACAGAATACCGAATGCCTCCAGATGTGCATCGGAAACTACTACTGGTCTTCCAGGAAACGATCAAAGCGTAGACGGTTTGAGACATTACTCCCACGGAGGAATGTGGGCATGGTTACTGTTGTATTCAATCGCGATGCAATTTTTGTTTCATCAACACTCTGATAGTCCACAGATTACAGAATGCCTATAGATGTGCATCGGAAACTACTAGTGGTCATCCAGGAAACGATCAAAGAGTAGACTGTTTGAGACATTACTCCCATGGAGGTATGTGCGCATGGTGACAGTTGTAGTCAATCCCAATGCAAATTCTGTGTTGAATCAACACTCTGATAGTCAATAGATTACAGAATGCCTCCAGATGTGAATCGGAAACTACTACTGGTCTTCCAGGGTAGGATCAAAACGTAGACTGTTTGCGACATTACTCCCATGGAGGAAAGTGGGCATGGTGACTGTTGTATTCAATCCACATTCGATGTCTGTGTTTCATCAACACTCTGATAGTCCACAGATTACAGAATTAATCCAGATGTGCATCGGAAACTTCTACTGGTCTTCCACGGAACGATCAAAGCATTAAGTCTTTGAGACATTACTCCCATGGAGGAAAGTGCGCATGGTGACTGTTGTATTCAATCCCGAAGCCATTTCTGTGTTTCATCAACACTCTGATAGTCCACAAATTACCGAATGCCACCAGATGTGCACCGGAAACTGCTAGTGGTCTTTCAGGGAACGATCAAAGCGTAGACTGTTTGAGACATTACTCCCATGGAGGAAAGTGCGCATGGTGAATGTTGTATTCAATCCCGATTCGATTTCTGTGTTTCATCAACACTCTGATAGTCCACAGATTACAGAATGCCTCCAGATGTTCTTCGTAAACTACTACTGGTCTACCAGGAAACGATCAAACCGTAGACTGTTTGAGAAATTACTCCCATGGAGGTAACTGCGCATGATGAATGTCGTATTCAATACCGATGTAATTTTTGCGTTTCATCAACACTCTGATAGTCCACAGATTACAGAATACCTCCAGATGTGCATCGGAAAATACTACTTGTCTTCCAGGGAACGATCAAAGCGTAAACTCTTTGAGACATTCCCCCCATGGAGGGAAGTCCGCATGGTGACTTTTGTATTCAGTCTTGATGCAATTTCTGTGTTTCATCAACACTCTGATAGTCAACAGATTACAGAATGCCTCCAGATGTGCATCGCAAACTGCTACTGGTCTTCCAGGAAACGATCAAAGCCTAGACTGTTTGAGACATTACTCCTATGGAGGAAAGTGCGCATGGCGACTGCTGTATTCAATCCCGATGCAATTTCTGTGTTTCATCAACACTCTGATAGTCGACAGATTACAGAATGCCTCCAGATGTGCATCGGAAACTACTACTGGTCTTAAAGGAAACGATCAAAGCATAGACTGTTTGAGACATTACTCCCATGGAGGTAACAGCGCATGGTGAATGTTGTAGTCAATCCCAATGCTAATTCTGTGTTTAATCAACACTCTGATAGTCCACAGATTACAGAACGCCTCCAGATGTGCATTGGAAACTACTACTGGTCTTCCATGGAACGATCAAATCGTAAACTCTTTGAGACATTACTCCCATGCAGGGAAGTGCGCATGGTGACTGTTGTATTCAATCCCGATGCTATTTCGGTGTTTCATCAACACTCTGATAGTCCACAGGTTACAGAATGCCTCCAGATATGCATCGGAAACTACTACTGGTCTTCCAGGGAACGATCAAAGCGTAAACTCTTTGAGACATTACTCCCATGGAGGAAAGTGCGCATGGTGACTGTTGTATTCAATCCCGATGCGAATTCTGTGTTTAATCAACACTCTGATAGTCCACAGATTACAGAATTCCTCCAAATGTGCATCCTAAACCACTACTGGTCTTCTTGGGAACCATCAAAACGTAGACTGTTTTGGACATTACTCGTATGGAGGAAAGTGCGCATGGTGACTGTTGTATTCAATACCGATGCAATTTCTGTGTTTCATCAACACTCTGATAGTCCACAGGTTACAGAATACCTCCAGATGTGCATCGGAAAATACTACTGGTCTTCCAATTAACGATGAAAGCGTATACTGTTTGAGACATTACTCCCATGGAGGTAAGGGCGCATGGTGACAGTTATATTCAATCCCGATGCAATTTTGGTTTCATCAACAATCTGATAGTCCACAGATTACAGAATGCCTCCAGATGTGCATTGGAAACTACTACTGGTCTTCCAGGAAACGATCAAAGCGTAGACGGTTTGAGACATTACTCCCATGGAGGTAAGTGCGCATGGTGACAGTTGTAGTCAATCCCAATGCTAATTCTTTGTTTAATCAACACTCTGATAGTCCACAGATTACAGAATGCCTCCAGATGTGTATCGGAAACTACTACTGGTCTTCCAGGGTACGATCAAAGCGTAGACTGTTTGCGACATTACTCCCATGGAGGAAAGTGGGCATGGTGACTGTTGTATTCAATCCCGTTGCAATTTCTGTGTTTCATCAACACTTTGATAGTCCACAAATTACCGAATGCTACCAGATGTGCATCGAAAACTGCTAGTGGTCTTCCAGGGAACGATCAAAGAGTAGACTGTTTGAGACATTACTCCCATGAAGGAAAGTGCGCATGCGGACTGTTGTATTCAACCCAATGCAATTTTGGTTTCATCTACACTCTGATAGTCCACAGGTTAGAGAATGCCTCCAGATGTACATCGGAAACTACTACTGGTCTTCCAGGGAACGATCAAAGCGTAAACTCTTAGAGACATTACTCCCATGCAGGGAACTGCGCATGGTGTCTGTTGTATTCAATCCCGATGCAATTTCGGTGTTTCATCAACACTCTGATAGTCCACAGGTTACAGAATGCCTCCAGATGTGCATCGGAAACTACTACTGGTCTTCCAGGGAACGATCAAAGCGTAAATTCTTTGAGACATTTCTCCCATGCAGGTAAGTGCGCATGGTGACTGTTGTATTCAATCCCGATGCAATTTCGGTGTTTCATCAACACTGTGATAGTCACAGATTATAGAATGCTTCCAGATGTGCATCGGAAACTACTACTGGTCTACCAGGAAACGATCAAAGCGTAGACTGTTTGAGACATTACTCCCATTGAGGTAACAGCGCATGGTGACTGTTGTATTCAATCCCGATGCAATTTCTGTGTTTCATCAACACTCCGATAGTCCACAGATTACAGAATGCCTCCAGATGTGCATCGGAAACTACTACTGGTCTTCCAGGGAACGATCAAATCGTAAACTCTTTGAGACATTACTCCCTTGCAGGGAAGTGCGCATGGTGACTGTTGTATTCAATCCCGATGCAATTTCTGTGTTTCATCAACACTCAAATAATCCACAGATTACAGAATGCCTCCAGATGTGCATCGGAAATTACTACAGGTCTTCCTGGGAACGATCAAAGCGTAGACTGTTTGAGACACTACTCCCATGGAGGTAAGTGCGCATGGTGACTGTTGTATTCATTCCCGATTAAAATTCTGTGTTTAATCAGCACTCTGATAGTCCACAGATTACAGAATGCCTCCAGATGTGCAATGGAAACTGCCACTGGTCTTCCAGGAAACGATCAAAGCGTAGACTGTTTGAGACATTACTCCCATGGAGGAATGTGCGAATGGTGACTGTTTGAATTCAATCCCGATTCGATTTCTGTGTTTCATCAACACTCTGATAGTCCACAGATTACAGAATTCCTCCACATGTGCATCCTAAACTACTACTGGTCTTCTTGGGAACCATCAAAAACGTAGACTGTTTGAGACATTACTCCCATGGAGGAAAGTGCGCATGGTGACTGTTGTATTCAATCCCAACGCAATTTCTGTGTTTCATCAAGACTCCGATAGTCCACAGATTACAGAATGCCTCCAGACGGGCATCGGAAAGTACTACCGGTCTTCCAGGGAACGATCAAAGCGTTAACTCTTTGTGACATTACTCCCATGGAGGAAAGTGCGCATGGTGACTGTTGTATTCAATCCCGATGCAATTTCTGTGTTTCATCAACACTCTGATAGTCCACAGATTACAGAATTCCTCCAGATGTGCATCGGAAACTGCTACTGGTCTTTCAGGACACGATGAAATTGTAGACTGTTTGAGACATTACTCCCATGGAGGAAAGTGAGCATGGTGACTGTTGTATTCAATCCCAACGCGATTTCTGTGTTTCTTCAAGACTCCGTTAGTCCACAGATTACAGAATGCCTCCAGATGGGCATCGGAAAGTACCACTGGTCTTCCAGGGAACGATCAAAGCGTAAACTTTTTGTGACATTACTCCCATGGAGGAAAGTGCGCATGGTGACTGTTGTATTCAATCCCGATGCAATTTCTGTGTTTCATCAACACTCTGATAGTCGACAGATTACAGAATGCCTCCAGATGTGCATCGGAAAATACTACTGGTCTTCCAGGAAACGATCAAAGCGTAGACTGTTTGAGACATTACTCCCACGGAGGAATGTGCTCATGGTGACTGTTGTATTCAATCGCGATGCAATTTCTGTGTTTCATCAACACTCTGATAGTCCACACACTACAGAATGACTACAGATGTGCATCGGAAACTACTACTGTTCTTCCAAGGAACGATGAAAGCGTATACTGTTTGAGACACTACTCCCATGGAGGTAAGTGCGCATGGTGACTGTTGTATTCAAACCCGATGCAATTTTGGTTTCATCAGCACTCAGATAGTCCACAGATTACAGAATGCCTCCAGATGTGCATTGGAAACTACTACTGGTCTTCCAGGGAACGATCAAAGCGTAGACAGTTTGAGACATTACTCCCATGAAGGAATGTGCGTATGGTTTCTGTTGTATTCAATCCCGATGCAATATCTGTGTTTCATTAACACTCTGATACTCCACAGATTACAGAATGCCTCCAGATGTGCATCGGAGCCTATTACAATGAGTTCCAGGGAACGATCAAAGCGTAGACTCTTTGAGACAATACTCCAATGCAGGAATGTGCGCATGGTGACTGTTGTATTCAATCCCGATGCAATTTCTGTGTTTCATCAACACTCTGATAGACCACAGATTACAGAATGCCTCCAAATGTGAATCGGAAACTACTACTGGTCTTCCAGGGAACCATCAAAGCGTAGACTGTTTGAGACAATACTCCCATGGAGGAAACTGCACATGGTGACTGTTGTATTCAAACCCGATGCAATTTCTGTGTTTCATCAACACACAGATAGCCCACAGATTACAGAATGCCTCCAGATGTGCATCGGAAACTACTACAGGTCTTCCAGGGAGCGATCAAAGCGTAGACTGTTTGCGACATTACTCCCATGGAGGAAAGTGGGCATGGTGACTGTTGTATTCAACCAAGATGCAATTTCTGTGTTTCATCAACACTCTGATAATCCAGAGTTTACAGAATGCCACCAGATGTGCGTCGTAAATTACTACTGGTCTTCCTGGGAACCATCAAAGCGTAGACTGTTTGAGACATTACTCCCATGGAGGAAAGTGCGCATGGTGTCTGTTGTATTCAATCCCGAAGCAATTTCTGTGTTTCATCAACACTCCGATAGTCCACAGAATACAGAATGCCTCCAGATGGGCATCGGAAAGTACTACTGGTCTTCCAGGGAACGATCAAAGCGTAAACTCTTTGTGACATTACTCCCATTTAGGAAAGTGCGCATGGTGACTGTTGTATTCAATCCCGATGCAATTTCTGTGTTTCATCAACACTCTGATAGTCCACAGATTACAGAATGCCTCCAGATGTGCATCGGAAACTGCTACTGGTCTTTCGGGACACGATCAAAGCGTAGACTGTTTGAGACATTACTACCATGGAGGAAAGTGCGCATGGTGACTGTTGTATTCAATCCCGATGCAATTTTGGTTTCATCAACACTCAGATAGTCCACAGATTACAGAATGCCTCCAGATGTTCTTCGTAAACTACTACTGGTCTACCAGGAAACGATCAAACCGTAGACTGTTTGAGAAATTACTCCCATGGAGGTAACTGCGCATGGTGACTGTTGTATTCAATACCGATGCAATTGCTGTGTTTCATCAACACTCTGATAGTTCACAGATTACAGAATGCCTCCAGATGTGCATCGAAAAATACTACTTGTCTTCCAGGAACGATCAAAGCGTAAACTCTTTGAGACATTACTCCCCTGGAGGGAAGTGCGCATGGTGACTTTTGTATTCAATCTTGATGCAATTTCTGTGTTTCATCAACACTCTGATAGTCGACAGATTACAGAATGCCTCCAGATGTCCATCGGAAACTACTACTGGTCTTCCAGGAAACGATCAAAGCGTAGACTGTTTGAGACATTACTCCCACGGAGGAATGTGCGCATGGTGACTGTTGTATTCAATCCCGATGCAATTTCTGTGTTTCATCAACACTTTGATAGTGTTCAGACTACAGAATGACTACAGATGTGCATCGGAAACTACTACTGGTCTTCCAAGGAACGATGAAAGCGTATACTGTTTGAGACATTGCTCCCATGGAGGTAAGGGCGCATGGTGACTGTTGTATTCAATCCCGATGCGATTTTGGTTTCATCAACACTCTGATAGTCCACAGATTGCAGAATGCCTCCAGATGTGCATTGGAAACTACTACTGGTCTGCCAGGAAACGATCAAAGCGTAGACAATATGAGACATTACTCCCATGGAGGTAAGTGCGCATGGTGACAGTTGTAGTCAATCCCAATGCAAATTCTGTGTTTATTCAACACTCTGATAGTCCACAGATTACAGAATGCCTCCAGATGTGAATCGGAAACTACTTCTGGTCTTCCAGGGTACGATCAAAGCGTAGACTGTTTGCGACATTACTCCCATGGAGGAAAGTGGGCATGGTGACTGTTGTATTCAATCCCGATGCAATTTTGGTTTCATCAACACTCAGATAGTCCACAGATTACAGAATGCCTCCAGATGTTCTTCGTAAACTACTACTGGTCTACCAGGAAACGATCAAACCGTAGACTGTTTGAGAATTTACTCCCATGGAGGTAACTGCGCATGGTGACTGTTGTATTCAATACCGATGCAATTTCTGTGTTTCATCAACACTTTGATAGTCCACAGATTACAGAATGCCTCCAGATGTGCATCGGAAAATACTACTTGTCTTCCAGGAACGATCAAAGCGTAAACTCTTTGAGACATTACTCCCCTGGAGGGAAGTGCCCATGGTGACTTTTGTATTCAATCTTGATGCAATTTCTGTGTTTCATCAACACTCTGATAGTCGACAGATTACAGAATGCCTCCAGATGTGCATCGGAAACTACTACTGGTCTTCCAGGAAACGATCAAAGCGTAGACTGTTTGAGACATTACTCCCACGAGGAATGTGCGCATGGTGACTGTTGTATTCAATCGCGATGCAATTTCAGTGTTTTATCAACACTCTGATAGTCCACAGACTACTGAATGACTACAGATGTGCATCGGAAACTACTACTGGTCTTCCAGGAAACGATCAAAGCGTAGACTGTTTGAGACATTACTCCCACGGAGGAATGTGCGCATGGTGACTGTTGTATTCAATCCCGATGCAATTTCTGTGTTTCATCAACACTCTGATAGTCCACAGACTACAGAATGACTACAGATGTGCATCGGAAACTTCTACTGATCTTCCAAGGAACGATGAAAGCGTATACTGTTTGAGACATTGCTCCCATGGAGGTAAGGGCGCATTGTGACTTTTGTATTCAATCCCGATGCAATTTCTGTGTTTCATCAACACTCTGATAGTCCACAGATTGCAGAATGCCTCCAGATGAGCATTGGAAACCAACTACTGGTCTTCCAGGAAACGATCAAAGCGTAGACAATTTAAGACATTACTCCCATGGAGGTAAGTACGCATGGTGACAGTTGTAGTCAATCCCAATGCAAATTCTGTGTTTAATCAACACTCTGATAGTTCACAGATTACAGAATGACTCCAGATGTGAATCGGAAACTACTACTGGTCTTCCAGGGTACGATCAAAGCGTAGACTGTTTGCGACATTACTCCCATGGAGGAAAGTGGGCATGGTGACTGTTGTATTCAATCCCGATGCAAATTTGGTTTTATCAACACTCTGATAGTCCACAGATTACAGAATGCCTCCAGATGTGCATCGGAAACTACTACTGGTCTACCAGGAACGATCAAAGCGTAGACTGTTTGAGACATTACTCCCATGGAGGAAAGTGCGCATGGTGTCTGTTGTATTCAATCCCGAAGCAATTTCTGTGTTTCATCAACACTCCGATAGTCCACAGAATACAGAATGCCTCCAGATGGGCATCGGAAAGTACTACTGGTCTTCCAGGGAACGATCAAAGCGTAAACTCTTTGTGACATTACTCCCATTTAGGAAAGTGCGCATGGTGACTGTTGTATTCAATCCCGATGCAATTTCTGTGTTTCATCAACACTCTGATAGTCCACAGATTACAGAATGCCTCCAGATGTGCATCGGAAACTGCTACTGGTCTTTCGGGACACGATCAAAGCGTAGACTGTTTGAGACATTACTACCATGGAGGAAAGTGCGCATGGTGACTGTTGTATTCAATCCCGATGCAATTTTGGTTTCATCAACACTCAGATAGTCCACAGATTACAGAATGCCTCCAGATGTTCTTCGTAAACTACTACTGGTCTACCAGGAAACGATCAAACCGTAGACTGTTTGAGAAATTACTCCCATGGAGGTAACTGCGCATGGTGACTGTTGTATTCAATACCGATGCAATTGCTGTGTTTCATCAACACTCTGATAGTTCACAGATTACAGAATGCCTCCAGATGTGCATCGAAAAATACTACTTGTCTTCCAGGAACGATCAAAGCGTAAACTCTTTGAGACATTACTCCCCTGGAGGGAAGTGCGCATGGTGACTTTTGTATTCAATCTTGATGCAATTTCTGTGTTTCATCAACACTCTGATAGTCGACAGATTACAGAATGCCTCCAGATGTCCATCGGAAACTACTACTGGTCTTCCAGGAAACGATCAAAGCGTAGACTGTTTGAGACATTACTCCCACGGAGGAATGTGCGCATGGTGACTGTTGTATTCAATCCCGATGCAATTTCTGTGTTTCATCAACACTTTGATAGTGTTCAGACTACAGAATGACTACAGATGTGCATCGGAAACTACTACTGGTCTTCCAAGGAACGATGAAAGCGTATACTGTTTGAGACATTGCTCCCATGGAGGTAAGGGCGCATGGTGACTGTTGTATTCAATCCCGATGCGATTTTGGTTTCATCAACACTCTGATAGTCCACAGATTGCAGAATGCCTCCAGATGTGCATTGGAAACTACTACTGGTCTGCCAGGAGACGATCAAAGCGTAGACAATATGAGACATTACTCCCATGGAGGTAAGTGCGCATGGTGACAGTTGTAGTCAATCCCAATGCAAATTCTGTGTTTATTCAACACTCTGATAGTCCACAGATTACAGAATGCCTCCAGATGTGAATCGGAAACTACTTCTGGTCTTCCAGGGTACGATCAAAGCGTAGACTGTTTGCGACATTACTCCCATGGAGGAAAGTGGGCATGGTGACTGTTGTATTCAATCCCGATGCAATTTTGGTTTCATCAACACTCAGATAGTCCACAGATTACAGAATGCCTCCAGATGTTCTTCGTAAACTACTACTGGTCTACCAGGAAACGATCAAACCGTAGACTGTTTGAGAATTTACTCCCATGGAGGTAACTGCGCATGGTGACTGTTGTATTCAATACCGATGCAATTTCTGTGTTTCATCAACACTTTGATAGTCCACAGATTACAGAATGCCTCCAGATGTGCATCGGAAAATACTACTTGTCTTCCAGGAACGATCAAAGCGTAAACTCTTTGAGACATTACTCCCCTGGAGGGAAGTGCCCATGGTGACTTTTGTATTCAATCTTGATGCAATTTCTGTGTTTCATCAACACTCTGATAGTCGACAGATTACAGAATGCCTCCAGATGTGCATCGGAAACTACTACTGGTCTTCCAGGAAACGATCAAAGCGTAGACTGTTTGAGACATTACTCCCACGAGGAATGTGCGCATGGTGACTGTTGTATTCAATCGCGATGCAATTTCAGTGTTTTATCAACACTCTGATAGTCCACAGACTACTGAATGACTACAGATGTGCATCGGAAACTACTACTGGTCTTCCAGGAAACGATCAAAGCGTAGACTGTTTGAGACATTACTCCCACGGAGGAATGTGCGCATGGTGACTGTTGTATTCAATCCCGATGCAATTTCTGTGTTTCATCAACACTCTGATAGTCCACAGACTACAGAATGACTACAGATGTGCATCGGAAACTTCTACTGGTCTTCCAAGGAACGATGAAAGCGTATACTGTTTGAGACATTGCTCCCATGGAGGTAAGGGCGCATTGTGACTTTTGTATTCAATCCCGATGCAATTTCTGTGTTTCATCAACACTCTGATAGTCCACAGATTGCAGAATGCCTCCAGATGAGCATTGGAAACCAACTACTGGTCTTCCAGGAAACGATCAAAGCGTAGACAATTTAAGACATTACTCCCATGGAGGTAAGTACGCATGGTGACAGTTGTAGTCAATCCCAATGCAAATTCTGTGTTTAATCAACACTCTGATAGTTCACAGATTACAGAATGACTCCAGATGTGAATCGGAAACTACTACTGGTCTTCCAGGGTACGATCAAAGCGTAGACTGTTTGCGACATTACTCCCATGGAGGAAAGTGGGCATGGTGACTGTTGTATTCAATCCCGATGCAAATTTGGTTTTATCAACACTCTGATAGTCCACAGATTACAGAATGCCTCCAGATGTGCATCGGAAACTACTACTGGTCTACCAGGAACGATCAAAGCGTAGAGTGTTTGAGACACTACTTCCATGGAGGTAACTGCGCATGGTGACTGTTGTATTCAACCCCGAAGCAATTTCTGTGTTTCATCAACACTCTGATAGTCCAAAGATTACAGAATGCCTCCAGATGGGCATCGGAAACTCCTACTGGTCTTCCAGGGAACGATCAAAGTTAAACTCTTTGAGACATTACGCCCATGGAGGGAAGTGCGCATGGTGACTGTTGTATTCAATCCCGATTCAATTGTGGTTTCATCAACACTCCGATAGTCCACAGACTACAGAATGCCTCCAGATGTGCATCGGAAACTACTACTGGTATTTTAGGGAACGATCAAAGCGTAGACTGTTTGAGACATTACTCCCATGGAGGTAACTGCGCATGGTGAGTGTTGTATTCAATCCCGATGCAATTTCTGTGTTTCATCAACACTCTGATAGTCCACAGATTACAGAATGCCTCCAAATGTGAATCGGATACTACTACTGGTCTTCCAGGGAACGATCAAAGCGTAGACAGTTTGAGACATTACTCACTTGAAGGAATGTGCGTATGGTTTCTGTTGTATTCAATCCCGATGCAATTTCTGTGTTTCATTAACACTCTGATACTCCACAGATTACAGAATGCCTCCAGATGTGCATCGGAGCCTATTACAATGAGTTCCAGGGAACGATCAAAGCGTAGACTCTTTGAGACAATACTCCAATGCAGGAATGTGCGCATGGTGACTGTTGTATTCAATCCCGATGCAATTTCTGTGTTTCATCAACACTCTGATAGTCCACAGATTACAGAATGCCTCCAAATGTGAATCGGAAACTACTACTGGTCTTCCAGGGAACCATCAAAGCGTAGACTGTTTGAGACAATACTCCCATGGAGGAAACTGCACATGGTGACTGTTGTATTCAAACCCGATGCAATTTCTGTGTTTCATCAACACTCAGATAGTCCACAGATTACAGAATGCCTCCAGATGTGCATCGGAAACTACTACAGGTCTTCCAGGGAGCGATCAAAGCGTAGACTGTTTGAGACATTACTCTCACGGAGGAATGTGCGCATGGTGACTGTTGTATTCAATCCCGATGCAATTTCTGTGTTTCATCAACACTCTGATAGTCCACAGACTACAGAATGACTACAGATGTGCATCGGAAACTACTACTGGTCTTCCAAGGAACGATGAAAGCGTATACTGTTTGAGACATTGCTCCCATGGAGGTAAGGGCGCATGGTGACTGTTGTATTCAATCCCGATGCAATTTTGGTTTCATCAACACTCTGATAGTCCACAGATTGCAGAATGCCTCCAGATGTGCATTGGAAACTACTACTGGTCTTCCAGGAAACGATCAAAGCGTAGACAATTTGAGACATTACTCCCATGGAGGTAAGTGCGCATGGTGACAGTTGTAGTCAATCCCAATGCAAATTCTGTGTTTATTCAACACTCTGATAGTCCACAGATTACAGAATGCCTCCAGATGTGAATCGGAAACTACTTCTGGCCTTTCAGGGTACGATCAAAGCGTAGACTGTTTGCGACATTACTCCCATGGAGGAAAGTGGGCATGGTGACTGTTGTATTCAATCCCGATGCAATTTTGATTTCATCAACACTCAGATAGTCCACAGATTACAGAATGCCTCCAGATGTTCTTCGTAAACTACTACTGGTCTACCAGGAAACGATCAAACCGTAGACTGTTTGAGAAATTACTCCCATGGAGGTAACTGCGCATGGTGACTGTTGTATTCAATCCCGATGCAATTTCTGTGTTTCATCAACACTCTGATAGTCCAAAGATTACAGAATGCCTCCAGATGGGCATCGGAAACTCCTACTGGTCTTCCAGGGAACGATCAAAGCGTAGAGTGTTTGAGACACTACTCCCATGAAGGTAACTGCGCATGGTGACTGTTGTATTCAATCCCGATGCAATTTCTGTGTTTCATCAACACTCTGATAGTCCAAAGATTACAGAATGCCTCCAGATGGGCATCGGAAACTCCTACTGGTCTTCCAGGGAACGATCAAAGCGTAAACTCTTTGAGACATTACGCCCATGGAGGGAAGTGCGCATGGTGACTGTTGTATTCAATACCGATTCAATTGTGGTTTCATCAACACTCCGATAGTCCACAGATTACAGAATGCCTCCAGATGTGCATCGGAAACTACTTCTGGTATTTTAGGGAACGATCAAAGCGTAGACTGTTTGAGACATTACTCCCATGGAGGTAACTGCGCATGGTGAGTGTTGTATTCAATCCCGATGCAATTTCTGTGTTTCATCAACACTCTGATAGTCCACAGATAACAGAATGCCTCCAGATGGGCATCGGAAACTACTACTGGTCTTCCAGGGATCGTTCAAAGCTTAAACACTTTGAGACATTACTCCCATGGAGGGAAGTGCGCATGGTGACTGTTGTATTCAATTCCGATGCAATTTCTGTGTTTCATCAACGCTCTGATAGTCCACAGATTACAGAATGCCTCCAGATGTGCAATGGAAACTACTACTGGTCTTCCAGGGAACGATCAAAGCGTAGACTGTTTGAGACATTACTCCCATGGAGGAAAGTGCGGTTGGTGACTGTTGTATTCAATCCCGATTACATTTCTGTGTTTCATCACGACTCTGATTGTCCACAGGTTACAGATTGTCTCCAGATGTGCATCGGAAACTACTACTGGTCTTCCAGGGAACGATCAAAGCGTATATTTTTTGAGACATTACTCCCATGGAGGAAAGTGCGCATGGTGACTTTTGTATTCAATCGCGATGCAATTTCGGTGTTTCCTCAACACTCTGATAGTCCACAGATTACAGAATGCCTCCAGATGTGCATCGGAAACTACTACTGGTCTTCCAGGGAACGATCAAAGCGTAGACAGTTTGAGACATTACTCCCATGAAGGAATGTGCGCATGGTTTCTGTTGTATTCAATCCCGATGCAATTTCTGTGTTTCATTAACACTCTGATACTACACAGATTACAGAATGCCTCCAGATGTGCATCGGAGCCTACTACAATGAGTTCCAGGGAACGATCAAAGCGTAGACTGTTTGAGACAATACTCCCATGCAGGAATGTGCGCATGTTGACAGTTGTATTCAATCCCGATGGAATTTCGGTGTTCCCTCAACACTCTGATAATCCACAGATTACAGAATGCCTCCAGATGTGCATCGGAAACTACTACTGGTCTTCCTGGGAACGATCAAAGCGTAGACTGTTTGAGACATTACTCCCATGGAGGGAAGTGCGCATGGTGACTGTTGTATTCAATATCGATGCAATTTCTGTGTTTCATCAACACTCTGATAGTCCACAGATTACAGAATGCCTCCAGATGTGCATCGGAAACTACTACTGGTCTTCCAGGGAACGATCAAAGCGTAGCCAGTTTGAGACATTACTCCCATGAAGGAATGTGCGCATGGTTTCTGTTGTATTCAATCCCGATGCAATTTCTGTGTTTCATTAACACTCTGATACTCCACAGATTACAGAATCCCTCCAGATGTGCATCGGAGCCTATTACAATGGGTTCCAGGGAACGATCAAAGCGTAGACTGTTTGAAACAATAATCCCATGCAGGAATGTGCGCATGGTGACTGTTGTATTCAATCTCGATGCAATTTCTGTGTTTAATCAACACTCTGATAGACCACAGATTACAGAATGCCTCCAAATGTGAATCGGAAACTACTACTGGTCTTCCAGGGAACCATCAAAGCGTAGACTGTTTGAGACAATACTCCCATGGAGGAAACTGCACATGGTGACTGTTGTATTCAAACCCGATGCAATTTCTGTGTTTCAACAACACTCAGATAGTCCAGAGATTACAGAATGCCTCCAGATGTGAATCGGAAACTACTACTGGTCTTCCAGGGAACCATCAAAGCGTAGACTGTTTGAGACAATACTCCCATGGAGGAAACTGCACATGGTGACTGTTGTATTCAAACCCGATGCAATTTCTGTGTTTCATCAACACTCAGATAGTCCACAGATTACAGAATGCCTCCAGATGTGCATCGGAAACTACTACAGGTCTTCCAGGGAGCGATCAAAGCGTAGACTGTTTGCGACATTACTCCCATGGAGGAAAGTGGGCATGGTGACTGTTGTATTCAACCAAGATGAAATTTCTGTGTTTCATCAACACTCTGATAATCCACAGTTTACAGAATGCCTCCAGATGTGCGTCGTAAATTACTACTGGTCTTCCTGGGAACCATCAAAGCGTAGACTGTTTGAGACATTACACCCATGGAGGAAAGTGCGCATGGTGTCTGTTGTATTCAATCCCGAAGCAATTTCTGTGTTTCATCAAGACTCCGATAGTCCACAGAATACAGAATGCCCCCAGATGGGCATCGGAAAGTACCACTGGTCTTCCAGGGAACGATCAAAGCGTAAACTCTTTGTGACAATTCTCCCATTTAATAAAGTGCGCATGGTGACTGTTGTATTCAATCCCGATGCAATTTCTGTGTTTCATCAACACTCTGATAGTCCACAGATTACAGAATGCCTCCAGATGTGCATCGGAAACTACTACTGGTCTTTCAGGACACGATCAAAGCGTAGACTGTTTGAGACATTACTACCATGGAGGAAAGTGCGCATGGTGACTGTTGTATTCAATCCCGATGCAATTTTGGTTTCATCAACACTCAGATAGTCCACAGATTACAGAATGCCTCCAGATGTTCTTCGTAAACTACTACTGGTCTACCAGGAAACGATCAAACCGTAGACTGTTTGAGAAATTACTCCCATGGAGGTAACTGCGCATGGTGACTGTTGTATTCAATACCGATGCAATTTCTGTGTTTCATCAACACTCTGATAGTTCACAGATTACAGAATGCCTCCAGATGTGCATCGGAAAATACTACTTGTCTTCCAGGAACGATCAAAGCGTAAACTCTTTGAGACATTACTCCCCTGGAGGGAAGTGCGCATGGTGACTTTTGTATTCAATCTTGATGCAATTTCTGTGTTTCATCAACACTCTGATAGTCGACAGATTACAGAATGCCTCCAGATGTCCATCGGAAACTACTACTGGTCTTCCAGGAAACGATCAAAGCGTAGACTGTTTGAGACATTACTCTCACGGAGGAATGTGCGCATGGTGACTGTTGTATTCAATCCCGATGCAATTTCTGTGTTTCATCAACACTCTGATAGTCCACAGACTACAGAATGACTACAGATGTGCATCGGAAACTACTACTGGTCTTCCAAGGAACGATGAAAGCGTATACTGTTTGAGACATTGCTCCCATGGAGGTAAGGGCGCATGGTGACTGTTGTATTCAATCCCGATGCAATTTTGGTTTCATCAACACTCTGATAGTCCACAGATTGCAGAATGCCTCCAGATGTGCATTGGAAACTACTACTGGTCTTCCAGGAAACGATCAAAGCGTAGACAATTTGAGACATTACTCCCATGGAGGTAAGTGCGCATGGTGACAGTTGTAGTCAATCCCAATGCAAATTCTGTGTTTATTCAACACTCTGATAGTCCACAGATTACAGAATGCCTCCAGATGTGAATCGGAAACTACTTCTGGCCTTCCAGGGTACGATCAAAGCGTAGACTGTTTGCGACATTACTCCCATGGAGGAAAGTGGGCATGGTGACTGTTGTATTCAATCCCGATGCAATTTTGATTTCATCAACACTCAGATAGTCCACAGATTACAGAATGCCTCCAGATGTTCTTCGTAAACTACTACTGGTCTACCAGGAAACGATCAAACCGTAGACTGTTTGAGAAATTACTCCCATGGAGGTAACTGCGCATGGTGACTGTTGTATTCAATCCCGATGCAATTTCTGTGTTTCATCAACACTCTGATAGTCCAAAGATTACAGAATGCCTCCAGATGGGCATCGGAAACTCCTACTGGTCTTCCAGGGAACGATCAAAGCGTAAACTCTTTGAGACATTACTCCCCTGGAGGGAAGTGCGCATGGTGACTTTTGTATTCAATCTTAATGCAATTTCTGTGTTTCATCAACACTCTGATAGTCGACAGATTACAGAATGCCTCCAGATGTGCATCGGAAACTACTACTGCTCTTCCAGGAAACGATCAAAGCGTAGAGTGTTTGAGACACTACTCCCATGAAGGTAACTGCGCATGGTGACTGTTGTATTCAATCCCGATGCAATTTCTGTGTTTCATCAACACTCTGATAGTCCAAAGATTACAGAATGCCTCCAGATGGGCATCGGAAACTCCTACTGGTCTTCCAGGGAACGATCAAAGCGTAAACTCTTTGAGACATTACGCCCATGGAGGGAAGTGCGCATGGTGACTGTTGTATTCAATACCGATTCAATTGTGGTTTCATCAACACTCCGATAGTCCACAGATTACAGAATGCCTCCAGATGTGCATCGGAAACTACTTCTGGTATTTTAGGGAACGATCAAAGCGTAGACTGTTTGAGACATTACTCCCATGGAGGTAACTGCGCATGGTGAGTGTTGTATTCAATCCCGATGCAATTTCTGTGTTTCATCAACACTCTGATAGTCCACAGATAACAGAATGCCTCCAGATGGGCATCGGAAACTACTACTGGTCTTCCAGGGAACGTTCAAAGCTTAAACACTTTGAGACATTACTCCCATGGAGGGAAGTGCGCATGGTGACTGTTGTATTCAATTCCGATGCAATTTCTGTGTTTCATCAACGCTCTGATAGTCCACAGATTACAGAATGCCTCCAGATGTGCAATGGAAACTACTACTGGTCTTCCAGGGAACGATCAAAGCGTAGACTGTTTGAGACATTACTCCCATGGAGGAAAGTGCGGTTGGTGACTGTTGTATTCAATCCCGATTACATTTCTGTGTTTCATCACGACTCTGATTGTCCACAGGTTACAGATTGTCTTCAGATGTGCATCGGAAACTACTACTGGTCTTCCAGGGAACGATCAAAGCGTATATTTTTTGAGACATTACTCCCATGGAGGAAAGTGCGCATGGTGACTTTTGTATTCAATCGCGATGCAATTTCGGTGTTTCCTCAACACTCTGATAGTCCACAGATTACAGAATGCCTCCAGATGTGCATCGGAAACTACTACTGGTCTTCCAGGGAACGATCAAAGCGTAGACAGTTTGAGACATTACTCCCATGAAGGAATGTGCGCATGGTTTCTGTTGTATTCAATCCCGATGCAATTTCTGTGTTTCATTAACACTCAGATACTACACAGATTACAGAATGCCTCCAGATGTGCATCGGAGCCTACTACAATGAGTTCCAGGGAACGATCAAAGCGTAGACTGTTTGAGACAATACTCCCATGCAGGAATGTGCGCATGTTGACAGTTGTATTCAATCCCGATGGAATTTCGGTGTTCCCTCAACACTCTGATAATCCACAGATTACAGAATGCCTCCAGATGTGCATCGGAAACTACTACTGGTCTTCCTGGGAACGATCAAAGCGTAGACTGTTTGAGACATTACTCCCATGGAGGGAAGTGCGCATGGTGACTGTTGTATTCAATATCGATGCAATTTCTGTGTTTCATCAACACTCTGATAGTCCACAGATTACAGAATGCCTCCAGATGTGCATCGGAAACTACTACTGGTCTTCCAGGGAACGATCAAAGCGTAGCCAGTTTGAGACATTACTCCCATGAAGGAATGTGCGCATGGTTTCTGTTGTATTCAATCCCGATGCAATTTCTGTGTTTCATTAACACTCTGATACTCCACAGATTACAGAATGCCTCCAGATGTGCATCGGAGCCTATTACAATGGGTTCCAGGGAACGATCAAAGCGTAGACTGTTTGAAACAATAATCCCATGCAGGAATGTGCGCATGGTGACTGTTGTATTCAATCTCGATGCAATTTCTGTGTTTAATCAACACTCTGATAGACCACAGATTACAGAATGCCTCCAAATGTGAATCGGAAACTACTACTGGTCTTCCAGGGAACCATCAAAGCGTAGACTGTTTGAGACAATACTCCCATGGAGGAAACTGCACATGGTGACTGTTGTATTCAAACCCGATGCAATTTCTGTGTTTCAACAACACTCAGATAGTCCAGAGATTACAGAATGCCTCCAGATGTGCATCGGAAACTACTACTGGTCTTCCAGGGAGCGATCAAGCGTAGACTGTTTGCGACATTACTCCCATGGAGGAAAGTGGGCATGGTGACTGTTGTATTCAACCCCGATGCAATTTCTGTGTTTCATCAACACTCTGATAATCCACAGATTACAGAATGCCTCCAGATGTGCGTCGTAAATTACTACTGGTCTTCCTGGGAACCATCAAAGCGTGGACTGTTTGAGACATTACTCCCATGGAGGAAAGTGCGCATGGTGACTGTTGTATTCAATCCCGATGCAATTTCTGTGTTTCATCAACACTCTGATAGTCCACAGATTACAGAATGCCTCCAGATGTGCATCGGAAACTACTACTGGTCTTCCAGGGAACGATCAAAGCGTAGACAGTTTGAGACATTACTCCCATGAAGGAATGTGCGCATGGTTTCTGTTGTGTTCAATCCCGATGCTATTTCTGTGTTTCATCTACACTCTGTTAGTAGACAGATTACAGAATGCCTCCAGATGTGCATCGGAGCCTATTACAATGAGTTCCAGGGAACGATCAAAGCTTAGACTGTTTGAGACAATACTCCCATGCAGGAATGTGCGCATGGTGACTGTTGTATTCAATCCCGATGCAATTTCTGTGTTTCATCAACACTCTGTTAGTCCACAGATTACAGAATGCCTCCAAATGTGAATCGGAAACTACTACTGGTCTTCCAGGGAACCATCAAAGCGTAGACTGTTTGATACAATACTCCCATGGAGGAAGCTGCACATGGTGACTGTTGTATTCAAACCCGATGAAATTTCTGTGTGTCATCAACACTCAGATAGTCCAGAGATTACAGAATGCCTCCAGATGTGCATCGGAAACTACTACTGGTCTTCCAGGGAGAGATCAAAGCGTAGACTGTTTGCGACATTTCTCCCATGGAGGAAGGTTGGCATGGTGACTGTTGTATTCAACCCCGATGCAATTTCTGTGTTTCATCAACACTCCGATAATCCACAGATTACAGAATGCCTCCAGATGTGCGTCGTAAATTACTACTGGTCCTCCTGGGAACCATCAAAGCCTAGACTTTTTGAGACATTTCTCCCATGGAGGAAAGTGCGCATGGTGATTGTTGTATTCAATCCCGAAGCAATTTCTGTGTTTCATCAAGACTCCGATAGTCCACAGAATACAGAATGCCTCCAGATGGGCATCGGAAAGTACTACTGGTCTTCCAGGGAACGATCAAAGCGTAAACTCTTTGTGACATTACTCCCATGGAGGAAAGTGCGCATGGTGACTATTGTATTCAATCTTGATGCAATTTCTGTGATTCATCAACACTCTGATAGTCAACAGATTACAGAATGCCTCCAGATGTGCATCGGAAACTGCTACTGGTCTTTCAGGACACGATCAAAGCGTAGACTGTTTGAGACATTACTCCCATGGAGGTAACTGCGCATGGTGACTGTTGTATTCAATCCCGATGCAATTTCTGTGTTTCATCAACACTCTGATAGTCCAAAGATTACAGAATGCCTCCAGATGGGCATCGGAAACTACTACTGGTCTTCCAGGGAACGATCAAAGCGTAAACTGTTTGAGACATTACTCCCATGAAGGAATGTGAGCATGGTTTCTGTTGTATTCAATCCCGATGCAATTTCTGTGTTTCATTAACACTCTGATACTACACAGATTACAGAATGCCTCCAGATGTGCATCGGAGCCTATTACAATGAGTTCCAGGGAACGATCAAAGCCTAGACTGATTGAGACAATACTCCCACGCAGGAATGTGCGCATGGTGACTGTTGTATTCAATCCCGATGCAATTTCGGTGTTTCCTCAACACTATGATAGTCCACAGATTACAGAATGCCCCCAGATGTGCATCGGAAACTACTACTGGTCTTCCTGGGAACGATCAAAGCGTAGACTGTTTGAGACGTTACTCCCATGGAGGAAACTGCACGTGGTGACTGTTGTATTCAAACCCGATGCAATTTCTGTGTTTCAACAAAACTCAGATAGTCCAGAGATTACAGAATGCCTCCAGATGTGCATTGGAAACTACTACTGGTCTTCCAGGGAGCGATCAAAGCGTAGACTGTTTGCGACATTACTCCCATGGAAGAAAGTGGGCATGGTGACTGCTGTATTCAACCCCGATGCAATTTCTGTGTTTCATCAACACTCTGATAATCCACAGATTACAGAATGCCTCCAGATGTGCGTCGTAAATTACTACTGGTCTTCCTGGGAACCATCAAAGCGTGGACTGTTTGAGACATTACTCCCATGGAGGAAAGTGCGCATGATGACTGTTGTATTCAATCCCGATGCAATTTCTGTGTTTCATCAACACTCTGATAGTCCACAGATTACAGAATGCCTCCAGATGTGCATCGGAAACTACTACTGGTCTTCCAGGGAACGACCAAAGCGTAGACAGTTTGATACATTACTTCCATGAAGGAATGTGCGCATAGTTTCAGTTGTATTCAATCCCGATGCAATTTCTGTGTTTCATTAACACTCTGTTACTCCACAGATTACAGAATGCCTCCAGATGTGCATCGGAGCCTATTACAATGAGTTCCAGGGAACGATCAAAGCTTAAACTGTTTGAGACAATACTCCCATGCAGGAATGTGCGCATGGTGACTGTTGTATTCAATCCCGATGCAATTTCTGTGTTTCATCAACACTCTGATAGTCCACAGATTACAGAATGCCTCCAAATGTGAATCGGAAACTACTACTGGTCTTCCAGGGAACCATCAAAGCGTAGACAGTTTGAGACATTACTCCCATGAAGGAATGTGCGCATGGTTTCTGTTGTATTCAATCCCGATGCTATTTCTGTGTTTCATTAACACTCTGTTACTCCACAGATTACAGAATGCCTCCAGATGTGCATCGCAGCCTATTACAAAGAGTTCCAGGGAACGATCAAAGCTCAGACTGTTTGAGACAATACTCCCATGCAGGAATGTGCGCATGGTGACTGTTGTATTCAATCCCGATGCAATCTCTGTGTTTCATCAACACTCTGATAGTCCACAGATTACAGAATGCCTCCAGATGTTCTTCGTAAACTACTACTAGTCTACCAGGAAACGATCAAACCGTAGACTGTTTGAGACATTACTCCCATGGAGGTAACTGCGCATGGTGACTGTTGTATTCAATCCCGATGCAATTTCTGTGTTTCATCAACACTCTGATAGTCCAAAGATTACAGAATGCCTCCAGATGGGCATCGGAAACTACTACTGGTCTTCCAGGGAACGACCAAAGCGTAAACTGTTTGAGACATTACTCCCATGAAGGAATGTGAGCATGGTTTCTGTTGTATTCAATCCCGATGCAATTTCTGTGTTTCATTAACACTCTGATACTACACAGATTACAGAATGCCTCCAGATGTGCATCGGAGCCTATTACAATGAGTTCCAGGGAACGATCAAAGCCTAGACTGATTGAGACAATACTCCCATGCAGGAATGTGCGCATGGTGACTGTTGTATTCAATCCCAATGCAATTTCGGTGTTTCCTCAACACTATGATAGTCCACAGATTACAGAATGCCTCCAGATGTGCATCGGAAACTACTACTGGTCTTCCTGGGAACGATCAAAGCGTAGACTGTTTGAGACAATACTCCCATGGAGGAAACTGCACATGGTGACTGTTGTATTCAAACACGATGCAATTTCTGTGTTTCAACAACACTCAGATAGTCCAGAGATTACAGAATGCCTCCAGATGTGCATCGGAAACTACTACTGGTCCTCCAGGGAGCGATCAAAGCGTAGACTGTTTGCGACATTACTCCCATGGAGGAAAGTGGGCATGGTGACTGTTGTATTCAACCCCGATGCAATTTCTGTGTTTCATCAACACTCTGATAATCCACAGTTTACAGAATGCCTCCAGATGTGCGTCGTAAATTACTACTGGTCTTCCTGGGAACCATCAAAGCGTAGACTGTTTGAGACATTACTCCCATGGAGGAAAGTGCGCATGATGACTGTTGTATTCAATCCCGATGCAATTTCTGTGTTTCATCAACACTCTGATAGTCCACAGATTACAGAATGCCTCCAAATGTGAATCGGAGCCTATTACAATGAGTTCCAGGGAACGATCAAAGCTCAAACTGTTTGAGACAATACTCCCATGCAGGAATGTGCGCATGCTGACTGTTGTATTCAATCCCGATGCAATTTCTGTGTTTCATCAACACTCTGATAGTCCACAGATTACAGAATGCCTCCAAATGTGAATCGGAAACTACTACTGGTCTTCCAGGGAACCATCAAAGCGTAGACAGTTTGAGACATTACTCCCATGAAGGAATGTGCGCATGGTTTCTGTTGTATTCAATCCCGATGCAATTTCTGTGTTTCATTAACACTCTGTTACTCCACAGATTACAGAATGCCTCCAGATGTGCATCGGAGCCTATTACAATGAGTTCCAGGTAACGATCAAAGCTCAGACTGTTTGAGACAATACTCACATGCAGGAATGTGCGCATGGTGACTGTTGTATTTAATCCCGATGCAATTTCTGTGTTTCATCAACACTCTGATAGTCAACAGATTACAGAATGCCTCCAGATGTGCATCGCAAACTGCTACTGGTCTTCCAGGAAACGATCAAAGCGTAGACTGTTTGAGACATTATTCCCATGGAGGAAAGTGCGCATGCTTACTGTTGCATTCAATCCCGATGCCATTTCTGTGTTTCATCAACACTCTGATAGTCGACAGATTACAGAATGCCTCCAGATGTGCATCGGAAACTACTACTGGTCTTCCAGGAAACGATCAAAGCGTAGACTGTTTGAGGCATTACTCCCACGGAGGAATGTGCGCATGGTGGCTGTTGTATTCAATCGCGATGCAATTCCTGTGTTTCATCAACACTCTGATGGTCCACAGACTACAGAATGACTACAGATGTGCATAGGAAACTACTACTGGTCTTCCAAGGAACGATTAAAGCGTATACTGTTTGAGACATTACTCCCATGGAGGTAAGGGCGCATTGTGACTGTTGTATTCAATCCCGATGCAATTTTGGTTTCATCAACACTCTGATAGTCCACAGATTACAGAATGCCTCCAGATGGTCATCGGAAACTACTACTGGTCTTCCAGGGAACGATCAAAGCGTAAACTCTTTGAGACATTACGCCCATGGAGGGAAGTGCGCATAGTGACTGTTGTATTCAATCCCGATGCAATTTCTGTGTTTCATCCACTCTGATAGTCCACAGATTACAGATTGCCTCCAGAGCTGCATCGGAAACTACTACTGGTCTTCCAGGGAACTATCAAAGCATATATTTTTTTAGACATTACTCCCATGGAGGAAAGTGCGCATGGTGACTGTTGTATTCAATCCCGATGTAATTTCGGTGTTTCCTCAACACTCTGATAGTCCACAGATTACAGAATGCCTCCAGATGTGCATCGGAAACTACTACTGGTCTTCCTGGGAACGATCAAAGCGTAGACTGTTTGAGACATTACTCCCATGGAGGGAAGTGCGCATGGTGACTGTTGTATTCAATCCCGATGCAATTTCTGTGTTTCATCAACACTCTGATAGTCCACAGATTACAGAATGCCTCCAGATGTGCATCGGAAACTACTACTGGTCTACCAGGAAACGATCAAAGCGTATAGTGTTTGAGACATTACTCCCATGGAGGTAACTGCGCATGGTGACTGTTGTATTCAATCCCGATGCAATTTCTGTGTTTCATCAACACTCTGATAGTCCAAAAATTACAGAATGCCTCCAGATGTGCATCGGAAACTACTACTGGTCTACCAGGAAACGATCAAAGCGTAGAGTGTTTGGGACATTACTCCCATGGAGGTAACTGCGCATGGTGACTGTTGTATTCAATCCCGATGCAATTTCTGTGTTTCATCAACACTCTGATAGTCCACAGACTACAGAATGCCTCCAGATGTGCATCGGAAACTACTACTGGTCTACCAGGAAACGATCAAATCGTAGAGTGTTTGAGACATTACTCCCATGGAGGTAACTGTGCATGGTGACTGTTGTATTCAATCCCGATGCAATATCTGTATTTTATCAACACTCTGATAGTCCACAGATTACAGAACGCCTCCAGATGTGCATCGGAAACTACTACTGGTCTACCAGGAAACGATCAAAGCGTAGAGTGTTTGAGACATTACTCCCATGGATGTAACTGTGCATGGTGACTGTTGTATTCAATCCCGATGCAATTTCTGTATTTCATCAACACTCTGATAGTCCAAAGTTTACAGAATGCCTCCAGATGTGCATCGGAAACTACTACTGGTCTTCCTGGGAACGATCAAAGCGTAGACTGTTTGGGACATTACTCCCATGGAGGGAAGTGCGCATGGTGACTGTTGTATTCAATCCCGATGCAATTTCTGTGTTTCCTCAACACTCTGATAGTCCACAGATTACAGAATGCCTCCAGATGTGCATCGGAAACTACTACTGGTCTACCAGGAAACGATCAAAGCGTAGAGTGTTTGAGACATTACTCCCATGGAGGTAAGTGCGCATGGTGACTGTTGTATTCAATCCCGATGCAATTTCTGTATTTCATCAACACTCTGATAGTCCAAAGATTACAGAATGCCTCCAGATGTGCATCAGTAACTACTACTGGTCTTCCAGGAAACGATCAAAGCGTAGACTGTTTGAGACATTCCTCCAATGGAGGAAAGTGCGCATGGTGACTGTAGTATTCAATCCCGATTCAATTGTGGTTTCATCAACACTCCGATAGTCCACAGATTACAGAATGCCTCCAGATGTGCATCGGAAACTACTACTTGTCTTCTAGGGAACGATCAAAGCGTAGACTGTTTGAGACATTACTCCCATGGAGGTAAGTGCGCATGGTGACTGTTGTATTCAATCCCGATGCAATTTCGGTGTTTCCTCAACACTCTGATAGTCCACAGATTACAGAATGCCTCCAGATGTGCATCGGAAACTACTACTGGTCTTCCTGGGAACGATCAAAGCGTAGACTGTTTGAGACATTACTCCCATGGAGGGAAGTGCGCATGGTGACTGTTGTATTCAATCCCGATGCAATTTCTGTGTTTCATCAACACTCTGATAGTCCACAGATTACAGAATGCCTCCAGATGTGCATCGGAAACTACTACTGGTCTTCCAGGGAACGATCAAAGCGTAGACAGTTTGAGACATTACTCCCAAGAAGGAATGTGCGCATGGTTTCTGTTGTATTCAATCCCGATGCAATTTCTGTGTTTCATTAACACTCTTATACTCCACAGATTACAGAATGCCTCCAGATGTGCATCGGAGCCTATTACAATGAGTTCCAGGGAACGATCAAAGCGTAGCCTGTTTGAGACAATACCCCCATGCAGGAATGTGCGCACGGTGACTGTTGTATTCAATCCTGATGCAATTTCTGTGTTTCATCAACACTCTGATAGTCCACAGATTACAGAATGCCTCCAAATGTGAATCGGAAACTAATACTGGGCTTCCAGGGAACCATCAAAGCGTAGACTGTTTGAGACAATACTCCCATGGAGGAAAATGCAAATGGTGACTGTTGTATTCAAACCCGATGCAATTTCTGTGTTTCATCAACACTCAGATAGTCCAGAGATTACGGAATGATTCCAGATGTGCATCGGAAACTACTACTGGTCTTCCATGGAGCGATCAAAGCGTAGACTGTTTGGGACATTACTCCCATGTAGGAAAGTGGGCATGGTGACTGTTGTATTCAACCCCGATGCAATTTCTGTGTTTCATCAACACTCTGATAATCCACAGGTTACAGAATGCCTCCAGATGTGCGTCGTAAATTACTACTGGTCTTCCTGGGAACCATCAAAGCGTAGACTGTTTGAGACATTACTCCCATGGAGGAAAGCGCGCATGGTGACTGTTGTATTCAATCCCGAAGCAATTTCTGTGTTTCATCAAGACTCCGATAGTCCACAGAATACAGAATGCCTTCAGATGGGCATCGGAAAGTACTACTGGTCTTCCAGGGAACGATCAAAGCGTAAACTCTTTGTGACATAACTCCCATGGAGGAAAGTGCGCATGGTGACTGTTGTATTCAATCCCGATTCCATTTCTGTGTTTCATCAACATTCTGATAGTCCACAGATTACAGAATGCCTCCTGATGTGCATCGGAAACTGCTACTGGTCTTTCAGGACACGATCAAAGCGTAGACTGCTTGAGACATTACTCCCATGGAGGAAAGTGCGCATGATGACTGTTGTATTCAATCCCGATGCAATTTTGGTTTCATCAACACTCAGATAGTCCACAGATTACAGAATGCCTCCAGATGTTCTTCGTAAACTACTACTGGTCTACCAGGAAACGATCAAACCGTAGACTGTTTGAGAAATTACTCCCAAGGAGGTAACTGCGCATGGTGACTGTTGTATTCAATACCGATGCAATTTCTGTGTTTCATCAACCCTCTGATAGTCCACAGATTACAGAATGCCTCCAGATGTGCATCGGAAAATAGTACTTGTCTTCCAGGGAACGATCAAAGCGTAAACTCTTTGAGACATTACTCCCATGGAGGGAAGTGCGCATGGTGACTTTTGTATTCAATCTTGATGCAATTTCTGTGATTCATCAACACTCTGATAGTCAGCAGATTACAGAATGCCTCCAGATGTGCATCGCAACCTGCTACTGGTCTTCCAGGAAACGATCAAAGCGTAGACTGTTTGAGACATTACTCCCATGGAGGAAAGGGCGCATGGTGACTTTTGTAATCAATCCCGATGCAATTTTGGTTTCATCAACACTCTGATAGTCCACCGATTACAGAATGCCTCCAGATGTGCATTGGAAACTACTACTGGTCTTCCAGGAAACGATCAAAGCGTAGACTGTTTGAGACATTACTCCCATGGAGGTAAGTGCGCATGGTGACAGTTGTAGTCAATCCCAATGCAAATTCTGTGTTTAATCAACACTCTGATAGTCCACAGATTACAGAATGCCTCCAGATGGGCATCGGAAACTACTACTGGTCTTCGAGGACGCGATCAAAGCGTAAACTCTTTGAGACATTACGCCCATGGAGGGAAGTGCGCATGGTGACTGTTGTATTCAATCCCGATGCAATTTCTGTGTTTCATCAAGACTCTGATAGTCCACTGATTACAGAATGCCTCCAGATGTCCATTGGAAACTACTATTGGTCTTCGAGGGAACGATCAAAGCGTAGTTTGTTTGAGACATTACTCCCATGGAGGAAAGTGCGCAGGTGACTGTTGTATTCAATCCCGATTAAATTTCTGTGTTTCATCCACTCTGATAGTCAACAGATTACAGATTGCCTCCAGATGTATATCGGAAACTACTACTGGTCTTCTAGGGAACGATCAAAGCGTATATTTTTTGAGACATTACTCCCATGGAGGAAAGTGCGCATGGTGACTGTTGTATTCAATCCCGATGCAATTTCGGTGTTTCCTCAACACTCTGATAGTCCACAGATTACAGAATGCTTCCAGATGTGCATCGGAAACTAGTACTGGTCTTCCTGGGAATGATCAAAGCGTAGACTGTTTGAGACATTACTCCCATGTAGGGAAGTGCGCATGGTGACTGTTGTATTCAATCCCAATGCAATTTCTGTGTTTCATCAACACTCTGATAGTCCAAAGATTACAGAATGCCTCCAGATGGGCATCGGAAACTACTACTGGTCTTCCAGGGAACGATCAAAGCGTAAACTCTTTGAGACATTACGCCCATGGAGGGAAGTGCGCATGGTGACTGTTGTATTCAATCCCGATGCAATTTCTGTGTTTCATCAACACTCTGATAGTCCACGGATTACAGAATGCCTCCAGATGTGCATTAGAAACTACTACTGGTCTTCCAGGGAACGATCAAAGCGTAGACAGTTTGAGACATTACTCCCATGGAGGGAAGTGCGCATGGTGACTGTTGTATTCAATCCCGATGCAATTTCTGTGTTTCATCAACACCCTGATAGTCCAAAGATTACAGAACGCCTCCAGATGTGCATCGGAAACTACTACTGGTCTACCAGGAAACGATCAAAGCGTAGAGTGTTTGAGACATTACTCCCATGGATGTAACTGTGCATGGTGACTGTTGTATTCAATCCCGATGCAATTTCTGTATTTCATCAACACTCTGATAGTCCAAAGTTTACAGAATGCCTCCAGATGTGCATCGGAAACTACTACTGGTCTTCCTGGGAACGATCAAAGCGTAGACTGTTTGGGACATTACTCCCATGGAGGGAAGTGCGCATGGTGACTGTTGTATTCAATCCCGATGCAATTTCTGTGTTTCCTCAACACTCTGATAGTCCACAGATTACAGAATGCCTCCAGATGTGCATCGGAAACTACTACTGGTCTACCAGGAAACGATCAAAGCGTAGAGTGTTTGAGACATTACTCCCATGGAGGTAAGTGCGCATGGTGACTGTTGTATTCAATCCCGATGCAATTTCTGTATTTCATCAACACTCTGATAGTCCAAAGATTACAGAATGCCTCCAGATGTGCATCAGTAACTACTACTGGTCTTCCAGGAAACGATCAAAGCGTAGACTGTTTGAGACATTCCTCCAATGGAGGAAAGTGCGCATGGTGACTGTAGTATTCAATCCCGATTCAATTGTGGTTTCATCAACACTCCGATAGTCCACAGATTACAGAATGCCTCCAGATGTGCATCGGAAACTACTACTGGTCTTCTAGGGAACGATCAAAGCGTAGACTGTTTGAGACATTACTCCCATGGAGGTAAGTGCGCATGGTGACTGTTGTATTCAATCCCGATGCAATTTCGGTGTTTCCTCAACACTCTGATAGTCCACAGATTACGGAATGCCTCCAGATGTGCATCGGAAACTACTACTGGTCTTCCTGGGAACGATCAAAGCGTAGACTGTTTGAGACATTACTCCCATGGAGGGAAGTGCGCATGGTGACTGTTGTATTCAATCCCGATGCAATTTCTGTGTTTCATCAACACTCTGATAGTCCACAGATTACAGAATGCCTCCAGATGTGCATCGGAAACTACTACTGGTCTTCCAGGGAACGATCAAAGCGTAGACAGTTTGAGACATTACTCCCAAGAAGGAATGTGCGCATGGTTTCTGTTGTATTCAATCCCGATGCAATTTCTGTGTTTCATTAACACTCTTATACTCCACAGATTACAGAATGCCTCCAGATGTGCATCGGAGCCTATTACAATGAGTTCCAGGGAACGATCAAAGCGTAGCCTGTTTGAGACAATACCCCCATGCAGGAATGTGCGCACGGTGACTGTTGTATTCAATCCTGATGCAATTTCTGTGTTTCATCAACACTCTGATAGTCCACAGATTACAGAATGCCTCCAAATGTGAATCGGAAACTAATACTGGGCTTCCAGGGAACCATCAAAGCGTAGACTGTTTGAGACAATACTCCCATGGAGGAAAATGCAAATGGTGACTGTTGTATTCAAACCCGATGCAATTTCTGTGTTTCATCAACACTCAGATAGTCCAGAGATTACGGAATGATTCCAGATGTGCATCGGAAACTACTACTGGTCTTCCATGGAGCGATCAAAGCGTAGACTGTTTGGGACATTACTCCCATGTAGGAAAGTGGGCATGGTGACTGTTGTATTCAACCCCGATGCAATTTCTGTGTTTCATCAACACTCTGATAATCCACAGGTTACAGAATGCCTCCAGATGTGCGTCGTAAATTACTACTGGTCTTCCTGGGAACCATCAAAGCGTAGACTGTTTGAGACATTACTCCCATGGAGGAAAGCGCGCATGGTGACTGTTGTATTCAATCCCGAAGCAATTTCTGTGTTTCATCAAGACTCCGATAGTCCACAGAATACAGAATGCCTTCAGATGGGCATCGGAAAGTACTACTGGTCTTCCAGGGAACGATCAAAGCGTAAACTCTTTGTGACATAACTCCCATGGAGGAAAGTGCGCATGGTGACTGTTGTATTCAATCCCGATTCCATTTCTGTGTTTCATCAACATTCTGATAGTCCACAGATTACAGAATGCCTCCTGATGTGCATCGGAAACTGCTACTGGTCTTTCAGGACACGATCAAAGCGTAGACTGCTTGAGACATTACTCCCATGGAGGAAAGTGCGCATGATGACTGTTGTATTCAATCCCGATGCAATTTTGGTTTCATCAACACTCAGATAGTCCACAGATTACAGAATGCCTCCAGATGTTCTTCGTAAACTACTACTGGTCTACCAGGAAACGATCAAACCGTAGACTGTTTGAGAAATTACTCCCAAGGAGGTAACTGCGCATGGTGACTGTTGTATTCAATACCGATGCAATTTCTGTGTTTCATCAACCCTCTGATAGTCCACAGATTACAGAATGCCTCCAGATGTGCATCGGAAAATAGTACTTGTCTTCCAGGGAACGATCAAAGCGTAAACTCTTTGAGACATTACTCCCATGGAGGGAAGTGCGCATGGTGACTTTTGTATTCAATCTTGATGCAATTTCTGTGATTCATCAACACTCTGATAGTCAGCAGATTACAGAATGCCTCCAGATGTGCATCGCAACCTGCTACTGGTCTTCCAGGAAACGATCAAAGCGTAGACTGTTTGAGACATTACTCCCATGGAGGAAAGGGCGCATGGTGACTTTTGTAATCAATCCCGATGCAATTTTGGTTTCATCAACACTCTGATAGTCCACCGATTACAGAATGCCTCCAGATGTGCATTGGAAACTACTACTGGTCTTCCAGGAAACGATCAAAGCGTAGACTGTTTGAGACATTACTCCCATGGAGGTAAGTGCGCATGGTGACAGTTGTAGTCAATCCCAATGCAAATTCTGTGTTTAATCAACACTCTGATAGTCCACAGATTACAGAATGCCTCCAGATGGGCATCGGAAACTACTACTGGTCTTCGAGGACGCGATCAAAGCGTAAACTCTTTGAGACATTACGCCCATGGAGGGAAGTGCGCATGGTGACTGTTGTATTCAATCCCGATGCAATTTCTGTGTTTCATCAAGACTCTGATAGTCCACTGATTACAGAATGCCTCCAGATGTCCATTGGAAACTACTATTGGTCTTCGAGGGAACGATCAAAGCGTAGTTTGTTTGAGACATTACTCCCATGGAGGAAAGTGCGCAGGTGACTGTTGTATTCAATCCCGATTAAATTTCTGTGTTTCATCCACTCTGATAGTCAACAGATTACAGATTGCCTCCAGATGTATATCGGAAACTACTACTGGTCTTCTAGGGAACGATCAAAGCGTATATTTTTTGAGACATTACTCCCATGGAGGAAAGTGCGCATGGTGACTGTTGTATTCAATCCCGATGCAATTTCGGTGTTTCCTCAACACTCTGATAGTCCACAGATTACAGAATGCTTCCAGATGTGCATCGGAAACTAGTACTGGTCTTCCTGGGAATGATCAAAGCGTAGACTGTTTGAGACATTACTCCCATGTAGGGAAGTGCGCATGGTGACTGTTGTATTCAATCCCAATGCAATTTCTGTGTTTCATCAACACTCTGATAGTCCAAAGATTACAGAATGCCTCCAGATGGGCATCGGAAACTACTACTGGTCTTCCAGGGAACGATCAAAGCGTAAACTCTTTGAGACATTACGCCCATGGAGGGAAGTGCGCATGGTGACTGTTGTATTCAATCCCGATGCAATTTCTGTGTTTCATCAACACTCTGATAGTCCACGGATTACAGAATGCCTCCAGATGTGCATTAGAAACTACTACTGGTCTTCCAGGGAACGATCAAAGCGTAGACAGTTTGAGACATTACTCCCATGGAGGGAAGTGCGCATGGTGACTGTTGTATTCAATCCCGATGCAATTTCTGTGTTTCATCAACACCCTGATAGTCCAAAGATTACAGAACGCCTCCAGATGTGCATCGGAAACTACTACTGGTCTACCAGGAAACGATCAAAGCGTAGAGTGTTTGAGACATTACTCCCATGGATGTAACTGTGCATGGTGACTGTTGTATTCAATCCCGATGCAATTTCTGTATTTCATCAACACTCTGATAGTCCAAAGTTTACAGAATGCCTCCAGATGTGCATCGGAAACTACTACTGGTCTTCCTGGGAACGATCAAAGCGTAGACTGTTTGGGACATTACTCCCATGGAGGGAAGTGCGCATGGTGACTGTTGTATTCAATCCCGATGCAATTTCTGTGTTTCCTCAACACTCTGATAGTCCACAGATTACAGAATGCCTCCAGATGTGCATCGGAAACTACTACTGGTCTACCAGGAAACGATCAAAGCGTAGAGTGTTTGAGACATTACTCCCATGGAGGTAAGTGCGCATGGTGACTGTTGTATTCAATCCCGATGCAATTTCTGTATTTCATCAACACTCTGATAGTCCAAAGATTACAGAATGCCTCCAGATGTGCATCAGTAACTACTACTGGTCTTCCAGGAAACGATCAAAGCGTAGACTGTTTGAGACATTCCTCCAATGGAGGAAAGTGCGCATGGTGACTGTAGTATTCAATCCCGATTCAATTGTGGTTTCATCAACACTCCGATAGTCCACAGATTACAGAATGCCTCCAGATGTGCATCGGAAACTACTACTGGTCTTCTAGGGAACGATCAAAGCGTAGACTGTTTGAGACATTACTCCCATGGAGGTAAGTGCGCATGGTGACTGTTGTATTCAATCCCGATGCAATTTCGGTGTTTCCTCAACACTCTGATAGTCCACAGATTACAGAATGCCTCCAGATGTGCATCGGAAACTACTACTGGTCTTCCTGGGAACGATCAAAGCGTAGACTGTTTGAGACATTACTCCCATGGAGGGAAGTGCGCATGGTGACTGTTGTATTCAATCCCGATGCAATTTCTGTGTTTCATCAACACTCTGATAGTCCACAGATTACAGAATGCCTCCAGATGTGCATCGGAAACTACTACTGGTCTTCCAGGGAACGATCAAAGCGTAGACAGTTTGAGACATTACTCCCAAGAAGGAATGTGCGCATGGTTTCTGTTGTATTCAATCCCGATGCAATTTCTGTGTTTCATTAACACTCTTATACTCCACAGATTACAGAATGCCTCCAGATGTGCATCGGAGCCTATTACAATGAGTTCCAGGGAACGATCAAAGCGTAGCCTGTTTGAGACAATACCCCCATGCAGGAATGTGCGCACGGTGACTGTTGTATTCAATCCTGATGCAATTTCTGTGTTTCATCAACACTCTGATAGTCCACAGATTACAGAATGCCTCCAAATGTGAATCGGAAACTAATACTGGGCTTCCAGGGAACCATCAAAGCGTAGACTGTTTGAGACAATACTCCCATGGAGGAAAATGCAAATGGTGACTGTTGTATTCAAACCCGATGCAATTTCTGTGTTTCATCAACACTCAGATAGTCCAGAGATTACGGAATGATTCCAGATGTGCATCGGAAACTACTACTGGTCTTCCATGGAGCGATCAAAGCGTAGACTGTTTGGGACATTACTCCCATGTAGGAAAGTGGGCATGGTGACTGTTGTATTCAACCCCGATGCAATTTCTGTGTTTCATCAACACTCTGATAATCCACAGGTTACAGAATGCCTCCAGATGTGCGTCGTAAATTACTACTGGTCTTCCTGGGAACCATCAAAGCGTAGACTGTTTGAGACATTACTCCCATGGAGGAAAGCGCGCATGGTGACTGTTGTATTCAATCCCGAAGCAATTTCTGTGTTTCATCAAGACTCCGATAGTCCACAGAATACAGAATGCCTTCAGATGGGCATCGGAAAGTACTACTGGTCTTCCAGGGAACGATCAAAGCGTAAACTCTTTGTGACATAACTCCCATGGAGGAAAGTGCGCATGGTGACTGTTGTATTCAATCCCGATTCCATTTCTGTGTTTCATCAACATTCTGATAGTCCACAGATTACAGAATGCCTCCTGATGTGCATCGGAAACTGCTACTGGTCTTTCAGGACACGATCAAAGCGTAGACTGCTTGAGACATTACTCCCATGGAGGAAAGTGCGCATGATGACTGTTGTATTCAATCCCGATGCAATTTTGGTTTCATCAACACTCAGATAGTCCACAGATTACAGAATGCCTCCAGATGTTCTTCGTAAACTACTACTGGTCTACCAGGAAACGATCAAACCGTAGACTGTTTGAGAAATTACTCCCAAGGAGGTAACTGCGCATGGTGACTGTTGTATTCAATACCGATGCAATTTCTGTGTTTCATCAACCCTCTGATAGTCCACAGATTACAGAATGCCTCCAGATGTGCATCGGAAAATAGTACTTGTCTTCCAGGGAACGATCAAAGCGTAAACTCTTTGAGACATTACTCCCATGGAGGGAAGTGCGCATGGTGACTTTTGTATTCAATCTTGATGCAATTTCTGTGATTCATCAACACTCTGATAGTCAGCAGATTACAGAATGCCTCCAGATGTGCATCGCAACCTGCTACTGGTCTTCCAGGAAACGATCAAAGCGTAGACTGTTTGAGACATTACTCCCATGGAGGAAAGGGCGCATGGTGACTTTTGTAATCAATCCCGATGCAATTTTGGTTTCATCAACACTCTGATAGTCCACCGATTACAGAATGCCTCCAGATGTGCATTGGAAACTACTACTGGTCTTCCAGGAAACGATCAAAGCGTAGACTGTTTGAGACATTACTCCCATGGAGGTAAGTGCGCATGGTGACAGTTGTAGTCAATCCCAATGCAAATTCTGTGTTTAATCAACACTCTGATAGTCCACAGATTACAGAATGCCTCCAGATGGGCATCGGAAACTACTACTGGTCTTCGAGGACGCGATCAAAGCGTAAACTCTTTGAGACATTACGCCCATGGAGGGAAGTGCGCATGGTGACTGTTGTATTCAATCCCGATGCAATTTCTGTGTTTTATCAAGACTCTGATAGTCCACTGATTACAGAATGCCTCCAGATGTCCATTGGAAACTACTATTGGTCTTCGAGGGAACGATCAAAGCGTAGTTTGTTTGAGACATTACTCCCATGGAGGAAAGTGCGCAGGTGACTGTTGTATTCAATCCCGATTAAATTTCTGTGTTTCATCCAGTCTGATAGTCAACAGATTACAGATTGCCTCCAGATGTGCATCGGAAACTACTACTGGTCTTCTAGGGAACGATCAAAGCGTATATTTTTTGAGACATTACTCCCATGGAGGAAAGTGCGCATGGTGACTGTTGTATTCAATCCCGATGCAATTTCGGTGTTTCCTCAACACTCTGATAGTCCACAGATTACAGAATGCTTCCAGATGTGCATCGGAAACTAGTACTGGTCTTCCTGGGAATGATCAAAGCGTAGACTGTTTGAGACATTACTCCCATGTAGGGAAGTGCGCATGGTGACTGTTGTATTCAATCCCAATGCAATTTCTGTGTTTCATCAACACTCTGATAGTCCAAAGATTACAGAATGCCTCCAGATGGGCATCGGAAACTACTACTGGTCTTCCAGGGAACGATCAAAGCGTAAACTCTTTGAGACATTACGCCCATGGAGGGAAGTGCGCATGGTGACTGTTGTATTCAATCCCGATGCAATTTCTGTGTTTCATCAACACTCTGATAGTCCACGGATTACAGAATGCCTCCAGATGTGCATTAGAAACTACTACTGGTCTTCCAGGGAACGATCAAAGCGTAGACAGTTTGAGACATTACTCCCATGGAGGGAAGTGCGCATGGTGACTGTTGTATTCAATCCCGATGCAATTTCTGTGTTTCATCAACACCCTGATAGTCCAAAGATTACAGAATGCCTCCAGATGGGCATCGGAAATTACTACTGGTCTTCCAGGGAACGATCAAAGCGTAAACTCTTTGAGACATTACGCCCATGGAGGGAAGTGCGCATTGTGACTGTTGTATTCAATCCCGATGCAATTTCTGTGTTTCATCAAGACTCTGATAGTCCACTGATTACAGAATGCCTCCAGATGTCCATTGGAAACTACTACTGGTCTTCGAGGCAACGATCAAAGCGTGGTTTGTTTGAGACATTACGCCCATGGAGGGAAGTGCGCATGGTTTCTGTTGTATTCAATCCCGATGCAATTTCTGTGTTTCATTAACACTCTGATACTCCACAGATTACAGAATGCCTCCAGATGTGCATCGGAGCCTATTACAATGAGCTCCAGGGAACGATCAATGCGTAGGTTGTTTGAGACAATACTCCCATGCAGGAATGTGCGCATGGTGACTGTTGTATTCAATCCCGATGCAATTTCGGTGTTTCCTCAACACTCTGATAGTCCACAGATTACAGAATGCCTCCAGATGTGCATCGGAAACTACTACTGGTCTTCCTGGGAACGATCAAAGCGTAGACTGTTTGAGACATTACTCCCATGGAGGGAAGTGCGCATGGTGACTGTTGTATTCAATCCCGATGCAATTTCTGTGTTTCATCAACACTCTGATAGTCCACAGATTACAGAATGCCTCCAGATGTGCATCGGAAACTACTACTGGTCTTCCAGGGAACGATCAAAGCGTAGACAGTTTGAGACACTACTCCCATGAAGGAATGTGCGCATGGTTTCTGTTGTATTCAATCCCGATGCAATTTCTGTGTTTCATTAACACTCTGATACTCCACAGATTACAGAATGCCTCCAGATGTGCATCGGGGCCTATTACAATGAGTTCCAGGGAACGATCAAAGCGTAGACTGTTTGAGACAATACTCCCATGCAGGAATATGCGCATGGTGACTGTTGTATTCAATCCCGATGCAATTTCTGTGTTTCATCAACACTCTGCTAGTCCACAGATTACAGAATGCCTCCAAATGTGAATCGGAAACTACTACTGGTCTTCCAGGGAACCATCAAAGCGTAGACTGTTTGAGACAATACTCCCATGGAGGAAACTGCACATGGTGACTGTTGTATTCAAACCCGATGCAATTTCTGTGTTTCATCAACACTCAGATAGTCCAGAGATTACAGAATGCCTCCAGATGTGCGTCGTAAATTACTACTGGTCTTCCTGGGAACCATCAAAGCGTAGACTGTTTGAGACATTACTCCCATGGAGGAAAGTGCGCATGGTGACTGTTGTATTCAATCCCGATGCAATTTCTGTGTTTCATCAACACTCTGATAGTCCACAGATTAGAGAATGCCTCGAGATGTGCATCGGAAACTACTACTGGTCTTCCAGGGAACGATCAAAGTGTAGAAAGTTTGAGACATTACTCCCATGGAGGAAAGTGCGCATGGTGACTGTTGTATTCAATCCCTATGCAATTTCTGTGTTTCATCAACACTCTGATAGTCCACAGATTACAGAATGCCTCCAAATGTGAATCGGAAACTACTACTGGTCTTCCAGGGAACCATCAAAGCGTAGACTCTTTGAGACAATACTCCCATGGAGGAAACTGCACATGGTGACTGTTGTATTCAAACCCGATGCAATTTCTGTGTTTCATCAACACTCAGATAGTCCAGAGATTACAGAATGCCTCCAGATGGGCATCGGAAAGTACTACTGGTCTTCCAGGGAACGACCAAAGCGTAAACTCTTTGTGACATTACTCCCATGGAGGAAAGTGCGCATGGTGACTGTTGTATTCAATCCCGATGCAATTTCTGTGTTTCATCAACACTCTGATAGTCCACAGATTACAGAATGCCTCCAGATGTGCATCGGAAACTGCTACTGGTCTTTCAGGAAACGATCAAATCGTAGACTGTTTGAAAAATTACTCCCATGGAGGTAACTGCGCATGGTGACTGTTGTAATCAATACCGATGCAATTTCTGTGTTTCATCAACACTCGGATAGTCCACTGATTACAGAATGCCTCCAGATGTGCATCGGAAAATACTACTTGTCTTCCAGGGAACGATCAAATAGTAAACTCTTTGAGACATTACTCCCATGGAGGAAAGTGCGCATGGTGACTTTTGTATTCAATCTTGATGCAATTTCTGTGATTCATCAACACTCTGATAGTCAACAGATTACAGAATGCCTCCAGATGTGCATCGCAAACTGCTACTGGTCTTCCAGGAAACGATCAAAGCGTAGACTGTTTGAGACATTACTCCCATGGAGGAAAGTGCGCATGGTGACTGTTGTATTCAATCCCGATGCAATATCTGTGTTTCATCAACACTCTGATGGTCGACAGATTACAGAATGCCTCCAGATGTGCATCGGAAACTACTACTGGTCTTCCAGGAAACGATCAAAGCGTAGACTGTTTGAGACATTACTCCCACGGAGGAATGTGCGCATGGTGACTGTTGTATTCAATCGCGATGCAATTTCTGTGTTTCATCAACACTCTGATAGTCCACAGACTACAGAATGACTACAGATGTGCATCGGAAACTACTACTGGTCTTCCAAGGAACGATGAAAGCGTATACTGTTTGAGACATATTCCCCATGGAGGTAAGGCCGCATGGTGACTGTTGTATTCAATCCCGATGCAATTTTGGTTTCATCAACACTCTGATAGTCCACAGATTACAGAATGCCTCCAGATGTGCATTGGAAACTACTACTGGTCTTCCAGGAAACGATCAAAGCGTAGACAGTTTGAGACATTACTCCCATGAAGGTAAGTGCGCATGCTGACAGTTGTAGTCAATCCCAATGCAAATTCTGTGTTTAATCAACTCTCTGATAGTCCACAGATTACAGAATGCCTACAGATGTGAATCGGAAACTACTACTGGTCTTCCATGGTACGATCAAAGCGTAGACTGTTTGCGACATTACTCCCATGGAGGAATGTGGGCATGGTGACTGTTGTATTCAATCCCGATGGAATTTTGGTTTTATCAACACTTTGATAGTCCACAGATTACAGAATGCCTCCAGATGTGCATCGGAAACTACTACTGGTCTACCAGGAAACGATCAAAGCGTAGAGTGTTTGAGACGTTACTCCCATGGAGGTAAATTCGCATGGTGACTGTTGTATTCAATCCCGATGCAATTTCTGTATTTCATCAACACTCTGATAGTCCAAGGATTACAGAATGCCTCCAGATGGGCATCGGAAACTACTACTGGTCTTCTAGGGATCGATCAAAGCGTAAACTCTTTGATACATTACGCCCATGGAGGGAAGTGCGCATGGTGACTGTTGTATTCAATCCCGATGCAATTTCTGTGTTTCATCAACACTCTGATAGTCCACAGATTACAGAATGCCTCCAGATGTGGATTGGAAACTACTACTGGTCTTCCAGGGAACGATCAAAGCGTAGACTGTTTGAGACATTACTCCCATGGAGGAAAGTGCGCATGGTGACTGTTGTATTCAATCCCGATGCAATTTCTGTATTTCATCAACATTCTGATAGTCCAAGGATTACAGAATGCCTCCAGATGGGCATCGGAAACTACTACTGGTCTTCCAGGGATCGATCAAAGCGTAAACTCTTTGAGACATTACGCCCATGGAGGGAAGTGCGCATGGTGACTGTTGTATTCAATCCCGATTAAATTTCTGTGTTTCATCCACTCTGATAGCCCACAGATTACAGAATGCCTCCAGATGTGCATAGGAAACTACTACTGGTCTACCAGGAAACGATCAAAGCGTAGAGTGTTTGAGACATTACTCCCATGGAGGTAACTGCGCATGGTGACTGTTGTATTCAATCCCGATGCAATTTCTGTATTTCATCAACACTCTGATAGTCCAAAGATTACAGAATGCGTCCAGATGGGCATCGGAAACTACTACTGGTCTTCCAGGGAACGATCAAAGCGTAAAATCTTTGAGACATTACGCCCATGGAGGGAAGTGCGCATGGTGACTGTTGTATTCAATCCCGATGCAATTTCTGTGTTTCATCAACACTCTGATAGTCCACAGATTACAGAATGCCTCCAAATGTGCATTGGAAAATACTACTGGTCTTCCAGGGAACGATCAAAGCGTAGAATATTTGAGACATTACTCCCATGGAGGAAAGTGTGCCTGGTGACAGTTGTATTCAATCCCGATTAAATTTCTGTGTTTCATCACCCCACTGATAGTCCACAGATTACAGATTGCCTCCAGATGTGCATCGGAAACTACTACTGGTCTTTCAGGGAACGATCAAAGCGTATATTTTTTGAGACATTACTCCCATGTAGGAAAGTGCGCATGATGACTGTTGTATTCAATCCCGATGCAATTTCGGTGTTTCCTCAACACTCTGATAGTCCACAGATTACAGAATGCCTCCAAATGTGAATCGGAAACCACTACTGGTCTCCCAGGGAACCATCAAAGCGTAGACTCTTTGAGACAATACTCCCATGGAGGAAACTGCACATGGTGACTGTTGTATTCAAACCCGATCCAATTTCTGTGTTTCATCAACACTCAGATAGTCCAGAGATTACAGAATGCCTCCAGATGGGCATCGGAAAGTACTACTGGTCTTCAAGGGAACGACCAAAGCGTAAACTCTTTGTGACATTACTCCCATGGAGGAAAGTGCGCATGGTGACTGTTGTATTCAATCCCGATGCAAATTCTGTGTTTCATCAACACTCTGATAGTCCACAGATTACAGAATGCCTCCAGATGTGCATCGGAAACTGCTACTGGTCTTTCAGGAAACGATCAAACCGTAGACTGTTTGAGAAATTACTCCCATGGAGGTAACTGCGCATGGTGACTGTTGTATTCAATACCGATGCAATTTCTGTGTTTCATCAACACTCGGATAGTCCACTGATTACAGAATGCCTCCAGATGTGCATCGGAAAATACTACTTGTCTTCCAGGGAACGATCAAAGCGTAGACTGTTTGAGACATTACTCCCATGGAGGAAAGTGCGCATGGTGACTTTTGTATTCAATCTTGATGCAATTTCTGTGATTCATCAACACTCTGATAGTCAACAGATTACAGAATGCCTCCAGATGTGCATCGCAAACTGCTACTGGTCTTCCAGGAAACGATCATAGCGCAGACTGTTTGAGACATTTCTCCCATGGAGGAAAGTGCGCATGGTGACTGTTGTATTCAATCCCGATGCAATTTCTGTGTTTCATCAACACTCTGATAGTCCACAGATTAGAGAATGCCTCGAGATGTGCATCGGAAACTACTACTGGTCTTCCAGGGAACGATCAAAGCGTAGAAAGTTTGAGACATACCTCTAATGAAGGAATGTGCGCATGGTTTCTGTTGTATTCAATCCCGATGCAATTTCTGTGTTTCATTTACACTCTGATACTCCACAGATTACAGAATGCCTCCAGATGTGCATCGGAGCCTATTACAATGAGTTCCAGGGAACGATCAAAGCGTAGACTCTTTGAGACAATACTCCCATGCAGGAATGTGCGCATGGTGACTGTTGTATTCAATCCCGATGCAATTTCTGTGTTTCATCAACACTCTGATAGTCCACAGATTACAGAATGCCTCCAAATGTGAATCGGAAACTACTACTGGTCTTCCAGGGAACCATCAAAGCGTAGACTCTTTGAGACAATACTCCCATGGAGGAAACTGCACATGGTGACTGTTGTATTCAAACCCGATGCAATTTCTGTGTTTCATCAACACTCAGATAGTCCAGAGATTACAGAATGCCTCCAGATGGGCATCGGAAAGTACTACTCGTCTTCCAATGAACGACCAAAGCGTAAACTCTTTGTGACATTACTCCCATGGAGGAAAGTGCGCATGGTGACTGTTGTATTCAATCCCGATGCAATTTCTGTGTTTCATCAACACTCTGATAGTCCACAGATTACAGAATGCCTCCAGATGTGCATCGGAAACTGCTACTGGTCTTTCAGGAAACGATCAAACCGTAGACTGTTTGAAAAATTACTCCCATGGAGGTAACTGCGCATGGTGACTGTTGTATTCAATACCGATGCAATTTCTGTGTTTCATCAACACTCGGATAGTCCACTGATTACAGAATGCCTCCAGATGTGCATCGGAAAGTACTACTTGTCTTCCAGGGAACGATCAAATAGTAAACTCTTTGAGACATTACTCCCATGGAGGAAAGTGCGCATGGTGACTTTTGTATTCAATCTTGATGCAATTTCTGTGATTCATCAACACTCTGATAGTCAACAGATTACAGAATGCCTCCAGATGTGCATCGCAAACTGCTACTGGTCTTCCAGGAAACGATCAATGCGTAGACTGTTTGAGACATTACTCCCATGGAGGAAAGTGCGCATGGTGACTGTTGTATTCAATCCCGATGCAATTTCTGTGTTTCATCAACACTCTGATGGTCGACAGATTACAGAATGCCTCCAGATGTGCATCGGAAACTACTACTGGTCTTCCAGGAAACGATCAAAGCGTAGACTGTTTGAGACATTACTCCCACGGAGGAATGTGCGCATGGTGACTGTTGTATTCAATCGCGATGCAATTTCTGTGTTTCATCAACACTCTGATAGTCCACAGACTACAGAATGACTACAGATGTGCATCGGAAACTACTACTGGTCTTCCAAGTAACGATGAAAGCGTATACTGTTTGAGACATATTTCCCATGGAGGTAAGGCCGCATGGTGACTGTTGTATTCAATCCCGATGCAATTTTGGTTTCATCAACACTCTGATAGTCCACAGATTACAGAATGCCTCCAGATGTGCATCGGAAACTACTACTGGTCTACCAGGAAACGATCAAAGCGTAGAGTGTTTGAGACGTTACTCCCATGGAGGTAAATGCGCATGGTGACTGTTGTATTCTATCCCGATGAAATTTCTGTATTTCATCAACACTCTGATAGTCCAAGGATTACAGAATGCCTCCAGATGGGCATCGGAAACTACTACTGGTCTTCCAGGGATCGATCAAAGCGTAAACTCTTTGAGACATTACGCCCATGGAGGGAAGTGCGCATGGTGACTGTTGTATTCAATCCCGATGCAATTTCTGTGTTTCATCAACACTCTGATAGTCCACAGATTACAGAATGCCTCCAAATGTGCATTAAAAAATACTACTGGTCTTCCAGGGAACGATCAAAGCGTAGACTATTTGAGACATTACTCCCATGGAGGAAAGTGCGCCTGGTGACAGTTGTATTCAATCCCGATTAAATTTCTGTGTTTCATCACCCCTCTGATAGTCCACAGATTACAGATTGCCTCCAGATGTGCATCGGAAACTACTACTGGTCTTTCAGGGAACGATCAAAGCGTATATTTTTTGAGACATTACTCCCATGTAGGAAAGTGCGCATGATGACTGTTGTATTCAATCCCGATGCAATTTCGGTGTTTCCTCAACACTCTGATAGTCCACAGATTACAGAATGCCTCCAGATGTGCATTGGAAACTACTACTGGTCTTCCAGGAAACGATCAAAGCGTAGACTGTTTGAGACATTACTCCCATGGAGGTAAGTGCGCATGCTGACAGTTGTAGTCAATCCCAATGCAAATTCTGTGTTTAATGAACACTCTGATAGTCCACAGATTACGGAATGCCTACAGATGTGAATCGGAAACTACTACTGGTCTTCCAGGGTACGATCAAAGCGTAGACTGTTTGCGACATTACTCCCATGGAGGAATGTGGGCATGGTGACTGTTGTATTCAATCCCGATGCAATTTTGGTTTTATCAACACTTTGATAGTCCACAGATTACAGAATGCCTCCAGATGTGCATCGGAAACTACTACTGGTCTACCAGGAAACGATCAAAGCGTAGAGTGTTTGAGACGTTACTCCCATGGAGGTAACTGCGCATGGTGACTGTTGCATTCAATCCCGATGCAATTTCTGTATTTCATCAACACTCTGATAGTCCAAGGATTACATAATGCCTCCGGATGGGCATCGGAAACTACTACTGGTCTTCCAGAGATCGATCAAAGCGTAAACTCTTTGAGACATTACGCCCATGGAGGGAAGTGCGCATGGTGACTGTTGTATTCAATCCCGATGCAATGTCTGTGTTTCATCAACACTCTGATAGTCCACAGATTACAGAATGCCTCCAGATGTGCATTGGAATCTGCTACTGGTCTTACAGGGAACGATCAAAGCGTAGACTGTTTGAGACATTACTCCCATGGAGGAAAGTGCGCCTGGTGACTGTTGTATTCAATTCCGATTAAATTTCTGTGTTTCATCCACTCTGATAGTCCACAGATTACAGAATGCCTCCAGATGTGCATCGGAAACTACTACTGGTCTACCAGAAAACGATCAAAGCGTAGAGTGTTTGAGACATTACTCCAATGGAGGTAACTGCGCATGGTGACTGTTGTATTCAATCCCGATGCAATTTCTGTATTTCATCAACACTCTGATAGTCCAAAGATTACAGAATGCGTCCAGATGGGCATCGGAAACTACTACTGGTCTTCCAGGGAACGATCAAAGCGTAAACTCTTTGAGACATTACGCCCATGGAGGGAAGTGCGCATGGTGACTGTTGTATTCAATCCCGATGCAATTTCTGTGTTTCATCAAGACTCTGATAGTCCACAGATTACAGATTGCCTCCAGATGTGCATCGGAAACTACTACTGGTCTTACAGGGAACGATCAAAGCGTATATTTTTTGAGACATTACTCCCATGTAGGAAAGTGCGCATGATGACTGTTGTATTCAATCCCGATGCAATTTCGGTGTTTCCTCAACACTCTGATAGTCCACAGATTACAGAATGCCTCCAGATGTGCATCGGAAACTACTACTGGTCTTCCTGGGAACGATCAAAGCGTAGACTGTTTGAGACATTACTCCCATGGAGGTAACTGCGCATGGTGACTGTTGTATTCAATCCCGATGCAATTTCTGTGTTTCATTAACACACTAATAGTCCACAGATAACAGAATGCCTCCAGAATGTCATCTGAAACTACTACTGGTCTTCCAGGGATCGATCAAAGCGTAAACTCTTTGAGACATTACGCCCATGGAGGGTACTGCGCATGGTGACTGTTGTATTCAATCCCGATTAAATTTCTGTGTTTCATCCACTCTGATAGTCCACAGATTACAGAATGCCTCCAGATGTGCATAGGAAACTACTACTGGTCTACCAGGAAACGATCAAAGCGTAGAGTGTTTGAGACATTACTCCCATGGAGGTAACTGCGCATGGTGACTGTTGTATTCAATCCCGATGCAATTTCTGTATTTCATCAACACTCTGATAGTCCAAAGATTACAGAATGCGTCCAGATGGGCATCGGAAACTACTACTGGTCTTCCAGGGAACGATCAAAGCGTAAAATCTTTGAGACATTACGCCCATGGAGGGAAGTGCGCATGGTGACTGTTGTATTCAATCCCGATGCAATTTCTGTGTTTCATCAACACTCTGATAGTCCACAGATTACAGAATGCCTCCAAATGTGCATTGGAAAATACTACTGGTCTTCCAGGGAACGATCAAAGCGTAAACTATTTGAGACATTACTCCCATGGAGGAAAGTGCGCCTGGTGACAGTTGTATTCAATCCCGATTAAATTTCTGTGTTTCATCACCCCCCTGATAGTCCACAGATTACAGATTGCCTCCAGATGTGCATCGGAAACTACTACTGGTCTTTCAGGGAACGATCAAAGCGTATATTTTTTGAGACATTACTCCCATGTAGGAAAGTGCGCATGATGACTGTTGTATTCAATCCCGATGCAATTTCGGTGTTTCCTCAACACTCTGATAGTCCACAGATTACAGAATGCCTCCAAATGTGAATCGGAAACCACTACTGGTCTTCCAGGGAACCATCAAAGCGTAGACTCTTTGAACAATACTCCCATGGAGGAAACTGCACATGGTGACTGTTGTATTCAAACCCGATGCAATTTCTGTGTTTCATCAACACTCAGATAGTCCAGAGATTACAGAATGCCTCCAGATGGGCATCGGAAAGTACTACTGGTCTTCCAGGGAGCGACCAAAGCGTAAACTCTTTGTGACATTACTCCCATGGAAGAAAGTGCGCATGGTGACTGTTGTATTCAATCCCGATGCAATTTCGGTGTTTCCTCAACACTCTGATAGTCCACAGATTACAGAATGCCTCCAAATGTGAATCGGAAACCACTACTGGTCTTCCAGGGAACCAGTCTTTCAGGGAACGATCAAAGCGTATATTTTTTGAGACATTACTCCCATGTAGGAAAGTGCGCATGATGACTGTTGTATTCAATCCCGATGCAATTTCGGTGTTTCCTCAACACTCTGATAGTCCACAGATTACAGAATGCCTCCAGATGTGCATTGGAAACTACTACTGGTCTTCCAGGAAACGATCAAAGCGTAGACTGTTTGAGACATTACTCCCATGGAGGTAAGTGCGCATGCTGACAGTTGTAGTCAATCCCAATGCAAATTCTGTGTTTAATGAACACTCTGATAGTCCACAGATTACGGAATGCCTACAGATGTGAATCGGAAACTACTACTGGTCTTCCAGGGTACGATCAAAGCGTAGACTGTTTGCGACATTACTCCCATGGAGGAATGTGGGCATGGTGACTGTTGTATTCAATCCCGATGCAATTTTGGTTTTATCAACACTTTGATAGTCCACAGATTACAGAATGCCTCCAGATGTGCATCGGAAACTACTACTGGTCTACCAGGAAACGATCAAAGCGTAGAGTGTTTGAGACGTTACTCCCATGGAGGTAACTGCGCATGGTGACTGTTGCATTCAATCCCGATGCAATTTCTGTATTTCATCAACACTCTGATAGTCCAAGGATTACATAATGCCTCCGGATGGGCATCGGAAACTACTACTGGTCTTCCAGAGATCGATCAAAGCGTAAACTCTTTGAGACATTACGCCCATGGAGGGAAGTGCGCATGGTGACTGTTGTATTCAATCCCGATGCAATGTCTGTGTTTCATCAACACTCTGATAGTCCACAGATTACAGAATGCCTCCAGATGTGCATTGGAAACTGCTACTGGTCTTACAGGGAACGATCAAAGCGTAGACTGTTTGAGACATTACTCCCATGGAGGAAAGTGCGCCTGGTGACTGTTGTATTCAATTCCGATTAAATTTCTGTGTTTCATCCACTCTGATAGTCCACAGATTACAGAATGCCTCCAGATGTGCATCGGAAACTACTACTGGTCTACCAGAAAACGATCAAAGCGTAGAGTGTTTGAGACATTACTCCAATGGAGGTAACTGCGCATGGTGACTGTTGTATTCAATCCCGATGCAATTTCTGTATTTCATCAACACTCTGATAGTCCAAAGATTACAGAATGCGTCCAGATGGGCATCGGAAACTACTACTGGTCTTCCAGGGAACGATCAAAGCGTAAACTCTTTGAGACATTACGCCCATGGAGGGAAGTGCGCATGGTGACTGTTGTATTCAATCCCGATGCAATTTCTGTGTTTCATCAAGACTCTGATAGTCCACAGATTACAGATTGCCTCCAGATGTGCATCGGAAACTACTACTGGTCTTACAGGGAACGATCAAAGCGTATATTTTTTGAGACATTACTCCCATGTAGGAAAGTGCGCATGATGACTGTTGTATTCAATCCCGATGCAATTTCGGTGTTTCCTCAACACTCTGATAGTCCACAGATTACAGAATGCCTCCAGATGTGCATCGGAAACTACTACTGGTCTTCCTGGGAACGATCAAAGCGTAGACTGTTTGAGACATTACTCCCATGGAGGTAACTGCGCATGGTGACTGTTGTATTCAATCCCGATGCAATTTCTGTGTTTCATCAACACACTAATAGTCCACAGATAACAGAATGCCTCCAGAATGTCATCTGAAACTACTACTGGTCTTCCAGGGATCGATCAAAGCGTAAACTCTTTGAGACATTACGCCCATGGAGGGTACTGCGCATGGTGACTGTTGTATTCAATCCCGATTAAATTTCTGTGTTTCATCCACTCTGATAGTCCACAGATTACAGAATGCCTCCAGATGTGCATAGGAAACTACTACTGGTCTACCAGGAAACGATCAAAGCGTAGAGTGTTTGAGACATTACTCCCATGGAGGTAACTGCGCATGGTGACTGTTGTATTCAATCCCGATGCAATTTCTGTATTTCATCAACACTCTGATAGTCCAAAGATTACAGAATGCGTCCAGATGGGCATCGGAAACTACTACTGGTCTTCCAGGGAACGATCAAAGCGTAAAATCTTTGAGACATTACGCCCATGGAGGGAAGTGCGCATGGTGACTGTTGTATTCAATCCCGATGCAATTTCTGTGTTTCATCAACACTCTGATAGTCCACAGATTACAGAATGCCTCCAAATGTGCATTGGAAAATACTACTGGTCTTCCAGGGAACGATCAAAGCGTAAACTATTTGAGACATTACTCCCATGGAGGAAAGTGCGCCTGGTGACAGTTGTATTCAATCCCGATTAAATTTCTGTGTTTCATCACCCCCCTGATAGTCCACAGATTACAGATTGCCTCCAGATGTGCATCGGAAACTACTACTGGTCTTTCAGGGAACGATCAAAGCGTATATTTTTTGAGACATTACTCCCATGTAGGAAAGTGCGCATGATGACTGTTGTATTCAATCCCGATGCAATTTCGGTGTTTCCTCAACACTCTGATAGTCCACAGATTACAGAATGCCTCCAAATGTGAATCGGAAACCACTACTGGTCTTCCAGGGAACCATCAAAGCGTAGACTCTTTGAACAATACTCCCATGGAGGAAACTGCACATGGTGACTGTTGTATTCAAACCCGATGCAATTTCTGTGTTTCATCAACACTCAGATAGTCCAGAGATTACAGAATGCCTCCAGATGGGCATCGGAAAGTACTACTGGTCTTCCAGGGAGCGACCAAAGCGTAAACTCTTTGTGACATTACTCCCATGGAAGAAAGTGCGCATGGTGACTGTTGTATTCAATCCCGATGCAATTTCGGTGTTTCCTCAACACTCTGATAGTCCACAGATTACAGAATGCCTCCAAATGTGAATCGGAAACCACTACTGGTCTTCCAGGGAACCATCAAAGCGTAGACTCTTTGAACAATACTCCCATGGAGGAAACTGCACATGGTGACTGTTGTATTCAAACCCGATGCAATTTCTGTGTTTCATCAACACTCAGATAGTCCAGAGATTACAGAATGCCTCCAGATGGGCATCGGAAAGTACTACTGGTCTTCCAGGGAGCGACCAAAGCGTAAACTCTTTGTGACATTACTCCCATGGAAGAAAGTGCGCATGGTGACTGTTGTATTCAATCCCGATGCAAATTCTGTGTTTCATCAACACTCTGATAGTCCACAGATTACAGAATGCCTCCAGATGTGCATCGGAAACTGCTACTGGTCTTTCAGGAAACGATCAAACCGTAGACTGTTTGAGAAATTACTCCCATGGAGGTAACTGCGCATGGTGACTGTTGTATTCAATACCGATGCAATTTCTGTGTTTCATCAACACTCGGATAGTCCACTGATTACAGAATGCCTCCAGATGTGCATCGGAAAATACTACTTGTCTTCCAGGGAACGATCAAAGCGTAGACTGTTTGAGACATTACTCCCATGGAGGAAAGTGCGCATGGTGACTTTTGTATTCAATCTTGATGCAATTTCTGTGATTCATCAACACTCTGATAGTCAACAGATTACAGAATGCCTCCAGATGTGCATCGCAAACTGCTACTGGTCTTCCAGGAAACGATCAAAGCGTAGACTGCTTGAGACATTACTCCCATGGGGGAAAGTGCGCATGGTGACTGTTGTATTCAATACCGATGCAATTTCTGTGTTTCATCAACACTCTGATAGTCGACAGATTACAGAATGCCTCCAGATGTGCATCGGAAACTACTACTGGTCTTCCAGGAAACGATCAAAGCGTAGACTGTTTGAGACATTACTCCCATGGAGGTAAGTGCGCATGCTGACAGTTGTAGTCAATCCCAATGCAAATTCTGTGTTTAATCAACACTCTGATAGTCCACAGATTACAGAATGCCTACAGATGTGAATCGGAAACTACTACTTGTCTTCCAGGGAACGATCAAAGCGTAGACTGTTTGAGACATTACTCCCATGGAGGAATGAGCGCATGGTGACTGTTGTATTCAATCGCGATGCAATTTCTGTGTTTCATCAACACTCTGATAGTCCACAGACTACTGAATGACTACAGATGTGCATCGGAAACTACTACTGGTCTTCCAAGGAACGATGTAAGCGTATACTGTTTGAGACATATTTCCCATGGAGGTAAGGCCGCATGGTGACTGTTGTATTCAATCCCGATGCAATTTTGGTTTCATCAACACTCTGATAGTCCACAGATTACAGAATGCCTCCAGATGTGCATTGGAAACTACTACTGGTCTTCCAGGAAACGATCAAAGCGTAGACTGTTTGAGACATTACTCCCATGGAGGTAAGTGCGCATGCTGACAGTTGTAGTCAATCCCAATGCAAATTCTGTGTTTAATCAACACTCTGATAGTCCACAGATTACAGAATGCCTACAGATGTGAATCGGAAACTACTACTGGTCTTCCAGGGTACGATCAAAGCGTAGACTGTTTGCGACATTACTCCCATGGAGGAATGTGGGCATGGTGACTGTTGTATTCAATCCCGATGCAATTTTGGTTTTATCAACACTTTGATAGTCCACAGATTACAGAATGCCTCCAGATGTGCATCGGAAACTACTACTGGTCTACCAGGAAACGATCAAAGCGTAGAGTGTTTGAGACGTTACTCCCATGGAGGTAACTGCACATGGTGACTGTTGTATTCAATCCCGATGCAATTTCGGTGTTTCCTCAACACTCTGATAGTCCACAGATTACAGAATGCCTCCAAATGTGAATCGGAAACCACTACTGGTCTTCCAGGGAACCATCAAAGCGTAGACTCTTTGAGACAATACTCCCATGGAGGAAACTGCAAATGGTGACTGTTGTATTCAAACCCGATGCAATTTCTGTGTTTCATCAACACTCAGATAGTCCAGAGATTACAGAATGCCTCCAGATGGGCATCGGAAAGTACTACTGGTATTCCAGGGAGCGACCAAAGCGTAAACTCTTTGTGACATTACTCCCATGGATGAAAGTGCGCATGGTGACTGTTGTATTCAATCCCGATGCAAATTCTGTGTTTCATCAACACTCTGATAGTCCACAGATTACAGAATGCCTCCAGATGTGCATCGGAAACTGCTACTGGTCTTTCAGGAAACGATCAAACCGTAGACTGTTTGAGAAATTACTCCCATGGAGGTAACTGCGCATGGTGACTGTTGTATTCAATACCGATGCAATTTCTGTGTTTCATCAACACTCGGATAGTCCACTGATTACAGAATGCCTCCAGATGTGCATCGGAAAATACTACTTGTCTTCCAGGGAACGATCAAAGCGTAGACTGTTTGAGACATTACTCCCATGGAGGAAAGTGCGCATGGTGACTTTTGTATTCAATCTTGATGCAATTTCTGTGATTCATCAACACTCTGATAGTCAACAGATTACAGAATGCCTCCAGATGTGCATCGCAAACTGCTACTGGTCTTCCAGGAAACGATCAAAGCGTAGACTGTTTGAGACATTACTCCCATGGAGGAAAGTGCGCATGGTGACTGTTGTATTCAATACCGATGCAATTTCTGTGTTTCATCAACACTCTGATAGTCGACAGATTACAGAATGCCTCCAGATGTGCATCGGAAACTACTACTGGTCTTCCAGGAAACGATCAAAGCGTAGACTGTTTGAGACATTACTCCCACGGAGGAATGTGCGCATGGTGACTGTTGTATTCAATCGCGATGCAATTTCTGTGTTTCATCAACACTCTGATAGTCCACAGACTACTGAATGACTACAGATGTGCATCGGAAACTACTACTGGTCTTCCAAGGAACGATGTAAGCGTATACTGTTTGAGACATATTTCCCATGGAGGTAAGGCCGCATGGTGACTGTTGTATTCAATCCCGATGCAATTTTGGTTTCATCAACACTCTGATAGTCCACAGATTACAGAATGCCTCCAGATGTGCATTGGAAACTACTACTGGTCTTCCAGGAAACGATCAAAGCGTAGACTGTTTGAGACATTACTCCCATGGAGGTAAGTGCGCATGCTGATAGTTGTAGTCAATCCCAATGCAAATTCTGTGTTTAATCAACACTCTGATAGTCCACAGATTACAGAATGCCTACAGATGTGAATCGGAAACTACTACTGGTCTTCCTGGGTACGATCAAAGCGTAGACTGTTTGCGACATTACTCCCATGGAGGAATGTGGGCATGGTGACTGTTGTATTCAATCCCGATGCAATTTTGGTTTTATCAACACTTTGATAGTCCACAGATTACAGAATGCCTCCAGATGTGCATCGGAAACTACTACTGGTCTACCAGGAAACGATCAAAGCGTAGAGTGTTTGAGACGTTACTCCCATGGAGGTAACTGCACATGGTGACTGTTGTATTCAATCCCGATGCAATTTCTGTATTTCATCAACACTCTGATAGTCCACGGATTACAGAATGCCTCCGGATGGGCATCGGAAACTACTACTGGTCTTCCAGGGATCGATCAAAGCGTAAACTCTTTGAGACATTACGCCCATGGAGGGAAGTGCGCATGGTGACTGTTGTATTCAATCCCGATTAAATTTCTGTGTTTCATCAACACTCCGATAGTCCAAAGATTACAGAATGCGTCCAGATGGGCATCGGAAACTACTACTGGTCTTCCAGGGAAGGATCAAAGCGTAAACTCTTTGAGACATTACGCCCATGGAGGGAAGTGCGCATGGTGACTGTTGTATTCAATCCCGATGCAATTTCTGTGTTTCATCAAGACTCTAATAGTCCACAGATTACAGATTGCCTCCAGATGTGCATCGGAAACTACTACTGGTCTTACAGGGAACGATCAAAGCGTATATTTTTTGAGACATTACTCCCATGTAGGAAAGTGCGCATGATGACTGTTGTATTCAATCCCGATGCAATTTCGGTGTTTCCTCAACACTCTGATAGTCCACAGATTACAGAATGCCTCCAGATGTGCATCGGAAACTACTACTGTTCTTCCTGGGAACGATCAAAGCGTAGACTGTTTGAGACATTACTCCCATGGAGGTAACTGCGCATGGTGACTGTTGTATTCAATCCCGATGCAATTTCTGTGTTTCATCAACACACTAATAGTCCACAGATAACAGAATGCCTCCAGAATGGCATCGGAAACTACTACTGGTCTTCCAGGGAACGTTCAAAGATTAAACACTTTGAGACATTACTCCCATGGAGGGAAGTGCGCATGGTGACTGTTGTATTAAATCCCGATGCAATTTCTGTGTTTCATCAACACTCTGATCGTCCACAGATTACAGAATGCCTCCAGATGTGCATTGGAAACTACTACTGGTCTTCCAGGGAACGATCAAAGCGTAGACTGTTTGAGACATTACTCCCATGGAGGAAAGTGCGCCTGGTGACTGTTGTACTCAATCCCGATTAAATTTCTGTATTTCATCACCACTCTGATAGTCCACAGATTACAGATTGCCTCCAGATGTGCATCGGAAACTACTACTGGTCTTCCAAGGAACGATGAGAGCGTATACTGTTTGAGACATATTTCCCATGGAGGTAAGGCCGCATGGTGACTGTTGTATTCAATCCCGATGCAATTTTGGTTTCATCAACACTCTGATAGTCCACAGATTACAGAATGCCTCCAGATGTGCATCGGAAACTACTACTGGTCTACCAGGAAACGATCAAAGCGTAGAGTGTTTGAGACGTTACTCCCATGGAGGTAAATGCGCATGGTGACTGTTGTATTCAATCCCGATGCAATTTCTGTATTTCATCATCACTCTGATAGTCCAAGGATTACAGAATGCCTCCAGATGGGCATCGGAAACTACTACTGGTCTTCCAGGGATCGATCAAAGCGTAAACTCTTTGAGGCATTACGCCCATGGAGGGAAGTGCGCATGGTGACATTTGTATTCAATCCCGATGCAATTTCTGTGTTTCATCAACACTCTGATAGTCCACAGATTACAGAATGCCTCCAGATGTGGATTGGAAACTACTACTGGTCTTCCAGGGAACGATCAAAGCGTAGACTGTTTGAGACATTACTCCCATGGAGGAAAGTGCGCATGGTGACTGTTGTATTCAATCCCGATGCAATTTCTGTATTTCATCAACACTCTGATAGTCGAAGGATTACAGAATGCCTCCAGATGGGCATCGGAAACTACTACTGGTCTTCCAGGGATCGATCAAAGCGTAAACTCTTTGAGACATCACGCCGATGGAGGGAAGTGCGCATGGTGACTGTTGTATTCAATCCCGATTAAATTTCTGTGTTTCATCCACTCTGATAGTCCACAGATTACAGAATGCCTCCAGATGTGCATAGGAAACTACTACTGGTCTACCAGGAAACGATCAAAGCGTAGAGTGTTTGAGACATTACTCCCATGGAGGTAACTGCGCATGGTGACTGTTGTATTCAATCCCGATGCAATTTCTGTATTTCATCAACACTCTGATAGTCCAAAGATTACAGAATGCGTCCAGATGGGCATCGGAAACTACTACTGGTCTTCCAGGGAACGATCAAAGCGTAAAATCTTTGAGACATTACGCCCATGGAGGGAAGTGCGCATGGTGACTGTTGTATTCAATCCCGATGCAATTTCTGTGTTTCATCAACACTCTGATAGTCCACAGATTACAGAATGCCTCCAAATGTGCATTGGAAAATACTACTGGTCTTCCAGGGAACGATCAAAGCGTAGACTATTTGAGACATTACTCCCATGGAGGAAAGTGCGCCTGGTGACAGTTGTATTCAATCCCGATTAAATTTCTGTGTTTCATCACCCCTCTGATAGTCCACAGATTACAGATTGCCTCCAGATGTGCATCGGAAACTACTACTGGTCTTTCAGGGAACGATCAAAGCGTATATTTTTTGAGACATTACTCCCATGTAGGAAAGTGCGCATGATGACTGTTGTATTCAATCCCGATGCAATTTCGGTGTTTCCTCAACACTCTGATAGTCCACAGATTACAGAATGCCTCCAAATGTGAATCGGAAACCACTACTGGTCTTCCAAGGAACCATCAAAGCGTAGACTCTTTGAGACAATACTCCCATGGAGGAAACTGCACATGGTGACTGTTGTATTCAAACCCGATGCAATTTCTGTGTTTCATCAACACTCAGATAGTCCAGAGATTACAGAATGCCTCCAGATGGGCATCGGAAAGTACTACTGGTCTTCCAGGGAGCGACCAAAGCGTAAACTCTTTGTGACATTACTCCCATGGAGGAAAGTGCGTATGGTGACTGTTGTATTCAATCCCGATGCAAATTCTGTGTTTCATCAACACTCTGATAGTCCACAGATTACAGAATGCCTCCAGATGTGCATCGGAAACTGCTACTGGTCTTTCAGGAAACGATCAAACCGTAGACTGTTTGAGAAATTACTCCCATGGAGGTAACTGCGCATGGTGACTGTTGTATTCAATACCGATGCAATTTCTGTGTTTCATCAACACTCGGATAGTCCACTGATTACAGAATGCCTCCAGATGTGCATCGGAAAATACTACTTGTCTTCCAGGGAACGATCAAAGCGTAGACTGTTTGAGACATTACTCCCATGGAGGAAAGTGCGCATGGTGACTTTTGTATTCAATCTTGATGCAATTTCTGTGATTCATCAACACTCTGATAGTCAACAGATTACAGAATGCCTCCAGATGTGCATCGCAAACTGCTACTGGTCTTCCAGGAAACGATCAAAGCGTAGACTGTTTGAGACATTACTCCCATGGAGGAAAGTGCGCATGGTGACTGTTGTATTCAATACCGATGCAATTTCTGTGTTTCATCAACACTCTGATAGTCGACAGATTACAGAATGCCTCCAGATGTGCATCGGAAACTACTACTGGTCTTCCAGGAAACGATCAAAGCGTAGACTGTTTGAGACATTACTCCCACGGAGGAATGTGCGCATGGTGACTGTTGTATTCAATCGCGATGCAATTTCTGTGTTTCATCAACACTCTGATAGTCCACAGACTACTGAATGACTACAGATGTGCATCGGAAACTACTACTGGTCTTCCAAGGAACGATGTAAGCGTATACTGTTTGAGACATATTTCCCATGGAGGTAAGGCCGCATGGTGACTGTTGTATTCAGTCCCGATGCAATTTTGGTTTCATCAACACTCTGATAGTCCACAGATTACAGAATGCCTCCAGATGTGCATTGGAAACTACTACTGGTCTTCCAGGAAACGATCAAAGCGTAGACTGTTTGAGACATTACTCCCATGGAGGTAAGTGCGCATGCTGACAGTTGTAGTCAATCCCAATGCAAATTCTGTGTTTAATCAACACTCTGATAGTCCACAGATTACAGAATGCCTACAGATGTGAATCGGAAACTACTACTGGTCTTCCTGGGTACGATCAAAGCGTAGACTGTTTGCGACATTACTCCCATGGAGGAATGTGGCTATGGTGACTGTTGTATTCAATCCCGATGCAATTTTGGTTTTATCAACACTTTGATAGTCCACAGATTACAGAATGCCTCCAGATGTGCATCGGAAACTACTACTGGTCTACCAGGAAACGATCAAAGCGTAGAGTGTTTGTGACGTTACTCCCATGGAGGTAACTGCACATGGTGACTGTTGTATTCAATCCCGATGCAATTTCTGTATTTCATCAACACTCTGATAGTCCAAGGATTACAGAATGCCTCCGGATGGGCATCGGAAACTACTACTGGTCTTCCAGGGATCGATCAAAGCGTAAACTCTTTGAGACATTACGCCCATGGAGGGAAGTGCGCATGGTGACTGTTGTATTCAATCCCGATTAAATTTCTGTGTTTCATCAACACTCCGATAGTCCAAAGATTACAGAATGCGTCCAGATGGGCATCGGAAACTACTACTGGTCTTCCAGGGAAGGATCAAAGCGTAAACTCTTTGAGACATTACGCCCATGGAGGGAAGTGCGCATGGTGACTGTTGTATTCAATCCCGATGCAATTTCTGTGTTTCATCAAGACTCTAATAGTCCACAGATTACAGATTGCCTCCAGATGTGCATCGGAAACTACTACTGGTCTTACAGGGAACGATCAAAGCGTATATTTTTTGAGACATTACTCCCATGTAGGAAAGTGCGCATGATGACTGTTGTATTCAATCCCGATGCAATTTCGGTGTTTCCTCAACACTCTGATAGTCCACAGATTACAGAATGCCTCCAGATGTGCATCGGAAACTACTACTGTTCTTCCTGGGAACGATCAAAGCGTAGACTGTTTGAGACATTACTCCCATGGAGGTAACTTCGCATGGTGACTGTTGTATTCAATCCCGATGCAATTTCTGTGTTTCATCAACACACTAATGGTCCACAGATAACAGAATGCCTCCAGAATGGCATCGGAAACTACTACTGGTCTTCCAGGGAACGTTCAAAGATTAAACACTTTGAGACATTACTCCCATGGAGGGAAGTGCGCATGGTGACTGTTGTATTAAATCCCGATGCAATTTCTGTGTTTCATCAACACTCTGATCGTCCACAGATTACAGAATGCCTCCAGATGTGCATTGGAAACTACTACTGGTCTTCCAGGGAACGATCAAAGCGTAGACTGTTTGAGACATTACTCCCATGGAGGAAAGTGCGCCTGGTGACTGTTGTACTCAATCCCGATTAAATTTCTGTGTTTCATCACCACTCTGATAGTCCACAGATTACAGATTGCCTCCAGATGTGCATCGGAAACTACTACTGGTCTTCCAAGGAACGATGAGAGCGTATACTGTTTGAGACATATTTCCCATGGAGGTAAGGCCGCATGGTGACTGTTGTATTCAATCCCGATGCAATTTTGGTTTCATCAACACTCTGATAGTCCACAGATTACAGAATGCCTCCAGATGTGCATCGGAAACTACTACTGGTCTACCAGGAAACGATCAAAGCGTAGAGTGTTTGAGACGTTACTCCCATGGAGGTAAATGCGCATGGTGACTGTTGTATTCAATCCCGATGCAATTTCTGTATTTCATCAACACTCTGATAGTCCAAGGATTACAGAATGCCTCCAGATGGGCATCGGAAACTACTACTGGTCTTCCAGGGATCGATCAAAGCGTAAACTCTTTGAGGCATTACGCCCATGGAGGGAAGTGCGCATGGTGACTGTTGTATTCAATCCCGATGCAATTTCTGTGTTTCATCAACACTCTGATAGTCCACAGATTACAGAATGCCTCCAGATGTGGATTGGAAACTACTACTGGTCTTCCAGGGAACGATCAAAGCGTAGACTGTTTGAGACATTACTCCCATGGAGGAAAGTGCGCATGGTGACTGTTGTATTCAATCCCGATGCAATTTCTGTATTTCATCAACACTCTGATAGTCGAAGGATTACAGAATGCCTCCAGATGGGCATCGGAAACTACTACTGGTCTTCCAGGGATCGATCAAAGCGTAAACTCTTTGAGACATCACGCCCATGGAGGGAAGTGCGCATGGTGACTGTTGTATTCAATCCCGATTAAATTTCTGTGTTTCATCCACTCTGATAGTCCACAGATTACAGAATGCCTCCAGATGTGCATAGGAAACTACTACTGGTCTACCAGGAAACGATCAAAGCGTAGAGTGTTTGAGACATTACTCCCATGGAGGTAACTGCGCATGGTGACTGTTGTATTCAATCCCGATGCAATTTCTGTATTTCATCAACACTCTGATAGTCCAAAGATTACAGAATGCGTCCAGATGGGCATCGGAAACTACTACTGGTCTTCCAGGGAACGATCAAAGCGTAAAATCTTTGAGACATTACGCCCATGGAGGGAAGTGCGCATGGTGACTGTTGTATTCAATCCCGATGCAATTTCTGTGTTTCATCAACACTCAGATAGTCCAGAGATTACAGAATGCCTCCAGATGGGCATCGGAAAGTACTACTGGTCTTCCAGGGAACGACCAAAGCGTAAACTCTTTGTGACATTACTCCCATGGAGGAAAGTGCGCATGGTGACTGTTGTATTCAATCCCGATGCAATTTCTGTGTTTCATCAACACTCTGATAGTCCACAGATTACAGAATTTCTCCAGATGTGCATCGGAAACTGCTACTGGTCTTTCAGGAAACGATCAAACCGTAGACTGTTTGAGAAATTACTCCCATGGAGGTAACTGCGCATGGTGACTGTTGTATTCAATACCGATGCAATTTCTGTGTTTCATCAACACTCGGATAGTCCACTGTTTACAGAATGCCTCCAGATGTGCATCGGAAAATACTACTTGTCTTCCAGGGAACGATCAAAGCGTAGACTGTTTGAGACATTACTCCCATGGAGGAAAGTGCGCATGGTGACATTTGTATTCAATCTTGATGCAATTTCTGTGATTAATCAACACTCTGATAGTCAACAGATTACAGAATGCCTCCAGATGTGCATCGCAAACTGCTACTGGTCTTCCAGGAAACGATCAAAGCGTAGACTGTTTGAGACATTACTCCCATGGAGGAAAGTGCGCATGGTGACTGTTGTATTCAATACCGATGCAATTTCTGTGTTTCATCAACGCTCTGATAGTCGACAGATTACAGAATGCCTCCAGATGTGCATCGGAAACTACTACTGGTCTTCCAGGAAACGATCAAAGCGTAGACTGTTTGAGACATTACTCCCACGGAGGAATGTGCGCATGGTGACTGTTGTATTCAATCGCGATGCAATTTCTGTGTTTCATCAACACTCTGATAGTCCACAGACTACTGAATGACTACAGATGTGCATCGGAAACTACTACTGGTCTTCCAAGGAACGATGTAAGCGTATACTGTTTGAGACATATTTCCCATGGAGGTAAGGCCGCATGGTGACCGTTGTATTCAGTCCCGATGCAATTATGGTTTCATCAACACTCTGATAGTCCACAGATTACAGAATGCCTCCAGATGTGCATTGGAAACTACTACTAGTCTTCCAGGAAACGATCAAAGCGTAGACTGTTTGAGACATTACTCCCATGGAGGTAAGTGCGCATGGTGACAGTTGTAGTCAATCCCAATGCAAATTCTGTGTTTAATCAACACTCTGATAGTCCACAGATTACAGAATGCCTACAGATGTGAATCGGAAACTACTACTGGTCTTCCAGGGTACGATCAAAGCGTAGACTGTTTGCGACATTACTCCCATGGAGGAATGTGGGCATGGTGACTGTTGTATTCAATCCCGATGCAATTTTGGTTTTATCAACACTTTGATAGTTCACAGATTACAGAATGCCTCCAGATGTGCATCGGAAACTACTACTGGTCTACCAGGAAACGATCAAAGCGTAGAGTGTTTGAGACGTTACTCCCATGGAGGTAACTGCGCATGGTGACTGTTGTATTCAATCCCGATGCAATTTCTGTATTTCATCAACACTCTGATAGTCCAAGGATTACATAATGCCTCCGGATGGGCATCGGAAACTACTATTGGTCTTCCAGGGATCGATCAAAGCGAAAACTCTTTGAGACATTACGCCCATGGAGGGAAGTGCGCATGGTGACTGTTGTATTCAATCCCGATGCAATGTCTGTGTTTCATCAACACTCTGATAGTCCACAGATTACAGAATGCCTCCAGATGTGCATTGGAAACTACTACTGGTCTTCCAGGGAACGATCAAAGCGTAGACTGTTTGAGACATTACTCCCATGGAGGAAAGTGCGCCTGGTGACTGTTGTATTCAATCCCGATTAAATTTCTGTGTTTCATCCACTCTGATAGTCCACAGATTACAGAATGCCTCCAGATGTGCATAGGAAACTACTACTGGTCTACCAGGAAACGATCAAAGCGTAGAGTGTTTGAGACATTACTCCCATGGAGGTAACTGCGCATGGTGACTGTTGTATTCAATCCCAATGCAATTTCTGTATTTAATCAACACTCTGATAGTCCAAAGATTACAGAATGCGTCCAGATGGGCATCGGAAACTACTACTGGTCTTCCAGGGAACGATCAAAGCGTAAAATCTTTGAGACATTACGCCCATGGAGGGAAGTGCGCATGGTGACTGTTGTATTCAATCCCAATGCTACTTCTGTGTTTCATCAACACTCTGATAGTCCACAGATTACAGAATGCCTCCAAATGTGCATTGGAAAATACTACTGGTCTTCCAGGGAACGATCAAAGCGTAAACTATTTGAGACATTACTCACATGGAGGAAAGTGCGCCTGGTGACAGTTGTATTCAATCCCGATTAAATTTCTGTGTTTCATCACCCCTCTGATAGTCCACAGATTACAGATTGCCTCCAGATGTGCATCGGAAACTACTACTGGTCTTTCAGGGAACGATCAAAGCGTATATTTTTTGAGACATTACTCCCATGTAGGAAAGTGCGCATGGTTTCTGTTGTATTCAATCCCGATGCAATTTCGGTGTTTCCTCAACACTCTGATAGTCCACAGATTACAGAATGGCTCCAGATGTGCAATGGAAACTACCACTGGTCTTCCAGGAAACGATCAAAGCGTAGACTGTTTGAGACATTACTTCCATGCAGGAAAGTGCGCATGGTGACTGTTGTATTCAATCCCGATGCAATTTTGGTTTCATCAACACTCTGATAGTCCACAGATTACAGAATGCCTCCAGATGTGCATCGGAAACTACTACTGGTCTACCAGGAAACGATCAAACCGTAGACTGTTTGAGAAATTACTCCCATTGAGGTAACTGCGCATCGTGACTGTTGTATTCAATACCGATGCAATTTCTGTGTTTCATCAACACTCTGATAGTCCACAGATTACAGAATGCCTCCAGATGTGCATCTGAAACTACTACTTGCCTTCCAGGGAACGATCAAAGCGTAAACTCTTTGAGACATTACTCCCATGGAGGGAAGTGCGCATGGTGACTTTTGTATTCAATTGCGATGTAATTTCTTTGTTTAATCAACACTCTGATAGTCCACAGACTACTGAATGATTCCAGATGTGCATCGGAAACTACTACTGGTCTTCCAGGGAACGATGAATGCGTATACTGTTTGAGACATTACTCCCATGGAGGTAAGGGCGCATGGTGTCTGTTGTATTCAATCCCAATGCAATTTTGGTTTCATCAACACTCTGATAGTCCCAGATTACAGAATGACTCCATATGTGCATTGGAAACTACTACTGGTCTTCCAGGGAACGATCAAAGCGTAGACTGTTTGAGACATTACTCCCATGGAGGAAAGTGCGCATGGTGACTGTTGTATTCAATCCCGATGCAATTTCTGTGTTTCATCAACACTCTGATAGTCCACAGATTACAGAATGCCTCCGGATGTGCATTGGAAGCTACTACTGGTCTTCCAGGGAACGATCAAAGCGTAGACTGTTTGAGACATTACTCCCATGGAGGAAAGTGCGCCTGGTGACTGTTGTATTCAATCCCGATTAAATTTCTGTGTTTCATCAACACTCTGATAGTAAACAGATTACAGAATGCCACCAGATGTGCATTGGAAACTACTACTGGTCTTCCAGGGAACGATCAAAGCGTAGACTGTTTGAGACATTACTCCCATTGAGGAAAGTGCGCCTGGTGACTGTTGTATTCAATCCCGATTAAATATCTGTGTTTCATCCACTCTGATAGTCCACCGATTACAGATTGCCTCCAGATGTGCATCGGAAACTACTACTGGTCTTCCAGGGAACGATCAAAGCGTATATTTTTTGAGACATTACTCCCATGGAGGAAAGTGCGCATGGTGACTGTTGTATTCAATCCTGATGCAATTTCGGTGTTTCCTCAACACTCTGATAGTCCACAGATTACAGAATGCCTCCAGATGGGCATCGGAAACTACTAATGGTCTTCCAGGGAACGATCAAAACTTAAACTCTTTGAGACATTACGCCCATGGAGGGAAGTGCACATGGTGACTGTTGTATTTAATCCCGATGCAATTTCTGTGTTTCATCAACACTCTGATAGTCCACAGATAACAGAAAGCCTCCAGATGGGCATCGGAAACTACTACTGGTCTTCCAGGGAACGTTCAAATCTTAAACACTTTGAGACATTACTCCCATGGAGGGAAGTGCGCATGGTGACTGTTGTATTCAATCCCGATGCAATTTCTGAGTTTCATCAACACTCTGATGGTATACAGATTACAGAATGCCTCCAGATGCGCATTGGAAACTACTACTGGTCTTCCATGGAACGATCAAAGCGTAGACTGTTTGAGACATTACTCCCATGGAGGAAAGTGCGCCTTCTGACTGTTGTATTCAATCGCGATTAAATTTCTGTGTTTCATCACCACTCTGATAGTCCACAGATTACAGATTGCCTCCAGATGTGCATCGGAAACTACTACTGGTCTTCCAGGGAACGATAAAAACGTATATTTTTTGAGACATTACTCCCATGGAGAAAAGTGTGCATGGTGAGTGTTGTAATCAATCCCGATGCAATTTCGGTGTTTCCTCAACACTCTGATAGTCCACAGATTACAGAATGCCTCCAGATGTGCATCTGAAACTGCTACTCGTCTTTCAGGACACGATCAAAACGTAGACTGTTTGAGACATTACTCCCATGGAGGAAAGTGCGCATGGTGACTGTTGTATTCAATCCCCATGCAATTTTGGTTTCATCAACACTCAGATAGTCCACAGATTACAGAATGCCTCCAGATGTTCTTCGTAAACTACTACTGGTCTACCAGGAAACGATCAAACCGTAGACTGTTTGAGAAATTACTCCCATGGAGGTAACTGCGCATGGTGACTGTTGTATTCAATACCGATGCAATTTCTGTGTTTCATCAACACTCTGATAGTCCACAGATTACAGAATGACTCCAGATGTGCATCGGAAACTACTACTTGCCTTCCAGGGAACGATCAAAGCGTAAACTCTTTGAGACATTATTCCCATGGAGGTAAGTGCGCATGGTGACTTTTGTATTCAATCTTGATGCAATTTCTGTGTATCATCAACACTCTGATAGTCAACAGATTACAGAATGCCTCCAGATGTGCATCGCAAACTGCTACTGGTCTTCCAGGAAACGATCAAAGCGTAGACTGTTTGAGACATTCCTCCCATGGAGGAAAGTGCGCATGGTGACTGTTGTATTCAATCCCGATACAATTTCTGTGTTTCATCAACACTCTGATAGTCGACAGATTACAGAATGCCTCCAGATGTGCATCGGAAACTACTACTGGTCTTCCAGGAGACGATCAAAGCGTGGACTGTTTGAGACATTACTCCCACGGAGGAATGTGCGCATGGTGACTGTTGTATTCAATCGCGATGTAATTTCTGTGTTTCATCAACCCTCTGATAGTCCACAGACTACAGAATGATTCCAGATGTGCATCGGAAACTACTACTGGTCTTCCAGGAAACGATCAAAGCGTAGACTGTTTGAGACATTACTCCCATGGAGGTAAGTGCGCATGGTGACAGTTGTAGTCAATCCCAATGCAAATTCTGTGTTTAATCAACACTCTGATAGTCCACAAATTACAGAATGCCGCCAGATGTGAATCGGAAACTACTACTGGTCTTCCAGGGTACGATCAAAGCGTAGACTGTTTGCGACATTATTCCCATGGAGGAAAGTGAGCATGGTGACTGTTGTATTCAATCCCGATGCAATTTTGGTTTTATCAACACTCTGATAGTCCACAGATTACAGAATGCCTCCAGATGTGCATTGGAAACTACTACTGGTCTTCCTGGGAACGATCAAAGCGTTGACTGTTTGAGACATTACTCCCATGGAGGTAAGGGCGCATGGTGTCTTTTGTATTCAATCCCAATGCAATTTTGGTTTCATCAACACTCTGATAGTCCCAGATTACAGAATGCCTCCAGATGTGCATTGGAAACTACTACTGGTCTTCCTGGGAACGATCAAAGCGTAGACTGTTTGAGACATTACTCCCATGGAGGTAACTGCGCATGGTGACTGTTGTATTCAATCCCGATGCAATTTCTGTGTTTCATCAACACTCTAATACCCACAGATAACAGAATGCCTCCAGATGGGCATCGGAAACTACTACTGGTCTTCCAGGGAACGATCAAAGCGTAAATTGTTTGAGACATTATTCCCATGGAGGAAAGTGCGCCTGGTGACTGTTGTATTCAATCCCGATTAAATTTCTGTATTTCATCACCACTCTGATAGTCCACAGATTACAGATTGTCTCCAGATGTGCATCGGAAACTACTACTGGTCTTCCAGGGAACGATCAAAGCGTATATTTTTTGAGACATTATCCCCTTGAGGAAAGTGCGCATGGTGACTGTTGCATTCAATCCCGATGCAATTTCGGTGTTTCCTCAACACTCTGATAGTCCACAGATTACAGAATGCCTCCAGATGTGCATCGGAAACTACTACTGGTCTTCCTGTAAACGATCAAAGCGTAGACTGTTTGAGACATTACTCCCATGGAGGTAACTGCGCATGGTGACTGTTGTAGTCAATCCCGATGCCATTTCTGTGTTTCATCAACACTCTGATAGTCCACAGATTACAGAATGCCTCCAGATGTGCATCGGAAACTACTACTGGTCTTCCTGGGAACGATCAAAGCGGAGACTGTTTGAGACATTACTCCCATGGAGGGAAGTGCGCATGGTGACTGTTGTATTCACTCCCGATGCAATTTCTGTGTTTCATCAACACTCTGATAGTCCACAGATTACAGAATATGTCCAGATGTGCATCTGAAACTGCTACTCGTCTTTCAGGACACGATCAAAACGTTGACTGTTTGAGACATTACTCCCATGGAGGAAAGTGCGCATGGTGAGTGTTGTATTCAATCCCGATGCAATTTTGGTTTCATCAACACTCAGATAGCCCACAGGTTACAGAATGCCGCCAGATGTGCATCGCAAACTACTACTGGTCTACCAGGAAACGATCAAACCGTAGACTGTTTGAGAAATTACTCCCATGGAGGTAACTGCGCATGGTGACTGTTGTATTCAATACCGATGCAATTTCTGTGTTTCATCAACACTCTGATAGTCCACAGATTACAGAATGACTCCAGATGTGCATCGGAAATTACTACTTGCCTTCCAGGGAACGATCAAAGCGTAAACTCTTTGAGACATTATTTCCATGGAGGTAAGTGCGCATGGTGACTTTTGTATTCAATCTTGATGCAATTTCTGTGTATCATCAACACTCTGATAGTCAACAGATTACAGAATGCCTCCAGATGTGCATCGCAAACTACTACTGGTCTTCCAGGAAACGATCAAAGCGTAGACTGTTTGAGACATTACTCCCACAGAGGAATGTGCGCATGGTGACTGTTGTATTCAATCGCGATGTAATTTCTGTGTTTCATCAACCCTCTGATACTCCACAGACTACAGAATGATTCCAGATGTGCATCGGAAACTACTACTGGTCTTCCAGGAAACGATCAAAGCGTAGACTGTTTGAGACATTACTCCCATGGAGGTAAGTGCGCATGGTGACAGTTGTAGTCAATCCCAATGCAAATTCTGTGTTTAATCAACACTCTGATAGTCCACAAATTACAGAATGCCTCCAGATGTGAATCGGAAACTACTACTGGTCTTCCAGGGTACGATCAAAGCGTAGACTGTTTGCGACATTACTCCCATGGAGGAAAGTGAGCATGGTGACTGTTGTATTCAATCCCGATGCAATTTTGGTTTTATCAACACTCTGATAGTCCACAGATTACAGAATGCCTCCAGATGTGCATCGGAAACTACTACTTGTCTACCAGGAAACGATTAAAGCGTAGAGTGTTTGAGCCATTACTCCCATGGAGGTAACTGCGCATGGTGACTGTTGTATTCAATCCCGATGCAATTACTGTGTTTCATCAACACTCTGATAGTCGACAGATTACAGAATGCCTTCAGATGTGCATCGGAAACAACTACTGGTCTTCCAGGAAACGATCAAAGCGTAGACTGTTTGAGACATTACTCCCACGGAGGAATGTGCGCATGGTGACTGTTGTATTCAATCGCGATGTAATTTCTTTGTTTAATCAACACTCTGATAGTCCACAGACTACAGAATGACTCCAGATGTGCATCGGAAACTACTACTGGTCTTCCAGGGAGCGATGAAAGCGTATACTGTTTGAGACATTACTCCCATGGAGGTAAGGGCGCATGGTGTCTGTTGTATTCAATCCCAATGCAATTTTGGTTTCATCAACACTCTGATAGTCCCAGATTACAGAATGCCTCCAGATGTGCATTGGAAACTACTACTGGTCTTCCAGGGAACGATCAAAGCGTAGACTGTTTGAGACATTACTCCCATGGAGGAAAGTGCGCATGGTGACTGTTGTATTCAATCCCGATGCAATTTCTGTGTTTCATCAACACTCTGATAGTCCACAGATTACAGAATGCCTCCGGATGTGCATTGGAAGCTACTACTGGTCTTCCAGGGAACGATCAAAGCGTAGACTGTTTGAGACATTACTCCCATGGAGGAAAGTGCGCCTGGTGACTGTTGTATTCAATCCCGATTAAATTTCTGTGTTTCATCAACACTCTGATAGTCCACAGATTACAGAATGCCACCAGATGTGCATTGGAAACTACTACTGGTCTTCCAGGGAACGATCAAAGCGTAGACTGTTTGAGACATTACTCCCATTGAGGAAAGTGCGCCTGGTGACTGTTGTATTCAATCCCGATTAAATTTCTGTGTTTCATCCACTCTGATAGTCCACAGATTACAGATTGCCTCCAGATGTGCATCGGAAACTACTACTGGTCTTCCAGGGAACGATCAAAGCGTATATTTTTTGAGACATTACTCCCATGGAGGAAAGTGCGAATGGTGACTGTTGTATTCAATCCCGATGCAATTTCGGTGTTTCCTCAACACTCTGATAGTCCACAGATTACAGAATGGCTCCAGATGTGCAATGGAAACTACCACTGGTCTTCCAGGAACCATCAAAGCCTAGACTGTTTGAGACATTACGCCCATGGAGGGAAGTACGCATGGTGACTCTTGTATTCAATCCCAACGCAATTTCTGTGTTTCATCAAGACTCCGATAATCCACAGATTACATAATGCCTACAGATGGGCATCGGAAAGTACTACTGGTCTTCCAGGGAACGATCAAAGCGTAAACTCTTTGTGACATTACTCCCATGGAGGAAAGTGCGCATGGTGACTGTTGTATTCAATCCCGATGCAATTTCTGTGTTTCATCAACACTCTGATAGTCCACAGATTACAGAATGACTCCAGATGTGCATCGGAAACTACTACTTGCCTTCCAGGGAACGATCAAAGCGTAAACTCTTTGAGACATTATTCCCATGGAGGTAAGTGCGCATGGTGACTTTTGTATTCAATCCCGATGCAATTTCTGTGTTTCATCAACACTCTGATAGTATACAGATTACAGAATGCCTCCAGATGGGCATTGGAAACTACTACTGGTCTTTCATGGAACGTTCAAAGCGTAGACTGTTTGAGACATTACTCCCATGGAGGAAAGTGCGCCTTCTGACTGTTGCATTCAATCGCGATTAAATTTCTGTGTTTCATCACCACTCTGATAGTCCACAGATTACAGATTGCCTCCAGATGTGCATCGGAAACTACTACTGGTCTTCCAGGGAACGATAAAAACGTATATTTTTTGAGACATTACTCCCATGGAGGAAAGTGCGCATGGTGAGTGTTGTATTCAATCCCGATGCAATTTCGGTGTTTCCTCAACACTCTGATAGTCCACTGATTACAGAATGCCTCCAGATGTGCATCGGAAACTACTACTGGTCTTCCTGGGAACGATCAAAGCGTAGACTGTTTGAGACATTACTCCCATGGAGGTAACTGCGCATGGTGACTCTTGTATTCAATCCCGATGCAATTTCTGTGTTTCATCAACACTCTAATACCCACAGATAACAGAATGCCCCCAAATGGGCATCGGAAACTACTACTGGTCTTCCAGGGAACGATCAAAGCGTAAACTGTTTGAGACGTTATACCCATGGAGGAAAGAGCACATGGTGACTGTTGTATTCAATCCCGATGCAATTTCTGTGTTTGATCAAGACTCTTATAGTCCACAGATTACAGATTGCCTCCAGATGTGCATCGGAAACTACTACTGGTCTTCCAGGGAACGATCAAAGCGTATATTTTTTGAGACATTACTCCCATGGAGGAAAGTGCGCATGGTGACTGTTGTATTCAATCCCGATGCAATTTCGGTGTTTCCTCAACACTCTGACAGTCCACAGATTATAGAACGGCTCCAGATGTGCAATGGAAACTACCACTGGTCTTCCAGGAACCATCAAAGCCTAGACTGTTTGAGACATTACGCCCATTGAGGGAAGTGCGCATGGTGACTGTTGTATTCAATCCCAACGCAATTTCTGTGTTTCATCAAGACTCCGATAGTCCACAGATTACATAATACCTACAGATGGGCATCGGAAAGTACTACTGGTCTTCCAGGGAACGATCAAAGCGTAAACTCTTTGTGACATTACTCCCATGGAGGAAAGTGCGCATGGTGACTGTTGTATTCAATCCCGATGCAATATCTGTGTTTCATCAACACTCTGATAGTCCACAGATTACAGAATGACTCCAGATGTGCATTGGAAACTACTACTTGCCTTCCAGAGAACGATCAAAGCGTAAACTCTTTGCGACATTATTCCCATGGAGGTAAGTGCGCATGGTGACTTTTGTATTCAATCTTGATGCAATTTCTGTGTATCATCAACACTCTGATAGTCAACAGATTACAGAATGTCTCCAGATGTGCATCGCAAACTGCTACTGGTCTTCCAGGAAACGATCAAAGCGTAGACTGTTTGAGACATTACTCCCATGGAGGAAAGTGCGCATGGTGACTGTTGTATTCAATCCCGATGCAATTTCTGTGTTTCATCAACACTCTGATAGTCGACAGATTACAGAATGCCTCCAGATGTGCATCGGAAACTACTACTGGTCTTCCAGGAGACGATCAAAACGTGGACTGTTTGAGACATTACTCCCACGGTGGAATGTGCGCATGGTGACTGTTGTATTCAATCGCGATGTAATTTCTGTGTTACATCAACCCTCTGATAGTCCACAGACTACAGAATGATTCCAGATGAGCATCGGAAACTACTACTGGTCTTCCAGGAAACGATCAAAGCGTAGACTGTTTGAGACATTACTCCCATGGAGGTAAGTGCGCATGGTGACAGTTGTAGTCAATCCCAATGCAAATTCTGTGTTTAATCAACACTCTGATAGTCCACAGATTACAGAATGCCTCCAGATGTGAATCGGAAACTACTACTGGTCTTCCAGGGAACGATCAAAGCGTAGACTGTTTGCGACATTACTCCCATGGAGGAAAGTGAGCATGGTGACTGTTGTATTCAATCCCGATGCAATTTTGGTTTTATCAACACTCTGATAGTCCACAGATTACAGAATGCCTCCAGATGTGCATCGGAAACTACTACTGGTCTTCCAGGGAACGATCAAAGCGTATATTTTTTGAGACATTACTCCCATGGAGGAAAGTGCGCATGGTGACTGTTGTATTCAATCCCGATTCGATTTCTGTGTTTCATCAACACTCTGATAGTCCACAGATTACAGAATTCCTCCAAATGTGCATCCTAAACTACTACTGGTCTTCTTGGGAACCATCAAAGCGTAGACTGTTTGAGACATTACTCCCATTGATGAAAGTGCGCAAGGTGACTGTTGTATTCAATCCCAACGCAATTTCTGTGTTTCATGAACACTCCGATAGTCCACAGATTACAGAATGCCTCCAGATGGGCATCGGAAAGTACAACTGGTCTTCCAGGGAACGATCAAAACGTAAACTCTTTGTGACATTACTCCCATGGAGAAAAGTGCGCATGGTGACTGTTGTATTCAATCCCGATGCAATTTCTGTAATTCATCAACACTCTGATAGTCCACAGATTACAGAATGCCTCCAGATGTGCATCTGAAACTGCTACTGGTCTATCAGGACACGATCAAAGCGTAGACTGTTTAAGACATTACTCCCATGGAGGAAAGTGCGCATGGTGACTGTTGTATTCAATCCCGATGCAATTTTGGTTCCATCAACACTCAGATAGTCCACAGATTACAGAATGCCTCCAGATGTTCTTCGTAAACTACTACTGGTCTCCCAGGAAACGATCAAACCGTAGACTGTTTGAGAAATTACTCCCATGGAGGTAACTGCGCATGGTGACTGTTGTATTCAATACCGATGCAATTTCTGTGTTTCATCAACACTCTGATAGTCCACAGATTACAGAATGCCTCCAGATGTGCATAGGAAACTACTACTTGCCTTCCAGGGAACGATCAAAGCGTAAACTATTTGAGACATTACTCCCATGGAGGGAAGTGCGCATGGTGACTTTGTATTCAATCTTGATGCAATTTCTGTGTTTCATCAACACTCTGATAGTCAACAGATTACAGAATGCCTCCAGATGTGCATCGCAAACTGCTACTGGTCTTCCAGGAAACGATCAAAGCGTAGACTGTTTGAGACATTACTCCCATGGAGGAAAGTGCGCATGGTGACTGTTGTATTCAATCCCGATGCAATTTCTGTGTTTCATCAACACTCTGATAGTCGACAGATTACAGAATGCCTCCAGATGTGCATCGGAAACTACTACTGGTCTTCCAGGAAACGATCAAAGCGTGGACTGTTTGAGACATTACTCCCACGGAGGAATGTGCGCATGGAGACTGTTGTGATCAATCGCGATGTAATTTCTGTGTTTCATCAACACTCTGATAGTCCACAGACTACAGAATGATTCCAGATGTGCATCGGAAACTACTACTGGTCTTCCAGGAAACGATCAAAGCGTAGACTGTTTGAGACATTACTCCCATGGAGGTAAGTGCGCATGGTGACAGTTGTAGTCAATCCCAATGCAAATTCTGTGTTTAATCAACACTCTGATAGTACAGAGATTACAGAATGCCTCCAGATGTGAATCGGAAACTACTACTGGTCTTCCAGGGTACGATCAAAGCGTAGACTGTTTGCGACATTACTCCCATGGAGGAAAGTGAGCATGGTGACTGTTGTATTCAATCCCGATGCAATTTTGGTTTTATCAACACTCTGATAGTCCACAGATTACAGAATGCCTCCAGATGTGCATCGGAAACTACTACTGGTCTACCAGGAAACGATTAAAGCGTAGAGTGTTTGAGCCATTACTCCCATGGAGGTAACTGCGCATGGTGACTGTTGTATTCAATCCCGATGCAATTTCTGAATTTCATAAACACTCTGATAGTCCACAGATTACAGAATGCCTCCAGATGTGCATTGGAAACTACTACTGGTCTTCCAGGGAACGATCAAAGCGTAGACTGATTGAGACATTACTCCCATGGAGGAAAGTGCGCTTGGTGACTGTTGTATTCAATCCCGATTAAATTTCTGTGTTTCATCACCACTCTGATAGTCCATAGATAACAGATTGCCTCCAGATGTGCATCGGAAACTACTACTGGTCTTCCAGGGAACGATCAAAGCGTATATTTTTTGAGACATTACTCCCATGGAGGAAAGTGCGCATGGTGACTGTTGTATTCAATCCCGATGCAATTTCGGTGTTTCCTCAACACTCTGATAGTCCACAGATTACAGAATGGCTCCAGATGTGCAATGGAAACTACCACTGGTCTTCCAGGAAACGATCAAAGCGTAGACTGTTTGAGACATTACTCCCATGGAGGAAAGTGCGCATGGTGACTGTTGTATTCAATCCCGATTCGATTTCTGTGTTTCATCAACACTCTGATAGTCCACAGATTACAGAATTCCTCCAAATGTGCATCCTAAACTACTACTGGTCTTCTTGGGAACCATCAAAGCGTAGACTGTTTAAGACATTACTCCCATTGATGAAAGTGCGCATGGTGACTGTTGTATTCAATCCCAACGCAATTTCTGTGTTTCATCAAGACTCCGATAGTCCACAGATTACAGAATGCCTCCAGATGGGCATCGGAAAGTACTACTGGTCTTCCAGGGAACGATCAAAACGTAAACTCTTTGTGACATTACTCCCATGGAGAAAAGTGCGCATGGTGACTGTTGTATTCAATCCCGATGCAATTTTGGTTCCATCAACACTCAGATAGTCCACTGATTACAGAATGCCTCCAGATGTTCTTCGTAAACTACTACTGGTCTACCAGAAAACGATCAAACCGTAGACTGTTTGAGAAATTACTCCCATGGAGGTAACTGCGCATGGTGACTGTTGTATTCAATACCGATGCAATTTCTGTGTTTCATCAACTCTCTGATAGTCCACAGATTACAGAATGCCTCCAGATGTGCATAGGAAACTACTACTTGCCTTCCAGGGAACGATCAAAGCGTAAACTACTTGAGACATTACTCCCATGGAGGGAAGTGCGCATGGTGACTTTGTATTCAATCTTGATGCAATTTCTGTGTTTCATCAACACTCTGATAGTCAACAGATTACAGAATGCCTCCAGATGTGCATCGCAAACTGCTACTGGTCTTCCAGGAAACGATCGAAGCGTAGACTGTTTGAGACATTACTCCCATGGAGGAAAGTGCGCATGGTGACTGTTGTATTCAATCCCGATGCAATTTCTGTGTTTCATCATCACTCTGATAGTCGACAGATTACAGAATGCCTCCAGATGTGCATCGGAAACTACTACTAGTCTTCCAGGAAACGATCAAAGCGTGGACTGTTTGAGACATTACTCCCACGGAGGAATGTGCGCATGGAGTCAGTTGTATTCAATCGCGATGTAATTTCTGTGTTTCATCAACACTCTGATAGTCCACAGACTACAGAATGACTCCAGATGTGCATCGGCAACTACTACTGGTCTTCCAATAAACGATGAAAGCGTATACTGTTTGAGACATTACTCCCATGGAGGTAAGGGCGCATGGTGACTGTTGTATTTAATCCCAATGCAATTTTGGTTTCATCAACACTTTGATAGTCCACAGATTACAGAATGCCTCCAGATGTGCATTGGAAACTACTAATGGTCTTCCAGGAAACGATCAAATCGTAGACTGTTTGAGACATTACTCACATGGAGGTAAGTGCGCATGGTGACAGTTGTAGTCAATCCCAATGCAAATTCTGTGTTTAATCAACACTCTGATAGTCCACAGATTACAGAATGCCTCCAGATGTGAATCGGAAACTACTACTGGTCTTCCAGGGTACGATCAAAGCGTAGACTGTTTGCGACATTACTCCCATGGAGGAAAGTGGGCATGGTGACTGTTGTATTCAATCCCGGTGCAATTTTAGTTTTATCAACACCCTGATAGTCCACAGATTACAGAATGCCTCCAGATGAGCATCGGAAACTACTACTGGTCTACCAGGAAACGATCAAAGCATAGAGTGTTTGAGACATTACTCCCATGGAGGTAACTGCGCATGGTGACTGTTGTATTCAATCCCGATGCAATGTCTGTATTTCATCAACGCTCTGATAGTCCAAAGATTACAGAATGCCTCCAGATGGGCATCGGAAACTACTACTGGTCTTCCAGGGAACGATCAAAGCGTAAACTCTTTGAGACATTACGCCCATGGAGGGAAGTGCGCATGGTGACTGTTGTATTCAATCCCGATGCAATTTCTGTGTTTCATCAACACTCTGATAGTCCACAGATTACAGAATGCCTCCAGATGTGCATCGGAAACTACTACTGGTCTTCCAGGGAACGATCAAAGCGTATATTTTTTGAGACATTACTCCCATGGAGGAAAGTGCGCATGGTGACTGTTGTATTCAATCCCGATGCAATTTCGGTGTTTCCTCAACACTCTGATAGTCCACAGATTACAGAATGCCTCCAGATGTGCATCGGAGCCTTTTACAATGAGTTCCAGGGAACGATCAAAGCGTAGACTGTTTGAGACAATACTCACATGCAGGAATATGCGCATGGGGACTGTTGTATTCAATCCCGATGCAATTTCTGTGTTTCATCAACACTCTGATAGTCCACAGATTACAGAATGCCTCCAAATGTGCATCGGAAACTACTACTGGTCTTCCTGGGAACCATCAAAGCGTAGACTGTTTGAGAAAATACTACCATGGAGGAAACTGCACATGGTGACTGTTGTATTCAAACCCGATGTAACTTCTGTGTTTCATCAACACTCAGATAGTCCACAGATTACAGAATGCCTCCAGATGTGCATCGGAAACTACTACTGGTCTTCCAGGGAGCGATCAAAGCGTAGACTGTTTGCGACATTACTCCCATGGAGGAAAGTGGGCATGGTGACTGTTGTATTCTAACCCGATGCAATTTCTGTGTTTCATCAACACTCTGATAATCCACAGATTATAGAATGCCTCCAGATGTGCGTCGAAAATTACTACTGGTCTTCCTGGGAACCATCAAAGCGTAGACTGTTTGAGACAATACTCCCATGGAGGAAACTGCATATGGTGACTGTTGTATTCAATCCGGATGCAATTTCTGTGTTTCATCAACACTCTGATAGTCCACAGATAACAGAATGCCTCCAGATGGGCATCGGAAACTGCTACTGGTCTTCAAGGGAACGTTCAAAGCTTAAACTCTTTGAGACATTACTCCCATGGAGGGAAGTGCGCATGGTGACTGTTGTATTCAATCCCGATGCAATTTCTGTGTTTCGTCAACACTCTGATAGTCCACAGATTGCAGATTGCCTCCAGATGTGCATCGGAAACTACTACTGGTCTTCCAGGGAACGATCAAAGCGTATATTTTTTGAGACATTACTCCCATGGAGGAAAGTGCGCATGGTGACTGTTGTATTCAATCCCGATGCAATTTCGGTGTTTCCTCAACACTCTGACAGTCCACAGATTACAGAATGGCTCCAGATGTGCAATGGAAACTACCACTGGTCTTCCAGGAAACGATCAAAGCCTAGACTGTTTGAGACATTACTCCCATGGAGGAAAGTGCGCTTGGTGACTGTTGTATTCAATTCCGATTCGATTTCTGTGTTTCATCAACATTCTGATAGACCACAGATTACAGAATTCCTCCAAATGTGCATCCTAAACTACTACTGGTCTTCTTGGGAACCATCAAATCGTAGACTGTTTGAGACATTACTCCCATGGATGAAAGTGCGCATGGTGACTGTTGTATTCAATCCCAACGCAATTTCTATATTTCATCAAGACTCCGATAGTCCACAGATTACAGAATGCCTCCAGATGTTCTTCGTAAACTACTACTGGTCTACCAGGAAACGATTAAACCGTAGACTGTTTGAGAAATTACTCCCATGGAGGTAACTGCGAATGGTGACTGTTGTATTCAATCCCGATGCAATTTCTGTATTTCATCAACACTCTGATAGTCCAAAGATTACAGAATGCCTCCAGCTGGGCATCGGAAACTACTACTGGTCTTCCAGGGAACGATCAAAGCGTAAACTCTTTGAGACATTACGCCCATGGAGGGAAGTGCGCATGGTGACTGTTGTATTCAATCCCGATGCAATTTCTGTGTTTCATCAACACTCTGATAGTCCACAGATTACAGAATGCCTAAAGATGAGCATCGGAAACTGCTACTGGTCTTCCAGGAAACGATCAAAACGTAGACTGTTTGAGACATTACTCCAATGGAGGAAAGTGCGCATGGTGACTGTTGTATTCAATCCCGATTCAATTTTGGTTTCATCAACACTCCGATAGTCCACAGATTACAGAATGCCTCCAGATGTGCATCGGAAACTACTACTGGTCTTCCAGGGAACGATCAAAGCGTATATTTTTTGAGACATTACTCCCATGGAGGAAAGTGCGCATGGTGACTGTTGCATTCAATCCCGATGCAATTTCGGTGTTAACTCAACACTCTGATAGTCCACAGATTACAGAATGCCTCCAGATGTGCATCGGAAACTACTACTGGTATTCCTGTAAACGATCAAAGCGTAGACTGTTTGACACATTACTCCCATGGAGGTAACTGCGCATGGTGACTGTTGTAGTCAATCCCGATGCCATTTCTGTGTTTCATCAACACTCTGATAGTCCACAGATTACAGAATGCCTCCAGATGTGCATCGGAAACTACTACTGGTCTTCCTGGGAACGATCAAAGCGTAGACTGTTTGAGACATTACTCCCATTTAGGGAAGTGCGCATGGTGACTGTTGTATTCAATCCCGATGCAATTTCTGTGTTTCATCAAAACTCTGATAGTCCACAGATTACAGAATGACTCCAGATGTACATCGGAAACTACTACTGGTCTACCAGGAAACGATCAAAGCGTAGAGTGTTTGAGACATTACTCCCATGGAGGTAACTGCGCATGGTGACTGTTGTATTCAATCAAGATGCAATTTCTGTATTTCATCAACACTCTGATAGTCCAAAGATTACAGAATGCCTCCAGATGGGCATCGGAAACTACTACTGGTCTTCCAGGGAACGATCAAAGCGTAAACTCTTTGTGACATTACGCCCATGGAGGGAAGTGCGCATGGTGACTGTTGTATTCTATCCCGATGCAATTTCTGTGTTTCATCAATACTCTGATAGTCCACAGATTACAGAATGCCTCCAGATGTGCATCGGAAACTACTACTGGTATTCCTGTAAACGATCAAAGCGTAGACTGTTTGACACATTACTCCCATGGAGGTAACTGCGCATGGTGACTGTTGTAGTCAATCCCGATGCCATTTCTGTGTTTCATCAACACTCTGATAGTCCACAGATTACAGAATGCCTAAAGATGAGCATCGGAAACTGCTACTGGTCTTCCCGGAAACGATCAAAGCGTAGACTGTTTGAGACATTACTCCAATGGAGGAAAGTGCACATGGTGACTGTTGTATTCAATCCCGATTCAATTGTGGTTTCATCAACACTCTGATAGTCCACAGATTACAGAATGCCTCCAGATGGGCATCGGAAACTGCTACTGGCCTTCCAGGGAACGTTCAAAGCTTAAACTCTTTGAGACATTACTCCCATGGAGGGAAGTGCGCATGGTGACTGTTGTATTCAATCCCGATGCAATTTCTGTGTTTCATCAACACTCTGATAGTCCACAGATTACAGAATGCCTCCAGATGTGCATTGGAAATTACTACTGGTCTTCCAGGGAACGATCAAAGCGTAGACTGTATGAGACATTACTCCCATGGAGGAAAGTGCGCCTGGTGACTGTTGTATTCAATCCCGATTAACTTTCTGTGTTTCATCACCACTCTGATAGTCCACAGGTTACAGATTGCCTCCAGATGTGCATCGGAAACTACTACTGGTCTTCCAGGGAACGATCAAAGCGTAGACAGTTTGAGACATTACTCCCATGAACGAATGTGCGCATGGTTTCTGTTGTATTCAATCCCGATGCAATTTCTGTGTTTCATTAACACTCTGATACTCCACAGATTACAGAATGCCTCCAGATGTGCATCGGAGCCTTTTACAATGAGTTCCAGGGAACGATCAAAGCGTAGACTGTTTGAGACAATACTCACATGCAGGAATATGCGCATGGGGACTGTTGTATTCAATCCCGATGCAATTTCTGTGTTTCATCAACACTCTGATAGTCCACAGATTACAGAATGCCTCCAAATGTGCATCGGAAACTACTACTGGTCTTCCAGGGAACCATCAAAGCGTAGACTGTTTGAGAAAATACTACCATGGAGGAAACTGCACATGGTGACTGTTGTATTCAAACCCGATGCAACTTCTGTGTTTCATCAACACTCAGATAGTCCACAGATTACAGAATGCCTCCAGATGTGCATCGGAAACTACTACTGGTCTTCCAGGGAGCGATCAAAGCGTAGACTGTTTGCGACATTACTCCCATGGAGGAAAGTGGGCATGGTGACTGTTGTATTCAAACCCGATGCAATTTCTGTGTTTCATCAACACTCTGATAATCCACAGATTATAGAATGCCTCCAGATGTGCGTCGAAAATTACTACTGGTCTTCCTGGGAACCATCAAAGCGTAGACTGTTTGAGACAATACTCCCATGGAGGAAACTGCACATGGTGACTGTTGTATTCAATCCCGATGCAATTTCTGTGTTTCATCAACACTCTGATAGTCCACAGATAACAGAATGCCTCCAGATGGGCATCGGAAACTGCTACTGGTCTTCCAGGGAACGTTCAAAGCTTAAACTCTTTGAGACATTACTCCCATGGAGGGAAGTGCGCATGGTGACTGTTGTATTCAATCCCGATGCAATTTCTGTGTTTCATCAACACTCTGATAGTCCACAGATTACAGATTGCCTCCAGATGTGCATCGGAAACTACTACTGGTCTTCCAGGGAACGATCAAAGCGTATATTTTTTGAGACATTACTCCCATGGAGGAAAGTGCGCATGGTGACTGTTGTATTCAATCCCGATGCAATTTCGGTGTTTCCTCAACACTCTGACAGTCCACAGATTACAGAATGGCTCCAGATGTGCAATGGAAACTACCACTGGTCTTCCAGGAAACGATCAAAGCCTAGACTGTTTGAGACATTACTCCCATGTAGGAAAGTGCGCATGGTGACTGTTGTATTCAATTCCGATTCGATTTCTGTGTATCATCAACATTCTGATAGACCACAGATTACAGAATTCCTCCAAATGTGCATCCTAAACTACTACTGGTCTTCTTGGGAACCATCAAATCGTAGACTGTTTGAGACATTACTCCCATGGATGAAAGTGCGCATGGTGACTGTTGTATTCAATCCCAACGCAATTTCTGTATTTCATCAAGACTCCGATAGTCCACAGATTACTGAATGCCTCCAGATGTTCTTCGTAAACTACTACTGGTCTACCAGGAAACGATTAAACCGTAGACTGTTTGAGAAATTACTCCCATGGAGGTAACTGCGCATGGTGACTGTTGTATTCAATCCCGATGCAATTTCTGTATTTCATCAACACTCTGATAGTCCAAAGATTACAGAATGCCTCCAGCTGGGCATCGGAAACTACTACTGGTCTTCCAGGGAACGATCAAAGCGTAAACTCTTTGAGACATTACGCCCATGGAGGGAAGTGCGCATGGTGACTGTTGTATTCAATCCCGATGCAATTTCTGTGTTTCATCAACACTCTGATAGTCTACAGATTACAGAATGCCTAAAGATGAGCATCGGAAACTGCTACTGGTCTTCCAGGAAACGATCAAAACGTAGACTGTTTGAGACATTACTCCAATGGAGGAAAGTGCGCATGGTGACTGTTGTATTCAATCCCGATTCAATTTTGGTTTCATCAACCCTCCGATAGTCCGCAGATTACAGAATGCCTCCAGATGTGCATCGGAAACTACTACTGGTCTTCTAGGGAACGATCAAAGCGTAGACTGTTTGAGACATTACTCCCATGGAGGTAACTGCGCATGGTGACTGTTGTAATCAATCCCGATGCAATTTCTGTCTTTCATCAACACACTGATAGTCCACAGATAACAGAATGCCTCCAGATGGGCATCGGAAACTACTACTGGTCTTCCAGGGAACGTTCAAAGCTTAAACTCTTTGAGACATTACTCCCATGGAGGGAAGTAGGCATAATGACTCTTGTATTCAATCCCGATGCAATTTCGCTGTTTCATCAACACTCTGATAGTCCACAGATTACAGAATGCCTCCAGATGTGCATTGGAAACTACCACTGGTCTTCCAGGGAACGATCAAAGCGTAGACGGTTTGAGACATTATTCCCATGGAGGAAAGTGCGCCTGGTGACTGTTGTATTCAATCCCGATTAAATTTCTGTGTTTCATCACCACTCTGATAGTCCACAGATTACAGATTGTCTCCAGATGTGCATCGGAAACTACTACTGGTCTTCCAGGGAACGATCAAAGCGTATATTTTTTGAGACATTACTCCCATGGAGGAAAGTGCGCATGGTGACTGTTGCATTCAATCCCGATGCAATTTCGGTGTTTCCTCAACACTCTGATAGTCCACAGATTACAGAATGCCTCCAGATGTGCATCGGAAACTACTACTGGTCTTCCTGTAAACGATCAAAGCGTAGACTGTTTGAGACATTACTCCCATGGAGGTAACTGCGCATGGTGACTGTTGTATTCAATCCCGATGCAATTTCTGTGTTTCATCAACACTCTGATAGTCCACAGATTTCAGAATGCCTCCAGATGTGCATCGGAAACTACTACTGGTCTTCCTGGGAACGATCAAAGCGTAGACTGTTTGAGACATTACTCCCATGGAGGGAAGTGCGCATGGTGACTGTTGTATTCAATCCCTATGCAATTTCTGTGTTTCATCAAAACTCTGATAGTCCACAGATTACAGAATGACTCCAGATGTGCATCGGAAACTACTACTGGTCTACCAGGAAACGATCAAAACGTAGAGTGTTTGTGACATTACGCCCATGGAGGGAAGTGCGCATGGTGACTGTTGTATTCAATCCCGATGCAATTTCTGTGTTTCATCAACACTCTGATAGTCCACAGATTACAGAATGCCTAAAGATGAGCATCGGAAACTGCTACTGGTCTTCCAGGAAACGATCAAAACGTAGACTGTTTGAGACATTACTCCAATGGAGGAAAGTGCACATGGTGACTGTTGTATTCAATCCCGATTCAATTGTGGTTTCATCAACACTCTGATAGTCCACAGATTACAGAATGCCTCCAGATGTGCATCGGAAACTACTACTGGTCTTCCTGGGAACGATCAAAGCGTAGACTGTTTGAGACATTACTCCCATGGAGGTAACTGCGCATGGTGACTGTTGTATTTAATCCCGATGCAATTTCTGTGTTTCATCAACACTCTGATAGTCCACAGATAACAGTATGCCTCCAGATGATCATCGGAAACTACTACTGGTCTTCCAGGGAACGTTCAAAGCCTAAACACTTTGAGACATTACTCCCATGGAGGGAAGTGCGCATGGTGACTGTTGTATTCAATCCCGATGCAATTTCTGTGTTTCATCAACACTCCGATAGTCCACAGATTACAGAATGCCTCCAGATGTGCATTGGAAACTACTACTGGTCTTCCAGGGAACGATCAAAGCGTAGACTGTTTGAGACATTACTCCCATGAAGGAAAGTGCGCCTGGTGACTGTTGTATTCAATCCCGATTAAATTTCTGTGTTTCATCACCACTCTGATAGTCCACAGATTACAGATTGCCTCCAGATGTGCATCGGAAACTACTACTGGTCTTCCAGGGAACGATCAAAGCGTATATTTTTTGAGACATTACTCCCATGGAGGAAAGTGCGCATGGTGACTGTTGTATTCAATCCCGATGCAATTTCGGTGTTTCCTCAACACTCTGATAGTCCACAGATTACAGAATGCCTCCAGATGTGCATCGGAAACTACTACTGGTCTTCCCGGGAACGATCAAAGCGTAGACTGTTTGAGACATTACTCCCATGGAGGGAAGTGCGCATGGTGACTGTTGTATTCCATCCCGATGCAATTTCTGTGTTTCATCAACACTCTGATAGTCCACAGATTACAGAATGCCTCCAGATGTGCTTCGGAAACTATTACTGGTCTTCCAGGGAACGATCAAAGCGTAGACAGTTTGAGACATTACTCCCATGAACGAATGTGCGCATGGTTTCTGTTGTATTCAATCCCGATGCAATTTCTGTACTTCATTAACACTCTGGTACTCCACAGATTACAGAATGCCTCCAGATGTGCATCGGAGCCTTTTACAATGAGTTCCAGGGAACGATCAAAGCGTAGACTGTTTGAGACAATACTCACATGCAGGAATATGCGCATGGGGACTGTTGTATTCAATCCCGATGCAATTTCTGTGTTTCATCAACACTCTGATAATCCACAGATTATAGAATGCCTCCAGATGTGCATCGTAAATTACTACTGGTCTTTCTGGGAACCATCAAAGCGTAGACTGTTTGAGACAATACTCCCATGGAGGAAACTGCACATGGTGACTGTTGTATTCAATCCCGATGCAATTTCTGTGTTTCATCAACACTCTGATAGTCCACAGATAACAGAATGCCTCCAGATGGGCATCGGAAACTGCTACTGGTCTTCCAGGGAACGTTCAAAGCTTAAACTCTTTGAGACATTACACCCATGGAGGAAGTGCGCATGGTGACTGTTGTATTCAATCCCGATGCAATTTCTGTGTTTCATCAACACTCTGATAGTCCACAGATTACAGAATGCCTCCAGATGTGCATTGGAAACTACTACTGGTCATCCAGGGAACGATCAAAGCGTAGACTGTTTGAGACATTACTACCATGGAGGAAAGTGCGCCTGGTGACTGTTGTATTCAATCCCAATTAAATTTCTGTGTTTCATCACCACTCCGATAGTCCACAGATTACAGATTGCCTCCAGATGTGCATCGGAAACTACTACTGGTCTTCCAGGGAACGATCAAAGCGTATATTTTTTGAGACATTACTCCCATGGAGGAAAGTGCGCATGGTGACTGTTGTATTCAATCCCGATTCGATTTCTGTGTTTCATCAACATTCTGATAGACCACAGATTACGGAATTCCTCCAAATGTGCATCCTAAACTACTACTGGTCTTCTTGGGAACCATCAAATCGTAGACTGTTTGAGACATTACTCCCATGGATGAAAGTGCGCATGGTGACTGTTGTATTCAATCCCAACGCAATTTCTGTATTTCATCAAGACTCCGATAGTCCACAGATTACAGAATGCCTCTAGATGTTCTTCGTAAACTACTACTGGTCTACCAGGAAACGATTAAACCGTAGACTGTTTGAGAAATACTCCCATGGAGGTAACTGCGCATGGTGACTGTTGTATTCAATGCCGATGCAATTTCTGTGTTTCATCAACACTCTGATAGTCCACAGATTACAGAATGATTCCAGATGTTCTTCTTAAACTACTACTGATCTACCAGGAAACGATCAAACCGTAGACTGTTTGAGACATTACTCCCATGGAGGAAAGTGCGCATGGTGACTGTTGTATTCAATCGCGATGTAATTTCTGTATTTCATCAACACTCTGATAGTCCACAGCCTACAGAATGACTCCAGATGAGCATCGGAAACTACTACTGGTCTTCCAGGGAACGATAAAACTGTATACTGTTTGAGACATTACTCCCATGGAGGTAAGTGCGCATGGTGACAGTTGTAGTCAAGCCCAATTCAAATTCTGTGTTTAATCAACACTCTGATAGTCCACAGATTACAGAATGCCTCCAGATGTGAATCGGAAACTACTACTGGTCTTCCAGGGTACGATCAAAGCGTAGACTGTTTGCGACATTACTCCCATGGAGGAAAGTGGGCATGGTGACTGTTGTATTCAATCCCGATGCAATTTTAGTTTTATCAACACCCTGATAGTCCACAGATTACAGAATGCCTCCAGATGAGCATCGGAAACTACTACTGGTCTACCAGGAAACGATCAAAGCGTAGAGTGTTTAAGACATTACTCCCATGGAGGTAACTGCGCATGGTGACTGTTGTATTCAATACCGATGCAATATCTGTATTTCATCAACACACTGATAGTCCGAAGATTACAGAATGCCTCCAGATGGGCATCGGAAACTACTACTGGTCTTCCAGGGAACGATCAAAGCGTAAACTCTTTGAGACATTACGCCCATGGAGGGAAGTGCGCATGGTGACTGTTGTATTCAATCCCGATGCAATTTCGGTGTTTCATCAACACTCTGATAGTCCACAGATTACAGAATGCCTCCAGATGTGCTTGGAAACTACCACTGGTCTTCCAGGGAACGATCAAAGCGTAGACTGTTTGAGACATTATTCCCATGGAGGAAAGTGCGCCTGGTGACTGTTGTATTCAATCCCGATTAAATTTCTGTGTTTCATCACCACTCTGATAGTCCACAGATTACAGATTGTCTCCAGATGTGCATCGGAAACTACTACTGGTCTTCCAGGGAACGATCAAAGCGTATATTTTTTGAGACATTACTCCCATGGAGGAAAGTGCGCATGGTGACTGTTGCATTCAATCCCGATGCAATTTCGGTGTTTCTTCAACACTCTGATAGTCCACAGATTACAGAATGCCTCCAGATGTGCATCGAAAAACTACTACTGGTCTTCCTGTAAACGATCAAAGCGTAGACTGTTTGAGACATTACTCCCATGGCGGTAACTGCGCATGGTGACTGTTGTAGTCAATCTCGATGCCATTTCTGTGTTTCATCAACACTCTGATAGTCCACAGATTACAGAATGCCTCCAGATGTGCATCGGAAACTACTACTGGTCTTCCAGGGAACGATCAAAGCGTAAACTCTTTGTGACATTACGCCCATGGAGGGAAGTGCGCATGGTGACTGTTGTATTCAATCCCGATGCAATTTCTGTGTTTCATCAACACTCTGATAGTCCACAGATTACAGAATGCCTAAAGATGAGCATCGGAAACTGCTACTGGTCTTCCAGGAAACGATCAAAGCGTAGACTGTTTGAGACATTACTCCAATGGAGGAAAGTGCACATGGTGACTGTTGTATTCAATCCCGATTCAATTGTGGTTTCATCAACACTCTGATAGTCCACAGATTACAGAATGCCTCCAGATGGGCATCGGAAACTGCTACTGGTCTTCCAGGGAACGTTCAAAGCTTAAACTCTTTGAGACATTACTCCCATGGAGGGAAGTGCGCATGGTGACTGTTGTATTCAATCCCGATGCAATTTCTGTGTTTCATCAACACTCTGATAGTCCACAGATTACAGAATGCCTCCAGATGTGCATTGGAAACTACTACTGGTCTTCCAGGGAACGATCAAAGCGTAGACTGTATGAGACATTACTCCCATGGAGGAAAGTGCGCCTGGTGACTGTTGTATTCAATCCCGATTAAATTTCTGTGTTTCATCACCACTCTGATAGTCCACAGATTACAGATTGCCTCCAGATGTGCATCGGAAACTACTACTGGTCTTCCAGGGAACGATCAAATCGTAGACAGTTTGAGACATTACTCCCATGAACGAATGTGCGCATGGTTTCTGTTGTATTCAATCCCGATGCAATTTCTGTGTTTCATTAACACTCTGATACTCCACAGATTACAGAATGCCTCCAGATGTGCATCGGAGCCTTTTACAATGAGTTCCAGGGAACGATCAAAGCGTAGACTGTTTGAGACAATACTCACATGCAGGAATATGCGCATGGGGACTGTTGTATTCAATCCCGATGCAATTTCTGTGTTTCATCAACACTCTGATAGTCCACAGATTACAGAATGCCTCCAAATGTGCATCGGAAACTACTACTGGTCTTCCAGGGAACCATCAAAGCGTAGACTGTTTGAGACAATACTCCCATGGAGGAAACTGCAAATGGTGACTGTTGTATTCAAACCCGATGCAACTTCTGTGTTTCATCAACACTCAGATAGTCCACAGATTACAGAATGCCTCCAGATGTGCATCGGAAACTACTACTGGTCTTCCAGGGAGCGATCAAATCGTAGACTGTTTGCGACATTACTCCCATGGAGGAAAGTGGGCATGGTGACTGTTGTATTCAAACCCGATGCAATTTCTGTGTTTCATCAACACTCTGATAATCCACAGATTATAGAATGCCTCCAGATGTGCTTCGAAAATTACTACTGGTCTTCCTGGGAACCATCAAAGCGTAGACTGTTTGAGACAATACTCCCATGGAGGAAACTGCACATGGTGACCGTTGTATTCAATCCCGATGCAATTTCTGTGTTTCATCAACACTCTGATAGTCCACAGATAACAGAATGCCTCCAGATGGGCATCGGAAACTGCTACTGGTCTTCCAGGGAACGTTCAAAGCTTAAACTCTTTAAGACATTACTCCCATGGAGGGAAGTGCGCATGGTGACTGTTGTATTCAATCCCGATGCAATTTCTGTGTTTCATCAACACTCTGATAGTCCACAGATTACAGATTGCCTCCAGATGTGCATCGGAAACCACTACTGGTCTTCCAGGGAACGATCAAAGCGTATATTTTTTGAGACATTACTCCCATGGAGGAAAGTGCGCATGGTGACTGTTGTATTCAATCCCGATGCAATTTCGGTGTTTCCTCAACACTCTGACAGTCCACAGATTACAGAATGGCTCCAGATGTGCAATGGAAACTACCACTGGTCTTCCAGGAAACGATCAAAGCGTAGACTGCTTGAGACATTACTCCCATGAAGGAAAGTGCGCCTGGTGACTGTTGTATTCAATCAAGATTAAATTTCTGTGTTTCATCACCACTCTGATAGTCCACAGATTACAGATTGCCTCCAGATGTGCATCGGAAACTACTACTGGTCTTCCTGGGAACGATCAAAGCGTAGACTGTTTGAGACATTACTCCCATGGAGGGAAGTGCGCATGGTGACTGTTGTATTCCATCCCGATGCAATTTCTGTGTTTCATCAACACTCTGATAGTCCACAGAATACAGAATGCCTCCAGATGTGCTTCGGAAACTACTACTGGTCTTCCAGGGAACGATCAAAGCGTAGACAGTTTGAGACATTACTCCCATGAACGAATGTGCGCATGGTTTCTGTTGTATTCAATCCCGATGCAATTTCTGTACTTCATTAACACTCTGGTACTCCACAGATTACAGAATGCCTCCAGATGTGCATCGGAGCCTTTTACAATGAGTTCCAGGGAACGATCAAAGCGTAGACTGTTTGAGACAATACTCACATGCAGGAATATGCGCATGGGGACTGTTGTATTCAATCCCGATGCAATTTCTGTGTTTCATCAACAATCTGATAGTCCACAGATTACAGAATGCCTCCAAATGTGCATCGGAAACTACTACTGGTCTTCCAGGGAACCATCAAAGCGTAGACTGTTTGAGACAATACTCCCATGGAGGAAACTGCAAATGGTGACTGTTGTATTCAAACCCGATGCAACTTCTGTGTTTCATCAACACTCAGATAGTCCACAGATTACAGAATGCCTCCAGATGTGCATCGGAAACTACTACTGGTCTTCCAGGGAGCGATCAAAGCGTAGACTGTTTGCGACATTACTCCCATGGAGGAAAGTGGGCATGGTGACTGTTGTATACAAACCCGATGCAATTTCTGTGTTTCATCAACACTCTGATAATCCACAGATTATAGAATGCCTCCAGATAGGCATCGTAAATTACTACTGGTCTTCCTGGGAACCATCAAAGCGTAGACTGTTTGAGACAATACTCCCATGGAGGAAACTGCACATGGTGACTGTTGTATTCAATCCCGATGCAATTTCTGTGTTTCATCAACACTCTGATAGTCCACAGATAACAGAATGCCTCCAGATGGGCATCGGAAACTGCTACTGGTCTTCCAGGGAACGTTCAAAGCTTAAACTCTTTGAGACATTACTCCCATGGAGGGAAGTGCGCATGGTGACTGTTGTTTTCAATCCCGATGCAATTTCTGTGTTTCATCAACACTCTGATAGTCCACAGATTACAGAATGCCTCCCGATGTGCATTGGAAACTACTACTGGTCTTCCAGGGAACGATCAAAGCGTAGACTGTTTGAGACATTACTACCATGGAGGAAAGTGCGCCTGGTGACTGTTGTATTCAATCCCAATTAAATTTCTGTGTTTCATCACCACTCTGATAGTCCACAGATTACAGATGGCCTCCAGATGTGCATCGGAAACTACTACTGGTCTTCCAGGGAACGATCAAAGCGTATATTTTTTGAGACATTACTCCCATGGAGGAAAGTGCGCATGGTGACTGTTGTATTCAATCCCGATGCAATTTCGGTGTTTCCTCAACACTCTGACAGTCCACAGATTACTGAATGGCTCCAGATGTGCAATGGAAACTACCACTGGTCTTCCAGGAAACGATCAAAGCCTAGACTGTTTGAGACATTACTCCCATGGAGGAAAGTGCGCATGGTGACTGTTGTATTCAATCCCGATTCGATTTCTGTGTTTCATCAACATTCTGATAGACCACAGATTACAGAATTCCTCCAAATGTGCATCCTAAACTACTACTGGTCTTCTTGGAAACCATCAAATCGTAGACTGTTTGAGACATTTCTCCCATGGATGAAAGTGCGCATGGTGACTGTTGTATTCAATCCCAACGCAATTTCTGTATTTCATCAAGACTCCGATAGTCCACAGATTACAGAATGCCTCTAGATGTTCTTCGTAAACTACTACTGGTCTACCAGGAAACGATTAAACCGTAGACTGTTTGAGAAATACTCCCATGGAGGTAACTGCGCATGGTGACTGTTGTATTCAATGCCGATGCAATTTCTGTGTTTCATCAACACTCTGATAGTCCACAGATTACAGAATGATTCCAGATGTTCTTCGTAAACTACTACTGATCTACCAGGAAACGATCAAACCGTAGACTGTTTGAGACATTACTCCCATGGAGGAAAGTGCGCATGGTGACTGTTGTATTTAATCGCGATGCAATTTCTGTGTTTCATCAACACTCTGATAGTCGACAGATTACAGAATGCCTCCAGATGTGCATCGGAAACTACTACTGGTCTTCCAGGAAACGATCAAAGCGTAGACTGTTTGAGACATTACTCCCACGGAGGAATGTGCGCATGGTGACTGTTGTATTCAATCGCGATGTAATTTCTGTGTTTCATCAACACTCTGATAGTCCACAGACTACAGAATGACTCCAGATGTGCATCGGAAACTACTACTGGTCTTCCAGGGTACGATCAAAGCGTAGACTGTTTGCGACATTACTCCCATGGAGGAAAGTGGGCATGGTGACAGTTGTAGTCAAGCCCAATTCTAATTCTGTGTTTAATCAACACTCTGATAGTCCACAGATTACAGAATGCCTCCAGATGTGAATCGGAAACTACTACTGGTCTTCCAGGGTACGATCAAAGCGTAGACTGTTTGCGACATTACTCCCATGGAGGAAAGTGGGCATGGTGACTGTTGTATTCAATCCCGATGCAATTTTAGTTTTATCAACACCCTGATAGTCCACAGATTACAGAATGCCTCCAGATGAGCATCGGAAACTACTACTGGTCTACCAGGAAACGATCAAAGCGTAGAGTGTTTAAGACATTACTCCCATGGAGGTAACTGCGCATGGTGACTGTTGTATTCAATACCGATGCAATTTCTGTATTTCATCAACATTCTGATAGTCCAAAGATTACAGAATGCCTCCAGATGGGCATCGGAAACTACTACTGGTCTTCCAGGGAACGATCAAAGCGTAAACTCTTTGAGACATTACGCCCATGGAGGGAAGTGCGCATGGTGACTGTTGTATTCAATCCCGATGCAATTTCTGTGTTTCATCAACACTCTGATAGTCCACAGATTACAGAATGCCTAAAGATGAGCATCGGAAACTGGTACTGGTCTTCATGGAAACGATCAAAGCGTAGACTGAGACATTACTCCAATGGAGGAAAGTGCGCATGGTGACTGTTGTATTCAATCCCGATGCAATTTCTGTGTTTCATCAACACTCTGATAGTCCACAGATTACAGAATGACTCCAGATGTGCATTGGAAACTACTACTGGTCTTCCAGGGAACGATCAAAGCGTAGACTGTATGAGACATTACTCCCATGGAGGAAAGTGCGCCTGGTGACTGTTGTATTCAATCCCGATTAAATTTCTGTGTTTCATCACCACTCTGATAGTCCACAGATTAGAGATTGCCTCCAGATGTGCATCGGAAACTACTACTGGTCTTCCAGGGAACGATCAAAGCGTATATTTTTTGAGACATTACTCCCATGGAGGAAAGTGCGCATGGTGACTGTTGTATTCAATCCCGATGCAATTTCGGTGTTTCCTCAACACTCTGACAGTCCACAGATTACAGAATGGCTCCAGATGTGCAATGGAAACTACCACTGGTCTTCCAGGAAACGATCAAAGCCTAGACTGTTTGAGACATTACTCCCATGGAGGAAAGTGCGCATGGTGACTGTTGTATTCAATTCCGATTCGATTTCTGTGTTTCATCAACATTCTGATAGACCACAGATTACAGAATTCCTCCAAAAGTGCATCCTAAACTACTACTGGTCTTCTTGGGAACCATCAAATCGTAGACTGTTTGAGACATTACTCCCATGGATGAAAGTGCGCATGGTGACTGTTGTATTCAATCCCAACGCAATTTCTGTATTTCATCAAGACTCTGATAGTCCACAGATTACAGAATGCCTCCAGATGTTCTTCGTGAACTACTACTGGTCTACCAGGAAACGATTAAACCGTAGACTGTTTGAGAAATTACTCCCATGGAGGTAACTGCGCATGGTGACTGTTGTATTCAATCCCGATGCAATTTCTGTGTTTCATCAACACTCTGATAGTCCACAGATAACAGTATGCCTCCAGATGATCATCGGAAACTACTACTGGTCTTCCAGGGAACGTTCAAAGCTTAAACACTTTGAGACATTACTCCCATGGAGGGAAGTGCGCATGGTGACTGTTGTATTCAATCCCGATGCAATTTCTGTGTTTCATCAACACTCCGATAGTCCGCAGATTACAGAATGCCTCCAGATGTGCATTGGAAACTACTACTGGTCTTCCAGGGAACGAACAAAGCGTAGACTGTTTGAGACATTACTCCCATGAAGGAAAGTGCGCCTGGTGACTGTTGTATTCAATCCCGATTAAATTTCTGTGTTTCATCACCACTCTGATAGTCCACAGATTACAGATTGCCTCCAGATGTGCATCGGAAACTACTACTGGTCTTCCAGGGAACGATCAAAGCGTATATTTTTTGAGACATTACTCCCATGGAGGAAAGTGCGCATGGTGACTGTTGTATTCAGTCCCGATGCAATTTCGGTGTTTCCTCAACACTCTGATAGTCCACAGATTACAGAATGCCTCCAGGTGTGCATCGGAAACTACTACTGGTCTTCCTGGGAACGATCAAAGCGTAGACTGTTTGAGACATTACTCCCATGGAGGGAAGTGCGCATGGTGACTGTTGTATTCCATCCCGATGCAATTTCTGTGTTTCATCAACACTCTGATAGTCCACAGATTACAGAATGCCTCCAGATGTGCATCGGAAACTACTACTGGTCTTCCAGGGAACGATCAAAGCGTAGACAGTTTGAGACATTACTCCCATGAACGAATGTGCGCATGGTTTCTGTTGTATTCAATCCCGATGCAATTTCTGTGTTTCATTAACACTCTGATACTCCACAGATTACAGAATGCCTCCAGATGTGCATCGGAGCCTTTTACAATGAGTTCCAGGGAACGATCAAAGCGTAGACTGTTTGAGACAATACTCACATGCAGGAATATGCGCATGGGGACTGTTGTATTCAATCCCGATGCAATTTCTGTGTTTCATCAACAATCTGATAGTCCACAGATTACAGAATGCCTCCAAATGTGCATCGGAAACTACTACTGGTCTTCCAGGGAACCATCAATGCGTAGACTGTTTGAGAAAATACTACCATGGAGCAAACTGCACATGGTGACTGTTGTATTCAAACCCGATGCAACTTCCGTGTTTCATCAACACTCAGATAGTCCACAGATTACAGAATGCTTCCAGATGTGCATCGGAAACTAGTACTGGTCTTCCAGGGAGCGATCAAAGCGTAGACTGTTTGCGACATTACTCCCATGGAGGAAAGTGGGCAGGTGACTGTTGTATTCAAACCCGATGCAATTTCTGTGTTTCATCAACACTCTGATAATCCACAGATTATAGAATGCCTCCAGATGTGCGTCGTAAATTACTACTGGTCTTCCTGGGAACCATCAAAGCGTAGACTGTTTGAGACAATACTCCCATGGAGGAAACTGCACATGGTGACTGTTGTATTCAATCCCGATGCAATTTCTGTGTTTCATCAACACTCTGATAGTCCACAGATAACAGAATGCCTCCAGATGGGCATCGGAAACTGCTACTGGTCTTCCAGGGAACGTTCAAAGCTTAAACTCTTTGAGACATTACTCCCATGGAGGGAAGTGCGCATGGTGACTGTTGTATTCAATTCCGATGCAATTTCTGTGTTTCATCAACACTCTGATAGTCCACAGATTACAGAATGCCTCCAGATGTGCATTGGAAACTACTACTGGTCTTCCAGGGAACGATCAAAGCGTAGACTGTATGAGACATTACTCCCATGGAGGAAAGTGCGCCTGGTGACTGTTGTATTCAATCCCGATTAAATTTCTGTGTTTCATCACCACTCTGATAGTCCACAGATTAGAGATTGCCTCCAGATGTGCATCGGAAACTACTACTGGTCTTCCAGGGAACGATCAAAGCGTATATTTTTTGAGACATTACTCCCATGGAGGAAAGTGCGCATGGTGACTGTTGTATTCAATCCCGATGCAATTTCGGTGTTTCCTCAACACTCTGACAGTCCACAGATTACAGAATGGCTCCAGATGTGCAATGGAAACTACCACTGGTCTTCCAGGAAACGATCAAAGCCTAGACTGTTTGAGACATTACTCCCATGGAGGAAAGTGCGCATGGTGACTGTTGTATTCAATTCCGATTCGATTTCTGTGTTTCATCAACATTCTGATAGACCACAGATTACAGAATTCCTCCAAATGTGCATTCTAAACTACTACTGGTCTTCTTGGGAACCATCAAATCGTAGACTGTTTGAGACATTACTCCGATGGATGAAAGTGCGCATGGTGACTGTTGTATTCAATCCCAACGCAATTTCAGTATTTCACCAAGACTCCGATAGTCCACAGATTACAGAATGCCTCCAGATGTTCTTCGTAAACTACTACTGGTCTACCAGGAAACGATTAAACCGTAGACTGTTTGAGAAATTACTCCCATGGAGGTAACTGCGCATGGTGACTGTTGTATTCAATCCCGATGCAATTTCTGTGTTTCATCAACACTCTGATAGTCCACAGATAACAGTATGCCTCCAGATGATCATCGGAAACTACTACTGGTCTTCCAGGGAACGTTCAAAGCTTAAACACTTTGAGACATTACTCCCATGGAGGGAAGTGCGCATGGTGACTGTTGTATTCAATCCCGATGCAATTTCTGTGTTTCATCAACACTCCGATAGTCCACAGATTACAGAATGCCTCCAGATGTGCATCGGAAACTACTACTGGTCTTCCAGGGAACGATCAAAGCGTATATTTTTTGAGACATTACTCCCATGGAGGAAAGTGTGCATGGTGACTGTTGTATTCAATCCCGATGCAATTTCGGTGTTTCCTCAACACTCTGATAGTCCACAGATTACAGAATGCCTCCAGGTGTGCATCGGAAACTACTACTGGTCTTCCAGGGAACGATCAAAGCGTAGACTGTTTGAGACATTACTCCCATGGAGGGAAGTGCGCATGGTGACTGTTGTATTCCATCCCGATGCAATTTCTGTGTTTCATCAACACTCTGATAGTCCACAGATTACAGAATGCCTCCAGATGTGCATCGGAAACTACTACTGGTCTTCCAGGGAACGATCAAAGCGTAGACAGTTTGAGACATTACTCCCATGAACGAATGTGCGCATGGTTTCTGTTGTATTCAATCCCGATGCAATTTCTGTGTTTCATTAACACTCTGATACTCCACAGATTACAGAATGCCTCCAGATGTGCATCGGAGCCTTTTACAATGAGTTCCAGGGAACGATCAAAGCGTAGACTCTTTGAGACAATACTCACATGCAGGAATATGCGCATGGGGTCTGTTGTATTCAATCCCGATGCAATTTCTGTGTTTCATCAACAATCTGATAGTCCACAGATTACAGAATGCCTCCAAATGTGCATCGGAAACTACTACTGGTCTTCCAGGGAACCATCAATGCGTAGACTGTTTGAGAAAATACTACCATGGAGGAAACTGCACATGGTGACTGTTGTATTCAAACCCGATGCAACTTCCGTGTTTCATCAACACTCAGATAGTCCACAGATTACAGAATGCCTCCAGATGTGCATCGGAAACTACTACTGGTCTTCCAGGGAGAGATCAAAGCGTAGACTGTTTGCGACATTACTCCCATGGAGGAAAGTGGGCAGGTGACTGTTGTATTCAAACCCGATGCAATTTCTGTGTTTCATCAACACTCTGATAATCCACAGATTATAGAATGCCTCCAGATGTGCGTCGTAAATTACTACTGGTCTTCCTGGGAACCATCAAAGCGTAGACTGTTTGAGACAATACTCCCATGGAGGAAACTGCACATGGTGACTGTTGTATTCAATCCCGATGCAATTTCTGTGTTTCATCAACACTCTGATAGTCCACAGATAACAGAATGCCTCCAGATGGGCATCGGAATCTGCTACTGGTCTTCCAGGGAACGTTCAAAGCTTAAACTCTTTGAGACATTACTCCCATGGAGGGAAGTGCGCATGGTGACTGTTGTATTCAATCCCGATGCAATTTCTGTGTTTCATCAACACTCTGATAGTCCACAGATTACAGAATGCCTCCAGATGTGCATTGGAAACTACTACTGGTCTTCCAGGGAACGATCAAAGCGTAGACTGTATGAGACATTACTCCCATGGAGGAAAGTGCGCCTGGTGACTGTTGTATTCAATCCCGATTAAATTTCTGTGTTTCATCACCACTCTGATAGTCCACAGATTAGAGATTGCCTCCAGATGTGCATCGGAAACTACTACTGGTCTTCCAGGGAACGATCAAAGCGTATATTTTTTGAGACATTACTCCCATGGAGGAAAGTGCGCATGGTGACTGTTGTATTCAATCCCGATGCAATTTCGGTGTTTCCTCAACACTCTGACAGTCCACAGATTACAGAATGGCTCCAGATGTGCAATGGAAACTACCACTGGTCTTCCAGGAAACGATCAAAGCCTAGACTGTTTGAGACATTACTCCCATGGAGGAAAGTGCGCATGGTGACTGTTGTATTCAATTCCGATTCGATTTCTGTGTTTCATCAACATTCTGATAGACCACAGATTACAGAATTCCTCCAAATGTGCATTCTAAACTACTACTGGTCTTCTTGGGAACCATCAAATCGTAGACTGTTTGAGACATTACTCCCATGGATGAAAGTGCGCATGGTGACTGTTGTATTCAATCCCAACGCAATTTCAGTATTTCACCAAGACTCCGATAGTCCACAGATTACAGAATGCCTCCAGATGTTCTTCGTAAACTACTACTGGTCTACCAGGAAACGATTAAACCGTAGACTGTTTGAGAAATTACTCCCATGGAGGTAACTGCGCATGGTGACAGTTGTATTCAATCCCGATGCAATTTCTGTATTTCATCAACACTCTGTTAGTCCAAAGATTACAGAATGCCTCCAGCTGGGCATCGGAAACTACTACTGGTCTTCCAGGGAACGATCAAAGCGTTAACTCTTTGAGACATTACGCCCATGGAGGGAAGTGCGCATGGTGACTGTTGTATTCAATCCCGATGCAATTTCGGTGTTTCCTCAACACTCTGACAGTCCACAGATTACAGAATGGCTCCAGATGTGCAATGGAAACTACCACTGGTCTTCCAGGAAACGATCAAAGCCTAGACTGTTTGAGACATTACTCCCATGGAGGAAAGTGCGCATGGTGACTGTTGTATTCAATTCCGATTCGATTTCTGTGTTTCATCAACATTCTGATAGACCACAGATTACAGAATTCCTCCAAATGTGCATTCTAAACTACTACTGGTCTTCTAGGGAACGATCAAAGCGTAGACTGTTTGAGACATTACTCCCATGGAGGTAACTGCGCATGGTGAGTGTTGTAATCAATCCCGATGCAATTTCTGTCTTTCATCAACACACTGATAGTCCACAGATAACAGAATGCCTCCAGATGGGCATCGGAAACTACTACTGGTCTTCCAGGGAACGTTCAAAACTTAAACTCTTTGAGACATTACTCCCATGGAGGGAAGTAGGCATGGTGACTCTTGTATTCAATCCCGATGCAATTTCGGTGTTTCATCAACACTCTGATAGTCCACAGATTACAGAATGCCTCCAGATGTGCATTGGAAACTACCACTGGTCTTCCAGGGAACGATCAAAGCGTAGACTGTTTGAGACATTATTCCCATGGAGGAAAGTGCGCCTGGTGACTGTTGTATTCAATCCCGATTAAATTTCTGTGTTTCATCACCACCCTGATAGTCCACAGATTACAGATTGTCTCCAGATGTGCATCGGAAACTACTACTGGTCTTCCAGGGAACGATCAAAGCGTATATTTTTTGAGACATTACTCCCATGGAGGAAAGTGCGCATGGTGACTGTTGCATTCAATCCCGATGCAATTTCGGTGTTTCCTCAACACTCTGATAGTCCACAGATTACAGAATGCCTCCAGATGTGCATCGGAAACTACTACTGGTCTTCCTGTAAACGTTCAAAGCGTAGACTGTTTGAGATATTACTCCCATGGAGGTAACTGCGCATGGTGACTGTTGTAGTCAATCCCGATGCCATTTCTGTGTTTCATCAACACTCTGATAGTCCACAGATTACAGAATGCCTCCAGATGTGCATCGGAAACTACTACTGGTCTTCCTGGGAACGACCAAAGCGTAGACTGTTTGAGACATTACTCCCATGGAGGGAAGTGCGCATGGTGACTGTTGTATTCAATCCCGATGCAATTTCTGTGTTTCATCAAAACTCTGATAGTCCACAGATTACAGAATGACTCCAGATGTGCATCGGAAACTACTACTGGTCTACCAGGAAACGATCAAAGCGTATAGTGTTTGAGACATTACTCCCATGGAGGTAACTGCGCATGGTGACTGTTGTATTCAATCAAGATGCAATTTCTGTATTTCATCAACACTCTGATAGTCCAAAGATTACAGAATGCCTCCAGATGGGCATCGGAAACTACTACTGGTCTTCCAGGGAACGATCAAAGCGTAAACTCTTTGAGACATTACGCCCATGGAGGGAAGTGCGCATGGTGACCGTTGTATCCAATCCCGATGCAATTTCTGTGTTTCATCAACACTCTGATAGTCCACAGATTACAGAATGCCTAAAGATGAGCATCGGAAACTGCTTCTGGTCTTCCAGGAAACGATCAAAGCGTAGACTGTTTGAGACATTACTCCAATGGAGGAAAGTGCACATGGTGACTGTTGTATTCAATCCCGATTCAATTGTGGTTTCATCAACACTCTGATAGTATACAGATTACAGAATGCCTCCAGATGTGCATCGGAAACTACTACTGGTCTTCCTGGGAACGATCAAAGCGTAGACTGTTTGAGACATTACTCCCATGGAGGTAACTGCGCATGGTGACTGTTGTATTCAATCCCGATGCAATTTCTGTGTTTCATCAACACTCTGATAGTCCACAGATAACAGTATGCCTCCAGATGATCATCGGAAACTACTACTGGTCTTCCAGGGAACGTTCAAAGCTTAAACACTTTGAGACATTACTCCCATGGAGGGAAGTGCGCATGGTGACAGTTGTATTCAATCCCGATGCAATTTCTGTGTTTCATCGACACTCCGATAGTCCACAGATTACAGAATGCCTCCAGATGTGCATCGGAAACTACTACTGGTCTTCCTGGGAACGATCAAAGCGTAGACTGTTTGAGACATTACTCCCATGGACGGATGTGCGCATGGTGACTGTTGTATTCCATCCCGATGCAATTTCTGTGTTTCATCAACACTCTGATAGTCCACAGATTACAGAATGCCTCCAGATGTGCTTCGGAATCTACTACTGGTCTTCCAGGGAACGATCAAAGCGTAGACAGTTTGAGACATTACTCCCATGAACGAATGTGCGCATGGTTTCTGTTGTATTCAATCCCGATGCAATTTCTGTGTTTCATTAACACTCTGATACTCCACAGATTACAGAATGCCTCCAGATGTGCATCGGAGCCTTTTACAATGAGTTCCAGGGAACGATCAAAGCGTAGACTGTTTGAGACAATACTCACATGCAGGAATATGCGCATGGGGACTGTTGTATTCAATCCCGATGCAATTTCTGTGTTTCATCAACACTCTGATAGTCCACAGATTACAGAATGCCTCCAAAAGTGCATCGGAAACTACTACTGGTCTTCCAGGGAACCATCAAAGCGTAGACTGTTTGAGACAATACTCCCATGGAGGAAACTGCACATGGTGACTGTTGTATTCAAACCCGATGCAACTTCTGTGTTTCATCAACACTCAGATAGTCCACAGATTACAGAATGCCTCCAGATGTGCATCGGAAACTACTACTGGTCTTCCAGGGAGCGATCAAAGCGTAGACTGTTTGCGACATTAATCCCATGGAGGAAAGTGGGCATGGTGACTGTTGTATTCAAACCCGATGCAATTTCTGTGTTTCATCAACACTCTGATAATCCACAGATTATAGAATGCCTCCAGATGTGCATCGTAAATTACTACTGGTCTTCCTTTGAACCATCAAAGCGTAGACTGTTTGAGACAATACTCCCATGGAGGAAACTGCACATGGTGACTGTTGTATTCAATCCCGATGCAATTTCTGTGTTTCATCAACACTCTGATAGTCCACAGATAACAGAATGCCTCCAGATGGGCATCGGAAACTGCTACTGGTCTTCCAGGGAACGTTCAAAGCTTAAACTCTTTGAGACATTACTCCCATGGAGGGAAGTGCGCATGGTGACTGTTGTATTCAATCCCGATGCAATTTCTGTGTTTCATCAACACTCTGATAGTCCACAGATTACAGAATGCCTCCAGATGTGCATTGGAAACTACTACTTGTCTTCCAGGGAACGATCAAAGCGTAGACTGTTTGAGACATTACTCCCATGGAGGAAAGTGCGCCTGGTGACTGTTGTATTCAATCCCAATTAATTTTCTGTGTTTCATCACCACTCTGATAGTCCACAGATTACAGATTGCCTCCAGATGTGCATCGGAAACTACTACTGGTCTTCCAGGGAACGATCAAAGCGTATATATTTTGAGACATTACTCCCATGGAGGAAAGTGCGAATGGTGACTGTTGTATTAAATCCCGATGCAATTTCGGTGTTTCCTCAACACTCTGACAGTCCACAGATTACTGAATGGCTCCAGATGTGCAATGGAAACTACCACTGGTCTTCCAGGAAACGATCAAAGCCTAGACTGTTTGAGACATTACTCCCATGGAGGAAAGTGCGCATGGTGACTGTTGTATTCAGTCCCGATTCCATTTCTGTGTTTCATCAACATTCTGATAGACCACAGATTACAGAATTCCTCCAAATGTGCATCCTAAACTACTACTGGTCTTCTTGGGAACCATCAAATCGTAGACTGTTTGAGACATTACTCCCATGGATGAAAGTGCGCATGGTGACTATTGTATTCAATCCCAACGCAATTTCTGTATTTCATCAAGACTCCGATAGTCCACAGATTACAGAATGCCTCTAGATGTTCTTCGTAAACTACTACTGGTCTACCAGGAAACGATTAAACCGTAGACTGTTTGAGAAATACTCCCATGGAGGTAACTGCGCATGGTGACTGTTGTATTCAATGCCGATGCAATTTCTGTGTTTCATCAACACTCTGATAGTCCACAGATTACAGAATGATTCCAGATGTTCTTCGTAAACTACTACTGGTCTACCAGGAAACGATCAAACCGTAGACTGTTTGAGACATTACTCCCATGGAGGAAAGTGCGCATGGTGACTGTTGTATTCAATCGCGATGCAATTTCTGTGTATCATCAACACTCTGATAGTCGACAGATTACAGAATGCCTCCAGATGTGCATCGGAAACTACTACTGGTCTTCCAGGAAACGATCAAAGCGTAGACTGTTTGCGACATTACTCCCATGGAGGAAAGTGGGCATGGTGACTGTTGTATTCAATCCCGATGCAATTTTAGTTTTATCAACACCCTGATAGTCCACAGATTACAGAATGCCTCCAGATAAGCATCGGAAACAACTACTGGTCTACCAGGAAACGATCAAAGCGTAGAGTGTTTGAGACATTACTCCCATGGAGGTAACTGCGCATGGTGACTGTTGTATTCAATCCCGATGCAATTTCTGTATTTCATCAACACTCTGATAGTCCAAAGATTACAGAATGCCTCCAGATGGGCATCGGAAACTACTACTGGTCTTCCAGGGAACGATCAAAGCGTAAACTCTTTGAGACATTACGCCCATGGAGGGAAGTGCGCATGGTGACTGTTGTATTCAATCCCGATGCAATTTCTGTGTTTCATCAACACTCTGATAGTCCACAGATTACAGAATGCCTAAAGATGAGCATCGGAAACTGCTACTGGTCTTCCAGGAAACGATCAAAGCGTAGACTGTTTGAGACATTACTCCAATGGAGGAAAGTGCGCATGGTGACTGTTGTATTCAATCCCGATTCAATTTTGGTTTCATCAACACTCCCATAGTCCACAGATTACAGAATGCCTCCAGATGTGCATCGGAAACTACTACTGGTCTTCTAGGGAACGATCAAAGCGTAGACTGTTTGAGACATTACTCCCATGGAGGTAACTGCGCATGGTGACTGTTGTAAACAACCCCGATGCAATTTCTGTCTTTCATCAACACACTGATAGTCCACAGATAACAGAATGCCTCCAGATGGGCATCGGAAACTACTACTGGTCTTCCAGGGAACGTTCAAAGCTTAAACTCTTTGAGACATTACTCCCATGGAGGGAAGTAGGCATGGTGACTCTTGTATTCAATACCGATGCAATTTCTGTGTTTCATCAACACACTGATAGTCCACAGATTACAGAATGCCTCCAGATGTGCATTGGAAACTACCACTGGTCTTCTAGGGAACGATCAAAGCGTAGACTGTTTGAGACATTACTCCAATGGAGGAAAGTGCGCATGGTGACTGTTGTATTCAATCCCGATTCAATTTTGGTTTCATCAACACTCCGATAGTCCACAGATTACAGAATGCCTCCAGATGTGCATCGGAAACTACTACTGGTCTTCTAGGGAACGATCAAAGCGTAGACTGTTTGAGACATTATTCCCATGGAGAAAAGTGCGCCTGGTGACTGTTGTATTCAATCCCGATTAAATTTCTGTATTTCATCACCACTCTGATAGTCCACAGATTACAGATTGTCTCCAGATGTGCATCGGAAACTACTACTGGTCTTCCAGGGAACGATCAAAGCGTATATTTTTTGAGACATTATCCCCTTGAGGAAAGTGCGCATGGTGACTGTTGCATTCAATCCCGATGCAATTTCGGTGTTTCCTCAACACTCTGATAGTCCACAGATTACAGAATGCCTCCAGATGTGCATCGGAAACTACTACTGGTCTTCCTGTAAACGATCAAAGCGTAGACTGTTTGAGACATTACTCCCATGGAGGTAACTGCGCATGGTGACTGTTGTAGTCAATCCCGATGCCATTTCTGTGTTTCATCAACACTCTGATAGTCCACAGATTACAGAATGCCTCCAGATGTGCATCGGAAACTACTACTGGTCTTCCTGGGAACGATCAAAGCGTAGACTGTTTGAGACATTACTCCCATGGAGGGAAGTGCGCATGGTGACTGTTGTATTCAATCCCGATGCAATTTCTGTGTTTCATCAACACTCTGATAGTCCACAGATTTCAGAATGCCTCCAGATGTGCATCGGAAATTACTACTGGTCTACCAGGAAACGATCAAAGCGTAGAGTGTTTGAGACATTACTCCCATGGAGGTAACTGCGCATGGTGACTGTTGTATTCGATCCCGATGCAATTTCTGTATTTCATCAACACTCTGATAGTCCACAGATTACAGATTGCCTCCAGATGTGCATCGGAAACTACTACTGGTCTTCCAGGGAACGATCAAAGCGTATATTTTTTGAGACATTACTCCCATGGAGGAAAGTGCGCATGGTGACTGTTATATTAAATCCCGATGCAATTTCGGTGTTTCCTCATCACTCTGACAGTCCACAGATTACTGAATGGCTCCAGATGTGCAATGGAAACTACCACTGGTCTTCCAGGAAACGATCAAAGCCTAGACTGTTTGAGACATTACTCCCATGGAGGAAAGTGCGCATGGTGACTGTTGTATTCAATCCCGATTCGATTTCTGTGTTTCATCAACATTCTGATAGACCACAGATTACAGAATTCCTCCAAATGTGCATCCTAAACTACTACTGGTCTTCTTGGGAACCATCAAATCGTAGACTGTTTGAGACATTACTCCCATGGATGAAAGTGCGCATGGTGACTGTTGTATTCAATCCCAACGCAATTTCTGTATTTCATCAAGACTCCGATAGTCCACAGATTACAGAATGCCTCTAGATGTTCTTCGTAAACTACTACTGGTCTACCAGGAAACGATTAAACCGTAGACTGTTTGAGAAATACTCCCATGGAGGTAACTGCGCATGGTGACTGTTGTATTCAATGCCGATGCAATTTCTGTGTTTCATCAACACTCTGATAGTCCACAGATTACAGAATGATTCCAGATGTTCTTCGTAAACTACTACTGATCTACCAGGAAACGATCAAACCGTAGACTGTTTGAGACATTACTCCCATGGAGGAAAGTGCGCATGGTGACTGTTGTATTCAATCGCGATGCAATTTCTGTGTATCATCAACACTCTGATAGTCGACAGATTACAGAATGCCTCCAGATGTGCATCGGAAACAACTACTGGTCTTCCAGGAAACGATCAAAGCGTAGACTGTTTGCGACATTACTACCATGGAGGAAAGTGGGCATGGTGACTGTTGTATTCAATCCCGATGCAATTTTAGTTTTATCAACACCCTGATAGTCCACAGATTACAGAATGCCTCCAGATAAGCATCGGAAACTACTACTGGTCTACCAGGAAACGATCAAAGCGTAGAGTGTTTGAGACATTACTCCCATGGAGGTAACTGCGCATGGTGACCGTTGTATTCAATCCCGATGCAATTTCTGTATTTCATCAACACTCTGATAGTCCAAAGATTACACAATGCCTCCAGATGGGCATCGGAAACTACTACTGGTCTTCCAGGGAACGATCAAAGCGTAAACTCTTTGAGACATTACGCCCATGGAGGGAAGTGCGCATGGTGACTGTTGTATTCAATCCCGATGCAATTTCTGTGTTTCATCAACACTCTGATAGTCCACAGATTACAGAATGCCTAAAGATGAGCATCGGAAACTGCTACTGGTCTTCCAGGAAACGATCAAAGCGTAGACTGTTTGAGACATTACTCCAATGGAGGAAAGTGCGCATGGTGACTGTTGTATTCAATCCCGATTCAATTTTGGTTTCATCAACACTCCGATAGTCCACAGATTACAGAATGCCTCCAGATGTGCATCGGAAACTACTGCTGGTCTTCTAGGGAACGATCAAAGCGTAGACTGTTTGAGACATTACTCCCATGGAGGTAACTGCGCATGGTGACTGTTGTAAACAACCCCGATGCAATTTCTGTCTTTCATCAACACACTGATAGTCCACAGATAACAGAATGCCTCCAGATGGGCATCGGAAACTACTACTGGTCTTCCAGGGAACGTTCAAAGCTTAAACTCTTTGAGACATTACTCCCATGGAGGGAAGTAGGCATGGTGACTCTTGTATTCAATACCGATGCAATTTCTGTGTTTCATCAACACACTGATAGTCCACAGATTACAGAATGCCTCCAGATGTGCATTGGAAACTACCACTGGTCTTCTAGGGAACGATCAAAGCGTAGACTGTTTGAGACATTACTCCAATGGAGGAAAGTGCGCATGGTGACTGTTGTATTCAATCCCGATTCAATTTTGGTTTCATCAACACTCCGATAGTCCACAGATTACAGAATACCTCCAGATGTGCATCGGAAACTACTACTGGTCTTCTAGGGAACGATCAAAGCGTAGACTGTTTGAGACATTATTCCCATGGAGAAAAGTGCGCCTGGTGACTGTTGTATTCAATCCCGATTAAATTTCTGTATTTCATCACCACTCTGATAGTCCACAGATTACAGATTGTCTCCAGATGTGCATCGGAAACTACTACTGGTCTTCCAGGGAACGATCAAAGCGTATATTTTTTGAGACATTATCCCCTTGAGGAAAGTGCGCATGGTGACTGTTGCATTCAATCCCGATGCAATTTCGGTGTTTCCTCAACACTCTGATAGTCCACAGATTACAGAATGCCTCCAGATGTGCATCGGAAACTACTACTGGTCTTCCTGTAAACGATCAAAGCGTAGACTGTTTGAGACATTACTCCCATGGAGGTAACTGCGCATGGTGACTGTTGTAGTCAATCCCGATGCCATTTCTGTGTTTCATCAACACTCTGATAGTCCACAGATTACAGAATGCCTCCAGATGTGCATCGGAAACTACTACTGGTCTTCCTGGGAACGATCAAAGCGTAGACTGTTTGAGACATTACTCCCATGGAGGGAAGTGCGCATGGTGACTGTTGTATTCAATCCCGATGCAATTTCTGTGTTTCATCAACACTCTGATAGTCCACAGATTTCAGAATGCCTCCAGATGTGCATCGGAAATTACTACTGGTCTACCAGGAAACGATCAAAGCGTAGAGTGTTTGAGACATTACTCCCATGGAGGTAACTGCGCATGGTGACTGTTGTATTCAATCCCGATGCAATTTCTGTATTTCATCAACACTCTGATAGTCCACAGATTACAGATTGCCTCCAGATGTGCATCGGAAACTACTACTGGTCTTCCAGGGAACGATCAAAGCGTATATTTTTTGAGACATTACTCCCATGGAGGAAAGTGCGCATGGTGACTGTTATATTAAATCCCGATGCAATTTCGGTGTTTCCTCATCACTCTGACAGTCCACAGATTACTGAATGGCTCCAGATGTGCAATGGAAACTACCACTGGTCTTCCAGGAAACGATCAAAGCCTAGACTGTTTGAGACATTACTCCCATGGAGGAAAGTGCGCATGGTGACTGTTGTATTCAATCCCGATTCGATTTCTGTGTTTCATCAACATTCTGATAGACCACAGATTACAGAATTCCTCCAAATGTGCATCCTAAACTACTACTGGTCTTCTTGGGAACCATCAAATCGTAGACTGTTTGAGACATTACTCCCATGGATGAAAGTGCGCATGGTGACTGTTGTATTCAATCCCAACGCAATTTCTGTATTTCATCAAGACTCCGATAGTCCACAGATTACAGAATGCCTCTAGATGTTCTTCGTAAACTACTACTGGTCTACCAGGAAACGATTAAACCGTAGACTGTTTGAGAAATACTCCCATGGAGGTAACTGCGCATGGTGACTGTTGTATTCAATGCCGATGCAATTTCTGTGTTTCATCAACACTCTGATAGTCCACAGATTACAGAATGATTCCAGATGTTCTTCGTAAACTACTACTGATCTACCAGGAAACGATCAAACCGTAGACTGTTTGAGACATTACTCCCATGGAGGAAAGTGCGCATGGTGACTGTTGTATTCAATCGCGATGCAATTTCTGTGTATCATCAACACTCTGATAGTCGACAGATTACAGAATGCCTCCAGATGTGCATCGGAAACAACTACTGGTCTTCCAGGAAACGATCAAAGCGTAGACTGTTTGCGACATTACTACCATGGAGGAAAGTGGGCATGGTGACTGTTGTATTCAATCCCGATGCAATTTTAGTTTTATCAACACCCTGATAGTCCACAGATTACAGAATGCCTCCAGATAAGCATCGGAAACTACTACTGGTCTACCAGGAAACGATCAAAGCGTAGAGTGTTTGAGACATTACTCCCATGGAGGTAACTGCGCATGGTGACCGTTGTATTCAATCCCGATGCAATTTCTGTATTTCATCAACACTCTGATAGTCCAAAGATTACAGAATGCCTCCAGATGGGCATCGGAAACTACTACTGGTCTTCCAGGGAACGATCAAAGCGTAAACTCTTTGAGACATTACTCCAATGGAGGAAAGTGCGCATGGTGACTGTTGTATTCAATCCCGATTCAATTTTGGTTTCATCAACACTCCGATAGTCCACAGATTACAGAATGCCTCCAGATGTGCATCGGAAACTACTACTGGTCTTCTAGGGAACGATCAAAGCGTAGACTGTTTGAGACATTACTCCCATGGAGGTAACTGCGCATGGTGACTGTTGTAAACAACCCCGAAGCAATTTCTGTCTTTGATCAACACACTGATAGTCCACAGATAACAGAATGCCTCCAGATGGGCATCGGAAACTACTACTGGTCTTCCAGGGAACGTTCAAAGCTTAAACTCTTTGAGACATTACTCCCATGGAGGGAAGTAGGCATGGTGACTCTTGTATTCAATCCCGATGCAATTTCTGTGTTTCATCAACACACTGATAGTCCACAGATTACAGAATGCCTCCAGATGTGCATTGGAAACTACCACTGGTCTTCTAGGGAACGATCAAAGCGTAGACTGTTTGAGACATTATTCCCATGGAGGAAAGTGCGCCTGGTGACTGTTGTATTCAATCCCGATTAAATTTCTGTATTTCATCACCACTCTGATAGTCCACAGATTACAGATTGTCTCCAGATGTGCATCGGAAACTACTACTGGTCTTCCAGGGAACGATCAAAGCGTATATTTTTTGAGACATTATCCCCTTGAGGAAAGTGCGCATGGTGACTGTTGCATTCAATCCCGATGCAATTTCGGTGTTTCCTCAACACTCTGATAGTCCACAGATTACAGAATGCCTCCAGATGTGCATCGGAAACTACTACTGGTCTTCCTGTAAACGATCAAAGCGTAGACTGTTTGAGACATTACTCCCATGGAGGTAACTGCGCATGGTGACTGTTGTAGTCAATCCCGATGCCATTTCTGTGTTTCATCAACACTCTGATAGTCCACAGATTACAGAATGCCTCCAGATGTGCATCGGAAACTACTACTGGTCTTCCTGGGAACGATCAAAGCGTAGACTGTTTGAGACATTACTCCCATGGAGGGAAGTGCGCATGGTGACTGTTGTATTCAATCCCGATGCAATTTCTGTGTTTCATCAACACTCTGATAGTCCACAGATTTCAGAATGCCTCCAAATGTGCATCGGAAACTACTACTGGTCTACCAGGAAACGATCAAAGCGTAGAGTGTTTGAGACATTACTCCCATGGAGGTAACTGCGCATGGTGACTGTTGTATTCAATCCCAACGCAATTTCTGTATTTCATCAAGACTCCGATAGTCCACAGATTACAGAATGCCTCTAGATGTTCTTCGTAAACTACTACTGGTCTACCAGGAAACGATTAAACCGTAGACTGTTTGAGAAATACTCCCATGGAGGTAACTGCGCATGGTGACTGTTGTATTCAATGCCGATGCAATTTCTGTGTTTCATCAACACTCTGATAGTCCACAGATTACAGAATGATTCCAGATGTTCTTCGTAAACTACTACTGATCTACCAGGAAACGATCAAACCGTAGACTGTTTGAGACATTACTCCCATGGAGGAAAGTGCGCATGGTGACTGTTGTATTCAATCGCGATGCAATTTCTGTGTATCATCAACACTCTGATAGTCGACAGATTACAGAATGCCTCCAGATGTGCATCGGAAACAACTACTGGTCTTCCAGGAAACGATCAAAGCGTAGACTGTTTGCGACATTACTACCATGGAGGAAAGTGGGCATGGTGACTGTTGTATTCAATCCCGATGCAATTTTAGTTTTATCAACACCCTGATAGTCCACAGATTACAGAATGCCTCCAGATAAGCATCGGAAACTACTACTGCTCTACCAGGAAACGATCAAAGCGTAGAGTGTTTGAGACATTACTCCCATGGAGGTAACTGCGCATGGTGACCGTTGTATTCAATCCCGATGCAATTTCTGTATTTCATCAACACTCTGATAGTCCAAAGATTACAGAATGCCTCCAGATGGGCCTCGGAAACTACTACTGGTCTTCCAGGGAACGATCAAAGCGTAAACTCTTTGAGACATTACTCCAATGGAGGAAAGTGCGCATGGTGACTGTTGTATTCAATCCCGATTCAATTTTGGTTTCATCAACACTCCGATAGTCCACAGATTACAGAATGCCTCCAGATGTGCATCGGAAACTACTACTGGTCTTCTAGGGAACGATCAAAGCGTAGACTGTTTGAGACATTACTCCCATGGAGGTAACTGCGCATGGTGACTGTTGTAAACAACCCCGAAGCAATTTCTGTCTTTGATCAACACACTGATAGTCCACAGATAACAGAATGCCTCCAGATGGGCATCGGAAACTACTACTGGTCTTCCAGGGAACGTTCAAAGCTTAAACTCTTTGAGACATTACTCCCATGGAGGGAAGTAGGCATGGTGACTCTTGTATTCAATCCCGATGCAATTTCTGTGTTTCATCAACACACTGATAGTCCACAGATTACAGAATGCCTCCAGATGTGCATTGGAAACTACCACTGGTCTTCTAGGGAACGATCAAAGCGTAGACTGTTTGAGACATTATTCCCATGGAGGAAAGTGCGCCTGGTGACTGTTGTATTCAATCCCGATTAAATTTCTGTATTTCATCACCACTCTGATAGTCCACAGATTACAGATTGTCTCCAGATGTGCATCGGAAACTACTACTGGTCTTCCAGGGAACGATCAAAGCGTATATTTTTTGAGACATTATCCCCTTGAGGAAAGTGCGCATGGTGACTGTTGCATTCAATCCCGATGCAATTTCGGTGTTTCCTCAACACTCTGATAGTCCACAGATTACAGAATGCCTCCAGATGTGCATCGGAAACTACTACTGGTCTTCCTGTAAACGATCAAAGCGTAGACTGTTTGAGACATTACTCCCATGGAGGTAACTGCGCATGGTGACTGTTGTAGTCAATCCCGATGCAATTTCTGTATTTCATCAACACTCTGATAGTCCAAAGATTACAGAATGCCTCCAGATGGGCATCGGAAACTACTACTGGTCTTCCAGGGAACGATCAAAGCGTAAACTCTTTGAGACATTACGCCCATGGAGGGAAGTGCGCATGGTGACTGTTGTATTCAATCCCGATGCAATTTCTGTGTTTCATCAACACTCTGATAGTCCACAGATTACAGAATGCCTAAAGATGAGCATCGGAAACTGCTACTGGTCTTCCAGGAAACGATCAAAGCGTAGACTGTTTGAGACATTACTCCAATGGAGGAAAGTGCGCATGGTGACTGTTGTATTCCATCCCGATTCAATTTTGGTTTCATCAACACTCCGATAGTCCACAGATTACAGAATGCCTCCAGATGTGCATCGGAAACTACTACTGGTCTTCTAGGGAACGATCAAAGCGTAGACTGTTTGAGACATTACTCCCATGGAGGTAACTGCGCATGGTGACTGTTGTAAACAACCCCGATGCAATTTCTGTCTTTCATCAACACACTGAAAGTCCACAGATAACAGAATGCCTCCAGATGGGCATCGGAAACTACTACTGGACTTCCAGGGAACGTTCAAAGCTTAAACTCTTTGAGACATTACTCCCATGGAGGGAAGTAGGCATGGTGACTCTTGTATTCAATCCCGATGCAATTTCTGTGTTTCATCAACACACTGATAGTCCACAGATTACAGAATGCCTCCAGATGTGCATTGGAAACTACCACTGGTCTTCTAGGGAACGATCAAATCGTAGACTGTTTGAGACATTATTCCCATGGAGGAAAGTGCGCCTGGTGACTGTTGTATTCAATCCCGATTAAATTTCTGTATTTCATCACCACTCTGATAGTCCACAGATTACAGATTGTCTCCAGATGTGCATCGGAAACTACTACTGGTCTTCCAGGGAACGATCAAAGCGTATATTTTTTGAGAGATTATCCCCTTGAGGAAAGTGCGCATGGTGACTGTTGCATTCAATCCCGATGCAATTTCGGTGTTTCCTCAACACTCTGATAGTCCACAGATTACAGAATGCCTCCAGATGTGCATCGGAAACTACTACTGGTCTTCCTGTAAACGATCAAAGCGTAGACTGTTTGAGACATTACTCCCATGGAGGGAAGTGCGCATGGTGACTGTTGTATTCAATCCCGATGCAATTTCTGTGTTTCATCAACACTCTGATAGTCCACAGATTTCAGAATGCCTCCAGATGTGCATCGGAAACTACTACTGGTCTTCCTGGGAACGATCAAAGCGTAGACTGTTTGAGACATTACTCCCATGGAGGGAAGTGCGCATGGTGACTGTTGTATTCAATCCCGATGCAATTTCTGTGTTTCATCAACACTCTGATAGTCCACAGATTTCAGAATGCCTCCAGATGTGCATCGGAAACTACTACTGGTCTACCAGGAAACGATCAAATCGTAGAGTGTTTGAGACATTACTCCTATGGAGGTAACTGCGCATGGTGACTGTTGTATTCAATCAAGATGCGATTTCTGTATTTCATCAACACTCTGATAGTCCAAAGATTACAGAATGCCTCCAGATGGGCATCGGAAACTACTACTGGTCTTCCAGGGAACGATCAAAGCGTAAACTCTTTGAGACATTACGCCCATGGAGGGAAGTGCGCATGGTGACTGTTGTATTCAATCCCGATGCAATTTCTGTGTTTCATCAACACTCTGATAGTCCACAGATTACAGAATGCCTAAAGATGAGCATCGGAAACTGCTACTGGTCTTCCAGGAAACGATCAAAGCGTAGACTGTTTGAGACATTACTCCAATGGAGGAAAGTGCACATGGTGACTGTTGTATTCAATCCCGATTCAATTGTGGTTTCATTAACACTCTGATAGTCCACAGATTACAGAATGCCTCCAGATGTGCATCGGAAACTACTACTGGTCTTCCTGGGAACGATCAAAGCGTAGACTGTTTGAGACATTACTCCCATGGAGGTAACTGCGCATGGTGACTGTTGTATTCAATCCCGATGCAATTTCTGTGCTTCATCAACACTCTGATAGTCCACAGATAACAGTATGCCTCCAGATGATCATCGGAAACTACTACTGGTCTTCCAGGGAACGTTCAAAGCTTAAACACTTTGAGACATTACTCCCATGGAGGGAAGTGCGCATGGTGACCGTTGTACTCAATCCCGATGCAATTTCTGTGTTTCATCAACACTCCGATAGTCCACAGATTACAGAATGCCTCCAGATGTGCATTGGAAACTACTACTGGTCTTCCAGGGAACGATCAAAACGTAGACAGTTTGAGTCATTACTCCCATGAAGGAAAGTGCGCCTGTTGACTGTTGTATTCAATCCCGATTAAATTTCTGTGTTTCATCACCACTCTGATAGTCCACAGATTACAGATTGCCTCCAGATGTGCATCGGAAACAACTACTGGTCTTCCAGGGAACGATCAAAGCGTATATTTTTTGAGACATTACTCCCATGGAGGAAAGTGCGCATGGTGACTATTGTATTCAATCCCGATGCAATTTCGGTGTTTCCTCAACACTCTGATAGTCCACAGATTACAGAATGCCTCCAGATGTGCATCGGAAACTACTACTGGTCTTCCTGGGAACGATCAAAGCGTAGACTGTTTGAGACATGACACCCATGGAGGGAAGTGCGCATGGTGACTGTTGTATTCAATCCCGATTAAATTTCTGTGTTTCATCACCACTCTGATAGTCCACAGATTACAGAATGCCTCCAGATGTGCATCGGAAATTACTACTGGTCTTCCAGGGAACGATCAAAGCGTAGACAGTTTGAGCCATTACTCCCATGAACGAATGTGCGCATGGTTTCTGTTGGATTCAATCCCGATGCAATTTCTGTGTTTCATTAACACTCTGATACTCCACAGATTACAGAATGCCTCCAGATGTGCATCGGAGCCTTTTACAATGAGTTCCAGGGAACGATCAAAGCGTAGACTGTTTGCGACATTACTCCCATGGAGGAAAGTGGGCATGGTGACTGTTGTATTCAAACCCGATGCAATTTCTGTGTTTCATCAACACTCTGATAATCCACAGATTATAGAATGCCTCCAGATGTGCGTCGTAAATTACTACTGGTCTTCCTATGAACCATCAAAGCGTAGACTGTTTGAGACAATACTCCCATGGAGGAAACTGCACATAATGACTGTTGTATTCAATCCCGATGCAATTTCTGTGTTTCATCAACACTCTGATAGTCCACAGATAACAGAATGCCTCCAGATGGGCATCGGAAACTGCTACTGGTCTTCCAGGGAACGTTCAAAGCTTAAACCCTTTGAGACATTACTCCCATGGAGGGAAGTGCGCATGGTGACTGTTGTATTCAATCCCGATGCAATTTCTGTGTTTCATCAACACTCTGATAGTCCACAGATTACAGAATGCCTCCAGATGTGCATTGGAAACTACTACTGGTCTTCCAGGGAACGATCAAAGCGTAGACTGTTTGAGACATTACTCCCATGGAGGAAAGTGCACCTGGTGACTGTTGTATTCAATCCCGATTAAATTTCTGTGTTTCATCACCACTCTGATAGTCCACAGATTACAGATTGCCTCCAGATGTGCATCGGAAACTACTGCTGGTCTTCCAGGGAACGATCAAAGCGTATATTTTTTGAGACATTACTCCCATGGAGGAAAGTGCGCATGGTGACTGTTGTATTCAATCGCGATGCAATTTCTGTGTTTCATCAACACTCTGATAGTCGACAGATTACAGAATGCCTCCAGATGTGCATCGGAAACTACTACTGGTCTTCCAGGAAACGATCAAAGCGTAGACTGTTTGAGACATTACTCCCACGGAGGAATGTGCGCATGGTGACTGTTGTATTCAATCGCGATGTAATTTCTGTGTTTCATCAACACTCTGATAGTCCACAGACTACAGAATGACTCCAGATGTGCATCGGAAACTACTACTGGTCTTCCAGGGAACGATGAAACCGTATACTGTTTAAGACATTACTCCCATGGAGATAAGTGCGCATGGTGACAGTTGTAGTCAATCCCTATGCAAATTCTGTGTTTAATCAACACTCTGATAGTCCACAGATTACAGAATGCCTCCAGATGTGAATCGGAAACTACTACTGGTCTTCCAGGGTACGATCAAAGCGTAGACTGTTTGCGACATTACTCCCAGGGAGGAATGTGGGCATGGTGACTGTTGTATTCAATCCCGATGCAATTTTGGTTTTATCAACATTCTGATAGTCCACAGATTACAGAATGCCTCCAGATGTGCATCGGAAACTACTATAGGTCTACCAGGAAACGATCAAAGCGTAGAGTGTTTGAGACATTACTCCCAAGGAGGTAACTGCGCATGGTGACTGTTGTCCTCATTCCCGATGGAATTTCTGTATTTCATCAACACTCTGATAGTCCAAAGATTACAGAATGCCTCCAGATGGGCATCGGAAACTACTACTGGTCTTCCAGGGAACGATCAAAGCCTAAACTCTTTGAGACATTACGCCCATGGAGGGAAGTGCGCATGGTGACTGTTGTATTCAATCACGATGCAATTTCTGTGTTTCATCAACACTCTGATAGTCCACAGATTACAGAATGCCTAAAGATGAGCATCGGAAACTGCTACTGGTCTTCCAGGAAACGATCAAAGCGTAGACTGTTTGAGACATTACTCCCATGGAGGAAAGTGCACCTGGTGACTGTTGTATTCAATTCCGATTAAATTTCTGTGTTTCATCACCACTCTGATAGTCCACAGATTACAGATTGCCTCCAGATGTGCATCGGAAACTACTACTGGTCTTCCAGGGAACGATCAAAGCCTAAACTCTTTGAGACATTACGCCCATGGAGGGAAGTGCGCCTGGTGACTGTTGTATTCAATCACGATGCAATTTCTGTGTTTCATCAACACTCTGATAGTCCACAGATTACAGAATGCCTAAAGATGAGCATCGGAAACTGCTACTGGTCTTCCAGGAAACGATCAAAGCGTAGACTGTTTGAGACATTACTCCAATGGAGGAAAGTGCGCATGGTTACTGTTGTATCCAATCCCGATTCAATTTTGGTTTCATCAACACTCCGATAGTCCACAGATTACAGAATGCCTCCAGATGTGCAGCGGAAACTACTACTGGTCTTCTAGGGAACGATCAAAGCGTAGACTGTTTCACACATTACTCCCATGGAGGTAACTGCGCATGGTGTCTTGTATTCAAACCCGATGCAATTTCTGTGTTTCATGAACACTCTGATAGTCCACAGATTACAGAATGCCTCCAGATGGGCATCGGAAACTACTACTGGTCTTCCAGGGAACGTTCTAAGCTTAAACTCTTTCAGACATTACTCCCATGGAGGGAAGTGCGCATGGTGACTGTTGTATTCAATCCCGATGCAATTTCTGTGTTTCGTCAACACTCTGATAGTCCACAGATTACAGAATGCCTCCAGATGTGCATTGGAAACTACTACTGGTCTTCCAGGGAACGATCAAAGCGTAGACTGTTTGAGACATTACTCTCATGGAGGAAAGTGCGCCTGGTGACTGTTGTATTCAATCCCGATTAAATTTCTGTGTTTCATCACCACTCTGATAGTCCACAGATTACAGAATGCCTCCAGATGTGCATCGGAAACTACTACTGGTCTTCCTGGGAACGATCAAAGCGTAGACTGTTTGAGACATTACTCCCATGAAGGAAAGTGCGCCTGGTGACTGTTGTATTCAATCCCGATTAAATTTCTGTGTTTCATCACCACTCTGATAGTCCACAGTTTACAGATTGCCTCCAGATGTGCATCGGAAACTACTACTGGTCTTCCAGGGAACGATCAAAGCGTAGACAGTTAGAGACATTACTCCAATGAACGAAAGTGCGCATGGTTTCTATTGTATTCAATCCCGATGCAATTTCTGTGTTTCATTAACACTTTGATACTCCACAGATTACAGAATGCCTCCAGATGTGCATCGGAGCCTTTTACAATGAGTTCCAGGGAACGATCAAAGCGTAGACTGTTTGAGACAATACTCACATGCTGGAATATGCGCATGGGGACTGTTGTATTCAATCCCGATGCAATTTCTGTGTTTCTGCAACACTCTGATAGTCCACAGATTACAGAATGCCTAAAGATGAGCATCGGAACCTGCTACTGGTCTTCCAGGAAAAGATCAAAGCGTAGACTGTTTGAGACATTACTCCCATGGAGGTAACTGCGCATGGTGACTGTTGTATTCAATCCCGATGCAATTTCTGTGTTTCATCAACACTCTGATAGTCCACAGATAACAGTATGCCTCCAGATGATCATCGGAAACTACTACTGGTCTTCCAGGGAACGTTCAAAGCTTAAACACTTTGAGACATTACTCCCATGGAGTGAAGTGCGCATGGTGACTGTTGTACTCACTCCCGATGCAATTTCTGTGTTTCATCAACACTCTGATAGTCCACAGATTACAGAATGCCTCCAGATGTGCATTGGAAACTACTACTGGTCTTCCAGAGAACGATCAAAGCGTAGACTGTTTGAGACATTACTCCCATGAAGGAAAGTGCGCCTGGTGACTGTTGTATTCAATCCCGATTAAATTTCTGTGTTTCATCACCACTCTGATAGTCCACAGATTACAGAATGACTCCAGATGTGCATCGGAAACTACTACTGGTCTTCCAGGGAACGATGAAGCCGTATACTGTTTAAGACATTACTCCCATGGAGGAATGTGCGTATGGTGACTGTTGTATTCAATCCCGATGCAATTTCGGTGTTTCCTCAACACTCTGATAGTCCACAGATTACAGAATGCCTCCAGATGTGCATCGGAAACTACTACTGGTCTTCCTGGGAACTATCAAAGCGTAGACTGTTTGAGACATTACACCCATGGAGGGAAGTGCGCATGGTGACTGTTGTATTCAATCCCGATTAAATTTCTGTGTTTCATCACCACTCTGATAGTCCACAGATTACAGAATGCCTCCAGATGTGCATCGGAAATTACTACTGGTCTTCCAGGGAACGATCAAAGCGTAGACAGTTTGAGCCATTACTCCCATGAACGAATGTGCACATGGTTTCTGTTGTATTCAATCCCGATGCAATTTCTGTGTTTCATTAACACTCTGATACTCCACAGATTACAGAATGCCTCCAGATGTGCATCGGAGCCTTTTACAATGAGTTCCAGGGAGCGATCAAAGCGTAGACCGTTTGAGACAATACTCACATGCAGGAATATGCGCATGGGGACTGTTGTATTCAATCCCGATGCAATTTCTGTGTTTCATCAACACTCTGATAGTCCACAGATTACAGAATGCCTCCAAATGTGCATCGGAAACTACTACTGGTCTTCCAGGGAACCATCAAAGCGTAGACTGTTTGAGACAATACTCCCATGGAGGAAACTGCACATGGTGACTGTTGTATTCAAACCCGATGCAACTTCTGTGTTTCATCAACACTCAGATAGTCCACAGATTACAGAATGCCTCCAGATGTGCATCGGAAACTTCTACTGGTCTTCCAGGGAGCGATCAAAGCGTAGACTGTTTGCGACATTACTCCCATGGAGGAAAGTGGGCATGGTGACTGTTGTATTCAAACCCGATGCAATTTCTGTGTTTCATCAACACTCTGATAATCCACAGATTATAGAATGCCTCCAGATGTGCGTCGTAAATTACTACTGGTCTTCCTGGGAACCATCAAAGCGTAGACTGTTTGAGACAATACTCCCATGGAGGAAACTGCACATGGTGACTGTTGTATTCAATCCCGATGCAATTTCTGTGTTTCATCAACACTCTGATAGTCCACAGATAACAGAATGCCTCCAGATGGGCATCGGAAACTGCTACTGGTCTTCCAGGGAACGTTCAAAGCTTAAACTCTTTGAGACATTACTCCCATGGAGGGAAGTGCGCATGGTGACTGTTGTATTCAATCCCGATGCAATTTCTGTGTTTCATCAACACTCTGATAGTCCACAGATTACAGAATGCCTCCAGATGTGCATCGGAAACTACTACTGGTCTTCCAGGAAACGATCAAAGCGTAGACTGTTTGAGACATTACTCCCACGGAGGAATGTGCGCATGGTGACTGTTGTATTCAATCGCGATGTAATTTCTGTGTTTCATCAACACTCTGATAGTCCACAGACTACAGAATGACTCCAGATGTGCATCGGAAACTAATACTGGTCTTCCAGGGAACGATGAAACCGTATACTGTTTAAGACATTACTCCCATGGAATTAAGTGCGCATGGTAACAGTTGTAGTCAATCCCAATGCAAATTCTGTGTTTAATCAACACTCTGATAGTCCACAGATTACAGAATGCCTCCAGATGAGAATCGGAAACTACTACTGGTCTTCCAGGGTACGATCAAAGCGTAGACTGTTTGCGACATTACTCCCAGGGAGGAATGTGGGCATGGTGACTGTTGTATTCAATCCCGATGCAATTTTGGTTTTATCAACACTCTGATAGTCCACAGATTACAGAATGCCTCCAGATGTGCATCGCAAACTACTACTGGTCTATCAGGAAACGATCAAAGCGTAGAGTGTTTGAGACATTACTCCCAAGGAGGTAACTGCGCATGGTGGATGTTGTCCTCAATCCCGATGGAATTTCTGTATTTCATCAACACTCTGATAGTCCAAAGATTACAGAATGCCTCCAGATGGGCATCGGAAACTACTACTGGTCTTCCAGGGAACGATCAAAGCCTAAACTCTTTGAGACATTACGCCCATGGAGGGAAGTGCGCATGGTGACTGTTGTATTCAATCACGATGCAATTTCTGTGTTTCATCAACACTCTGATAGTCCACAGATTACAGAATGCCTAACGATGAGCATCGGAAACTGCTACTGGTCTTCCAGGAAACGATCAAAGCGTAGACTGTTTGAGACATTACTCCAATGGAGGAAAGTGCGCATGGTGACTGTTGTATCCAATCCCGATTCAATTTTGGTTTCATCAACACTCCGATAGTCCACAGATTACAGAATGCCTCCAGATGTGCAGCGGAAACTACTACTGGTCTTCTAGGGAACGATCAAAGCGTAGACTGTTTGAGACATTACTCCCATGGAGGTAACTGCGCATGGTGTCTTGTATTCAATCCCGATGCAATATCTGTGTTTCATGAACACTCTGATAGTCCACAGATTACAGAATGCCTCCAGATGGGCATCGGAAACTACTACTGGTCTTCCAGGGAACGTTCTAAGCTTAAACTCTTTCAGACATTACTCCCATGGAGGGAAGTGCGCATGGTGACTGTTGTATTCAATCCCGATGCAATTTCTGTGTTTCGTCAACACTCTGATAGTCCACAGATTACAGAATGCCTCCAGATGGGCATCGGAAACTGCTACTGGTCTTCCAGGGAACGTTCAAAGCTTAATCTCTTTGAGACATTACTCCCAAGGAGGTAACTGCGCATGGTGACTGTTGTATTCAACCCCGATGCAGTTTCTGTGTTTCATCAACACTCTGATAATCCACAGATTACAGAATGCCTAAAGATGTGCGTCGTAAATTACTACTGGTCTTCCTGGGAACCATCCAAGCGTAGACTGTTTGAGACAATACTCCCATGGAGGAAACTGCACTTGGTGACTGTTGTATTCAATCCCGATGCAATTTCTGTGTTTCATCAACACTCTGATAGTCCACAGATAACTGAATGCCTCCAGATGGGCATCGGAAACTGCTGCTGGTCTTCCAGGGAACGTTCAAAGCTTAAACTCTTTGAGACATTACTCCCATGGAGGGAAGTGCGCATGGTGACTGTTGTATTCAATCCCGATGCAATTTCTGTGTTTCATCAACACTTTGATAGTCCACAGATTACAGAATGCCTCCAGATGTGCATTGGAAACTACTACTGGTCTTCCAGGGAACGATCAAAGCGTAGACTGTTTGAGACATTACCCCCATGGAGGAAAGTGCGCCTGGTGACTGTTGTATTCAATCCCGATTAAATATATGTGCTTCATCACCACTCTGATATTCCACAGATTACAGATTGCCTCCAGATGTGCATCGGAAACTACTACTGGTCTTCCAGGGAACGATCAAAGCGTAGACAGTTTGAGACATTACTCCCATCAACGAATGTGCGCATGGTTTCTGTTGTATTCAATCCCGATGCAATTTCTGTGTTTCATTAACACTCTGATACTCCACAGATTACAGAATGCCTCCAGATGTGCATCGGAGCCTTTTACAATGAGTTCCAGGGAACGATCAAAGCGTAGACTGTTTGAGACAATACTCACATGCAGGAATATGCGCATGGGGACTGTTGTATTCAATCCCGATGCAATTTCGGTGTTTCCTCAACACTCTGACAGTCCACAGATTACGGAATGGCTCCAGATGTGCAATGGAAACTACCACTGGTCTTTCAGGAAACGATCAAAGCCTAGACTGTTTGAGACATTACTCCCATGGAGGAAAGTGCGCATGGTGACTGTTGTATTCAATCCCTATTCGATTTCTGTGTTTCATCAACATTCTGATAGAGCACAGATTACTGAATTCCTCCAAATGTGCATCCTAAACTACTACTGGTCTTCTTGGGAACCATCAAATCGTAGGCTGTTTGAGACATTACTCCCATGGATGAAAGTGCGCATGGTGACTGTTGTATTCAATCCCAACGCAATTTCTGTGTTTCATCAAGACTCCGATAGTCCACAGATTACAGAATGCCTCCAGATGTTCTTCGTAAACTACTACTGGTCTACCAGGAAACGATTAAACCGTAGACTGTTTGAGAAAATACTCCCATGGAGGTAACTGCGCATGGTGACTGTTGTATTCAATACCGCTGCAATTTCTGTGTTTCATCAACACTCTGATAGTCCACAGATTACAGAATGATTCCAGATGTTCTTCGTAAACTACTACTGGTCTACCAGGAAACGATCAAACCGTAGACTGTTAGAGACATTACTCCCATGGAGGAAAGTGCGCATGGTGATTGTTGTATTCAATCGCGATGCAATTTCTGTGTTTCATCAACACTCTGATAGTCGACAGATTACAGAATGCCTCCAGATGTGCATCGGAAACTACTACTGTTCTTCCAGGAAACGATCAAAGCGTAGACTGTTTGAGACATTACTCCCACGGATGAATGTGCGCATGGTGCCTGTTGTATTCAATCGCGATGTAATTTCTGTGTTTCATCAACACTCTGATAGTCCACAGACTACAGAATGACTCCAGATGTGCATCGGAAACTACTACTTTTCTTCCAGGGAACGATGAAACCGTATACTGTTTGAGACATTACTCCCATGGAGGTAAGTGCGCATGGTGACAGTTGTAGTCAATCCCAATGCAAATTCTGTGTTTAATCAACACTCTGATAGTCCACAGATTACAGAATGCCTCCAGATGTGAATCGGAAACTACTACTGGTCTTCCAGGGTACGATCAAAGCGTAGACTGTTTGCGACATTACTCTAATGGAGGAAAGTGGGCATGGTGACTGTTGTATTCAATCCCGATGCAATTTTGGTTTTATCAACACTCTGATAGTCCACAGATTACAGAATGCCTCCAGATGTGCATCGGAAACTACTACTGGTCTTCCAGGGAACGATCAAAGCGTAAACTCTTTGAGACATTACGCCCATGGAGGGAAGTGCGCATGGTGACTGTTGTATTCAATCCCGATGCAATTTCTGTGTTTCATCAACACTCTGATAGTCCACAGATTACAGAATGCCTAAAGATGAGCATCGGAAACTGCTACTGGTCTTCCAGGAAACGATTAAAGCGTACACTGTTTGAGACATTACTCCAATGGAGGAAAGTGCGCATGGTGACTGTTGTATTGAATCCTGATGCAATTTTGGTTTCATCAACACTCCGATAGTCCACAGATTACAGAATGCCTCCAGATGTGCAGCGGAAACTACTACTGGTCTTCTAGGGAACAATCAAAGCGTAGACTGTTTGAGACATTACTCCCATGGAGGTAACTGCGCATGGTGACTGTTGTATTCAATCCCGATGCAATTTCTGTGTTTCATCATCACTCTGATAGTTCACAGATAACAGAATGCCTCCAGATGGGCATCGGAAACTACTACTGGTCTTCCAGGGAACGTTCTAAGCTTAAACTCTTTCAGACATTACTCCCATGGAGGGAAGTGCGCATGGTGACTGTTGTATTCAATCCCGATGCAATTTCTGTGTTTCGTCAACACTCTGATAGTCCACAGATTACAGAATGCCTCCAGATGGGCATCGGAAACTGCTACTGGTCTTCCAGGGAACGATCAAAGCGTAGACTGTTTGAGACATTACTCCCATGGAGGATAGTGCGCATGGTGACTGTTGTATTCAATCCCGAAGCAATTTCTGTGTTTCATCAAGACTCCGATAGTCCACAGAATACAGAATGCCTCCAGATGGGCATTGGAAAGTACTACTGGTCTCCCAGGGAACGATGAAAGCGTAAACTCTTTGTGACATTACTCCCATGGAGGAAACTACGCATGGTGACTGTTGTATTCAATCCCGATGCAATTTCTGTGTTTCATCAACACTCTGATAGTCCACAAATTACAGAATGCCTCCAGATGTGCATCGGAAGCTGCTACTGGTCTTCCAATAAACGATCAAAACGTAGACTGTTTGAGACATTACTCCCATGGAGGAAAGTGCGCATGGTGACTGTTGTATACAATCCCGATGCCATTTTGGTTTCATCAACACTCAGATAGTCCACAGATTACAGAATGCCTCCAGGTGTGCATCGGAAACTACTACTGGTCTTCTAGGGAACGATCAAAGCGTAGACTGTTTGAGACATTACTCCCATGGAGGAAAGTGCGCATGGTGACTGTTGTATTGAATCCCGATGTAATTTTGGTTTTATCAACACTCTGATAGTCCACAGACTACAGAATGCCTCCAGATGTGCATCGGAAACTACTACTGGTCTTCCAGGAAACGATCAAAGCGTAGAATGTTTGAGACATTACTACCATTGAATTAAGTGCGCATGGTGACTGTTGTATTCAATCCCGATGCAATTTCAGTGTTTCAACACCACTCTGATAGTCCACAGATTACAGATAGCCTGGAGATGTGCATCGGAAATTACTACTCGTCTCCAGGGAACAATCAAATCGTAAACTGTTTGAGACATTACTCCCATGGAGGAAAGTGCGCATGGTGACTGTTGTATTCAATCCCGAAGCAATTTCGGTGTTTCATCAACACTCTGATAGTCCCCAGATTACAGAATGCCTCTAGATGTGCATCGGAAGCTATTACAATGACTTCCAGGGAACGATCAAAGAGTAGACTGTTTAAGACATTACTCCCATGGAGGAATGTGCGCATGGTGACTGTTGTATTCAATCCCGATGTAATTTCTGTGTTTCATCAACACTCTGATAGTCCACAGATTACAGAATGCTTCCAGATGTGAATCGGAAACTACTACTGATCTTCCAGCTAACTATCAAAGCGAAGACTGTTTGAGACATTACTCCCATGGAGGAAAGTGCATATGGTGACTGTTGTATTCAATCCAGATGCAATTTCTGTGTTTCATCAACACTCAGATAATCCACAGATTACAGAATGCCTCCAGATGTGCATCAGAAACTACTACTGGTCTTCCAGGGAGCGATCAAAGCGTAGACTGTTTGCGACATTACTCCCATGGAGGAAAGTGTGCATGGTGACTGTTGCATTCAACGCCGATGCAATTTCTGTGTTTCATCAACACTCTGATAATCCACAGATTACAGAATGCCTCCAGATGTGCATCGGAAACTACTACTGGTCTTCCAGGGAACGATAAAGGCGTAAACTGTTTGAGACATTACACCCATGGAGGAAAGTGCGCATGGTGACTGTTGTATTCAATCCCGATGCAATTTCGCTGTTTCATCAACACTCTGATAGTCCACAGATTACAGAATGCCTCCAGATGTGCACCGGAAACTGATACTGGTCTTCCTGGGAACGATCAAAGCGGAGACTGATGAGACATTACTCCCATGGAGGAAAGTACGCAGGGTGACTGTTGAATTCAATTCCGATGCAATTTTGGTTTCATCAACACTCTGATAGTCCACAGATTACAGAATGCCTCCAGGTGTGCATCGGAAACTACTACTGGTCTTCTAGGGAACGATCAAAGCGTAGACTGTTTGAGACATTACTCCCATGGAGGAAAGTGCGCATGGTGACTGTTGAATTCAATTCCGATGCAATTTTGGTTTCATCAACACTCTGATAGTCCACAGATTACAGAATGCCTCTAGATGTGCATCAGAAACTACTACTGGTCTTCCAGGGAACCATCAAAGCGTAGACTGTTTGATAAATTACTCCCATGAGGAAAGTGCGCATGGTGACTGTTGTATTCAATCCTGATGCAATTTCTGTGCTTCATCAAGACTCTGATAGTCCACAAATTACAGAATGCCTCCAGATGAGCATCAGAAACTACTACTGGTCTTCCAGGGAGCGATCAAAGCGTAGACTGTTTGCCACAATACTCACATGGAGGAAAGTGTGCATGGTGACTGTTGTATTCAACGCCGATGCAATTTCTGCGTTTCATCAACACTCTGATAATCCACAGATTACAGAATGCCTCCAGATGTGCATCGGAATCTACTACTGGTCTTCCAGGGAACGATAAAAGCGTAAACTGTTTGAGACATTACACCCATGGAGGAATGTGCGCCTGGTGACTGTTGTATTCAATCCCGATTAAATTTATGTGTTTCATCACCACTCTGATAGTCCACAGATTACAGATTGCCTCCAGATGTGCATCGGAAACTACTACTGGTCTTATAGGGAACGATCAAAGCGTATAGTTTTTGAGACATTACTGCCATGGAGGAAAGTGCGCATGGTGACTGTTGTATTCAATCCCGATGCGATTTCGGTGTTTCCTCAACACTCTGACAGTCCACAGATTACAGAATGGCTCCAGATGTGCAATGGAAACTACCACTGGTCTTCCAGGAAACGATCAAAGCCTAGACCGTTTGAGACATTACTCCCATGGAGGAAAGTGCGCATGGTGACTGTTGTATTCAATCCCTATTCGATTTCTGTGTTTCATCAACATTCTGATAGACCACAGATTACAGAATTCCTCCAAATGTGCATCCTAAACTACTACTGGTCTTCTTGGGAACCATCAAATCGTAGACTGTTTGAGACATTACTCCCATGGATGAAAGTGCGCATGGTAAGTGTTGTATTCAATCCCAACGCAATTTCTGTGTTTCATCAAGACTCCGATAGTCCACAGATTACAGAATGCCTCCAGATGTTCTTCGTATACTACTACTGGTCTACCAGGAAAAGATTAAACCGTAGACTGTATGAGAAAATACTCCCATGGAGGTAACTGCGCATGGTGACTGTTGTATTCAATACCGATGCAATTTCTGTGTTTCATCAACACTCTGATAGTCCACAGATTACAGAAAGATTCCAGATGTTCTTCGTAAACTACTACTGGTCTACCAGGAAACGATCAAACCGTAGACTGTTTGAGACATTACTCCCATGGAGGAAAGTGCGCATGGTGACTGTTGTATTCAATCGCGATGCAATTTCTGTGTTTCATCAACACTCTGATAGTCGACAGATTACAGAGTGCCTCCAGATGTGCATCGGAAACTACTACTGGTCTTCCAGGAAACGATCAAAGCGTAGACTGTTTGAGACATTACTAACACGGAGGAATGTGCGCATGGTGACTGTTGTATTCAATCGCGATGTAATTTCTGTGTTTCATCAACACTCTGATAGTCCACAGACTACAGAATGACTCCAGATGTGCATCGGAAACTACTACTGGTCCTCCAGGGAACGATGAAACCGTATACTGTTTGAGACATTACTCCCATGGAGGTAAGTGCGCATGGTGACACTTGTAGTCAATCCCAATGCAAAATTCTGTGTTTAATCAACACTCTGATAGTCCACAGATTACAGAATGCCTCCAGATGTGAATCGGAAACTACTACTGGTCTTCCAGGGTACGATCAAAACGTAGACTGTTTGCGACATTACTCCCATGGAGGAAAGTGGGCATGGTGACTGTTGTATTCAATCCCGATGCAATTTTGGTTTTATCAACACTCTGATAGTCCACAGATTACAGAATGCCTCCAGATGTGCATCGGAAACTACTACTGGTCTACCAGGAAACGATCAAAGCGTAGAGTGTTTGAGACATTACTCCCAAGGAGGTAACTGCGCATGGTGACTGTTGTATTCAATCCCGATGCAATTTCTGTATTTCATCAACACTCTGATAGTCCAAAGATTACAGAATGCCTCCAGATGGGCATCGGAAACTACTACTGGTCTTCCAGGGAACGATCAAAGAGTAAACTCTTTGAGACATTACGCCCATGGAGGGAAGTGTGCATGGTGACTGTTGCTTTCAATCCCGATGCAATTTCTGTGTTTCATCAACACTCTGATAGTCCACAGATTACAGAATGCCTAAAGATGAGCATCGGAAACTGCTACTGGTCTTCCAGGAAACGATCAAAGCGTAGTCTGTTTGAGACAATACTCCAATGGAGGAAAGTGCGCATGGTGACTGTTGTATTCAATCCCGATGCAATTTTGGTTTCATCAACACTCCGATAGTCCACAGATTACAGAATGCCTCCAGATGTGCAGCGGAAACTACTACTGGTCTTCTAGGGAACAATCAAAGCGTAGACTGTTTGAGACATTACTCCCATGGAGGTAACTGCGCATGGTGACTGTTGTATTCAATCCCGATGCAATTTCTGTGTTTCATCAACACTCTGATAGTCCACAGATAACAGAATGCCTCCAGATGGGCATCGGAAACTACTACTGGTCTTCCAGGGAACGTTCAAAGCTAAAACTCTTTGAGACATTACTCCCATGGAGGGAAGTGCGCATGGTGACTGTTGTATTCAATCCCGATGCAATTTCTGTGTTTCGTCAACACTCTGATAGTCCACAGATTACAGAATGCCTCCAGATGTGCAATGGAAACTACTACTGGTCTTCCAGGGAACGATCAAAGCGTAGACTGTTTGAGACATTACTCCCATGGAGGAAAGTGCGCATGGTGACTGTTGTATTCAATCCCGATGCAATTTCTGTGTTTCATCAAGTCTCCGATAGTCCACAGAATACAGAATGCCTCCAGATGGGCATCGGAAAGTACTACTGGTCTTCCAGGGAACGATCAAAGCGTAAACTCTTTGTGACATTACTCCCATGGAGGAAACTACGCATGGTGACTGTTGTATTCAATACCGATGCAATTTCTGTGTTTCATCAACACTCTGATAGTCAACAGATTACAGAATGCCTCCAGATGTGCACCGGAAACTGCTATTGGTCTTCCTGGGAACGATCAAAGCGGAGACTGTTGAGACATTACTCCCATGGAGGAAAGTGCGCATGGTGACTGTTGTATTGAATCCATATGCCATTTTGGTTTCATCAACACTCAGATAGTCCAAAGATTACAAAATGCCTCCAGATGTACATTGGAAACTACTACTGGTCTACCAGAAAACGATCAAACCGTAGACTGTTTGAGAAATTACTGCCATGGAGGTAACTGCGCATGGTGACTGTTGTATTCAATACCGATGCAATTTCTGTGTTTCATCAACACTCTGATAGTCAACAGATTACAGAATGCCTCCAGATGTGCACCGGAAACTGCTATTGGTCTTCCTGGGAACGATCAAAGCGGAGACTGTTGAGACATTACTCCCATGGAGGAAAGTGCGCATGGTGACTGTTGTATTGAATCCCGATGTAATTTTGGTTTTATTAACACTCTGATAGTCCACAGATTACAGAATGCCTCCAGATGTGCATCGGAAGCTACTACTGGTCTTCCAGGAAACGATCAAAGCGTAGAATGTTTGAGACATTACTACCATTGAGTTAAGTGCGCACGGTGACTTTTGTATTCAATCCCGATGCAATTTCTGTGTTTCATCAACACTCTGATAGTCCACAGATTACAGAATGCCTAAAGATGTGCATCGGAAACTACTACTGGTCTTCCAGGGAACGATCAAAGCGTAGACTGTTTAAGACATTACTCCCATGGAGGAAAGTGCGCCTGGTGACTCTTGTATTCAATCCCGATTCAATTTCTGTGTTTCATCACCACTCTGATAGTCCACAGATTACAGATTGCCTGGAGATGTGCATCGGAAACTACTACTCGTCTCCAGGGAACTATCAAATCGTAAACTGTTTGAGACATTACTCCCATGGAGGAAAGTGCGCATGGTGACTGTTGTATTCAATCCCGAAGCAATTTCGGTGTTTCATCAACACTCTGATAGTCCCCAGATTACAGAATGCCTCTAGATGTGCATCGGAAGCTATTACAATGACTTCCAGGGAACGATCAAAGAGTAGACTGTTTGAGACATTAATCCCATGGAGGAATGTGCGCATGGTGACTGTTGTATTCAATCCCGATGAAATTTCTGTGTTTCATCAACACTCTGATAGTCCACAGATTACAGAATGCTTCCAGATGTGAATCGGAAACTACTACTGATCTTCCAGCTAACTATCAAAGCGAAGACTTTTTGAGACATTACTCCCATGGAGGAAAGTGCATATGGTGACTGTTGTATTTAATCCCGATGCAATTTCTGTGTTTCATCAACACTCAGATAATCCACAGATTACAGAATGCCTCCAGATGTGCATCAGAAACTACTACTGGCCTTCCTGGGAGCGATCAAAGCGTAGACTGTTTGCGACCTTACTCCCATGGAGGAAAGTGTGCATGGTGACTGTTGTATTCAACGCCTATGCAATGTCTGTGTTTCATCAACACTCTGATAATCCACAGATTACAGAATGCCTCCAGATGTGCATCGGAAACTACTACTGGTCATCCAGGGAACGATAAAAGCGTAAACTGTTTGAGACACTACACCCATGGAGGAAATTGCGCATGGTGACTGTTGTATTCAATCCCGATGCAATTTCGCTGTTTCATCAACACTCTGATAGTCCACAAATTACAGAATGCCTCTAGATGTGCATCGGAAACTACTACTGGTCTTCCAGGGAACCATCAAAGCGTAGACTGTTTGATAAATTACTCCCATGGAGGAAAGTGCGCATGGTGACTGTTGTATTCAATCCCGATGCAATTTCTGTGTTTCATCAATACTCTGATAGTCCACAAATTACAGAATGCCTCCAGATGAGCATCAGAAACTACTACTGGTCTTCCAGGGAACGATCAAAGCGTAGACTGTTTGCGACATTACTCACATGGAGGAAAGTGTGCATGGTGACTGTTGTATTCAACGCCGAAACAATTTCTGCGTTTCATAACACTCTGATAATCCACAGATTACAGAATGCCTGCAGATGTGCATCGGAAACTACTACTGGTCTTCCAGGGAACGATAAAAGCGTAAACTGTTTGAGACATTACTCCCATGGAGGAAAGTGGGCATGATGACTGTTGTATTCAATCCCGATGCAATTTCTGTGTTTCATCACCAGTCTGATAGTCCACAGATTACAGATAGCCTGGAGATGTGCATCGGAAACTACTACTCGTCTCCAGGAAACAATCAAATCGTAAACTGTTTGCGACATTACTCCCATGGAGGAAAGTGCGCATGGTGACTGATGTATTCAATCCCGAAGCAATTTCGGTGTTTCATCAACACTCTGATAGTACCCAGATTACAGAATGCCTTAAGATGTGAAACGGAAACTACTACTGGTCTTCCAGGGAACCATCAAAGCGTAGACCGTTTGAGACATTACTCCCATGGAGGAAAGTGAGCAATTGTGACTGTTGTATTCAATCCCGATGCAATTTCTGTGTTTCATTAACACTCAGATAGTCCACAGATTACAGAATGCCTCCAGATGTGCATCGGAAACTACTACTGGTCTTACAGGGAACGATCAAAGCGTAGAATGTTTGAGACATTACTCCCATTGAGTTAAGTGCGCATGGTGACTGTTGTATTCAATCCCGATGCAATTTCTGTGTTTCATCAACACTCTGATAGTCCACAGATTACAGAATGCCTAAAGATGTGCATCGGAAACTACTACTGGTCTTACAGGGAACGATCAAAGCGTAGACTGTTTGAGACATTACTCCCATGGAGGAAAGTGCGCCTGGTGACTGTTGTATTCAATCCCGAATCAATTTCTGTGTTTCATCACCACTCTGATAGTCCACAGATTACAGATAGCCTGGAGATGTGCATCGGAAACTACTACTCGTCTCCAGGGAACAATCAAATCGTAAACTGTTTGCGACATTACTCCCATGGAGGAAAGTGCGCATGGTGACTGTTGTATTCAATCCCGAAGCAATTTCGGTGTTTCATCAACACTCTGATAGTACCCAGATTACAGAATGCCTCTAGATGTGCATCGGAAGCTATTACAATGACTTCCAGGGAACGATCAATGAGTAGACTGTTTGAGACATTACTCCCATGGAGGAATGTGCGCATGGTGACTGTTGTATTCAATCCCGATGTAATTTCTGTGTTTCATCAACACTCTGATAGTCCACAGATTACAGAATGCTTCCAGATGTGCATCGGAAACTACTACTGGTCTTCCAGCTAACTATCAAAGCGAAGACTGTTTGAGACATTACTCCCATGGAGAAAAGTGCATATGGTGACTGTTGAATTCAATCCCGATGCAATTTTTGTGTTTCATCAACACTCAGATAATCCACAGATTACAGAATGCCTCCAGATGTGCATCAGAAACTACTACTGGTCTTCCAGGGAGCGATCAAAGCGTAGACTGTTTGCGACATTACTCCCATGGAGGAAAGTGTGCATGGTGACTGTTATATTCAACGCCGATGCAATTTCTGCGTTTCATCAACACTCTGATAATCCACAGATTACAGAATGCCTCCAGATGTGCATCGGAAACTACTACTGGTCTTCCAGGGAACGATAAAAGCGTAAACTCTTTGAGACATTACACCCATGGAGGAAAGTGCGCATGGTGACTGTTGTATTCAATCCCGATGCAATTTCGCTGTTTCATCGACACTCTGATAGTCCACAAATTACAGAATGCCTCTAGATGTGCATCGGAAACTACTACTGGTCTTCCTGGGAACCATCAAAGCGTAGACTGTTTGAGAAATTACTCACATGGAGGAAGTGCGCATGGTGACTGTTGTATTCAATCCCGATGCAATTTCTGTGTTTCATCAACACTCTGATAGTCCACAGATTACAGAATGCCTCCAGATGAGCATCGGAAAATACTACTGGTCTTCCAGGAACGATCAAAGCGTACACTGTTTGAGACATTACTCCCATGGAGGGAAGTGCGCATGGTGACTGTTGTATTCAATCACGATGCAATTTCTGTGTTTCATCAACACTCTGATAGTCAACAGAATACAGAATGCCTCCATACGGGCATCGGAAACTACTACTGGTCTTCCAGGGAACGATCAAAGCGTAGACTGTTTGAGACATTACTCCCATGGAGGAAAGTGGGCATGATGACTGTTGTATTCAATCCCGATGCAATTTCCGTGTTTCATTAACACTCAGATAGTCCACAGATTACAGAATGCCTCCAGATGTGCATCGGAAACTACTACTGGTCTTCCAGGGAACGATCAAAGCGTAGACTGTTTGCGACATTACTCCCATGGAGGAAATTGGGCATGGTGACTGTTGTATTCAATGCCGATGCAATTTCTGTCTTTCATCAACACTCTGATAGTCCACAGTTTACAGAATGCTTCCTGATGTGCATCGGAAACTACTACTGGTCTTCCAGGGAACGATAAAAGCGCAATATGATTGAGACATTACACCCATGGAAGAAAGTGCGCATGGTGACGGTTGTATTCAATCCCGATGCAATTTCTCTTTCATCAAGACTCTGATAGTCCACAGATTACAGAATGCATCCAGATGTGCATCGGAAACTACTACTGGTCTTCCAGGGAACGATCAAATCGTAGACTGTTTGAAACATTACTCACATGGAGGAAAGTGCGCATGGTGACTGTTGTACTCAATCACGATGCAATTTCTGTGTTTCATCAACACTTTTAAGGTCCACAGATTACAGAATGCCTCCAGATGTGCATCGGAAACTACTACTGGTCTTCCAGGGAACTATCGAAGCGTAGACAGTTTAAAACATTACTCCCATCTAGGAAAGTGCGCATGGTGACTGTTGTATTCAATCCCGATGCAATATCTGTGTTTCATCAAGACTCTGATAGACCACAGATTACAGAATACAAGCAGATGTGCATCGGAAACTACTACTGGTCCTCCAGGGAACCATCAAAGCGTAGACTGTTTGAAACATTACTCACATGGAGGAAAGTCAGCATGGTAACTGTCGTATTCAATCCCGATGCAATTTCTGTGTTTCATCAACACTTTTAAGGTCCACAGATTACAGAATCCCTTCAGATGTGCATCGGAAACTACTACTGGTCTTCCAGGGAACTATAAAAGCGTAGACAGTTTAAAACATTACTCCCATGGAGGAAAGTGCGCATGGTGACTGTTGTATTCAATCCCGATGCAATTTCTGTGTTTCATCAACACTCTGATAGTCCACAATTTACAGAATGCCGTCAGATGTGAATCGGAAACTACTACTGTTCTTCCAGGGAACCATCAAAGCGTAGACCGTATGAGACATTACTCCCATGGAGGAAAGTGCGCAATTGTAACTGTTGTATTCAATCCCGATGCAATTTCTGTGTTTCATCAACACTCTGATAGTCCACAGATTACAGAATGCCGTCAGATGTAAATCGGAAACTACTACTGTTCTTCCAGGGAACCATCAAAGCGTAGACAGTTTGAGACATTACTCCCATGGAGAAAAGTGTGCAATTGTGACTGTTGTATTCAATCCCGATGCAATTTCTGTGTTTCATTAACACTCAGATAGTCCACTGATAACAGAATGCCTCCAGATGTGCATCGGAAACTACTACTTGTCTTCCAGGGAACGATAAAAGCGTAAACTGTTTGAGACATTACACCCATGGAGGAAAGTGCGCATGGTGACTGTTGTATTCAATCCCGATGCAATTTCGCTTTTTCATTGACACTCTGATAGCCCACAGATTACAGAATGCCTCCAGATGTGCATCGGAAACTACTACTGGTCTTCCTGGGAACCATCAAACCGTAGACTGTTTGCGACATTACTCCCATGGAGGAAAGTGGGCATGGTGACTGTTGTATTCAATCCCGATGCAATTTCTGTCTTTCATCAACACTCTGATAGTCCACAGATTACAGAATGCTTCCAGATGTGCATCGGAAACTACTACTGTTCTTCCAGGGAACGATAAAAGCGCAATCTGATTGAGACATTACACCCATGGAGGAAAGTGCGCATGGTGACGGTTGTATTCAATCCCGATGCAATTTCTCTTTCATCAAGACTCTGATAGTCCACAGATTACATAATGCATCTAGATGTGCATCGGAAACTACTACTGGTCTTCCAGGGAACGATCAAATCGTAGACTGTTTGAAACATTACTCACATGGAGGAAAGTGCGCATGGTGACTGTTGTACTCAATCACGATGCAATTTCTGTGTTTCATGAACACTTTTAAGGTCCACAGATTACAGAATGCCTCCAGATGTGCATCGGAAACTACTACTGGTCTTCCAGGGAACTATCAAAGCGTAGACAGTTTAAAACATTACTCCCATCTAGGAAAGTGCGCATGGTGACTGTTGTATTCAACCCGATGCAATATCTGTGTTTCATCAAGACTCTGATAGTCCACAGATTACAGAATGCAACCAGATGTGCATCGGAAACTACTACTGGTCTTCCAGGGAACTATCAAAGCGTAGACAGTTTAAAACATTACTCCGATGGAGGAAAGTGTGCATGGTGACTGTTGTATTCAATCCCGATGCAATTTCTGTGTTTCATCAACACTCTGATAGTCCACAGATTACAGAATGCCGTCAGATGTGAATCGGAAACTACTACTGTTCTTCCAGGGAACCATCAAAGCGTAGACCGTTTGAGACATTACTCCCATGGAGAAAAGTGCGCAATTGTGACTGTTGTATTCAATCCCGATGCAATTTCTGTGTTTCATTAACACTCAGATAGTCCACTGATTACAGAATGCCTCCAGATGTGCATCGGAAACTACTACTGGTCTTCCAGGGAACGATAAAAGCGTATTCTGATTGAGACATTACACCCATGGAGGAAAGTGCGCATGGTGAGTGTTGTATTCAATCCCGACGCAATTTCTATGTTTCATCAAGACTCTGATAGTCCACAGATTACAGAATGCCTCCAGATGTGCATCGGAAACTACAACTGGTCTTCCAGGGAACGATAAAAGCGTGGACTGTTTGAGGCATTACTCTCATGGAGGAAAGTGCGAATGGTGACGGTTGTATTCAATCCCGATGCAATTTCTGTGTTTCATCAACACTCTTATAGTCCACAGATTACAGAATGCCTAAAGATGTGCATCGGAAACTACTACTGGTCTTCCAGGGAACGATCAAGGCGTAGACTGTCTGAGACATTACTCCCATGGAGGAAAGTGCGCCTGGTGACTGTTGTATTCAATCCCGATTCAATTTCTGTGTTTCATCACCACTCTGATAGTCCACAGATTACAGATTGCCTGGAGATGTGCATCGGAAACAACTACTGGTCTCCAGGGAACAATCAAATCGTAAACTGTTTGAGACTTTACTCCCATGGAGGAAAGTGCGCATGGTGACTGTTGCATTCAATCCCGAAGCAATTTCGGTGTATCATCAACACTCTGATAGGCCCCAGATTACAGAATGCCTCTAGATGTGCATCGGAAGCTATTACAATGACTTCCAGGGAACGATCAAAGCGTAGACTGTTTGAGACATTACTCCCATGGAGGTATGTGCGCATGGTGACTGTTGTATTCAATCCCGATGTAATTTCTGTATTTTATCAACACTCTGATAGTACACAGATTACAGAATGCTTCCAGATGTGAATCGGAAACTACTACTGGTCTTCCAGGGAACTATCAAAGCGAAGACTGTTTGGGACATTACTCCCATGGAGGAAAGTGCACATTGTGACTGTTGTATTCAATGCCGATGCAATTTCTGTGTTTCATCAACACTCAGATAATCCACAGATTACAGAATGCCTCCAGATGTGCATCAGAAACTACTACTGGTCTTCCAGGGAGCGATCAAAGCGTAGACTGTTTGCGACATTACTCCCATGGAGGAAAGTGGGCATGGTGACTGTTGTATTCAACGCCGATGCAATTTCTGTGTTTCATCAACACTCTGATAGTCCACAGATTACAGAATGCCTCCAGATGTGCATCGGAAACTACTACTGGTCTTCCAGGGAACGATAAAAGCGTAAACTGTTTGAGACATTACACCCATGGAGGAAAGTGCGCATGGTGACAGTTGTATTCAATCCCGATGCAATTTAGCTGTTTCATCGACACTCTGATAGTCCACAAATTACAGAATGCCTCTAGATGTGCATCGGAAACTACTACTGGTCTTCCTGGGAACCATCAAAGCGTAGACTGTTTGAGACATTACTCCCATGGAGGAAAGTGCGCATGGTGACTGTTGTATTGAATCCCGATGCAATTTCTGTGTTTCATCAAGACTCTGATAGTCCACAGATTACAGAATGCCTCCAGATGAGCATCGGAAAATACTACTGGTCTTCCAGGGAACGATCAAAGCGTAGACTGTTTGAGACATTACTCCCATGGAGGGAAGTGCGCATGGTGAGTGTTGTATTCAATCACGATGCAATTTCTGTGTTTCATCAACACTCAGATAGTTCACAGATTACAGAATGCCTCCATACATGCATCGGAAACTACTACTGGTCTTCCAGGGAACGATCAAAGCGTAGACTGTTTGAGACATTACTCCCATCGAGGAAAGTGGGCATGATGACTGTTGTATTCAATCGCGATGCAATTTCTGTGTTTCATCAACACTCTGATAGTCCACAGATTACAGAATGCCTCCAGATGTGCATCGGAAACTACTACTGGTCTTCCAGGGAGCGATAAAAGCGTAAACTGTTTGAGACATTCACCCATGGAGAAAAGTGCGCATGGTGACTGTGGTATTCAATCCCGATGCAATTTCGCTGTTTCATCGACACTCTGATAGCCCACAAATTACAGAAAGCCTCCAGATGTGCATCGGAAACTACTACTGGTCTTCCTGGGAACCATCAAAGCGTAGACTGTTTGAGACATTACTCCCATGGAGGGAAGTGCGCATGGTGACTGTTGTATTTAATCCCGATGCAATTTCTGTGTTTCATTAAGACTCTGATAGTCCACAGATTACAGAATGCCTGCAGATGAGCATCGGAAAATACTACTGGTCTTCCAGGAACGATCAAAGCGTAGACTGTTTGAGACATTACTCCCATGGAGGGAAGTGCGCATGGTGACTGTTGTATTCAATCACGATGCAATTTCTGTGTTTCATCAACACTCTGATAATCAACAGATTACAGAATGCCTCCATACGTGAATCGGAAACTACTACTGGTCTTCCAGGGAACGATCAAAGCGTAGACTGTTTGAGACATTACTCCCATTGAGGAAAGTGGGCATGATGACAGTTGTATTCAATACCGATGCAATTTCTGTGTTTCATCAACACTCTGATAGTCCTCAGATTACGGTATGCCTTCAGATGTGAATCGGAAACTACTACTGGTCTTCCAGGGAACGATAAATGCGCAATCTGATTGAGACATTACACCCATGGAGGAAAGTGCGCATGGTGACGGTTGTATTCAATCCCGATGCAATTTCTCTTTCATCAACACTCTGATAGGCCCCAGATTACAGAATGCCTCTAGATGTGCATCGGAAGCTATTACAATGACTTCCAGGGAACGATCAAAGCGTAGACTGTTTGCGACATTACTCCCATGGAGGAAAGTGGGCGTGGTGACTGTTGTATTCAATCCCGATGCAATTTCTGTCTTTCATCAACACTCTGATAGTCCACAGTTTACAGAATGCTTCCAGATGTGCATCGGAAACTACTACTGGTCTTCCAGGGAACGATAAATGCGCAATCTGATTGAGACATTACACCCATGGAGGAAAGTGCGCATGGTGACGGTTGTATTCAATCCCGATGCAATTTCTCTTTCATCAAGACTCTGATAGTCCACAGATTACAGAATGCATCCAGATGTGCATCGGAAACTACTACTGGTCTTCCTGGGAACGATCAAATCGTAGACTGTTTGAAACATTACTCACATGGAGGAAAGTGCGCATGGTGACTGTTGTATTTAATCACGATGCAATTTCTGTGTTTCATCAACACATTTAAGGTCCACAGATTACAGAATGCCTCCAGATGTGCATCGGAAACTACTACTGGTCTTCCAGGGAACTATCAAAGCGCAGACAGTTTAAAACATTACTCCAATCTAGGAAAGTGCGCATGGTGACTGCTGTATTCAATCCCGATGCAATTTCTATGTTTCATCAACACTCTGATAGTCCACAGATTACAGAATGCCTAAAGATGTGCATCGGAAAATACAACTGGTCTTCCAGGGAACGATAAAAGCGTAGATTGTTTGAGACAGTATTCTCATGGAGGAAAGTGCGCATGGTGACGGTTGTATTCAATCCCGATGCAATTTCTGTGTTTCATCAAGACTCTGATAGTCCACTGATTACAGAATGCCACCAGATTTGCATCGGAAACTCCTACTGGTCTTCCAGGGAACGATAAACGCGTAGACTGTTTGAGACATTACTCCCATGGAGGAAAGTTCGCATGGTGACTGTTGTATTAAATCCCGATGCTATTTCTGTGTTTCATCAACACTCTGATAGTCCACAGATTACAGAATGCCTCCAGACGTGCATCGGGAACTACTACTGTTCTCCCAGGGAACGATCAAAGCGTAATCTGTTTGAGACATTACACCCATGGAGGAAAGTGCGCATGGTGACTGTAGTATTCAATCCCGATGCAATTTCTGTGTTTCATCTACACTCAGATAGTCCACAGATTACAGATTGCCTCCAGATGTGCATCGGAAACTACTACTGGTCTTCCAGGGAACGATCAGATTGTAGACTGTTTGAGACATTACTCACATGGAGGAATGTGTGCATGGTGACTGTTGTATTCAATCCCGATGGAATTCCTGTGTTTCATCAACACTTTCAAGGTCCACAGATTACAGAATGACTCCAGATGTGCATCGGAAACTACTACTGGTCTTCCAGGGAACGACAAAGCGTAGACAGTTTAAAACATTACTCCCATGGAGGAAAGTGCGCATGGTGACTGTTGTATTCAATCCCGATGGAACTTCTGTGTTTCATCAACACTTTCAAGGTCCACAGATTACAGAATGACTCCAGATGTGCATCGGAAACTACTACTGGTCTTCTAGGGAACGATCAAATCTTAGGCTGTTTGAGACATTACTCCCATGGAGGAAAGTGCGCATGGTGACTGTTGTATTCAATCACGATGCAATGTCTGTGTTTCATCAACACTCTGATAGTCCACAGATTACAGAATGCCTCCAGATGTGCATCAGAAACTACAACTGGTCTTCCAGGGAACGATAAAAGCGTAAACAGTTTGAGACATTCCTCAAATGGAGGAAAGTGCGCATGGTTACTGTTGTATTCCATCCCGATGCAATTTCTGTGTTTCATCAACACTTTGAAGGTCCACAGATTACAGAATGCCTCCAGATGTGCATCGGAAACTACTACTGGTCTTCCAGTGAACCATCAAAGCGTAGACTGTTAGAGACATTACTCCCATGGATGAAAGTGCACATGGTGAATGTTGTATTCAATCCGGATGCAATTTCTGTGTTTCATCAACACTCTGATAGTCCACAGATTTCAGAATGCCTCCAGATGTGCATCGGAAACTACTACTGGTCTTCCAGGGAAAGATCAAAGCCTAAACTGTTTGAGACATTATACCCATGGAGGAAAGTGGGCATGGTGACTGTTGTATTCAATCCCGATGCAATTTCTGTGTTTCATCAACACTCTGATAGTCCACAGATTACAGAATGCAACCAGATGTGCATCGGAAACCACTAATGGCCTCCCAGGGAACGATCAAAGCGTAGACTGTTTGAGACACAACTCCCATGGACGAAAGTGCGCATGATGACTGTTGTATTCAATCCCGATGCAATTTCTGTGTTTCATCAACACTCTGATAGTCCACAGATTACAGAATGACTCCAGATGTGCATCGGAATCTACTACTGGTCTTCCAGGGAAGGATCAAAGCGTAGACAGTTTGCGACATTACTCCCATGGAGGAAAGTGGGCATGGTGACTGTTGTATTCAATCCCGATGCAATTTCTGTGTTTCATCAACACTCTGATAGTCCACAGATTACAGAATGCCTCCAGATGTGCATCGGAAACTACTACTGGTCTTCCATGGAACGATCAAAGCGTAAACTGTTTGAGACATTATACCCATGGAGGAAAGAGGGCATGGTGACTGTTGTATTCAATCCCGATGCAATTTCTGTGTTTCATCAAGACTCTGAGAGTCCACAGATTAGAGAATGCCTCCAGATATGCATAGGAAACTACTACTGGTCTTCCAGGAAACGATCAAATCGTAGACTGTTTGAGACATTACTCCCATGGAGGAAAGTGCGCATGGTGACTGTTGTATTCAATCACGATGCAATTTCTGTGTTTCATCAACACACTGATAGTCCACAGATTACAGAATGCCTCCAGATGTGCATCGGAAACTACAACTGGTCTTCCAGGGAACGATCAAAGCGTAGACAGTTTGCGACATTACTCCCATGGAGGAAAGTGTGCATGGTGACTGTTGTATTCCATCACGATGCAATTTCTGTGTTTCATCAAAACTCTGAAGGTCCACAGATTACAGAATGCCTCCAGATGTGCATCGGAAACTAATACTGGTCTTCAGTGAAAAATCAAAGCGTAGACTGTTTGAGACATTACTCCCATGGAGGGAAGTGCGCATGGTGACTGTTGTATTCAATCACGATGCAATTTCTGTGTTTCATCAACACTCTGATAATCAACAGATTACAGAATGCCTCCATACGTGAATCGGAAACTACTACTGGTCTTCCAGGGAACGATCAAAGCGTAGACTGTTTGAGACATTACTCCCATGGAGGAAAGTGGGCATGATGACTGTTGTATTCAATACCGATGCAATTTCTGTGTTTCATCAACAATCTGATAGTCCTCAGATTACGGTATGCCTTCAGATGTGAATCGGAAACTACTACTGGTCTTCCAGGGAACGATCAAAGCGTAGACTGTTTGAGACATTACTCCCATGGAGGAAAGTGCGCATGGTGACTGTTGTTCTCAATCCCGATGCAGTTTCTGTGTTTCATAAACACTCTGATAGTCCACAGATTACAGAATGCCTCCAGATGTGCATCGGAAACTACTACTGGTCTTCCTGGAAACGATAAAAGCGTAGACTGTTTGAGACATTACTCTCATGGAGGAAAGAGCGCATGGTGACTGTTGTATTCAATCCCGATTCAATTTCTGTGTTTCATTAACACTCTGATAGTCCACAGATTACAGAATGCGTCGATTTGCATCGGAAACTACTACTGGTCTTCCAGGGAACGACCAAAGCGTAGACTGTTTGAGACATTACTCCCATGGAGGTAACTGCGCATGGTGACTGTTGTATTCAATCCCGATGCAATTTCGGTGTTTAATCAACACTCTGATAATCCACAGAATACAGAATGCCTCCAGATGTGCATCGGAAACTACTACTGGTCTTCCTGGGAACGATCAAAGCGTAGACTGTTTGAGACATTTCTCCCATGGAGGAAAGTGCGCATGGCGACTGTTGTATTCCATCCCGATGCAGTTCTGTGTTTCATCAACACTTTGAAAGTCCACAGATTACAGAATGACTCCAGATGTGCATCGGAAACTACTACTGGTCTTCCAGGGAACTATCAAAGCGTAGACAGTTTGCGACATTACTCCCATGGAGGAAAGTGGGCATGGTGACTATTGTATTCAATCCCGATGCAATTTCTGTGTTTCATCAACACCTGATAGTCCACAGATTACAGAATGCCTCCAGATGTGCATCGGAAACTACTACTGGTCTTCCAGGGAACGATCAAAGCGTAAACTGTTTGAGACATTACACCCATGGAGGAAAGTGCGCATGGTGACTGTTGTATTCAATCCCGATGCAATATCTGTGTTTCATCAAGACTCAGATACTCCACAGATTACAGAATGCCTCCAGATGTGCATCGGAAACTACTACTGGTCTTCCAGGGAAATATCAAAGCGTAGACTGTTTGCGACAATACTCCCATGGAGGAAAGTGGTTATGGTGACTGTTGTATTCAACCCCGATGCAATTTTCGTGTTTCATCAACACTCTGATAGTCCACAGATTACAGAATGCCTCCAGATGTGCATCGGAAACTGCTACTGGTCTTCCAGGTAACGATCAAACCGTAAACTGTTTGAGACTTTACACCAATGGAGGAAAGTGCGCATGGTGACTGTTGTATTCAATCCCGATGCAATTTCTTTGTTTCATCAACACTCTGATAGTCCACAGATTACAGAATGCCTCCAGATGTGCATCGGAAACTACTACTGGTCTTGCTGGAAACGATAAAAGCGTAGACTGTTTGAGACATTACTCTCATGGAAGAAAGTGCGCATGGTGACTGTTGTATTCAATCCCGATGCAATTTCTGTGTTTCATCAACACTCTGATAGTCCACAGATTGCAGAATGCCTCCAGATTTGCATCGGAAACTACTACTGTTCTTCCAGGGAACGATCAAAGCGTAGACTGTTTGAGACATTACTCCCATGGAGGAAAGTGCGCATGGTGACTGTTGTATTCAATCCCGATGGAACTTCTGTGTTTCATCAACACTTTCAAGGTCCACAGATTACAGAATGACTCCAGATGTGCATCGGAAACTACTACTGGTCTTCTAGGGAACGATCAAATCTTACACTGTTTGAGACATTACTCCCATGGAGGAAAGTGCGCATGGTGACTGTTGTATTCAATCACGATGCAATGTCTGTGTTTCATCAACACTCTGATAGTCCACAGATTACAGAATGCCTCCAGATGTGCATCGGAAACTACAACTGGTCTTCCAGGGAACGATAAAAGCGTAAACAGTTTGAGACATTACTCAAATGGAGGAAAGTGCGCATGGTTACTGTTGTATTCCATCCCGATGCAATTTCTGTGTTTCATCAACACTTTGTAGGTCCACAGATTACAGAATGCCTCCAGATGTGCATCGGAAACTACTACTGGTCTTCCAGTGAACCATCAAAGCGTAGACTGTTAGAGACATTACTCCCATGGATGAAAGTGCACATGGTGAATGTTGTATTCAATCCGGATGCAATTTCTGTGTTTCATCAACACTCTGATAGTCCACAGATTTCAGAATGCCTCCAGATGTGCATCGGAAACTACTACTGGTCTTCCAGGGAAAGATCAAAGCCTAAACTGTTTGAGACATTATACCCATGGAGGAAAGTGGGCATGGTGACTGTTGTATTCAATCCCGATGCAATTTCTGTGTTTCATCAACACTCTGATAGTCCACAGATTACAGAATGCAACCAGATGTGCATCGGAAACCACTACTGGCCTCCCAGGGAACGATCAAAGCGTAGACTGTTTGAGACACAACTCCCATGGACGAAAGTGCGCATGATGACTGTTGTATTCAATCCCGATGCAATTTCTGTGTTTCATCAACACTCTGATAGTCCACAGATTACAGAATGACTCCAGATGTGCATCGGAATCTACTACTGGTCTTCCAGGGAAGGATCAAAGCGTAGACAGTTTGCGACATTACTCCCATGGAGGAAAGTGGGCATGGTGACTGTTGTATTCAATCCCGATGCAATTTCTGTGTTTCATCAACACTCTGATAGTCCACAGATTACAGAATGCCTCCAGATGTGCATCGGAAACTACTACTGCTCTTCCAGGGAACGATCAAAGCGTAAACTGTTTGAGACATTATACCCATGGAGGAAAGAGGGCATGGTGACCGTTGTATTCAATCCCGATGCAATTTCTGTGTTTCATCAAGACTCTGATAGTCCACAGATTAGAGAATGCCTCCAGATAAGCATAGGAAACTACTACTGGTCTTCCAGGAAACGATCAAATCGTAGACTGTTTGAGACATTACTCCCATGGAGGAAAGTGCGCATGTCGACTGTTGTATTCAATCACGATGCAATTTCTGTGTTTCATCAACACACTGATAGTCCACAGATTACAGAATGCCTCCAGATGTGCATCGGAAACTACAACTGGTCTTCCAGGGAACGATCAAAGCGTAGACAGTTTGCGACATTACTCCCATGGAGGTAAGTGCGCATGGTGACTATTGTATTCCATCCCGATGCAATTTCTGTGTTTCATCAAAACTTTGAAGGTCCACAGATTACAGAATGCCTCCAGATGTGCATCGGAAACTAATACTGGTCTTCAGTGAAAAATCAAAGCGTAGACTGTTTGAGACATTACTCCCATGGAGGGAAGTGCGCATGGTGACTGTTGTATTCAATCACGATGCAATTTCTGTGTTTCATCAACACTCTGATAATCAACAGATTACAGAATGCCTCCAGATGTGCATCGGAAACTACTACTGGTCTTCCAGGGAACGATCAAAGCGTAAACTGTTTGAGACATTACACCCATGGAGGAAAGTGCGCATGGTGTCTGTTGTAATCTTTCCCGGTGCAATTTCTGTGTTTCATCAACACTTTCAAGGTCCACAGATTACAGGATGACTCCAGATGTGCATCGGAAACTACTACTGGTCTTCCAGGGAACGACAAAGCGTAGACAGTTTAAAACATTACTCCCATGGAGGAAAGTGCGCATGGTGACTGTTGTATTCAATCCCGATGGAACTTCTGTGTTTCATCAACACTTTCAAGGTCCACAGATTACAGAATGACTCCAGATGTGCATCGGAAACTACTACTGGTCTTCTAGGGAACGATCAAATCTTAGACTGTTTGAGACATTACTCCCATGGAGGGAAGTGCGCATGGTGACTGTTGTATTCAATCACGATGCAATTTCTGTGTTTCATCAACACTCTGATAATCAACAGATTACAGAATGCCTCCATACGTGAATCGGAAACTACTACTGGTCTTCCAGGGAACGATCAAAGCGTAGACTGTTTGAGACATTACTCCCATGGAGGAAAGTGGGCATGATGACTGTTGTATTCAATACCGATGCAATTTCTGTGTTTCATCAACAATCTGATAGTCCTCAGATTACGGTATGCCTTCAGATGTGAATCGGAAACTACTACTGGTCTTCCAGGGAACGATCAAAGCGTAGACTGTTTGAGACATTACTCCCATGGAGGAAAGTGTGCATGGTGACTGTTGTTCTCAATCCCGATGCAGTTTCTGTGTTTCATAAACACTCTGATAGTCCACAGATTACAGAATGCCTCCAGATGTGCATCGGAAACTACTACTGGTCTTCCTGGAAACGATAAAAGCGTAGACTGTTTGAGACATTACTCTCATGGAGGAAAGTGCGCATGGTGACTGTTGTATTCAATCCCGATTCAATTTCTGTGTTTCATTAACACTCTGATAGTCCACAGATTACAGAATGCGTCGATTTGCATCGGAAACTACTACTGGTCTTCCAGGGAACGACCAAAGCGTAGACTGTTTGAGACATTACTCCCATGGAGGTAACTGCGCATGGTGACTGTTGTATTCAATCCCGATGCAATTTCGGTGTTTAATCAACACTCTGATAATCCACAGAATACAGAATGCCTCCAGATGTGCATCGGAAACTACTACTGGTCTTGCTGGAAACGATAAAAGCGTAGACTGTTTGAGACATTACTCTCATGGAAGAAAGTGCGCATGGTGACTGTTGTATTCAATCCCGATGCAATTTCTGTGTTTCATCAACAATCTGATAGTCCTCAGATTACGGTATGCCTTCAGATGTGAATCGGAAACTACTACTGTTCTTCCAGGGAACGATCAAAGCGTAGACTGTTTGAGACATTACTCCCATGGAGGAAAGTGCGCATGGTGACTGTTGTATTCAATCCCGATGGAACTTCTGTGTTTCATCAACACTTTCAAGGTCCACAGATTACAGAATGACTCCAGATGTGCATCGGAAACTACTACTGGTCTTCTAGGGAACGATCAAATCTTACACTGTTTGAGACATTACTCACATGGAGGAAAGTGCGCATGGTGACTGTTGTATTCAATCACGATGCAATGTCTGTGTTTCATCAACACTCTGATAGTCCACAGATTACAGAATGCCTCCAGATGTGCATCGGAAACTACAACTGGTCTTCCAGGGAACGATAAAAGCGTAAACAGTTTGAGACATTACTCAAATGGAGGAAAGTGCGCATGGTTACTGTTGTATTCCATCCCGATGCAATTTCTGTGTTTCATCAACACTTTGAAGGTCCACAGATTACAGAATGCCTCCAGATGTGCATCGGAAACTACTACTGGTCTTCCAGTGAACCATCAAAGCGTAGACTGTTAGAGACATTACTCCCATGGATGAAAGTGCACATGGTGAATGTTGTATTCAATCCGGATGCAATTTCTGTGTTTCATCAACACTCTGATAGTCCACAGATTTCAGAATGCCTCCAGATGTGCATCGGAAACTACTACTGGTCTTCCAGGGAAAGATCAAAGCCTAAACTGTTTGAGACATTATACCCATGGAGGAAAGTGGGCATGGTGACTGTTGTATTCAATCCCGATGCAATTTCTGTGTTTCATCAACACTCTGATAGTCCACAGATTACAGTATGCAACCAGATGTGCATCGGAAACCACTACTGGCCTCCCAGGGAACGATCAAAGCGTAGACTGTTTGAGACACAACTCCCATGGACGAAAGTGCGCATGATGACTGTTGTATTCAATCCCGATGCAATTTCTGTGTTTCATCAACACTCTGATAGTCCACAGATTACAGAATGACTCCAGATGTGCATCGGAATCTACTACTGGTCTTCCAGGGAAGGATCAAAGCGTAGACAGTTTGCGACATTACTCCCATGGAGGAAAGTGGGCATGGTGACTGTTGTATTCAATCCCGATGCAATTTCTGTGTTTCATCAACACTCTGATAGTCCACAGATTACAGAATGCCTCCAGATGTGCATCGGAAACTACTACTGGTCTTCCAGGGAACGATCAAAGCGTAAACTGTTTGAGACATTATACCCATGGAGGAAAGAGGGCATGGTGACCGTTGTATTCAATCCCGATGCAATTTCTGTGTTTCATCAAGACTCTGATAGTCCACAGATTAGAGAATGCCTCCAGATAAGCATAGGAAACTACTACTGGTCTTCCAGGAAACGATCAAATCGTAGACTGTTTGAGACATTACTCCCATGGAGGAAAGTGCGCATGGTGACTGTTGTATTCAATCACGATGCAATTTCTGTGTTTCATCAACACACTGATAGTCCACAGATTACAGAATGCCTCCAGATGTGCATCGGAAACTACAACCTGTCTTCCAGGGAACGATCAAAGCGTAGACAGTTTGCGACATTACTCCCATGGAGGAAAGTGCGCATGGTGACTATTGTATTCCATCCCGATGCAATTTCTGTGTTTCATCAAAACTTTGAAGGTCCACAGATTACAGAATGCCTCCAGATGTGCATCGGAAACTAATACTGGTCTTCAGTGAAAAATCAAAGCGTAGACTGTTTGAGACATTACTCCCATGGAGGGAAGTGCGCATGGTGACTGTTGTATTCAATCACGATGCAATTTCTGTGTTTCATCAACACTCTGATAATCAACAGATTACAGAATGCCTCCATACGTGAATCGGAAACTACTACTGGTCTTCCAGGGAACGATCAAAGCGTAGACTGTTTGAGACATTACTCCCATGGAGGAAAGTGGGCATGATGACTGTTGTATTCAACCCCGATGCAATTTCGGTGTTTAATCAACACTCTGATAATCCACAGAATACAGAATGCCTCCAGATGTGCATCGGAAACTACTACTGGTCTTCCTGGGAACGATCAAAGCGTAGACTGTTTGAGACATTTCTCCCATGGAGGAAAGTGCGCATGGTGACTGTTGTGTTCCATCCCGATGCAGTTCTGTGTTTCATCAACATTTTGAAGGTCCACAGATTACAGAATGACTCCAGATGTGCATCGGAAACTACTACTGGTCTTCCAGGGAACTATCAAAGCGTAGACAGTTTGCGACATTACTCCCATGGAGGAAAGTGGGCATGGTGACTATTGTATTCAATACCGATGCAATTTCTGTGTTTCATCAACACCTGATAGTCCACAGATTACAGAATGCCTCCAGATGTGCATCGGAAACTACTACTGGTCTTCCAGGGAACGATCAAAGCGTAAACTGTTTGAGACATTACACCCATGGAGGAAAGTGCGCATGGTGACTGTTGTATTCCATCCCGGTGCAATTTCTGTGTTTCATCAACACTTTCAAGGTCCACAGATTACAGGATGACTCCAGATGTGCATCGGAAACTACTACTGGTCTTCCAGGGAACGATCAAAGCATATACAGTTTGCGACATTACTCCCATGGAGGAAAGTGCGCATGGTGACTGTTGCATTCCATCGCGATGCAATTTCTGTGTCTCATCAACACTTTGAAGGTCCACAGATTACAGAATGCCTCCAGATGTGCATCGGAAACTACTACTGGTCTTCAGTGAACCATCAAAGCGTAGACTGTTTGAGACATTACTCCCATGGAGGAAAGTGCACATTTTGACTCTTGTATTCAATCCGGATGCAATTTCTATGTTTCATCAACATTCAGATAGTCCACAGATTACAGAATGCCGCCAGATGTGCATCCTAAACTACTACTGGTCTTCCAGGGAACGATCAAATCGTAGACTGTTTGCGACATTACTCCCATGGAGGAAAGTGGGCATGGTGACTGTTGTATTCAACCCCGATGCAATTTCTGTGTTTCATAAACACTCTGATAGTCCACAGATTACAGAATGCCTCTAGATGTGCATCGGAAACTACTACTGCTCTTCCAGGGAGCGATCAAAGCGTAAACTGTTTGAGACATTACACCCATGGAGGAAAGTGCGCATGGTGACTGTTGTATTCAATCCCGATGCAATTTCTGTGTTTCATCAAGACTCAGATAGTCCACAGATTACAGAATGCCTCCAGATGTGCATCGGAAACTACTACTGGTCTTCCAGGGAACGATCAAATCGTAGACTGTTTGCGACAATACTCCCATGGAGGAATGTGGGCATGCTGACTGTTGTATTCAACCCCGATGCAATTTCTGTGTTTCATCAACACCCTGGTAGTCCACAGATTACAGAATGCCTCCAGATGTGCATGGGAAACTGCTACTGGTCTTCCAGGTAACGATCAAACCGTAAACTGTTTGAGACTTTACACCAATGGTAGAAAGTGCGCATGGTGACTGTTGTATACAATCCCGATGCAATTTCTGTGTTTCATCAACACTCTGATAGTCCACAGATTACACAATGCTTCCAGATGTGCATCGGAAACTACTACTGGTCTTCCTGGAAACGATAAAAGCGTAGACTGTTTGAGACATTACTCTCATGGAGGAAAGTGCGCATGGTGACTGTTGTATTCAATCCCGATGCAATTTCTGTGTTTCATCAACACTCTGATAGTCCACAGATTGCAGAATGCTTCCAGATTTGCATCGGAAACTACTACTGGTCTTCCAGGGAACGATCAAACCGTACACAGTTTAAAACATTACTCCCATGGACGAAAGTGCGCATGGTGACTGTTGTATTCAACCCGATGCAATATCTGTTTTTCAACAAGACTCTGATAGTCCACAGATTACAGAATGCAACCAGATGTGCATCGGAAACCACTACTGGTCTCCCAGGGAACGATCAAAGCGTAGACTGTTTGAGACATTACTCCCATGGAGGAAAGTGCGCATGGTGACTGTTGTATTCCACCCCGATGCAATTTCTGTGTTTCATCAACACTTTCAAGGTCCACAGATTACAGGATGACTCCAGATGTGCATCGGAAACTACTACTGGTCTTCCAGGGAACGATCAAAGCATAGACAGTTTGCGACATTACTCCCATGGAGGAAAGTGCGCATGGTGACTGTTGTATTCCATCCCGATGCAATTTGTGTGTCTCATCAACACTTTGAAGGTCCACAGATTACAGAATGCCTCCAGATGTGCATCGGAAACTACTACTGGTCTTCAGTGAACCATCAAAGCGTAGACTGTTTGAGACATTACTCCCATGGAGGAAAGTGCACATTTTGACTCTTGTATTCAATCCGGATGCAATTTCTATGTTTCATCAACATTCAGATAGTCCACAGACTACAGAATGCCGCCAGATGTGCATCCTAAACTACTACTGGTCTTCCAGGGAAGGATCAAATCGTAGACTGTTTGCGACATTACTCCCATGGAGGAAAGTGGGCATGGTGACTGTTGTATTCAACCCCGATGCAATTTCTGTGTTTCATAAACACTCTGATAGTCCACAGATTACAGAATGCCTCCAGATGTGCATCGGAAACTGCTACTGACCTTCCAGGTAACGATCAAACCGTAAACTGTTTGAGACTTTACACCAATGGAGGAAAGTGCGTATGGTGACTGTTGTATTCAATCAAAATGCTGTTTCTGTGTATCATCAACACTCTGATAGTCCACAGATTACAGAATGCCTCCAGATGTGCATCGGAAACTACTACTGGTCTTCCTGGAAACGATAAAATCGTAGACTGCTTGAGACATTACTCACATGGGTGAAAGTGCGCATGGTGACTGTTGTATTCAATCCCGATTCAATTTCTGTGTTTCATTAACACTCTGATAGTCCACAGATTACAGAATGCGTCCAGATTTGCATCGGAAACTACTACTGGTTTTCCAGGGAACGATCAAAGCGAAGACTGTTTGAGACATTACTCCCATGGAGGAATGTGCACATGGTGACTGTTGTATTCAACCCCGATGCAATTTCTGTGTTTCATAAACACTCTGATAGTCCACAGATTACAGAATGCCTCTAGATGTGCATCGGAAACTACTACTGCTCTTCCAGGGAGCGATCAAAGCGTAAACTGTTTGAGACATTACACCCATGGAGGAAAGTGCGCATGGTGACTGTTGTATTCAATCCCGATGCAATTTCTGTGTTTCATCAAGACTCAGATAGTCCACAGATTACAGAATGCCTCCAGATGTGCATCGGAAACTACTACTGGTCTTCCAGGGAACGATCAAATCGTAGACTGTTTGCGACAATACTCCCATGGAGGAATGTGGGCATGCTGACTGTTGTATTCAACCCCGATGCAATTTCTGTGTTTCATCAACACCCTGGTAGTCCACTGATTACAGAATGCCTCCAGATGTGCATGGGAAACTGCTACTGGTCTTCCAGGTAACGATCAAACCGTAAACTGTTTGAGACTTTACACCAATGGTAGAAAGTGCGCATGGTGACTGTTGTATACAATCCCGATGCAATTTCTGTGTTTCATCAACACTCTGATAGTCCACAGATTACACAATGCTTCCAGATGTGCATCGGAAACTACTACTGGTCTTCCTGGAAACGATAAAAGCGTAGACTGTTTGAGACATTACTCTCATGGAGGAAAGTGCGCATGGTGACTGTTGTATTCAATCCCGATGCAATTTCTGTGTTTCATCAACACTCTGATAGTCCACAGATTGCAGAATGCTTCCAGATTTGCATCGGAAACTACTACTGGTCTTCCAGGGAACGATCAAACCGTACACAGTTTAAAACATTACTCCCATGGACGAAAGTGCGCATGGTGACTGTTGTATTCAACCCGATGCAATATCTGTTTTTCAACAAGACTCTGATAGTCCACAGATTACAGAATGCAACCAGATGTGCATCGGAAACCACTACTGGTCTCCCAGGGAACGATCAAAGCGTAGACTGTTTGAGACATTACTCCCATGGAGGAAAGTGCGCATGGTGACTGTTGTATTCCACCCCGATGCAATTTCTGTGTTTCATCAACACTTTCAAGGTCCACAGATTACAGGATGACTCCAGATGTGCATCGGAAACTACTACTGGTCTTCCAGGGAACGATCAAAGCATAGACAGTTTGCGACATTACTCCCATGGAGGAAAGTGCGCATGGTGACTGTTGTATTCCATCCCGATGCAATTTGTGTGTCTCATCAACACTTTGAAGGTCCACAGATTACAGAATGCCTCCAGATGTGCATCGGAAACTACTACTGGTCTTCAGTGAACCATCAAAGCGTAGACTGTTTGAGACATTACTCCCATGGAGGAAAGTGCACATTTTGACTCTTGTATTCAATCCGGATGCAATTTCTATGTTTCATCAACATTCAGATAGTCCACAGACTACAGAATGCCGCCAGATGTGCATCCTAAACTACTACTGGTCTTCCAGGGAAGGATCAAATCGTAGACTGTTTGCGACATTACTCCCATGGAGGAAAGTGGGCATGGTGACTGTTGTATTCAACCCCGATGCAATTTCTGTGTTTCATAAACACTCTGATAGTCCACAGATTACAGAATGCCTCCAGATGTGCATCGGAAACTGCTACTGACCTTCCAGGTAACGATCAAACCGTAAACTGTTTGAGACTTTACACCAATGGAGGAAAGTGCGTATGGTGACTGTTGTATTCAATCAAAATGCTGTTTCTGTGTATCATCAACACTCTGATAGTCCACAGATTACAGAATGCCTCCAGATGTGCATCGGAAACTACTACTGGTCTTCCTGGAAACGATAAAATCGTAGACTGCTTGAGACATTACTCACATGGGTGAAAGTGCGCATGGTGACTGTTGTATTCAATCCCGATTCAATTTCTGTGTTTCATTAACACTCTGATAGTCCACAGATTACAGAATGCGTCCAGATTTGCATCGGAAACTACTACTGGTTTTCCAGGGAACGATCAAAGCGAAGACTGTTTGAGACATTACTCCCATGGAGGAATGTGCACATGGTGACTGTTGTATTCAATCCCGATGCAATTTTGGTTTCAACTACACTCTGATAGTCCACAGATTACAGAATGCCTCCACATGTGCATCGGAAACTACAACTCGTCTTCCAGGGAACGATCAAAGCGTAGACTGTTTGAGACATTACTCCCATGGATGAAAGCGCGCAGGGTGACTGTTGAATTAAATCCAGATGCAATTTTGGTTTTATCAACACTCTGATAGTCCACAGATTACAGATTGAATCCATATGCGCATTGGATACTACTACTGTTCTACCAGGAAACGATCAAAGCGTAGACGGTTTGAGACATTACTCCCATGGAGGTAACTGCTCATGGTGACTGTTGTATTCAATCCCGATGTAATTTCTGTGTTTCATCAACACTCCGATAGTCCACAGATTACAGAATGCCTCCAGATGTGCATCGGAAAATACTACTGGTCTCCCAGGGAACGATGAAAGCGTAAACTCTTTGAGACATTACTCCCATGGATGAAAGTGCGCATGGTGACTGTTGTATTCAATCCCGATGCAATTTTGGTTTCATCAACACTCTGATAGTCCACAGATTACAGAATGCCTCCAGATGTGCATCGGAAACTACTATTTGTCTTCTAGGGAACGATCAAAGCGTAGACTATTTGAGATATTACTCCCATGGAGGAAAGTGCGCATGGTGACTGTTGTATTCAATCCCGATGCAATTTTGGTTTTATCAAGACCCTGATAGTCCACAGATTACAGAATGCCTCCAGATGTTCATCGGAAACTACTACTGGTCTTCCAGGGAACGATCAAAGCGTAGACTGTTTGAGACATTACTCCCATGGCGGAAAGTGCGAATGATGACTGTTGTATTCAATCCCGATGCAATTTCTGTGTTTCATCAACACTCTGATAGTCCGCAGGTTACAGAATGCCTCTAGATGTGCATCGGAAACTACTACTGGTCTCCCAGGGAACGATCAAAGCGTAGACTGTTTTCGACATTACTCCCATGGAGGAAAGTGGGCATGGTGACTGTTGTATTCAATCCCGATGCAATTTCTGTGTTTCATCAACACTCTGATAGTCCACACATTACAGAATGCCTCCAGATGTGAATCGGAATCTACTACTGGTCTTCCAGGGAACCATCAAACCGTAGAATGTTTGAGACATTACTCCCATGGAGGAAAGTGCACATGGTGACTGTTGTATTCAATCCCGATGTAATGTCTGTGTTTCATAAACACTCAGATAGTCCAGAGATTGCAGAATGCTCCAGATGTGCATCGGAAACTACTACTGGTCGGCCAGGGATCGATCAAAGCGAAGACTGTTTGCTACATTACTTCCATAGAGGAAAGTGGGCATGGTGACTGTTGTATTCAACCCGATGCAATATCTGTGTTTCATCAACACTCTGATAGTCCACAGATTAAAGAATGCCTCTAGATGTGCATCGGAAACTAATACTGGTCTTCCAGGGAACGATCAAAGCGCAAACTGTTTGAGACATTACACCCATGGAGGAAAGTGCGCATGGTGACTGTTGTATTCAATCCCGATTCAATTTCTGTGTTTCATCAACACTCTGATAGTCCACAGATTACAGAATGCCTCCAGATGTGCATCAGAAAATACTACTGGTCTCCCTGGGAACGATCAAAGCGTAGACCGTTTGAGACATTACTCCCACGGAGAAAAGTGCGCTTGGTGACTGTTGTATTCAATCACGATGCAATTTCTGTGTTTCATCAAGACTCTGATGGTCCACAGACTACAGAATGCCTCCAGATGTGCATCGGAAACTACTACTGGTCTTCCACTTCACGATCAAAGCGTAGACAGTTTGGGACATTACTCCCATGGAGGAAAGTGGGCATGGTGACAGTTGTATTTCATCCCGATGCAATTTCTGTTTTTCATCAACACATTGAAGGTCCACAGATTACAGAATGCCTCCAGATGTGCATCGGAAACTACTACTGGTCTTTAAGGGAACGATCAAAGCGTAGACAGTTTGAGACATTACTCCCATGGAGGAAAGTGCGCATGGTGACTGTTGTATTCCATCCCGATGCAATATCTGTGTTTCATCAACACATTGAAGGTCCACAGATTACAGAATGCCTCCAGATGTGCATCGGAAACTACTACTGGTCTTCCAGATAACGATCAAAGCGTAGACTGTTTGAGACAATACTCCCATGGAGGAAAGAGCACATGGAGACTGTTGTATTCAATCCCGATGCAATTTCTGTGTTTCATCAACACTCTGCTAGTCCACAGATTACAGAATGCCTCCAGATGTGCTTCGGAAACTACTAATACTCTTCCAGAGAGCGACCAAAGCGTAGACTGTTTGCGACATTACTCTCACGGAGGAAAGTGGGCACGATGACTGTTGTATTCAATCCCGATGCAATTTCTGTGTTTCATCAAGACTCTGATAGTCCACAGATTACAGAATGCCTCCAGATGTGCATCGGAAACTACTACTGGTCTTCCAGGGAACGATCAAAGCGTAAACTATTTGAGACATTACACCCATGGTGTAATGTGCGCATGGTGACTGTTGTATTCAATCCCGATGCAATTTCTGTGCTTCATCAACACTCTGATAGTCCACATATTACAGAATGCCTCCAGATGTGCATCGGAAACTACTACTGGACTTCCAGGGAACCATCAAAGCGTAGACCGTTTGAGACTTTACTCCCATGGAGGAAAGTGCACATGGTGACTGTTGTATACGATCCCGATGCAATTTCTGTGTTTCATCAACACTCAGATAGTCCACAGATTACAGAATGCCTCCAGATGTGCATCGGAAACTACTACTGGTCTTCCAGGGAACGATCAAAGCGTAGACTGTTTGCGACGTTACTCCCATGGAGGAAAGTGGGCATGGTGACTGTTGTATTCAACCCCGATGCAATTTCTGTGTTTCATCAACACTCTGATAGTCCACAGATTACAGAATGCCTCTAGATGTGCATCGGAAACTACTACTGGTCTTCCAGGGAACAATCAAAGCGTAGACTGTTTGTGACGTTACTCACATGGAGGAAAATGGGCATGGTGACTGTTGTATTCAACCCCGATGCAATTTCTGTGTTTCATCAACACTCTGATAGTCCACAGATTACAGAATGCCTCTAGATGTGCATCGGAAACTACTACTGATTTTCCAGGGAACGATCAAAGCGTAAACTGTTTGAGACATTACACCCATGGAGGAAAGTGCGTATGGTGACTGTTGTATTCAATCCCGATTCAATTTCTGTGTTTCATCAACACTCTGATTGTCCACAGATTACAGAATGCCTCCAGATGTGCATCGGAAACTACTACTGGTCTTCCTGGGAACCATCAAAGCGTAGACTGTTTGAGACATTACTCCCATGGAGGAAAGTGCGCATGGTGACTGTTGTATTCAATCCCGATGCAATTTCTGTGTTTCATCGAGACTCTGATAGTCCACGGATTACAGAATGCCTCCAGATGTGCATCGGAATAAACTACTGGTCTTCTAGGGAACGATCAAAGCGTGGACTGTTTGAGACATTACTCCCTTGGAGAAACGTGCGCATGGTGACTGTTGTATTCAATCACGATGCAATTTCTGTGTTTCATCAACACTTTGAAGGTCCACAGATTACAGAATGCCTCCAGATATGCATCGGAAACTACTACTGGTCTTCAAGTTAACGATCAAAGCGTAAACAGTTTGAGACATTACTCCCATGTAGGAAAGTGCGCATGGTGACTGTTGTATTCAATCCCGATGCAATTTCTGTGTTTCATCAACACTTTGAAGGTCCACAGATTACAGAATGCCTCCAGATGTACATCGGAACTACTACTGGTCTTCCAGGGAACCATCAAAGTGGAGACAGTTTGAGACATTACCCCCATGGATGAAAATGCACATGGTGACTGTTGTATTCAATCCCGATGCGATTTCTGTGTTTCATCAACACTCAGATAGTTCACAGATTACAGAATGCCTCCAGATGTGCATCGGAAACTTCTACTGGTCTTCCAGGGAACGATCAAAGCGTAGACTGTTTGCGACATTACTCCCTTGGAGGAAAGTGGGCATGGTGACTTTTGTATTCAATCCCGATGCAATTTCTGTGTTTCATCAAGACTCTGATAGTCCACAGATTACAGAATGCCTCCAGATGTGCATCGGAAACTACTACTGGTCTTCTAGGGAACGATCAAAGCGTAAACTATTTGAGACATTACACCCATGGTGTACTGTGCGCATGGTGACTGTTGTATTCAATCCCGATGCAATTTCTGTGTTTCATCAACACTCTGATAGTCCACATATTACAGAATGCCTCCATATGTGCGTCGAAAACTACTACTGGTCTTCCAGGGAACCATCAAATCGTAGACCGTTTGAGACTTTATTCCCATGGAGGAAAGTGCACATAGTGACTGTTGTATTCGATCCCGATGCAATTTCTGTGTTTCATTAACACTCAGATAGTCCACAGATTACAGAATGCCTCCAGATGTGCATCGGAGACTACTACTGGTATTCCAGGGAACGATCAAAGCGTAGACTGTTTGCGACGTTACTCCCATGGGGGAAAGTGCGCATGGTGTCTGTTGTATTCCATCCCGATGCAATATCTGTGTTTCATCAACACATTGAAGGTCACAAGATTACAGAATGCCTCCAGATGTGCATCGGAAACTACTACTGGTCTTCCAGATAACGATCAAAGCGTAGACTGTTTGAGACAATACTCCCATGGAGGAAAGAGCGCATGGTGACTGTTGTATTCAATCCCGATGCAATTTCTGTGTTTCATCAACACTCTGATAGTCCACAGATTACAGAGTGCCTCCAGATGTGCATCGGAAACTACTAATACTCTTCCAGGGAACGATCAAAGCGTAGACTGTTTGCGACATTACTCACATGGAGGAAAGTGGGCATGGTGACTGTTGTATTCAATCCCTATGCAATATCTGTGTTTCATCAAGACTCTGATAGTCCACAGATTACAGAATGCCTCCAGATGTGCATCGGAAACTACTACTGGTCTTCCAGGGAACGATCAAAGCGTAAACTATTTGAGACATTACACCCATGGTGTAATGTGCGCATGGTGACTGTTGTATTCAATCCCGATGCAATTTCTGTGTTTCGTCAACACTCTGATTGTCCACATATTACAGAATGCCTCCAGATGTGCATCGGAAACTACTACTGGTCTTCCAGGGAACCCACAAAGCGTAGACCGTTTGAGACTTTACTCCCATGGAGGAAAGTGCGTATGGTGACTGTTGTATTCAATCCCGATTCAATTTCTGTGTTTCATCAAGACTCTGATAGTCCACAGATTACAGAATGCCTCCAGATGTGCATCGGAAACTACTACTGGTCTTCCAGGGAACGATCAAAGCGTAAACTATTTGAGACATTACACCCATGGTGTAATGTGCGCATGGTGACTGTTGTATTCAATCCCGATGCAATTTCTGTGTTTCATCAACACTCTGATAGTCCACAGATTACAGAATGCCATCAGATGTGCATCGGAAACTACTACTGGTCTTCTAGGGAACGATCAAAGCGTAGACTGTTTGCGACGTTACTCCCATGGAGGAATGTGGGCATGGTGACTGTTGTATTCAACCCCGATGCAATTTCTGTGTTTCATCAACACTCTGATAGTCCACAGATTACAGAATGCCTCTAGATGTGCATCGGAAACTACTACTGGTCTTCCAGGGAACGATCAAAGCGTATACTGTTTGCGACGTTACTCACATGGAGGAAAGTGGGCATGGTGACTGTTGTATTCAACCCCGATGCAATTTCTGTGTTTCTTCAACACTCTGATACTCCACAGATTACAGAATGCCTCTAGATGTGCATCGGAAACTACTACTGGTCTTCCAGGGAACGATCAAAGCGTAAACTGTTTGAGACATTACACCCATGGAGGAAAGTGCGTATGGTGACTGTTGCATTCAATCCCGATTCAATTTCTGTGTTTCATCAACACTCTGATTGTCCACAAATTACAGAATCCCTCCAGATGTGCATCGGAAACTACTACTGGTCTTCCTGGGAACCATCAAAGCGTAGACTGTTTGAGACATTACTCCCATGGAGGAAAGTGCGCATGGTGACTGTTGTATTCAATCCCGATGCAATTTCTGTGTTTCATCAACACATTGAAGGTCACAAGATTACAGAATGCCTCCAGATGTGCATCGGAAACTACTACTGGTCTTCCAGATAACGATCAAAGCGTAGACTGTTTGAGACAATACTCCCATGGAGGAAAGAGCGCATGGTGACTGTTGTATTCAATCCCGATGCAATTTCTGTGTTTCATCAACACTCTGATAGTCCACAGATTACAGAGTGCCTCCAGATGTGCATCGGAAACTACTAATACTCTTCCAGGGAACGATCAAAGCGTAGACTGTTTGCGACATTACTCCCATGGAGGAAAGTGGGCATGATGACTGTTGTATTCAATCCCGATGCAATTTCTGTGTTTCATCAAGACTCTGATAGTCCACAGATTACAGAAAGCCTCCAGATGTGCATCGGAAATTACTACTGGTCTTCCAGGGAACCATCAAAGCGGAGACTGTTTGAGACATTACCCCCATGGATGAAAATGCACATGGTGACTGTTGTATTCAATCCCGATGCGATTTATGTGTTTCATCAACACTCAGATAGTTCACAGATTACAGAATGCCTCCAGATGTGTAACGGAAACTACTACTGATCTTCCAGGGAACGATCAAAGCGTAGACTGTTTGCGACATTACTCACATGGAGGAAAGTGGGCATGGTGACTGTTGTATTCAATCCCTATGCAATATCTGTGTTTCATCAAGACTCTGATAGTCCACAGATTACAGAATGCCTCCAGATGTGCATCGGAAACTACTACTTGTCTTCCAGGGAACGATCAAATCGTAGACTGTTTGAGACAATACTCCCATGGAGGAAAGTGAGCATGGTGACTGTTGTATTCAATCACGATGCAATTTCTGTGTTTCATCAACACTCCGATAGTCCACAGATTACAGAATGCCTCCAGATGTGCATCGGAAACTACTACTGGTCTTCCAGGGAACGATCAAAGCGTAGACTGTTTGAGACATTACTCCCACGGAGGATAGTGCGCATGGTGACAGTTGTATTCAATCCCGATGCAATTTCTGTGTTTCATCAAGACTCTGATAGTCCACAGATTACAGAATGCCTCCAGATGTGCATCGGAAACTACTACTGGTCTTCCAGGGAACGATCAAAGCGTAAACTATTTGAGACATTACACCCATGGTGTAATGTGCGCATGGTGACTGTTGTATTCAATCCCGATGCAATTTCTGTGTTTCATCAACAATCTGATTGTCCACATATTACAGAATGCCTCCAGATGTGCATCGGAAACTACTACTGGTCTTCCAGGCAACCATCAAAGCGTAGACCGTTTGAGACTTTACTCCCATGGAGGAAAGTGCACATGGTGACTGTTGTATACGATCCCGATGCAATTTCTGTGTTTCATCAACACTCAGATAGTCCACAGATTACTGAATGCCTCCAGATGCGCATCGTAAACTACTACTGGTCTTCCAGGGAACGATCAAAGCGTAAACTGTTTGAGACATTACACCAATGGAGGAAAGTGCGTATGGTGACTGTTGTATTCAATCCCGATTCAATATCTGTGTTTCATCAAGACTCTGATAGTCCACAGATTACAGAATGCCTCCAGATGTGCATCGGAAACTACTACTGGTCTTCCAGGGAACGATCAAAGCGTAAACTATTTGAGACATTACACCCATGGTGTAATGTGCACATGGTGACTGTTGTATTCAATCCCGATGCAATATCTGTGTTTCATCAACACTCTGATTGTCCACATATTACAGAATGCCTCCAGATGTGCATCGGAAACTACTACTGGTCTTCCAGGGAACGATCAAAGCGTAAACTATTTGAGACATTACACCCATGGTGTAAAGTGCGCATTGTGACTGTTGTATTCAATCCCGATGCAATTTCTGTGTTTCATCAACACTCTGATAGTCCACAGATTACAGAATGCCTCTAAATGTGCATCGGAAACTACTACTGGTCTTCCAGGGAACGTCAAAGCGTATACTGTTTGCGACGTTACTCACATGGAGGAAAGTGGGCATGGTGACTGTTGTATTCAACCCCGATGCAATTTCTGTGTTTCTTCAACACTCTGATAGTCCACAGATTACAGAATGCCTCTAGATGTGCATCGGAAACTACTACTGGTCTTCCAGGGAACGATCAAAGCGTAAACTGTTTGAGACATTACACCCATGGAGGAAAGTGCGTATGGTGACTGTTTAATTCAATCCCGATTCAATTTCTGTGTTTCATCAACACTCTGATTGTCCACAAATTACAGAATGCCTCCAGATGTGCATCGGAAACTACTACTGGTCTTCCTGGGAACCATCAAAGCGTAGACTGTTTGAGACATTAGTCCCATGGAGGAAAGTGCGCATGGTGACTGTTGTATTCAATCTCGATGCAATTTCTGTGTTTCATCAACACATTGAAGGTCACAAGATTACAGAATGCCTCCAGATGTGCATCGGAAACTACTACTGGTCTTCCAGATAACGATCAAAGCGTAGACTGTTTGAGACAATACTCCCATGGAGGAAAGAGCGCATGGTGACTGTTGTATTCAATCCCGATGCAATTTCTGTGTTTCATCAACACTCTGATAGTCCACAGATTACAGAGTGCCTCCAGATGTGCATCGGAAACTACTAATACTCTTCCAGGGAACGATCAAAGCGTAGACTGTTTGCGACATTACTCCCATGGAGGAAAGTGGGCATGATGACTGTTGTATTCAATCCCGATGCAATTTCTGTGTTTCATCAAGACTCTGATAGTCCACAGATTACAGAAAGCCTCCAGAAGTGCATCGGAAATTACTACTGGTCTTCCAGGGAACCATCAAAGCGGAGACTGTTTGAGACATTACCCCCATGGATGAAAATGCACATGGTGACTGTTGTATTCAATCCCGATGCGATTTATGTGTTTCATCAACACTCAGATAGTTCACAGATTACAGAATGCCTCCAGATGTGTAACGGAAACTACTACTGATCTTCCAGGGAACGATCAAAGCTTAGACTGTTTGCGACATTACTCACATGGAGGAAAGTGGGCATGGTGACTGTTGTATTCAATCCCTATGCAATTTCTGTGTTTCATCAAGACTCTGATAGTCCACAGATTACAGAATGCCTCCAGATGTGCATCGGAAACTACTACTTGTCTTCCAGGGAACGATCAAAGCGTAGACTGTTTGAGACAATACTCCCATGGAGGAAAGTGAGCATGGTGACTGTTGTATTCAATCACGATGCAATTTCTGTGTTTCATCAACACTCTGATAGTCCACAGATTACAGAATGCCTCCAGATATGCATCGGAAACTACTACTGGTCTTCCAGATAACGATCAAAGCGTAGACTGTTTGAGACAATACTCCCATGGAGGAAAGAGCGCATGGTGACTGTTGTACTCAATCCCGATGCAATTTCTGTGTTTCATCAAGACTCTGATAGTCCACAGATTACAGAATGCCTCCAGACGTGCATCGGAAACTACTACTGGTCTTCCAGGGAACGATCAAAGCGTAAACTATTTGAGACATTACACCCATGGTGTAATGTGCGCATGGTGACTGTTGTATTCAATCCCGATGCAATTTCTGTGTTTCATCAACACTCTGATTGTCCACATATTACAGAATGCCTCCAGATGTGCATCGGAAACTACTACTGGTCTTCCAGGGAACCTTCAAAGCGTAGACCGTTTGAGACTTTACTCCCATGGAGGAAAGTGCACATGGTGACTGTTGTATACGATCCCGATGCAATTTCTGTGTTTCATCAACACTCAGATAGTCCACAGATTACTGAATGCCTCCAGATGTGCATCGTAAACTACTACTGGTCTTCCAGGGAACGATCAAAGCGTAAACTGTTTGAGACATTACACCCATGGAGGAAAGTGCGAATGGTGACTGTTGTATTCAATCCCGATTCAATTTCTTTGTTTCATCAAGACTCTGATAGTCCACAGATTACAGAATGCCTCCAGATGTGCATCGGAAACTACTACTGGTCTTCTAGGGAACGATCAATTCGTAGACTGTTTGCGACGTTACTCCCATGGAGGAATGTGGGCATGGTGACTGTTGTATTCAACCCCGATGCAATTTCTGTGTTTCATCAACACTCTGATAGTCCACAGATTACAGAATGCCTCTAGATGTGCATCGGAAACTACTACTGGTCTTCCAGGGAACGATCAAAGCGTAGACTGTTTGCGACGTTACTCACATGGAGGAAAGTGGGCATGGTGACTGTTGTATTCAACCCCGATGCAATTTCTGTGTTTCTTCAACACTCTGATAGTCCACAGATTACAGAATGCCTCTAGATGTGCATCGGAAACTACTACTGGTCTTCCAGGGAACGATCAAAGCGTAAACTGTTTGAGACATTACACCCATGGAGGAAAGTGCGTATGGTGACTGTTGTATTCAATCCCGATTCAATTTCTGTGTTTCATCAACACTCTGATTGTCCACAAATTACAGAATGCCTCCAGATGTGCATCGGAAACTACTACAGATCTTCCTGGGAACCATCAAAGCGTAGACTGTTTGAGACATTACTCCCATGGAGGAAAGTGCGCACGGTGACTGTTGTATTCAATCCCGATGCAATTTCTGTGTTTCATCAAGAGTCTGATAGTCCACAGATTACAGAATGCCTCCAGATGTGCATCGGAATATACTACTGGTCTTCCAGGGAACGATCAAACCGTGGACTGTTTGAGACATTACTCCCTTGGGGAAACGTGCGCATGGTGACTGTTGTATTCAATCACGATGCAACTTCTGTGTTTCATCAACACTTTGAAGGTCCACAGATTACAGAATGCCTCCAGATATGCAACGGAAACTACTACTGGCCTTCAAGTTAACGATCAAAGCGTAAACAGTTTGAGACATTACTCCCATGGAGGAAAGTGCGCATGGTGACTGTTGTATTCAATCCCGATGCAATTTCTGTGTTTCATCAACACTTTGAAGGTCCACAGATTACAGAATGCCTCCAGATGTGTATCGGAAACTACTACTGGTTTTCAAGGGAACCATCAAAGCGGAGACTGTTTGAGACATTACCCCCATGGATGAAAATGCACATGGTGACTGTTGTATTCAATCCCGATGCGATTTCTGTGTTTCATCAACACTCAGATAGTTCACAGATTACAGAATGCCTCCAGATGTGCATCGGAAACTGCTACTGGTCTTCCAGGGAACGATCAAAGCGTAGACTGTTTGCGACATTACTCCCTTGGAGGAAAGTGGGCATGGTGACTTTTGTATTCAATCCCGATGCAATTTCTGTGTTTCATCAAGACTCTGATAGTCCACAGATTACAGAATGCCTCCAGATGTGCATCGGAAACTACTACTGGTCTTCCAGGGAACCATCAAAGCGCAGACCGTTTGAGACTTTACTCCCATGGAGGAAAGTGCACATAGTGACTGTTGTATTCGATCCCGATGCAATTTCTGTGTTTCATAAACACTCAGATAGTCCACAGAATACAGAATGCCTCCAGATGTGCATCGGAAACTACTACTGGTCTACCAGGGAACGATCAAAGCGTAGACTATTTGCGACGTTACTCCCATGGAGGAAAGTGCGCATGGTGACTGTTGTATTCCATCCCGATGCATTATCTGTGTTTCATCAACACATTGAAGGTCCACAGATTACAGAATGCCTCCAGATGTGCATCGGAAACTACTACTGGTCTTCCAGATAACGATCAAAGCGTAGACTGTTTGAGACAATACTCCCATGGAGGAAAGGGCGCATGGTAACTGTTGTATTCCATCCCGATGCAATTTCTGTGTTTCATCAACACTCTGATAGTCCACAGATTACAGAATGCCCCCAGATGTGCATCGGAAACTACTAATACTCTTCCAGGGAGCGATCAAAGCGTAGACTGTTTGCGACATTACTCCCATGGAGGAAAGTGGGCATGATGACTGTTGTATTCAATCCCGGTGCAATATCTGTGTTTCATCATGACTCTGATAGTCCACAGATTACAGAATGCCTCCAGATGTGCATCGGAAACTACTAATACTCTTCCAGGGAACGATCAAAGCGTAGACTGTTTGCGACATTACTCCCATGGAGGAAAGTGGGCATGATGACTGTTGTATTCAATCCCGATGCAATTTCTGTGTTTCATCAAGACTCTGATAGTCCACAGATTACAGAATGCCTCCAGATGTGCATCGAAAACTACTACTGGTCTTCCTGGGAACCATCAAAGCGTAGACTGTTTGAGACATTACTCCCATGGACGAAAGTGCACATGGTGACTGTTGGATTCCATCCCGATGCAATTTCTGTGTTTCATCAACACTTTGAAGGTCCACAGATTACATAAAGCCTCCAGATGTGCATCGGAAATTACTACTGGTCTTCCAGGGAACCATCAAAGCGGAGACTGTTTGAGACATTACCCCCATGGATGAAAATGCACATGGTGACTGTTGTATTCAATCCCGATGCGATATCTGTGTTTCATCAACACTCAGATAGTTCACAGATTACAGAATGCCTCCAGATGTGCATCGGAAACTACTACTGATCTTCCAGGGAACGATCAAAGCGTAGACTGTTTGCGACATTACTCACATGTAGGAAAGTGGGCATGGTGACTGTTGTATTCAATCCCTATGCATTTTCTGTGTTTCATCAAGAGTCTGATAGTCCACAGATTACAGAATGCCTCCAGATGTGCATCGGAAACTACTACTTGTCTTCCAGGGAACGATCAAAGCGTAGACTGTTTGAGACATTACTCCCATGGAGGAAAGTGCGCATGGTGACTGTTGTATTCAATCACGATGCAATTTCTGTGTTTCATCAACACTCTGATAGTCCACAGATTACAGAATGCCTCCAGATGTGCATCGGAAACTACTACTGGTCTTCCAGGGAACGATCAAAGCGTAGACTGTTTGAGACATTACTCCCACGGAGGATAGTGCGCATGGTGACAGTTGTATTCAATCCCCATGCAATTTCTGTGTTTCATTAACACTTTGAAGGTACACAGATTACAGAATGCCTCCAGATGTGCATTGGAAACTACTACTTGTCTTCCAGGGAACGATCAAAGCGTAGACAGTTTGAGACATTATTCCCATGGCATAAAGTGCGCATGGTGACTGTTGTATTCCATCCCGATGCTATTTCTGTGTTTCTTCAACACTCTGATAGTCCACAGATTACAGAATGCCTCCAGATGTGCATCGGAAACTAGTACTGCTCTTCCAGGGAACGATCAAAGCGTAGACTGTTTGCGACATTTCTCTCATGGAGGAAAGTGGGCATGGCGACTGTTGTATTCAATCCCGATGCTATTTCTGTGTTTCTTCAACACTTTGATAGTCCACAGATTACAGAATGCCTCCAGATGTGCATCGGAAACTACTACTGGACTTCCAGGGAACGATCAAAGCGTAGACTGTTTGCGACGTTACTCCCATGGAGGAAAGTGGGCATGGTGACTGTTGTATTCAACCCCGATGCAATTTCTGTGTTTCATCAACACTCTGATAGTCCACAGATTACAGAATGCCTCTAGATGTGCATCGGAAACTACTACTGGTCTTCCAGGGAACGATCAACGCGTAGACTGTTTGCGACGTTACTCCCATGGAGGAAAGTGCGCATGGTGACTGTTGTATTCAACCCCGATGCAATTTCTGTGTTTCATCAACACTCTGATAGTCCAAAGATTACAGAATGCCTCTAGATGTGCATCGGAAACTACTACTGGTCTTTCCGGGAACGATCAAAACCTAACTGTTTGAGACATTACACCCATGGAGGAAAGTGCGCATGGTGACTGTTGTATTCAATCCCGATTCAATTTCTGTCTTTCATCAACACTCTGGTTGTCCACAGATTACAGAATGCCTCCAGATGTGCATCGGAAACTACTACTGGTCTTCCTGGGAACCATCAAAGCGTAGACTGTTTGAGACATTACTCCCATGGAGGAAAGTGCGCATGGTGACTGTTGTATTCAATCCCGATGCAATTTCTGTGTTTCATCAAGACTCTGATAGTCCACAGATTACAGAATGCCTCCAGATGTGCATCGGAAACTACTACAGATCTTCCTGGGAACCATCAAAGCGTAGACTGTTTGAGACATTACTCCCATGGAGGAAAGTGCGCACGGTGACTGTTGTATTCAATCCCGATGCAATTTCTGTGTTTCATCAAGAGTCTGATAGTCCACAGATTACAGAATGCCTCCAGATGTGCATCGGAATATACTACTGGTCTTCCAGGGAACGATCAAACCGTGGACTGTTTGAGACATTACTCCCTTGGGGAAACGTGCGCATGGTGACTGTTGTATTCAATCACGATGCAACTTCTGTGTTTCATCAACACTTTGAAGGTCCACAGATTACAGAATGCCTCCAGATATGCAACGGAAACTACTACTGGCCTTCAAGTTAACGATCAAAGCGTAAACAGTTTGAGACATTACTCCCATGGAGGAAAGTGCGCATGGTGACTGTTGTATTCAATCCCGATGCAATTTCTGTGTTTCATCAACACTTTGAAGGTCCACAGATTACAGAATGCCTCCAGATGTGTATCGGAAACTACTACTGGTTTTCAAGGGAACCATCAAAGCGGAGACTGTTTGAGACATTACCCCCATGGATGAAAATGCACATGGTGACTGTTGTATTCAATCCCGATGCGATTTCTGTGTTTCATCAACACTCAGATAGTTCACAGATTACAGAATGCCTCCAGATGTGCATCGGAAACTGCTACTGGTCTTCCAGGGAACGATCAAAGCGTAGACTGTTTGCGACATTACTCCCTTGGAGGAAAGTGGGCATGGTGACTTTTGTATTCAATCCCGATGCAATTTCTGTGTTTCATCAAGACTCTGATAGTCCACAGATTACAGAATGCCTCCAGATGTGCATCGGAAACTACTACTGGTCTTCCAGGGAACCATCAAAGCGCAGACCGTTTGAGACTTTACTCCCATGGAGGAAAGTGCACATAGTGACTGTTGTATTCGATCCCGATGCAATTTCTGTGTTTCATAAACACTCAGATAGTCCACAGAATACAGAATGCCTCCAGATGTGCATCGGAAACTACTACTGGTCTACCAGGGAACGATCAAAGCGTAGACTATTTGCGACGTTACTCCCATGGAGGAAAGTGCGCATGGTGACTGTTGTATTCCATCCCGATGCATTATCTGTGTTTCATCAACACATTGAAGGTCCACAGATTACAGAATGCCTCCAGATGTGCATCGGAAACTACTACTGGTCTTCCAGATAACGATCAAAGCGTAGACTGTTTGAGACAAGACTCCCATGGAGGAAAGGGCGCATGGTAACTGTTGTATTCCATCCCGATGCAATTTCTGTGTTTCATCAACACTCTGATAGTCCACAGATTACAGAATGCCCCCAGATGTGCATCGGAAACTACTAATACTCTTCCAGGGAGCGATCAAAGCGTAGACTGTTTGCGACATTACTCCCATGGAGGAAAGTGGGCATGATGACTGTTGTATTCAATCCCGGTGCAATATCTGTGTTTCATCATGACTCTGATAGTCCACAGATTACAGAATGCCTCCAGATGTGCATCGGAAACTACTAATACTCTTCCAGGGAACGATCAAAGCGTAGACTGTTTGCGACATTACTCCCATGGAGGAAAGTGGGCATGATGACTGTTGTATTCAATCCCGATGCAATTTCTGTGTTTCATCAAGACTCTGATAGTCCAGAGATTACAGAATGCCTCCAGATGTGCATCGGAAACTACTACTGGTCTTCCAGGGAACGATCAAAGTGTAGACTGTTTGCGACGTTACTCCCATGGAGGAAAGTGGGCATGGTGACTGTTGTATTCAACCCCGATGCAATTTCTGTGCTTCATCAACACTCTGATAGTCCACAGATTACAGAATACCTCTAGATGTGCATCGGAAACTACTACTGGTCTTCCAGGGAACGATCAAAGCGTAAACTGTTTGAGACATTACTGCCATGGAGGAAAGTGCGCATGGTGACTGTTGTATTCAATCCCAATTCAAATTCTGTGTTTCATCAACACTCTGATTGTCCACAGATTACAGAATGCCTCCAGATGTGCATCGAAAACTACTACTGGTCTTCCTGGGAACCATCAAAGCGTAGACTGTATGAGACATTACTCCCATGGACGAAAGTGCACATGGTGACTGTTGGATTCCATCCCGATGCAATTTCTGTGTTTCATCAACACTTTGAAGGTCCACAGATTACATAAAGCCTCCAGATGTGCATCGGAAATTACTACTGGTCTTCCAGGGAACCATCAAAGCGGAGACTGTTTGAGACATTACCCCCATGGATGAAAATGCACATGGTGACTGTTGTATTCAATCCCGATGCGATATCTGTGTCTCATCAACACTCAGATAGTTCACAGATTACAGAATGCCTCCAGATGTGCATCGGAAACTACTACTGATCTTCCAGGGAACGATCAAAGCGTAGACTGTTTGCGACATTACTCACATGTAGGAAAGTGGGCATGGTGACTGTTGTATTCAATCCCTATGCTATTTCTGTGTTTCATCAAGAGTCTGATAGTCCACAGATTACAGAATGCCTCCAGATGTGCATCGGAAACTACTACTTGTCTTCCAGGGAACGATCAAAGCGTAGACTGTTTGAGACATTACTCCCATGGAGGAAAGTGCGCATGGTGACTGTTGTATTCAATCACGATGCAATTTCTGTGTTTCATCAACACTCTGATAGTCCACAGATTACAGAATGCCTCCAGATGTGCATCGGAAACTACTACTGGTCTTCCAGGGAACGATCAAAGCGTAGACTGTTTGAGACATTACTCCCACGGAGGATAGTGCGCATGGTGACAGTTGTATTCAATCCCCATGCAATTTCTGTGTTTCATTAACACTTTGAAGGTACACAGATTACAGAATGCCTCCAGATGTCCATTGGAAACTACTACTTGTCTTCCAGGGAACGATGAAAGCGTAGACAGTTTGAGACATTATTCCCATGGCATAAAGTGCGCATGGTGACTGTTGTATTCCATCCCGATGCTATTTCTGTGTTTCTTCAACACTCTGATAGTCCACAGATTACAGAATGCCTCCAGATGTGCATCGGAAACTAGTACTGCTCTTCCAGGGAACGATCAAAGCGTAGACTGTTTGCGACATTTCTCTCATGGAGGAAAGTGGGCATGGCGACTGTTGTATTCAATCCCGATGCTATTTCTGTGTTTCTTCAACACTTTGATAGTCCACAGATTACAGAATGCCTCCAGATGTGCATCGGAAACTACTACTGGACTTCCAGGGAACGATCAAAGCGTAGACTGTTTGCGACGTTACTCCCATGGAGGAAAGTGGGCATGGTGACTGTTGTATTCAACCCCGATGCAATTTCTGTGTTTCATCAACACTCTGATAGTCCACAGATTACAGAATGCCTCTAGATGTGCATCGGAAACTACTACTGGTCTTCCAGGGAACGATCAACGCGTAGACTGTTTGCGACGTTACTCCCATGGAGGAAAGTGCGCATGGTGACTGTTGTATTCAACCCCGATGCAATTTCTGTGTTTCATCAACACTCTGATAGTCCAAAGATTACAGAATGCCTCTAGATGTGCATCGGAAACTACTACTGGTCTTTCCGGGAACGATCAAAACCTAACTGTTTGAGACATTACACCCATGGAGGAAAGTGCGCATGGTGACTGTTGTATTCAATCCCGATTCAATTTCTGTCTTTCATCAACACTCTGGTTGTCCACAGATTACAGAATGCCTCCAGATGTGCATCGGAAACTACTACTGGTCTTCCTGGGAATCATCAAAGCGTAGACTGTTTGAGACATTACTCCCATGGAGGAAAGTGCGCATGGTGACTGTTGTATTCAATCCCGATGCAATTTCTGTGTTTCATCAAGACTCTGATAGTCCACAGATTACAGAATGCCTCCAGATGTGCATCGGAATATACTACTGGTCTTCCAGTCAACGATCAAAGCGTGGACTGTTTGAGACATTACTCCCTTGGAGAAACGTGCGCATGGTGACTGTTGTATTCAATCACGATGCAATATCTGTGTTTCATCAACACTTTGAAGGTCCACAGATTACAGAATGCCTCCAGATATGCATCGGAAACTACTACTGGTCTTCCAGTTAACGATCAAAGCGTAAACAGTTTGAGACATTACTCCCATGGAGGAAAGTGCGCATGGTGACTGTTGTATTCCATCCCGATGCAATTTCTGTGTGTCATCAACACTTTGAAGGTCCACAGATTACAGAATACCTCCAGATGCGCACCGAAAACTACTACTGGTCTTCCAGGGAACCATCAAAGCGGAGACTGTTTGAGACATTACTCCCATGGAGGAAACTGCACATGGTGACTGTTGTATTCAATCCCGATGCAATTTCTGTGTTTCATCAACACTTTGAAGGTCCACAGATTACAGAATGCCTCCAGATGTGCATCGGAAACTACTACTGGTCTTCCAGGGAACGATCAAAGCGTAGACTGTTTGCGACATTACTCCCATGGAGATAAGTGGGCATGGTGACTTTTGTATTCAATCCCGATGCAATTTCTGTGTTTCATCAAGACTCTGATAGTCCACAAATTACAGAATGCCTCCAGATGTGCATCGGAAACTACTACTGGTCTTCCAGGGAACGATCAAAGCGTAAACTATTTGAGACATTACACCCATGGTGTAATGTGCGCATGGTGACTGTTGTATTCAATCCCGATGCAATTTCTGTGTTTCAAGACTCTAATAGTCCACAGATTACAGAATGACTCCAGATGTGCATCGGAAACTACTACTGGTCTTCCAGGGAACGATCAAAGCGTAAACTATTTGAGACATTACACCCATGGTGTAATGTGCGCATGGTGACTGTTGTATTCAATCCCAATGCAATTTCTGTGTTTCATCAACACTCAGATAGTTCACAGATTACAGAATGCCTCCAGATGTGCATCGGAAACTACTACTGGTCTTCCAGGGAACGATCAAAGCGTAAACTATTTGAGACATTACACCCATGGTGTAATGTGCGCATGGTGACTGTTGTATTCAATCCCGATGCAATTTCTGTGTTTCAAGACTCTAATAGACCACAGATTACAGAATGCCTCCAGATGTGCATCGGAAACTACTACTGGACTTCCAGGGAACGATCAAAGCGTAGACTGTTTGCGACGTTACTCCCATGGAGGAAAGTGGGCATGGTGACTGTTGTATTCAACCCCGATGCAATTTCTGTGTTTCATCAACACTCTGATAGTCCACAGTTTACAGAATGCCTCTAGATGTGCATCGGAAACTACTACTGGTCTTCCAGGGAACGATCAACGCGTAGACTGTTTGCGACGTTACTCCCATGGAGGAAAGTGGGCATGGTGACTGTTGTATTCAACCCCGATGCAATTTCTGTGTTTCATCAACACTCTGATAGTCCAAAGATTACAGAATGCCTCTAGATGTGCATCGGAAACTACTACTGGTCTTCCCGGGAACGATCAAAACCTAACTTTTTGAGACATTACACCCATGGAGGAAAGTGCGCATGGTGACTGTTGTATTCAATCCCGATTCAATTTCTGTCTTTCATCAACACTCTGGTTGTCCACAGATTACAGAATGCCTCCAGATGTGCATCGGAAACTACTACTGGTCTTCCTGGGAACCATCAAAGCGTAGACTGTTTGAGACATTACTCCCATGGAGGAACGTGCGCATGGTGACTGTTGTATTCAATCCCGATGCAATTTCTGTGTTTCATCAAGACTCTGATAGTCCACAGATTACAGAATGCCTCCAGATGTGCATCGGAATATACTACTGGTCTTCCAGTCAACGATCAAAGCGTGGACTGTTTGAGACATTACTCCCTTGGAGAAACGTGTGCATGGTGACTGTTGTATTCAATCACGATGCAATATCTGTGTTTCATCAACACTTTGAAGGTCCACAGATTACAGAATGCCTCCAGATATGCATCGGAAACTACTACTGGTCTTCCAGTTAACGATCAAAGCGTAAACAGTTTGAGACATTACTCCCATGGAGGAAAGTGCGCATGGTGACTGTTGTAATCCTTCCCGATGCAATTTCTGTGTTTCATCAAGACTCTGATAGTCCACAGATTACTGAATGCCTCCAGATGTGCATCGGAAACTACTACTGGTCTGCCAGGGAACGATCAAAGCGTAACTATTTGAGACATTACACCCATGGTGTAATGTGCGCATGGTGACTGTTGTATTCAATCCCGATGCAATTTCTGTGTTTCAAGACTCTAATAGACCACAGATTACAGAATGCCTCCAGATGTGCATCGGAAAATACTACTGGTCTTCCAGGGAACGATCAAAGCGTGGACTGATTGAGACATTACTCCCATGGAGAAAAGTGCGCATGGCGACTGTTGTATTCAATCACGATGCAATTTCTGTGTTTCGACAACACTTTGAAGGTCCACAGATTACAGAATGCCTCCAGATGTTCATCGGAAACTACTACTGGTCTTGCAGGGAACGATCAAAGCGTAGACTGTCTGAGACATTACTCCCATGGAGGAAAGTGCGCATGGTGACTGTTGTATTCAATCACGATGCAATTTCTGTGTTTCATCAACACTCTGATAGTCCACAGATTGCAGAATGATTCCAGATGTGCATCGGAAACAACTACTGGTCTTCCAGGGAACGATCAAAGCGTAGACTGTTTAAGATATTACTACCACGGAGGATAGTGCGCATGGTGACAGTTGTATTCAATCCCGATGCAATTTCTGTGTTTCATCAACACTTTGAAGGTACGCAGATTACAGAATGCCTCCAGATGCGAATCGGAAACTACTACTGGTCTTCCAGGGAACGATCTAAGCGTAGACAGTTTGAGACATTACTCCCATGGAGGAAACTGCGCATGGTGAATGTTGTATTCCATCCATATGCAATATCTGTTTCATCAACACATTGAAGGTCCGCAGATTACAGAATGCCTCCAGATGTGCATCGGAAACTACTACTGGTCTTCATGGGAACGATCAAAGCGTAGACTGTTTGAGACAATACTCCCATGGAGGTAAGAGCTCATGGTGACTGTTGTATTCAATCCCGATGCAATTTCTGTGTTTCATCAACACTCTGATAGTCCACAGGTTACAGAATACCTCCAGATGTGAATCGGAAACTACTACTGCTCTTCCAGGGAACCATCAAAGCGTAGATTGTTGGAGACATTACTCCCATTTAGGAAAGTGCGCATGGTGACTGTTGTATTCATTCCCTATGCAATTTCTGTGTTTCACCAACACTCTGATAGTCCACAGATTACAGAAATCCTCCCGATGTGCATCGGAAACTACTACTGGTCTTCCTGGGAACCATCAAAGCGTAGACTGTTTGGGTCATTACTCCCATGGAGGAAAGTGCGCATGGTGACTGTTGTATTCAATCACGATGCAATTTATGTGTTTCATGAAGACTCTGATAGTCCACAGATTACAGAATGCCTCCAGATGTGCATTGGAAATTAATACTGGTCTTCCAGGGAACGATCAAAGCGTAGACAGTTTGAGACATTACTCCTATGGAGGAAAGTGCGCACGGTGACTTTTGTATTCCATCCCGATGCAATTTCTGTGTTTCATCAACACATTGAAGGTCCACAGATTACAGATTGCCTCCAGATGTGCATCGGAAACTACTACTGGTCTTCCAGGGAACGATCAAAGCGTAGACTGTTTGCGACATTACTCCCATGGAGGAAAGTGGGCATGGTGACTGTTGTATTCAATCCTGATGCAATTTCTGTGTTTCATCAACACTCTGATAGTCCACAGATTACAGAATGATACCAGATGTGCATCGGAAACTAATACTGGTCCTCCAGGGAACGATCAAAGCGTAAACTGTATGAGACATTACACCCATGGAGGAATGTGCGCTTGGTGACTGTTGTATTCATTCCCGATGCAATTTCTGTGTTTCATCAAGACTCTGATAGTCCACAGATTACAGAATGCCTCCAGATGTGCATCGGGAACTATTATAATGACTTCCAGAGAACGATCAAAGCGTAGACTGTTTGAGACATTACTCCCAAGGAGGAAAGTGCGCATGGTGACTGTTGTATTCCATCGCGATGCAATTTCTGTGTTTCAACAACACTCTGATAGTAAACAGATTACAGAATGCCTCCAGATGTGCATCGGAAACTACTACTGGTCTTCTAGGGAACGACCAATGCGTATACTGTTTGAGACATTACTCCCATGGACAGGAATGCGGATGGTGACTGTTGTATTCAATCCCGATGCAATTTCTGTGTTTCATCAACACTTTGAAGGTCCACAGATTACAGAATGCCTCCAGATGTGAATCGAAACTACTACTGGTCTTCCAGGGAACTATCAAAGCGTTGACTGTTTGAGACACTACTCCCATGGAGGAAAGTGTGCATGGTGAATGTTGTATTCATTCCCGATGCAATTTCTGTGTTTCATGAACACCCAGATAGTCCATAGATTACAGAATGCCTCCAGATGTGCATCGTAAACTACCACTGGTCTTCCAGGGAACGATCAAAGCGTACACTGTTTGAGACATTACTCCCATGCAGGGAAGTGCGCATGGTGACTGTTGTATTCAATCCCGATGCAATTTCTGTGTTTCATCAACACTTTGAAGGTCCACAGATTACAGAATGCCTCCACATGTGCATCGGAAAGTACTACTGGTCTTCCAGGGAGCGATCAAAGCGTAGACTCTTCGCGACGTTACTCCAATGGAGGAAAGTGCGCATGGTGACTGTTGTATTCAATCCCGATGCAATTTCTGTGATTCATCAAGACTCTGATAGTCCACAGATTACGGAATGCATCCAGATGTGCATCGGAAAATACTACTGGCCTTCCAGGGAACGATCAAAGCGTGGACTGTTTGAGACTTTACTCCCACGGAGAAAAGTTCGCATGGTGACTGTTGTATTCAATCACGACGCATTTTCTGTTTTTCATCAACACTTTGAAGACCACAGATTACAGGATGCCTCCAGATGTGCATTGGAAACTACTACTGGTCTTCCAGGCAACCATCAAAGCGTAGACTGATTGAGACATTACTCCCATGGAGGAAAGTGCACATGGTGACTGTTGTATTCAATCCCGATGCAATTTCGGTGTTTCATCAACACTCAGATAGTTCATAGTTTACAGAATGCCTCCAGATGTGCATCGGAAACTACTACTGGTCTTCTAGGGAACGACCAAAGCGTAGACTGTTTGAGACATTACTCCCATGGAGGGGAATGCGGATGGTGACTGTTGTATTCAATCCCGATGCAATTTCTTTGTTTCATCAAAACTTTGAAGGTCCACAGATTACAGAATGCCTCCAGATGTGAATCGAAACTACTACTATTCTTCCATGGAACTATCAAAGCGTAGACTGTTTGAGACACTATTCCCATGGAGGAAAGTGTGCATGGTGACTGTTGTATTCAATCCTGATGCAATTTCTGTGTTTCATCAACACCCAGATAGTCCACAGATTTCAGAATGCCTCCAGATGTGCATCGGAAACTACCACTGGTGTTCCAGGGTACGATCAAAGCGTAGACTGTTTGAGACATTACTCCATTGTAGGAAAGTGAGCATGGTGACTGTTGTATTGAATCCCGATGCAATTTCTGTGTTTCATCAACATTGTGATAGACCACAGATTACAGAATGCCTCCAGATGTGCATCAGAAACTACTACTGTTCTTCCAGGGTACGATCAAAGCAGATACTGTTTGAGACAAAACTCCCATGAAGGAAAGTGCGTACATTGACTGTTGTATTCAATCCCGATGCAATTTCTGTGTTTCATCAACAGTCTGATAGTCCACAGATTACAGAATGCCTCCAGTTGTGCATCGGAAACTACTACTGGTCTTCAAGGGAACGATCAAAGCGTAGACTGTTTGAGAAATTACTCCAATGGAGGAAAGTGCGCATGGTGACTGTGCATCGGAAACTACTACTGTTCATCCAGGGTACGATCAAAGCGTATACTGTTTTAGATATTACTCCCATGGAGGAAAGTGCGTATATTGACTGCTGTATTCAATCCCGATGCAATTTGTGTGTTTAATCAACAATTTGGTAGTCCAAAGATTACAGAATGCCTCCAGTTGTGCATCGGAAACTCTTACTGGACTTCCAGGGAACGATCAAAGCGTAGACTGTTTGAGACATTAATCCAATGGAGGAAAGTGAGCAAGGTGACTGTTGTACTGAATCCCGATGCAATTTCTGTGTTTCATCAACACTCTGATAGTCCACAGATTACAGAATGCCTCCAGATGTGCATTGGAAACTACTACTGTTCTTCCAGGGTACGATCAAAGCGTATACTGTTTGAGACAATACTCCCATGGAGGAGAGTGCGTACATTGACTGTTGTATTCAATCCCGATGCAATTTCTGTGTTTCATCAACGGTCTGATAGTCCACAGATTACAGAATGCCTCCAGTTGTGCATCGGAAACTACTACTGGTCTTCCAGGGAACGATCAAATCGTAGACTGTTTGAGAAATTACTCCAATGGAGGAAAGTGCGCATGGTGACTGTTGTATTGAAGCCCGATGCATATTCTGTGTTTCAACAACACTCTGATAGTAAACAGATTACAGAATGCCTCCAGATGTGCATCGGAAACTACTACTGGTCTTCTAGGGAACGACCAAAGCGTAGACTGTTTAAGACATTACTCCCATGGACGGGAATGCGGATGGTGACTGTTGCATTCTATCCAGATGCAATTTCTGTGTTTCATCAACACTTTGAAGGTCCACAGATTACAGAATGCCTCCAGATGTGAATCGAAGCTACTACTGGTCTTCCAGGGAACAATCAAAGCGTAGACTGTTTGAGACACTACTCCCATGGAGGAAAGTGTGCATGGTGAATGTTGTATTCATTCCTGATGCAATTTCTGTGTTTCATCAACACCCAGATAGTCCACAGACTACAGAATGCCTCCAGATGTGCATCGTAAACTACCACTGGTCTTCCTGGGAACGATCAAAACGTACACTGTTTGAGACATTACTCCCATGGAGGGAAGTGCGCATGGTGACTGTTGTATTCAATCCCGATGCAATTTCTGTGTTTCATCAACACCTTGAAGGTCCACAGATTACAGAATGCCTCCAGATGTTCATCGGAAACTACTACTGGGCTTCCAGTTAACGATCAAAGCGTAGACAGTTAGAGACATTACTCCCATGGAGGAAAGTGCATATGGTGACTGTTGTATTCCATCCCGATGCAATTTCTGTGTTTCATCAACACTTTGAAGGTCCACAGATTACAGAATGCCTCCAGATGTGCATCGGAAACTACTACTGTTCTTCCAGGGAACCATCAAAGCGTAGCCTGTTTGAGACATTACTCCCATGGAGGAAAGTGCACATGGTGACTGTTGTATTCAATCCCGATGCAATTTCTGTGTTTCATCAACACTCAGATAGTTCACAGTTTACAGAATGCCTCCAGATGTGCATCGGAAGCTACTACTGGTCTTCCATTGAACGATCAATGCGTAGACTGTTTGCGACATTACTCATATGGAGGAAGGTGGGCAAGGTGACTGTTGTATTCAATCCCGATGAAATTTCTGTTTTTCATCAAGACTCTGATAGTCCACAGATTACAGAATGCCTTCAGATGTGCATGGGTAATTACTACTGGTCTTCCAGGGAACGATCAAAGCGTAGAAACTTTGAGACATTACTCCCATGGAGGAAAGTGCGCATAGTGACTGTTGTATTCAATCACGATGCAATTTCTGTGTTTCATCAACACTCTGATAGTCCACAGATTACAGAATGCCTCCGGATGTGCATCGGAAACTAATACTGGTCTTCCAGGGAACGATCAAAGCGTAAACTGTATGAGACATTACACCCATGGAGGAATGTGCGCTTGGTGACTGTTGCATTCATTCCCGATGCAATTTCTGTGTTTCATCAAGACTCTGATAGTCCACAGATTTCAGAATGCCTCCAGATGTGCATCGGAAACTGCCAATGGTCTTCCAGGGAGCGATCAAATCGTACACTGTTTGAGACATTACTCCCATGGAGGGAAGTGCTCAACGTGACAGTTGTATTCAGTCCCAATGCAATTTCTGTGATTCATCTACACTCTGATAGTCCACAGATAACAGATTGCCTCCAGATGTGCATCGGAAACTACTACTGGTCTTCCTGGGAACGATCAAAGCGTTGACTGTTTGAGACATTACTCCCATGGAGGAAAATGCGTATATTGACTGTTGTATTCAATCCCGATGCTATTACTGTGTTTAAAAACAATCTGGTAGTCCACAGATTACAGAATGCCTCCAGATGTGCATCGGAAACTACTACTGTTCTTCCAGGGTACGATCAAAGCGTATACTGTTTGAGACAATACTCCCATGGAGGAAAGTGCGTACATTGACTGTTGTATTCAATCCTGATGCTATTACTGTGTTTAAAAACAATCTGGTAGTCCACAGATTACAGAATGCCTCCAGATGTGCATCGGAAACTACTACTGTTCTTCCAGGGTACGATCAAAGCGTATACTGTTTAAGACAATACTCCCATGGAGGAAAGTGCGTACATTGACTGTTGTATTCAATACCGATTCAATTTCTGTGTTTAATCAACAATTTGGTAGTCCACAGATTACAGAATGCCACCAGTTGTGCATCGGAAACTACTACTTTACTTCCATGGAACGATCAAAGCGTAGACAGTTTGAGACATTTTTCCCATGGAGGGAAGTGCGCATGGTGACTGTTGTATCAATCCCGATGCAATTTCTGTGTTTTATCCACACTTTGAAGGTCCACAGATTACAGAATGCCTCCAGATGTGCATCGGAAACTACTACTGGTCTTCCAGGGAACGATCAAAGCGTAGCCTGTTTGCGACGTTACTCCCATGGAGGAAAGTGCGCATGGTGACTGTTGTATTAAATCCCGATGCAATTTCTGTGTTTCATCAAGACTCTGATAGTCCACAGATTACGGAATGCCTCCAGATGTGCATCGGAAAATACTACTGGTCTTCCAGGGAACGATCAAACCGTGGACTGTTTGAGACATTACTCCCATGGAGAAAAGTGCGCATGGTGACTGTTGTATTCTATCACGATGCAATTTCTGTGTTTCATCAACACCTTGAAGGTCTACAGATTACAGAATGCCTCCAGATGTTCATCGGAAACTACTACTGGTCTTCCAGTTAACGATCAAAGCGTAGACAGTTTGAGACATTACTCCCATGGAGGAAAGTGCGCATGGTGACTGTTGTATTCCATCCCGATGCAATTTCTGTTTTTCATCAACACTTTGAAGATCCACAGATTACCGAATGCCTCCAGATGTGCATCGGAAACTACTACTGGTCTTCCAGGGAACCATCAAAGCGTAGACTGTTTGAGACATTACTCCCACGGAGGAAAGTGCACATGGTGACTGTTGTATTCAATCCCGATGCAATTTCTGTGTTTCATCAACACTCAGATTGTTCACAGTTTACAGAATGCCTCCAGATGTGCATCGGAAACTACTACTGGCCTTCCAGGGAACGATCAAAGCGTAGACTGTTTGCGACATTACTCACATGGAGGAAAGTGGGCATGGTGACTGTTGTATTCAATCCCGATGAAATTTCTGTTTTTCATCAAGACTCTGATAGTCCACAGATTGCAGAATGATTCCAGATGTGCATCGGAAACTACTACTGGTCTTCCAGGGAACGATCAAAGCGTAGACTGTTTAAGACATTACTCCCACGGATGATAGTGCGCATGGTGACAGTTGTATTCAATCCCGATGCAATTTCTGTGTTTCATCAACACTTTGAAGGTACACAGATTACAGAATGCCTCCAGATGTGTATCGGAAACTACTACTGGTCTTCCAGGGAACGATCAAAGCGTAGACAGTTTGAGACATTACTCCGATGGAGGAAAGTGCGCATGGTGACTGTTGTATTCTATCCCGATGCAATATCTGTGTTTCATCAACACATTGAAGGTCCACAGATTACAGAATGCCTCCAGATGTGCATCGGAAACTACTACTGGTCTTCCAGGGAACGATCAAAGCGTAGACTGTCGAGACAATACTGTTATGGAGGAAAGAGCGCCTGGTGACTGTTGTATTCAATCCCGATGCAATTTCTGTGTTTCATCAACACTCTGATGGTCCACAGATTACAGAATACCTCCAGATGTGAATCGGAAACTACTACTGCTCTTCCAGGGAACCATCAAAGCATAGACTGTTTGAGACATTACTCCCATGGAGGAAAGTGGGCATGGTGACTGTTGTATTCAATCCCGATGCAATTTCTGTGTTTCACCAACACTCTGATAGTCCACAGATTACAGAATGCCTCCAGATGAGCATCGGAAACTACTACTGGTCTTCCAGGGAACGATCAAAGCGTAGACTGTTTGCGACATTACTCCCATGGAGGAAAGTGCGCATGGTGTCTGTTTAATACAATCCCGATGCAATTTCTGTGTTTCATTAACACTCTGATAGTCCACAGATTACAGAATGCCTCCAGATATGCATCGGAAACTACTACTGGTCTTCCAGGGAACGATCAAAACGTAAACTGTGTGAGACATTACACCCATGGAGGAATGTGCGCATGGTGACTGTTATATTCAATCCCGATGCAGTTTCTGTGTTTCATCAAGAATCTGATAGTCCACAGATTAAAGAATGCCTCCAGATGTGCATAGGAAACTATTTTAATGACTTCCAGGGAACGATCAAAGCGTAGACTGTTAGAGACATTACTCCCATGGAGGAAAGTGCGCATGGTGACTGTTGTTTTCAATCCCGATGCAATTTCTGTATTTCATCAACACTCTGATAGTCCACACATTACAGAATGCCTCCAGATGTGCATCGGAAACTACTACTGGTCTTCCAGGGAACCATCAAGGCGTAGACCGTTTGAGACATTACTCCCATGGAGGAAAGTGCGCATGGTGACTGTTGTATTCGATCCGGATTCAATTTCTGTGTTTCATCAACACTCAGATAGTCCACAGATTAGAGAATGCCTCCAGATGTGCATCGGTAACTACTACTCGTCTTCCAGGGAACGATCAAAGCGTAGACTGTTTGCGACATTACTCCCATGGAGGAAAGTGGGCATGGTGACTGTTGTATTCAACCCCGATGCAATTTCTGTGTATCATCAACACTCTGATAGTCCACAGATCACAGAATGCCTCCAGATGTGCATTGGAAACTAATACTGGTCTTCCAGGGAACGATCAAATCGTAAACTGTTTGAGACATTACACCCATGGAGGAATGTGCGCATGGTGACTGTTGTATTCATTCCCGATGCAATTTCTGTGTTTCATCAAGACTCTGATAGTCCACAGATTACAGAATGCCTAAAAATGTGCATCGGGAACTATTATAATGACTTCCAGGGAACGATCAAAGCGTAGACAGTTTGAGACATTACTCCCATGGAGGAAAGTGCGCATGGTGACTGTTGTATTCCATCCCGATGCAATATCTGTGTTTCATCAACACATTGAAGGTCCACAGATTACAGAATGCCTCCAGATGTGCATCGGAAACTACTACTGGTCTTCCAGGGAACGATCAAAGCGTAGACTGTTGAGACAATACTCCCATGGAGGAAACAGGGCCTGGTGACTGTTGTATTCAATCCCGATGCAATTTCTGTGTTTCATCAACACTCTGATAATCCACAGATTACAGAATACCTCCAGATGTGAATCGGAAACTACTACTGCTCTTCCAGGGAACCATCAAAGCGTAGACTGTTTGAGACATTACTCCCATGGAGGAAAGTGGGCATGGTGACTGTTGTATTCAATCCCGATGCAATTTCTGTGTTTCACCAACACTCTGATAGTCCACAGATTACAGAATGCCTCCAGATGAGCATCGGAAACTAGTACTGGTCTTCCAGGGAACGATCAAAGCGTAGACTGTTTGCGACATTACTCTCATGGAGGAAAGTGGGCATGGTGACTGTTTTATTCAATCCCGATGCAATTTCTGTGTTTCACCAACACTCTGATAGTCCAAAGATTACAGAATGCCTCCAGATGAGCATCGGAAACTACTACTGGTCTTCCAGGGAACGATCAAAGCGTAGACTGTTTGCGACATTACTCTCATGGAGGAAAGTGGGTATGGTGACTGATTTATTCAATCCCGATGCAATTTCTGTGTTTCATCAACACTCTGATAGTCCACAGAATACAGAATGCCTCCAGATATGCATCGGAAACTACTACTGGTCTTCCAGGGAAAGATCAAAGCGTAAACTGTGTGAGACATTACACCCATGGAGGAATGTGCGCATGGTGACTGTTATATTCAATCCCGATGCAGTTTCTGTGTTTCATCAAGAATCTGATAGTCCACAGATTACAGAATGCCTCCAGATGTGCATAGGAAACTATTTTAATGACTTCCAGGGAACGATCAAAGCGTAGACTGTTAGAGACATTACTCCCATGGAGGATACTGCGCATGGTGACTGTTGTTTTCAATCCCGATGCAATTTCTGTGTTTCATCAACACTCTGATAGTCCACACATTACAGAATGCCTCCGGATGTGCATCGGAAACTACTACTGGTCTTCCAGGGAACCATCAAGCCGTAGACCGTTTGAGACATTACTCCCATGGAGGAAAGTGCGCATGGTGACTGTTGTATTCGATCCCGATTCAATTTCTGTGTTTCATCAACACTCAGATAGTCCACAGATTAGAGAATGCCTCCAGATGTGCATCGGTAACTACTACTGGTCTTCCAGGGAACGATCAAAGCGTAGACTGTTTGCGACATTACTCCCATGGAGGAAAGTGGGCATGGTGACTGTTTGGATTCAACCCCGATGCAATTTCTGTCTATCATCAATACTCAGATAGTCCACAGATCACAGAATGCCTCCAGATGAGCATTGGAAACTAATACTGGTCTTCCAGGGAACGATCAAAGCGTAAACTGTTTGAGACATTACACCCATGGAGGAATGTGCGCATGGTGACTGTTGTATTCATTCCCGATGCAATTTCTGTGTTTCATCAAGACTCTGATAGTCCACAGATTACAGAATGCCTAAAAATGTGCATCGGGAACTATTATAATGACTTCCAGGGAACGATCAAAGCGTAGACTGTTTGAGACATTACTCCCATGGAGGAAAGTGCGCATGGTGACTGTTGTATTCAATCCCGATGAAATTTCTGTTTTTCATCAAGACTCTGATAGTCCACAGATTGCAGAATGATTACAGATGTGCATCGGAAACTACTACTGGTCTTCCAGGGAACGATCAAAGCGTAGACTGTTTAAGACATTACTCCCACGGAGGATAGTGCGCATGGTGACAGTTGTATTCAATCCCGATGCAATTTCTGTGTTTCATCAACACTTTGAAGGTACACAGATTACAGAATGCCTCCAGATATGCATCGGAAACTACTACTGGTCTTCCAGGGAAAGATCAAAGCGTAAACTGTGTGAGACATTACACCCATGGAGGAATGTGCGCATGGTGACTGTTATATTCAATCCCGATGCAGTTTCTGTTTTTCATCAAGACTCTGATAGTCCACAGATTGCAGAATGATTCCAGATGTGCATCGGAAACTACTACTGGTCTTCCAGGGAACGATCAAAGCGTAGACTGTTTAAGACATTACTCCCACGGAGGATAGTGCGCATGGTGACATTTGAACTCAAACCCGATGCAATTTCTGTGTTTCAACAACACTTTGAAGGTACACAGATTACAGAATGCCTCCAGATGTGTATCGGAAACTACTACTGGTCTTCCAGGGAACGATCAAAGCGTAGACAGTTTGAGACATTACTCCCATGGAGGAAAGTGCGCATGGTGACTGTTGTATTCCATCCCGATGCAATATCTGTGTTTCATCAACACATTGAAGGTCCACAGATTACAGAATGCCTCCAGATGTGCATCGGAAACTACTACTGGTCTTCCAGGGAACGATCAAAGCGTAGACTGTTGAGACAATACTCCCATGGAGGAAACAGCGCCTGGTGACTGTTGTATTCAATCCCGATGCAATTTCTGTGTTCCATCAACACTCTGATAATCCACAGATTACAGAATACTTCCAGATGTGAATCGGAAACTACTACTGCTCTTCCAGGGAACGATCAAAGCGTAAACTGTGTGAGACATTACACCCATGGAGGAATGTGCGCATGGTGACTGTTATATTCAATCCCGATGCAGTTTCTGTGTTTCATCAAGAATCTGATAGTCCACAGATTACAGAATGCCTCCAGATGTGCATAGGAAACTATTTTAATGACTTCCAGGGAACGATCAAAGCGTAGACTGTTAGAGACATTACTCCCATGGAGGAAAGTGCGCATGGTGACTGTTGTTTTCAATCCCGATGCAATTTCTGTGTTTCATCAACACTCTGATAGTCCACACATTACAGAATGCCTCCAGATGTGCATTGGAATCTAATACTGGTCTTCCAGGGAACGATCAAAGCGTAAACTGTTTGAGACATTACACCCATGGAGGAATGTGTGCATGGTGACTGTTGTATTCATTCCCGATGCAATTGCTGTGTTTCATCAAGACTCTGATAGTCCACAGATTACAGAATGCCTAAAAATGTGCATCGGGAACTATTATAATGACTTCCAGGGAACGATCAAAGCGTAGACTGTTTGAGACATTACTCCCATGGAGGAAAGTGCGCATGTTGACTGTTGTATTCAATCCAGATGAAATTTCTGTTTTTCATCAAGACTCTGATAGTCCACAGATTGCAGAATGATTCGAGATGTGCATCGGAAACTACTACTGGTCTTCCAGGGAACGATCAAAGCGTAGACTGTTTAAGACATTACTCTCACGGAGGATAGTGCGCATGGTGACAGTTGTATTCAATCCCGATGCAATTTCTGTGTTTCATCAACACTTTGAAGGTACACAGATTACAGAATGCCTCCAGATGTGTATCGGAAACTACTACTGGTCTTCCAGGGAACGATCAAAGCGTAGGCAGTTTGAGACATTACTCCCATGGAGGAAAGTGCGCATGGTGACTGTTGTATTCTATCCCGATGCAATATCTGTGTTTCATCAACACATTGAAGATCCACAGATAACAGAATGCCTCCAGATGTGCATCGGAAACTACTACTGGTCTTCCAGGGAACGATCAAAGCGTAGACTATTGAGACAATACTCCCATGGAGGAAAGAGCGCCTGGTGACTGTTGTATTCAATCCCGATGCAATTTCTGTGTTTCATCAACACTCTGATAGTCCACAGATTACAGAATACCTCCAGATGTGAATCGGAAACTACTACTGCTCTTCCAGGGAACCATCAAAGCGTAGACTGTTTGAGACATTACTCCCATGGAGGAAAGTGGGCATGGTGACTGTTGTATTCAATCCCGATGCAATTTCTGTGTTTCACGAACACTCTGATAGTCCACAGATTACAGAATGCCTCCAGATGAGCATAGGAAACTACTACTGGTCTTCCAGGGAACGATCAAAGCGTAGACTGTTTGCGACATTACTCCCATTGAGGAAAGTGGGCATGGTGACTGTTTTATTCAATCCCGATGCAATTTCTGTGTTTCATTAACACTCTGATAGTCCACAGATTACAGAATGCCTCCAGATATGCATCGGAAACTACTACTGGTCTTCCAGGGAACGATCAAAGCGTAAACTGTGTGATACATTACAACCATGGAGGAATGTGCGCATGGTGACTGTTATATTCAATCCCGATGCAGTTTTTGTGTTTCATCAAGAATCTGATAGTCCACAGATTAAATAATGCCTCCAGATGTGCATAGGAAACTATTTTAATGACTTCCAGGGAACGATCAAAGCGTAGACTGTTAGAGACATTACTCCCATGGAGGAAAGTGCGCATGGTGACTGTTGTATTCGATCCCGATTCAATTTCTGTGTTTCATCAACACTCAGATAGTCCACAGATTAGAGAATGCCTCCAGATGTGCATCGGTAACTACTACTGGTCTTCCAGGGAACGATCAAAGCGTAGACTGTTTGCGACATTACTCCCATGGAGGGAGTGGGCATGGTGACTGTTGTATTCAACCCCGATGCAATTTCTGTGTATCATCAAAACTCTGATAGTCCACAGATCACAGAATGCCTCCAGATGTGCATTGGAAACTAATACTGGTCTTCCAGGGAACGATCAAAGCGTAAACTGTTTGAGACATTACACCCATGGAGGAATGTGCGCATGGTGACTGTTGTATTCATTCCCGATGCAATTTCTGTGTTTCATCAGGACTCTGATAGCCCACAGATTACAGAATGCCTAAAAATGTGCATCGGGAACTATTATAATGACTTCCAGGGAACGATCAATGCGTAGACTGTTTGAGACATTACTCCCATGGAGGAAAGTGCGCATGGTGACTGTTGTATTCAATCCCGATGAAATTTCTGTTTTTCATCAAGACTCTGATAGTCCACAGATTGCAGAATGATTCCAGATGTGCATCGGAAACTACTACTGGTCTTCCAGGGAACGATCAAAGCGTAGACTGTTTGCGACATTACTCTCATGGAGGAAAGTGGGCATGGTGACTGTTTCATTCAATCCCGATGCAATTTCTGTGTTTCATCAAGACTCTGATAGTCCACAGATTACAGAATGCCTAAAAATGTGCATCGGGAACTATTATAATGACTTCCAGGGAACGATCAAAGCGTAGACAGTTTGAGACATTACTCCCATGGAGGAAAGTGCGCATGGTGACTGTTGTATTCCATCCCGATGCAATATCTGTGTTTCATCAACACATTGAAGGTCCACAGATTACAGAATGCCTCCAGATGTGCATCGGAAACTACTACTGGTCTTCCAGGGAACGATCAAAGCGTAGACTGTTGAGACAATACTCCCATGGAGGAAAGAGCGCCTGGTGACTGTTGTATTCAATCCCGATGCAATTTCTGTGTTTCATCAACACTCTGATAGTCCACAGATTACAGAATACCTCCAGATGTGAATCGGAAACTACTACTGCTCTTCCAGGGAACCATCAAAGCGTAGACTGTTTGAGACATTACTCCCATGGAGGAAAGTGGGCATGGTGACTGTTGTATTCAATCCCGATGCAATTTCTGTGTTTCATCAACACTCTGATAGTCCACAGATTACAGAATGCCTTCAGATGAGCATAGGAAACTACTACTGGTCTTCCAGGGAACGATCAAAGCGTAGACTGTTTGCGACATTACTCCCATGGAGGAAAGTGGGCATGGTGACTGTTGTATTCAATCCCGATGAAATTTCTGTTTTTCATCAAGACTCTGATAGTCCACAGATTGCAGAATGATTCCAGATGTGCATCGAAAACTACTACTGGTCTTCCAGGGAACGATCAAAGCGTAGACTGTTTAAGACATTACTCCCACGGAGGATAGTGCGCATGGTGACATTTGTATTCAATCCCGATGCAATTTCTGTGTTTCATCAACACTTTGAAGGTACACAGATTACAGAATGCCTCCAGATGTGTATCGGAAACTACTACTGGTCTTCCAGGGAACGATCAAAGCGTAGACAGTTTGAGACATTACTCCCATGGAGGAAAGTGCGCATGGTGACTGTTGTATTCCATCCCGATGCAATATCTGTGTTTCATCAACACATTGAAGGTCCACAGATTACAGAATGCCTCCAGATGTGCATCGGAAACTACTACTGGTCTTCCAGGGAACGATCAAAGCGTAGACTGTTGAGACAATACTCCCATGGAGGAAACAGCGCCTGGTGACTGTTGTATTCAATCCCGATGCAATTTCTGTGTTTCATCAACACTCTGATAATCCACAGATTACAGAATACTTCCAGATGTGAATCGGAAACTGCTACTGCTCTTCCAGGGAACCATCAAAGCGTAGACTGTTTGAGACATTACTCCCATGGAGTTAAGTGGGCATGGTGACTGTTGTATTCAATCCCGATGCAATTTCTGTGTTTCACCAACACTCTGATAGTCCACAGATTACAGAATGCCTCCAGATGAGCATCGGAAACTACTACTGGTCTTCCAGGGAACGATCAAAGCGTAGACTGTTTGCGACATTACTCTCATGGAGGAAAGTGGGCATGGTGACAGTTTTATTCAATCCCGATGCAATTTCTGTGTTTCATTAACACTCTGATAGTCCACAGATTACAGAATGCCTCCAGATATGCATCGGAAACTACTACTGGTCTTCCAGGGAACGATCAAAGCGTAAACTGTGTGAGACATTACACCCATGGAGGAATGTGCGCATGGTGACTGTTATATTAAATCCCGATGCAGTTTCTGTGTTTCATCAAGAATCTGATAGTCCACAGATTACAGAATGCCTCCAGATGTGCATAGGAAACTATTTTAATGACTTCCAGGGAACGATCAAAACGTAGACTGTTAGAGACATTACTCCCATGGAGGAAAGTGCGCATGGTGACTGTTGTTTTCAATCCCGATGCAATTTCTGTGTTTCATCAACACTCTGATAGTCCACACATTACAGAATGCCTCCAGATGTGCATCGGAAACTACTACTGGTCTTCCAGGGAACCATCAAGGCGTAGACCGTTTGAGACATTACTCCCATGGAGGAAAGTGCGCATGGTGATTGTTGTATTCGATCCCGATTCAATTTCAGTGTTTCATCAACACTCAGATAGTCCACAGATTAGAGAATGCCTCCAGATGTGCATCGGTAACTACTACTGGTCTTCCAGGGTACGATCAAAGCGTAGACTGTTTGCGATATTACTCCCATGGAGGAAAGTGGGCATGGTGACCGTTGTATTCAACCCCAATGCAATTTCTGTGTATCATCAACACTCTGATAGTCCACAGATCACAGAATGCCTCCAGATGTGCATTGGAAACTAATACTGGTCTTCCAGGGAACGATCAAAGCGTAAACTGTTTGAGACATTACACCCATGGAGGAATGTGCGCATGGTGACTGTTGTATTCATTCCCGATTCAATTTCTGTGTTTCATCAAGACTCTGATAGTCCACAGATTACAGAATGCCTAAAAATGTGCATCGGGAACTATTATAATGACTTCCAGGGAACGATCAAAGCGTAGACTGTTTGAGACATTACTCCCATGGAGGAAAGTGCGCATGGTGACTGTTGTATTCAATCCCGATGAAATTTCTGTTTTTCATCAAGACTCTGATAGTCCACAGATTGCAGAATGATTCGAGATGTGCATCGGAAACTACTACTGGTCTTCCAGGGAACGATCAAAGCGTAGACTGCTTAAGACATTACTCTCACGGAGGATAGTGCGCATGGTGACAGTTGTATTCAATCCCGATGCAATTTCTGTGTTTCATCAACACTTTGAAGGTACACAGATTACAGAATGCCTCCAGATGTGTATCGGAAACTACTACTGGTCTTCCAGGGAACGATCAAAGCGTAGGCAGTTTGAGACATTACTCCCATGGAGGAAAGTGCGCATGGTGACTGTTGTATTCTATCCCGATGCAATATCTGTGTTTCATCAACACATTCAAGGTCCACAGATTACAGAATGCGTCCAGATGTGCATCGGAAACTAGTACTGGTCTTCCAGTTAACGATCAAAGCATAGACAGTTTGAGACATTACTCCCATGGAGGAAAGTGCGCATGGTGACTGTTGTATTCCATCCCGATGCAATTTCTGTTTTTCATCAACACTTTGAAGATCCACAGATTACAGAATGCCTCCAGATGTGCATCGGAAACTACTACTGGTCTTCCAGGGAACCATCAAAGCGTAGGCTGTTTGAGACATTACTCCCATGGAGGAAAGTGCACATGGGGACTGTTGTATTCAGTCCCGATGCAATTTCTGAGTTTCATCAACACTCAGATAGTCCACAGTTTACAGAAAGCCTCCAGATGTGCATCGGAAACTACTACTGGTCTTCCAGGGAACGATCAAAGCGTAAACTGTTTGCGACATTACTCACAAGGAGGAAAGTAGGCATGGTGACTGTTGTATTCAATCCCGAAGCAATTTCTGTTTTTCATCAAGACTCTGATAGTCCACAGATTACAGAATGCCTAAAGATGTGCATGGGAAACTACTACTGGTCTTCCAGGGAACGATCAAAGCGTAGACTGTTGAGACAATACTCCCATGGAGGAAAGAGCGCCTGGTGACTGTTGTATTCAATCCCGATGCAATTTCAGTGTTTCATCAACACTCTGATAGCCCACAGATTACAGAATGCCTCCAGATGTGCATAGGAAACTATTTTAATGACTTCCAGGGAACGATCAAAGCGTAGACTGTTTGAGACATTACTCCCATGGAGGAAAGTGCGCATCGTGACTGTTGTTTTCAATCCCGATGCAATTTCTGTGTTTCATCAACACTCTGATAGTCCACAGATTACAGAATGCCTCCAGATAGGCATCGGAAACTACTACTGGTCTTCCAGGGAACGATCAAAGCGTAAACTTTTTGAGACATTACACGCATGGAGGAATGTGCGCATGGTGACTGTTGTATTCAATCCCAATGCAATTTCTGTGTTTCATCAAGAATCTTGTAGTCCACAGATTACAGAATGCCTCCAGATGTGCATAGGAAACTATTTTAATGACTTCCAGGGAACGATCAAAGCGTAGACTGTTTGAGACATTACTCCCATGGAGGAAAGTGCGCATGGTGACCGTTGTTTTCAATCCCGATGCAATTTCTGTGTTTCATCAACACTCTGATAGTCCACACATTACAGAATGCCTCCAGATGTGCATCGGAAACTACTACTGGTCTTTCAGGGAACCATCAAAGCGTAGACCGTTTGAGACATTACTCCCATGGAGGAAAGTGCGCATGGTGACTGTTGTATTCGATCCCGATGCAATTTCTGTGTTTCATCAACACTCAGATAGTCCACAGATTAGAGAATGCCTCCAGATGTGCATCGAATACTACTACTGGTCTTCCAGGGAACGATCAAAGCGTAGACTGTTTGCGACATTTCTCCCATGGAGGAAAGTGGGCATGGTGACTGTTGTATTCAACCCCGATGCAATTTCTGTGTCTCATCAGCACTCTGATAGTCCACAGATCACAGAATGCCTCTAGATGTGCATCGGAAACTACTACTGGTCTTCCAGGGAACGATCAAAGCGTAAACTGTTTGAGACATTACACCCATGGAGGAAAGTGCGCATGGTGACTGTTGTATTCAATCCCGATTCAATTTCTGTGTTTCATCAACACATTGAAGGTCCACAGATTACAGAATGCCTCCAGATGTGCATCGGAAACTACTACTGGTCTTCCAGATAACGATCAAAGCGTAGACTGTTTGAGACAATTCTCCCATGGAGGAAAGAGCGCATGGTGACTGTTGTATTCCATCCCGATGCAATTTCTGTTTTTCATCAACACTTTGAAGATCCACAGATTACAGAATGCCTCCAGATGTGCATCGGAAACTACTACTGGTCTTCCAGGGAACCATCAAAGCGTAGACTGTTTGAGACATTACTCCCATGGAGGAAAGTGCACATGGTGACCCTTGTATTCAATCCCGATGCAATTTCTGTGTGTCATCAACAGTCAGATAGTTCACAGTTTACAGAAAGCGTCCCGATGTGCATCGGAAACTACTACTGGTCTTTCCGGGAACGATCAAAGCGTAGACTGTTTGCGACATTACTCACATGGAGGAAAGTGGGCATGGTGACTGTTGTATTCAATCCCGATGCAATTTCTGTTTTTCATGAAGACTCTGATAGTCCACAGATTACAGAATGCCTCCAGATGTGCATGGGAAACTACTACTGGTCTTCCAGGGAACGATCAAAGCGTAGACTGTTTGAGACATTACTCCCATGGAGGAAAGTGCGCATGGTGACTGTTGTTTTCAATCCCGATGCAATTTCTGTGTTTCATCAACACTCTGATAGTCCACACATTACAGAATGCCTCCAGATGTGCATCGGAAACTATTACTGGTCTTCCAGGGAACCATCAAGGCGTAGACCGTTTGAGACATTACTCCCATTCAGGAAAGTGCGCATGGTGACTGTTGTATTCGATCCCGATTCAATTTCTGTGTTTCATCAACACTCAGATAGTCCACAGATTAGAGAATGCCTCCAGATGTGCATCGGTAACTACTACTGGTCTTCCAGGGAACGATCAAAGCGTAGACTGTTTGCGACATTACTCCCATGGAGGAAAGTGGGCATGGTGACTGTTGTATTCAACCCCGATGCAATTTCTGTGTATCATCAAAACTCTGATAGTCCACAGTTCACAGAATGCCTCCAGATGTGCATTGGAAACTAATACTGGTCTTCCAGGGAACGATCAAAGCGTAAACTATTTGAGACATTACACCCATGGAGGAATGTGCGCATGGTGACTGTTGTATTCATTCCCGATGCAATTTCTGTGTTTCATCAAGACTCTGATTGTCCACAGATTACAGAATGCCTAAAAATGTGCATCGGGAACTATTATAATGACTTCCAGGGAACGATCAATGCGTAGACTGTTTGAGACATTACTCCCATGGAGGAAAGTGCGCATGGTGACTGTTGTATTCAATCCCGATGAAATTTCTGTTTTTCATCAAGACTCTGATAGTCCACAGATTGCAGAATGATTCCAGATGTGCATCGGAAACTACTACTGGTCTTCCAGGGAATGATCAAAGCGTAGACTGTTTAAGACATTACTCCAACGGAGGATAGTGCGCATGGTGACATTTGTATTCAATCCCGATGCAATTTCTTAGTTTCATCAACACTTTGAAGGTACACAGATTACAGAATGCCTCCAGATGTGTATCGGAAACTACTACTGGTCTTCCAGGGAACGATCAAAGCGTAAACTGTTTGCGACATTACTCCCATGGAGGAAAGTGCGCATGGTGACTGTTGTATTCAATCCCGATGCAATATCTGTGTTTCATCAAGACCTCGATAGTCCACAGGTTACAGAATGACTCCAGATGAGCATCGGAAACTACTACTGGTCTTCCAGGGAACGATCAAAGCGTAGACTGTTTGAGACATTACTCACATGGAGGAAAGTGCGCATGGTGACTGTTGTATTCAATCCCGATGCAATTTCTGTGTTTCATCAACACTTTGAAGGTCCACAGATTACAGAATGCCTCCACATGTGCATCGGAAACTACTACTGCTCTTCCAGGGAACGATCAAAGCGTAGACTGTTTGCGACGTTACTCCCATGGAGGAAAGTGCGCATGGTGACTGTTGTATACAATCCCGATGCAATTTCTGTATTTCATCAAGACTCTGATAGTCCAAAGATTAGGGAATGCCTCCAGATGTGCATCGGAAAATACTACTGGTCTTCCAGGGAACGATCAAAGCGTGGACTGTTTGAGACAATACTCCCCTGGAGAAAAGTGCGCATGGTGACTGTTGTATTCAATCACGATGCGATTTCTGTGTTTCATCAACACTTTGAAGGTCCACAGATTACAGAATGCCTCCAGATGTTCATCGGAAACTACTACTGGTCTTCCAGTTAACGATCAAAGCATAGACAGTTTGAGACATTACTCCCATGGAGGAAAGTGCGCATGGTGACTGTTGTATTCCATCCCGATGCAATTTCTGTTTTTCATCAACACTTTGAAGATCCACAGATTACAGAATGCCTCCAGATGTGCATCGGAAACTACTACTGGTCTTCCAGGGAACCATCAAAGCGTAGACTGTTTGAGACATTACTCCCATGGAGGAAAGTGCACATGGGGACTGTTGTATTCAGTCCCGATGCAATTTCTGTGTTTCATCAACACTCAGATAGTTCACAGTTTACAGAAAGCCTCCAGATGTGCATCGGAAACTACTACTGGTCTTCCAGGGAGCGATCAAAGCGTAGACTGTTTGCGACATTACTCACAAGGAGGAAAATGGGCATGGTGACTGTTGTATTCAATCCCGAAGCAATTTCTGTTTTTCATCAAGACTCTGATAGTCCACAGATTACAGAATGCCTAAAGATGTGCATGGGAAACTACTACTGGTCTTCCAGGGAACGATCAAAGCGTAGACTGTTGAGACAATACTCCCATGGAGGAAAGAGCGCCTGGTGACTGTTGTATTCAATCCCGATGCAATTTCAGTGTTTCATCAACACTCTGATAGCCCACAGATTACAGAATGCCTCCAGATGTGCATAGGAAACTATTTTAATGACTTCCAGGGAACGATCAAAGCGTAGACTGTTTGAGACATTACTCCCATGGAGGAAAGTGCGCATCGTGACTGTTGTTTTCAATCCCGATGCAATTTCTGTGTTTCATCAACACTCTGATAGTCCACAGATTGCAGAATGCCTCCAGATAGGCATCGGAAACTACTACTGGTCTTCCAGGGAACGATCAAATCGTAAACTGTTTGAGACATTACACCCATGGAGGAATGAGCGCATGGTGACTGTTGTATTCAATCCCAATGCAATTTCTGTGTTTCATCAAGAATCTGATAGTCCACGGATTACAGAATGCCTCCAGATGTGCATAGGAAACTATTTTAATGACTTCCAGGGAACGATCAAAGCGTAGACTGTTTGAGACATTACTCCCATGGAGGAAAGTGCGCATGGTGACCGTTGTTTTCAATCCCGATGCAATTTCTGTGTTTCATCAACACTCTGATAGTCCACACATTACAGAATGCCTCCAGATGTGCATCGGAAACTACTACTGGTCTTCCAGGGAACCATCAAAGCGTAGACCGTTTGAGACATTACTCCCATGGAGGAAAGTGCGCATGGTGACTGTTGTATTCAATCCCGATGAAATTTCTGTTTTTCATCAAGACTCTGATAGTCCACAGATTGCAGAATGATTCGAGATGTGCATCGGAAACTACTACTGGTCTTCCAGGGAACGATCAAAGCGTAGACTGCTTAAGACATTACTCTCACGGAGGATAGTGCGCATGGTGACAGTTGTATTCAATCCCGATGCAATTTCTGTGTTTCATCAACACTTTGAAGGTACACAGATTACAGAATGCCTCCAGATGTGTATCGGAAACTACTACTGGTCTTCCAGGGAACGATCAAAGCGTAGGCAGTTTGAGACATTACTCCCATGGAGGAAAGTGCGCATGGTGACTGTTGTATTCTATCCCGATGCAATATCTGTGTTTCATCAACACATTCAAGGTCCACAGATTACAGAATGCGTCCAGATGTGCATCGGAAACTAGTACTGGTCTTCCAGTTAACGATCAAAGCATAGACAGTTTGAGACATTACTCCCATGGAGGAAAGTGCGCATGGTGACTGTTGTATTCCATCCCGATGCAATTTCTGTTTTTCATCAACACTTTGAAGATCCACAGATTACAGAATGCCTCCAGATGTGCATCGGAAACTACTACTGGTCTTCCAGGGAACCATCAAAGCGTAGGCTGTTTGAGACATTACTCCCATGGAGGAAAGTGCACATGGGGACTGTTGTATTCAGTCCCGATGCAATTTCTGTGTTTCATCAACACTCAGATAGTCCACAGTTTACAGAAAGCCTCCAGATGTGCATCGGAAACTACTACTGGTCTTCCAGGGAACGATCAAAGCGTAAACTGTTTGCGACATTACTCACAAGGAGGAAAGTAGGCATGGTGACTGTTGTATTCAATCCCGAAGCAATTTCTGTTTTTCATCAAGACTCTGATAGTCCACAGATTACAGAATGCCTAAAGATGTGCATGGGAAACTACTACTGGTCTTCCAGGGAACGATCAAAGCGTAGACTGTTGAGACAATACTCCCATGGAGGAAAGAGCGCCTGGTGACTGTTGTATTCAATCCCGATGCAATTTCAGTGTTTCATCAACACTCTGATAGCCCACAGATTACAGAATGCCTCCAGATGTGCATAGGAAACTATTTTAATGACTTCCAGGGAACGATCAAAGCGTAGACTGTTTGAGACATTACTCCCATGGAGGAAAGTGCGCATCGTGACTGTTGTTTTCAATCCCGATGCAATTTCTGTGTTTCATCAACACTCTGATAGTCCACAGATTACAGAATGCCTCCAGATAGGCATCGGAAACTACTACTGGTCTTCCAGGGAACGATCAAAGCGTAAACTGTTTGAGACATTACACGCATGGAGGAATGTGCGCATGGTGACTGTTGTATTCAATCCCAATGCAATTTCTGTGTTTCATCAAGAATCTTGTAGTCCACAGATTACAGAATGCCTCCAGATGTGCATAGGAAACTATTTTAATGACTTCCAGGGAACGATCAAAGCGTAGACTGTTTGAGACATTACTCCCATGGAGGAAAGTGCGCATGGTGACCGTTGTTTTCAATCCCGATGCAATTTCTGTGTTTCATCAACACTCTGATAGTCCACACATTACAGAATGCCTCCAGATGTGCATCGGAAACTACTACTGGTCTTTCAGGGAACCATCAAAGCGTAGACCGTTTGAGACATTACTTCCATGGAGGAAAGTGCGCATGGTGACTGTTGTATTCGATCCCGATGCAATTTCTGTGTTTCATCAACACTCAGATAGTCCACAGATTAGAGAATGCCTCCAGATGTGCATCGAATACTACTACTGGTCTTCCAGGGAACGATCAAAGCGTAGACTGTTTGCGACATTTCTCCCATGGAGGAAAGTGGGCATGGTGACTGTTGTATTCAACCCCGATGCAATTTCTGTGTCTCATCAGCACTCTGATAGTCCACAGATCACAGAATGCCTCTAGATGTGCATCGGAAACTACTACTGGTCTTCCAGGGAACGATCAAAGCGTAAACTGTTTGAGACATTACACCCATGGAGGAAAGTGCGCATGGTGACTGTTGTATTCAATCCCGATTCAATTTCTGTGTTTCATCAACACATTGAAGGTCCACAGATTACAGAATGCCTCCAGATGTGCATCGGAAACTACTACTGGTCTTCCAGATAACGATCAAAGCGTAGACTGTTTGAGACAATTCTCCCATGGAGGAAAGAGCGCATGGTGACTGTTGTATTCCATCCCGATGCAATTTCTGTTTTTCATCAACACTTTGAAGATCCACAGATTACAGAATGCCTCCAGATGTGCATCGGAAACTACTACTGGTCTTCCAGGGAACCATCAAAGCGTAGACTGTTTGAGACATTACTCCCATGGAGGAAAGTGCACATGGTGACCCTTGTATTCAATCCCGATGCAATTTCTGTGTGTCATCAACAGTCAGATAGTTCACAGTTTACAGAAAGCGTCCCGATGTGCATCGGAAACTACTACTGGTCTTTCCGGGAACGATCAAAGCGTAGACTGTTTGCGACATTACTCACATGGAGGAAAGTGGGCATGGTGACTGTTGTATTCAATCCCGATGCAATTTCTGTTTTTCATGAAGACTCTGATAGTCCACAGATTACAGAATGCCTCCAGATGTGCATGGGAAACTACTACTGGTCTTCCAGGGAACGATCAAAGCGTAGACTGTTTGAGACATTACTCCCATGGAGGAAAGTGCGCATGGTGACTGTTGTTTTCAATCCCGATGCAATTTCTGTGTTTCATCAACACTCTGATAGTCCACACATTACAGAATGCCTCCAGATGTGCATCGGAAACTACTACTGGTCTTCCAGGGAACCATCAAGGCGTAGACCGTTTGAGACATTACTCCCATGGAGGAAAGTGCGCATGGTGACTGTTGTATTCGATCCCGATTCAATTTCTGTGTTTCATCAACACTCAGATAGTCCACAGATTAGAGAATGCCTCCAGATGTGCATCGGTAACTACTACTGGTCTTCCAGGGAACGATCAAAGCGTAGACTGTTTGCGACATTACTCCCATGGAGGAAAGTGGGCATGGTGACTGTTGTATTCAACCCCGATGCAATTTCTGTGTATCATCAAAACTCTGATAGTCCACAGTTCACAGAATGCCTCCAGATGTGCATTGGAAACTAATACTGGTCTTCCAGGGAACGATCAGAGCGTAAACTATTTGAGACATTACACCCATGGAGGAATGTGCGCATGGTGACTGTTGTATTCATTCCCGATGCAATTTCTGTGTTTCATCAAGACTCTGATTGTCCACAGATTACAGAATGCCTAAAAATGTGCATCGGGAACTATTATAATGACTTCCAGGGAACGATCAATGCGTAGACTGTTTGAGACATTACTCCCATGGAGGAAAGTGCGCATGGTGACTGTTGTATTCAATCCCGATGAAATTTCTGTTTTTCATCAAGACTCTGATAGTCCACAGATTGCAGAATGATTCCAGATGTGCATCGGAAACTACTACTGGTCTTCCAGGGAATGATCAAAGCGTAGACTGTTTAAGACATTACTCCAACGGAGGATAGTGCGCATGGTGACATTTGTATTCAATCCCGATGCAATTTCTGTGTTTCATCAACACTTTGAAGGTACACAGATTACAGAATGCCTCCAGATGTGTATCGGAAACTACTACTGGTCTTCCAGGGAACGATCAAAGCGTAAACTGTTTGCGACATTACTCCCATGGAGGAAAGTGCGCATGGTGACTGTTGTATTCAATCCCGATGCAATATCTGTGTTTCATCAAGACCTCGATAGTCCACAGGTTACAGAATGACTCCAGATGAGCATCGGAAACTACTACTGGTCTTCCAGGGAACGATCAAAGCGTAGACTGTTTGAGACATTACTCACATGGAGGAAAGTGCGCATGGTGACTGTTGTATTCAATCCCGATGCAATTTCTGTGTTTCATCAACACTTTGAAGGTCCACAGATTACAGAATGCCTCCACATGTGCATCGGAAACTACTACTGCTCTTCCAGGGAACGATCAAAGCGTAGACTGTTTGCGACGTTACTCCCATGGAGGAAAGTGCGCATGGTGACTGTTGTATACAATCCCGATGCAATTTCTGTATTTCATCAAGACTCTGATAGTCCAAAGATTACGGAATGCCTCCAGATGTGCATCGGAAAATACTACTGGTCTTCCAGGGAACGATCAAAGCGTGGACTGTTTGAGACAATACTCCCCTGGAGAAAAGTGCGCATGGTGACTGTTGTATTCAATCACGATGCGATTTCTGTGTTTCATCAACACTTTGAAGGTCCACAGATTACAGAATGCCTCCAGATGTTCATCGGAAACTACTACTGGTCTTCCAGTTAACGATCAAAGCATAGACAGTTTGAGACATTACTCCCATGGAGGAAAGTGCGCATGGTGACTGTTGTATTCCATCCCGATGCAATTTCTGTTTTTCATCAACACTTTGAAGATCCACAGATTACAGAATGCCTCCAGATGTGCATCGGAAACTACTACTGGTCTTCCAGGGAACCATCAAAGCGTAGACCTTTTGAGACATTACTCCCATGGAGGAAAGTGCACATGGGGACTGTTGTATTCAGTCCCGATGCAATTTCTGTGTTTCATCAACACTCAGATAGTTCACAGTTTACAGAAAGCCTTAAGATGTGCATCGGAAACTACTACTGGTCTTCCAGGGAGCGATCAAAGCGTAGACTGTTTGCGACATTACTCACAAGGAGGAAAATGGGCATGGTGACTGTTGTATTCAATCCCGAAGCAATTTCTGTTTTTCATCAAGACTCTGATAGTCCACAGATTACAGAATGCCTAAAGATGTGCATGGGAAACTACTACTGGTCTTCCAGGGATCGATCAAAGCGTAGACTGTTGAGACAATACTCCCATGGAGGAAAGAGCGCCTGGTGACTGTTGTATTCAATCCCGATGCAATTTCAGTGTTTCATCAACACTCTGATAGCCCACAGATTACAGAATGCCTCCAGATGTGCATAGGAAACTATTTTAATGACTTCCAGGGAACGATCAAAGCGTAGACTGTTTGAGACATTACTCCCATGGAGGAAAGTGCGCATCGTGACTGTTGTTTTCAATCCCGATGCAATTTCTGTGTTTCATCAACACTCTGATAGTCCACAGATTACAGAATGCCTCCAGATAGGCATCGGAAACTACTACTGGTCTTCCAGGGAACGATCAAATCGTAAACTGTTTGAGACATTACACCCATGGAGGAATGAGCGCATGGTGACTGTTGTATTCAATCCCAATGCAATTTCTGTGTTTCATCAAGAATCTGATAGTCCACGGATTACAGAATGCCTCCAGATGTGCATAGGAAACTATTTTAATGACTTCCAGGGAACGATCAAAGCGTAGACTGTTTGAGACATTACTCCCATGGAGGAAAGTGCGCATGGTGACCGTTGTTTTCAATCCCGATGCAATTTCTGTGTTTCATCAACACTCTGATAGTCCACACATTACAGAATGCCTCCAGATGTGCATCGGAAACTACTACTGGTCTTCCAGGGAACCATCAAAGCGTAGACCGTTTGAGACATTACTCCCATGGAGGAAAGTGCGCATGGTGACTGTTGTATTCGATCCCGATGCAATTTCTGTGTTTCATCAACACTCAGATAGTCCACAGATTAGAGAACGCCTCCAGATGTGCATCGAATACTACTACTGGTCTTCCAGGGAACGATCAAAGCGTAGACTGTTTGCGACATTTCTCCCATGGAGGAAAGTGGGCATGGTGACTGTTGTATTCAACCCCGATGCAATTTCTGTGTCTCATCAACACTCTGATAGTCCACAGATCACAGAATGCCTCTAGATGTGCATCGGAAACTACTACTGGTCTTACAGGGAACGATCAAAGCGTAAACTGTTTGAGACATTACACCCATGGAGGAAAGTGCGCATGGTGACTGTTGTATTCAATCCCGATTCAATTTCTGTGTTTCATCAACACATTGAAGGTCCACAGATTACAGAATGCCTCCAGATGTGCATCGGAAACTACAACTGGTCTTCCAGATAACGATCAAAGCGTAGACTGTTTGAGACAATTCTCCCATGGAGGAAAGAGCGCATGGTGACTGTTGTATTCCATCCCGATGCAATTTCTGTTTTTCATCAACACTTTGAAGATCCACAGATTACAGAATGCCTCCAGATGTGCATCGGAAACTACTACTGGTCTTCCAGGGAACCATCAAAGCGTAGACTGTTTGAGACATTACTCCTATGGAGGAAAGTGCACATGGTGACTCTTGTATTCAATCCCGATGCAATTTCTGTGTTTCATCAACAGTCAGATAGTTCACAGTTTACAGAAAGCGTCCAGATGTGCATCGGAAACTACTACTGGTCTTTCAGGGAACGATCAAAGTGTAGACTGTTTGCGACATTACTCACTTGGAGGAAAGTGGGCATGGTGACTGTTGTATTCAATCCCGATGCAATTTCTGTTTTTCATGAAGACTCTGATAGTCCACAGATTACAGAATGCCTCCAGATGTGCATGGGAAACTACTACTGGTCTTCCAGGGAGCGATCAAAGCGTAGACTGTTTAAGACATTACTCCCATGGAGGAAAGTGCGCATGGTGACTGTTGTATTCCATCCCGATGCAATATCTGTGTTTCATCAACACATTGAAGGTCCACAGATTACAGAATGCCTCCAGATGTGCATCGGAAACTACTACTGGTCTTCCAGGGAACGATCAAAGCGTAAACTGTTTGCGACATTACTCCCATGGAGGAAAGTGCGCATGGTGACTGTTGTATTCAATCCAATTGCAATATCTGTGTTTCATCAAGACTCCGATAGTCCACAGGTTACAGAATGACTCCAGATGAGCATCGGAAACTACTACTGGTCTTCCAGGGAACGATCAAAGCGTAGACTGTTTGAGACATTACTCACATGGAGGAAAGTGCGCATGGTGACTGTTGTATTCAATCACGATGCAATTTCTGTGTTTCATCAACACTTTGAAGGTCCACAGATTACAGAATGCCTCCACATGTGCATCGGAAACTACTACTGGTCTTCCAGGGAACGATCAAAGCGTAGACTGTTTGCGACGTTACTCCCATGGAGGAAAGTGCGCATGGTGACTGTTGTATACAATCCCGATGCAATTTCTGTATTTCATCAAGACTCTGATAGTCCAAAGATTACGGAATGCCTCCAGATGTGCATCGGAAAATACTACTGGTCTTCCAGGGTACGATCAAAGCGTGGACTGTTTGAGACAATACTCCCATGGAGAAAAGTGCGCATGGTGACTGTTGTATTCAATCACGATGCGATTTCTGTGTTTCATCAACACTTTGAAGGTCCACAGATTACAGAATGCCTCCAGATGTTCATCGGAAACTACTACTGGTCTTCCAGTTAACGATCAAAGCATAGACAGTTTGAGACATTACTCCCATGGAGGAAAGTGCGCATGGTGACTGTTGTATTCCATCCCGATGCAATTTCTGTTTTTCATCAACACTTTGAAGATCCACAGATTACAGAATGCCTCCAGATGTGCATCGGAAACTACTACTGGTCTTCCAGGGAACCATCAAAGCGTAGACTGTTTGAGACATTACTCCCATGGAGGAAAGTGCACATGGGGACTGTTGTATTCAGTCCCGATGCAATTTCTGTGTTTCATCAACACTCAGATAGTTCACAGTTTACAGAAAGCCTCCAGATGTGCATCGGAAACTACTACTGGTCTTCCAGGGAACGATCAAAGCGTAGACTGTTTGCGACATTACTCACAAGGAGGAAAGTGGGCATGGTGACTGTTGTATTCAATCCCGAAGCAATTTCTGTTTTTCATCAAGACTCTGATGGTCCACAGATTACAGAATGCCTAAAGATGTGCATGGGAAACTACTACTGGTCTTCCAGGGAACGATCAAAGCGTAGACTGTTGAGACAATACTCCCACGGAGGAAAGAGCGCCTGGTGACTGTTGTATTCAATCCCGATGCAATTTCAGTGTTTCATCAACACTCTGATAGCCCACAGATTACAGAATGCCTCCAGATGTGCATAGGAAACTATTTTAACGACTTCCAGGGAACGATCAAAGCGTAGACTGTTTGAGACATTACACCCATGGAGGAAAGTGCGCATGGTGACTGTTGTATTCAATCCCGATTCAATTTCTGTGTTTCATCAACACATTGAAGGTCCACAGATTACAGAATGCCTCCAGATGTGCATCGGAAACTACTACTGGTCTTCCAGATAACGATCAAAGCGTAGACTGTTTGAGACAATTCACCCATGGAGGAAAGAGCGCATGGTGACTGTTGTATTCCATCCCGATGCAATTTCTGTTTTTCATCAACACTTTGAAGATTCACAGATTACAGAATGCCTCCAGATGTGCATCGGAAACTACTACTGGTCTTCCAGGGAACCATCAAAGCGTAGACTGTTTGAGACATTACTCCCATGGAGGAAAGTGCACATGGTGACTCTTGTATTCAATCCCGATGCAATTTCTGTGTTTCATCAACAGTCAGATAGTTCACAGTTTACAGAAAGCGTCCAGATGTGCATCGGAAACTACTACTGGTCTTTCAGGGAACGATCAAATCGTAGACTGTTTGCGACATTACTCACATGGAGGAAAGTGGGCATGGTGACTGTTGTATTCAATCCCGATGTAATTTCTGTTTTTCATGAAGACTCTGATAGTCCACAGATTACAGAATGCCTCCAGATGTGCATGGGAAACTACTACTGGTCTTCCAATGAACGATCAAAGCGTAGACTGTTTGAGACATTACTCCCATGGAGGAAAGTGCGCATGGTGACTGTTGTATTCCATCCCGATGCAATATCTGTGTTTCATCAACACATTGAAGGTCCACAGATTACAGAATGCCTCCAGATGTGCATCGGAAACTACTACTGGTCTTCCAGGGAACGATCAAAGCGTAGACTGATGAGACAATACTCCCATGGAGGAAAGAGCGCCTGGTGACTGTTGTATTCAATCCCGATGCAATTTCTGTGTTTCATCAACACTCTGATAGCCCACAGATTACAGAATGCCTCCAGATGTGCATAGGAAACTATTTTAATGACTTCCAGGGAACGATCAAAGCGTAGACTGTTTGAGACATTACTCCCATGGAGGAAAGTGCGCATGGTGACTGTTGTTTTCAATCCCGATGCAATTTCTGTGTTTCATCAATACTCTGATAGTCCACAGATTACAGAATGCCTCCAGATAGGCATCGGAAACTACTACTGGTCTTCCAGGGAACGATCAAAGCGTAAACTGTTTGAGACATTACACCCATGGAGGAATGTGCGCATGGTGACTGTTGTATTCAATCCCAATGCAATTTCTGTGTTTCATCAAGAATCTGATAGTCCACAGATTACAGAATGCCTCCAGATGTGCATAGGAAACTATTTTAATGACTTCCAGGGAACGATCAAAGCGTAGACTGTTTGAGACATTACTCCCATGGAGGAAAGTGCGCATGGTGACTGTTGTTTTCAATCCCGATGCAATTTCTCTGTTTCATCAACACTCTGATAGTCCACACATTACAGAATGCCTCCAGATGTGCATCGAAACTACTACTGGTCTTCCAGGGAACCATCAAAGCGTAGACCGTTTGAGACATTACTCCCATGGAGGAAAGTGCGCATGGTGACTGTTGTATTCGATCCCGATGCAATTTCTGTGTTTCATCAACACTCAGATATTCCACAGATTAGAGAATGCCTCCAGATGTGCATAGGAAACTATTTTAATGACTTCCAGGGAACGATCAAAGCGTAGACTGTTTGAGACATTACTCCCATGGAGGAAAGTGCGCATGGTGACTGTTGTTTTCAATCCCGATGCAATTTCTGTGTTTCATCAACACTCTGATAGTCAACAGATTACAAATGCCTCCAGATAGGCATCGGAAACTACTACTGGTCTTCCAGGGAACGATCAAAGCGTAAACTGTTTGAGACATTACACCCATGGAGGAATGTGCGCATGGTGACTGTTGTATTCAATCCCAATGCAATTTCTGTGTTTCATCAAGAATCTGATAGTCCACAGATTACAGAATGCCTCCAGATGTGCATAGGAAACTATTTTAATGACTTCCAGGGAACGATCAAAGCGTAGACTGTTTGAGAAATTACTCCCATGGAGGAAAGTGCGCATGGTGACTGTTGTTTTCAATCCCGATTCAATTTCTGTGTTTCATCAACACATTGAAGGTCCACAGATTACAGAATGCCTCCAGATGTGCATCGGAAACTACTACTTGTCTTCCAGATAACGATCAAAGCGTAGACTGTTTGAGACAATTCTCCTATGGAGGAAAGAGCGCATGGTGACTGTTGTATTCCATCCCGATGCAATTTCTGTTTTTCATCAACACTTTGAAGATCCACAGATTACAGAACGCCTCCAGATGTGCAACGGAAACTACTACTGGTCTTCCAGGGAACCATCAAAGCGTAGACTGTTTGAGACATTACTCCCATGGAGGTAAGTGGGCATGGTGACTGTTGTATTCAATCCCGATGCAATTTCTGTGTTTCATCAACACTCAGATAGTTCACAGTTTACAGAATGCCTCCAGATGTGCATCGGAAACTACTACTGGTCTTCCAGGGAACGATCAAAGCGTAGACTGTTGAGACAATACTCCCATGGAGGAAAGAGCGCCTGGTGACTGTTGTATTCAATCCCGATGCAATTTCTGTGTTTCATCAACACTCTGATAGCCCACAGATTACAGAATGCCTCCAGATGTGCATAGGAAACTATTTTAATGAATTCCAGGGAACGATCAAAGCGTAGACTGTTTGAGACATTACTCACATGGAGGAAAGTGCGCATGGTGACTGTTGTTTTCAATCCCGATGCAATTTCTGTGTTTCATCAACACTCTGATAGTCCACAGATTACAGAATGCCTCTAGATAGGCATCGGAAACTACTACTGGTCTTCCAGGGAACGATCAAAGCGTAAACTGTTTGAGACATTACAAACATGGGGGAATGTGCGCATGGTGACTGTTGTATTCAATCCCAATGCAATTTCTGTGTTTCATCAAGAATCTGATAGTCCACAGATTACAGAATGCCTCCAGATGAGCATAGGAAACTGTTTTAATGACTTCCAGACTGTTTGAGACATTACTCCCATGGAGGAAAGGCGCATGGTGACTGTTGTTTTCAATCCCGATTCAATTTCTGTGTTTCATCAACACATTGAAGGTCCACAGATTACAGAATGCCTCCAGGTGTGCATCGGAAACTACTACTGGTCTTCCAGATAACGATCAAAGCATAGACTGTTTGAGACAATTCTCCCATGGAGGAAAGAGCGCTTGGTGACTGTTGTATTCCATCCCGATGCAATTTCTGTTTTTCATCAACACTTTGAAGATCCACAGATTACAGAATGCCTCCAGATGTGCATCGGAAACTACTACTGGTCTTCCAGGGAACCATCAAAGCGTAGACTGTTTGAGACATTACTCCCATGGAGGAAAGTGCACATGGTGACTCATGTATTCAATCCCGATGCAATTTCTGTGTTTCATCAACAGTCAGATAGTTCACAGTTTACAGAAAGCCTCCAGATGTGCATGGGAAACTACTACTGGTCTTCCAGGGAACGATCAAAGCGTAGACTGTTTGAGACATTACTCCCATGGAGGAATGTGCGCATGGTGACTGTTGTATTCCATCACGATGCAATATCTGTGTTTCATCAACACATTGAAGGTCCACAGATTACAGAATGCCTCCAGATGTGCATCGGAAACTACTACTGGTCTTCCAGGGAGCGATCAAAGCGTAGACTGTTGAGACAATACTCCCATGGAGGAAAGAGCGCCTGGTGACTGTTGTATTCAATCCCGATGCAATTTCTGTGTTTCATCAACAGTCTGATAGCCCACAGATTACAGAATGCCTCCATATGTGCATAGGAAACTATTTTAATGACTTCCAGGGAACGATCAAAGCGTAGACTGTTTGAGACATTACTCCCATGGAGGAAAGTGCGCATGGTGACTGTTGTTTTCAATCCCGATGCAATTTCTGTGTTTCATCAACACTCTGATACTCCACAGATTACAGAATGCCTCCTGATAGGCATCGGAAACTACTACTGGTCTTCCAGGGAACGATCAAAGCGTAAACTGTTAGAGACATTACACCCATGGAGGAATGTGCGCATGGTGACTGTTGTATTCAATCCCAATGCAATTTCTGTGTTTCATCAACAATCTGATAGTCCACAGATTACAGAATGCTTCCAGATGTGCATAGGAAACTATTTTAATGACTTCCAGGGAACGATCAAAGCGTAGACTGTTTGAGACATTACTCCCATGGAGGAAAGTGCGCATGGTGACTGTTGTTTTCAATCCCGATGCAATTTCTGTGTTTCATCAACACTCTGATAGTCCACACATTACAGAATGCCTCCAGATGTGCATCGGAAACTACTACTGGTCTTCCAGGGAACCATCAAAGCGTAGACCGTTTGAGACATTACTCCCATGGAGGAAAGTGCGCATGGTGACTGTTGTATTCGATCCCGGTGCAATTTCTGTGTTTCATCAACACTCAGATAGTCCACAGATTAGAGAATGCCTCCAGATGTGCATAGGAAACTATTTTAATGACTTCCAGGGAACGATATATGCGTAGACTGTTTGAGACAATACTCCCATGGAGGAAAGTGCGCATGGTGACTGTTGTTTTCAATCCCGATGCAATTTCTGTGTTTCATCAACACTCTGATAGTCCACAGATTACAGAATGCCTCCAGATAGGCATCGGAAACTACTACTGGTCTTCCAGGGAACGATCAAAGCGTAAACTGTTTGAGACATTACACCCATGGAGGAATGTGCGCATGGTGACTGTTGTATTCAATCCCAATGCAATTTCTGTGTTTCATCAAGAATCTGATAGTCCACAGATTACAGAATGCCTCCAGATGTGCATAGGAAACTATTTTAATGACTTCCAGGGAACGATCAAAGCGTAGACTGTTTGAGAAATTACTCCCATGGAGGAAAGTGCGCATGGTGACTGTTGTTTTCAATCCCGATTCAATTTCTGTGTTTCATCAACACATTGAAGGTCCACAGATTACAGAATGCCTCCAGATGTGCATCGGAAACTGCTACTGGTCTTCCAGATAACGATCAAAGCGTAGACTGTTTGAGACAATTCTCCCATGGAGGAAAGAGCGCATGGTGACTGTGGTATTCCATCCCGATGCAATTTCTGTTTTTCATCAACACTTTGAAGATCCACAGATTACAGAATGCCTCCAGATGTGCATCGGAAACTACTACTGGTCTTCCAGGGAACCATCAAAGAGTAGACTGTTTGAGACATTACTCCCATGGAGGAAAGTGCACATGGTGACTGTTGTATTCAATCCCGATGCAATTTCTGTGTTTCATCAACACTCAGATAGTTCACAGTTTACAGAAAGCCTCCAGATGTGCATCGGAAACTACTACTGGTCTTCCAGGGAACGATCAAAGCGTAGACTGTTGAGACAATACTCCCATGGAGGAAAGAGCGCCTGGTGACTGTTGTATTCAATCCCGATGCAATTTCTGTGTTTCATCAACACTCTGATAGCCCACAGATTACAGAATGCCTCCAGATGTGCATAGGAAACTATTTTAATGACTTCCAGGGAACGATCAAAGCGTAGACTGTTTGAGACATTACTCCCATGGAGGAAAGTGCGCATGGTGACCCTTGTATTCAATCCCGATGCAATTTCTGTGTTTCACCAACACTCTGATAGTCCACAGATTACAGAATGCCTCCAGATGAGCATCGGAAACTACTACTGGTCTTCCAGGGAACGATCAAAGCGTAGACTGTTTGCGACATTACTCCCATGGCGGAAAGTGGGCATGGTGATTGTTTTATTCAATCCCGATGCAATTTCTGTGTTTCATTAACACTCTGATAGGCCACAGATTACAGAATGCCTCCAGATATGCTTCGGAAACTACTACTGGTCTTCCAGGGAACGATCAAAGCGTAAACAGTTTGAGACATTACACCCATGGGGGAATGTGCGCATGGTGATTTTTGTATTCAATCCCGATGCAATTTCTGTGTTTCATCAAGAATCTGATAGTCCACAGATTACAGAATGCCTCCAGATGTGCATAGGAAACTATTTTAATGACTTCCAGGTAACGATCAAAGCGTAGACTGTTTGAGACATTACTCCCATGGAGGAAAGTGCGCATGGTAACTGTTGTTTTCAATCCCGATGCAATTTCTGTGTTTCATCAACACTCTGATAGTCCACACATTACAGAACGCTCCAGATGTGCATCGGAAACTACTACTGGTCTTCCAGGGAACCATCAAAGTGTAGACCGTTTGAGACATTACTCCCATGGAGGAAACTGCGCATGGTGACTGTTGTATTCGATCCCGATGCAATTTCTGTGTTTCATCAACACTCAGATAGTCCACAGATTAGAGAATGCATCCAGATGTTCATCGAAAACTACTACTGGTCTTCCAGGGAACGATCAAAGCGTAGACTGTTTGAGACATTACACCCATTGAGGAATGTGCGCATGGTGACTGTTGTATTCATTCCCGATGCAATTTCTGTGTTTCATCAAGACTCTGATAGTCCACAGATTACAGAATGCCTCCAGATGTGCATCGGAAAATACTACTGGTCTTATAGGGAACGATCAAAGCGTGGACTGTTTGAGACATTACTCCCATGGAGAAAAGTGCGCATGGTGGCTGTTGTATTCAATCACGATGCAATTTCTGTGTTTCATCAACACTTTGAACGTCCACAGATTACAGAATGCCTCCAGATGTTCATCGGAAACTACTACCTTTCTTCCAGTTAACGATCAAAGCGTAGACAGTTGGAGACATTACTCCCATGGAGGAAAGTGCGCATGGTGACTGTTGTTTTCCATCCCGATGCTATTTCTGTTTTTCATCAACACTTTGAAGATCCACAGATTACAGAATGCCTCCAGATGTGCATCGGAAACTACTACTGGTCTTCCAGGGAACCATCAAAACGTAGACTATTTGAGACATTACTCCCATGGAGGAAAGTGCACATGTTGACTGTTGTATTCAATCCCGATGCAATTTCTGTGTTTCATCAACACTCAGATAGTTCACAGTTTACAGAATGCCTCCAGATGTGCATCGGAAACTACTACTGGTCTTATAGGGAACGATCAAAGCGTAGACTGTTTGCGACATTACTCACATGGAGGAAAGTGGGCATGGTGACTGTTGTATTCAATCCCGATGCAATTTCTGTTTTTCATCAAGACTCTGATAGTCCACAGATTACAGAATGCCTCCAGATGTGCATGGGAAACTACTACTGGTCTTCCAGGGTACGATCAAAGCGTAGACTGTTTGAGACATTACTCCCACGGAGGATAGTGCGCATGGTGAGAGTTGTATTCAATCCCGATGCAATTACTGTGTTTCATCAACACTTTGATGGTACACAGATTACAGAATGCCTCCAGATATGAATCGGAAACTACTACTGGTCTTCCAGGGAACGATCAAAGCGTAGACAGTTTGAGACATTACTCCCATGGAGGAAAGTGCGCATGGTGACTGTTGTATTCAATCCCGATGCAATATCTGTGTTTCATCAACACATTTAAGGTCCACAGATTACAGAATGCCTCCAGATGTTCATCGGAAACTACTACTGGTCTTCCAAGGAACGATTAAAGCGTAGACTGTTGAGACAATACTCCCATGGAGGAAAGTGGGCATGGTGACTGGTTTATTCAATCCCGATGCAATTTCTATGTTTCATTAACACTCTGATAGTCCACAGATTACAGAATGCCTCCAGATATGCATCGGGAACTACTACTGGTCTTCCAGGGAACGATCAAAGCGTAAACTGTTTGAGACATTACACCCGTGGAGGAATGTGCGCATGTGAGTGTTGTATTCAATCCCGATGCAATTTCTGTGTTTCATCAAGAATCTGATAGTCCACAGATTACAGAATGCCTCCAGATGTTCATAGGAAACTATTTTAATGACTTCCAGGGAACGATCAAAGCGTCGACTGTTTGAGAAATTACTCACATGGAGGAAAGTGCGCATGGTGACTGTTGTATTCGATCCCGATGCAATTTCTGTGTTTCATCAACACTCAGATAGTCCACAGATTAGAGAATGCCTCCAGATGTGCATCGGAAACTACTACTGGTCTTCCAGGGTACGATCAAAGCGTAGACCGTTTGAGACATTACAACCATGGAGGAATGTGCGCATGGCGACTGTTGTATTCAATCCCGATGCAATTTCTGTGTTTCATTAAGACTCTGATAGTCCACAGATTACAGAATGCCTCCAGATGTGCATCGGAAACTATTATAATGACTTCCAGGGAACGATCAAAGCGTAGACTGTTTGAGACATTACTCCCATGGAGGAAAGTGCGCATGGTGACTATTGTATACAATCCCGATGCAATTTCTGTGTTTCATCAACACTCTGATAGTCCACACATTACAGAATGCCTCCAGATGTGAATCGGAAACTACTACTGGTCTTCCAGAGAAATATCAAAGCGTAGACTGTTTGAGACACTACTCCCACGGAGAAAAGTGCACATGGTGACTGTTGTATTCGATCCCGATGCAATTTCTGTGTTTCATCAACACCCAGATAGTACACAGATAACACAATGCCTCCAGATGTGCATCTGAAACTACTACTGGTCTTCCAGGGAACGATCAAAGCGTAGACTGTTTGAGACATTACTCACATGGAGGAAAGTGCGCATGGTGACTGTTGTACTCAATCCCGATGCAATTTCTGTGTTTCATCAACACTTTGAAGGTCCACAGATTACAGACTGCCTCCAGATGTTCATCGGAAACTACTACTGGTCTTCCAGGGAATGATCAAAGCGTAGACTGTTTGAAACAATACTCCCATGGAGGAAAGAGCGCATGGTGACTGTTGTATTCAATCCCGATGCAATTTCTGTGTGTCACCAACACTCCGATAGTCCACAGATTACAGAATGCCTCCAGATGATCATCGGAAACTACTACTGGTCTTCCACGGAACGATCAAAGCGTAAACTGTTTGAGACATTACACTCATGGAGGGATGTGCGCATGGTGACTCTTGTATTCAATCCCGATGCAATTTCTGTGTTTCATCAAGACTCTGATAGTCCACAGATTACAGAATGCCTCCAGATGTGCATCGGAAACTATTTTAATGACTTCCAGGGTACGATCAAAGCGTAGACTGTTTGAGACATTACACCCATGGAGGAAAGTGCGCATGGTGACTGTTGTATTCAATCCCGATTCAATTTCTGTGTTTCATTAACACTCTGATAGGCCACAGATTACAGAATGCCTCCAGATATGCTTCGGAAACTACTACTGGTCTTCCAGGGAACGATCAAAGCGTAAACTGTTTGGGACATTACACCCATGGAGGAATGTGCGCATGGTGATTTTTGTATTCAATCCCGATGCAATTTCTGTGTTTCATCAAGAATCTGATAGTCCACAGATTACAGAATGCCTCCAGATGTGCATAGGAAACTATTTTAATGACTTCCAGGTAACGATCAAAGCGTAGACTGTTTGAGACATTACTCCCATGGAGGAAAGTGCGCATGGTAACTGTTGTTTTCAATCCCGATGCAATTTCTGTGTTTCATCAACACTCTGATAGTCCACACATTACAGAACGCTCCAGATGTGCATCGGAAACTACTACTGGTCTTCCAGGGAACCATCAAAGTGTAGACCGTTTGAGACATTACTCCCATTGAGGAAAGTGCGCATGGTGACTGTTGTATTCGATCCCGATGCAATTTCTGTGTTTCATCAACACTCAGATAGTCCACAGATTAGAGAATGCATCCAGATGTTCATCGAAAACTACTACTGGTCTTCCAGGGAACGATCAAAGCGTAGACTGTTTGAGACATTACACCCATTGAGGAATGTGCGCATGGTGAGTGTTGTATTCATTCCCGATGCAATTTCTGTGTTTCATCAAGACTCTGATAGTCCACAGATTACAGAATGCCTCCAGATGTGCATCGGAAAATACTACTGGTCTTATAGGGAACGATCAAAGCGTGGACTGTTTGAGACATTACTCCCATGGAGAAAAGTGCGCATGGTGGCTGTTGTATTCAATCACGATGCAATTTCTGTGTTTCATCAACACTTTGAACGTCCACAGATTACAGAATGCCTCCAGATGTTCATCGGAAACTACTACCTTTCTTCCAGTTAACGATCAAAGCGTAGACAGTTGGAGACATTACTCCCATGGAGGAAAGTGCGCATGGTGACTGTTGTTTTCCATCCCGATGCTATTTCTGTTTTTCATCAACACTTTGAAGATCCACAGATTACAGAATGCCTCCAGATGTGCATCGGAAACTACTACTGGTCTTCCAGGGAACCATCAAAACGTAGACTATTTGAGACATTACTCCCATGGAGGAAAGTGCACATGTTGACTGTTGTATTCAATCCCGATGCAATTTCTGTGTTTCATCAACACTCAGATAGTTCACAGTTTACAGAATGCCTCCAGATGTGCATCGGAAACTACTACTGGTCTTATAGGGAACGATCAAAGCGTAGACTGTTTGCGACATTACTCACATGGAGGAAAGTGGGCATGGTGACTGTTGTATTCAATCCCGATGCAATTTCTGTTTTTCATCAAGACTCTGATAGTCCACAGATTACAGAATGCCTCCAGATGTGCATGGGAAACTACTACTGGTCTTCCAGGGTACGATCAAAGCGTAGACTGTTTGAGACATTACTCCCACGGAGGATAGTGCGCATGGTGAGAGTTGTATTCAATCCCGATGCAATTACTGTGTTTCATCAACACTTTGATGGTACACAGATTACAGAATGCCTCCAGATATGAATCGGAAACTACTACTGGTCTTCCAGGGAACGATCAAAGCGTAGACAGTTTGAGACATTACTCCCATGGAGGAAAGTGCGCATGGTGACTGTTGTATTCAATCCCGATGCAATATCTGTGTTTCATCAACACATTTAAGGTCCACAGATTACAGAATGCCTCCAGATGTGCATCGGAAACTACTACTGGTCTTCCAAGGAACGATTAAAGCGTAGACTGTTGAGACAATACTCCCATGGAGGAAAGTGGGCATGGTGACTGGTTTATTCAATCCCGATGCAATTTCTATGTTTCATTAACACTCTGATAGTCCACAGATTACAGAATGCCTCCAGATATGCATCGGGAACTACTACTGGTCTTCCAGGGAACGATCAAAGCGTAAACTGTTTGAGACATTACACCCGTGGAGGAATGTGCGCATGTGAGTGTTGTATTCAATCCCGATGCAATTTCTGTGTTTCATCAAGAATCTGATAGTCCACAGATTACAGAATGCCTCCAGATGTTCATAGGAAACTATTTTAATGACTTCCAGGGAACGATCAAAGCGTCGACTGTTTGAGAAATTACTCACATGGAGGAAAGTGCGCATGGTGACTGTTGTATTCGATCCCGATGCAATTTCTGTGTTTCATCAACACTCAGATAGTCCACAGATTAGAGAATGCCTCCAGATGTGCATCGGAAACTACTACTGGTCTTCCAGGGTACGATCAAAGCGTAGACTGTTTGAGACATTACAACCATGGAGGAATGTGCGCATGGCGACTGTTGTATTCAATCCCGATGCAATTTCTGTGTTTCATTAAGACTCTGATAGTCCACAGATTACAGAATGCCTCCAGATGTGCATCGGAAACTATTATAATGACTTCCAGGGAACGATCAAAGTGTAGACTGTTTGATACATTACTCCCATGGAGGAAAGTGCGCATGGTGACTATTGTATACAATCCCGATGCAATTTCTGTGTTTCATCAACACTCTGATAGTCCACACATTACAGATTGCCTCCAGATGTGAATCGGAAACTACTACTGGTCTTCCAGAGAAATATCAAAGAGTAGACTGTTTGAGACATTACTCCCACGGAGAAAAGTGCACATGGTGACTGTTGTATTCGATCCCGATGCAATTTCTGTGTTTCATCAACACCCAGATAGTACACAGATAACACAATGCCTCCAGATGTGCATCTGAAACTACTACTGGTCTTCCAGGGAACGATCAAAGCGTAGACTGTTTGAGACATTACTCACATGGAGGAAAGTGCGCATGGTGACTGTTGTACTCAATCCCGATGCAATTTCTGTGTTTCATCAACACTTTGAAGGTCCACAGATTACAGACTGCCTCCAGATGTTCATCGGAAACTACTACTGGTCTTCCAGGGAATGATCAAAGCGTAGACTGTTTGAAACAATACTCCCATGGAGGAAAGAGCGCATGGTGACTGTTGTATTCAATCCCGATGCAATTTCTGTGTGTCACCAACACTCCGATAGTCCACAGATTACAGAATGCCTCCAGATGATCATCGGAAACTACTACTGGTCTTCCACGGAACGATCAAAGCGTAAACTGTTTGAGACATTACACCCATGGAGGGATGTGCGCATGGTGACTCTTGTATTCAATCCCGATGCAATTTCTGTGTTTCATCAAGACTCTGATAGTCCACAGATTACAGAATGCCTCCAGATGTGCATCGGAAACTATTTTAATGACTTCCAGGGTACGATCAAAGCGTAGACTGTTTGAGACATTACACCCATGGAGGAAAGTGCGCATGGTGACTGTTGTATTCAATCCCGATTCAATTTCTGTGTTTCGTCAACACTCTGATAGTCCACAGATTACAGAATGCCTCCAGATGTGCATCGGAAACTACTACTGGTCTTCCTGGGAACCATCAAAGCGTAGATTGTTTGAGACATTACTGCCATGGAGGAAAGTGCGCATGGTGACTGTTGTATTCAATCCCGATGCAATTTCTGTGTTTCATCAAGACTCTGATAGTCCACAGATTACAGAATGCCTCCAGATGTACATTGGAAAATAATACTGGTCTTCCAGGGAACGATCAAAGCGTAGACGGTTTGAGACATTACTCCCATGGAGAAAATTGCGCATGGTGACTGTTGTTTTCCATCCCGATGCTATTTCTGTTTTTCATCAACACTTTGAAGATCCACAGATTACAGAATGCCTCCAGATGTGCATCGGAAACTACTACTGGTCTTCCAGGGAACCATCAAAGCGTAGACTGTTTGAGACATTACTCCCATGGAGGAAAGTGCACATGGTGACTGTTGTATTCAATCCCGATGCAATTTCTGTGTTTCATCAAGAATCTGATAGTCCACAGATTACAGAATGCCTCCAGATGTTCATAGGAAACTATTTTAATGACTTCCAGGGAACGATCAAAGCGTAGACTGTTTAAGACATTACTCCCACGGAGGATAGTGCGCATGGTGACAGTTGTATTCAATCCCGATGCAATTTCTGTGTTTCATCAACACTTTGAAGGTACACAGATTACAGAATGCCTCTAGATGTGAATCGGAAACTACCACTGGTCTTCCAGGGAACGAACAAAGCGTAGACAGTTTGAGACATTACTCCCATGGAGGAAAGTGCGCATGGTGACTGTTGTATTCCATCCCGATGCAATATCTGTGTTTCATCAACACATTGAAGGTCCACAGATTACAGAATGCCTCCATATGTGCACCGGAAACTACTACGGGTCTTCCAGGGAACGATCAAAGCGTAGACTGTTGAGACAATACTCCCATGGAGGAAAGAGCGCCTGGTGACTGTTGTATTCAATCCCGATGCAATTTCTGTGTTTCATCATCACTCTGATAGTCCACAGATTACAGAATACCTCCAGATGTGAATCGGAAACTACTACTGCTCTTCCAGGGAACCATCAAAGCGTAGACTGTTTGAGACATTACTCCCATGGAGGAAAGTGCGCATGGTGACTGTTGTATTCAATCCCGATGCAATTTCTGTGTTTCACCAACACTCTGATAGTCCACAGATTACAGAATGCCTCCAGATAAGCATCGGAAACTACTACTGGGCCTCCAGGGAACGATCAAAGCGTAGACTGTTTGCGACATTACTCCCATGGCGGAAAGTGGGCATGGTGACTGTTTTATTCAATCCCGATGCAATTTCTGTGTTTCATTAACACTCTGATAGTCCACAGATTACAGAATGCCTCCAGATATGCATCGGAAACTACTACTGGTCTTCCAGGGAACGATCAAAGCGTAAACTGTTTGAGACATTACACCCATGGAGGAATGTGCGATTGGTGATTTTTGTATTCAATCCCGATGCAATTTCTGTGTTTCATCAAGAATCTGATAGTCCACAGATTACAGAATGCCTCCAGATGTGCATAGGAAACTATTTTAATGACTTCCAGGGAACGATCAAAGCGTAGACTGTTTGAGACATTACTCCCATGGAGGAAAGTGCGCATGGTGAATGTTGTTTTCAATCCCGATGCAATTTCTGTGTTTCATCAACACTCTGATAGTCCACACATTACAGAACGCTCCAGATGTGCATCGGAAACTACTACTGGTCTTCCAGGGAACCATCAAAGCGTAGACCGTTTGAGACATTACTCCCATGGAGGAAAGTGCGCATGGTGACTGTTGTATTCGATCCCGATGCAATTTCTGTGTTTCATCAACACTCAGATAGTCCACAGATAAGAGAATGCCTCCAGATGTTCATCGGAAACTACCACTGGTCTTCCAGGGAACGATCAAAGCGTAGACTGTTTGCGACATTACTCCCATGGAGAAAAGTGGGCATGGTGACTGTTGTATTCAACCCCGATGCAATTTCTGTGTCTCATCGACACTCTGATAGTCCACAGATCACAGAATGCCTCCAGATGTGCATCGGAAACTAATACTGGTCTTCCAGGGAACGATCAAAGCGTAAACTGTTTGAGACATTACACCCATGGAGGAATGTGCGCATAGTGACTGTTGTATTCATTCCCGATGCAATTTCTGTGTTTCATCAAGACTCTGATAGTCCACGGATTACAGAATGCCTCCAGATGTGCATCGGAAAATACTACTGGTCTTATAGGGAACGATCAAAGCGTGGACTGTTTGAGACATTACTCCCATGGAGAAGAGTGCGCATGGTGACTGTTGTATTCAATCACGATGCAATTTCTGTGTTTCATCAACACTTTGAACGTCCACAGATTACAGAATGCCTCCAGATGTTCATCGGAAACTACTACTGATCTTCCAGTTAACGATCAAAGCGTAGACAGTTTGAGACATTACTCCCATGGAGGAAAGTGCGCATGGTGACTGTTGTTTTCCATCCCGATGCTATTTCTGTTTTTCTTCAACACTTTGAAGATCCACAGATTACAGAATGCCTCCAGATGTGCATCGGAAACTACTACTGGTCTTCCAGGGAACCATCAAAGCGTAGACTGTTTGAGACATTACTCCCATGGAGGAAAGTGCACATGGTGACTGTTGTATTCAATCCCGATGCAATTTCTGTGTTTCATCAACACTCAGATAGTTCACAGTTTACAGAATGCCTCCAGATGTGCATCGGAAACTACTACTGGTCTTATAGGGAACGATCAAAGCGTAGACTGTTTGCGACATTACTCACATGGAGGAAAGTGGGCATGGTGACTGTTGTATTCAATCCCGATGCAATTTCTGTTTTTCATCAAGACTCTGATAGTCCACAGATTACAGAATGCCTCCAGATGTGCATGGGAAACTACTACTGGTCTTCCAGGGTACGATCGAAGCGTAGACTGTTTGAGACATTACTCCCAAGGAGGATAGTGCGCATGGTGACAGTTGTATTCAATCCCGATGCAATTTCTGTGTTTCATCAACACTTTGAAGGTACACAGATTACAGAATGCCTCCAGATGTGAATCGGAAACTACTACTGGTCTTTCAGGGAACGATCCAAGCGTAGACAGTTTGAGACATTACTCCCATGGAGGAAAGTGCGCATGGTGACTGTTGTATTCCATCCCGATGCAATATCTGTGTTTCGTCAACACATTGAAGGTCCACAGATTACAGAATGCCTCCAGATGTGCATCGGAAACTACTACTGGTCTTCCAGGGAGCGATTAAAGCGTAGACTGTTGAGACAATACTCCCATGGAGGAGAGAGCGCCTTGTGACTGTTGCAACCGATCCTGATGCAATTTCAGTGTTTCACCAACACTCTGATAGTCCACAGATTACAGAATGCCGTGAGATGAGCATCGGAAACTACTACTGGTCTTCCAGGGAACGATCAAAGCGTAGGCTGTTTGTGACATTACTCCCATGGAGGAAAGTGGGCATGGTGACTGGTTTATTCAATCCCGATGCTATTTCTGTGTCTCATTAACACTCTGATAGTCCACAGATTACAGAATGCCTCCAGATATGCATATGGAACTACTACTGGTCTTCCAGGGAACGATCAAAGCGTAGACTGTTTGAGACATTACACCCATGGAGGAATGAACGCATGGTGACTGTTGTATTCAATCCCGATGCAATTTCTGTGTTTCATCAAGAATCTGATAGTCCACAGATTACAGAATGCCTCCAGATGTTCATAGGAAACTATTTTAATGACTTCCAGGGAACGATCAAAGCGTCGACTGTTTGAGAAATTACTCAAATGGAGGAAAGTGCGCATGGTGACTGTTGTATTCGATCCCGATGCAATTTCTGTGTTTCATCAACACTCAGATAGTCCACAGATTAGAGAATGCCTCCAGATGTGCATCGGAAACTACTACTGGTCTTCCAGGGAACGATCAAAGCGTAGACTGTTTGAGACATTACAACCATGGAGGAATGTGCGCATGGCGACTGTTGTATTCAATCCCGATGCAATTTCTGTGTTTCATTAAGACTCTGACAGTCCACAGATTACAGAATGCCTCCAGATGAGCATCGGAAACTATAATAATGACTTCCAGGGAACGATCAAAGCGTAGACTGTTTGAGACATTACTCCCATGGAGGAAAGTGCGCATGGTGACTATTGTATTCAATCCCGATGCAATTTCTGTGTTTCATCAACACTCTGATAGTCCACACATTACAGAATGCCTAAAGATGTGAATCGGAAACTACTACTGGTCTTCCAGAGAAATATCAAAGCGTAGACTGTTTGAGACATTACTCCCATGGAGAAAAGTGCACATGGTGACTGTTGTATTCGATCCCGATGCAATTTCTGTGTTTCATCAACACTCAGATAGTCCGCAGATAACACAATGCCTCCAGATGTGCATCGGAAACTACTACTGGTCTTCCAGGGAACGATCAAAGCGTAGACTGTTTGAGACATTACTCACATGGAGGAAAGTGCGCATGGTGACTGTTGTATTCTATCCCGATGCAATTTCTGTGTTTCATCAACACTTTGAAGGTCCACAGATTACAGACTGCCTCCAGATGTGCATCGGAAAGTACTACTGGTCTTCCAGGGAACGATCAAAGCGTAGACTGTTTGAGACAATACTCCCATGGAGGAAAGAGCGCATGGTGACTGTTATATTCAATCCCGATGCAATTTCTGTGTGTCACCAACACTCCGATAGTCCACAGATTACAGAATGCCTCCAGATGAGCATCGGAAACTACTACTGGTCTTCCAGGGAACGATCAAAAATTAAACTGTTTGAGACATTACACCCATCGAGGAATGTGCGCCTTTTGACTCTTGTATTCAATCCCGATTCAATTTCTGTGTTTCATCAAGACTCTGATAGTCCACAGATTACAGAATGCCTCCAGATGTGCATCGGAAAATACTACTGGTCTTATAGGGAACGATCAAAACGTGGACTGTTTGAGACATTACTCCCATGGAGAAAAGTGCGCATGGTGACTGTTGTATTCAATCACGATGCAATTTCTGTGTTTCACCAACACTTTGAACGTCCACAGATTACAGAATGCCTCCAGATGTTCGTCGGAAACTACTACTGATCTTCCAGTTAACGATCAAAGCGTAGACAGTTTGAGACATTACTCCCATGGAGGAAAGTGCGCATGGTGACTGTTGTTTTCCATCCCGATGCTAATTCTGTTTTTCTTCAACACTTTGAAGATCCACAGATTACAGAATGCCTCCAGATGTGCATCGGAAACTACTACTGGTCTTCCAGGGAACCATCAAAGCGTAGACTGTTTGAGACATTACTCCCATGGAGGAAAGTGCACATGGTGACTGTTGTATTCAATCCCGATGCAATTTCTGTGTTTCATCAACACTCAGATAGTTCACAGTTTACAGAAAGCCTCCAGATGTGCATCGGAAACTACTACTGGTCTTATAGGGAACGATCAAAGCGTAGACTGTTTGCGACATTACTCACATGGAGGAAAGTGGGCATGGTGTCTGTTGTATTCAATCCCGATGCAATTTCTGTTTTTCATCAAGACTCTGATAGTCCACAGATTACAGAATGCCTCCAGATGTGCATGGGAAACTACTACTGGTCTTCCAGGGTACGATCAAAGCGTAGACTGTTTGAGACATTACTCCCAAGGAGGATAGTGCGCATGGTGACAGTTGTATTCAATCCCGATGCAATTTCTGTGTTTCATCAACACTTTGAAGGTACACAGATTACAGAATGCCTCCAGATGTGAATCGGAAACTACTACTGGTCTTCCAGGGAACGATCAAAGCGTAGTCAGTTTGAGACATTACTCCCATGGAGGAAAGTGCGCATGGTGACTGTTGTATTCCATCCCGATGCAATATCTGTGTTTCATCAACACATTGAAGGTCCACAGATTACAGAATGCCTCCAGATGTGCATCGGAAACTACTACTGGTCTTCCAGGGAACGATTAAAGCGTAGACTGTTGAGACAATACTCCCATGGAGGAAAGAGCGCCTTGTGACTGTTGTATTCGATCCTGATGCAATTTCTGTGTTTCACCAACACTCTGATAGTCCACAGATTACAGAATGCCGCCAGATGAGCATCGGAAACTACTACTGGTCTTCCAGGGAACGATCAAAGCGTAGGCTGTTTGCGACATTACTCCCATGGAGGAAAGTGGGCATGGTGACTGGTTTATTCAATCCCGATGCTATTTCTGTATTTCATTAACACTCTGATAGTCCACAGATTACAGAATGCCTCCAGATATGCATCGGGAACTACTACTGGTCTTCCAGGGAACGATCAAAGCGTAAACTGTTTGAGACATTACACCCATGGAGGAATGAGCGCATGGTGACTGTTGTATTCAATTCCGATGCAATTTCTGTGTTTCATCAAGAGTCTGATAGTCCACAGATTACAGAATGCCTCCAGATGTTCATAGGAAACTATTTTAATGACTTCCAGGGAACGATCAAAGCGTCGACTGTTTGAGAAATTACTCACATGGAAGAAAGTGCGCATGGTGACTGTTGTATTCGATCCCGATGCAATTTCTGTGTTTCATCAACACTCAGATAGTCCACAGATTAGAGAATGCCTCCAGATGTGCATCGGAAACTACTACTGGTCTTCCAGGGAACGATCAAAGCGTAGACTGTTTGCGACATTTCTCCCATGGAGGATAGTGGGCATGGTGACTGTTGTATTCAATCCCGATGCAATTTCTGTGTTTCATCAACACTTTGAAGGTCCACAGATTACAGACTGCCTCCAGATGTGCATCGGAAACTACTACTGGTCTTCCAGGGAATGATCAAAGCGTAGACTGTTTGAGACAATACTCCCATGGAGGAAAGAGCGCATGGTGACTGTTGTATTCAATCCCGATGCAATTTCTGTGTGTCACCAACACTCCGATAGTCCACAGATTACAGAATGCCTCCAGATGGGCATCGGAAACTACTACTGGTCTTCCACGGATCGATCAAAGCGTAAACTGTTTGAGACATTACACCCATTTAGGAATGTGCGCATGGTGACTCTTGTATTCAATCCCGATGCAATTTCTGTGTTTCATCAAGACTCTGATAGTCCACAGATTACAGAATGCCTCCAGATGTGCATCGGAAACTATTTTAATGACTTCCAGGGTACGATCAAAGCGTAGACTGTTTGAGACATTACACCCATGGAGGAAAGTGCGCATGGTGACTGTTGTATTCAATCCCGATTCAATTTCTGTGTTTCGTCAACACTCTGATAGTCCACAGATTACAGAATGCCTCCAGATGTGCATCGGAAACTACTACTGGTCTTCCTATGAACCATCAAAGCGTAGACTGTTTGAGACATTACTGCCATGGAGGAAAATGCGCATGGTGACTGTTGTATTCAATCGCAATGCAATTTCTGTGTTTCATCAAGACTCTGATAGTCCACACATTACAGAATGCCTCCAGATGTGAATCGGAAACTACTACTGGTCTTCCAGAGAAATATCAAAGCGTAGACTGTTTGAGACATTACTCCCATGGAGAAAAGTGCACATGGTGACTGTTGTTTTCCATCCCGATGCTAATTCTGTTTTTCTTCAACACTTTGAAGATCCACAGATTACAGAATGCCTCCAGATGTGCATCGGAAACTACTACTGGTCTTCCAGGGAACCATCAAAGCATAGACTGTTTGTGACATTACTCCCATGGAGGAAAGTGCACATGGTGACTGTTGTATTCAATCCCGATGCAATTTCTGTGTTTCATCAACACTCAGATAGTTCACAGTTTACAGAATGCCTCCAGATGTGCATCGGAAACTACTACTGGTCTTATAGGGAACGATCAAAGCGTAGACTGTTTGAGACATTACTCACATGGAGGAAAGTGGGCATGGTGACTGTTGTATTCAATCCCGATGCAATGTCTGTTTTTCATCAAGACTCTGATAGTCCACAGATTACAGAATGCCTCCAGATGTGCATGGGAAACTACTACTGGTCTTCCAGGGTACGATCAAAGCGTAGACTATTTGAGACATTACTCCCAAGGAGGATAGTGCGCATGGTGACAGTTGTATTCAATCCCGATGCAATTTCTGTGTTTCATCAACACTTTGAAGGTACACAGATTACAGAATGATTCCAGATGTGAATCGGAAACTACTACTGGTCTTCCAGGGAACGATCAAAGCGTAGACAGTTTGAGACATTACTCCCATGGCGGAAAGTGCGCATGGTGACTGTTGTATTCCATCCCGATGCAATATCTGTGTTTCATCAACACATTGAAGGTCCACAGATTACAGAATGCCTCCAGATGTGCTTCGGAAACTATTACTGGACTTCCAGGGAACGATTAAAGCGTAGACTGTTGAGACAATACTCCCATGGAGGAAAGAGCGCCTTGTGACTGTTGTATTCGATCCTGATCCAATTTCTGTGTTTCACCAACACTCTGATAGTCCACAGATTACAGAATGCCGCCAGATGAGCATCGGAAACTACTACTGGTCTTCCAGGGAACGATCAAAGCGTAGGCTGTTTGCGACATTACTCCCATGGAGGAAAGTGGGCATGGTGACTGGTTTATTCAATCCCGATGCTATTTCTGTATTTCATTAACACTCTGATAGTCCACAGATTACAGAATGCCTCCAGATATGCATCGGGAACTACTACTGGTCTTCCAGGGAACGATCAAAGCGTAAACTGTTTGAGACATTACACCCATGGAGGAATGAGCGCATGGTGACTGTTGTATTCAATTCCGATGCAATTTTTGTGTTTCATCAAGAATCTGATAGTCCACAGATTACAGAATGCCTCCAGATGTGCATAGGAAACTATTTTAATGACTTCCAGGGAACGATCAAAGCGTCGACTGTTTGAGACATTACTCCAATGGAGGAAAGTGCGCACGGTGACTGTTGTTTTCACCCCGATGCAATTTCTGTGTTTCATCAACACTCTGATATTCCACAGATTACAGAATGCCTCCAGATAGGCATCGGAAACTACTACTGGTCTTCCAGGGAACGATCAAAGCGTAAACTGTTTGAGACATTACAAATATGGAGGAATGTGCGCATGGTGACTGATGTATTCAATCCCAATGCAATTTCTGTGTTTCATCAAGAATCTGATAGTCCACAGATTACAGAATGCCTCCAGATGTGCATAGGAAACTGTTTTAATGACTTCCAGGGAACGATCAAAGCGTAGACTGTTTGAGACATTACTCCCATGGAGGAAAGTGCGCATGGTGACCCTTGTATTCAATCCCGATGCAATTTCTGTGTTTCACCAACACTCTGATAGTCCACAGATTACAGAATGCCTCCAGATGAGCATCGGAAACTACTACTGGTCTTCCAGGGAACGATCAAAGCGTAGACTGTTTGCGAGATTACTCCCATGGGGGAAAGTGTGCATGGTGACTGTTTTATTCAATCCCGATGCAATTTCTGTGTTTCATTAACACTCTGATAGGCCACAGATTACAGAATGCCTCCAGATATGCATCGGAAACTACTACTGGTCTTCCAGGGAACTATCAAAGCGTAAACTGTTTGAGACATTACACCCATGGAGGAATGTGCGCATGGTGATTTTTGTATTCAAACCCGATGCAATTTCTGTGTTTCATCAAGAATCTGATAGTCCACAGATTACAGAATGCCTCCAGATGTGCATAGGAAACTATTTTAATGACTTCCAGGTAACGATCAAAGCGTAGACTGTTTGAGACATTACTCCCATGGAGGAAAGTGCGCATGGTAACTGTTGTTTTCAATCCCGATGCAATTTCTGTGTTTCATCAACACTCTGATAGTCCACACATTACAGAACGCTCCAGATGTGCATCGGAAACTACTACTGGTCTTCCAGGGAACCATCAAAGCGTAGACCGTTTGAGACATTACTCCCATGGAGGAAAGTGCGCATGGTGACTGTTGTATTCGATCCCGATGCAATTTCTGTGTTTCATCAACACTCAGATGGTCCACAGATTAGAGAATGCCTCCAGATGTTCATCGGAAACTACTACTGGTCTTCCAGGGAACGATCAAAGCGTAGACTGTTTGCGACATTACTCCCATGGAGAAAAGTGCGCATGGTGACTGTTGTATTCAATCACGATGCAATTTCTGTGTTTCATCAACACTTTGAACGTCCACAGATTACAGAATGCCTCCAGATGTTCATCGGAAACTACTACCTTTCTTCCAGTTAACGATCAAAGCGTAGACAGTTGGAGACATTACTCCCATGGAGGAAAGTGCGCATGGTGACTGTTGTATTCAACCCCGATGCAATTTCTGTGTCTCATCAACACTCTGATAGTCCACAGATCACAGAATGCCTCCAGATGTGCATCGGTAACTAATACTGGTCTTCCAGGGACCGATCAAAGCGTAAACTGTTTGAGACATTACACCCATTGAGGAATGTGCGCATGGTGACTGTTGTATTCATTCCCGATGCAATTTCTGTGTTTCATCAAGACTCTGATAGTCCACAGATTACAGAATGCCTCCAGATGTGCATCGGAAAATACTACTGGTCTTATAGGGAACGATCAAAGCGTGGACTGTTTGAGACATTACTCCCATGGAGAAAAGTGCGCATGGTGACTGTTGTATTCAATCACGATGCAATTTCTGTGTTTCATCAACACTTTGAACGTCCACAGATTACAGAATGCCTCCAGATGTTCATCGGAAACTACTACCTTTCTTCCAGTTAACGATCAAAGCGTAGACAGTTGGAGACATTACTCCCATGGAGGAAAGTGCGCATGGTGACTGTTGTTTTCCATCCCGATGCTATTTCTGTTTTTCATCAACACTTTGAAGATCCACAGATTACAGAATGCCTCCAGATGTGCATCGGAAACTACTACTGGTCTTCCAGGGAACCATCAAAGCGTAGACTGTTTGAGACATTACAACCCATGGAGGAAAGAGCACATGGTGACTGTTGTATTCAATCCCGATGCAATTTCTGTGTTTCATCAACACTCAGATAGTTCACAGTTTACAGAATGCCTTCAGATGTGCATCGGAAACTACTACTGGTCTTATAGGGAACGATCAAAGCGTAGACTGTTTGCGACATTACTCACATGGAGGAATGTGGGCATGGTGACTGTTGTATTCAATCCCGATGCAATTTCTGTTTTTCATCAAGACTCTGATAGTCCACAGATTACAGAATGCCTCCAGATGTGCATGGGAAACTACTACTGGTCTTCCAGGGTACGATCAAAGCGTAGACTGTTTGAGACATTACTCCCACGGAGGATAGTGCGCATGGTGAGAGTTGTATTCAATCCCGATGCAATTACTGTGTTTCATCAACACTTTGATGGTACACAGATTGCAGAATGCCTCCAGATATGAATCGGAAACTACTACTGGTCTTCCAGGGAACGATCAAAGCGTAGACAGTTTGAGACACTACTCCCATGGAGGAAAGTGCGCATGGTGACTGTTGTATTCAATCCCGATGCAATATCTGTGTTTCATCAACACATTGAAGGTCCACAGATTACAGAATGCCTCCAGATGTGCATCGGAAACTACTACTGGTCTTCCAGGGAACGATTAAAGCGTAGACTGTTGAGACAATACTCCCATGGAGTAAAGTGGGCATGGTGACTGGTTTATTCAATCCCGATGCAATTTCTGTGTTTCATTAACACTCTGATAGTCCACAGATTACAGAATGCCTCCAGATATGCATCGGGAACTACTACTGGTCTTCCAGGGAACGATCAAAGCGTAAACTGTTTGAGACATTACACCAGTGGAGGAATGTGCGCATGGTGAGTGTTGTATTCAATCCCGATTCAATTTCTGTGTTTCATCAAGAATCTGATAGTCCACAGATTACAGAATGCCTCCAGATGTTCATAGGAAACTATTTTAATGACTTCCAGGGAACGATCAAAGCGTCGACTGTTTGAGAAATTACTCACATGGAGGAAAGTGCGCATGGTGACTGTTGTATTCGATCCCGATGCAATTTCTGTGTTTCATCAACACTCAGATAGTCCACAGATTAGAGAATGCCTCCAGATGTGCATCGGAAACTACTACTGGTCTTCCAGGGAACGATCAAAGCGTAGACTGTTTGCGACATTTCTCCCATGGAGGATAGTGGGCATGGTGACTGTTGTATTCAACCCCGATGCAATTTCTGTGTCTCATCAACACTCTGATAGTCCACAGATCACAGAATGCCTCTAGATGTGCATCGGAAACTACTACTGGTCTTCCAGGGTACGATCAAAGCGTAGACTGTTTGAGACATTACAACCATGGAGGAATGTGCGCATGGCGACTGTTGTATTCAATCCCGATGCAATTTCTGTGTTTCATTAAGACTCTGATCGTCCACAGATTACAGAATGCCTCCAGATGTGCATCGGAAACTATTATAATGACTTCCAGGGAACGATCAAAGCGTAGACTGTTTGAGACATTACTCCCATGGAGGAAAGTGCGCATGGTGACTATTGTATACAATCCCGATGCAATTTCTGTGTTTCATCAACACTCTGATAGTCCACACATTACAGAATGCCTCCAGATGTGAATCGGAAACTACTACTGGTCTTCCAGAGAAATATCAAAGCGTAGACTGTTTGAGACATTACTCCCACGGAGAAAAGTGCACCTGGTGACTGTTGTATTCGATCCCGATGCAATTTCTGTGTTTCATCAACACTCAGATAGTCCACAGATTAGAGAATGCCTCCAGATGTGCATCGGAAACTACTACTGGTCTTCCAGGGAACGATCAAAGCGTAGACTGTTTGCGACATTTCTCCCATGGAGGATAGTGGGCATGGTGACTGTTGTATTCAACCCCGATGCATTTTCTGTGTTTCATTAAGACTCTGATAGTCCACAGATTACAGAATGCCTCCAGATGTGCATCGGAAACTATTATAATGACTTCCAGGGAACGATCAAAGCGTAGACTGTTTGAGACATTACTCCCATGGAGGAAAGTGCGCATGGTGACTATTGTATTCAATCCCGATGCAATTTCTGTGTTTCATCAACACTCTAATAGTCCACACATTACAGAATGCCTCCAGATGTGAATCGGAAACTACTACTGGTCTTCCAGAGAAATATCAAAGCGTAGACAGTTTGAGACATTACTCCCACGGAGAAAAGTGCACATGGTGACTGTTGTATTCGATCCCGATGCAATTTCTGTGTATCATCAACACTCAAATAGTACACAGATAACACAATGCCTCCAGATGTGCATCGGAAACTACTACTGGTCTTCCAGGGAACGATCAAAGCGTAGACTGTTTGAGACATTACTCACATGGAGGAAAGTGCGCATGGTGACTGTTGTACTCAATCCCGATGCAATTTCTGTGTTTCATCAACACTTTGAAGGTCCACAGATTACAGACTGCCTCCAGATGTGCATCGGAAACTACTACTGGTCTTCCAGAGAATGATCAAAGCGTAGACTGTTTGAGACAATACTCCCATGGAGGAAAGAGCGCATGGTGACTGTTGTATTCAATCCCGATGCAATTTCTGTGTGTCACCAACACTCCGATAGTCCACAGATTACAGAATGCCTCCAGATGAGCATCGGAAACTACTACTGGTCTTCCACGGAACGATCAAAGCGTAAACTGTTTGAGACATTACACCCATTTAGGAATGTGCGCATGGTGACTCTTGTATTCAATCCCGATGCAATTTCTGTGTTTCATCAAGACTCTGATAGTCCACAGATTACAGAATGCCTCCAGATGTGCATCGGAAACTATTTTAATGACTTCCAGGGTACGATCAAAGCGTAGACTGTTTGAGACAGTACACCCATGGAGGAAAGTGCGCATGGTGACTGTTGTATTCAATCCCGATTCTATTTCTGTGTTTCGTCAACACTCTGATAGTCCACAGATTACAGAATGCCTCCAGATGTGCATCGGAAACAACTACTGGTCTTCCTGGGAACCATCAAAGCGTAGACTGTTTGAGACATTACTGCCATGGAGGAAAGTGCGCATGGTGACTGTTGTATTCAATCCCAATGCAATTTCTGTGTTTCATCAAGACTCCGATAGTCCACACATTACAGAATGCCTCCAGATGTGAATCGGAAACTACTACTGGTCTTCCAGAGAAATATCAAAGCGTAGACTGTTTGAGACATTACTCCCATGGAGAAAAGTGCACATGGTGACTGTTGTATTCGATCCCGATGCAATTTCTGTGTTTCATCAACACTCAGATAGTCCACAGATAACACAATGCCTCCAGATGTGCATCGGAAACTACTACTGGTCTTCCAGGGAACGATCTAAGCGTAGACTGTTTGAGACATTACTCACATGGAGGAAAGTGCGCATGGTGACTGTTGTATTCTATCCCGATGCAATTTCTGTGTTTCATCAACACTTTGAAGGTCCACAGATTACAGACTGCCTCCAGATGTGCATCGGAAGGTACTACTGGTCTTCCAGGGAACGATCAAAGCGTAGACAGTTTGAGACATTACTCCCATGGAGGAAAGTGCGCATGGTGACTGTTGTATTCAATCCCGATGCAAATTCAGTGTTTCATCAAAACTTTGAAGGTACACGGATTACAGAATGCCTCCAGATGTGCATCGGGAACAACTACTGGTCATCCAGGGAACGATCAAAGCCTGGACTGTTTGAGACAATACTCCCATGGATTAAAGAGCGCATGGTGACTGTTGTATTCAATCCCGATGCAATATCTGTGTTTCATCAAGGCTCTGATAGTCCACAGATTACAGAATGCCTCCAGATGTGCATCGAAAACTATTATAATGACATCCAGGGAACGATCAAAGCGTACACTGTTTGAGATATTACTCCCATGGAGGAAAGTGGGCATGGTGACTGTTGTATTCAACCCCGTGCAATTTCTGTGTTTCTTCAACACTCTGATAGTCCACAGATTACAGTATGACTCCAGATGTGCATCGGAAACTGCTACTGGTCTTCCAGGGAACGATCAAAGCGTAGACTGTTTGAGACATTACTCACATTGACGAAAGTGCGCATGGTGACTGTTGTATTCATCCCGATGCAATTTCTGTGTTCATCAACACTTTGAAGGTCCACAAATTACAGAATGCCTCCAGATGTGCATCGGAAACTACTACTTGTCATCCAGGGAACGATCAAACCGTAGACAGTTTGAGACATTACTCCCATGGAGGAAAGTGCGCATGATGACTGTTGTATTCCATCCCGATGCTATTTCAGTGTTTCATCAACACTTTGAGGGTCCACAGATTACAGCATGACTCCAGATGTGCATCGGAAACTACTACCGGTCTTGCAGGGAACGATCAAAGCGTAGACAGTTTGCGACATTACTCCCATGGAGGAAAGTGGGCATGGTGACTGTTGTATTCAATCCCGATGCAATTTCTGTGTTTCATCAACACTCTGATAGTCCACAGATAACAGAATGACTCCAGATGTGAATCGGAAACTACTACTGGTCTTCCAGTGTACGATCAAAGCGTAGACTGTTTTCGACATTACTCCCATGGAGGAAAGCGGGCATGGTGACTGTTGTATTCAATCCCGATGCAATTTCTGTGTTTCATCAACACTCTGATAGTCCACAGATTAGGGAATGCCTCCAGATGTGCATTGGAAACTACTACTGGTCTTCCAGGGTACGATCAAAGCGTAGACTGTTTGAGACATTACTCCCATGGAGGAATGTGCGCATGGTGACTGTTGTATTCAATCCCGATGCAATTTCTGTGTTTCTTCAAGACTCTGATAGTCCACAGATTATAGAATGCCTCCAGATGTGCATTGGAAAATAATACTGGTATTCCAGGGAACGATCAAAGCGTAGACGGTTTGAGACATTACTCCCATGGAGAAAAGTGCGCATGGTGACTGTTGTATTCAATCACGATGCAATTTCTGTGTTTCATCGACAATTTGAAGGTCCACAGATTACCGAATGCCTCCAGATGTTTATCGGAAACTACTACTGGTCTTCCAGTTAACGATCAAAGCGTAGACAGTTTGAGACATTACTCCCATGGAGGAAAGTGGGCATGGTGACTGTTGTGTTCAATCACGATGCAATTTCTGTGTTTCATCAACACTCTGATAGTCCACACATTACAGAATGCCTCCAGATGTGCATCGGAAACTACTACTGGTCTTCCAGGGAACGATCAAAGCGTAGACAGTTTGAGACATTACTCCCATGGAGGAAAGTGCGCATGGTGACTGTTGTATTCAATCCCGATGCAATTTCTGTGTTTCATCAACACTTTGAAGGTACACAGATTACAGAATGCATCCAGATGTGCATCGGGAACAACTACTGGTCATCCAGGGAACGATCAAACGTGGACTGTTTGAGGCAATACTCCCATGGATTAAAGAGCGCATGGTGACTGTTGTATTTAATCCCGATGCAATTTCTGTGTTTCATCAAGACTCTGATAGTCCACAGATTGCAGAATGCCTCCAGATGTGCATCGGAAACTATTATAATGACTTCCAGGGAACGATCAAAGCGTACACAGTTTGAGATATTACTCCCATGGAGGAAAGTGCGCATGGTGACTATTGTATTCATTCCCGATGTAATTTCTGTGTTTCATCAACATTCTGATAGTCCACATATTACAGAACGCCTCCAGATGTGAATCGGAAACTACTACTGGTCTTCCAGGGAAATATCAAAGCGTAGACTGTTTGAGACATTACTCCCATGGAGGAAAGTGGGCATGGTGACTGTTGTATTCAGTGCCGATGCAATTTCTGTGTTTCATCAACACTCTGATAGTCCACACATTACAGAATGCCTCAAGATGTGAATCGGAAACTACTACTGGACTTCCAGGGAAATATCAAAGCGTAGACTGTTTGAGACATTACAACATGGAGGAAAGTGCACATGGTGACTGTTGTATTCGATCCCGATGCAATTTCTGTGTTTCATCAACACTCTGATAGTCTACAGATTACAAAATGACTCCAGATGTGCATCGGAAACTACTACTGGTCTTCCAGGGAACGATCAAAGCTTAGACTGTTTGAGACATTACTCACATGGAGGAAAGTGCGCATGGTGACTCTTGTATTCAATCCCGATGCAATTTCTGTGTTACATCAACACTTTGAACGTCCACAGATTACAGAATGCCTCCAGATGTGCATCGGAAACTACTATTGGTCTTCCAGGGAACGATCAAAGCGTAGACAGTTTGCGACAATACTCAAATTAAGGAGAGTGGGCATGGTGACTGTTGTATTCAATCCCAATGCAATTTCTGTGTTTCATCAACACTCTGATAGTCCACAGATTACAGAATGCCTCCAGATGTGTATCGGAAACTACTAGTGGTCTTCCAGAGAACGATCAAAGCGTAAACTGTTTGAGATATTACACCCATTTAGGAAAGTGCGCGTGGTGACTGTTGTATTCAATCACGATGCAATTTTTGTGTTTCATCAACACTCTGATAGTCCACAGGTAACAGAATGCCTCCAGATGTGAATCGGAAACTACTACTGGTCTTCCAGTGTACGATCAAAGCGTAGACTGTTTTCGACATTACTCCCATGGAGGAAAGCGGGCATGGTGACTGTTGTATTCAATCCCGATGCAATTTCTGTGTTTCATCAACACTCTGATAGTCCACAGATTAGGGAATGCCTCCAGATGTGCATCGGAAACTACTACTGGTCTTCCAGGGTACGATCAAAGCGTAGACTGTTTGAGACATTACTCCCATGGAGGAATGTGCGTATGGTGACTGTTGTATTCAATCCCGATGCAATTTCTGTGTTTCATCAAGACTCTGATAGTCCACAGATTACAGAATGCTTCCAGATGTGCATCGGAAACTATTATAATGACTTCCAGGGAACGATCAAAACGTAGACGGTTTGAGACATTACTCCCATGGAGAAAAGTGCGCATGGTGACTGTTGTATTCAATCACGATGCAATTTCTGTGTTTCATCGACAATTTGAAGGTCCACAGATTACCGAATGCCTCCAGATGTTTATCGGAAACTATTACTGGTCTTCCAGTTAACGATCAAAGCGTAGGCAGTTTGAGACATTACTCCCATGGAGGAAAGTGGGCATGGTGACTGTTGTATTCAATCACGATGCAATTTCTGTGTTTCATCAACACTCTGATAGTCCACACATTACAGAATGCCTCCAGATGTGCATCGGAAACTACTACTGGTCTTCCAGGGAACGATCAAAGCGTAGACAGTTTGAGACATTACTCCCATGGAGGAAAGTGCGCATGGTGACTGTTGTATTCAATCCCGATGCAATTTCTGTGTTTCATCAACACTTTGAAGGTACACAGATTACAGAATGCCTCCAGATGTGCATCGGGAACAACTACTGGTCATCCAGGGAACGATCAAACGTGGACTGTTTGAGACAATACTCCCATGGATTAAAGAGCGCATGGTGACTGTTGTATTTAATCCCGATGCTATTTCTGTGTTTCATCAAGACTCTGATAGTCCACAGATTACAGAATGCCTCCAGATGTGCATCGGAAACTATTATAATGACTTCCAGGGAACGATCAAAGCGTACACAGTTTGAGATATTACTCCCATGGAGGAAAGTGCGCATGGTGACTATTGTATTCATTCCCGATGTAATTTCTGTGTTTCATCAACATTCTGATAGTCCACACATTACAGAACGCCTCCAGATGTGAATCGGAAACTACTACTGGTCTTCCAGGGAAATATCAAAGCGTAGACTGTTTGAGACATTACTCCCATGGAGGAAAGTGGGCATGGTGACTGTTGTATTCAATGCCGATGCAATTTCTGTGTTTCATCAACACTCTGATAGTCCACACATTACAGAATGCCTCAAGATGTGAATCGGAAACTACTACTGGACTTCCAGGGAAATATCAAAGCGTAGACTGTTTGAGACATTACAACATGGAGGAAAGTGCACATGGTGACTGTTGAATTCGATCCCGATGCAATTTCTGTGATTCATCAACACTCTGATAGTCTACAGATTACAAAATGACTCCAGATGTGCATCGGAAACTACTACTGGTCTTCCAGGGAACGATCAAAGCGTAGACTGTTTGAGACATTACTTCATGGAGAAAACTGCGCATGGTGACTATTGTATTCAATGACGATGCAATTTCTGTGTGTCATCAACACATTGAAGGTCCACAGATTACAGAATACCTCCTGATGTGCATCGGAATATACTACTGGTCTTCCAGGGAGCGATCAAAGCGTAGACCGTTTGAGACATTACTCCCATGGAGGTAAGTGCTTATGGCGACTGTTGTATCCCATCCCGATGCAATTTCTGTGTTTCATCAACACATTGAAGGTCCACAGATTACAGAATATCTCCAGATGTGAATCGGAAACTACTACTGGTCTTCCTGGGAAACATCAAAGCGTAGACTATTTGAGACATTACTCCCATGGAGGAAAGTGCGCACAGTGACTGTTGTATTCAATCCCGATGCAATTTCTGTGTTTCATCAAGACTCTGATAGTCCACAGATTACAGAATGCCTCCAGATGTGCATCGGAATATACTACTGGTCTTCCAGGGAACGATCAAAGCGTAGACTGTTTGAGACATTACTCCCATGGAGAAAACTGCGCATGGTGACCGTTGTATTCAATGACGATGCAATTTCTGTGCTTCATCAACACTTTGAAGGTACACAGATTACAGAATGCTTCAAGATGTGCATCGGAAACTACTACTCGTCTTCCAGTTAACGATCAAAGCGTATACAGTTTGAGACATTACTCCCATTGAGGTCAGTGCGCATGGTGACTGCTGTATTCCATCCCGATGCAATTTCTGTGTGTCATCAACACATTGAAGGTCCACAGATTACAGAATGCCTCCAGATGTGCATCGGAAACTACTACTGGTCTTCCAGGGAACGATCAAAGCGTAGACAGTTTGAGACATTACTCCCATGGAGGAAAGTGCGCATGGTGACTGTTGTATTCAATCCCGATGCAATTTCTGTGTTTCATCAACACTTTGAAGGTACACAGATTACAGAATGCCTCCAGATGTGCATCGGAAACAACTACTGGTCACCCAGGGAACGATCAAATCGTGGACTGTTTGAGACAATACTCCCATGGATTAAAGAGCGCATGGTGACTGTTGTATTCAATCCCGATGCAATTTCTGTGTTTCATCACGACTCTGATAGTCAACAGATTACAGAATGCCTCCAGAGGTGCATCGGAAACTATTATAATGACTTCCAGGGAACGATCAAAGCGTACACTGTTTGAGATATTACTCCCATGGAGGAAAGTGCGCATGGTGACTATTGTACTCATTCCCGATGTAATTTCTGTGTTTCATCAACATTCTGATAGTCCACACATTACAGAACGCCTCCAGATGTGAATCGGAAACTACTACTGGTCTTCCAGGGAAATATCAAAGCGTAGACTGTTTGAGACATTACTCCCATGGAGGAAAGTGGGCATGGTGACTGTTGTATTCAACCCCGATGCAGTTTCTGTGTTTCTTCAACACTCTGATAGTCCACAGATTACAGAATGACCCCAGATGTGCAGCGGAAACTACTACTGGTCTTCCAGGGAACGATCAAAGCGTAGACTGTTTGAGACATTACTCACATGGAGGAAATTGCGCATGGTGACTGTTGTATTCAATCCCGATGCAATTTCTGTGTTCATCAACACTTTGAATGTCCACAGATCACAGAATGCCTCCAGATGTGCATCGGAAACTACTACTTGTCTTCCAGGGAACGATCAAAGCGTAGACAGTTTGAGACATTACTCCCATGGAGGAAAGTGCGCATGGTGACTGTTGTATTCCATCCCGATGCAATTTCAGTGTTTCATCAACACTTTGAAGGTCCACAGATTACAGCATGACTCCAGATGTGCATCGGAAACTACTACTGGTCTAGCAGGGAACGATCAAAGCGTAGACAGTTTGCGACATTACTCCCATGGAGGAAAGTGGGCATGGTGACTTTTGTATTCAATCGCGATGATAATTCTGTGTTTCATCAACACTCTGATAGTCCACAGATTACAGAATGCCTCTAGATGTGCATCGGAAACTACTACATGTCTTCCAGAGAACGATCAAAACGTAAACTGTTTGAGACATTATACCCATGGAGGAAAGTGCTCATGGTGACTGTTGTATTCAATCCCGATGCAATTTCTGTGTTTCATCAAGACTCTGATAGTCCACAGATTACAGAATACCTCCAGATGTGCATCCGAAACTACTACTGGTCTTCCAGGGAACGATCAAAGCGTAGACTGTTTGAGACATTACTCCCATGGAGGAAAGTGCGCATGGTGACTGTTGTATTCAATCACGATGCAATTTCTGTGTTTCATCAACACTCTGATAGTAAACAGATTACAGAATGCCTCCAGATGTGCATCGGAAACTACAACTGGTCTTCCAGGAAACGATCAAAGCGTAGACTGTTTGAGACATTACTCCCATCGAGGATACTGCGCATGGTGACTGTTGTATTCAATCCCGATGCAATTTCTGTGTTTCATCAACACTTTGAAGGTCCACAGATTACAGAATGCCTCCAGATGTGCATCGGAAACTACTACTGGTCTTCCAGGGAACGATCAAAGCGTAGACAGTTTGAGACATTACTCCCATGGAGGAAAGTGCGCATGGTGACTGTTGTATTCCATCCCGATGCAATTTCTATGTTTCATCAACTCATTGAATGTCCACAGATTACAGAATGCCTCCAGATGTGAATCGGAAACTACTACTAGACTTCCAGGGAACCATCAAAGCGTAGACTGTTTGAGACATTACTCCCATGGAGAAAACTGCGCATGCTGACCGTTGTATTCAATGACGATGCAATGTCTGTGCTTCATCAACACTTTGAAGGTCCACAGATTACAGAATGCTTCAAGATGTGCATCGGAAACTACTACTGGTCTTCCAGTTAACGATCAATGCGTAGACAGTTTGAGACATTACTCCCATTGAGGAAAGTGCGCATGGTGACTGCTGTATTCCATCCCGATGCAATTTCTGTGTGTCATCAACACATTGAAGGTCCACAGATTACAGAATGCCTCCAGATGTGCATCGGAAACTACTACTGGTCTTCCAGGGAACGATCAAAGCGTAGACAGTTTGCGACATTACTGCCATGGAGGAAAGTGGGCATGGTGACTGTAGTATTCAATCCCGATGCAATTTCTGTGTTTCATCAACACTCTGATAGTCCACAGATTACAGAATGCCTCCAGATGTGTATCGGAAACTACTACTGGTCTTCCAGAGAACGATCAAAGCGTAAACTGTTTGAGATATTACACCCATTATGGAAAGTGCGCGTGGTGACTGTTGTATTCAATCCCGATGCAATATCTGTGTTTCATCAACACTCTGATAGTCCACAGATTACAGAATGCCCCCGGATGTGCATCGGAAACTACTACTGGTCTTCCACGGAACGATCAAATCTTATACTGTGTGAGACATTACTCCCATGGAGGAAAGAGCGCATGGTGACTGTTGTATTCAATCGCGACGATAATTCTGTGTTTCATCAACACTCTGATAGTCCACAGATTACAGAATGCCTCTAGATGTGCATCGGAAACTACTACATGTCTTCCAGAGAACGATCAAAACGTAAACTGTTTGAGACATTATACGCATGGAGGAAAGTGCTCATGGTGACTGTTGTATTCAATCCCGATGCAATTTCTGTGTTTCATCAAGACTCTGCTAGTCCACAGATTACAGAATACCTCCAGATGTGCATCCGAAACTACTACTGGTCTTCCAGGGAACGATCAAGGCGTAGACTGTTTGAGACATTACTCCCATGGAGGAAAGTGCGCATGGTTACTGTTGTATTCAATCACGATGCAATTTCTGTGTTTCATCAACACTCTGATAGTAAACAGATTACAGAATGCCTCCAGATGTGCATCGGAAACTACAACTGGTCTTCCAGGAAACGATCAAAGCGTAGACTGTTTGAGACATTACTCCCATCGAGGATACTGCGCATGGTGACTGTTGTATTCAATCCCGATGCAATTTCTGTGTTTCATCAACACTTTGAAGGTCCACAGATTACAGAATGCCTCCAGATGTGCATCGGAAACTACTACTGGTCTTCCAGGGAACGATCAAAGCGTAGACAGTTTGAGACATTACTCCCATGGAGGAAAGTGCGCATGGTGACTGTTGTATTCCATCCCGATGCAATTTCTATGTTTCATCAACACACTGAGGGTCCACAGATTACAGAATGCCTCCAGATGTGAATCGGAAACTACTACTAGACTTCCAGGGAACCATCAAAGCGTAGACTGTTTGAGACATTACTCCCATGGAGAAAACTGCGCATGCTGACCGTTGTATTCAATGACGATGCAATGTCTGTGCTTCATCAACACTTTGAAGGTCCACAGATTACAGAATGCCTCCAGATGTGCATCGGAAACTACTACGGGTCTTCCAGGGACCATCAAAGCGTAGACCCTTTGAGACATTACTCCCATGGAGAATAGTGCGCATGGTGACTGTTGTATTCAATCGCGATGCAATTTCTGAGTTTCATCAAGACTCTGATAGTCCACAGATTACAGAATGCCTCCAGATGTGCATTGGAAAATAATACTGGTCTTCCAGGGAACGATCAAAGCGTAGACGGTTTGAGACATTACTCCATGGAGAAAAGTGCGCATGGTGACTGTTGTATTCAATCTCGATGCAATTTCTGTGTTTCATCGACAATTTGAAGGTCCACAGATTACCGAATGCCTCCAGATGTTTATCGGAAACTACTACTGGTCTTCGAGTTAACGATCAAAGCGTAGGCAGTTTGAGACATTACTCCCATGGAGGAAAGTGTGCATGGTGACTGTTGTATTCAATCACGATGCAATTTCTGTGTTTCATCAACACTCTGATAGTCCACACATTACAGAATGCCTCCAGATGTGCATCGGAAACTACTATTGGTCTTCCAGGGAACGATCAAAGCGTAGACAGTTTGAGACATTACTCCCATGGAGGAAAGTGCGCATGGTGACTGTAGTATTCAATCCCGATGCAATTTCTGTGTTTCATCAACACTCTGATAGTCCACAGATTACAGAATGCCTCCAGATGTGTATCGGAAACTACTACTGGTCTTCCAGAGAACGATCAAAGCGTAAACTGTTTGAGATATTACACCCATTATGGAAAGTGCGCGTGGTGACTGTTGTATTCAATCCCGATGCAATATCTGTGTTTCATCAACACTCTGATAGTCCACAGATTACAGAATGCCCCCGGATGTGCATCGGAAACTACTACTGGTCTTCCACGGAACGATCAAATCTTATACTGTGTGAGACATTACTCCCATGGAGGAAAGAGCGCATGGTGACTGTTGTATTCAATCGCGACGATAATTCTGTGTTTCATCAACACTCTGATAGTCCACAGATTACAGAATGCCTCTAGATGTGCATCGGAAACTACTACATGTCTTCCAGAGAACGATCAAAACGTAAACTGTTTGAGACATTATACCCATGGAGGAAAGTGCTCATGGTGACTGTTGTATTCAATCCCGATGCAATTTCTGTGTTTCATCAAGACTCTGCTAGTCCACAGATTACAGAATACCTCCAGATGTGCATCCGAAACTACTACTGGTCTTCCAGGGAACGATCAAGGCGTAGACTGTTTGAGACATTACTCCCATGGAGGAAAGTGCGCATGGTTACTGTTGTATTCAATCACGATGCAATTTCTGTGTTTCATCAACACTCTGATAGTAAACAGATTACAGAATGCCTCCAGATGTGCATCGGAAACTACAACTGGTCTTCCAGGAAACGATCAAAGCGTAGACTGTTTGAGACATTACTCCCATCGAGGATACTGCGCATGGTGACTGTTGTATTCAATCCCGATGCAATTTCTGTGTTTCATCAACACTTTGAAGGTCCACAGATTACAGAATGCCTCCAGATGTGCATCGGAAACTACTACTGGTCTTCCAGGGAACGATCAAAGCGTAGACAGTTTGAGACATTACTCCCATGGAGGAAAGTGCGCATGGTGACTGTTGTATTCCATCCCGATGCAATTTCTATGTTTCATCAACACACTGAAGGTCCACAGATTACAGAATGCCTCCAGATGTGAATCGGAAACTACTACTAGACTTCCAGGGAACCATCAAAGCGTAGACTGTTTGAGACATTACTCCCATGGAGAAAACTGCGCATGCTGACCGTTGTATTCAATGACGATGCAATGTCTGTGCTTCATCAACACTTTGAAGGTCCACAGATTACAGAATGCTTCAAGATGTGCATCGGAAACTACTACTGGTCTTCCAGTTAACGATCAATGCGTAGACAGTTTGAGACATTACTCCCATGGAGGATAGTGCGCGTGGTGACTGTTGTATTCAATCCCGATGCAATTTCTGTGTTTCATCAACACTTTGAAGGTACACAGATTACAGAATGCCTCCAGATGTGCATCGGAAACTACTACGGGTCTTCCAGGGACCATCAAAGCGTAGACCCTTTGAGACATTACTCCCATGGAGAATAGTGCGCATGGTGACTGTTGTATTCAATCGCGATGCAATTTCTGAGTTTCATCAAGACTCTGATAGTCCACAGATTACAGAATGCCTCCAGATGTGCATTGGAAAATAATACTGGTCTTCCAGGGAACGATCAAAGCGTAGACGGTTTGAGACATTACTCCATGGAGAAAAGTGCGCATGGTGACTGTTGTATTCAATCTCGATGCAATTTCTGTGTTTCATCGACAATTTGAAGGTCCACAGATTACCGAATGCCTCCAGATGTTTATCGGAAACTACTACTGGTCTTCGAGTTAACGATCAAAGCGTAGGCAGTTTGAGACATTACTCCCATGGAGGAAAGTGTGCATGGTGACTGTTGTATTCAATCACGATGCAATTTCTGTGTTTCATCAACACTCTGATAGTCCACACATTACAGAATGCCTCCAGATGTGCATCGGAAACTACTACTGGTCTTCCAGGGAACGATCAAAGCGTAGACAGTTTGAGACATTACTCCCATGGAGGAAAGTGCGCATGGTGACTGTTGTATTCAATCCCGATGCAATTTCTGTGTTTCATCAACACTTTGAAGGTACACAGATTACAGAATGCCTCCAGATGTGCATCGGGAACAACTACTGGTCATCCAGGGAACGATCAAACGTGGACTGTTTGAGACAATACTCCCATGGATTAAAGAGCGCATGGTGACTGTTGTATTTAATCCCGATGCAATTTCTGTGTTTCATCAAGACTCTGATAGTCCACAGATTACAGAATGCCTCCAGATGTGCATCGGAAACTATTATAATGACTTCCAGGGAACGATCAAAGCGTACACAGTTTGAGATATTACTCCCATGGAGGAAAGTGCGCATGGTGACTATTGTATTCATTCCCGATGTAATTTCTGTGTTTCATCAACATTCTGATAGTCCGCACATTACAGAACGCCTCCAGATGTGAATCGGAAACTACTACTGGTCTTCCAGGGAAATATCAAAGCGTAGACTGTTTGAGACATTACTCCCATGGAGGAAAGTGGGCATGGTGACTGTTGTATTCAATGCCGATGCAATTTCTGTGTTTCATCAACACTCTGATAGTCCACACATTACAGAATGCCTCAAGATGTGAATCGGAAATTACTACTGGACTTCCAGGGAAATATCAAAGCGTAGACTGTTTGAGACATTACAACATGGAGGAAAGTGCACATGGTGACTGTTGTATTCGATCCCGATGCAATTTCTGTGTTTCATCAACACTCTGATAGTCTACAGATTACAAAATGACTCCAGATGTGCATCGGAAACTACCACTGGTCTTCCAGGGAACGATCAAAGCGTAGACTGTTTGAGACATTACTTCATGGAGAAAACTGCGCATGGTGACTATTGTATTCAATGACGATGCAATTTCTGTGCTTCATATACACTTTGAAGGTCCACAGATTACAGAATACCTCCTGATGTGCATCGGAATATACTACTGGTCTTCCAGGGAGCGATCAAAGCGTAGACCGTTTGAGACATTACTCCCATGGAGGTAAGTGCTTATGGTGACTGTTGTATCCCATCCCGATGCAATTTCTGTGTTTCATCAACACATTGAAGGTCCGCAGATTACAGAATATCTCCAGATGTGAATCGGAAACTACTACTGGTCTTCCTGGGAAACATCAAAGCGTAGACTATTTGAGACATTACTCCCATGGAGGAAAGTGCGCACGGTGACTGTTGTATTCTAATCCCGATGCAATTTCTGTGTTTCATCAAGACTCTGATAGTCCACAGATTACAGAATGCCTCCAGATGTGCATCGGAATATACTACTGGTCTTCCAGGGAACGATCAAAGCGTAGACTGTTTGAGACATTACTCCCATGGAGAAAACTGCGCATGGTGACCGTTGTATTCAATGACGATGCAATTTCTGTGTTTCATCAACACTCTGATAGTCCACACATTACAGAATGCCTCCAGATGTGCATCGGAAACTACTACTGGTCTTCCAGGGAACGATCAAAGCGTAGACAGTTTGAGACATTACTCCCATGGAGGAAAGTGCGCATGGTGACAGTTGTATTCGATCCCGATGCAATTTCTGTGTTTCATCAACACTCTGATAGTCTACAGATTACAAAATGACTCCAGATGTGCATCGGAAACTACTACTGGTCTTCCAGGGAACGATCAAAGCGTAGACTGTTTGAGACATTACTTCATGGAGAAAACTGCGCATGGTGACTATTGTATTCAATGACGATGCAATTTCTGTGCTTCATATACACATTGAAGGTCCACAGATTACAGAATACCTCCTGATGTGCATCGGAATATACTACTGGTCTTCCAGGGAGCGATCAAAGCGTAGACCGTATGAGACATTACTCCCATGGAGGTAAGTGCTTATGGTGACTGTTGTATCCCATCCCGATGCAATTTCTGTGTTTCATCAACACATTGAAGGTCCACAGATTACAGAATATCTCCAGATGTGAATCGGAAACTACTACTGGTCTTCCTGGGAAACATCAAAGCGTAGACTATTTGAGACATTACTCCCATGGAGGAAAGTGCGCACGGTGACTGTTGTATTCAATCCCGATGCAATTTCTGTGTTTCATCAAGACTCTGATAGTCCACAGATTACAGAATGCCTCCAGATGTGCATCGGAATATACTACTGGTCAAGCAGGGAACGATCAAAGCGTAGACTGTTTGAGACATTACTCCCATGGAGAAAACTGCGCATGGTGACCGTTGTATTCAATGACGATGCAATTTCTGTGCTTCATCAACACTTTGAAGGTCCACAGATTACAGAATGCTTCAAGATGTGCATCGGAAACTACTACTCGTCTTCCAGTTAACGATCAAAGCGTATACAGTTTGAGACATTACTCCCATTGAGGAAAGTGCTCATGGTGTCTGCTGTATTCCATCCCGATGCAATTTCTGTGTGTCATCAACACATTGAAGGTCCACAGATTACAGAATGCCTCCAGATGTGCATCGGAAACTACTACTGGTCTTCCAGGGAACGATCAAAGCGTAGACAGTTTGAGACATTACTCCCATGGAGGAAAGTGCGCATGGTGACTGTTGTATTCAATCCCGATGAAATTTCTGTGTTTCATCAACACTTTGAAGGTACACAGATTACAGAATGCCTCCAGATGTGCATCGGAAACAACTACTGGTCATCCAGGGAACGATCAAATCGTGGACTGTTTGAGACAATACTCCCATGGATTAAAGAGCGCATGGTGACTGTTGTATTCAATCCCGATGCAATTTCTGTGTTTCATCAACATTCTGATAGTCCACACATTACAGAACGCCTCCAGATGTGAATCGGCAACTACTACTGGTCTTCCAGGGAAATATCAAAGCGTAGACTGTTTGAGACATTACTCCCATGGAGGAAAGTGGGCATGGTGACTGTTGTATTCAACCCCGATGCAGTTTCTGTGTTTCTTCAACACTCTGATAGTCCACACATTACAGAATGACTCCAGATGTGCAGCGGAAACTACTACTGGTCTTCCAGGGAACGATCAAAGCGTAGACTGTTTGAGACATTACTCACATGGAGGAAATTGCGCATGGTGACTGTTGTATTCATTCCCGATGTAATTTCTGTGTTTCATCAACATTCTGATAGTCCACACATTACAGAACGCCTCCAGATGTGAATCGGCAACTACTACTGGTCTTCCAGGGAAATATCAAAGCGTAGACTGTTTGAGACATTACTCCCATGGAGGAAAGTGGGCATGGTGACTGTTGTATTCAACCCCGATGCAGTTTCTGTGTTTCTTCAACACTCTGATAGTCCACAGATTACAGAATGACTCCAGATGTGCAGCGGAAACTACTACTGGTCTTCCAGGGAACGATCAAAGCGTAGACTGTTTGAGACATTACTCACATGGAGGAAATTGCGCATGGTGACTGTTGTATTCAATCCCGATGCAATTTCTGTGTTCATCAACACTTTGAATGTCCACAGATTACAGAATGCCTCCAGATGTGCATCGGAAACTACTACTTGTCTTCCAGGGAACGATCAAAGCGTAGACAGTTTGAGACATTACTCCCATGGAGGAAAGTGCGCATGGTGACTGTTGTATTCCATCCCGATGCAATTTCAGTGTTTCATCAACACTTTGAAGGTCCACAGATTACAGCATGACTCCAGATGTGCATCGGAAACTACTACTGGTCTAGCAGGGAACGATCAAAGCGTAGACAGTTTGCGATATTACTCCCATGGAGGAAAGTGGGCATGGTGACTGTTGTATTCAATCGCGATGATAATTCTGTGTTTCATCAACACTCTGATAGTCCACAGATTATAGAATGCCTCTAGATGTGCATCGGAAACTACTACTGGTCTTCCAGGGAACGATCAAAGCGTAGACAGTTTGAGACATTACTCCCATTGAGGAAAGTGCGCATGGTGACTGTTGTATTCCATCCCGATGCAATTTCTATGTATCATCAACACATTGAAGGTCCACAGATTACAGAATGCCTCCAGATGTTAATCGGAAACTACTACTAGACTTCCAGGGAAGCATCAAATCGTAGACTGTTTGAGACATTACTCCCATGGAGAAAACTGCGCATGCTGACCGTTGTATTCAATGACGATGCAATGTCTGTGCTTCATCAACACTTTGAAGGTCCACAGATTACAGAATGCTTCAAGATGTGCATCGGAAACTACTACTGGACTTCCAGTTAACGATCAATGCGTAGACAGTTTGAGACATTACTCCCATTGAGGAAAGTGCGCATGGTGACTGCTGTATTCCATCCCGATGCAATTTCTGTGTGTCATCAACACATTGAAGGTCCACAGATTACAGAATGCCTCCAGATGTGCATCGGAAACTACTACTGGTCTTCCAGGGAACGATCAAAGCGTAGACAGTTTGCGACATTACTGCCATGGAGGAAAGTGGGCATGGTGACTGTAGTATTCAATCCCGATGCAATTTCTGTGTTTCATCAACACTCTGATAGTCCACAGATTACAGAATGCCTCCAGATGTGTATCGGAAACTACTACTGGTCTTCCAGAGAACGATCAAAGCGTAAACTGTTTGAGATATTACACCCATTATGGAAAGTGCGCGTGGTGACTGTTGTATTCAATCGCGATGCAATATCTGTGTTTCATCAACACTCTGATAGTCCACAGATTACAGAATGCCCCCGGATGTGCATCGGAAACTACTACTGGTCTTCCACGGAACGATCAAATCTTATACTGTGTGAGACATTACTCCCATGGAGGAAAGAGCGCATGGTGACTGTTGTATTCAATCACGATGCAATTTCTGTGTTTCATCAACACTCTCATAGTCCACAGATTACAGAATGCCTCCAGATGTGCATCGGAAACTACAACTGGTCTTCCAGGGAACCATCAAAGCGTAGACTGTTTGAGACATTACTCCCATTGAGGATAGTGCGCATGGTGACTGTTGTATTCAATCTCGATGCAATTTCTGTGTTTCATCAACACTTTGAAGGTACACAGATTACAGAATGCCTCCAGATGTGCATCGGAAACTACTACGGGTCTTCCAGGGACCATCAAAGCGTAGACTCTTTGAGACATTACTCCCATGGAGAATAGTGCGCATGGTGACTGTTGTATTCAATCCTGATGCAATTTCTGTGTTTCATCAAGACTCTGATAGTCCACAGATTACAGAATGCCTCCAGATGTGCATCGGAATATACTACTGGTCTTCCAGGGAACGATCAAAGCGTAGACTGTTTGAGACATTACTCCATGGAGAAAACTGCGCATGGTGACTGTTGTATTCAATGACGATGCAATTTCTGTGCTTCATCAACACTTTGAAGGTCCACAGATTACAGAATGCTTCAAGATGTGCATCGGAAACTACTACTGGTCTTCCAGTTAACGATCAAAGCGTAGACCGTTTAAGACATTACTCCCATTGAATAAAGTGCTCATGGTGACTGTTGTACTACATCATGATGCAATTTCTGTGTTTCATCAACACATTGAAGGTCCACAGATTACAGAACGCCTCCAGATGTGCATCGAAAACTACTACTGGTCTTCCTGGGAACCATCAAACCGTAGACTATTTGAGACATTACTCCCACGGAGGAAAGTGCGCATGGTGACTGTTGTATTCAATCCCGATGCAATTTCTGTGTTTCATCAAGACTCTGATAGTCCACAGATTACAGAATGCCTCCAGATGTGCATTGTAATATACTACTGGTCTTCCAGGGAACGATCAAAGCGTAGACTGTTTGAGACATTACTCCCATGGAGAAAATTGCGCATGGTGACCGTTGTATTCAATGACGATGCAATTTCTGTGCTTCATCAACATTTTCAAGGTCCACAGATTACAGTATGCTTCAAGATGTGCATCGGAAACTACTACTGGTCTTCCAGTTAACGATAAAGCGTAGACAGTTTGAGACATTACTCCCATGGAGGAAAGTGCGCATGGTGACTGTTGTATTCAATCCCGATGCAATTTCTGTGTTTCATCACCACTCTGATAGTCCACAGATTACAGAATGCCTCCAGATGTGAATCGGAAACTACTACTGTACTTCCAGGGAACCATCAAAGCGTAGACTGTTTGAGAAATTACTCCCATGGAGAGAAGTGCGCATGGTGACTGTTGTATTCCATCCCGATGCAATTTCTGTGTTTCATCAACACTTTGAAGGTCCACAGATTACAGAATGCATCCAGATGTGCATCGGAAACTACTACTGGTCTTCCTGGGAACCATCAAAGCGTAGACTATTTGAGACATTACTCCCATGGAGGAAAGTGCGCATGGTGACTGCTGTATTCCATCGCGATGCAATTTCTGTGTGTCATCAACACTCTGATAGTCCACAGAATACAGAATGCCTCCAGATGTGCATCGGAAACTACTACGGGTCTTCCAGGGAACCATCAAAGCGTAGACTGTTTGCGACATTACTCCCATGGAGGAAAGTGGGCATGGTGACTGTTGTATTCAATCCTGACGCAATTTCTGCGTTTCATCACCACTCTGATAGTCCACAGATTACAGAATGCCTCCAGATGTGCATCGGAAACTACTACTGGTCTTCCTGGGAACCATCAAAACGTAGACTGTTTGAGACACTACTCCCCTGCCTGGAGGAAAATGCTCATGGTGACTGTTGTATTCAATCCCGATGCAATTTCTGTGTTTCATCAAGACTCTGATAGTCCACAGATTACAGAATGCCATCAGATGTGCATTGGAAACTGCTACTGGTCTTCCAGGGAACGATCAAAGCGTAGACTGTTTGAGACATTACTCCCATGGAGGAAAGAGCGCATGGTGACTGTTGTATTCAATCCCGATGCAATTTCTGTGTTTCATTAACACTCAGATTGTCCACAGATTACACGATGCCTCCAGATGTGCATTGGAAACTACTACTGGTCTTCCAGGTAACGATCAAAGCGTAGACTGTTTGAGACATTACTCCCATGGAGAAAAGTGCGCATGGTGACTGTTGTATTTAATCACGATGTAATTTCTGTGATTCAACACTCTGACAGTCCACAGATTGCAGAATGCCTCCAGATGTGAATCGGAAACTACTACTGGTCTTCCAGTTAACGATCAAAGCGTAGACAGTTTGAGACATTACTCCAATGGAGGAAAGTGCGCATGGTGACTATTGTATTCCATACCGATGGAATATCTGTGTTTCATAAACACATTGAAGGACCACAGATTACAGAATGCCTCCAGATGTGCATCGGAAACTACTACTGGTCTTCCAGGGAACGATCAAAGCGTACACTATTTGAGACAATACTCCCATCTAGGAAAGTTCGCATGGTGACTGTTGTATTCAATCACGATGCAATTTCTGTGTTTCATCAACACTCTGATAGTCCACAGATTCCAGAATGCTTCCAGATATGAATCGGAAACTACTACTGGTCTTCCAGGGAACCATCAAAGCGTAGACTGTTTGAGATATTACTCCCATGGAGGAAAGTGGGCATGGTGACTGTTGTATTCAATCCTGACGCAATTTCTGTTTTTCATCACCACTCTGATAGTCCACAGATTACAGAATGCCTCCAGATGTGAATCGGAAACTACTACTGGTCTTCCTGGGAACGATCAAATCGTAAACTGTTTGAGACATTACACCCATGGAGGAAAGTGAGCATGGTGACTGTTGTATTCAATCCCGATGTAATTTATGTGTGTCATCAACACTCTGATAGTCCACAGATTACAGAATGCCTCCAGATGTGCATCGGAAACTACTACTGGTCTTCCAGGGAACGATCAAAGCTTAGACTGTTTGAGACATTACTCCCATGGAGGAAAGAGCGCATGGTGACTGTTGTACTCAATCACGATTCAATTTCTGTGTTTCATCAACACTCTCATAGACCACAGATTACAGAATGCCTCCAGATTTGCATCGGAAACTACAACTGGTCTTCCAGGGAACCATCAAAGCGTAGACTGTTTGAGACATTACTCCCATGGAGGATAGTGCGCATGGTGACTGTTGTATTCAATCCCGATCCAATTTCTGTGTTTCATCAAGACTCTGATAGTCCACAGATTACAGAATGCCTCCAGATGTGCATCGGAAAATACTACTGGTCTTCCAGGGAACGATCAAAGCGTAGACTGTTTGAGACATTACTCCCATGGAGGATAGTGCGCATGGTGACTGTTGTATTCAATCCCGGTGCAATTTCTGTGTTTCTCCAACACTGTGATAGTCCACAGGTTACTGAATGCCTCCAGATGTGCATCGGAAACTACTACTGGTCTTCCTGGGAACCATCAAAACGTAGACTGTTTGAGACACTACTCCCCTGGAGGAAAATGCTCATGGTGACTGTTGTATTCAATCCCGATGCAATTTCTGTGTTTCATCAAGACTCTGATAGTCCACAGATTACAGAATGCTACCAGATGTGCATCGGAATATACTACTGGTCTTCCAGGGAACGATCAAAGCGTAGACTGTTTGAGACATTACTCCCATGGAGAAAAGTGCGCATGGTGACTGTTGTACTTAATCACGATGCAATTTCTGTGATTCAACACTCTGATAGTCCACAGATTACAGAATGCCTCCAGATGTGAATCGGAAACTACTACCGGTCTTCCAGGGAACCATCAAAGCGTAGACTGTTTGAGACATTACTCCCATGGAGGAAAGTGCGCATGGTCACTATTGTATTCCATACCGATGGAATATCTGTGTTTCATAAACACATTGAAGGACCACAGATTACAGAATGCCTCCAGATGTGCATCGGAAACTACTACTGGTCTTCCAGGGAACGATCAAAGCGTACACTATTTGAGACAATACTCCCATGGAGGAAAGTTCGCATGGTGACTGTTGTATTCAATCACGATGCAATTTCTGTGTTTCATCAACACTCTGATAGTCCACAGATTACAGAATGCTTCCAGATATGAATCGGAAACTACTACTGGTCTTCCAGGGAACCATCAAAGCGTAGACTGTTTGAGATATTACTCCCATGGAGGAAAGTGGGCATGGTGACTGTTGTATTCAATCCTGACGCAATTTCTGTTTTTCATCACCACTCTGATAGTCCACAGATTACAGAATGCCTCCAGATGTGAATCGGAAACTACTACTGGTCTTCCTGGGAACGATCAAATCGTAAACTGTTTGAGACATTACACCCATGGCGGAAAGTGAGCATGGTGACTGTTGTATTCAATCCCGATGTAATTTATGTGTGTCATCAACACTCTGATAGTCCACAGATTACAGAATGCCTCCAGATGTGCATCGGAAACTACTACTGGTCTTCCAGGGAACGATCAAAGCTTAGACTGTTTGAGACATTACTCCCATGGAGGAAAGAGCGCATGGTGACTGTTGTACTCAATCACGATTCAATTTCTGTGTTTCATCAACACTCTCATAGACCACAGATTACAGAATGCCTCCAGATTTGCATCGGAAACTACAACTGGTCTTCCAGGGAACCATCAAAGCGTAGACTGTTTGAGACATTACTCCCATGGAGGATAGTGCGCATGGTGACTGTTGTATTCAATCCCGATCCAATTTCTGTGTTTCATCAAGACTCTGATAGTCCACAGATTACAGAATGCCTCCAGATGTGCATCGGAAACTACTACTGGTCTTCCTGGGAACCATGAAAGCGTAGACTATTTGAGACATTACTCCCATGGGGGAAAGTGCTCATGGTGACTCTTGTATTCCATCACGATGCAATTTCTGTGTTTCATCAACACATTGAAGGTCCACAGATTACAGAATGCCTCCAGATGTGCATCGGAAACTACTACTGGTCTTCCTGGGAACCATCAAAGCGTAGACTATTTGAGACATTACTCTCATGGAGGAAAGTGAGCATGTTTACTGTTGTATTCAATCCCGATGCAGTTTCTGTGTTTCATCAAGACTCTGATAGTCCACAGATTACAGAATGCCTCCAGATGTGCATCGGAATATACTACTGTTCTTCCAGGGAACGAACAAAGCGTAGATTGTTTGAAACATTACTCCCACGGAGAAAACTGCGCATGGTGACCGTTGTATTCAATGACGATGCAATTTCTGTGCTTCATCAACATTTTCAGGGTCCACAGATTACAGAATGCTTCAAGATGTGCATCGGAAACTACTACTGGTCTTCCAGTTAACGATCAAAGCGTAGACAGTTTGAGACATTACTCCCATGGAGGAAAGTGCGCATGGTGACTGCTGTATTCCATCCCGATGCAATTTCTATGTGTCATCAACACATTGAAGGTCCACAGATTACAGAATGCCTCCAGATGTGCATCGGAAACTACTACTGGTCTTCCAGGGAACGATCAAAGCGTAGACTGTTTGAGACAATACTCCCATGGAGGAAAGTGGGCATGGTGACTGTTGTATTGAATCCCGATGCAATTTCTGAGTTTCATCACCACTCTGATAGTTCACAGATTACAGAATGCCTCCAGATGTGAATCGGAAACTACTACTGGTCTTCCTGGGAACCATCAAAGCGTAGACTATTTGAGACATTACTCCGCTGGAGGAAAGTGCGCATGGTGACTGCTGTATTCCATCCCGATGCAATTTCTGTGTGTTATCAACACTCTGATAGTCCACAGATTGCAGAATGCCACCAGATGTGAATCGGAAACTACTACTGGTCTTCCAGTTAACGATCAAAGCGTAGACAGTTTGAGACATTACTCCCATGGAGGGAAGTGCGCATGGTGACTATTGTATTCCATACCGATGGAATATCTGTGTTTCATAAACACATTGAAGGACCACAGATTACAAAATGCCTCCAGATGTGCATCGGAAACTACTACTGGTCTTCCAGGGAACGATCAAAGCGTACACTATTTGAGACAATACTCCCATGGAGCAAAGTGCGCATGGTGACTGTTGTATTCAATCACGATGCAATTTCTGTGTTTCATCAACACTCTGATAGTCCACAGATTACAGAATGCCTCCAGATATGAATCGGAAACTACTACTGGTCTTCCAGGGAACCATCAAAGCGTAGACTGTTTGAGATATTACTCCCATGGAGGAAAGTGGGCGTGGTGACTGTTGTATTCAATCCTGACGCAAATTCTGTTTTTCATCACCACTCTGATAGTCCACAGATTACAGAATGCCTCCAGATGTGAATCGGAAACTACTACTGGTCTTCCTGGGAACGATCAAAGCGTAAACTCTTTGGGACATTACACCCATGGAGGAAAGTGCGCATGGTGACTGTTGTATTCAATTCCGATGCAATTTCTGTGTGTCATCAACACTCTGATAGTCCACAGATTACAGAATGCCTCCAGATGTGCATCGGAAACTACTACTGGTCTTCCAGGGAACGATCAAAGCGTAAACTGTTTGAGACATTACACTCATGGAGGAAAGTCCGCATGGTGACTGTTGTATTCAATCCCGATACAATTTCTGTGTTTCTCCAACAGTCTGATAGTCCACAGGTCACAGAATGCCTCCAGATGTGCATCGGAAACTACTACTGGTCTTCCTGGGAACCATCAAAACGTAGACTGTTTGAGACACTACTCCCATGGAGGAAAATGCGCAAGGTGACTGCTGTATTCAATACCGATGCAATATCTGTGTTTCATCAAGACTCTGATAGTCCACAGATTACAGAATGCTACCAGATCTGCATCGGAAAATACTACTGGTCTTCCAGGGAACGATCAAAGCGTAGACTGTTTGCGACATTACTCCCATGGAGGAAAGTGGGCATGGTGACTGTTGTATTCAATCCTGATGCAATGTCTGTGTTTCATCACCACTCTGATAGTCCACAGATTACAGAATCCCTCCAGATGTGAATCGGAAACTACTACTGGACTTCCATGGAACCATCAAAGCGTAGACTGTTTGAGACATTACTCCCATTGCGGGAAAGTGCGCATAGTGACTGTTGTATTCAATCCCGATGCAATTTCTTTGTTTCATTAACACTCAGATTGTCCACAGTTTACGGAATGCCTCCAGATGTGCATCGAAAATACTACTGGTCTTCCAGGGAACGATCAAAGCGTAGACTGTTTGCGACATTACTCCCATGGAGGAAAGTGGGCATGGTGACTGTTGTATTCAATCCTAAAGCAATTTCTGTTTTTCATCACGACTCTGATAGTCAACAGATTACAGAATGCCTCCAGATGTGAATCGGAAACTACTACTGGTCTTCCTTAGAACCATCAAAGCGTAGACTATTTGTGACATTACTCCCATGGAGGAAAGTGCGAATAGTGACTGTTGTATTCAATCCCGAGGCAATTTCTGTGTTTTATCAAGACTCTGATAGTCCACAGATTACAGAATGCCTCCAGATGTGCATCGGAAAATATTACTGGACTTCCAGGGAACCATCAAAGCGTAGACTGTTTGAGACATTACTCCCATGGAGGAAAGTGCGCATTATGACTGATGTATTCAATCCCGATGCAATTCCTTTGTTTCATTAACACTCAGATTTTCCACAGTTTACAGAATGCCTCCAGATGTGCATCGCAAACTACTACTGGTCTTCCAGGGAACGATCAAAGCGTAGACTGTTTGCGACATTACTCCCATGGAGGAAAGTGGGCATGGTGACTGTTGCATTCAATCCTGATGCAATTTCTGAGTTTCATCAACACTCTGATAGTCCACAGATTACAGAATGCCTCCAGATTTGCATCGCAAACTACTACTCGTCTTCCAGGGAACGATCAAAGCGTAAACTGTTTGAGACATTACACACATGGAGGAATGTGCCCATTCTGAATGTTGTATTCAATCCCGATGCAACTTCTGTGTTTCGTCAAGACTCTGATAGTCCACAGATTACATAATGAATCCAGATGTGCATCGGAAACTATTATAATGACTTCCAGAGAACGATCAAAGCGTAGTCAGTTTGAGACATTGATCCCATGGAGAATAGTGCGCATGGTGATTGTTGTATTCAATCCCGATGCAATTTCTGTGTTTCATCAACACTCTGATAGTCCACAGATTACAGAATGCCTCCAGATGTGAATCGGAAACTACTACTGGTACTCCAGGGTACCATCAAACCGTAGACTGTTTGAGACTTTACTCCCATGGAGGGATGTGCACATGGTGACTGTTGTATTCAATCCCGATGCAATTTCTGTGTTTCATCAACACTCAGGAAGTCCACAGATTGCAGAATGCCTCCAGATGTGCATCGGCAACTACTACAGGTCTTCCAGGGAACGATCAAAGCGTAGACTGTTTGCGACATTACTCCCATAGAGGAAAGTGGGCATGGTGACTGTTGTATTCAACCCCGATGCAATTTCTGTGTTTCATCAACACTCTGATAGTCCACAGATTACAGAATGCCTCCAGATGTGCATCGGAAACTACTACTGGTCTTCCAGGGAACGATCAAAGCGTAAACTGTTTGAGACCTTACACCCATGGAGGAAAGTGCGCATGGTGATTGTTGTATTCAATCCCGGTGCAATTTCTGAGTTTCTCCAACACTGTGATAGTCCACAGGTTACAGAATGCCTCCAGATGTTCATCGGAAACTACTATTGGTCTTCCTGGGAACCATCAAAACGTAGACTGTTTGAGACACTACTCCACTGGAGGAAAATGCGCATGGTGACTGTTGTATTCAATCCCGATGCAATTTCTGGGTTTCATCAACACTCTGATAGTCCACAGATTACAGAATGCTACCAGATGTGCATCGGAATATACTACTGGTCTTCCAGGGAACGATCAAAGCGTAGACTGTTTGAGACATTACTCCCATGGAGAAAAGTGCGCATGGTGACTGTTGTATTTAATCACGATGCAATTTCTGTGATTCAACACTCTGATAGTCCACAGATTACAGAATGCCTCCAGATGTGAATCGGAAACTACTACTGGTCTTCCAGTTAACGATCAAAGCGTAGACAGTTTGAGACATTACTCCCATGGAGGAAAGTGCGCATGGTGACTATTGTATTCCATACCGATGGAATATCTGTGTTTCATAAACACATTGAAGGACCACAGATTACAGAATGCCTCCAGATGTGCATCGGAAACTACTACTGGTCTTCCAGGGAACGATCAAAGCGTACACTATTTGAGACAATACTCCCATGGAGGAAAGTGCGCATGGTGACTGTTGTATTCAATCACGATGCAATTTCTGTGTTTCATCAACACTCTGATAGTCCACAGATTACAGAATGCCTCCAGATATGAATCGGAAACTACTACTGGTCTTCCAGGGAACCATCAAAGCGTAGACTGTTTGAGATATTACTCCCATTGAGGAAAGTGGGCATGGTGACTGTTGTATTCAATCCTGACGCAAATTCTGTTTTTCATCACCACTCTGATAGTCCACAGATTACAGAATGCCTCCAGATGTGAATCGGAAACTACTACTGGTCTTCCTGGGAACGATCAAAGCGTAAACTGTTTGAGACATTACACCCATGGAGGAAAGTGCGCATGGTGACTGTTGTATTCAATCCCGATGCAATTTCTGTGTGTCATCAACACTCTGATAGTCCACAGATTACAGAATGCCTCCAGATGTGCATCGGAAACTACTACTGGTCTTCCAGGGAACGATCAAAGCGTAAACTGTTTGAGACATTACACTCATGGAGGAAAGTGCGCATGGTGACTGTTGTATTCAATCCCGATACAATTTCTGTGTTTCTCCAACAGTCTGATAGTCCACAGGTCACAGAATGCCTCCAGATGTGCATCGGAAACTACTACTGGTCTTCCTGGGAACCATCAAAACGTAGACTGTTTGAGACACTACTCTCATGGAGGAAAATGCGCATGGTGACTGTTGTATTCAATCCCGATGCAATTTCTGTGTTTCATCAAGACTCTGATAGTCCACAGATTACAGAATGCTAGCAGATCTGCATCGGAAAATACTACTGGTCTTCCAGGGAACGATCAAAGCGTAGACTGTTTGCGACATTACTCCCATGGAGGAAAGTGGGCATGGTGACTGTTGTATTCAATCCTGATGCAATGTCTGTGTTTCATCACCACTCTGATAGTCCACAGATTACAGAATCCCTCCAGATGTGAATCGGAAACTACTACTGGACTTCCATGGAACCATCAAAGCGTAAACTGTTTGAGACATTACACCCATGGAGGAAAGTGCGCATAGTGACTGTTGTATTCAATCCCGATGCAATTTCTTTGTTTCATTAACACTCAGATTGTCCACAGTTTACAGAATGCCTCCAGATGTGCATCGAAAATACTACTGGTCTTCCAGGGAACGATCAAAGCGTAGACTGTTTGCGACATTACTCCCATGGAGGAAAGTGCGCATGGTGACTGTAGTATTCAATCCTAAAGCAATTTCTGTTTTTCATCACCACTCTGATAGTCAACAGATTACAGAATGCCTCCAGATGTGTATCGGAAACTACTACTGGTCTTCATTAGAACCATCGAAGCGTAGACTATTTGTGACATTACCCCCATGGAGGAAAGTGCGAATAGTGACTGTTGTATTCAATCCCGATGCAATTTCTGTGTTTCATCAAGACTCTGATAGTCCACAGATTACAGAATGCCTCCAGATGTGCATCGGAAAATACTATTGGTCTTCCAGGGAAAGATCAAAGCGTAGACTGTTTGAGAAATTACTCCCATGGAGAAAACTGCGCATGGTGACCGTTGTATTCAATGACGATGCAATTTCTGTGCTTCATCAACACTTTGAAGGTCAACAGATTACAGAATGCTTCAAGATGTGCATCGGAAGCTACTACTGGTCTTCCAGTTAACAATCAAAGCGTAGACAACTTGATACATTACTCCCATGGAGGAAAGTGCGCATGGTGACTGCTGTATTCCATCCCGATACAGTTTCTGTGTGTTATCAACACTCTAATAGTCCACAGATTACAGAATGCCTCCAGATGTGCATCCGAAACTACTACTGGTCTTCCAGGGAACGATCAAAGCGTAAACTGTTTGAGACATTACACCCATGGAGGAAAGTGCGCATGGTGACTGTTGTATTCCATCCCGATGCAATTTCTGTGTTTCTCCAACACTCTGATAGTCCACAGGTTACAGAATGCCTCCAGATGTGCATCGGAAACTACTACTGGTCGTCCTGGGAAACATCAAAACGTAGACTGTTTGAGACACTACTCCCATGGAGGAAAAAGCGCATGGTGACTGTTGTATTCAATCCCGATGCAATTTCTGTGTTTCATCAAGACTCTGATAGTCCACAGATTACAGAATGCTACCAGATGTGCATCGGAAAATACTACTGGTCTTCCAGGGAACGATCAAAGCGTAGACTGTTTGAGACATTACTCCCATGGAGAAAAGTGCGCATGGTGACTGTTGTATTTAATCACGATGCAATTTCTGTGATTCAACACTCTCATAGTCCACAGATTACAGAATGCCTCCAGATGTGAATCGGAAACTACTACTGGTCTTCCACTGAACCATCAAATCGTAGTCTGTTTGAGACATTACTCCCATGGAGGAAAGTGCGCATGGTGACTGTTGTATTCAATCCCGATGCAATTTCTGTGTTTCATTAAAACTCAGATTGTCCACAGATTACACAATGCCTCCAGATGTGCATTGGAAACTACTACTGGACTTCCAGGGAACGATCAAAGCGTAGACTGTTTGAGACATTACTCCCATGGAGAAAAATGCGCATGGTGACTGTTGTATTTAATCACGATGCAATTACTGTGTTTCTTCAACACTCTGATAGTCCACAGATTACAGAATGCCTCCAGATGTGAATCGGAAACTACTACTGTACTTCCACGGAACCATCAAAGCGTAGACTGTTTGAGACATTACTCCCATGGAGGAAAGTGCGCATGGTGACTGTTGTATTCCATCCCGATGCAATTTCTGTGTTTCATCAACACATTGAAGGTCCACAGATTACAGAATGCCTCCAGATGTGCATCGGAAACTACTACTGGTCTTCCTGGGAACCATCAAAGCGTAGACTATTTGCGACATTACTCCCATGGAGGAGAGTGCTTATGGTGACTGCTGTATTCCATCCCGATGCAATTTCTGTGTGTTATCAACACTCTGATAGTCCACAGATTACTGAATGCCTCCAGATGTGCATCGGAAACTACTACTGGTCTTCCAGGGAACGATCAAAGCGTACACTGTTTGAGACATTACACCCATGGAGGAAAGTGCGCATGGTGACCGTTGTATTCAATCCCGATGCAATTTCTGTGTTTCTCCAACACTCTGATAGTCCACAGGTTACAGAATGCCTCCAGATGTGCATCGGAAGCTACTTCTGGTCGTCCTGGGAAACATCAAAACGTAGACTGTTTGAGACACTACTCCCATGGAGGAAAATGCGCATGGTGACTGTTGTATTCAATCCCGATGCAATTTCTGTGTCTCATCAAGACTCTGATAGTCCACAGATTACAGAATAACTCCAGATGTGCATCGGAAACTACTACTGGGCTTCCAGGGAACGATCAAAGCGTAGACTCTTTGAGACAATACTCCCATGGAGAAAAGTGGGGATGGTGACTGTTGTATACAATCCCGATGCAATTTCTGTGTTTCATCACCACTCTGATAGTCCACAGATTACAGAATGCCTCCAGATGTGCATCGGAAAATACTAATGGACTTCCAGGGAACCATCAAAGCGTAGACTGTTTGAGACGTTACTCATATGGAGGAAAGTGCGCATTATGACTGTTGTGTTCAATCCCGATGCAATTCCTTTGTTTCATTAACACTCAGATAGTCCACAGTTTACAGAATGCCACCAGGTGTGCATCGGAAACTAATACTGGTCTTCCAGGGAACGATCAAAGCGTAGACTGTTTGCGACATTACTCCCATGGAGGAAAGTGCGCATGGTGACTGCTGTATTCCATCCCGATGCAATTTCTGTGTGTTATCAACACTCTGATAGTCCACAGATTACAGAATGCCTCCAGATGTGCATCGGAAACTACTACTGGTCTTCCAGGGAACGATCAAAGCGTAAACTGTTTGAGACATTACACCCATGGCGGAAAGTGCGCATGGTGACTGTTGTATTCAATCCCGATGCAATTTCTGTGTTTCTCCAACACTCTGATGGTCCACAGGTTACAGAATGCCTCCAGATGTGCATCGGAAACTACTACTGGTCGTCCTGGGAAACATCAAAACGTAGACTGTTTGAGACACTACTCCCATGGAGGAAAATGCGCATGGTGACTGTTGTATTCAATCCCGATGCAATTTCTGTGTTTCATCTAGACTCTGATAGTCCACAGATTACAGAATGCCTCCAGATGTGCATCGGAAACTACTACTGGTCTTCCAGGGAACGATCAAAGCGTAGACTCTTTGAGACAATACTCCCATGGAGAAAAGTGGGGATGGTGACTGTTGTATTCAATCCCGATGCAATTTCTGTGTTTCATCACCACTCTGATAGTCCACAGATTACAGAATGCCTCCAGATGTGCATCGGAAAATACTACTGGACTTCCAGGAAACCATCAAAGCGTAGACTGTTTGAGACATTGCTCATATGGAGGAAAGTGCGCATTATGACTGTTGTGTTCAATCCCGATGCAATTCCTTTGTTTCATTAACACTCAGATAGTCCACAGTTTACAGAATGCCACCAGATGTGCATCGGAAACTAATACTGGTCTTCCAGGGATCGATCAAAGCGTAGACTGTTTGCGACATTACTCCCATGGAGGAAAGTGGGCATGATGACTGTTGTATTCAATCCTGATGCAATTTCTGTGTTTCATCAACACTCTGATAGTCCACAGATTACAGAATGCCTCCAGAAGTGCATCGGAAACTACTACTGGTCATCCAGGGAACGATCAAAGCGTAGACAGTTTGAGACATTACTCCCATGGAGGAAAGTGCGCATGGTGACTGTTGTATTCCATCCCGATGCAATTTCTGTGTTTCATCAACACATTGAAGGTCCACAGATTACAGAATGCCTCCAGATGTGCATCGGAAACTACTACTGGTCTTCCTGGGAACCATAAAAGCGTAGACTATTTGAGACATTACTCCCATGGAGGAAAGTGCGCATGGTGACTGCTGTATTCCATCCCGATGCAATTTCTGTGTGTTATCAACACTCTGATAGTCCACAGATTACAGAATGCCTCCAGATGTGCATCGGAAACTACTACTGGTCCTCCAGGGAACGATCAAAGCGTACACTGTTTGAGACATTACACCCATGGAGGAAAGTGCGCATGGTGACTGTTGTATTCAATCCCGATGCAATTTCTGTGTTTCTCCAACACTCTGATAGTCCACAGGTTACAGAATGCCTCCAGAAGTGCATCGGAAACTACTACTGGTCGTCCTGGGAAACATCAAAACGTAGACTGTTTGAGACACTACTCCCATGGAGGAAAATGCGCATGGTGACCGTTGTATTCAATCCCGATGCAATTTCTGTGTCTCATCAAGACTCTGATAGTCCACAGATTACAGAATGCCTCCAGATGTGCATCGGAAACTACTACTGGTCTTCCAGGGAACGATCAAAGCGTAGACTCTTTGAGACAATACTCCCATGGAGAAAAGTGGGGATGGTGACTGTAGTATTCAATCCCGATGCAATTTCTGTGTTTCATCACCACTCTGATAGTCCACAGATTACAGAATGCCTCCAGATGTGCATCGGAAAATACTACTGGACTTCCAGGGAACCATCAAAGCGTAGACTGTTTGAGACATTACTCATATGGAGGAAAGTGCGCATTATGACTGTTGTGTTCAATCCCGATGCAATTCCTTTGTTTCATTAACACTCAGATAGTCCACAGTTTACAGAATGCCACCAGATGTGCATCGGAAACAAATACTGGTCTTCCAGGGAACGATCAAAGCGTAGACTGTTTGCGACATTACTCCCATGGAGGAAAGTGCGCATGGTGACTGCTGTATTCCATCCCGATGCAATTTCTGTGTGTTATCAACACTCTGATAGTCCACAGATTACAGAATGCCTCCAGATGTGCATCGGAAACTACTACTGGTCTTCCAGGGAACGATCAAAGCGTAAACTCTTTGAGACATTACACCCATGGAGGAAAGTGCGCATGTTGACTGTTGTATTCAATCCCGATGCAATTTCTGTGTTTCTCCAACACTCTGATAGTCCACAGGTTACAGAATGCCTCCAGATGTGCATCGGAAACTACTACTGGTCGTCCTGGGAAACATCAAAACGTAGACTGTTTGAGACACTACTCCCATGGAGGAAAATGCGCATGGTGACTGTTGTATTCAATCCCGATGCAATTTCTGTGTTTCATCAAGACTCTGATAGTCAACAGATTACAGAATGCCTCCAGATGTCCATCGGAAACTACTACTGGTCTTCCAGGGAACGATCAAAGCGTAGACTCTTTGAGACAATACCGCCATGGAGAAAAGTGGGGATGGTGACTGTTGTATTCAATCCCGATGCAATTTCTGTGTTTCATCACCACTCTGATAGTCCACAGATTACAGAATGCCTCCAGATGTGCATCGGAAAATACTACTGGACTTCCAGGAAACCATCAAAGCGTAGACTGTTTGAGACATTACTCATATGGAGGAAAGTGCGCATTATGACTGTTGTGTTCAATCCCGATGCAATTCCTTTGTTTCATTAACACTCAGATAGTCCACAGTTTACAGAATGCCACCAGATGTGCATCGGAAACTAATACTGGTCTTCCAGGGATCGATCAAAGCGTAGACTGTTTGCGACATTACTCCCATGGAGGAAAGTGGGCATGGTGACTGTTGTATTCAATCCTGATGCAATTTCTGTGTTTCATCAACACTCTGATAGTCCACAGATTACAGAATGCCTCCAGATTTGCATCGCAAACTACTACTCGTCTTCCAGGGAACGATCAAAGCGTAAACTGTTTGAGACATTACACCCATGGAGGAATGTGCGCATGCTGACTGTTGTACTCAATCCCGATGCAATTTCTGTGTTTCGTCAAGACTCTGATAGTCCACAGATTACAGAATGCCTCCAGATGTGCATCGGAAACTATTATAATGACTTCCAGAGAACGATCAAAGCGTAGACTGTTTGAGACATTACTCCCATGGAGGAAAATTGCGCATGGTGATTGTTGTATTCAATCCCGATGCAATTTCTGTGTTTCATCAACACTCTGATAGTCCACAGATTACAGAATGCCTCCAGATGTGCATCGGAAACTACTACTGGTCGTCCAGGGAACCATCAAAACGTAGACTGTTTGAGACACTACTCCCCTGGAGGAAAATGCTCATGGTGACTGTTGTATTCAATCCCGATGCAATTTCTGTGTTTCATCAAGACTCTGATAGTCCACAGATTACAGAATGCTACCAGATGTGCATCGGAATATACTACTGGTCTTCCAGGGACCGATCAAAGCGTAGACTGTTTGAGACATTACTACCATGGAGAAAAGTGCGCATGGTGACTGTTGTATTTAATCACGATGCAATTTCTGTGATTCAACACTCTGATAGTCCACAGATTGCAGAATGCCTCCAGATGTGAATCGGAAACTACTACTGGTCTTCCAGTTAACGATCAAAGCGTAGACAGTTTAAGACATTACTCCCATGGAGGAAAGTGCGCATGGTGACTATTGTATTCCATACCGATGGAATATCTGTGTTTCACAAACACATTGAAGGACCACAGAGTACAGAATGCCTCCAGATGTGCATCGGAAACTACTACTGGTCTTCCAGGGAACGATCAAAGCGTACACTATTTGAGACAATACTCCCATGGAGGAAAGTGCGCATGGTGACTGTTGTATTCAATCACGATGCAATTTCTGTGTTTCATCAACACTCTGATAGTCCACAGATTACAGAATGCCTCCAGATATGAATCGGAAACTACTACTGGTCTTCCAGGGAACCATCAAAGCGTAGACTGTTTGAGATATTACTCCCATGGAGGAAAGTGGGCATGGTGACTGTTTTATTCAATCCTGACGCAATTTCTGTTTTTCATCACCACTCTGATAGTCCACAGATTACAGAATGCCTCCAGATGTGAATCGGAAACTACTACTGGTCTTCCAGGGAACGATCAAATCGAAAACTGTTTGAGACATTACACCCATGGAGGAAAGTGCGCATGGTGACTGTTGTATTCAATCCTGATGCAATGTCTGTGTTTCATCACCACTCTGATAGTCCACAGATTACAAAATCCCTCCAGATGTGAATCGGAAACTACTACTGGACTTCCATGGAACCATCAAAGCGTAGACCTTTTGAGACATTACTCCCATGGAGGAAAGTGCGCATAGTGACTGTTGTATTCAATCCCGATGCAATTTCTTTGTTTCATTAACACTGAGATTGTCCACAGTTTACAGAATGCCTCCAGATGTGCATCGGAAAATACCACTGGTCTTCCTTAGAACCATCAAAGCGTAGACTATTTGTGACATTACTCCCATGGAGGAAAGTGCGAATAGTGACTATTGTATTCAATCCCGATGCAATTTCTGTGTTTCATCAAGTCTCTGATAGTCCACAGATTACAGAATGCCTCCAGATGTGCATCGGAAAATACTATTGGCCTTCCAGGGAAAGATCAAAGCGTAGACTGTTTGAGAAATTTATCCCATGGAGAAAACTGCGCATGGTGACCGTTGTATTCAATGACGATGCAATTTCTGTGCTTCATCAACACTTTGAAGGTCCACAGATTACAGAATGCTTCAAGATGTGCATCGGAAGCTACTACTGGTCTTCCAGTTAAAGATCAAAGCGTAGACAGTTTGAGACATTACTCCCATGGAGGAAAGTGCGCATGGTGACTGCTGTATTCCATCCCGATGCAATTTCTGTGTGTTATCAACACTCTGATAGTCCACAGATTACAGAATGCCTCCAGATGTGCATCGGAAACTACTACTGGTCTTCCAGGGAACGATCAAATCGTAAACTGTTTGAGACGTTACACCCATGGAGGAAAGTGCGCATGGTGACTGTTGTATTCAATCCCGATGCAATTTCTGTGTTTCATCTACACTCTGATAGTCCACAGATTACAGAATGCCTCCAGATGTGCATCGGAAACTACTACTGGTCTTCCAGGGAACGATCAAAGCGTAGACTCTTTGAGACAATACTCCCATGGAGAAAAGTGGGGATGGTGACTGTTGTATTCAATCCCGATGCAATTTCTGTGTTTCATCACCACTCTGATAGTCCACAGATTACAGAATGCCTCCAGATGTGCATCGGAAAATACTACTGGACTTCCAGGAAACCATCAAAGCGTAGACTGTTTGAGACATTGCTCATATGGAGGAAAGTGCGCATTATGACTGTTGTGTTCAATCCCGATGCAATTCCTATGTTTCATTAAAACTCAGATAGTCCACAGTTTACAGAATGCCACCAGATGTGCATCGGAAACTAATACTGGTCTTCCAGGGATCGATCAAAGCGTAGACTGTTTGCGACATTACTCCCATGGAGGAAAGTGGGCATGGTGACTGTTGTATTCAATCCTGATGCAATTTCTGTGTTTCATCAACACTCTGATAGTCCACAGATTACAGAATGCCTCCAGATGTGCATCGGAAACTACTACTGGTCATCCAGGGAACGATCAAAGCGTAGACAGTTTGAGACATTACTCCCATGGAGGAAAGTGCGCATGGTGACTGTTGTATTCCATCCCGATGCAATTTCTGTGTTTCATCAACACATTGAAGGTCCACAGATTACAGAATGCCTCCAGATGTGCATCGGAAACTACTACTGGTCTTCCTGGGAACCATAAAAGCGTAGACTATTTGAGACATTACTCCTAAGGAGGAAAGTGCGCATGGTGACTGCTGTATTCCATCCCGATGCAATTTCTGTGTGTTATCAACACTCTGATAGTCCACAGATTACAGAATGCCTCCAGATGTGCATCGGAAACTACTACTGGTCCTCCAGGGAACGATCAAAGCGTACACTGTTTGAGACATTACACCCATGGAGGAAAGTGCGCATGGTGATTGTTGTATTCAATCCCGATGCAATTTCTGTGTTTCTCCAACACTCTGATAGTCCACAGGTTACAGAATGCCTCCAGATGTGCATCGGAAACTACTACTGGTCGTCCTGGGAAACTTCAAAACGTAGACTGTTTGAGACACTACTCCCATGGAGGAAAATGCGCATGGTGACTGTTGTATTCAATCCCGATGCAATTTCTGTGTCTCATCAAGACTCTGATAGTCCACAGATTACAGAATGCCTCCAGATGTGCATCGGAAACTACTACTGGTCTTCCAGGGAACGATCAAAGCGTAGACTCTTTGAGACAATACTCCCATGGAGAAAAGTGGGGATGGTGACTGTTGTATTCAATCCCGATGCAATTTCTGTGTTTCATCACCACTCTGATAGTCCACAGATTACAGAATGCCTCCAGATGTGCATCGGAAAATACTACTGGACTTCCAGGGAACCATCAAAGCGTAGACTGTTTGAGACATTACTCATATGGAGGAAAGTGCGCATTATGACTGTTGTGTTCAATCCCGATGCAATTCCTTTGTTTCATTAACACTCAGATAGTCCACAGTTTACAGAATGCCACCAGATGTGCATCGGAAACAAATACTGGTCTTCCAGGGAACGATCAAAGCGTAGACTGTTTGCGACATTACTCCCATGGAGGAAAGTGCGCATGGTGACTGCTGTATTCCATCCCGATGCAATTTCTGTGTGTTATCAACACTCTGATAGTCCACAGATTACAGAATGCCTCCAGATGTGCATCGGAAACTACTACTGGTCTTCCAGGGAACGATCAAAGCGTAAACTGTTTGAGACATTACACCCATGGAGGAAAGTGCGCATGGTGACTGTTGTATTCAATCCCGATGCAATTTCTGTGTTTCTCCAACACTCTGATAGTCCACAGGTTACAGAATGCATCCAGATGTGCATCGGAAACTACTACTGGTCGTCCTGGGAAACATCAAAACGTAGACTGTTTGAGACACTACTCCCATGGAGGAAAATGCGCATGGTGACTGTTGTATTCAATCCCGATGCAATTTCTGTGTTTCATCAAGACTCTGATAGTCAACAGATTACAGAATGCCTCCAGATGTGCATCGGAAACTACTACTGGTCTTCCAGGGAACGATCAAAGCGTAGACTCTTTGAGACAATACTCGCATGGAGAAAAGTGGGGATGGTGACTGTTGTATTCAATCCCGATGCAATTTCTGTGTTTCATCACCACTCTGATAGTCCACAGATTACAGAATGCCTCCAGATGTGCATCGGAAAATACTACTGGACTTCCAGGAAACCATCAAAGCGTAGACTGTTTGAGACATTACTCATATGGAGGAAAGTGCGCATTATGACTGTTGTGTTCAATCCCGATGCAATTCCTTTGTTTCATTAACACTCAGATAGTCCACAGTTTACAGAATGCCACCAGATGTGCATCGGAAACTAATACTGGTCTTCCAGGGATCGATCAAAGCGTAGACTGTTTGCGACATTACTCCCATGGAGGAAAGTGGGCATGGTGACTGTTGTATTCAATCCTGATGCAATTTCTGTGTTTCATCAACACTCTGATAGTCAACAGATTACAGAATGCCTCCAGATTTGCATCGCAAACTACTACTCGTCTTCCAGGGAACGATCAAAGCGTAAACTGTTTGAGACATTACACCCATGGAGGAATGTGCGCATGCTGACTGTTGTACTCAATCCCGATGCAATTTCTGTGTTTCGTCAAGACTCTGATAGTCCACAGATTACAGAATGCTTCCAGATGTGCATCGGAAACTATTATAATGACTTCCAGAGAACGATCAAAGCGTAGACTGTTTGAGACATTACTCCCATGGAGGAAAATTGCGCATGGTGATTGTTGTATTCAATCCCGAAGCAATTTCTGTGTTTCATCAACACTCTGATAGTCCACAGATTACAGAATGCCTCCAGATGTGCATCGGAAACTACTACTGGTCTTCCAGGGAACCATCAAAACGTAGACTGTTTGAGACACTACTCCCCTGGAGGAAAATGCTCATGGTGACTGTTGTATTCAATCCCGATGCAATTTCTGTGTTTCATCAAGACTCTGATAGTCCACAGATTACAGAATGCTACCAGATGTGCATCGGAATATACTACTGGTCTTCCAGGGACCGATCAAAGCGTAGAATGTTTGAGACATTACTCCCATGGAGAAAAGTGCGCATGGTGACTGTTGTATTTAATCACGATGCAATTTCTGTGATTCAACACTCTGATAGTCCACAGATTACAGAATGCCTCCAGATGTGAATCGGAAACTACTACTGGTCTTCCAGGGAACCATCAAAGCGTAGACTGTTTGAGACATTACTCCCATGGAGGAAAGAGCGCATGGTGACTGTTGTATTCAATCCCGATGCAATTTCTGTGTTTCATTAACACTCAGATTGTCCACAGATTACACGATGCCTCCAGATGTGCATTGGAAACTACTACTGGTCTTCCAGGGAACGATCAAAGCGTAGACTGTTTGAGACATTACTACCATGGAAAAAAGTGCGCATGGTGACTGTTGTATTTAATCACGATGCAATTTCTGTGATTCAACACTCTGATAGTCCACAGATTGCAGAATGCCTCCAGATGTGAATCGGAAACTACTACTGGTCTTCCAGTTAACGATCAAAGCGTACACTATTTGAGACAATACTCCCATGGAGGAAAGTGCGCATGGTGACTGTTGTATTCAATCACGATGCAATTTCTGTGTTTCATCAACACTCTGATAGTCCACAGATTACAGAATGCCTCCAGATATGAATCGGAAACTACTACTGGTCTTCCAGGGAACCATCAAAGCGTAGACTGTTTGAGATAGTACTCCTATGGAGGAAAGTGGGCATGGTGACTGTTTTATTCAATCCTGACGCAATTTCTGTTTTTCATCACCACTCTGATAGTCCACAGATTACAGAATGCCTCCAGATGTGAATCGGAAACTACTACTGGTCTTCCAGGGAACGATCAAATCGTAAACTGTTTGAGACATTACACCCATGGAGGAAAGTGCGCATGGTGACTGTTGTATTCAATCCTGATGCAATGTCTGTGTTTCATCACCACTCTGATAGTCCACAGATTACAAAATCCCTCCAGATGTGAATCGGAAACTACTACTGGACTTCCATGGAACCATCAAAGCGTAGACCTTTTGAGACATTACTCCCATGGAGGAAAGTGCTTATAGTGACTGTTGTATTCAATCCCGATGCAATTTCTTTGTTTCATTAACACTCAGATTGTCCACAGTTTACAGAATGCCTCCAGATGTGCATCGGAAAATACTACTGGTCTTCCTTAGAACCATCAAAGCGTAGACTATTTGTGACATTACTCCCATGGAGGAAAGTGCGAATAGTGACTATTGTATTCAATCCCGATGCAATTTCTGTGTTTCATCAAGTCTCTGATAGTCCACAGATTACAGAATGCCTCCAGATGTGCATCGGAAAATACTATTGGTCTTCCAGGGAAAGATCAAAGCGTAGACTGTTTGAGAAATTACTCCCATGGAGAAAACTGCGCATGGTGACCGTTGTATTCAATGACGATGCAATTTCTGTGCTTTATCAACACTTTGAAGGTCCACAGATTACAGAATGCTTCAAGATGTGCATCGGAAGCTACTACTGGTCTTCCAGTTAAAGATCAAAGCGTAGACAGTTTGAGACATTACTCCCATGGAGGAAAGTGCGCATGGTGACTGCTGTATTCCATCCCGATGCAATTTCTGTGTGTTATCAACACTCTGATAGTCCACAGATTACAGAATGACTCCAGATGTGCATCGGAAACTACTACTGGTCTTCCAGGGAACGATCAAAGCGTACACTATTTGAGACAATACTCCCATGGAGGAAAGTGCGCATGGTGACTGTTGTATTCAATCACGATGCAATTTCTGTGTTTCATCAACACTCTGATAGTCCACAGATTACAGAATGCCTCCAGATGTGCATCGGAAACTACTACTGGTCTTCCAGGGAACGATCAAAGCGTAAACTGTTTGAGACATTACACCCATGGAGGAAAGTGCGCATGGTGATTGTTGTATTCAATCCCGATGCAATTTCTGTGTTTCTCCAACACTCTGATAGTCCACAGGTTACAGAATGCCTCCAGATGTGCATCGGAAACTACTACTGGTCTTCCTGGGAACCATCAAAGCGTAGACTGTTTGAGACATTACTCATATGGAGGAAAGTGCGCATTATGACTGTTGTGTTCAATCCCGATGCAATTCCTTTGTTTCATTAACACTCAGATAGTCCACAGTTTACAGAATGCCACCAGATGTGCATCGGAAACAAATACTGGTCTTCCAGGGAACGATCAAAGCGTAGACTGTTTGCGACATTACTCCCATGGAGGAAAGTGCGCATGGTGACTGCTGTATTCCATCCCGATGCAATTTCTGTGTGTTATCAACACTCTGATAGTCCACAGATTACAGAATGCCTCCAGATGTGCATCGGAAACTACTACTGGTCTTCCAGGGAACGATCAAAGCGTAAACTGTTTGAGACATTACACCCATGGAGGAAAGTGCGCATGGTGACTGTTGTATTCAATCCCGATGCAATTTCTGTGTTTCTCCAACACTCTGATAGTCCACAGGTTACAGAATGCATCCAGATGTGCATCGGAAACTACTACTGGTCGTCCTGGGAAACATCAAAACGTAGACTGTTTGAGACACTACTCCCATGGAGGAAAATGCGCATGGTGACTGTTGTATTCAATCCCGATGCAATTTCTGTGTTTCATCAAGACTCTGATAGTCAACAGATTACAGAATGCCTCCAGATGTGCATCGGAAACTACTACTGGTCTTCCAGGGAACGATCAAAGCGTAGACTCTTTGAGACAATACTCGCATGGAGAAAAGTGGGGATGGTGACTGTTGTATTCAATCCCGATGCAATTTCTGTGTTTCATCACCACTCTGATAGTCCACAGATTACAGAATGCCTCCAGATGTGCATCGGAAAATACTACTGGACTTCCAGGAAACCATCAAAGCGTAGACTGTTTGAGACATTACTCATATGGAGGAAAGTGCGCATTATGACTGTTGTGTTCAATCCCGATGCAATTCCTTTGTTTCATTAACACTCAGATAGTCCACAGTTTACAGAATGCCACCAGATGTGCATCGGAAACTAATACTGGTCTTCCAGGGATCGATCAAAGCGTAGACTGTTTGCGACATTACTCCCATGGAGGAAAGTGGGCATGGTGACTGTTGTATTCAATCCTGATGCAATTTCTGTGTTTCATCAACACTCTGATAGTCCACAGATTACAGAATGCCTCCAGATTTGCATCGCAAACTACTACTCGTCTTCCAGGGAACGATCAAAGCGTAAACTGTTTGAGACATTACACCCATGGAGGAATGTGCGCATGCTGACTGTTGTACTCAATCCCGATGCAATTTCTGTGTTTCGTCAAGACTCTGATAGTCCACAGATTACAGAATGCTTCCAGATGTGCATCGGAAACTATTATAATGACTTCCAGAGAACGATCAAAGCGTAGACTGTTTGAGACATTACTCCCATGGAGGAAAATTGCGCATGGTGATTGTTGTATTCAATCCCGAAGCAATTTCTGTGTTTCATCAACACTCTGATAGTCCACAGATTACAGAATGCCTCCAGATGTGCATCGGAAACTACTACTGGTCTTCCAGGGAACCATCAAAACGTAGACTGTTTGAGACAGTACTCCCCTGGAGGAAAATGCTCATGGTGACTGTTGTATTCAATCCCGATGCAATTTCTGTGTTTCATCAAGACTCTGATAGTCCACAGATTACAGAATGCTACCAGATGTGCATCGGAATATACTACTGGTCTTCCAGGGACCGATCAAAGCGTAGAATGTTTGAGACATTACTCCCATGGAGAAAAGTGCGCATGGTGACTGTTGTATTTAATCACGATGCAATTTCTGTGATTCAACACTCTGATAGTCCACAGATTACAGAATGCCTCCAGATGTGAATCGGAAACTACTACTGGTCTTCCAGGGAACCATCAAAGCGTAGACTGTTTGAGACATTACTCCCATGGAGGAAAGAGCGCATGGTGACTGTTGTATTCAATCCCGATTCAATTTCTGTGTTTCATTAACACTCAGATTGTCCACAGATTACACGATGCCTCCAGATGTGCATTGGAAACTACTACTGGTCTTCCAGGGAACGATCAAAGCGTAGACTGTTTGAGACATTACTACCATGGAAAAAAGTGCGCATGGTGACTGTTGTATTTAATCACGATGCAATTTCTGTGATTCAACACTCTGATAGTCCACAGATTGCAGAATGCCTCCAGATGTGAATCGGAAACTACTACTGGTCTTCCAGTTAACGATCAAAGCGTACACTATTTGAGACAATACTCCCATGGAGGAAAGTGCGCATGGTGACTGTTGTATTCAATCACGATGCAATTTCTGTGTTTCATCAACACTCTGATAGTCCACAGATTACAGAATGCCTCCAGATATGAATCGGAAACTACTACTGGTCTTCCAGGGAACCATCAAAGCGTAGACTGTTTGAGATAGTACTCCTATGGAGGAAAGTGGGCATGGTGACTGTTTTATTCAATCCTGACGCAATTTCTGTTTTTCATCACCACTCTGATAGTCCACAGATTACAGAATGCCTCCAGATGTGAATCGGAAACTACTACTGGTCTTCCAGGGAACGATCAAATCGTAAACTGTTTGAGACATTACACCCATGGAGGAAAGTGCGCATGGTGACTGTTGTATTCAATCCTGATGCAATGTCTGTGTTTCATCACCACTCTGATAGTCCACAGATTACAAAATCCCTCCAGATGTGAATCGGAAACTACTACTGGACTTCCATGGAACCATCAAAGCGTAGACCTTTTGAGACATTACTCCCATGGAGGAAAGTGCTTATAGTGACTGTTGTATTCAATCCCGATGCAATTTCTTTGTTTCATTAACACTCAGATTGTCCACAGTTTACAGAATGCCTCCAGATGTGCATCGGAAAATACTACTGGTCTTCCTTAGAACCATCAAAGCGTACACTATTTGTGACATTACTCCCATGGAGGAAAGTGCGAATAGTGACTATTGTATTCAATCCCGATGCAATTTCTGTGTTTCATCAAGTCTCTGATAGTCCACAGATTACAGAATGCCTCCAGATGTGCATCGGAAAATACTATTGGTCTTCCAGGGAAAGATCAAAGCGTAGACTGTTTGAGAAATTACTCTTATGGAGAAAACTGCGCATGGTGACCGTTGTATTCAATGACGATGCAATTTCTGTGCTTTATCAACACTTTGAAGGTCCACAGATTACAGAATGCTTCAAGATGTGCATCGGAAGCTACTACTGGTCTTCCAGTTAAAGATCAAAGCGTAGACAGTTTGAGACATTACTCCCATGGAGGAAAGTGCGCATGGTGACTGCTGTATTCCATCCCGATGCAATTTCTGTGTGTTATCAACACTCTGATAGTCCACAGATTACAGAATGCCTCCAGATGTGCATCGGAAACTACTACTGGTCTTCCAGGGAACGATCAAAGCGTAAACTGTTTGAGACGTTACACCCATGGAGGAAAGTGCGCATGGTGACTGTTGCATTCAATCCCGATGCAATTTCTGTGTTTCGTCAAGACTTTGATAGTCCACAGATTACAGAATGACTCCAGATGTGCATCGGAAACTACTACTGGTCTTCCAGGGAACGATTAAAGCGTAGACTGTTTGAGACAATACTCCCATGGAGAAAAGTGGGGATGGTGACTGTTGTATTCAATCCCGATGCAATTTCTGTGTTTCATCACCACTCTGATAGTCCACAGATTACCGAATGCCTAAAGATATGCATCGGAAAATACTACTGGACTTCCAGGGAACCATCAAAGCGTAGACTGTTTGAGACATTACTCATATGGAGGAAAGTGCGCATTATGACTGTTGTGTTCAATCCCGATGCAATTCCTTTGTTTCATTAACACTCAGATAGTCCACAGATTACAGAATGCCTCCAGATGTGCATCGGAAACTACTACTGGTCTTCCAGGGAACGATCAAAGCGTAACTGTATGCGATATTACTCCCATGGAGGAAACTGGGCATGGTGACTGTTGTATTCAACCCGGATGCAATTTCTGTGTTTCATCAACACTCTGATAGTCCACAGATTACAGAATGCCTCCAGATGTGCATCGGAAACTACTACTGGTCTTCCAGGGAACGATCAAAGCGTAAACTGTTTGAGACATTACACCCATGGAGGAAAGTGCGCATGGTGATTGTTGTATTCAATCCCGATGCAATTTCTGTGTTTCTCCAACACTCTGATAGTCCACAGGTTACAGAATGCCTCCAGATGTGCATCGGAAACTACTACTGGTCTTCCAGGGAACGATCAAAGCGTAAACTGTTTGAGACATTACACCCATGGAGGAAAGTGCGCATGGTGATTGTTGTATTCAATCCCGATGCAATTTCTGTGTTTCTCCAACACTCTGATAGTCCACAGGTTACAGAATGCCTCCAGATGTGCATCGGAAACTACTACTGGTCTTCCTGGGAACCATCAAAGCGTAGACTGTTTGAGACATTACTCATATGGAGGAAAGTGCGCATTATGACTGTTGTGTTCAATCCCGATGCAATTCCTTTGTTTCATTAACACTCAGATAGTCCACAGTTTACAGAATGCCACCAGATGTGCATCGGAAACAAATACTGGTCTTCCAGGGAACGATCAAAGCGTAGACTGTTTGCGACATTACTCCCATGGAGGAAAGTGCGCATGGTGACTGCTGTATTCCATCCCGATGCAATTTCTGTGTGTTATCAACACTCTGATAGTCCACAGATTACAGAATGCCTCCAGATGTGCATCGGAAACTACTACTGGTCTTCCAGGGAACGATCAAAGCGTAAACTGTTTGAGACATTACACCCATGGAGGAAAGTGCGCATGGTGACTGTTGTATTCAATCCCGATGCAATTTCTGTGTTTCTCCAACACTCTGATAGTCCACAGGTTACAGAATGCATCCAGATGTGCATCGGAAACTACTACTGGTCGTCCTGGGAAACATCAAAACGTAGACTGTTTGAGACACTACTCCCATGGAGGAAAATGCGCATGGTGACTGTTGTATTCAATCCCGATGCAATTTCTGTGTTTCTCCAACACTCTGATAGTCAACAGATTACAGAATGCCTCCAGATGTGCATCGGAAACTACTACTGGTCTTCCTGGGAACCATCAAAGCGTAGACTGTTTGAGACATTACTCATATGGAGGAAAGTGCGCATTATGACTGTTGTGTTCAATCCCGATGCAATTCCTTTGTTTCATTAACACTCAGATAGTCCACAGTTTACAGAATGCCACCAGATGTGCATCGGAAACAAATACTGGTCTTCCAGGGAACGATCAAAGCGTAGACTGTTTGCGACATTACTCCCATGGAGGAAAGTGCGCATGGTGACTGCTGTATTCCATCCCGATGCAATTTCTGTGTGTTATCAACACTCTGATAGTCCACAGATTACAGAATGCCTCCAGATGTGCATCGGAAACTACTACTGGTCTTCCAGGGAACGATCAAAGCGTAAACTGTTTGAGACATTACACCCATGGAGGAAAGTGCGCATGGTGACTGTTGTATTCAATCCCGATGCAATTTCTGTGTTTCTCCAACACTCTGATAGTCCACAGGTTACAGAATGCATCCAGATGTGCATCGGAAACTACTACTGGTCGTCCTGGGAAACATCAAAACGTAGACTGTTTGAGACACTACTCCCATGGAGGAAAATGCGCATGGTGACTGTTGTATTCAATCCCGATGCAATTTCTGTGTTTCATCAAGACTCTGATAGTCAACAGATTACAGAATGCCTCCAGATGTGCATCGGAAACTACTACTGGTCTTCCAGGGAACGATCAAAGCGTAGACTCTTTGAGACAATACTCGCATGGAGAAAAGTGGGGATGGTGACTGTTGTATTCAATCCCGATGCAATTTCTGTGTTTCATCACCACTCTGATAGTCCACAGATTACAGAATGCCTCCAGATGTGCATCGGAAAATACTACTGGACTTCCAGGAAACCATCAAAGCGTAGACTGTTTGAGACATTACTCATATGGAGGAAAGTGCGCATTATGACTGTTGTGTTCAATCCCGATGCAATTCCTTTGTTTCATTAACACTCAGATAGTCCACAGTTTACAGAATGCCACCAGATGTGCATCGGAAACTAATACTGGTCTTCCAGGGATCGATCAAAGCGTAGACTGTTTGCGACATTACTCCCATGGAGGAAAGTGGGCATGGTGACTGTTGTATTCAATCCTGATGCAATTTCTGTGTTTCATCAACACTCTGATAGTCCACAGATTACAGAATGCCTCCAGATTTGCATCGCAAACTACTACTCGTCTTCCAGGGAACGATCAAAGCGTAAACTGTTTGAGACATTACACCCATGGAGGAATGTGCGCATGCTGACTGTTGTACTCAATCCCGATGCAATTTCTGTGTTTCGTCAAGACTCTGATAGTCCACAGATTACAGAATGCTTCCAGATGTGCATCGGAAACTATTATAATGACTTCCAGAGAACGACCAAAGCGTAGACTGTTTGAGACATTACTCCCATGGAGGAAAATTGCGCATGGTGATTGTTGTATTCAATCCCGAAGCAATTTCTGTGTTTCATCAACACTCTGATAGTCCACAGATTACAGAATGCCTCCAGATGTGCATCGGAAACTACTACTGGTCTTCCAGGGAACCATCAAAACGTAGACTGTTTGAGACAGTACTCCCCTGGAGGAAAATGCTCATGGTGACTGTTGTATTCAATCCCGATGCAATTTCTGTGTTTCATCAAGACTCTGATAGTCCACAGATTACAGAATGCTACCAGATGTGCATCGGAATATACTACTGGTCTTCCAGGGACCGATCAAAGCGTAGAATGTTTGAGACATTACTCCCATGGAGAAAAGTGCGCATGGTGACTGTTGTATTTAATCACGATGCAATTTCTGTGATTCAACACTCTGATAGTCCACAGATTACAGAATGCCTCCAGATGTGAATCGGAAACTACTACTGGTCTTCCAGGGAACCATCAAAGCGTAGACTGTTTGAGACATTACTCCCATGGAGGAAAGAGCGCATGGTGACTGTTGTATTCAATCCCGATGCAATTTCTGTGTTTCATTAACACTCAGATTGTCCACAGATTACACGATGCCTCCAGATGTGCATTGGAAACTACTACTGGTCTTCCAGGGAACGATCAAAGCGTAGACTGTTTGAGACATTACTACCATGGAAAAAAGTGCGCATGGTGACTGTTGTATTTAATCACGATGCAATTTCTGTGATTCAACACTCTGATAGTCCACAGATTGCAGAATGCCTCCAGATGTGAATCGGAAACTACTACTGGTCTTCCAGTTAACGATCAAAGCGTACACTATTTGAGACAATACTCCCATGGAGGAAAGTGCGCATGGTGACTGTTGTATTCAATCACGATGCAATTTCTGTGTTTCATCAACACTCTGATAGTCCACAGATTACAGAATGCCTCCAGATATGAATCGGAAACTACTACTGGTCTTCCAGGGAACCATCAAAGCGTAGACTGTTTGAGATAGTACTCCTATGGAGGAAAGTGGGCATGGTGACTGTTTTATTCAATCCTGACGCAATTTCTGTTTTTCATCACCACTCTGATAGTCCACAGATTACAGAATGCCTCCAGATGTGAATCGGAAACTACTACTGGTCTTCCAGGGAACGATCAAATCGTAAGCTGTTTGAGACATTACACCCATGGAGGAAAGTGCGCATGGTGACTGTTGTATTCAATCCTGATGCAATGTCTGTGTTTCATCACCACTCTGATAGTCCACAGATTACAAAATCCCTCCAGATGTGAATCGGAAACTACTACTGGACTTCCATGGAACCATCAAAGCGTAGACCTTTTGAGACATTACTCCCATGGAGGAAAGTGCTTATAGTGACTGTTGTATTCAATCCCGATGCAATTTCTTTGTTTCATTAACACTCAGATTGTCCACAGTTTACAGAATGCCTCCAGATGTGCATCGGAAAATACTACTGGTCTTCCTTAGAACCATCAAAGCGTACACTATTTGTGACATTACTCCCATGGAGGAAAGTGCGAATAGTGACTATTGTATTCAATCCCGATGCAATTTCTGTGTTTCATCAAGTCTCTGATAGTCCACAGATTACAGAATGCCTCCAGATGTGCATCGGAAAATACTATTGGTCTTCCAGGGAAAGATCAAAGCGTAGACTGTTTGAGAAATTACTCTTATGGAGAAAACTGCGCATGGTGACCGTTGTATTCAATGACGATGCAATTTCTGTGCTTTATCAACACTTTGAAGGTCCACAGATTACAGAATGCTTCAAGATGTGCATCGGAAGCTACTACTGGTCTTCCAGTTAAAGATCAAAGCGTAGACAGTTTGAGACATTACTCCCATGGAGGAAAGTGCGCATGGTGACTGCTGTATTCCATCCCGATGCAATTTCTGTGTGTTATCAACACTCTGATAGTCCACAGATTACAGAATGCCTCCAGATGTGCATCGGAAACTACTACTGGTCTTCCAGGGAACGATCAAAGCGTAAACTGTTTGAGACGTTACACCCATGGAGGAAAGTGCGCATGGTGACTGTTGTATTCAATCCCGATGCAATTTCTGTGTTTCGTCAAGACTTTGATAGTCCACAGATTACAGAATGACTCCAGATGTGCATCGGAAACTACTACTGGTCTTCCAGGGAACGATTAAAGCGTAGACTGTTTGAGACAATACTCCCATGGAGAAAAGTGGGGATGGTGACTGTTGTATTCAATCCCGATGCAATTTCTGTGTTTCATCACCACTCTGATAGTCCACAGATTACCGAATGCCTAAAGATATGCATCGGAAAATACTACTGGACTTCCAGGGAACCATCAAAGCGTAGACTGTTTGAGACATTACTCATATGGAGGAAAGTGCGCATTATGACTGTTGTGTTCAATCCCGATGCAATTCCTTTGTTTCATTAACACTCAGATAGTCCACAGATTACAGAATGCCTCCAGATGTGCATCGGAAACTACTACTGGTCTTCCAGGGAACGATCAAAGCGTAACTGTATGCGATATTACTCCCATGGAGGAAACTGGGCATGGTGACTGTTGTATTCAACCCGGATGCAATTTCTGTGTTTCATCAACACTCTGATAGTCCACAGATTACAGAATGCCTCCAGATGTGCATCGGAAACTACTACTGGTCTTCCAGGGAACGATCAAAGCGTAAACTGTTTGAGACATTACACCCATGGAGGAAAGTGCGCATGGTGATTGTTGTATTCAATCCCGATGCAATTTCTGTGTTTCTCCAACACTCTGATAGTCCACAGGTTACAGAATGCCTCCAGATGTGCATCGGAAACTACTACTGGTCTTCCTGGGAACCATCAAAACGTAGACTGTTTGAGACACTACTCCCATGGAGGAAAATGCGCATGGTGACTGTTGTATTCAATCCCGATGCATTTTTGTGTTTCATTAAGACTCTGATAGTCCACAGATTACAGAATGCTTCCAGATGTGCATCGGAAAATACTACTGGTCTTCCAGGGAACGATCAAAGCGTAGACTGTTTGAGACATTACTCCCATGGAGAAAAGTGCGCATGGTGACTGTTGTATTTAATCACGATGCAATTTCTGTGATTCAACACTCTCATAGTCCACAGATTACAGAATGCCTCCAGATGTGAATCGGAAACTACTACTGGTCCTCCAGGGAACCATCAAAGCGTAGACTGTTTGAGACATTACTCCCATGGAGGAAAGTGCGCATGGTGACTGTTGTATTCAATCCCGATGCAATTTCTGTGTTTCATTAACACTCAGATTGTCCACAGATTACACAATGCCTCCAGATGTGCATTGGAAACTACTACTGGTCTTCCAGGGAACGATCAAAGCGTAGACTGTTTGAGACATTACTCCCATGGAGAAAAATTAGAATGGTGACTGTTGTATTTAATCACGATGCAATTACTGTGTTTCATCAACACTCTGATAGTCCACAGATTACAGAATGCCTCCAGATATGAATCGGAAACTACTACTGGTCTTCCAGGGAACCATCAAAGCGTAGAATGTTTGAGATATTACTCCCATGGAGGAAAGTGGGCATGGTGACTGTTTTATTCAATCCTGACGCAATTTCTGTTTTTCATCACCACTCTGATAGTCCACAGATTACAGAATGCCTCCAGATGTGAATCGGAAACTACTACTGGTCTTCCAGGGAACGATCAAATCGTGAACTGTTTGAGACAGTACACCCATGGAGGAAAGTGCGCATGGTGACTGTTGTATTCAATCCTGATGCAATGTCTGTGTTTCATCACCACTCTGATAGTCCACAGATTACAAAATCCCTCCAGATGTGAATCGGAAACTACTACTGGACTTCCATGGAACCATCAAAGCGTAGACCTTTTGAGACATTACTCCCATGGAGGAAAGTGCTTATAGTGAATGTTGTATTCAATCCCGATGCAATTTCTTTGTTTCATTAACACTCAGATTGTCCACAGTTTACAGAATGCCTCCAGATGTGCATCGGAAAATACTACTGGTCTTCCTTAGAACCATCAAAGCGTAGACTATTTGTGACATTACTCCCATGGAGGAAAGTGCGAATAGTGACTATTGTATTCAATCCCGATGCAATTTCTGTGTTTCATCAAGTCTCTGATAGTCCACAGATTACAGAATGCCTCCAGATGTGCGTCGGAAAATACTATTGGTCTTCCAGGGAAAGATCAAAGCGTAGACTGTTTGAGAAATTACTCCCATGGAGAAAACTGCGCATGGTGACCGTTGTATTCAATGACGATGCAATTTCTGTGCTTCATCAACACTTTGAAGGTCCACAGATAACAGAATGCTTCAAGATGTGCATCGGAAGCTACTACTGGTCTTCCAGTTAAAGATCAAAGCGTAGACAGTTTGAGACATTACTCCCATGGAGGAAAGTGCGCATGGTGACTGCTGTATTCCATCCCGATGCAATTTCTGTGTGTTATCAACACTCTGATAGTCCACAGATTACAGAATGCCTCCAGATGTGCATCGGAAACTACTACTGGTCTTCCAGGGAACGATCAAAGCGTAAACTGTTTGAGACATTACACCCATGGAGGAAAGTGCGCATGGTGATTGTTGTATTCAATCCCGATGCAATTTCTGTGTTTCTCCAACACTCTGATAGTCCACAGGTTACAGAATGCCTCCAGATGTGCATCGGAAACTACTACTGGTCTTCCTGGGAACAATCAAAACGTAGACTGTTTGAGACACTACTCCCATGGAGGAAAATGCGCATGGTGACTGTTGTATTCAATCCCGATGCATTTTTGTGTTTCATTAAGACTCTGATAGTCCACAGATTACAGAATGCTTCCAGATGTGCATCGGAAAATACTACTGGTCTTCCAGGGAACGATCAAAGCGTAGACTGTTTGAGACATTACTCCCATGGAGAAAAGTGCGCATGGTGACTGTTGTATTTAATCACGATGCAATTTCTGTGATTCAACACTCTCATAGTCCACAGATTACAGAATGCCTCCAGATGTGAATCGGAAACTACTACTGGTCTTCCAGGGAACCATCAAAGCGTAGACTGTTTGAGACATTACTCCCATGGAGGAAAGTGCGCATGGTGACTGTTGTATTCAATCCCGATGCAATTTCTGTGTTTCATTAACACTCACATTGTCCACAGATTACACAATTCCTCCAGATGTGCATTGGAAACTACTACTGGTCTTCCAGGGAACGATCAAAGCGTAGACTGTTTGAGACATTACTCCCATGGAGAAAAATTAGAATGGTGACTGTTGTATTTAATCACGATGCAATTACTGTGTTTCATCAACACTCTGATAGTCCACAGATTACAGGATGCCTCCAGATGTGCATCGGAAACTACTACTGGTCTTCCAGGGAACGATCAAAGCGTAAACTGTTTGAGACATTACACCCATGGAGGAAAGTGCGCATGGTGACTGTTGTATTCAATCCCGATGCAAATTCTGTGTTTCGTCAAGACTTTGATAGTCCACAGATTACAGAATGACTCCAGATGTGCATCGGAAACTACTACTGGTCTTCCAGGGAACGATCAAATCGTAGACCGTTTGAGACATTATTCACATGGAGGAAAGTGCGCATGGTGACTGTTGTATTCAATCCCGATGCCATTTCTGTGTTTCATCAACACTTTTAAGGTCCACAGATTACAGAATGCCTCCTGATGTGCATCGGAAACTACTACTGGTCTTCCAGAGAACGATCAAAGCGTAGACAGTTTTAAACATTACTCCCATGGAGGAAAGTGCGCATGGTGACTCTTGTATTCAATCCTGATGCAATATCTGTGTTTCATCAAGACTCTAATAGTCCACAGATTACAGAATGCCTCCAGATGTGCATCGGAAACTAATACTGGTCTTCCAGGGAACGATCTAAGCGTAGACTGTTTGAGACATTGCTCACAAGGAGGTAAGTGCGCATAGTGACTGTTGTATTCAATCCCGATGCAATTTCTGTGTTTCATCAACACTTTGAAGGTCCTCAGATTACAGAATGCCTCCAGATGTGCATCGGAAACTACTACTGGTCTTGCAGGGAACGATCAAAGCGTAGACAGTTTGCGACATTACTCCCATGGAGGAAAGTGGGCATGGTGACTGTTGTATTCAATCCCGATGCAATTTCTGAGTTTCATCAACACTCAGATAGTCCACAGATTACAGAATGCCTCCAGATGTGCATCGGAAACTACTACTGGTCTTCCAGGGAACGATCAAAGCGTAGACTGTTTGCGACATTACTCCCATGGAGGATAGTGGGCATGGTGACTGTTGTATTCAACCGCGATACAATTTCTGTGTTTCATCAAGACTCTGATAGTCCACAGATTACAGAATGCCTCCAGATGTGCATCGGAAAATACTACTGGTCTTCCAGGGAACGATCAAAGCGTAGACTGTTTCAGTCATTACTCCCATGGAGAAAAGTGCGCATGGTGACTGTTGTATTCAATGACGATGCAATTTCTATGCTTCATCAACACTTTGAAGTTCCACAGATTACAGAATGCCTCCAGATGTGAATCGGAAACTACTACTGGACTTCCAGGGAACCATCAAAGCGTAGACTGTTTGAGACGTTACTCCCATGGGGAAAGTGCGCATGGTGACTGTTGTATTCAATCCAGATGCTATTTCTTTGTTTCATTAACGCTCAGATTGTCCACTGTTTACAGAATGCCTCCAGATTGGCATCGTAAACTACTACTCGTCTTTCAGGGAACGATGAAAGCGTAAACTGTTTGAGACATTACACCCATTGAGGAATGTGCGCATGGTGACTGTTGTATTCAATCCCGATGCAATTTCTGTGTTTCGTCAAGACTCTGATAGTCCACAGATTACAGAATGCCTCCAAATGTGCATCGGAAACTATTATAATGACTTCCAGAGAACGATCAAAGCGTAGACTGTTTGAGACATTACTGTCATGGAGGAAAGTGCGCATGGTGATTGTTGTATTCAATTCCGATGCAATTTCTGTGTTTCATCAACACTCTGATAGTCCACAGATTACAGAATGCCTCCAGATGTGAATCGGAAACTACTACTGGTCTTCCAGTTAACGATCAAAGCGTAGACAGTTTGAGACATTATTCCCATGGAGGAAAGTGCGCATGGTGACTGTTGTATTCCATCCCGACGCAATTTCTTTGTTTCATTAACACTCAGATTGTCCACTGTTTACAGAATGCCTCCAGATGTGCATCGGAAACTACTACTGGTCTTCCAGCGAACGATCAAAGCGTAGCTTCTTTGCGACATTACTCCCATGGAGGAAAGTGGGCTTGGTGTCTCTTGCATTCAATCCTGATGCAATTTCTGTGTTTCATCAACACTCTGATAGTCCACAGATTACAGAATGCCTCCAGATTTGCATCGTAAACTACTACTCGTCTTCCAGGTAACGATCAAAGCGTAAACTGTTTGAGACATTACACCCATGGAGGAATGTGCGCATGGTGACTGTTGTATTCAATCCCGATTCATTTTCTGTGTTTCGTCAAGACTCTGATAGTCCACAGATTACAGAATGCCTCCAAATGTGCATCGGAAACTATTATAATGACTTCCAGAGAACGATCAAAAGGTAGACTGTATGCGACATTACTCCCATTGAGGAAAGTGGGCATGGAGACTGTTGTATTCAACCGCGATGCAATTTCTGTGTTTCATCAAGACTCTGATAATCCACAGATTACAGAATGCCTCCAGATGTGCATCGGAAACTACTACTGGTCTTCCAGGGAACGATCAAAGCGTAAACTGTTTGAGACATTACACCCATGGAGGAAAGTGCGCATGGTGACTGTTGTATTCAATCCCGATACAATTTCTGTGTTTCATCAAGACTCTGATAGTCCACAGATTACAGAATGCCTCCAGATGTGCATCGGAAACTAATACTGGTCTTCCAGGGAACGATCAAAGCGTAGACTGTTTGAGACATTGCTCACAAGGAGGTAAGTGCGCATAGTGACTGTTGTATTCAATCCCGATGCAATTTCTGTGTTTCATCAACACTTTGAAGGTCCACAGATTACAGAATGCCTCCAGATGTGCATCGGAAACTAATACTGGTCTTGCAGGGAACGATCAAAGCGTAGACAGTTTGCGACATTACTCCCATGGAGGATAGTGGGCATGGTGACTGTTGTATTCAACCGCGATGCAATATCTGTGTTTCATCAAGACTCTTATAGTCCACAGATTACAGAATGCCTCCAGATGTGCATCGGAAAATACTACTGGTCTTCCAGGGAACGATCAAAGCGTAGAATTTTTGAGTCATTACTCCCATGGAGAAAAGTGCGCATGGTGACTGTTGTATTCAATGACGATGCAATTTCTATGCTTCATCAACACTTTGAACTTCCACAGATTACAGAATGCCTCCAGATGTGCATCGGAAACTACTGCTGGTCTTCCTGGGAACCATCAAAGCGTAGACAGTTGGAGACATTACTCCCATGGAGGAAAGTGCGCATGGTGACTGTTGTATTCAATCCCGATGCAATTTCTGTGTTTCATCAAGACTCTGATAGTCCACAGATTACAGAATGCCTCCAGATGTGCATCGGAAAATACTACTGGTCTTCCAGGGAACGATCAAAGCGTAGACTGTTTGAGACATTACTCCCATGGAGAAAACTGCGCATGGTGAGTGTTGTATTCAATGACGATGCAATTTCTGTGCTTCATCAACACTTTGAAGGTCCACAGATTACAGAATGCCTCAAGATGTGCATCGGAAACTACTACTGGACTTCCAGTTAACGATCAAAGCGTAGACAGTTTGAGACATTACTCCCATGGAGGAAAGTGCTCATGGTGACTGCTGTATTCCATCCCGATGCAATTTCTGTGTGTCATCAACACATTGAAGGTCCACAGATTACAGAATGCCTCCAGATGTGCATCGGAAACTACTACTGGTCTTCCAGGGAACGATCAAAGCGTAGACTGTTTGAGACAATACTCCCATGGATGAAATTAGGCATGGTGACTGTTGTATTCAATCCCGATGCAATTTCTGTGTTTCGTCAAGACTCTGATAGTCCACAGATTACAGAATGCCTCCAAATGTGCATCGGAAACTATTATAATGACTTCTAGAGAACGATCAAAGCGTAGACTGTTTGAGACATTACTGTCACGGAGGAAAGTGCACATGGTGATTGTTGAATTCAATCCCGATGCAATTTCTGTGTTTCATCAACACTCTGATAGTCCACAGATTACAGAATGCCTCCAGATGTGAATCGGAAACTACTACTGGTCTTCCAGTTAACGATCAAAGCGTAGACAGTTTGAGACATTATTCCCATGGAGGAAAGTGCGCATGGTGACTGTTGTATTCCATCCCGACGCAATTTCTTTGTTTCATTAACACTCAGATTGTCCACTGTTTACAGAAAGCCTCCAGATGTGCATCGGAAACTACTACTGGTCTTCCAGGGAACGATCAAAGCGTAGTTTCTTTGCGACATTACTCCCATGGAGGAAAGTGGGCTTGGTGTCTCTTGCAATCAATCCTGATGCAATTTCTGTGTTTCATCAACACTCTGATAGTCCACAGATTACAGAATGCCTCCAGATTTGCATCGTAAACTACTACTCGTCTGCCAGGTAACGATCAAAGCGTAAACTGTTTGAGACATTACACCCATGGAGGAATGTGCGCATGGTGACTGTTGTATTCAATCCCGATGCAATTTCTGTGTTTCGTCAAGACTCTGATAGTCCACAGATTACAGAATGCCTCCAAATGTGCATCGGACACTACTATAATGACTTCCAGAGAACGATCAAAGGGTAGACTGTATGCGACATTACTCCCATTGAGGAAAGTGGGCATGGAGACTGTTGTATTCAACCGCGATGCAATTTCTGTGTTTCATCAAGACTCTGATAGTCCACAGATTAGAGAATGCCTCCAGATGTGAATCGGAAACTACTACTCGTCTTCCAGGGAACGATCAAAGCGTAAACTGTTTGAGACATTACACCCATGGAGGAAAGTGCGCATGCTGACTGTTGTATTCAATCCCGATGCAATTTCTGTGTTTCGTCAAGAATCTGATTGTCCACAAATTACAGAATGCCTCCAGATGTGCATCGGAAACAATTATAATGACTTCCAGAGAACGATCAAAGCGTAGACTGTTTGAGACATTACTCCTATGGAGGAAAGTGCGCATGGTGATTGTTGTATTCAATCCCGATGCAATTTCTGTGTTTCATCAACACTCTGATAGTACACAGATTACAGAATGCCTCCAGATGTGAATCGGAAACTACTACTGGTCTTCCAGGGAACCATCAAACAGTAGACTGTTTGGGATTTTACTCCCATAGAGGGATGTTCACATGGTGACTGTTGTATTCAATCCCGATGCAATTTCTGTGTTTCATCAACACTCAGAAAGTCCACAGATTGCAGAATGCCTCCAGATGTGCATCGGAAACTACTACTGGTCTTCCAGGGAACGATCAAAGCGTAGACTGTATGCGATATTACTCCCATGGAGGAAACTGGGCTTGGTGACTGTTGTATTCAACCCCGATGCAATTTCTGTGTTTCATCAACACTCTGATAGTCCACAGATTACAGAATGCCTCCAGATGTGCATCGGAAACTACTACTGGTCTTCCAGGGAACGATGAAAGCGTAAACTGTTTGAGACATTACACCCATGGAGGAAAGTGCGCATGGTGATTGTTGTATTCAATCCCGATGCAATTTCTGTGTTTCTCCAACACTCTGATAGTCCACAGGTTACAGAATGCCTCCAGATGTGCATCGGAAACTACTACTGGTCTTCCTGGGAACCATCAAAACGTAGACTGTTTGAGACACTACTCCCATGGAGGAAAATGCGCATGGTGACTGTTGTATTCAATCCCGATGCAATTTCTGTGTTTCATTAAGACTCTGATAGTCCACAGATTACAGAATGCTACCAGATGTGCATCGGAAAATACCACTTGTCTTCCAGGGAACGATCAAAGCGTAGACTGTTTGAGACATTACTCCCATGGAGAAAAGTGCGCATGGTGACTGTTGTATTTAATCACGATGCATATTCTGTGAATCAACACTCTCAAAGTCCACAGATTACAGAATGCCTCCAGATGTGAATCGGAAACTACTACTGGTCTTCCAGGGAACGATCAAATCGTAGACCGTTTGAGACATTATTCACATGGAGGAAAGTGCGCATGGTGACTGTTGTATTCAATCCCGATGCCATTTCTGTGTTTCATCAACACTTTTAAGGTCCACAGATTACAGAATGCCTCCTGATGTGCATCGGACACTACTACTGGTCTTCCAGAGAACGATCAAAGCGTAGACAGTTTTAAACATTACTCCCATGGAGGAAAGTGCGCATGGTGACTCTTGTATTCAATCCCGATGCAATATCTGTGTTTCATCAAGACTCTGATAGTCCACAGATTACAGAATGCCTCCAGATGTGCATCGGAAACTAATACTGGTCTTCCAGGGAACGATCAAAGCGTAGACTGTTTGAGACATTGCTCACAAGGAGGTAAGTGCGCATAGTGACTGTTGTATTCAATCCCGATGCAATTTCTGTGTTTCATCAACACTTTGAAGGTCCACAGATTACAGAATGCCTCCAGATGTGCATCGGAAACTACTACTGGTCTTGCAGGGAACGATCAAAGCGTAGACAGTTTGCGACATTACTCCCATGGAGGAATGTCTGCATGGTGACTGTTGTATTCAATCCCGATGCAATTTCTGAGTATCATCAACACTCAGATAGTCCACAGATTACAGAATGCCTCCAGATGTGCATCGGAAAGTACTACTGGTCTTCCAGGGAACGATCAAAGCGTAGACTGTTTGCGACATTACTCCCATGAAGGAAAGTGGGCATGGAGACTGTTGTATTCAACCGCGATGCAATTTCTGTGTTTCATCAAGACTCTGATAGTCCACAGATTACAGAATGCCTCCAGATGTGCATCGGAAAATACTACTGGTCTTCCAGGGAACGATCAAAGCGTAGACTGTTTGAGTCATTACTCCCATGGAGAAAAGTGCGCATGGTGACTGTTGTATTGAATGACGATGCAATTTCTATGCTTCATCATCACTTTGAACTTCCACAGATTACAGAATGCCTCAAGATGTGCATCGGAAACTACTACTGGTCTTCCAGTTAACGATCAAAGCGTAGACCGTTTGAGACATTACTCCCATGGAGGAAAGTGCTCATGGTGACTGTTGTATTCCATCCCGATGCAATTTCTGCGTTTCATCAACACATTGAAGGTCCACAGATTACTGAATACCTCCAGATGTGCATCGGAAACCACTGCTGGTCTTCCTGGGAACCATCAAAGCGTAGACAGTTGGAGACATTACTCCCATGGAGGAAAGTGCGCATGGTGACTGTTGTATTCAATCCTGATGCAATTTCTGTGTTTCATCAACACTCTGATAGTCCACAGATTACAGAATGCCTCCAGATGTGCATCGGAAAATACTACTGGTCTTCCAGGGAACGATCAAAGCGTAGACTGTTTGAGACATTACTCCCATGGAGAAAACTGCGCATGGTGAGTGTTGTATTCAATGACGATGCAATTTCTGTGCTTCATCAACACTTTGAAGGTCCACAGATTACAGAATGCCTCAAGATGTGCATCGGAAACTACTACTGGACTTCCAGTTAACGATCAAAGCGTAGACAGTTTGAGACATTACACCCATGGAGGAATGTGCGCATGCTGACTGTTGTATTCAATCCCGATGCAATTTCTGTGTTTCGTCAAGAATCTGATAGTCCACAGATTACAGAATGCCTCCAGATGTGCATCGGAAACAATTATAATGACTTCCAGAGAACGATCAAAGCGTAGACTGTTTGAGACATAACTCCTATGGAGGAAAGTGCGCATGGTGATTGTTGTATTCAATCCCGATGCAATTTCTGTGTTTCATCAACACTCAGAAAGTCCACAGATTGCAGAATGCCTCCAGATGTGCATCGGAAACTACTACTGGTCTTCCAGGGAACGATCAAAGCGTAGACTGTATGCGATATTACTCCCATGGAGGAAACTGGGCATGGTGACTGTTGTATTCAACCCCGATGCAATTTCTGTGTTTCATCAACACTCTGATAGTCCACAGATTACAGAATGCCTCCAGATGTGCATCGGAAACTACTACTGGTCTTCCAGGGAACGATCAAAGCGTAAACTGTTTGAGACATTACACCCATGGAGGAAAGCGCGCATGGTGATTGTTGTATTCAATCCCGATGCAATTTCTGTGTTTCTCCAACACTCTGATAGTCCACAGGTTACAGAATGCCTCCAGATGTGCATCGGAAACTACTACTGGTCTTCCTGGGAACCATCAAAACGTAGACTGTTTGAGACACTACTCCCATGGAGGAAAATGCGCATGGTGACTGTTGTATTCAATCCCGATGCAATTTCTGTGTTTCATTAAGACTCTGATAGTCCACAGATTACAGAATGCTACCAGATGTGCATCGGAAAATACCACTTGTCTTCCAGGGAACGATCAAAGCGTAGACTGTTTGAGACATTACTCCCATGGAGAAAAGTGCGCATGGTGACTGTTGTATTTAATCACGATGCAAATTCTGTGATTCAACACTCTCATAGTCCACAGATTACAGAATTCCTCCAGATGTGAATCGGAAACTACTACTGGTCTTCCAGGGAACCATCAAAGCGTAGACTGTTTGAGACATTACTCCCATGGAGGAAAGTGCGCATGGTGACTGTTGTATTCAATCCCGATGCAATTTCTGTGTTTCATTAACACTCAGATTGTCCACAGTTTACACAATGCCTCCAGATGTGCATTGGAAACTACTACTGGTCTTCCAGGGAACGATCAAAGCGTAGACTGTTTGAGACATTACTCCCATGGAGAAAAATGCGCATGGTGACCGTTGTATTTAATCACGATGCAATTACTGTGTTTCATCAACACTCTGATTGTCCACAGATTACAGGATGCCTCCAGATGTGCATCGGAAACTACTACTGGTCTTCCAGGGAACGATCAAAGCGTAAACTGTTTGAGACATTACACCCATGGAGGAAAGTGCGCATGGTGACTGTTGTATTCAATCCCGATGCAATTTCTGTGTTTCGTCAAGACTTTGATAGTCCACAGATTACAGAATGACTCCAGATGTGCATCGGAAACTACTACTGGTCTTCCAGGGAACGATCAAATCGTAGACCGTTTGAGACATTATTCACATGGAGGAAAGTGCGCATGGTGACTGTTGTATTCAATCCCGATGCCATTTCTGTGTTTCATCAACACTTTTAAGGTCCACAGATTACAGAATGCCTCCTGATGTGCATCGGACACTACTACTGGTCTTCCAGAGAACGATCAAAGCGTAGACAGTTTTAAACATTACTCCCATGGAGGAAAGTGCGCATGGTGACTCTTGTATTCAATCCCGATGCAATATCTGTGTTTCATCAAGACTCTGATAGTCCACAGATTACAGAATGCCTCCAGATGTGCATCGGAAACTAATACTGGTCTTCCAGGGAACGATCAAAGCGTAGACTGTTTGAGACATTGCTCACAAGGAGGTAAGTGCGCATAGTGACTGTTGTATTCAATCCCGATGCAATTTCTGTGTTTCATCAACACTTGGAAGGTCCACAGATTACAGAATGCCTCCAGATGTGCATCGGAAACTACTACTGGTCTTGCAGGGAACGATCAAAGCGTAGACAGTTTGCGACATTACTCCCATGGAGGAAAGTGGGCATGGTGACTGTTGTATTCAATCCCGATGCAATTTCTGAGTTTCATCAACACTCAGATAGTCCACAGATTACAGAATGCCTCCAGATGTGCATCGGAAAGTACTACTGGTCTTCCAGGGAACGATCAAAGCGTAGACTGTTTGCGACATTACTCCCATGGAGGAAAGTGGGCATGGTGACTGTTGTATTCAACCGCGATGCAATTTCTGTGTTTCATCAGGACTCTGATAGTCCACAGATTACAGAATGCCTCCAGATGTGCATCGGAAAATACTACTGGTCTTCCAGGGAACGATCAAAGCGTAGACTGTTTGAGTCATTACTCCCATGGAGAAAAGTGCGCATGGTGACTGTTGTATTGAATGACGATGCAATTTCTATGCTTCATCATCATCTTTGAACTTCCACAGATTACAGAATGCCTCAAGATGTGCATCGGAAACTACTACTGGTCTTCCAGTTAACGATCAAAGCGTAGACCGTTTGAGACATTACTCCCATGGAGGAAAGTGCTCATGGTGACTGTTGTATTCCATCCCGATGCAATTTCTGCGTTTCATCAACACATTGAAGGTCCACAGATTACAGAATACCTCCAGATGTGCATCGGAAACCACTGCTGGTCTTCCTGGGAACCATCAAAGCGTAGACAGTTGGAGACATTACTCCCATGGAGGAAAGTGCGCATGGTGACTGTTGTATTCAATCCTGATGCAATTTCTGTGTTTCATCAAGACTCTGATAGTCCACAGATTACAGAATGCCTCCAGATGTGCATCGGAAAATACTACTGGTCTTCCAGGGAACGATCAAAGCGTAGACTGTTTGAGACATTACTCCCATGGATGAAATTAGGCATGGTGACAGTTGTATTCAATCCCGATGCAATTTCTGTGTTTCATCACCACTCTGATAGTCCACAGATTACAGAATGCCTCCAGATGTGAATCGGAAACTACTACTGGACTTCCAGGGAACCATCAAAGCGTAGACTGTTTGAGACATTACTCCCATGGAGGAAAGTGCGCATGGTGACTGTTGTATTCAATCCCGATGCAATTTCTGTGTTTCGTCAAGACTCTGATAGTCCACAGATTACAGAATGCCTCCAAATGTGCATCGGAAACTATTAAAATGACTTCCAGAGAACGATCAAAGCGTAGACTGTTTGAGACATTACTGTCATGGAGGAAAGTGCGCATGGTGATTGTTGTATTCAATCCCGATGCAATTTCTGTGTTTCATCAACACTCTGATAGTCCACAGATTACAGAATGCCTCCAGATGTGAATCGGAAACTACTACAGGTCTTCCAGTTAACGATCAAAGCGTAGACAGTTTGAGACATTATTCCCATGGAGGAAAGTGCGCATGGTGACTGTTGTATTCCATCCCGACGCAATTTCTTTGTTTCATTAACACTCAGATTGTCCACTGTTTACAGAATGCCTCCAGATGTGCATCGGAAACTACTACTGGTCTTCCAGGAAACGATCAAAGCCTAGTTTCTTTGCGACATTACTCCCATGGAGGAAAGTGGGCTTTGTGTCTCTTGCATTCAATCCTGATGCAATTTCTGTGTTTCATCAACACTCTGATAGTCCACAGATTACAGAACGCCTCCAGATTTGCATCGTAAACTACTACTCGTCTTCCAGAGAACGATCAAAGCGTAGACTGTTTGAGACATTACTGTCATGGAGGAAAGTGCGCATGGTGATTGTTGTATTCAATCCCGATGCAATTTCTTTGTTTCATTAACACTCAGATTGTCCACAGATTACAGAATGCCTCCAGATGTGCATCGGAAAATACTACTGGTCTTCCAGGGAGCGATCAAAGCGTAGACTGTTTGAGTCATTTCTCCCATGGAGAAAAGTGCGCATGGTGACTGTTGTATTCAATGAGGATGCAATTTCTGTGCTTCATCAACACTTTGAACTTCCACAGATTACAGAATGCCTCAAGATGTGCATCGGAAACTACTACTGGTCTTCCAGTTAACGATCAAAGCGTAGACCGTTTGAGACATTACTCCCATGGAGGAAAGTGCTCATGGTGACTGTTGTATTCCATCCCGATGCAATGTCTGCGTTTCATCAACACATTGAAGGTCCACAGATTACAGAATACCTCCAGATGTGCATCGGAAACTACTGCTGGTCTTCCTGGGAACCATCAAAGCGTAGACATTTGGAGACATTACTCCCATGGAGGAAAGTGCGCATGGTGACTGTTGTATTCAATCCCGATGCAATTTCTGTGTTTCATCAAGACTCTGATAGTCCACAGATTACAGAATGCCTCCAGATGTGCATCGGAAAATACTACTTGTCTTCCAGGGAACGATCAAAGCGTAGACAGTTTGATACATTATTCCCATGGAGGAAAGTGCGCATGGTGACTGTTGTATTCCATCCCGACGCAATTTCTTTGTTTCATTAACACTCAGATTGTCCACTGTTTACAGAATGCCTCCAGATGTGCATCGGAAACTACTACTGGTCTTCCAGGGAACGATCAAAGCGTAGTCTCTTTGCGACATTACTCCCATGGAGGAAAGTGAGCTTGGTGTCTCTTGCATTCAATCCTGATGCAATTTCTGTGTTTCATCAACACTCTGATAGTCCACAGATTACAGAATGCCTCCAGATGTGCATCGGAATCTACTACTGGTCTTCCAGGGAACCATCAAAGCATAGACTGTTTGAGATATTACTCCCATGGAGGAAAGTGGGCATGGTGACTGTTGTATTCAATCCCGATGCAATTTCTGTGTGTCATTAACACCCAGATTGTCCACAGATTACACGATGCCTCCAGATGTGCATCGGAAACTACTACTGGTCTTCCAGGTAACGATCAAAGCGTAGACTGTTTGCGACATTACTCCCATGGAGTAATGTGGGCATGGTGACTGTTGTATTCAATCCCGATGCAGTTTCTGTGTTTCATCCACACTCTGATAGTCCACAGATTACAGAATGCCTCTAGATGTGCATCGGAAACTACTACCTGTCTTCCTGGGAACGATCAAAGCGTAAACTGTTTGAGACATTACACCCATGGAGGAAAGTGCGCATGGTGACTGTTGTATTCAATCCCGATGCAATTTCTGTGTTTCATCAACACTCTGATAGTCCACAGATTACAGAATATCTCCAGATGTGAATCGGAATCTACTACTGGTCTTCCAGGGAACCATCAAAGCATAGACTGTTTGAGACATTACTCCCATGGAGGAAAGTGGGCATGGTGACTGTTGTATTCAATCCCGATGCAATTTCTGTGTTTCATTAACACTCAGATTGTCCACAGATTACAGAATGTCTCCAAATGTGCATCGGAAACTATTATAATGACTTCCAGAGAACGATCAAAGCGTAGACTGTTTGAGACATTACTGTCATGGAGGAAAGTGCGCATGGTGATTGTTGTATTCAATCCCGATGCAATTTCTGTGTTTCATCAAGACTCTGATAGTCCACAGATTACAGAATGCTACCAGATGTGCATCGGAAAATACTACTGATCTTCCATGGAACGATCAAAGCGTAGACTGTTTGAGACATTACTCCCATGGAGAAAAGTGCGCATGGTGACTGTTGTATTTAATCACGATGCAATTCCTGTGATTCAACACTCTGATAGTCCACAGATTACAGAATGCCTCCAGATGTGCATCGGAAACTACAACTGGTCTTCCAGGGAACGATCAAAGCGTAGACTGTTTGGGACATTACTCCCATGAAGGAAAGTGCGCATGATGTCTGTTGCATTCAATCCCGATGCAATTTCTGTGTTTCATCAACACTCTGTTAGTCCACAGATTGCAGAATGCCTCCAGATGTTAATCGGAAACTACTACTGGTCTTCCAGTTAACGATCAAAGCGTAGACAGTTTGAGACATTACTCCCATGGAGGAATGTGCGCATGGTGACTGTTGTATTTATCACGATGCAATTTCTGTGATTCAACACTCTGATAGTCCACAGATTACAGAATGCCTCCAGATGTGCATCGGAAACTACAACTGGTCTTCCAGGGAACGATCAAAGCGTAGACTGTTTGGGACATTACTCCCATGTAGGAAAGTGCGCATGATGTCTGTTGTATTCAATCCCGATGCAATTTCTGTGTTTCATCAACACTCTGTTAGTCCACAGATTGCAGAATGCCTCCAGATGTGAATCGGAAACTACTACTGGTCTTCCAGTTAACGATCAAAGCGTAGACAGTTTGAGACATTACTCCCATGGAGGAAATTGCGCATGGTGACTGTTGTATTCCATCCCGATGCAATATCAGTGTTTCATAAACACATTGAAGGACCACAGATTACAGAATGCCTCCAGATGTGCATCGAAAACTACTACTGGTCCTCCAGGGAACGATCAAAGCGTACACTGTTTGAGACAATACTCCCATGGAGGAAAGTGCGCATGGTGACTGTTGTATTCAATCCCGATGCAATTTCTGTGTTTCATCAACACTCTGATAGTCCACAGATTACAGAATGCCTCCAGATGTGAATCGGAAACTACTACTGGTCTTCCAGGGAACCATCAAAGCGTAGACTGTTTGAGACATTACTCCCATGGAGGAAAGTGGGCATGGTGACTGTTGTATTCAATCCCGATGCAATTTCTGTGTTTCATTAACACTCAGATTGTCCACAGATTACACGATGCCTCCAGATGTGCATCGGAAACTACTACTGGTCTTCCAGGGAACGATCAAAGCGTAGACTGTTTGCGACATTACTCCCATGGAGGAAAGTGGGCATGGTGACAGTTGTATTCAATCCCGATGCAATTTCTGTGTTTCATCCACACTCTGATAGTCCACAGATTACAGAATGCCTCCAGATGTGCATCGGAATGTACTACCTGTCTTCCAGGGAACGATCAAAGCGTACACTGTTTGAGACAATACTCCCATGGAGGAAAGTGCGCATGGTGACTGTTGTATTCTATCCCGATGCAATTTCTGTGTTTCATCAACACTCTGATAGTCCACAGATTACAGAATGCCTCCAGATGTGAATCGGAAACTACTACTGGTCTTCCAGGGAACCATCAAAGCGTAGACTGTTTGAGACATTACTCCCATGGAGGAAAGTGGGCATGGTGACAGTTGTATTCAATCCCGATGCAATTTCTGTGTTTCAATAACACTCAGATTGTCCACAGATTACACGATGCCTCCAGATATGCATCGGAAACTACTACTGGTCTTCCAGGGAACGATCAAAGCGTAGACTGTTTGCGACATTACTCCCATGGAGGAAAGTGGGCATGGTGACTGTTGTATTCAATCCCGATGCAATTTCTGTGTTTCATCCACACTCTGATAGTCCACAGATTACAGAATGCCTCCAGATGTGCATCGGAAAGTTTTACCTGTCTTCCAGGGAACGATCAAAGCGTAAACTGTTTGAGACATTACTTCCATGGAGGAAAGTGCGCATGGTGACTGTTGTATTTAATAACGATGCAATTTCTGTGATTCAACACTCTGATAGTCCACAGATTACAGAATGCCTCCAGATGTGCATCGGAAACTACAACTGGTCTTCCAGGGAACGATCAAAGCGTAGACTGTTTGGGACATTACTCCCATGAAGGAAAGTGCGCATGATGTCTGTTGTATTCAATCCCGATGCAATTTCTGTGTTTCATCAACACTCAGTTAGTCCACAGATTGCAGAATGCCTCCAGATGTGAATCGGAAACTACTACTGGTCTTCCAGTTAACGATCAAAGCGTAGACAGTTTGAGACATTACTCCCATGGAGGAAATTGCGCATGGTGACTGTTGTATTCCATCCCGATGCAATATCTGTGTTTCATAAACACATTGAAGGACCACAGATTACAGAATGCCTCCAGATGTGCATCGAAAACTACTACTGGTCTTCCAGGGAACGATCAAAGCGTACACTGTTTGAGACAATACTCCCATGGAGGAAAGTGCGCATGGTGACTGTTGTATTCAATCCCGATGCAATTTCTGTGTTTCATCAACACTCTGATAGTCCACAGATTACAGAATGCCTCCAGATGTGAATCGGAAACTACTACTGCTCTTCCAGGGAACCATCAAAGCGTAGACTGTTTGAGACATTACTCCCATGGAGGAAAGTGGGCATGGTGACTGTTGTATTCAATCCCGATGCAATTTCTGTGTTTCATTAACACTCAGATTGTCCACAGATTACACGATGCCTCCAGATATGCATCGGAAACTACTACTGGTCTTACAGGGAACGATCAAAGCGTAGACTGTTTGCGACATTACTCCCATGGAGGAAAGTGGGCATGGTGACAGTTGTATTCAATCCCGATGCAATTTCTGTGTTTCATCCACACTCTGATAGTCCACAGATTACAGAATGCCTCCAGATGTGCATCGGAATGTACTACCTGTCTTCCAGGGAACGATCAAAGCGTACACTGTTTGAGACCATACTCCCATGGAGGAAAGTGCGCATGGTGACTGTTGTATTCAATCCCGATGCAATATCTGTGTTTCATCAACACTCTGATAGTCCACAGATTACAGAATGCCTCCAGATGTGAATCGGAAACTACTACTGGTCTTCCAGGGAACCATCAAAGCGTAGACTGTTTGAGACATTACTCCCATGGAGGAAAGTGGGCATGGTGACTGTTGTATTCAATCCCGATGCAATATCTGTGTTTCATTAACACTCAGATTGTCCACAGATTACACGATGCCTCCAGATATGCATCGGAAACTACTACTGGTCTTCCAGGGAACGATCAAAGCGTAGACTGTTTGCGCCATTACTCCCATGGAGGAAAGTGGGCATGGTGACTGTTGTATTCAATCCTGATGCAATTTCTGTGTTTCATCCACACTCTGATAGTCCACAGATTACAGAATGCCTCCAGATGTGCATCGGAAAGTATTACCTGTCTTCCAGGGAACGATCAAAGCGTAAACTGTTTGAGACATTACTTCCATGGAGGAAAGTGCGCATGGTGACTGTTGTATTTAATGACGATGCAATTTCTGTGATTCAACACTCTGATAGTCCACAGATTACAGAATGCCTCCAGATGTGCATCGGAAACTACAACTGGTCTTCCAGGGAACGATCAAAGCGTAGACTGTTTGGGACATTACTCCCATGAAGGAAAGTGCGCATGATGTCTGTTGTATTCAATCCCGATGCAATTTCTGTGTTTCATCAACACTCAGTTAGTCCACAGATTGCAGAATGCCTCCAGATGTGAATCGGAAACTACTACTGGTCTTCCAGTTAACGATCAAAGCGTAGACAGTTTGAGACATTACTCCCATGGAGGAAAGTGCGCATGGTGACTGTTGTATTCCATCCCGATGCAATTTCTGTGTTTCATCAACACTCTGATAGTCCACAGATTACAGAATGCCTCCAGATGTGAATCGGAAACTACTACTGGTCTTCCAGGGAACGATCAAAGCGTAGACTGTTTGAGACATTACTCCCATGGAGGAAAGTGGGCATGGTGACTGTTGTATTCAATCCCGATGCAATTTCTGTGTTTCATTAACACTCAGATTGTCCACAGATTACACGATGCCTCCAGATGTGCATCGGAAACTACTACTGGTCTTCCAGGGAACGATCAAAGCGTAGACTGTTTGCGACATTACTCCCATGGAGGAAAGTGGGCATGGTGACTGTTGTATTCAATCCCGATGCAATTTCTGTGTTTCATCCACACTCTGATAGTCCACAGATTACAGAATGCCTCCAGATGTGCATCGGAAAGTACTACCTGTCTTCCAGGGAACGATCAAAGCGTAAACTGTTTGAGACATTACACCCATGGAGGAATGTGCGCAAGGTGACTGTTGTATTCAATCCCGATGCAATTTCAGTGTTTCGTCAAGACTCTGATAGTCCACAGATTACAGAATGCCTCCAGATGTGAATCGGAAACTACTACTGGTCTTCCAGTTAACGATCAAAGCGTAGACAGTTTGAGAATTATTCCCATGGAGGAAAGTGCGCATGGTGACTGTTGTATTCCATCCCGACGCAATTTCTTTGTTTCATTAACACTCAGATTGTCCACTGTTTACAGAATGCCTCCAGATGTGCATCGGAAACTACTACTGGTCTTCCAGGGAACGATCAAAGCGTAGTTTCTTTGCGACATTACTCCCATGGAGGAAAGTGGGCTTGGTGTCTCTTGCATTCAATCCTGATGCAATTTCTGTGTTTCATCAACACTCTGATAGTCCACAGATTACAGAATGCCTCCAGATTTGCATCGTAAACTACTACTCGTCTTCCAGAGAACGATCAAAGCGTAGACTGTTTGAGACATTACTGTCATGGAGGAAAGTGCGCATGGTGATTGTTGTATTCAATCCCGATGCAATTTCTTTGTTTCATTAACACTCAGATTGTCCACAGATTACAGAATGCCTCCAGATGTGCATCGGAAAATACTACTGGTCTTCCAGGGAACGATCAAAGCGTAGACAGTTTGAGACATTATTCCCATGGAGGAAAGTGCGCATGGTGACTGTTGTATTCCATCCCGACGCAATTTCTTTGTTTCATTAACACTCAGATTGTCCACTGTTTACAGAATGCCTCCAGATGTGCATCGGAAACTACTACTGGTCTTCCAGGGAACGATCAAAGCGTAGTTTCTTTGCGACATTACTCCCATGGAGGAAAGTGGGCTTGGTGTCTCTTGCATTCAATCCTGATGCAATTTCTGTGTTTCATCAACACTCTGATAGTCAACAGATTACAGAATGCCTCCAGATGTGCATCGGAAACTACAACTGGTCATCCAGGGAACGATTAAAGCGTAGACTGTTTGGGACATTACTCCCATGAAGGAAAGTGCGCATGATGTCTGTTGTATTCAATCCCGATGCAATTTCTGTGTTTCATCAACACTCTGATAGTCCACAGATTACAGAATATCTCCAGATGTGAATCGGAATCTACTACTGGTCTTCCAGGGAACCATCAAAGCATAGACTGTTGAGACATTACTCCCATGGAGGAGAGTGGGCATGGTGACTGTTGTATTCCATCCCGATGCAATTTCTGTGTGTCATTAACACCCAGATTGTCCACAGATTACACGATGCCTCCAGATGTGCATCGGAAACTACTACTGGTCTTCCAGGTAACGATCAAAGCGTAGACTGTTTGCGACATTACTCCCATGGAGTAATGTGGGCATGGTGACTGTTGTATTCAATCCCGATGCAATTTCTGTGTTTCATCAACACTCTGATAGTCCACAGATTACAGAATATCTCCAGATGTGAATCGGAATCTACTACTAGTCTTCCAGGGAACCATCAAAGCATAAACAGTTTGAGACATTACTCCCATGGAGGAAAGTGGGCATGGTGACTGTTGTATTCAATCCCGATGCAATTTCTGTGTTTCATTAACACTCAGATTGTCCACAGAATACAGAATGTCTCCAAATGTGCATCGCAAACTATTATAATGACTTCCAGAGACCGATCAAAGCGTAGACTGTTTGAGACATTACTGTCATGGAGGAAAGTGCGCATGGTGATTGTTGTATTCAATCCCGATGCAATTTCTGTGTTTCATCAAGACTCTGATAGTCCACAGATTACAGAATGCTACCAGATGTGCATCGGAAAATACTACTCATCTTCCATGGAACGATCAAAGCGTAGACTGTTTGAGACATTACTCCCATGGAGAAAAGTGCGCATGGTGACTGTTGTGTTTAATCACGATGCAATTTCTGTGATTCAACACTCTGATAGTCCACAGATTACAGAATGCTTTCAGATGTGCATCGGAAACTACAACTGGTCTTCCAGGGAACGATCAAAGCGTAGACTGTTTGGGACATTACTCCCATGAAGGAAAGTGCGCATGATGTCTGTTGCATTCAATCTCGATGCAATTTCTGTGTTTCATCAACACTCTGTTAGTCCACAGATTGCAGAATGCCTCCAGATGTTAATCGGAAATTACTACTGGTCTTCCAGTTAACGATCAAAGCGTAGACAGTTTGAGACATTACTCCCATGGAGGAATGTGCGCATGGTGACTGTGTATTTATCACGATGCAATTTCTGTGATTCAACACTCTGATAGTCCACAGATTACAGAATGCCTCCAGATGTGCATCGGAAACTACAACTGGTCTTTCAGGGAACGATCAAAGGGTAGACTGTTTGGGACATTACTCCCATGAAGGAAAGTGCGCATGATGTCTGTTGTATTCAATCCCGATGCAATTTCTGTGTTTCATCAACACTCTGTTAGTCCACAGATTGCAGAATGCCTCCAGATGTGAATCGGAAACTACTACTGGTCTTCCAGTTAACGAACAAAGCGTAGACAGTTTGAGACATTACTCCCATGGAGGAAATTGCGCATGGTGACTGTTGTATTCCATCCCGATGCAATATCTGTGTTTCATAAACACATTGAAGGACCACAGATTACAGAATGCCTCCAGATGTGCATCGAAAACTACTACTGGTCTTCCAGGGAACGATCAAAGCGTACACTGTTTGAGACAATACTCCCATGGAGGAAAGTGCGCATGGTGACTGTTGTATTCAATCCCGATGCAATTTCTGTGTTTCATCAACACTCTGATAGTCCACAGATTACAGAATGCCTCCAGATGTGAATCGGAAACTACTACTGGTCTTCCAGGGAACCATCAAAGCGTAGACTGTTTGAGACATTACTCCCATGGAGGAAAGTGGGCATGGTGACTGTTGTATTCAATCCCGATGCAATTTCTGTGTTTCATTAACACTCAGATTGTCCACAGATTACACGACGCCTCCAGATGTGCATCGGAAGCTACTACTGGTCTTCCAGGGAACGATCAAAGCGTAGACAGTTTGCGACATTACTCCCATGGAGGAAAGTGGGCATGGTGACAGTTGTATTCAATCCCGATGCAATTTCTGTGTTTCATCCACACTCTGATAGTCCACAGATTACAGAATGCCTCCAGATGTGCATCGGAAAGTACTACCTGTCTTCCAGGGAACGATCAAAGCGTAGACTGTTTGGGACAATACTCCCATGGAGGAAAGTGCGCATGGTGACTGTTGTATTCAATCCCGATGCAATTTCTGTGTTTCATCAACACTCTGATAGTCCACAGATTACAGAATGCCTCCAGATGTGCAACGGAAACTACAACTGGTCTTCCAGGGAACGATCAAAGCGTAGACTGTTTGGGACATTACTCCCATGAAGGAAAGTGCGCATGATGTCTGTTGTATTCAATCCCGATGCAATTTCTGTGTTTCATCAACACTCAGTTAGTCCACAGATTGCAGAATGCCTCCAGATGTGAATCGGAAACTACTACTGGTCTTCCAGTTAACGATCAAAGCGTAGACAGTTTGAGACATTACTCCCATGGAGGAAAGTGCGCATGGTGACTGTTGTATTCCATCCCGATGCAATTTCTGTGTTTCATCAACACTCTGATAGTCCACAGATTACAGAATGCCACCAGATGTGAATCGGAAACTACTACTGGTCTTCCAGGGAACGATCAAAGCGTAGACTGTTTGAGACATTACTCCCATGGAGGAAAGTGGGCATGGTGACTATTGTATTCAATCCCGATGCAATTTCTGTGTTTCATTAACACTCAGATTGTCCACAGATTACACGATGCCTCCAGATGTGCATCGGAAACTACTACTGGTCTTCCAGGGAACGATCAAAGCGTAGACTGTTTGCGACATTACTCCCATGGAGGAAAGTGGGCATGGTGACTGTTGTATTCAATCCCGATGCAATTTCTGTGTTTC